>NC_054844.1:19798398-21048398 GCF_018345385.1 Vulpes lagopus
TTCAGTTCTGTACACCAGCATTTCCTAAGGGGTATTCCGAGTATGGTAGGAAGTATCTTTGAAGTAATGACTCATTTCTTACCTCAGGTATTCCTTTCTTCCCTCATCCTTCTTCCTGTCTTAAGCTGCCTTAACAGGCAAGTAAATCACCTCCCTAGGGAATAGAAGCAATAGGAGAATATGAGGAAAAGGGAGCTCCATGGTGCTTATGAGTTGTATGGAGTTAGCTTTCTAGGAAACAAAAATGATTCATGGCATAGAGTAGAAGATTTAAGTGGCAATCTCATGGGGAAAGCCCAAAACCACTAGGTTGGTACATGGGATATCTGCACCTTTTCCTGGATGGAAACCAAATGGAAGCAGAAATTCCTCACAGAATAGTGAGCTGACATGTCTAAGAAAGATGGGGCCCTCACGTCCACGCAGAGTTTTTTATGCCTCAACATGGAACAGATCAGTTAGTAAAAGTATCTCCATCAGTCCCAGAATAGTATGGAAGAAATAGAAAGCCACTGGATTTGAAAAACATGCCTCAGCAACAGGAGTACAGACCAAATTCCCAGGACCAGATAGCAGTTTGGACACCTCAGTGGTTATTAGTATACATCAATGACACAGAGGAACCAGATAAGTGCCACTTCACCATTTTACAGCCTCCCCAGTACTAGAAGACTCCAGAACATAGACACACTCATGGGGGCAATTAAGAAATCCTAAATCTCTACCAGTCTTGGAAGAGAGAATCAAACTAGACATCAAATGAGCTATTTAGAACTACAGAACTGTACATTTCTTACATATGCCAGTGTATAGACTGAGATTGTTATCAGTGCATATAGAATATATGATCCATACATTGTTTTCCCTTTCCCAGAAAGGGTTCCCTTGTCAAATAGGTTTGGGAAATTCATACTTTCCTTTTGGAAGTCAAATGCCCCAGTTTTTTGTCCACATTTGTTTGACATTATTTTACCATTTTGGAGTGACCCCATTAATTAATGATCCTTGGAACATTATTAAACATTTCTCTAAATTTATTTCTTAACTCATAGTTTAACATTTCACTCCCTGCCAAGAAGCCATCAATGGATTTCAATATATCTTTGTTTTTTTTTTCCTTTTTTCGTGAAAAAAAATGTCCTCTTTAAGATCCTCCACAACGCAGCCTGCTCTAGTAATTAGTATTGTCTTCACTCTTTCCCAGTGCAGATCCTTTACTTTATCTGGGTCAGACATTTCCTTGGTTCCTGAACAAATCACACTCACTTTTCTCCTATAATTTTCATCTCTTCTTGGACTCTGCATTGCCACACACTAAGTAGGCTAGCCATTTGGGTTCTCCACTCCTAGAAATTTCCAAGCCTTTCTGATCTCATTTTTTAAATTTATTTTTTATTGGTGTTCAATTTTTCAACATACAGAGTAACACCCAGTGTTCATCCTGTCAAGTGTCCACCTCAGTGCCCGCCACCCAGTCACCGCCACCCCCTGCTCACCTCCTCTTCCACCAACCCTAGTTCGTTTCCCAGAGTTAGGAGTCTTTCATGTTCTGTCTCCCTTTCTTTTTTTTTTTAATTTATTTTTTATTGATGTTCAATTTGTCAACATACAGAATAACACGCAGTGCTCATCCCGTCAAGTGCCCTGATGTCATTTTAATTGTTCTTTGTAAAACATGAGCACTTGACCCTACTAGACATTAGCTCATATGCTGCTTTGACCATCAGGAATTACACTGATGTGCTCATATGTTATCCAGAAAATCCAAATTCCTGTGGTAAACAACTGTATCTTGTGTTAGTTTTATACTACTTTTAAAGCCTGGCCAATGTCTACCAAAAAAAGAAAATGTACAAATGAATATGTTAAATTTTCTAAGAGTATAGAGATTTTATAGAGATTGGTAGAAACAGTAAGTTTTTTAAATGCTGGATAGAATTTGCCTGTGAAGCCATCTGGCCCTGGGCTTTTACTCAAACCCAGACTTTTTTCCAAAGTCCTTGCTCTTCAACCTATATCATATACATAGATAAGAATATGCTGTGGATAGCAAGATATAAATGTTGTGAGGCAGAAGACTATTCAAGCTTCACCCTTTGCATTCATATCTTCATCCAAGTCCATTATACTTAAATGAAAAGGCCCCATTTCAGATCTTCTGGGGCTTCTTTTACCTATCAGTAAAATTTTCCTACAATAGTGGAGTTTTTTTTTTTAATCAAAAGAAGAAAAGAAGTTAGAAATGGAAATGATAGAGAATAGGTTTCCCTCTCTGTCTAGACAAATGCATTTGTCTTAACAGCTCTCTTGAATCTTGGTGAAGATAGAGACTCTAGAGCGAGTAAAACTGGTACTCTTCCCAACACCTGCTCTCACTGTATGAGGACTAGGGATAATCAGAGAAGTAGACCTTATATGCATCACATGCTTCACTAGACTGGCATTGTTCCAGACAAATAAATTACTTGACTACAGAAGGGGCAGTTATGTTGGAATTTCAACTAAACAATAACAACGATAGTGGCAAAAAATAACAATATTAATAACTATGGATTTGTGGGCTTCCTAAATTGTTCAGAAATGTGAGGTCCACACCTCTGATGTGTCTGCTGTCCAATGCTTGATTTGTGGTATAGATCAAAAACTTTTCCCTGGGTGGCTCAGTTGGTTAAGCATCTGCCTTTGGCTCAGGTCATGATCCCAAGACCGTGGGACGGAGCCCAACATCAGGGTCTCTGCTCAGTGGGGAACCTGTTTCTCCCTCTCCCCCTGCTTACCACTCCCCCAATTTGTGCTCTGTCTCTGTGTGAAATAAGTAAATAAAATCTTTTAAAAATTTTTTCCCGGGGGATCCCTAGGTGGCTCAGCGGTTTAGCGCCTGCCTTCAGTCCAGGGCATGATCCTGGAGACCCAGGATCGAGTTCCACGTCAGGCTCCCTGCATGGAGCCTGCTTCTCCCTCTACCTGTGTCTCTGCTTCTCTCTCTGTGTCTCTCATGAATAAATAAATCTTTTTTGTTAATAAATTTATTTTTTATTGGTGTTCAATTTGTCAACATACAGAATAACACCCAGTGCTCATCCCGTCAAGTGCCCCCCTCAGTGCCTGTCACCCAGTCACCTCCACCCCCACCCCCCCGACCTCCCCTTCCACCACCCCTAGTTCGTTTCCCAGAGTTAGGAGTCTTTCATGTTCTGTCTCCCTTTCTGATATTTCCCACTTATTTTGTCTCCTTTCCCCTTTATTCCCTTTCACTATTTTTTATATTCCCCAAATGAATGAGACCATATAATGTTTGTCCTTCTCCGATTGACTTATTTCACTCAGCATAATACCCTCCAGTTCCATCCACGTTGAAGCAAATGGTGGGTATTTGTTGTTTCTAATGGCTGAGTAATATTCCATTGTATACATAGACCACATCTTTTTTATCCATTCATCTTTCTTTTTTTTTTAGTTTCTTTTTTTAAATAATAAATTTATTTTTTATTGGTGTTCAATTTACCAACATACAGAATAACACCCAGTGCTCATTCCGTCAAGTGCCCCCCTCAGTGCCCGTCACCCATTCACCCCCACTCCCCGCCCTCCTCCCCTTCCACAACCCCTAGATAGTTTCCCAGAGTTAGAGTCTCTCATGTTCTGTCTCCCTTTCTGATATTTCCCACTCATTTCTTCTCCCTTCCCTTATATTCCCCTTCACTATTATTTATATTCCCCAAATGAATGAGAAAATATAATGTTTGTCCTTCTCCGATTGACTTACTTCACTCAGCATAATACCTTCCAGTTTCATCGACGTTGAAGCAAATGGTGGGTATTTGTTGTTTCTAATTGCTGAGTAATATTCCATTGTATACATAAACCACATCTTCTTTATCCATTCATCTTTCGATGGACACCAAGGCTCCTTCCACAGTTAGTCTATTGTGGACATTGCTGCTATAAATAAATAAATCTTAAAAAAAATACTTTTCCTTGAAAAATCATGTGAAATTTACATACAGTGAAATTCACAGAACCCAATTTTTTACTGTCCATTTGGTCAGGGACTAATTGTCATATTAAAATCACCCTCTGTCAGCTATTTTTTCTAATGTATATTAGTTTCTTATTTAATCAGACTTACACATTTTATTTCCATTGAATATGGAATTCTAATTCCTTATTATTTAACCTTAACTCAGATCTTACCCTCTCTTTTAATAAATTAGGACATACTAGTCTTGTAAAATATTATTTCTATTTATCAGTTAGTACATTCCTGTCTCTTCTTTCATCTGACAGGTGAGACATACAATCACTCAATCTTCATGCAAAGATATATGATGATGTAATACAGATTTTACAGAATATTGTGTATGTTATTTCTATTACATAATTCATTTTAGTGTTTCCATCCATCAAAATATAGCATTCATATGAAATGTTTCTAAAAATTTTTTGCCTCTTATGTACAGACATATATAAATGAATAACTGTCTTACAACATGTAATAGGTTGACCTATTTATTTGTATGTGGGGATTTATATAGTGATTTGTCTCCAAAGAGCAATTGAAATAATATTTAAAAATGGAAAACATAAAATTTTAATGTGAAGACTACAGGGAAGGCTTTAATTAAGGAGAAGGCTGACATATTTTCCTGATAATGACAACACAGACACTGTTAAATTTCTTTGCGAGGACAATGAAAAAAAAGATAGGAGGGTGCTTTTATAAAGTCATTGTTATTATGACTCAAGTCAATGAGCTGTTAAGTACAAGCTTCATTATGACCTATGTCCATCATCTTGATACTTAATAATGCACCAGGTGCACTTTTCCTGCTTTGTCAGTTGCCTGATCTATCAGTTGACTGAGCGATCCCTGCCAAATGTGACTCTTCCATCTCCAGAGGAGATAGTTGGTTTACCCACATCTAGACGTCATCATTTTCTTCTCAAAATATTTTGTTCCCTGAGACAGGTTCCATCGGAAATTAGGTCGGAAATTTGTTTACTCACCACATCGTAGGTCAGAAGAAACAAAGGAAACGGTATCTCATCTTGATAAATGTTTGAGATAGGTCAGATGACATACTAATTTTAAAAGTGTTTAATCCCACTTAAATATAGATGACGAATTAATTTAAACGTGGGCTAACCGGCCTGCTTTGCACAGCATCCGGGTAGTGCCTTTGCTCCCAAGTTAACCTGATCGTACACAGGTGCCCTTGTTTCCTGACTTCATCCCCAAACCATCACGGTTATTTCAGTTTACCTTCTCCTTTTCCAGAACATCTTGTTTGCAGTCATGCAAAGGGAGTGTTTGGTGCAAAGACGCCTAATTCATAATTAGCATTGTCGTTATCATGGACATACTACGTAGGGGAATGCCTCTGCTGGAAGTCACCCGCCAGGACCCACAGATCTGTGGCCCACACCCGCGGGCTGGCTGGGCTCGGAGGAAGGTGGGTCGCAGCTCCTTCCAGACCCAAGCCCAGGGCGCTGGACGGTCGTGGTTCACCCAGGTTGGAGGCAAAGTGCCCAGGGTAACAGCACTTCTCATTTTTGGTGGAAACTGCCCCCTCGCTCCGGCTTTCAGGACCTGGGGGTGTGCGCACTCATCGCGACTGTCCCTCTCTTAAGTGGGGCACTCCGCGAGCCCCCCCCCGCCCCCCTTCACCTCTGCGCGCCCCCCTGCAGCCCTTGCAGCGCGCAGCGCACCCCAGCGGCGGCCACTGAGCTTCCGGGGAGCTCGCCAGTTGCCTCGGTCGCCGCCTGGGAATCTGGGGCCCCGAGCGTCTGCGAGCCCCGGTCTCCGTCGGACCCGGGAGGACGCGCGGCGGCTGCGCCTGCCCCACCCGCCCCACCTGGGAGCGGGGAGGCCCGGGAGAGGCGGGGCGCGGCCGGCGGCGGGCCCGGGCGGAGCAGCGCCGCCCACAGCCCGGGGCCTGGCGCGCAGCGGAGGGGGAGCGGCTCGGGCAGAGCTCTCCTGCTCCGGGGGAGGGACCCCCGCCGCGGTGCTCTGCAGCACCAGGCAGCTGCCAGGCGCCGCGCGGTCCGGGAGCGGGCCAGCCCCGGCTGGGGGCGGGGGGGGGGGGGGGCGAGAGCTGCAGCGGATCAGGCCTCCGCGGAAGCGGCTGGTGATCCATCACCGGGACTTCCCCTTCTCTTACTTTGTTAGGAAAGCCACCAGGTAAGGAGGGGACCCCGGAGGACGCGCCGGGCGCTGAGTGACCTGGGGGCTCAGCTCGCCCCCTTCCTTCACCCTTAAACGCGCTCTGTTCCCAGGCCCTTTGCTTTCGGAGGTCTTTGGTCCCGCTGGGGCCTAGAGACCTCGACTCCGTGGCCGGCACAGTCGGGGCGCCCAAGCGTGGGGCTCCATCCAACTTGCTCACAAAGTTCAGATACGACCATGTACCTGCCGGACCCCCTCCCTCGCCCCGCCCCCCACCCCGCTGCCCTGGCGATCCCCGAGGGCAAGATTGTTCACCGACACCCGCGCCCAGAGGCCTTCCCCGGGCCCCTCTCTAGCCTCCGGGGCCCCCTAAATCTTAGCGAACCCCAAACCGTGTTGGAGCCCCTTCCCTGCAGCTCCTCCGGGAGCATCATTTCCAGCTGGGTCGCGGCGGCTCCGCTCTGCCCCCCACCCCCGCGCCGGCCCTCGGGGGGCGGGGAAGCCGGGCGGGGGAGAGCGCGGGGAGCCCCGAGGCAGCGGCAGGCGGGCGTCCTCCCGGAGCGAGCGCGGTCGCCTCTCGGCCCCTCGCAGTCCCCCCCCGCCCCACCTCGCGCGCCTCCTCCCACTCCCTCCGGCTGCGCCCAGGGCTCCGCTGCGCGCACTCCGAGGCGCTGGGGAGGGCGGCGGCGGCGGAGGGCGGGGAGGAGGCGCCCGGGGAGCGCCGCGCGCGTGGGAAACGCTCGCCGCGGCGCCGGGGAGGGGTTGGGGCTGGGGCGGCGGCGGGCGGAGGCGTCCCCGCACCCCGAGCAGCGGCCGGGGACTCCGGGGCGCACCGGCTGCAGGCGGCGGTCGGGGGGCGACGCGCGCCAGGCGGGGCTGGTGGGGCGCCCGGGCTCCCCCCGCCGCGCGCTCTGCAGTGCCGGGCGCTCCCCGCCAGGGGGCGGCGCAGCGGGGGCGGCGGCCGGCGGCGGGGTCGGGAGCCCGGGAGCAGGCTTCAGGGGCCGCCTCACCTGGGCTCGTCGTCCCCCCGTGTCCCCCCGCCCCCCAGCCCAGGGCCTGCGGAGGCCGCGGGGGCTGCGCCTCCAACGTCCTGTGTTCGCTGTGTTGCCCTTTGGAGACCAAACAAGGTAGTTCGCCGAGCATCCCCCCTCCCACTTCCCTTGGGGGCGCGGGGCTGGGTGCGGGGCGGGGGCGTCGGGGTCTTCCCTGGAAACGGCCTGATGGGTTTCCCCGCCTTTATTCTCTTCCGGTGTAGTAGGACTTTGGGATCTTAGGAGCGGCTCCTGTTTTTTTGTTTGTTTTTTCACAAAAGGCTGTTTCTCCTAAAGAGTCGGTGTGGACGTCATCACTGTCGGGGTTTGGGGACGGAGCCGACCGCTTAGGGCAAATCTGATCTCCAGGGTTTAGTCACTCCGCCCTCCCTTAAACTCTCCTTGCCCGCCTTGGCAGTCTTCCTTGGAAAGTCCTGAACCTGGAGCCACCAGAGGGTCAGCCCCGAAGAGAGAGTGATGTGTGCTGGAGGGGCGCTGCTGGGGGGGCCGGGCCGCGCACTCAGGCACCGCGACCCCGAATTCTTGCCCGCTGCGGCCGCCGGTCCGGGACTCCCCTGCCGCTCCCAGGCCATCTGTCCCCAGTTCCCTTTGCCCCTGGCCCACTTCCCCCTCTCTGTCTCATTGAATGGAGAGTGGGCAGGAGAACTGGGCTGATTTTTTTTTTCAGTGTGTCAGGGTGTTCTTTGGAGGTGTTCTGTAGGCGGGTTATTAATAGTTGAAAGAAAAAAGTGAGGGGTCTTACATAAATCAGCATAAATGTCCTCTTCTTCCCCAGCCCCCTCCCTCTAAAGGTAGGCACTTAGGGTAGCTTGGTGGTCTTGTTAAATAGTCGTACATAAGAATACTTCTCTCGGAGCCTGCCAAAACTTTGCTAGCAACTTTTTATTGGGAAACAAATGGAAAGAGTTAAATTTACTGTTTTCCGCTGTACTTTTTCTCCCAAGTAGCATAAAATTAAAATCCTAATTTCTTAGAGTTGCTGCTCAGTGTAAAATTTAGGTCATCTGAAACCCTATGTAAAGACTTTTTTTTTTTTTTTAGCTATGGTTATTATATTATAGTTGTTGGCAATAGACTGACCACCTTCATTAAAACGTATGTGTGTATATATATTCTTATATATCTATCTGTATGAGTTTATGTTGAGTAAAAGTCAGAAAATGAAAGTGTAAAATATTTAAAGAGTAGTACAGGCCATTAATTTTAAGGGTTATAAAGCGCTGGAAGCTGTCAGTTTAAAGAATATAATCTAAGAGCTTGTGTGTAGTTAGGGGTTCTGGTTTGGGCTTATATTTGGTGGCATTAACTGGAGATTTAAGAGAGATTAGACAGTGGTTGATTACAAAAATTCCAAATTTCTAAACCCAGTGTGATTCATATGATTGTGGTAAAAGCTTATTGCAGAAATTTTGACTTTAGAGCTGGGATTTTTTTTTTTTTTTTTTTTTAACTAGAAGCTCACATTACTTTGCTTTTTTCCCTTTTGTTACACACTGTAAGTGTAAAATGAGTCTGTGATTCAGGGCCCCGCGAAACAGATGATTCTGTAGAAACATTTAACATGTTTTAAAATTTAAAATAAATTTGGATTCACTTAGATTGGGCATCTGTGCCTGTAAACAGGCATGTTGATGTAATATTTCTACCTTATTTAATTGTTGTCATTGGACATTCCTGCATGCTTTTTTATCCTATCCCCAGACTGAATGATCTGTACTCAGAAGTAACCCTTGAACACGATGAAGGTTTCTGGCATTCCTAAATTCTTATTTAAATACCTGCAAAGGGGATCCTTGGGTGGCTCAGCGGTTCAGTGCCTGCCTTTGGCCCAGGGCATGATCCTGGAGACCTAGGATGGAGTCCCACGTCAGGCTCCCTGCATGGAGCCTGCTTCTTCCTCTGTCTGTGTCTCTGCCTCTCTCTCTCTCTCTCTCTCTCTCTCTCTCTCTCTATATATATATATATATATATATATATATATATATATATATATGTATATCACGAATAAATAAATAAAATCTTTTTAAAAAATACAAAATAAATAAATACCATGAAAATTGGTTGACCTTGAAAGGATTTCTGCTGCTCTATTACATTGTTTATTATAACTTATCTTCAAACACAGAGCTAAGCATACATAAAACACAGAGCTAAGCTACATAAGCATATAACTACAGGGACTCAGATAATCAATAATATGGTCATGAGAAATCCCTTCCCCGATGACTGCTGGTTAAAAATTGTTGTCTGAATGAGCAAATATACTAGATCTGCTTTCCTGTATAATTTAACACTGAGCTCATCCCTCCAAGAAAATAATTAGAAACAAAACAGTTGTGAGACAACTATAGTAATAAAAACCACATAATAGAGTTTTTAAGTCCTGGCTCTATTTAAGATATATAGTAGGCCCTGTAGGTTATATGAGGATAAATTAAGCATAGTTAGTTACTAGGCTTACATCCAAGAGGTGATAAATATTCATAGTTAAACTGCAGTGTTAATTTTATGCAACACATAGACCAGCGTTTAGATAATCAAAGACTGCTGTCCCTTTTGTTGTAGTTCATTTAGGAGCCTTATTTATTGATCCATTCACTTCACTCAAAAATTATTTGTTGTAGACACACTATGAGACAGGCATTTTCTCAGCACCGGAACAAGGCACACTGGCAGCTCTGATGAAATTTATATGTGGTTGGAGGAGACACACAATAAGACAACAGATCAACTAATAAGAATTTAGGTTTTGTGAAGTGAGACCATCAGGTGTCAAAGGCCACGTAAGGTGGCACGATCAAGGAAGACTTGTCTGGGTAGAGATGCAGAAGCTGTGATCAGCCAGGTGTAGGTGAGGGGAGAACATTCCAGACTGAGGACAGTTAGAGCTTGGTGTGCTTGAGGAGCACCAGGGAGGCCAGCTTGGGCAAGTGGAACAATGGTAGGGGATTGAAAGAGTTTGAGTTTTATTCTTTAGTAGCACTGAGACACCAAGTAGGATAATTATGATGTTAAGATATACTTTGTTTAAAGATTCCTCAGGCTGCTATGGGGATAATGGATTGAAAAGGGGCACGTATAATACAGAGAGACCAGTGAGGAGGCTGTAGCCATAGTGGACTTACTTAGACCAGGATGTAACATAAGAGATAGAAATGACCAGATTGGGATACAAGCTTTGGGGAATCACATAGATGGGGCTTGGCTTGGATGTGAGATTTGAAGGAAACACATTTAGAAGTATTCCTAGATGTTGATTTGAGTAACTAGGGAGGTGATGGTGCTTTTATTAATATAAGGAAAAATGGCAGGGAGTGAGATTGTAGTAAGATAATGAGTATCATTAGGAATTCTGGTTTTTTTTTTTTTTTTTTTTGCCATTTTAAGTTGTCTGTTTAGATATCCACATGGGCTTGTCAAGTAGGTGTTTTGATTTAAAAAAGAAAAGTTGATCACCATTTTCCAATAAGATAAGAATCATTTGACTAAATTTTAGGTTGGTAGCAGAAATAATTCAAATTCCTATTTTTATATTGATTTAGCAATTTAAGGTACATATACGTATCTATAAATCACATAGGGGATCCCTGGGTGGTGCAGCAGTTTGGCGCCTGCCTTTGACCCAGGGTGCGATCCTGGAGACCCGGGATCGAGTCCCATGTCGGGCTCCCGGTGCATGGAGCCTGCTTCTCCCTCTGCCTGTGTCTTTGCCTCTCTCTCTCTCTCTGTGTGACTATCATAAATAAAAAAGAAAAAAAAATTAAATCACATAGAATATATTAATTTAAATATAGTGCTTTTTTTTCTATCCACATCTTACAAAACAATTTTATTTAGAAACTTCCTATACATCTTTTTTTTCTTCTTTTTTAATTTGTGAATGAGAAGCAGAGACACAGGCAGAGAGAGAAGCAGACTCCTTGCTGGGAAGCCCAATGTGGGACTTGATCCTGGGTCTCCAGGATCATGCCCTGGGCGGAAGGCGGTGTTAAACCGCTGAGCCACCCGGGCCCTCCTGTACATTTTTGACAGCTTCACATGCATTTTTGACATCAATGTCTTTGGCACCACTACTGCAATTTGGCGGGGGGGGGGGGGTATGGAGTGTTTCTTCTTAAAGAGGTCTTTGAAAGGCTTTTATATCTGTATCCAGCACTTGAAATTCTGTGGTCACCCTGATAATATCTGCGTTATCATTATTTTTTTTTTTACCCACTCCATTCTAGACTGGTATTTCAGAATAATAGATATTTACCAAATAATACATCGTTCTTCAAAATAAAATAATCAAGGGAATATCTCAAAAATGGAAAACTTAGTAGAGATTCAGAAATAAAGCAGCCTGTTCTTTTTTCACTCTGTATTCTTTTTTCACTTAATAAATTATGGAGATTTATTAAGTAAAATAAATATTTTTCAATGTCTGCCTTGTATTCCATTGTATAAATGTGTCATTATGTATTTAACCAGCCTTCCAGTTGTGGTATAGGTAGCTTATTATCTATGCTATAAAAAATAGTGCTACAGGAAATATGCTTGTACTTGTTTTGCCACATGTGTAAAACTTCTGGAACAAAGGATAAATGCATTTCAAAAATGGTTAGGTGTTGCCTGTTTACCCTCCATCAAGGTGGTAACAATTTTTAGTACAGACGAAAAGATTGACGAATGCCTATATACAAACACTCTCCAAAATAGTGCATAGTCCAACTTTTTTTGTCCTGGCGTTTTAGTGAAAATAATCAATGTGTCCTTATAGAGTGGGGATTGCATTGCTTTTATTATGGACATATTCTTTTAAACATTGTTAGTGTTAGTAAGTTTTTGTCTTTTGAAGGTAAATTTGAGTTTTGGGAAAAGTCAAATCTTATGCATAAGAGTTACTAAGTTAGCTGTTACTCTAGGGTTTTTTGCATTTACTTTTTTTTTTTTTTTTGGTTTTGGTTTTATATGTTAGTTTTGAGAGAAGGGCTTAGTGAAGAAGAAGATCTAACTTTTGGAGAAAACTAATATCCTTTTTTTATCTTATGAATTTTCCTATAAGTTAGTTTCAAAAGAAGAGCTCCAAAAATGTCTAAAGTAATGGCACTATCCATTGATATGAAACATTTTTCGAAACAGAATCCTTTGAATTGAACAGTCATTTTGATGTGTATAATCTGATGTTTGTTTAAAAAAAATCACGCACCATGAGGCCTTCAACGCAAATGGATCTCTTTCACATAATTTAAATAATTTAAATTTGCTTGAACTAAATTTTTAAAATTAGCTATTGCTTACTTTTTAATTTTCTTCCTTTATACCAGGGGTATACCCGGAGCAGGCCTCGCCGTCCAGCCATGGTCAACCCCACCGTGTTCTTTGACATCGCCCTAGACGGGGAGCCTTTGGGGGGCGTCTCCTTAGAGCTGTTTGCAGACCAAGTTCCAAAGACAGCAGAGAACTTTCGTGCTCTGAGTACCGGAGAGAAGGGATTCGGTTACAAAGGTTCCTGCTTTCACAGGATTATCCCGAGATTTTTGTGCCAGGGTGGGGACTTCACCCGCACGATGGCACTGGCGGCAAGTCCATCTACGGGGAGAAGTTTGATGATGAGAACTTCACCCTGAAGCACGCGGGGCCTGGCATCTTGTCCATGGCCAACGCTGGACCCAACACCAACGGTTCCCAGTTTTTCATCTGCACCGCCAAGACCGAGTGGTTGGACGGCAAGCATGTGGTCTTCGGCAAGGTCAAGGAGGGCATGAACATCGTGGAAGCCGTGGAGCGCTTCGGGTCCAGGAATGGCAAGACCAGCAAGAAGATCACCATCGCGGACTGCGGACAGATCTGATGAATCTAACTCCTGTTTTATCTGAACTTCCAGACCCTTCCTCTAGCTCAGGAGAGCTCCCCTCCACCCCCACCTGCTTGAAATAGCCCAGAGTCTCCGCACTCTCACCACAGTTCTGCAGGCTCCGTGGTTCCTTCCCCAGGTCTAGCTGGTTTGCAGAGTTCGGTTTATGATGATGAAATAAAACCTAAAACACACACACACAAAAAAGAAGAGATCATTTGTACCATTATTGAACAAGCATTATTAGAATACTATTTACAGAATCTATAATCTTTCTATTACCAGATCAAATTGTTTATATTTTCCCTCTTCTAAATCTAATCTGTATATTAGCAATATAGATAAGATTATCCAACAACTAGCATATTAGCTAACCAAATTTCATGAATATTTCTTTTATTTTGTTTTTTTAAGGTTTTCTTTTTCTTATTTTTTTAAGATTTTATTTACTTATTCATGAGAGAGAGAGTGAGAGAGAGAGAGAGAGAGAGAGAGAGACAGAGACACAGGCAGAGGGAGAAGCAGGCTCCATACAGGGAGCCTGATCTGGGACTCGATCCCAGGTCTCCAGGATCATGCCCTGGGCTGAAGGCAGCGCTAAACTGCTGAACCACCTGGGCTGCCCTAAGGTTTTATTTCTAAGTAATTTCCACACCCAATGTGGGGTTGGAACTTACAACCCAAGATCAAGACTTGCATGCTCTACTGACTGAGCCAGCCAGGACCCCCTTAAATTTAGGTTTCAAGTATCACTAGGATAGCCACATGTGGATATCAAGGGAGCCACTTACTATATGAGCAAAGAGAAGACTTGGGTTGGATGTATGTTTGTGAGTCAACTACACAAAGATTGTTAGTGACGTTATGTATGTCAGAAGTCATCTTAGAGATTATAATAAGAGGGCCTCATAATGAGCCCTGAATTAATCTTGGAACTTGGGATAATATACTCAAGAATACACAGTTGTTTTTTTCTTTTCAAGAGACAAAAACAATCTTGTAATATTTAGGGTTTGTGGGCCACCTAGGTCTCTTGCGTAGTCTTTTAAAAACTAGCCTTTAAAAATCCGAAAACATTCTTAGTTTGCAGGTAGTACAAAAATAGGCCACTTGCTGGATATGGGCGGTCAGTCTTGCTGACCCCTTGACAAAAATCAACTTTTTCTCAATTTTTCTCTGAAAAGGAAGAGATTGGATAGTCACTTAAAGATCTGGGGTGGGTGGAAATTTTTTTCTTTTAAAACTGAAGACAGATGAAACCAATGAAAATATCTCAAAACAAAGAAGTCAGAAATACCAGAGAAGAACTACGGTAAAGTCCTTAAGAATGGGATGGCATTCAAAGAGATCAAACAATTTGCCTCTAGGAAGAGCAATTCCTCCTTAAATAGGAAGGTCTACATACAACTGAGGTGAAATGTCATCAGTGTAGTCTTAAAGGAGACAACCTAAAAACCAGTAGCTTAGGCAGGGCTTGCTTCTTCATCAAATGAAGGTGACAAAAATTCTTAGTTACTTCTACGTTTCAGGCTAAGTAATCTGAGTATAGCCCTGGGTGATTTAGCTCTGAAGATGATAAAAATACAATTAATAGAATTTTAAAAATAAAAGCCTCTTGAAACAGAAATATATATATATATATATATATATATATATATATATATATATATGACTCAGGAATTAAAAAAAAAGTTACTGTAATTTTTTTGGAACTAGTTTTGGAAGGTCAAATGAGGAGCCAAGGAGAAACATCCTATAACAGAGAAAAATTAGAAGTGAGACTCCTAAGTAGAGAAAAACATGGGGGGGGGGTGGGGGGAAAGAATAGATGGAGAACAAGTATTCATTCAAAAGTATTCAGTAATTTCTTGAGCTAAGAAAAAAACGAGTGTTCAGATAGAAATGGCTAACTTACTGGCAGGATTTTAACAAAGACAAACGAAGACAGTAAGACATTAGAAAACTTTATTGGGCCCTCTATTAGTAGTATTTTTTTTTAAGTTTAGTTCCCAGGCTGGATCCAATTTCAGTTTTCTTATCATAAAATAATGATGGTTTTAATCTCTAGACAGCTATAGAAAACATATCATGTTAAAAATATATAGTGGATTTCTCTCCAATAATAAACACCATCATAGTTATGTAAAATTCCAACTTGTTCCACCTGGCTACACGAAATGCAAAAATCAAAGGAAGTTGATAGAGACTGTTTTGTGAAGCCAGATCAGATTCCTAACATCAACGTATTTAACCCACACAAAATGTGGTAGGGAAGAGTGGACTTTCTTTCAACTTATTATTTGCTTCCTTGCGATTGAGATTGCAATCTCCTATATTTGAGATTGCAGTGTTTTACACCTCTTTGTATAGAGCTGAAAAATGAACACCAAGATGCCAGAAATTATGGGTCCAAGAAGGCCTGCAAAACTCAAAATGGTTTTCAACAATTAAATACCTTTCAGGTGTTCCACTACATTATTGAGTTATTTTATGAGCTCAGGATCAGTTGTTACAAGCAAGGGGAGTCCGTATTTCTGCACTCCGGTAGAGGTTTCAGATGGATCTATGCCACGCTGATATAAAATGCTGTTGATGCCAAATGCTGGAAACAGGGAATGTTAAAGTCATTTTGCAACTCTGGAAAATAAAACCTATTTAGATGTGGCTGCGGTTTCATTCATGGTATCAAACTGAAAAAGCCTAAATGTGCGTTTGTGGGTGTCTTGCTGAAAGCAGAGTAGGTGAAAAGTGCCACTGAAAATCCTTAAAAATGTTGCTTCTAAGTGAAAAGAACATGATACCTGCGTTTATGCAGAAATAAAAATGCCAAACTGCATTAACCTAGTGTCAAAGTAGAACTACAAGCTCACAGGTAATGCAAGCCCCAATTCAGGTTATGTGACCACAGGGTGTTTAAACAGGCTTTTGCCTCTGGATTAGCAACTGATTAACCGGTCCAATGCTCCAGAGCAAGCCTCTCCCTCACTTTTCCCTCCTCTTCTCCTATCAGAGGGTACAAACAGGGCCTGGTCCAGGACAGAGTTTCCTAAATCTAGTCCATCGCAGTCAGTACCGGAATCAAAGCTTGGTGGATGGGCTGTTCAAAATATACTGGGGCTCCACCCCTCTCGGGGTGGGGCTGGGGCCGGGGCTGGGAAGCCTGTCAGACCGCAGTTTAAAGCAAGGCTGCTGGGCAGCCCTGATGGCCCAGCGGTTTGGTGTCGCCTTTGGCCTGCGGTATGATCCTGGAGACTAACCATGGAGACCCAGGATCGAGTCCCACGTCAGGCTCCCTGAATGGAGCCTGCTTCTCCCTCTGCCTGTGTCTCTGCCTCTCTGTGTGTGTGTGTCTGTTGTGAATAAATAAAATAAAATCTTTAAAAAAAATAAATAATTAAAGCAAGGCTGCTGGGGGAGGGGCCGGCGCGAGGCAGGCCTGAACAGCACCTGGGCTTCCCATCGAAATAGTGGTGGTGGAAGGGGAGGTAGGAGGGGGGTGGGGGTGAATGGGTGACGGGCACTGAGGGGGGCACTTGACGGGATGAGCACTGGGTGTTATTCTGTATGTTGGTAAATTGAACACCAATAAAAAAATAAATTTATTATTTAAAAAAATTACCTCTGTGCCATCAGGTTTCAATGATCAATCTATCCCTCACTGAGCCACTATTCCCTCAAAGTATAGCTCAGGGGTTACAGGCACAAGATTTTGCTCAACCTGGGTACAAATCCGAGCTTCACTACTCACTTTACACAAATAACATCTCTGAGCCTTCCATTCAAATTTTGCAAAATGAACATAACAATACCTCATTCAACTTTGTATTAGATAGGTGATGATGGAAAGTGTTTGGAGTACTTAGGAAATGGTAGGTATATAATCATCATCGTCATCATTTAGTCACTGTGGAGAGAGAAGTAGTACATAAGAGGGATATTCCTTCCCCTTAGGAGATTTTACTATCTCCTTGACACAAAATAAATGTATGGAGAGACGAAGGACTTGTAAACCTAAAACTCTATTCAAGCCCTAATGTCCAATGGGATTAGAAGAGTTGATAGCAGATTTCAGTGCTCTAATACGATTGGTGTTTTTCTTGTGTCACTCATCATCCCCATGCCTCACCACATTACATACACCACACATCCACCACAGCCTCTCATTTAAGAAGTTGACTGGATAATGCTTGGATAACAAAGATTCTGAGAGTTCATTTTGCACATTACCCTGTTTCTGAGCAGGAGCCCAACTGAGGCACTCCACACCCAAGTGAGACAGTCATGCACAGGGCTAGAGATCCTGTGCCCTACCATCTCCGGCCATCTCTGGTCACCCCCTAATCTCAGAAAATTCTTCTTTCTGCTCAATCTCAATCTATTTTATTTAACACTGGCCTCTATTTGTCACCCATTCTGATTGGGGATGAGGTACACAAATCCTCAAAAACCTAAGAAAATTCTCAAATGCCTCCCTGGCATTGTTCCATTGCCTATCTCGCCAGGTCTCTGGATTATAGGGTTTAAAATTTTTGTTGTTCACTCATTAAAAATCATAGAATGATCCCTTAAGTAGCATTAATTTGGTTCCTACCAGTGTATAACCCCTTATGTAGAAATTTGGTCTCTCCTGAAAGCATTTGGAGGATGTAAGTATCATAATTTCCAGAACGGATAGTTAAGAATTCCTATTTCATCCCCCAACCTCCAGAGCCTCTCAATTTGTATCATCATGTTATAACACATTTGATGAAGTGACAATACAGCTCTGAGGGGGAGGCATGACTAATATGACCTCCTCAGTCCCTTTCTGTCCATCATATTAAGGATGGGAAAAAAGAATGGCAGCCATCCCCACCACCCAATGCTTGACCACAGGGAGCCCCTGAGGACCAGACAGACCCCAGAGAGGGCACCACAGGCTTTTTCCCCAGAGTGGGCAGAGTCCACAACCTGGCATAGTGACTGGAGTGGGAATTCTGGGGACAGAGGACACAGACCCCACACTTATCCCTCTTCCCCAATTTCAACTTCTGCAGCCTAGCGCCCTCCTCTATGCTCCCAATTCTAAAGTTGTCAGACCTTCCATAGTGCTCATCTGAGCCCAGACACCTGTCATCCATCATCTCAGGCCAGTGCTTTCCAAAGCTAAAAAAGCATAGAAATCACTTGGGAGCCTGTTAATAATGCAGCTTCTGATTCAGGAGGTCTGGGTTGGGGCCTGAGATTCTGTGCTTCTAATAAGCTCCCAGGTGACCCCCATGCTTCTGGTCCATGGACCACACTCCGAAGAGCAGGGATCTAGATGACTGTAGCAGGTGCTACCACTGTCTCCCAGGAAGAGCCTCTCTATCCATAACCTACTGTCTGTCTATCCTCCAGATGGGTGTGAGAATCATATCTCATCTTTCCTGGGTCAGAAACCACGCTCCATGGCACAATACACAATAAAGCCTGAAGCATAAATTCCCTTCAAATGTGAGAAAACACACCCCTCACAAGAGACTCATCTTTCATGACTCGTAGGATCTGTGTAGCCTAGAATTTCTGTCCCTTTTCCTTTCCACTCACCTGCCCCTCTTCTATTTCCCAAATTACTCCATAAGCACCCACCTCCAGGAAGTGTCTCTTGACCAATACCTCTCTCAGTTTCTACTCATACCTTCCCTTCCAGAGTAATGATGCCTCCATTCCTATCCAATTATCATCTATTTTGTCCACTTTTCTACATATGTGGGGTATCAATTCTCTTTCCCTAAAGAATAATAGATGCTCTAACAAGGTTTTTGCACCAGTCTCTCAAAGAAGCATCTAAAGTAGTAGGTAAATATATGGGTAATCCTGCCTCGAATGATTTTCCCTGCAACCACCTACTTCCTGTTCGGAAGAGGAGAAATTCAGCAAGTAAGAAAGTAGCTTCCCTCCCTCCCTCCCAGTGTGGGCCCCATACATAATTACAGCAGAAAAGCACTGGCCCTCATATACCAAAGCATAAAACTGATGCATCAAGAAGGATGCATGTTGTGCTCACACTGGAGCCAGTCTCATCTCCAGGGACTCCCTGGAGTCAGGTAGAGTGGGTTGGCGTTTCTATCAATTTCACTCCTTTGATCACCTCCCACATCCCATGGGAAGAGATAGAGCAGGACCAAGGAACGTTATATCAGGCATTCTCCTGCCCCAGGACTTATTTTCCCTGTTGCTCTTCGAATGAACACTGCTTACCAGTGGGTCTAGAGGAAGGGGAGAACCTATCCCTGGCCCTAAGCATGATTCCACTGTAATGGAACAGACATGACAGTCACCAGAACTCAGGCATAGTCACACAAAGGCAAAACTACAAGTGCCTGGGGACAGTTCTAGCTGCTGAGTACAGATACGATTCTGGATGGAGAGAAATGCTGTTTGTCAAGGAATTCCCCCAGAAAATAGACTTAAAGAAGTAGCACAATGTTAGTCTGAAGGAAAAGGAGAATTTTCGGTACCAAGGAAATGTGTAAGGCTCAATTTAATTTAACATGAATTTATTAAATGCTCGTTGTATGCCTGGCCACCAGCTGGATGCCCTAGGAAGTGAAGAGGTTATACTCCTTACCTATGACTATAATCAGGAACAAAAAAAAAAAAAAGAAGAAGAAGAAGAAGAAAAGAAAGATACACAGATAACTGGTATGATATTTTCTTATTTCACATTTCTTCAGGTACAATGGACATAACTGTTAAGATACTTAACGTAAACATTTGAAATACTTGTAATTGTGAAATGATTCATTTAGATTTCCCTCTGTGAAAAAATTAATAATGGCATTTTAATCTAAATGCTACATTAAATGAAGGTGTGTGTTCAAAGGACGTCTTTTTTCCTCCCCCCCTCATCTACACACATGGTTTATAAATAGACCACATCTTCTTTATCCATTCACCTTTTAATGGACACTGAGGCTCCTTCCACAGTTTGGCTATTGTGGACATTGCTGCTACAAACATTGGGGTGCAGATGTCTTGGTTTTTCACTGCATCTGTAATTTTGGGGTAAATCCCCAGCAGTGCAAATGCTGGGTCATAGGGCAGATCTATTTTTAACTCTTTGAGGAACCTCCACAAAAGAGGTTTTCCAGAGTGGCTGTACCAGTTCACATTCCCACCAACAGTACAGGAGGGTTCCCCTTTTTCCACATCCTCTCCAACATTTGTGGTTTCCTGCCTTGTTAATTTTCCCCATTCTCACTGGTGTGAGGTGGTATCTCATTGTGGTTTTGATTTGTATTTCCCTGATGGCAAGTGATGCAGAGCATTTTCTCATGTGCTTGTTGGCCATGTCTATGTCTTCTTTGGTTAAATTTCTGTTCATGTGTTTTGCCCATTTCGTGATTGGATTGTTTGTTTCTTTGAATTTGAGTTTAATTTTTTATAGATCTTGGATACTAGTCCTTTATCTGATAGGTCATTTGCAAATATCTTCTCCCATTCTGTAGGTTGTCTTTTAGTTTTGTTGACTGTTTCTTTGCTGTGCCAAAGCTTCTTATCTTGATGAAGTCCCAATAGTTCATTTTTGCTTTTGTTTCCCTTGCCTTCATAGATGTATCTTGCAAGAAGTTGCTGTGGCCAAACTTCAACACCTCAAAAAGGGTGTTGCCTATGTTCTCCTCTAGGATTTTGATGGATTCTTGTCTCACATTTAGATGTTTCATCCATTTTGAGTTTATCTCTGTGTATGGTGTAAGAGAATGGTCTAGTTTCATTCTTCTGCACATGGCTGTCCAGTTTTCCCAGTACCATTTATTGAAGAGACTGTCCTTTTTCAGGTGGACATTCTTTCCTGCTTCATCAAATATTAGTTGACCATAGAGTTGAGGGCCCATTTCTGGGTTCTCTCTTCTGATCTGTTGATCTATATGTCTGTTTCTGTGCCAGTACCACACTGTATTGATGATCACGGCTTTGTAGTATAACTTGAAATCTGGCATTGTGATGCCCCCAGCTATGGGGGGGTTTTCTTTTCAATATTCCCCTGGCTGTTCAGGGTCTTTTCTGATTCCACACAAATCTTAAGATTATTTGTTCCAACTCTCTGAAGAAAGTCCATGGTATTTTCATAGGGACTGCATTGAATGTGAAAATTGCCCTGGGTAGCATTGACATTTTCATAATATTAATTCTTCCAATCCATGAGCATGGAATATTTTTCCATCTCTGTGTCTCTTCCTCAATTTCTATCAGAAGTGTTCTGCAGTTTTTAAGGTATAGATCCTTTACCTCTTTGGTTAGGTTTATTCCTAGGGTATCTTATGCTTTTGGGTGCATTTGTAAATGAGATTGACTCCTTAATTTCTCTTTCTTCAGTCTCAGTGTATAGAAATGCCCCTGGTTTCTAGGCATTGATTTTGTATCCTGCCACAGTGCCGAATTGCTGTATGAGTTCTAGCAATCTTGGGGTGTAGTCTTTTGGGTTTTCTATGTAGAGTATCATGTCATCGGCGAAGAGGAGAGTTTGACTTCTTCTTTGCCAATTCGAATGCCTTTTATTTCTTTTTGTTGTCTGATTGCTGAGGCTAGGACTTCTAGTACTGTGTTGAATAGCAGTGGTGAGAATGGACATCCTTGTCTTGTTCCTGATCTTCGAGGAAAGGCTCTCACTGTTTCCCCATTGAGATTTATATTTTCTGTGGGCTTTCTGTAGATGGCTTTTAAGATGCTCAGGAATTTTCCCTCTATCCCTACACTCTGAAGAGTTTTGATCAGAAAAATAGAGCATCCAAATAGAGCTCAAATAGAGACAAAATAGAGCTCTATTTTGTCATATGCTTTCTCTGCATCTATTGAGAGGATGATATGGTTCTTGTTTTTTCCTCTTTTGATATGATCTATCACCTTGATTATTTTACTAGTGTTGAACCAGCCTTGCATCCTGGGGGTAAATCCCACTTGGTCATGGTGAATAATCTTCTTAATGTATTGTTGGATCCTATTGGCTAGTATCTTGTTGAGAATTTTGCAACTGTGTTCCTCCGGGATATGGCCTATAATTCTCCTTTTTGGTGGGGTCTTTGTCTGGTTTTGGAATTAAGGTGATGCTGACCTCATAGAACGAGTTTGGAAGTATTCCATCCCTTTCTATCTTTCAGAACAGCTTTAGTAAGATAGGTAGTGTTTCTCAAAGAAAACACTTTTTCAAATTTCATTTAACATTAACTTTGTAAAAGCCAATAAGCAGCTATAGACAAAATTGAAAAGTAGAAAGTAAAAAAAAAGAGAGAGAAAAAGCAAAGACACATCCTTCCTTCTATCATAAATATAGAGCTCTATTAGTGTTCCCCACAAATATCAGATAGGAACTCTAGATTTCCATATGTTCAGGAGTGCTTCCCATTACTGTGTAGGGAACCATACTGCTTTCAGGTGCGATGATGTCAAGCCAAATATGTATTGGCACTGCCGAGTTCAAGGTCTAATGTTTGTATTCCTTTTTTTATGATTTTTAAAATTTTTATTTATTTATTCATAGAGACACAGAGAGAGAGAGAGGCAGAGACACCGGCAGAGGGAGAAACAGGCTCCATGCAGGGAGCCCGATTGGGGGGCTCAATCCTAGGTCTCCAGGATCACACCCCGGGCTGCAGGCAGTGCTAAACCGCTGAGCCCCTGGGGCTGTCCCTACTGTTTGTATTCTTAAAGCTCTGCTGGATCCCATAGCTGAAGTAGATAACAAACCCAATCAGCATCCAGACACCAGATAGAGCCCAGGTGCCAGTGGTCATCTGCATCATAAGGCAAACATTCAAAAAGATGCTCAGGAGTGGGAGGAGAGGCAGACCAGGTACCTGAAAGTGAAGAGGAGTAGTGCTCTGTGGCTGTCTCCAGATGATCCCAGTGATCCCGGTGATGAGCACCAGGAGCAGCACAACCACTGTGATCCACCCTGGGTCTCCAGAAAGCAGACCTGACCACTGGGTCAGCACCAGGCAGAGAAGAGTCAGCAGCAGAGCAAGCAGTGAGGAGCAAACAGAGACAACCCGGCCAGAGAGTGGGGTGGGGGTGGGGCTACCTGGAAAAAATAGTCCCTGTGGAGTTAGCTTCTCTGCTGCAGATCCTTTCTCCTGTTGAACCTGTGCTTCATTTCCCTCATTTTCCTCCTGCACTTGCACTTCATTTCCCTCATTCTCCTCCTGCACCTGCACTTTATTTCCTTCATTCTCCTCCTGCATCTCTCCTTCATTTCCCTTATTTCTCCTCTCAGGCTGACACCTGGGGATGAGACCACAAGTAACTTCGTTTCCCTCATTCTCCTCTTGCACCTGTGCTTCATTTTCCCCATTCTTCCTCTCAGGCTGATACCTGACAATGAGAACACAAAAAGCTACCAGGGAGTAATCTAGCAGGGCCCAAACTGACATGAGGTCCAAAAGATCTGTGAGTCCAAGAAAAAATGCCATGACTGCTGCAGTAATGCCGATGATCACAGTGGCCACAATGCGTGTGTATTTGCCAGTTTGGATCCTGGCAAGGACAGGGTACAGGAGGCCATCCTTTGCCATCATGTGTATCACCTCACCTATGGGGAACATATAGCTCAAGAAGCTGTCAGAAAGACTACAGAAAAATCCAAAAGTTACAGCATAGTAGGCAGGGACCCAGCCAATATGGAGAAATGCCTCAGGCAAGGTGCTCCAGGTTGGAGCTGGTAGTAAGGCACCATAAGTGTAAGTGCTACAGAGACGCCAAAATGCATTAAAAAACAGATGACCAATGAGATCACAATGCTCCTGGGGATGGAATGCTCAGGATTCTTAGCTTTTTGTACTTGGGCAACAATATATTCAAAACCTATAAATGCATAGAAACAAGTAGCAGCTCCACGGAGAATCCCCTGGAAGCCAAAAGGCACGAATCCTCCAGAGCCCAGAAGGCCCAAGCTAGAGGTGTCATTGAGTCCAGCCTTTATGTAGTCCTCTTCTGTGAGCTTCCAGTTGTGCAGGTCCCCCTTCATGAAGCCAGAGATGGTGACAAAACTGATAACCAAAAGGTTCAATGATGTGAACACTTTGGCAACTAGGGAAAGCTGACTAATAACGTTCTGGGTTAGCAATTCCACGAGCAACAAGAGAAGGCCCACAAAGAAGAGAGCTAGATTTTCTGCAAAGAAACGAGAAACATGTGATACGAATCTCCCATCCAGAGTCTGAGAGTTCTGGATCCTGAAAAGGTTGTCTAAAGCTAAGGTCCAGACATGGATCACAATAGCTGTATAGGCAAAAAAGGAGAGGATGAGGTTCCAGCCAGCGACAAAAGCCCCAAGTTCACCTACAGTGACATAGGTATAGAGATATGAAGAGCCAGAGTGGGGAACCCGAGCACTAAACTCTGCATAGCACAGCCCAGCCAGCAGTGAAGCTAGGCCAGCTACCAAAAAGCTGATCACGATGGATGGTCCTGCTTGATCTCTAGCCACCTCACTAGCCAGGAAATACACACTTATATCCACTGTGTAGTCCAAACCCACGGCCACTAAATCCAGAGTGTTCAGGCTTCTGACTTGCTCATCTTTATCACCCAGTTCCTTCACCTCAGGTCTGTGCACCAGCTTTTGAAACAATTTCTGAAGAGCCTGACACAGCATTCTAGCTGGAATTGAAGAAGATTCTAAGGATCAGATAGTTGTAGCAAGGCCAGGGAGCCAAGAGTATTGGATCTGGTTCATTGAGGCTGAGTTAAGCCAAGTTGGGTTGGGGCTGCTGAGGTCTATTGTTCAGGCTTCAAAGCGTCTGCTTCATATTTCTTCTGGTATCCTTCCATAATGCCTACGGAAGCAATAAATATGTACTGAAAAATGATGTTTAATCAACCAACCAAAACCCAAAAGTAGTATGTAACTTGTTACAGCCCAAGTATCACAGGAACTGACACTAAAAGATATCATAGAAAAATCAATCCTGTTTTCCTCTCAGAAAAGTACCAAAGACCTCCCAATGTTCCACTTTTTTTTTAAAATTTTCTTTTTCAGTAGGTACCATGCCTAGCATGGAGCCCAATATAGGGCCGGAGCTCACAATCCAGAGATCAAGACCTAAGCTTATATCAAAATTCATACTCTCATTCACCTGAGCCACTGAGGCATCCCAGCATTCTCCTCTTTTACATACAACATGATATAATCCCATTTGATTTCATAAATCATGTAGCTTCATATACTAACTAGGAGGTAAGACACAATAGGGCATGTATCTATTGTGCAAGGATTCACACTCAGAATGTGTGCACAGTGCTTAAGAATGAGTTACAACACATTAATTGTTCACTACAGGGCCTCGTTGCAATTACAGACACTTTCTCTATATATCATCAGAGTTTAAAATATATATATTGGCCTCTCGGTCTTAAGGCTCTTAGCCTCAAAATGAACTACCCAAGATTAGATGTTATTTTGCCCTCACTTCTCCTCATTTTGCATCATCCATTCAGCTGTACTGATGGTCAAGAATGTATAGTCCACCCCTTCCCTTTACCCACCTAGGACTACAAGGGTGCTGTGAACAGAGAGGAGGAGGGACAAAGGAGCAGGGCCTTCATAACCACCTGCAAGAAGGAGAGGACCAGGCTGTCTGGGAAAGAAACACTGGAGAAATCGGGGCAGCACCACCCCAGGTCCGGGACTGAGAAGGGAGAGGAGCCAGGAAGGTGGTTTTGTGAATTCTACCATTCAATAAACCTCACCCAAAGCACCCAAGCAAAATTCACTACCATTTTTATGTCCACAATTATGAGTGTGATGGGTAGGGAGAAAAGAAATGAGTCACCTGGTTCAGTAGCTCACAACCTAAACAATTCCCTGTCTCCTTCCTCCCTGGGTTCCAGGAGAGAGGTGAGCTCACTTCTTCTCCTCACTGGCCACACTGTGCTCTCTGTACACACCCTGTGCCATCTCTGATGTCAGCTGCCAGGGGCCTGGAGACCCTGTCCTGCTCTGTGAGCCTGTATTAAGACACTCACATGTCACTATTAATTTTTCACAAGGAGTTATTGTTAACACCCAAACTGTTGTCTGAATGTTTTCTTAATGAGGGATTCCTAAATGTGCTTCCCTATTCCCTTTTATCCCCTTTTGCTATTCAAATGGTCCCCTTCTTAAGGGGAGCAAGGTTTTAGGTGAACAATTCACAGAAAAGCCCGAGAAATGAGTAGTGGAGAACAGAAAGAACAGTCATGCAGACCCCACTCTCCTCTCTATTCAGCCTTTTGTTTTGAGATACTTTTAGGAAATGCTGTCAGAGGGTTTTAAAGACAGAAAATTCAAGTCAAAATTGATGATCCTGGGTTATGGGTCAGACCTTCTCTCTGCAAATCCATCTAGACTCCTTATTTACCACTCACCAGTTCCAATGTTATGATTAACAACAAGCACATGAGATAGATAAGGAGGCTCAGTTCTTAACTTATGGAATCTTTCTACACTATTTGAGGTGTCTCACACACACCCCCAGGCTTCAGACCCTTCCATGGTTCCCACTACTACCTTTCCTTCATAGCCCTTCCTTCCTTCATCATCCAACCTGTGCTTATTCCTCCAGCCTCTCCCCCTGCCCAGTTCCTACCACAGCTGTGAAATCCTACACTCACCCTGTTCTCTTCCCTCTAATACCTTCATGGCCCCTTCACTTACCTACCCCCCAACTTCTCTTTCAGTTCCCAGCTCAGGAGAGCTTTCCCAAGAAACCTGCCCAGATCCGAATGCTGCCATCCCGTTGTGTTCTTAGAGCACTGGGGCTTCCCCATGTTCCATTGATCCTACTGTATCCAAATTCCAGGTCAGCTACAAGTCTCCTCCATCAGACTTTGAGGTAGGTGCTCAAAAAGTATTTGTGGAACAAATGACCACACCAAGAAGAGAAAGAAAGAGCCCGTAATCCAGAATGCCTATCTACTACACATTGAAATAAAGATTTCATAGCCAAGGAAACTTTATAAACCTGGATCAGGTAAAGATATACATAACTAGATTTCTTGTGGAAGGTGAGCAAAATGGATAATGAGAAGGGGAAAATAACTGTGATAACCTTGACCATACATAATTTATGGCAAGTATAAACCACACATAAGTGGTTAAGAATTGCTTGCCTTTGAGGACACTTGTTTAAGAATATCAGGATGCTTTGCAAATAACGTATCAGATAAAGGGCTAGTTTCCAAGATCTATAAAGAACTTATTAAACTCATGACCAAAGAAACAAACAATCCAATCATGAAATGGGCAAAAGACAGGAACAGAAATCTCACAGAGGAAGACATAGACATGGCCAACACGCACATGAGAAAATGCTCTGCATCACTTGCCATCAGGGAAATAGAAATCAAAACCACAATGAGATACCACCTCACACCAGTGAGAATGGGGAAAATTAACAAGACAGGAAACCACAAATGTTGGAGAGGATGTGGAGAAAAGGGAACCCTCTTACACTGTTGGTGGGAATGTGAACTGGTGCAGCCACTCTGGAAAACTGTGTGGAGGTTCCTCAAAGAGTTAAAAATAGACCTGCCCTACGACCCAGCAATTGCACTGTTGGGGATTTACCCCCAAAGATTCAGATGCAATGAAACGCTGGGACACCTGCACCCCGATGTTTCTAGCAGCAATGGCCACAATAGACAAACTGTGGAAGGAGCCTCGGTGTCCATCGAAAGATGAATGGATAAAGAAGATGTGGTTTATGTATACAATGGAATATTACTCAGCCATTAGAAACGACAAATACCCACCATTTGCTTCAACGTGGATGGAACTGGAGGGTATTATGCTGAGTGAAATAAGTCAATCGGAGAAGGACAGTGTATGTTCTCATTCATTTGGGGAATATAAATAATAATGAAAGAGAATATAAGGGAAGGGAGAAGAAATGTTGGGAAATATCAGAAAGGGAGACAGAACATGAAGACTCCTAACTCTGGGAAACAAACTAGGGGTGGTGGAAGGGGAGGTAGGAGGGGGGTGGGGGTGAATGGGTGACGGTCACTGAGGGGGGCACTTGACGGGATGAGCACTGGGTGTTATTCTGTATGTTGGTAAATTGAACACCAATAAAAAATAAATTTATTATAAAAAAAAGAATATCAGGATGTCTTGGAGTATAGGCAACCAACCACCCATGCCCAGTTAGAGAGTCCATACTTTTGGAAGATGTCATGCTCAAGCCCTATAATACAAGTAGGATGCCATAAGGCAGAGGTTCTCGCTTCAGGGAACAAAGAAAGGGATGCCCTCCTCACTCCTTTTTGTCCTATCTTGACCCTCTCAGCCATATTCTCTCAGCCATATTCTACAGCCTTTCCCCAACCTGCATTTTGAAGGCTTTCCTAAGCCATCCTAAGTGATCCTCATCTCCAGCCTTCCTCTCCTTCCCATCAGCACTTATAGCCTGTCCTGATGGTCTCCTGAAACTAACTTTTGCTTTCTGTCAGCTAGTGTCATTAATGTGTTCCTTAAATGCCTTAATAGTCTAAAAGCTTCCAGAACAATGGGCCAGGATCTATATGCATCTTCATTCTGGATTCCACACTCCCATCTCCAACCCTCACTACCCAGGACAAGGATATGCTCATAATTGTATCAAGAAACCAAAATAGGCATTTAGGACAGAGAAAATGAATATATAGATGTACATATTAACTACTATATCTTGAGATTACTTTCTAGGAATCTTTCTTCTGAAAGGTTGTTTGGGGTTTTTTGGAAAGAGAGAAAGGGCCAAATAGAGGTATAAACAAGAGAGTAGAACGTCCACTATTATCTATTTCAAGAATATCCAGAGGATGTTTGCAAATGAAGGCCCTGGGCCTGTGAATCTCAGTTTAAGTAGGAAACAGTTTCTCCCAAAGGAGGTGCTTACCACAGGGGAGGTGGTTCAAGAAATGCAGAGAGGGGCCATGGAACATAAAGGCAGCATATATGAATTCCGTAATGCCTCCAGCTTCCCCTTCCTTCACTCCTTCTCCCTGTGTTTGTATCAGTCTCTGAGCTCCTTCCAAACTTCAAAACAAAAATTCCATCCCATGTTGCCTGGAAGAACTCCTGTCAAATCCAACAATCCACTCCCTAAATTGTAGGCTGTCTTGCTTTCCCAGCCAGCCCCACCAAGTCTCTTCCATCCTAGAGATCATTGTGTTCACTTCCCTGTCTCTGAGAAGGGTACTGCCCTCACTCTGGACTTTTATTTTTCAAAACATTTTTACAAGGCAGTAACTTCCACTATTTTCCATGGTAGGGAGTTAATACTCCTGCCAAACAGGAATTTGGCCTTGTGTTTCCTCCTGAATAGATTCAAAGGTAGTTTGGATAAGAGTTGCGTTGATAGAAGTTTGAAAGACTTGAGGTGAAGGCTAATGGTGCCATTAAATAATTGTTTTCAAGTTCTCAAAGTTTCAGAAACATGGACTATAAATGCAACATCTGCAAAGATCACGTTAATTCTCTGTATCCAAGCACAGCTCCTTCTTGATCCCAAAGTGTATAAATACTCTCATCTTCCTTCAAATTTCAGGGCAATGAAGCTCCAGAGCCAATCAAACCAGAGCTCTAAAATAAACATGTATAAAGTCTTTTGGAGAGGTGGGCTTCCCCAGAGTTTCTGAAGTCCTAATTCAAGCAGCCCTGGACTCTAGTAGGGGGCAGTCAGGAATATAAGTGTAAAAGCTTTGAGTTCAGGGCATTAGTTTGAAATAGTAGTAAGTGTGGTGTATGTGTAACCAACCCTTTTGTATTGGGAACAGGTCAGAATATGTATGAAAAGGTAAACAGAATGAAAGCCACCATAAAACTGGGTCTGAGTCACAAATTGAAGGGTAAAAAAAGTAGTACACAAAATAAAACGATATATGTAATTTCCCCATTTTTCTCTTTTTGTTTGTAAAGTCTGTCTAATCATGGTCCTTCATTTATTCATTCAACAAGTTGCTCCCTATTTATTTTGTACTACGGATAAACCAAAGTAGAACATACACATCCCTTTACTGAAGTTGCTTCAGAGGCTGAATTCCAACATTTTTGCAGTAGAAAGCAAAAAACAAAAACAAAAACAAAAACAAAAAACAAATTAATAATAAGAAGATATATTGAGTTAGATTAGCAATCAGTGCTACCTAGAAAAGGAAAGCAAGAAAAGGTTAGGAGGGCTTCAGAGTGGGTTTTGAGATTTTAAAATACATGGTCCAACATGGCCTCATCTTCACACTGTTATGCAACCATCACCACCACCCTTTTATAGAACTTGTTTATCTTCCTCACCTGAAAATCTGTACCCACTAAACAGTAACTCCCCATTCTTTCCTCCCTGCAGCCCTTGGCAACCACCATTCTACTTCCCATCCTTATGAATTTGACTTCTCTAGGTGCCTCGTGTAAGTGGAAAAATATACAATTTTATCCTCTTGTGACAGCTTTGTTTCACTTGGCATAATGTCTTCAAGGTTCATCCATGTTGCAGCAGGTGTCAGAATGTCCTTTTCTGTAAGGTTAAATAATATTCTATTGTGAATATATCCCACACCTTGGTTATCTGTTTATCCACTGATGGACATGCTGATTGTTTTACCTACTGGCTGCTGTGAATAATCCTGTTATGAATATATGGGTCTAAAAATATCTTGTGAGCCCCTGCTTTCAAATCCTTGGGATATATACCCGGAAGTGGGATTCCTGGATCACGTGGTAATCGTATATATAATTTATTGAGAAAGCATCATACTGTTTTCTGACAGCAACTGCCCTATTTTACATTTCCACCAGCAATGCACAAGCTGTTCAATTTCTCCACATCCTCTCCAACATTTAATATATTTCTGGATTTTCTACCATTTTTCCTATAATGTCTATAAATAACTACACAGATTCGTTCAGTATACTTTGCATTGGGTCTAAACAGAAATTAGATGGTCTCTCAAGGAGAAACTATACAAGTTTCTAAGTGAGAAAGTCTGGATTCAATCTATTAAAGATCAGATTTCAACTAAGTATAATGAATACAAAGGCAAATAATAAAATTCAGGCACCACAGTGATTCTTTGTGCAGAAGAACTCAAGCAAAAGCAGCTTTTTTTCTTCCCTCTAATTTAGTGACACCACCACCACTATCTTCAAATCATCACACACTCAGTAATACACAGTGGAAGACAATAGTGGCATATACAGAATTCCCCTCTCTGGGAACTTAAAATTTAGTGCATTTCATGAATACCTCCCCACCTGCTGAAATAAGTAAAAGATACACAAACTATGAACAAGAAAGGGTATTGCTAAGTAAGAAATAAACAGTCAAGGCAAGGGCATGTTAGATCCCACTTGGCTTACTAGTAGATGAAAGGGAACGGTATAAGGACCACATTTTCCAGTGTTGGCAACACTACTGAGAATCTTCTGTGCATTGAGGGTCAGCCTGAAAAGATTGCGAGGAAGAGGCAGGAATTGATATTGTGTAAAACTATAACCATCTTGATATTGTGCATAACTGTTTCCAAAGAAAACATCACTTCAAGCTACATCTTCACTTGGGCCATGATCCAGTAAGTAGAGCTTCTTTAGGCCTTCCTTCTCTGCCCCTCCCCTAACCACAAAACAAATTCTACCACACCTAAGCCAGTAAATCCAGTTTGTCCAAATAGACAGTTCCAGTTAAATATTTGCTACAGATACTAATACAGATCAATAAACTAAGATATAATATCAATGCTAATAATAATAATTCTTATCTATCCTGACCTGTGCAGGAAAGAGAGAAACCATTGCTATAATAATAAGTGTATAACTTCTCTCCTAGGGAAAGAGAAGGAAAGGTCATATAACTTCCCCAAAAGGTTGAAAAGAAAGTTGAAATAACCAAATTCAGCTCATGCTAAAGAAAATAAATATCCCAACTTATCTCCCAGGAGTCCTGTGAAAACAACCTCTCTAAACAGATCACTTACCAGGCATCCTCCCACCTATATTCTTACATTGTACTATATTCTGTTTACATGTGACTTGGAAGAAGCCTTTGTCTCCCTTTCTAAAATAAAAACTCTTTAGGGTACATCTTCTTCATCTTCTCACCATGAGCCTAAAAAAGCCAAATTCTGCAAGTAAATTTTACTAGGTACAACCAAGACTTGAACCTGAAGGCATGGCATCCCCCAAATTGCTCATTAGACCAAGAGTTAATACACCCACCTCCTCCAACTCACCTACCTACACTACCACCTCCAGCACTACACCTCTCAAATCCCATCCTAGCCTGGCAGAGGCTGAATTCCAACAGTGAAAAAAACACATCCTGATACAAACTAACAGGCTCAACACCAACTGTTTGTGAACCAAATTCACCCAAATGGAGCCTAATTTCTCTGTAGATGGAGATTAAACATTTTGTTTCCTCCCACAAGATATATGGAATCCCACTAACTGCAATAGCATGCTAGGAGCATTGCACCATTAATTGGGTAAACAATCAGATAGCCAGGGCTTCTCTAGAAGCTGTAGAGATTCCGTATTATCTAGTATCATTCTGGGGTGGTTGTGAACAGGTGCCTTTTCTTAGTCCCTCTGGAATCATTTTAGAAAAGACAGATTGAAATGCAATATTCATCATTCATGATCTGAAACATTTATAGGTTTAGATTCAGTCAGAATCCAGTGCTGGAAATTCTTCATATTTCTATCACACCAAAACACAAGATGATCAACTTGAAAATCAGAAAAGCCTGGGCTTCTGCTCCTAGAAGTCTTCAGAAACAAGATGGGCTACCAGGTAGAACCAGAATGAGATTATCCAAATAGGAAGCAGAAAGAGAACCAGAAAAGCCAGGAAGGGTGAGCAATTAAGGGATTAGAAAGTAATGGGATTCATTAATGTCAACAGTGAAATTCACTTTCTTCTCTACTTCCCCTTATGATTCTCCACTCCATTTTCTCAATTCTGAATCCTGCCAATGCAGAACACCTAATAAAAATCCTCCTCAGGATAAAGAAGTAGAAGGAAATCCATCTACCTGTCCACTTCATTTTCCAAACTACAACTATAAAATAGGGGAGCACTGATTCACAGTCCTTTTTACCAAGAAGCCTTACTAAACAATTTGTTTTTTCCCTTAAATCCTCCCTTTTCTCGTAAGCCCAGAATCTAGAGATCCATCCAGTGGTCCCATCCGTCACTATACTGTTTCCACATTTAGACTAGCAGTGGAGGGGGGGGTGTCACAGCCCATGGCGCCTTCTTTCGTGAACCTTCTCCCAATATACAATCTCAGTAATACACTGCACACCAGTTGGCTTAGGAAAGACCGACTGTCTCTCTGGTTATGTTCCTTTATATTTTTAAATGTGCCTCTCTGTCCTCCTCTGTAAGGACTCAGCTATCTGTCTCTCCATCCTATATCACCAGACTTGGCTTCCTTCCTCAAATAGCCCTAGGGAGCTGCTTCACACCACCACCATCTTCTTTGGAGAGGTAACTGTTTTGCTTTGTTTTGTATTTTTAATTTTATTTATTTATTAGAGAGATTGAGAAAGAAAGACTGGGGATCCCAGGGTGGCGCAGCGGTTTGGTGCCTGCCTTCCGCCCAGGGCATGATCCTGGAGTCCCGGGATCGAGTCCCACGTCAGGCTCCCTGCATGGAGCCTGCTTCTCCCTCTGCTTGTGTCTCTGCCTCTCTCTCTCTGTGTCTCTCATGAATAAATAAATAAAATCTTTAAAAAGAGAGAGAGAGAGAAAGGCTGTACTGCATAAGCAAGGAGGTGAAGCAGAGGTAGTGAGAGAAGCAGACTCTCAGCTGAGCCGGTAGCCTGACATGGGGCTTGATGTCTAAGGCAGACGCCTAACCAAGTGAGTCATAGAGGTACCCATGTTTTGTTTTGTTTTGTTTTGTTTTTGTTTTGTTTAATTGCAGGGAAGTGAAAATTCTATCAAGTCCTGAGCTCTTCCCCAAATAAAGATCTATATATGACTTCCCCACCAAGACCTACCTGCCTCACCCCAGTTCAGGCAACATACTCTACAAAAGAGACCATCCACCATTAAGGGACACTCTGCATCCATCTTCCCTAGTTCTTTCCTATCTCCACTCTACTTTGTGTTCTGCAATAATCAAAGAAAAAAGGGACAAAGATAAAACAAATGAATATATTTCAGAAATCCCATTTATCACTTTGGAATATACTTGGTGAAGAAATTGGCCTTTCCACATGATTTTGCATAAACTAAAGTTAAAATGTACCCACCATCCAGAAACATATAAAACCCATGAACTGATAATGTAGCCCAAGGGCAAGAGAAAACCTAGAAATCAACATTTTCCACATATAATCAAGAAAAAAGGTGTCATGCACAGATAAGTGTTCTCTGGGTTTCTAGTGTTGGCCTATCACCCACGGTACATGGTGGTGGGTAGTCTAGAAGAGTAAAGAACAGTATAAGGTTCAAAGGGCCTTCAAAATGAAAGAGTTGCCAATATGTTTTGTGATAACAGCAAACTGCCTCTTGGTGACTCAGTGTTTTAATGGCCACTAGGCAGCCACACCCCAGGGGACTTTAGTAATCTTTCCTCTTACACCTTTACCTGGCCTATAATCCATCCTCACCACAACTCTTTTAAATTAGAAAAGAAAGGCAGAGAGATACCTTCAGCAGCTGTAAAAATATTAAGCTCCTTCAGCCTGCAGTAGAAGCCCCTCAAATCTTCCCTGGTGTTGGGGACCACCTTATCAAACTGGACCTGTTCATCTTCAAAGTCCACACCATTGTCCTCCCTAAGATGTAACACAGAGACTTCCAGAATCTCCAGCGAGAAAGTGAGGCAAAATAGGAAGGAGGCAGCAGTCAGGCGGAAGAATCTTCACTCATTCAAAGAATATGTCTTAACATTCTCTGTGGTAGGCCCTGCAGGAGAGACAAAAATGAAAAGAAGGTGGCTCTATACCAGGTCAGAAAGGAAAAGGTGAGAAGGAGGGCAGGACAAACCGGTTGAAGGACGCTGGAGGTGAAGCATCAGGAATAACTTCCCCTAACTCAGATTTTACTCATCAGAGCTGAGACCATTTCTGATCTGGAGCTGAACAGAGTGTAAGCCTCCAAATCCCTCCGAGCCCAGCAAACCTATGTGCCATTTTCAATCTCACAAGGCAGTGGTTCTACACCAGTCAAATCAAAGTCTAGTTCTGATGCCATGAAATACCCTCTGCTCAAACCCCACAGGGCTTCCACAGCCAGTGGCACTCCAAGCCCAGGCTTCTTATTCTCTGGCTCTGTCTCAGTTTTCCTGCCAACTCTATAAATGGGGCAAATCACTTACCTAAGGGCTGCTTCCATCTCAGAGGAGAAACACTTAGGAAGAATGTGCAAGACAAACCTAGGGACAGAGAAGGAACTTAGCCAAGCAGAGTCAGGACTTGGAGCAGAGCTCACAGGGTGCCCTCAGGAAGTTGAGGTCCTGGGGAGGCAAGGTCCTCATGGGGGTGGGTCCTCAGGATTCTGAGAACTAACCAGGCTGGGAATCAGGGAGCTGGTGCCAAAGGGCAGAAGAGGCCTGGGAAGAATGTGAAAGTAGGAAGGAGGTGGCTCAGCTGGAATCCTGGGAAAAAGCTGTGGTGGACAATGGAAGACTAGTGGGGCCCTGCATGGTGAGGAAGTGGACTAGGGGCTTAAATGGGACTTTGTTGGAGACTTTGTTGTCAGGAAGAGATTAATTTAGAGGTTACCAATCTCTCCAGCATCCTGGGTATGGAGAAGGTCCTGGCTAGCAAGAGGCAAGAGACTGCTGGAGTCCAGCCTGTGGTGATTTGGTGGCCAGTCCCAGATCCAGCTAAGAAGCCCATTCATCAGTCCTGTAACAAGGACAGAAGCAGCCCCACTCCACCCTAGGTGCTTCTCCCAGAATCTCCTACAGGTTCCTCTACCAGCACCACCCATCATGACCCCTCCACCATATTTCCAATTACTCCAGGGATAAAACTAAAAGGGAAATTTCTTAATCTTTACCCCAAGGGATTTCCTGAAACTGTCACTTAGTATTCATAGCACATTCTGACTAATGTATATTGAGCATCGTGGTAGAGGAAGTAAAGATACAGTGCCTGCCTACAGAGTTTCCTGCTCTCGACATTTATTACATAGCACTTCCAAGACCCTGAAACAGTGGCCAGTGGAAAGGGCCTCTTGCTTCCTAGATGTTAATCTTCAAACAGAGGCAAGACATCCCAAGATGGAGAAGGTGGGGCCTACTTAGACACCCAGGGCCGAATCCACTCATGATGTGACCACAAACCATGGATCTCCGGGAAAAGTGGAACCACTGTACTTGACAGTGACAAGATGCCTCTAAACCCTAAATTAGGTTCCTTAAAGCCTGGGGTACAGGTGGACGGAAGGGAGAGAAAGGGAGCAGCAGGTCCTTAAGGGGACAGAGTCTATACTAACTACCTGAAGGGAGAGCATTGAACTTGGAGCAGAAAGAACTGCCCCAGATCTCAGGAAGAACCTCCACCTGAGGAAGACCTACAGATCCCACCACCCCTGTCCTAACACATTTCCAGGAGGCAAGTCCTGTCTTCCAGGCTCTGTGCTGGGGAGGGAGTGAGTGGCTTAGTCCAGACCACAGAGCCAGGATTCCCAGAGGCAAAGGAGCCTGGCAGGATTGGCAGGAGGGCTGTGATGACAGGACAGTAGGGGAGGGGCAGCTGGGTGTGTGATCTGTGTCTGTTCCCAGGTCCTAGGCGGTCTTCCCTGCCTCAAACTGGGATTGTCCCAGATGTGCCTCTGCTTAAGGCAAAGAAGGGCAGGTGCAGGGGAGGGTCTGTGTATCCTGCATCGGATCCCCAGAGCAATCCCTTCCCCTTCTCCTTGTGCTACTCACTGCCTGCTGGGGAGAGGGTGGGAGGCTGGGGACAGGCCAGGGTCCCCAGTTACTGGGGAATAAAAAAAACTGGCAGAGGCACTGCTTTCCCTCCCTCCCACAGGGCAGCAGGGGTGTGTTGGCAGCCTGGAGGCCCTCGGGCAAACAATGAGGCCTGTCCAAGCCCAGTGGGCCAGGGGTGGTGCCTTGAGCCTGGGCACTACAGGACTCCTGCCTCCAGCCCACTGAGCTCTGGAGGCCCCACCAAGGCTGAGGCCATATTCCCCGTGTTCCCTTGCATGCTACTACCCTCATATCTGCCCGGTGGAGTGAGCAGCTTCCTGAACTCCTTCTATTCACCCTAGGGGCACACCCAGACCCCCTGCAAGTCAGGGCTGAGCACCAGCCTCACCACTGCTGCCCTTGCTGCTGTGCCCCTGGCCTGGCTGCCTCCACAGTGGACAGAGCAGCTCTGAAGCCTCCACCTGTGTCCAAACCAGATGACCAAGCTGCACCCCTATCTCTGCCTCCACCATCGCCACAGCCACCACCACCACCTTCATAGCCTCAATCTGGATGGTCCCCATGGCCTGGGTCACATCTGCCTCTGAGAAGAAGACAAAGAGCAAGGGAAACTACACATGCACCCTGTGCGCCAAGGAGTCCAGAACAGCCACAGTCTCTGGAGGCAGGAGGCCATCCACATGAGATCCGGGATATCTGGGTTCCTGGGTGCTGTGGAGATGCCCACCGTGGTGCCCCAGGGCCACCTGCATGTCCCCAGCTGAGTGAAGCCTGCAGGGGAGGGGGAAATGTGGGTGCAGGCAGGACCACAGGGTCCACAGGGGCCCAGGGGCCATAGGAGGCAGGTGACAGCGCCCACCTCTGGAAAGCACACCCTTGGGAAGCACACCTGTGAGGTGAGGCAAGGCCTTCAGTAACGTCTCCCATCCAAAATGACGGGAGCTGTGACACTCAGACAAGAAGCCCTGCCCGTGCCCTGTGTGCCAGCAGCACCGCAAGCACAAGGACCTCGTGAGCTACCAGGAATGTGCATAGGACATAGGGCACAGTGCATAACCCCACAACGGCCCCCAGTGTGATAGAGCATCGCCTGCAGCGTCACCTCAACACTAGGCTCAAAATATGCGCTCTACAGACAGCCTTCGAGTGGGACACGGGTGGCAGCTTTTGCTACTAAGGATCTACTGTGGGCGCACATAGTACTGCACCAAGAGGAGGGACAACACATGTGAGGTGAGATGCCAAGAAGTGCACTGCCGAGGCCCTCACCATGTCGTTGAGCTCCGCAACAAAGCTACAGGTGAGGTCTGTCCTAGGGCAGCAGTGGTGATGGTGGCCTGGCACACCTGACCCCACACACACCTGTTCCCTCGGTTGTGCTGAGGCCCCCTGGAGAGTGGGCAGGGGGGAGAGGACAGGAGTGGCCCCTGCCCTCACCCCTCTCCTCTATGGACCCCCTGCCCTGCCCTTCCAGGGATCTGGGAGCCTTGGTGGTCCTTCCCCCTCCTTCCACCCTACCCCCTACCACTGTCTGCTGCCCGCCGCCCCTCCCAAGAAAGCGGTGGGGTTTTTTTGTTTTGTTTTGTTTTTAGCATGGGGAGGGAGGTTAGGAAGAGAAGCATCAAAGATCTGTCTTAAAGTGCAGAAAAGGTGAGATTGGAGAAGGTGCAGAAGCAGGGAAGACGGGGAACCAACTTCATAAGGCCAGGGTGTTTGGGTCCAGGCTCTAAACATCATCCTACCTAAGCTCTGTCAGGGTAAAATAAGCCAAAGGCAGCAAAAGAAGGAGCCACTAGTGCTAGAGACAGAACAAGTGATGGAATTTTAAGGTGCCAGGATAAGCAGTAGGGGTTTCAGTAACTACAGGAGCTTCCTGCAAGTGGGCAGAATGCTCCCACGGTGTCCGCCACCCCTTGTCCACCCCACATCTTTTTTTTTCACCCACTCTCCTAGGAGCTGTGGCCCTGGCCATGTCATCTGGTTCCTGTGTCCGCTGCCCATTCCCACTCTTCATCCCTCCTTTTGCATGGACGATTAAATTTTAAATGAAAAAAAAAAAAGGGAAAGGTAGTGGCCCAGGGCTGCGTGGAAATAGAGGGTGCAGAGCTGAGATCTTAAGTCCCTCCTTCAGGCAAAGATGGAGGAACCTGGAGGGTGACCCTAGTGATGTCACAGGAAGTATCTGAAACTTGAAGGGGGGAAGGAGAGAAGAGGGGAGGAGGCCAGGGTGTCTGTCTCAGGAGCCAGAGACAGGGGGAGAGGCTGGGAGACACAGAGATGAGAGAAGCAGGGAGAGCCCTGGAAGGAAGGGGAGAGAGGGACCAGGGATGGGGGAGGCAGCACAGGCGACAGACAGCAGGACATGCAGGTGGAGACACTGACAGGCTCCCAGGGTGAGACTCACACAGATGTGAGGGGAAGAGAGACCCTCTGACCCTGAGGGAGGGACACAGGCGGGGGACAGCCAGAGGGAGGAGATAAAGACAGACCCAGCTGAGGGCAGACCCAGCTGGGAAACCTCAGAGCACAGGACATCTGGAGTCAGACAGACAAACCCCCAGACAAACAGATGCATTGACAGAGGTGAAGGTGAAGGAGGCCACGATGGAAGGAAGAAGCCAGGGCTGCAGGGAGAAGGTGAGGGAGCAGACAGGGAGAGAGACGGGGCAGGTGTGCAGCAGGAAGGGGAGCCAGGCCAGGGAGGGGGCTGCAGAGTGGCTCCAGGAGCCTCTGCCCTCCCTCCTGGCTCCTGCTGAGCCCGGGCCCCTCTCAGGACCTGCTGCTGCTGGATGGGCCCAGAGAGCTGACAGGGCCAGGCTGCTGCCAGGGCTGTCCCAGGCTCCTTCCTGTGCCCACCTGGGGGTCCCTGGGGCTCTACGTGGATATGGACACAGCCTCCCCTGTGCTCCCCCCACCCCCGATGATGCTGCCATCAAAGGAGGCCTGAACTCAGCCCTAATATCTCAGAGCCTGGCACACCCAGGGCAGGGAAGTGGGGGACAAGGAGAAAGAGAAACTGAGGCAGGCAGGCAGGGGAGGCTCACCAGCTCTGGAGAAGGTGCTGGGATAGCTTAGTTAGGGATCCCATGGAGGAGAGGAGAGAAGGCCTGGACTGTGTCTGCACTGAGAGCTAAGGAAGCCCCCTGCACAGTGAGAACAAAATAACCTACTAGTGACTGTCTATTAATTTGGGGTCAGCAGTGTAGACAACCTCTGAGCAGTCAGCATCAATGCCTTCAAGCAGCTCCTCACTAAAGGCCTCCAGTAATACACTAATGAAACCCACAAAAGGAGAAACTGAGGCAGAGACTAGCGACCTGGAGGCCAGTGTACATGCTTGAATCTAGGTTGCAAGGGACCAGTGATGAAGCAACCACCACACAAGTATGTGAAGACCTAAGACAGCATGGCAAGCTGGCCCCCACCTCTTACCCAGGCTTTCTCAGGGCTCTGCAGAGACCAGCTCCCCCAGCTCCCCCCAGGGCCAGGGGAGACCCTGAGAACATTAACCCAAAAAACCTAAAGGAGAATTGTTCTCTCTGCCCCTGGCTCTCTCAGCCACATGTGAAGGTCCCTGAGCCAGATGTGTGGTCACAGCTGGAGCCCAGGGAGTCTCTGTAGCAGCAGAAGGGAGGGTGCACAGGGAACCTTCCAGAGAAGTCTTGCAGACAAGACCAGGGAGCAAAGCTCTCCAGGTCTATCCCACCTCCATGGACAGTTATAAATGTAATAAAGTTTGAATATCCAGGGCTAATAGGTAATTACAGCCAGGAGCTGGGTAATCATATTACCTCTCACATTTTACACGTAACCCTCTTCCTCCCCCAGGGACACACATCTTTATAAAACACAATGAACCAGATCCTGGATCAGTAGCTGCCTCCACTAGAATTGGGTTTCATTTCAGAAAGAAATTTAGAATACCCTAGAAGAGCAAAAGACACGAACAGAAATCTCACAGAGGAAGACATGGACATGGCCAACATGCACATGAGAAAATGCTCTGCATCACTTGCCATCAGGGAAATACAAATCAAAACCACAATGAGATACCACCTCACACCAGTGAGAGTGGGGAAAATTAACAAGGCAGGAAACCAGAAATGTTGGAGAGGATGTGGAGAAAGGGGAACCCTCTTACACTGTTGGTGGGAATGTGAACTGGTGCAGCCACTCTGGAAAACCGTGTGGAGGTTCCTCAAAGAGTTAAAAATAGACCTGCCCTACGACCCAGCAATTGCACTGTTGGGGATTTACCCAAAGGTACAGACGCAATGAAAGGCCGGGACACCTGCACCCCGATGTTTCTAGCAGCAATGTCCACAACAGCCAAACTGTGGAAGGAGCCTCGGTGCCCATCGAAAGATGAATGGATAAAGAAGATGTGGTCTCTGTATACAATGGAATATTCCTCAGCCATTAGAAACGACAAATACCCACCATTTGCTTCAACGTGGATGGAACTGGAGGGTATTATGCTGAGTGAAATAAGTCAATCGGAGAAGGACAGTGTATGTTCTCATTCATTTGGGGAATATAAGTAATAGTGAAAGGGAATAAAGGGGAAAGGAGAAAAAATGAGTGAAAATATCAGAAAGGGAGACAGAACATGAAGACTCTAACTCTGGGAAACGAACTAGGGGTGGTGGAAGGGGAGGAGGGCGGGCGGGTGGGGGGGAATGGGTGACAGGCACTGAGGGGGGCATTTGACGGGATGAGCACTGGGTGATATTCTATACGTTAGCAAATTGAACACCAATAAAACATAAATTTATTTAAAAAAATGAATATCCTAGAAGAGGATTTCCTTAGAGCCTCGGAGGTAAATGCCAGAACCAGAGAAATACACACACACACACACACACACACACACACACACACATGAAGGTAAAGGAAAGTCTCTCTTCACTGCTGTTTCTTTGCTTGTGGGATGGACCTCCGGATGATGTGTCCCACATCGAGAAAACAATAGTCTCTCTAAACATTAGGAAATTGATTCCTGTCTAACCATGAGTTGCAGCAGAGAATGACTTCTCCCCGCCCCCGGTCATGGCAAATGTTCTGAGGAAGGATGACACAGCCTGGAGGGAAGAGCCCACATGCAGATGCCCGGTTACCTGTCCAGTCCCCCAAGGCCTCCCTGTCCTGTGGATCTCACCTCCCTGCATGTCTCAGCGTCCACTCTTTGGAGTCCTCCTGTGAAGCCCAGAAAGAAGGAAAGCACCCCAGGGAGGAGAACACAGGTCCTTGTTCTCTGGAATCTGAGAAGAGAGACACACCAGAGAAGAAACTCTGGTAGAGAAAAGAAGAAAAAAAGAAAGAAAGGAAGGAAGGAAGGAAGGAAGGAAGGAAGGAAGGAAGGAAGGAAGGAAGAAAGAAAGAAAGAAAGAAAGAAAGAAAGAAAGAGAAAGAAAGAAAGAAAGAAAGAAAGAAAGAAAGAAGAAAGAATGAAAGAAAGAAAGAAAGAAAGAGAAAGAAAGAAAGAAAGGAAGAAGAAAGAATGAAAGAAAGAAAGAAAGAAAGAGAAAGAAAGAAAGAAAGAAAGAAGAAAGGAAGAAGAAAGAAAGAAAGAAAGAAAGAAAGAAAGAGAAAGAAAGAAAGAAGAAAGAAAGAGAAAGAAAGAAAGAAAGAAAGAAAGAAAGAAAGAAAGAAAGAAGAAAGAAAGAAGAAAGAAAGAGAAAGAAAGAAAGAAAGAAAGAAAGAAAGAAAGAAGAAAGAAAGAGAAAGAAAGAAAGAAAGAAGAAAGAAAGAGAAAGAAAGAAAGAAAGAAAGAAGAAAGAAAGAGAAAGAAAGAAAGAAAGAAAGAAAGAAGAAAGAAAGAGAAAGAAAGAAAGAAAGAAAGAAAGAAGAAAGAAAGAAAGAAAGAAGAAAGAATGAAAGAAAGAAAGAAAGAAAGAAGAAAGAAAGAAAGAAGAAAGAAAGAAAGAAAGAAAGAGAAAGGAAGAAAGAGAAAGAAAGAAGAAAGGAAGAAGAAAGAAAGAAAGAAAGAAAGAAAGAAAGAAAGAAAGAAAGAAAGAAGAAAGAAAGAAAGAAGAAAGAAAGAAAGAAAGAAAGAAAGAAAGAAGAAAGAAAGAGAAAGAAAGAAAGAGAAAGAAAGAAAGAAAGAAAGAAAGAAGAAAGGAAGAAGAAAGAAAGAAAGAAAGAAAGAAAGAAAGAAAGAAGAAAGAAAAGAAGGAAGGAAGGAAGGAAGGAAGGAAGGAAGGAAGGAAGAGCATCAGGCAGGAGAGGGGGAGAGTGGAAGGGGGAAGGATGAAATAGGTTCCTACGATGCAGTCAGATCCTTCCAGGGCTGAAGGACTCTGGAAAGAAGGACGGGAACAGAAGCGGACGATACAAAGGGGGATGAGAGGGCAGGAGATGCCAGATTGAGGTACAAGGGCTGGGACCCAGGAGGCCGGTGTGCTCAGCAGGTCTGCAGAGGAGAAGCTGAGCAGACCTCGGAGCTGATGAGGAGGACGGATTAAACACCTCATGCACTCAGACGTATGATTCTTTACAACTGCGCACGGGTCTTTGCAGGAGCTCGTTTTACCTCTAATAACAGGCTCCAGAAGCAGAAGTCAGTGCTGCTAATTCATAATGACTTTAAGGCACAGAGAGGGGAAGTCACTGGCCTCAAATCACAAAGCAGGTGAGGGCAGAGCAGAGAATCACAGGACTGCGTGTGGGGCCCCATCCCGCAGGCTCTGCCCTGAGAAGCAGCCAGGAGTGGGGCCAGGGGTGGAAGGGACAGGAGACTCTCCAGAGGGCAAAAGACCCCACTCCTGGGGCCCTTCTCAGCATGTCCTGCCCAGAAGAGCTTTGCCAAGTTGAGGCCTCAGCCTGAAGTGGGGCAGGAATACCTTACCCTCTGCACAGGAGAGGCTGATACACATCATGTTTGGAAGGTCTTTGAATTTTAAACAAAGAATTCCGTCCATGGAAGGGGTGGGTGAGGAAGAGAGCCTGGAGAAAGGTCTGAGAGCCTTCAGATGTCCCATGACCCTCCCCACCCCACCCTCGTCTCCCTCTCTCTCTTTCTGTCTCCTGACCCCCACGGGCCCCTTCCCCACCTGTCCAGTTCCAGCTACTGTGTCCCCCCAGATATGGCTCCCCAGCCTGGGTGTCCAGGCTCATCATCCCCACAGCCCAGGAGGACTCATGAAGGCCAGGATGTTAGTGTCACTCCCGGCATCTTGCTCCACAAGCCCAGGGTCACCATGGAGCTACAGCCCTGGCACAGGTTACATGGTGGCCCTGCATCCAGCAGACCCTCCTCCTCCATCCCTCTGCCTCTCTCTCTCTCTCTCTCTCTCTCTCTCTCTCTCTCTCTCTCTCTCTCTCTCTCCCCTCCCCTCCCTCCTCAAGTGTCTTCCAGGCTCAAATCCCCTCTCCCAAGGTCATGCACTTCCTGAGAGCTGTGACTTCTCTGACCATCATCTCTCTAGGTTCCTGCCCCTTGCTACTGAGCATCATCCTCCTTGTCTCCTCAGAAACCTTCCAGACTTCTGTGCCCTCTTCCATTTTCCCTCCTTTGGTCATTGTCAGGCTCCCATCATCTGACTCATCTGTCCTGGTCCACTTGCCTTGACCCACTCCATGCGCGCGTGCGCACACACACACACACACACACACACAGAGAGAGAGAGACACACACACACTTGCTGAGGGAGCACCCAGAGCCCTGTGTCCCTCTGCCCTGGCTGTCAGCCTCCTCCTCCCAGCTGGCAGGGAGCTCCCCCAGGGCAGGGACCCTGATCCTCCCCTTCTGGGCCTCAGCACAGAGAGAGGGTAGGTGTAGGACTCATTGCTTCTGCTCCCCAGGAGAAAGGAGGGAAGGGAGAGAAAAAGCCAGGCAGAGGCAGCAATCTGAGCCTCCCCTGCCCTGTGAGGTTCAGGGTCAAGGCAGCAGCAGCTGGAGGGAACCCATCTCCGGGGGGTAGTACTTTCCTTTAGAAATCCCAGGACACCTCTGTGTGAGTGTGTGTGCGTGTGTGTGCATGTGTTTGCACCTGCCATGCAGGGAGGGGAGAGAGGATGTGGGTCTGAGGCTCCAGGAGCCCAGGTCCTGTGTGGAGGGGAGAGGACTGGGGGAGCTGGACCCCAGAGCAGGGCAGCTCCCAGCACACACAGGTCCATGAGCACCGGGACGGAGAAGGTCAGTGTGGCCACAGCAGGATGGATGCAGGTGGACCGTGGACATGCCTCCTTCCTCCCTGCCTGTGAATTGGCTCATTCAAATTGCATTTGGTTTCCTGTGTCCCATGGTTCAACCCTGCCCCCTCCTCCCTTCTTGTCCACACTCAAGGGCATTTCCTGTGCTCAGAGCTTAGAGACTTTGTTAGGCTGAACCATATGCAATCCCTGATAGTCAGTTTGGGCTTACACGGTCTATTACTCTCACTCTTCTCCCTTCTACAGACTTTTTGGACTCCAGGCTAAGGCCCAGGGGAGCAGAGTGAGGAAGGGCACATTTACTGAGCGCACACTGTGTGCTCCTTGTGGCATTCCTACCACAGCGCTGATGCTCACTATAGACCCTGGAAGGCTTTCCTGCAGCGCCGACAGGTATTCCCCACCTGTTCCAGGTGAGTGAGTCCAGGTGAGGAGGCTACACCAGGAGGAACAGGGCAGGGATCAAACTCAGCCCCAGACCTCTTGCTTCCCCACCTCCATCCCCACCAGGGAAGTCCTGACATAGCCTGTGAGCCAAAGGCCATGCCTGCAGCTTCAAGACAGGGAGGGCAGGGGGACACAGGCCACACTGGAGCTCTGGGGGGGGGGGCAGGAGAGCCCCCATGGAAGGGGCATGGGCAAAGCCCAGCGAGCACACCTGCACCCCCGCCGAGAAGGGACAGTACTAGAAAGAAGCAAGACAGAAACACACCCATGAGCACAGGTGACAGGTGGCAGCAGCAGAAGCCAGAGGCTGGGAGGGCAGAAGGAGGACCTGCAGGGAGAGGCCAAGGCGGGTGTAGACAGAGCAGAGGGTGATACTCTGGAGAAACAGGGCTACAGGGTCTAGGGTGCCAGGGCGGGAGCCTAGAGGGGGCAGGAGGAGGAAAGTTAGAGTCCAGGGGAAAGGATGGAAGCAGGAGGGAGGGAGAGAGCATGGAGGAGACAAGGGACTGAGGGGAGGCACCAGGGGTAGGGGCAGTGCTGAGAGGGGGTGTGAGAGTAGCCTCAAGGAATTAGAGAAGGGGGTGAGGTGGAGGAGTGGAGAAGGAGTGAAGGAGTCTCTCTCTCTCTCTCTCTCTCTCCCTCTTTCTCTCCCACACTATCCAAGACAAAAGCAACAAGTGTCTGGTGTTTGGCTCTGAGGCTGGGTGTGCCCCACCGCACCACCCCAAACCCTGGCAGGCACCTCCTATTATGACCAGTGAGTGTGTCCTTCTGTGTGGGGCAGGCCTGTGGGTGCCTGAGAGTGTGTGTGTGTGTGTGTGTGTGTGTGTGTGTATGAGTGAGTGCACCTGCTCGGTGAACAGCCTGTGCCTGCAGGACTGGGTGTGGGTCTGGGGCCCTGAGGCCTATGTCCGGGTTCCCCCCCGTGCAGGGAGCGTCTGCACAGGTTTCCCTGGTGCTGGTCTGGGTGGGCAGAGCACTTTGCCACTGTGCTGTTTGCCCCCTGGTCAGGCCCTCAGCGGGGGCAGATCTACCCAGTGAAGGGGGAGCAGGAGGTGATGCTGGGGCAGCCAGGGCCCTGCAGACTCTTCTCCTCCTGCAGACACGCCCAGGTACACACACACACACACACACACACACACACACATGCACAACACACACCTTGCACACGCAGCCCTCCACCACATGCAGCCAAATAAAATACCCGAAGACCAAGACGCTGTTCACACATGACCACATGGAGACACACAAATGAACAAAGGTGCTCAGACAGTCCAACGTGCCATCACCCACACGATGGAAGGCAGGAGCCTGGGGCACAGAGTCACTTGACACAGTCACCTGAATGTGACCTCTCCCCCTCCCCCCGTACACACACACACACAGAAGACGCGCTCACTGGGGCACACACCTCTGCAGACACCTGTGCACGTGCGCATCACTGCCCTGAACATCCCAGGGCTCCCTCTGTGGGCCTCACTCCCAACCCAGCAACCTCGGGACACCCTGCCTGGCTGTGAACATCTGCCCCCCCCTCCATGCTGGGTCCCCAATCCAGCTGTTTACCCCAGGCCAGCCCAGCTGTCTCCTGCCTGCTGAGGGTTTGCTCTTCCTGCTTCAGAAGCAAGACAGAGAGGTGACTGGGGCTCCAGCAGCCACCAGGAATGTCCCCTCTGTCACATGCTGCGAGCTTCTCCCTCACAATGACTTCTCAGAGCCATGTGGGAGGAGGCACATCCTCCACTGTGTCTCCCACATCCACCTGGTTTCTCACTGGAAATCCTGCCCCCGGCTGGGTCCTCCCTTCTCCCCCAGCCTCGGAGAGCACTAGGGGATCCTCACACTGAGATCCGCCCCGAAGGACACACGGGGCCCCTGGTGAGGACACTCAGGGCGGCCCTGCAGGCTGTGAGGGCCATCCCCACAGAGGAGGCCGCAGGAGCCAGGCTCCTGCAGGGACAGGTGACACCACCACTGGGAAGCAGGTGGCAGGCAGGGACAGGCTCACTGTACTGAAAACAGGGCAGAGGGACAGGGTCAGCCTAGAAGCAGCCCTGACGGCCTCCCCACCTCAGCACAGGGTTGTGTCCACCCAGCCCAGGTCTCTGGGGACACAGGAGCCCTGCTGGCCTCTCCCCTGCCCCTGACCTGCTTCCCCACAGCTCTGGCTCCCCCAGCGCCTCTCCCTCCCCTGCCTCTCCTGCACCCCTGCCTCCCACAGGTGTCCTGCTCCAGCCCTGTCCCCCTCAGTCCTCTGTCCCTTCCTCACTCTCCGGTCTTCTCCTTCTGATCTCGGGGTGTGGGGGTGGCGCTGCCACTTCTTTCCCAGCTCAGGCTGTCCCTGACTTGCATCTGGTGTCTCTCCCCGCCCCGCTCCTGCTCAGAGCAGGGGCTGCAGAGGGAGGGGGTGCAGTGGTCCCTTCAGCACCACAGGACTCTGGCATTGTGACTAGAGCTCTGGATGCTGGGGTCCTGCCACACACACACACACACACACACACACACACACACCCTAGTCCCTCCTCCCACCACAGCCCCAGGTCCTGAGAGGCCAGCAGAGCCCTTGACTCAGAGCCTGCACCCCACCCTCTGCTGCCTCTCCCTGCCCCTTCTCCCTGCCTCCCCCCAGCCCCCACCTCCTCCTCGCCCTCCACTGTCTCCCTCTCACCCCTGTGGGCCCTTCTCTGGTGTCTCCTCCCCTGGCCCCCCTGTCCAGGGATCTGCCTTTGGCTCTGGGTCCATGGTTTTCCCATGCCTGAGCCTAGGTCCCTCTCCTGTCTCTGAGTCCATGTCTGTCTCTGTTATCTCTGGCCTCTGGTGGTCTCTCTGTGTCTGTCTTGATCTTCTGCTCTGGTGCATGGAGGCTCCTCTCTTTCCTTTCTCCTGTGTCTGGCTCTATCCCCTTGTGTCTCTGTCCCACAGTCCACTGTCTGTCTCTGGTGATTCTGTGTCTGGGTCTCTAGGACCCACCAGGTACTAGGACCAGCTCCGTCGTATTGGTCTCATCTGTTGGTCTGGGCATGAATATCCTGGTCCTTTCTGTCCCCGTCCCTATAGCCATATCCTCCTTCTAGGCCTGCCCCCCCCCCACAACTGCCCCATACATGCAAGGGTGGGCTGGCACATAGAGCACAGAGGAACTGTGCCTGGAAGTCATTTGTGTGGCAGGTAGATGGCTGGTGGATTAGGATGCAGGTTGGAATCCTACTGCAACATCCTGCTCCTCTAAGAACATTCTCCATGACTCCGAATGCAGTTCTCCTCCCCCCATAAGGTTTGATCTGACCCTTCCCAGTCCATCCACTGAGATCCACAGGAAATACTGGGAGGGCATTTCAGCTCCCCTTGACCAGGTATCTATATAACTGGAGCATATTAGAGACGTTTGGAGAGGCAAGACACCACTGGAAGTGCTTTGGCAGAGGGGTGCCGGGGTGTGTAGAACAGAAAACCTGGGAGCTCTGGCTCTGCATCCTGGGCAGGAACAACCCAGCAGCTCCTTGCACCACAGATAGTCACACCTGGAGAAACCAAGGAGATGTGTGAGGTCTCCAAATAAGGAAATGGGAACAGAAATATGTGTGTCCCTCTTTTATCCCAGCATGGCACTTGTAACCCCTGTGTACATAGGAAGCTCTTCATAAAGTCAGTGGCTCCTATTGCACCAGGTCTCCCACAATAAGCCCCAAATCAGTGGAACTCAATCCCTTTCAATATCCCTTCCCACCCACCCACACTCCCTCACCCCTAGCCCTCAGTATGTGTGCCCAGCACAGTGTCCCTGCCAAGCCTGCCCAGCGCCCCAGGGATCAGGGGACCCCAGCTCAAATCCCAGGCATCCCAAGCCCTCCTCCTTCCTCATTTACCTAGGTTCCCTCCCCTCCTCTCCCCGCTGCACACCCAATGCAACTTGGCCTCCTTGGTGTCTCCCAAAGACAGGCAGTTCCTAATGAGCCCTGAGCACTAGAAGGGGAGGGCCCAGGGCAGCCTGGTGGGGGAGGGGCTTCCAGAGCTAGAGATAAGGAGTCCTGTCAGCATCTGTCCATCTGCCATCTCCTCCAGCATCCCTGTCTCCCGCCTCCTGGCTCCTGCCCATCCATCTCCCTGCTGAGGCTGATGGGCTGAGCTCAGGGGCAAATGCACAGAAGCCCAGACTCATCATGCCTGGTCTGCTGCAGACCCATGTTCTCCAGGAATGTCACTACCTCTGCCATCATTCCTTGCAACCTTTCCATGACCTTCTTAAGGTGAAATTGTAGGTGGACCCCAAGGATGAACAGAAATTGGTCTCGTTTCTCAATATCTTGATCTCAGCCCATTGTCCTCACATCACATTCCCAACAGGAGAAATGAAAACTTAGGCAATGACAAAGGGGTTGAAATCTCAGGAAGACTTTCTCAGCTTTAAAGAGCTCTTGACTGCCCCTGGAAAGCAGGGGCCATGGCGGGATCCGGGGAGATGCAGGGGGACAATCAAGTTTGCTTCTCCTGATAAATGCAATTTCCAGCATGGGGGGAGGGACCCAGCCCTGGGCACTTGAGGGGCACCTTCTCCGCAGCGGCCTGCGACGGGCTCCGCGGCCACCAGAGGGCGGCAGAGAGGGGCGCTCCCCGCACACCCGCCCTGGGCCCTGGGCGCTGAGCTGGGCAGGGGGGGGGGCGCCCAGCCTGGGGGTCGGGGCTCCAGCGAGAACCCGGGAATTTCCGAGCTCAGGGAAGCCTCCTGCCGCCCTCCCCACCGGCGTCCCTGATCCCCCGCGGCAGCCCCTTCCCTTCCTGGCCCCAGCCCTGGGCTGCTGGCACACAAGGGCCACCTGGCTGTTCCTTTATGCTTGGGCAGCAGGTGGCAGCGCAGCTCCCAGAGGTGAGGCCTCCAGGGGCCCAGCTGACAACTAGAGCCAGCCCTGGAGCCCACGTGGGCTCCATTCCCAATCCAGGGGTCCTCCCTGGGTGCCCACAGCTGCTCCTAAAAGCAAAGCACACTCTGCAGACCCAGTGGGAAGGCAGCTCGGAGCCCTGGGCTTCAATGACCTGATGTCACAGCCACCCCTTCCCAGGTGATACCTGCTCACACACAGACCTGGGCACAAGGACTGAGAACCCCGCAGCACAGACCTGCGGGCCACACACACCTGCTGTGCACACCCCGGCCTCAGCACCCACACCCTCTGCTCCTCAGACTCCCCCAGCCCTGCCCTCTGCTCCTCCTTCCTGAGCTGCCAGAGGAGCTTCTCTCCATCCCTCATTTGCTCTGTGCCCTGTGTGTCCAGGGGCTCCTGGAAGCTGCACACAGGGAAGCACTTTCCCTGCTCTAATCTGGTCCTTCCTACCACAGCTTCTGTGTCCAGTTTCTAGGGCACTGCCTGAGGAGACAGGGGAAACTGAGGTAAAACTGGTGGTCTCTGAGCTCCCTGTTCTGGATCTGCCCTGCTGATCACCGTCTTCCTACCCAGGAAAGATCTTACCCGACTGTGCCCCACCAGGCTTTACCCCACATCCTCTCAAGGTCCCTACACTCGGACCCACTTCCTTATCCAGAAGAAGCTAGTTTCATGCTTGAGTCTGGGAGTGTTGGGCTCTACTTCACAAACTCAATCAGGGCTTATTGGAGACAAACTGAAACTAGGGGATCGAGTTAGACTCAGAACTTCCCTGCACAAAGGGTATAAAATCCTTAGCTTCTGTGAAATTCAGTAAGGATGCATACCTGGCCTCATCAGAGGCCTCCAAGAGACAAGGACTTGTTCTGGACGTGTCTGGGTAGTACTCACTACAAACAGAACGTTCTATTGTGATTCAGGTCATCCCAGCCTCAGAAGGTGGCACACAAGGACTTCTGGGGACCCTGAGGCCCTCAGGCAGAATGACGGGAGCCTAGAGTTAGGACCTACAGCCTGGTGCCCTCATCCCCAGATCCTGCGGGTGGGGGCAGGGAGAGAGCAGGACTGAACCCCCACCTTCTGGCCTCCTTCTCACCCTGGCCCCTCCTCTTTATGGCCCTCCCTGGTCAGAGCAGGGCCTATGAGCTCTTCCCATGCAGCCCTGAGTGCAGGCCTCAGGCCCCAGACTGCACCCAGCCTCAGACCCGGGACCCTGATGCCCTCCCCCTGTGCCTGGCAGGGCAGAGGCACCCCCTGCTGAGGCTCCCCATACTCCCCAGCACTGACATCCTCTCTCTTCCAGCCTCCCCCCTCTCTCTACCCCTTCTACAGCCTCAGACCTGCTAGAAATTTCCACAAATCAAATGGAAAAAATCTTCAACTATGAGTCTTCAGGCTCCCTGGGGACAGCACACATACATATACACGTGCACACACACACCTGTGCCCATGCAGAGACACACACACAGATGCTCACACTCATACATACACACAGATACCCTCAAATACATACATATACACACCCATTGTCATAAACATTCTCACATGAATTTAACACAAAGACACATCCTCACAAACTCTCACACTTACAGACTGTCTGCATTTACAGACAGGCCTGCACACCCAGACTTTCACAGTCTCATACACTCTTCAGACACGCCTGTGCACACATACACACCATTCTATTCCTCCCTCCTATGGACCCAGAGCCCAGTCGTCTAGAGTCTAGAGGTCTAGAATGTCCAGGGGAAAGCAGGGAAACCCACAGGACTCCTATTTCCAATTTCTAGGCCCTCACTGGAGCTCCTCTGTTCTATCTGCTTTCCTGCCACCAGGGTTTATAGGACGGTGGCCCAGTGTTGAAGTAAGTCCTGCAGAGATCATTCATTCCTTCACACAACACACACCCTTAAGCACCTACCTGCCACCTCCTATCTCACTCCCCACCCCCAGGCCTACAGCTGAGGCAGACACATAAAAGAATAAAACCCTCTGTCCAGTGGTATGGTAGAAGGAGCAAGAGCTTGGGAGTCAAAGACCTGAGTTCAAATTCTGACTTTACCTCTTAATAAATGTTATCTTGGGCCCTTAACACAGCTTCTCTGAGCCTCAGTTTTATCACTATAGTTGAGATTAACTTATTTATCTAATAATTGTTGAAATGTAAGACATGGAAAGCTTCCACCAGCAGCAGTCTACTGGTGGAAAGTGACCCAATTCCATTCCAAGCCTCTCTGGTGAGCTTCTCCCCAATACCCTTCCTGTCCTGCTGCCTCTGAAACAGAAACCCCGTCTTTCTCAGCCTCAGACCCCCAAGTGCCCAAACCTGAGGAAACTATCTCAGACTTGGCCAGCTCAGTTCCACTCCACTCCCCCTCCTGCTCCATCAGGCCTCTTGCCCATTTATAGTTTGCATTTCCATAATAACCTTTACTTGCTTTTATTTTTTTACATCATATGAGTTACTTACTCTTTATGTAAATTTGAAAAAAAGAGAAAAAAATAATATATCCAGAAATTGTAAGTGTGAACATTTTATTAGATCTGGATTTTTTTTTTTTAGAAAATATAACATTATAGATCCAGTTGAACTTCCTCTTTGATTGCAAATTTTTTCTGTCATCAGTATACAGCCTTGCTGTGCCTGTGTACCTGTTGGCAGTTATCCAACATTGGTAAATATTTTATTATAAAGTATTAAATATCTGTATAATAGTCTAAACAGTATATACATAATTTCACAGGGCAGACATTCACTACCAGAACTGAGTGAGAACTATTGAGCTTCAAACTTCTGATCCCATTAATGCTGCTGACCAGGCCCAGATATTCGTAATGGGGCGCTGGGCCAACACACCAGTTGGACCTGAAGGGTTTAGCATCCCCCAGAGAGCTCTCTCATGGAAAGTCTTGTTTACTTCTCTAAATCACTCCAATTCTGAGGCATTCTTTATGGACAGACAGTGCAGGAGACAGTTATAGGACAGGACTTCCTGTGCTAAGCAGATGTGGGAGAGATTGTGTCACCCACCCCACAAGTACTAAACAATCTCTCCATAGAAACGTTAGGTTCTGCACTCAGTTAGAAGGTGCCCAGCCCCCCCCCCCCGCCCAGATGTGAACCCCTGCAGGTGCATTGACTAAGAGGAAACAGGATTCCCACCCCTAGCCCTGCTACTCAGGGGACTCCTCAGATCCCCTCCAGAGTCAGGCCTCAGCCTGAGTGGGAAGTATCTTTGAGGTCCTATCCTCACCTTCCTGGAACCCTCTGAGGTCCCTCAAACACCCTTGCTTTCCCTGCCACAGCCTTTACTCCCTACAGCCTCCCAGGCTCTAACTGCTTCTCAACTTCTGTCTGCCTCCCCTCCTCCCAGTGGGATCCTCTTCCAGTCTGCCTTCCAGACAACTGGCCACTCTGACCATCTCTGAGTTTCCATCTGGCACTGCTCAATCCTGGTGCCTCTCCCTTACCCCACCCCCACCCTCGCCCAATCCCTCTGACCCCCTCTCCGGCCCACCTCCCCTTCTGTCCTCTCCCTCCTGGACAACCCTCCACCCCACCCAACCTGCCTCCCTCCCCTCCTGGCCCACCTCCCCAGACATCCCCACCTCCCAGTGGGCTCCACCTTCCCATTACCTCCTTCTCTCCTCTCTGCTGCATCCTACCATTTGCCCCATTTCTAGTCATTTCTACATCTGATTTCACACCTCCTTCACCTTTCAGAATCTCGGTAGTAGGGCAGGGCTCAGAACCCAGTGAAAGGAAAGACATTTGTCTCCTCTCTCCTCCTACCCTCTGCCTGCCGTCCACCCTCTTTTCCTGCAGACAGATCCAGTCCGGTGTTAAGGAGAGCTGAAGGGGCGTCTCTCCATTAGCAAAGTGATGCGCGAGGTTACACAGAGGAAAGAGAGTGACCAGGAGAAAACCTGGCAGGCACTTCAGTCCCACCAGGGGAAGTGTTGCCCACCATGGTAAGCCCCATAATGGTATAATATTGACCTTCTTCTTTTCTCTGTTAGAAGACAAAGTTTCCTGGATTGTTGGTCTGCTCTAGATAAGAAATTGTAAAGAAAGGGGTTTTGCTTTCTTTTCCTTATTTGCCCAAAAAACCAAAGTTGAAATGTTTTGTCTTATCAAGTTTTTGATTACTTAAGAGAACTAAAATTTCTCAGTATTAAAGGAACTAAGTTTTGCTAACAACTATATTACCTCCTGTAGAATCTCTTACTGACAGCTTGATTAAATAGATAATTAAATATTAAGTTTTTAATGATCTGTAATTCTATATAAGCATGTGCTTTACAACTTTCTGAGGATTTTAACAAATTTCTCAAAATTCAAATTCTAAATGAAAACTTTTTGATTAATTAGACTTGTTTGTTTGGTATGTTAAATTACATGGAAAGTATTATCAAACACAATGATAATAAGCCTGTTTTGGTTGTACTCTATGGTTTGTACACTAAACATATATGGTTGGTTTGTACACTAAAAATATATGGAATTCCTGAAGTGTTAATATGTCCTGTTACAGGGTCATTACTTGACATTCTCATTATTGAAATACTGTGTGTCAGAAAGAACTAGATTTCCTCATCAACTGCATTATAGTGAATTTTCATCAGATCTTAAACCATCTCCATTTTTCAGTCTTTTCTTGTTTATAGTTATTAATATGATGCTCTTGCAAAATGTGTTTCAAGGAGATTCATGGAGAGGACAGGGTTTTTATATCTTTACAATCATAAAACCAAACTGGATAATAATTTCTGGAACTCATGGAAAAGCTGCATTCAAACAGAATATGAATTAGTAACATGGCGCTGAAGGCATGGAGGAAGATGATCAATAGTTTTTAGGACTCTTATTTGAAACATTGCAGGTTCTCTACTGTTGGCTCTTCTTGATTTAAGGAAATTTTTATTAAGATATCTATGCTTATAGAAACAGGATAAAAAATTCCTTTGTGAAAAATTGAAACATTTAACTTTTCTCTCTATCTGAACCCTCCAGTTTTAAGAAACTGTGAGGATTCTTTCTTTCATGGCAATTGCTGTTGTTTATGCAGTTTGATAAGAATCTGTTCTCCTTGAACAGGACACCATTGAAAACATTGGCTCTGACTGGAATCTCATATTTAAGAGAGACCTGAATAGACTCAGATATGACCAGACAGTGTTAAGGAACTAAGGTTGACCTTACTGAGTGAATAAAGCCCCTTGGAAATGCTGGCCGGATCCCTTGCTTACAGAGCTCCCAGCAGCCTTACCAGGTGAGTAAAGAATGTCACTTCCTAGTAAGTGCAGGAAACTCAGTATATTTGGGGAACTTCAAGAAGAGGACTTTACCCAAATCTACAGGTATTGCAGGCAAGCCTGGTAGCAGATATTTGGTTTTGGTTTCTGGTCTCAAGAGGTTACTAAAAGTTCAATCTAGATATTCCTTCTGAAAAGTTCCAGCAAAGGAAGTTTGAAAGAATCTGTAAGATCAATTACTATTATTGCTGAACTTATGTAAGTAATTAGGTCAACTTTGTTGAAATGCACTTGCTTTTCCAATGAATTAGTCTCAATTTGGTTCTCTTTAGAAATAAGGATAATCTTAGAAAAATTAAGTTTCGGTAACACACCTTTGCAGTTGTTAAATTCTAGTTCTGATTTTCTCTAAAGTTTGTTGTTTGCCTAGCTAGACAACTTGAGGTAAATGTCAGAGATACCACCATGATAGCTCATACATAGACAATCTTCATGCTTGTCATTCTGTGGGGATAATAACAGGACCCCATGGATATATGATGCCTTGAACAACTGAAAAGTAGGATGGACTCTCAGTTTCTATTCATACCTTCCCTTCCAGAGTAATGACACCTCAATCTATATCCATTGACTAATACGTATATCAGTCCATTTTTCTTCCCATTTGGGGTATAAATTCTCTCTCTCCAAAGAATCTTTAGTGTTGTCACAAGGTTTTTTCATCAGTCTCTTAAAAATTATCTAATGGAGTGGGTGAATATATGGGTAATCCTGACTCCAGGCTTCCCTGGAGCCACAGACTCACTGTTAGGAAGATGAGAAATTCCACAAGTAAGAATGTAGCTTCTATCCTTCCCTCCCAGGGCTAGTCCCTTATACAAATAAAGTAGAAAAACTCTGTCCCTGCTATTCCAACTGTAAAATTCTGGCTGCATCAAAAAAGATGCCTGTTGTGCCCATGCTGCAGCCAGTCTCATTTTTAGGGATTCCCTGGAATCAGATAGAGCAGGTTGGGCCTTCTATCAATTTCGCTATTTCTGCCCCCTCCCCGAATCCCATCAGAATAGATGGAGCAGGACCTGGGGAGATTGCGTCAGACATTCTTCTTCCCCAGGCCTGGATTCTCCAATCTGTTTTTTGAATAAATAACACTGTTATTACTGTTGGGTCTAGAGGAAGGAGAGAACCTACTCCTTGCCGTAAGCAAGAGTCCAGTCTGATGGAACAGTCACCAGAACTCAAGAATAGCCACACAAAGGCAAAACTAGAAGTATCCGGGTACAGGTCTAGATGCTGAGTACGATTTATAGTTCTAGATACACTTCCGTATGGCTCAGAGAAATGCTATTTGTCAAGGAAATATCCCAGAAGGTAGTTTAGTTTTAAAGGAGTAACACAGTGCTAGCCTGAATGGAAGGATAATTTTCTGCACCATAGAAACTTGTAAGGCTCAATTCGATATGAATTTATTAAATGCTCATTATGTGCCTGACCCCTAGCTGGATGCCCTGGGGACTGCAGAAAATATAGTCCTTACTTATGATCTACAATCAGGTAACAGAATAAAGAAACTAAAGATACAGATAACTGCAGTATTGTATTTTTTATTTCAGCTTTATTGATGTATAATTGACATAAAATGATAATATATTTAATGTGTACATTGTGGTGCACTAATATACATATTCATTGTGAAATGATTCACTATGATTTCCCCACTGTGAAAGGATTAACGATGGTATTTTAATCTAAATGTTTCATTACATGAGGGAAATGTCAAAGTGCACCTGTTTCCCTCGCCTCATCTTTACTCATCGAAGGGGTTCAGCTGGAGCTTTAGTCTTCAGTGTGAGATCCTTGGAGCAGCAGCAGCAGCATCACCTGGGAACTTGTTAGAAGGACAAATTGTGGGCTCCACCCAGATCTACTGAATACCAAATGCCAGGGGTGGTGAACCAGCAATCTGTGTTTTCACAAGCCCTCAAGGTGAGGTGGCACCTTCTGAAGTTTCAGCATCACTCAGTGAAGAACTATTCCTGGCCTCTTTCCAACCACCTGCATCTCTCTGTGACATTAATTAGCGAGTGGGTTGAAGAGATAGTACCGAGTATGCCCAGTTCAGCCTTTTTTGTTTATTGTTGATTTCCCTTTTTTATCCAGAACCAACCTGCCCACCTGCTCATACCAAAGAAAAACTAATAAAATAGACTCTCTCCTGTGTTAGAGACAGAAGGTGCTCGGCACTATTTATGATGAGGAGTAAGTCTGACAGAGCGATGTGGGATTAGCAAGCCAATTAGGCTTACAGATCTAAAACTTATGGTTTAATTATCTGTCTCTATGTCTTGGTGATCAATTGATTCCAAACATAGGAGGAGGACATGGAGTGTTTTTTATTGGACCTCTACAGCAACAACAATGGGCTGTGGTGAAAAGTGGGCAGGATGCAGATTAGATTGAGTGCAAGTAGAGACCGAGTTGAGGGAATAACAGGACAGAAGAATCAGATGAAATCCGAGAACTTTTTAAGCACTTAAATGGAACTTTACAAATGATCAGTTCTGACCTCACATGTTACACATAAAAAAGCAGAGCCAGGAAGGCGCTGAGAGGCTTGCAAGCTCACATTGCTTGTTATTGGTGGAAACAAGATCAAGACCCAGGACAGGTGGATCTCAGTTGTGCACTTTCTGAGCAGGTGGATCAAAGCAGACAATAGTAGAGAAACGAAGTCCAAGAATGCAGATATAGCCAAGTAGAAGAACCAGCCCCAGGAATTTTCAGCATGGGTAGTGCGTTCAAAGCCAAAGTGCTTTGTGCTCAGAGGAGAGGAGGAGAGCTCTGGCAGCAATCCACATGTGAATGCTCTGTTGCCCACCCCCCCCCCCCCCACACACACACACATAGCCATGGATCAAGCTACACAGCCTGCTCTGTGTGTTCTGAACATTGCTTCATTTTTCTGGTGCTTTTCCTGGTTTTATTCTCGGCCTATAATCTCTCCATATTGCCCACATATGGCAAAAACATATTTTTCCTTGGAGAAAACCAGCTCAAATGCCAATCTTCTAAAAAGTCTTCTCTGATCTCATGAATCAATTCTCACCACTGTGCCAGCCACAAATAATCATCCTCTACTCTGACTTCCCAAGATACTTTATTTGTATATTAATTATGACAACATTTTCTACTTTTTGATACAGCTATGCTTTACCCCTCATATTACAATATAAGTTTCTTAAGGGTAGGGACTATATTTCCACTTGTTTGGAGTCTTTTTCTACTTTTTATTTTTGAATTAAAATATATTTTTATTTAAATTTATTATGCCAACATATAGTACATCATTAGTTTCACATGTAGTTTTCAGTTTTCAATAATTCACCAGTTGGTTGTAACACCCAGTGCTCAACACATCACTTGCACTCATTAATGCCCATCATCAAGTTACCCCATACTTCACCGATTTCCCTTCAACAGCCCCCAGTTTGTTTCCCAGAGTTAAGAGTCTCTCATGGATTGTGTCCCTCTCTGATTTCTACCCATTCAGTTTCTCCTCCTTCCTTTATGGTGCTCTGCATTATTTCTTATATTCTGCATGTGAGTAAAACCATATGATTGTCTTTCTCTGATTGGTTTATTTCACTTAGCATAATATCTTCCGGTTCTATCAACGTCAATGTAAATGGAAGGTATACATCCTTTCTGGCGGCTGAGTAATATTCCATTGTGTGTGTGTGCGTGTGTGTGTGTGTGTATGATGTGTTTTATATATATAAAGTGATACATATATGTGTGTGTATATATATATATATACATATATATATATATATATAACGCATCTTCTTTATCCGTTCATCTGTTGAAGGACATCTCATCTCTTTCCACAGTTGACTAGTTGACTATTGTGGACTTTGCTGCTATGAATATTGGGGTACAGGTGCCCCTTTGTTCCATTACATCTGTATCATTACGATAAATACCTAGTAGTACAATTGCTGGGCCATAGGGAAGCTCTACTTTTAACTTCTTGAGGAAAATTCACACTGTTTTCTAGAGTGGCTGTATCAGCTGGCATTCCCATGGATGATGTAAGAAGACTCCTCCTTCTCAAAATTCTCATCGCCTTTTACTGTTTCCTGTCCTATTAATTTTGGCCATTCTGACTGGTGTAAAGTAGTATTGTAGTTTTGATTTGTATTTCCCTGATGATATGTGATGTGGAGCGTTTTTTTCATGTTTCTGTTGGCCATTTGTATGTCTTCTTTAGAGAAATGGCTATTCATGTCTTCTGCCCATTTCTTGAAAGGATTGTTTGTTTCCTAGGTGTTGAGTTTGATAATTTCTTTATAGATCTTGGATACTAGACCTTTATCCGATATGTCATTTGCTAATATCTTCTCCCATTCTATAGATTGTCTTTTAGTTTTGTTGACCTTTTCCTTTGCTGCGTAGAAGTTTTTAATATTGATAAAGTCCCAATAGTTCATTTTTGCTTTTTATCCCTTGGCTTTAGAGATGTGTCTAACAAGAAATTGCCATGGCCAAAGTCAAAGAGGTTGCTGCTTATGTTCTCCTCTACGATTTTGATGTAATTCCTGTTTCTCATTTATGTCTTTCATCCATTTTGGGTTTATCTTTGTGTATGGTATAAGAGAATGGTCTAGTTTTATTCTTCTACATGTTGCTGTCCAATTTTCCCAGCACCATTTATTGAAGAGACTGGTTTTTTTGTTTGTTTTTTGTTTTTTGCATTGGATCTTCTTTCCTGTTTTGTTGAAGATTAGTTCCCCATAGAGTTGAGGGTCCATTTCTGGATTCTCTATTCTATTCCATTGATCTATGTGTTTGCTTTTGTGCCAGTACCATGGTATTTTCATGATAACAACTTCCTAATACAGTTTGAAATCAGGCATTGTGATGCCCCCCACTTTGCTTTATTTTTTATTTTTATTTTATTTTTAACATTCCTCTGGCTGTTGGGAGTCTTTTCTGGTTCCATACAAATTTTAGAATTATTTTAATAGGTATTGCATTGAATGTACAGATTGCAGGATAGCATAGATATTTTCACATTATTTATTCTTCCAATCCATGAGCATGGAATATTTTCCCAAATCTTTGCATCTTCCTTGATTTCTTTTATAAGTGTTCTGTAGTTTTTAGAGTACAGTTCCTTTACTTTTATTTTTTAATAAATTTATTTTTTATTGCTGTTCAATTTGTCAACTTATAGAATAACACCCAGTGCTCATCCCATCAAGTGCCTACCTCAGTGCCCGTCACCTAGTCACCCCCAACCCCCGCCCACTTCCCCTTCCAACACCCCCAGTTCCGAGTTCGTTTCCCAGAGTTAGGAGTCTTTCATGTTCTGTCTCCCTTTCTGATATTTCCCACTTATTTTTTCTCCTTTCCCCTTTATTCCGTTTCACTATTTTTTATATTCCCCAAATGAATGAGAACATATAATGTTTGTCCTTCTCCGATTGACTTATTTCACTCAGCATAATACCCTCCAGTTCCATCCATGTCAAAGCAAATGGTGGGTATTTGTCATTTCTAATGGCTGAGTAATATTCCATTGTATACATAAACCACATCTTCTTTATCCATTCATCTTTCGATGGACACTGAGGCTCCTTCCACAGTTTGGCTATTGTGGACATTGCTGCTATAAACATCAGGGTTGCAGGTGTCCCGGCATTTCACTGCATCTGTATCTTTGGGGTAAATCCCCAACAGTGCAATTGCTGGGTCATAGGGCAGATCTATTTTTAACTGTTTGAGGAACCTCCACACAATTTTCCAGAGTGGCTGCACAGTTCACATTCCCAGCAACAGTGCAAGAGGGTTCCCTTTTCTTTTTTTTTCTTTTTTTTTATTATTAATTTTTATTGGTGTTCAATTTACCAACATAAAAACACCCAGTGCTTATCCCGACAAGTGTCCACCTTAGTGCCCGTCACCCATTCCCCTCCAACACCCGCCCTCCTCCCCTTCCACCACCCCTAGTTCGTTTCCCCGAGTTAGGAGTCTTTATGTTCTGTCTGCCTTCCTGATATTTCCCAACATTTCTTTTCCCTTCCTTTATATTCCCTTTCACTATTATTCATATTCCCCAAATGAATGAGAACATACACTGTTTGTCCTTCTCCGATTGACTTATTTCACTCAGCATAATGCCCTCCAGTTTCATCCACGTTGAAGCAAATGGTGGGTATTTGTCGTTTCTAATTGCTGAGTAATATTCCATTGTATACATAAACCACATCTTCTTTATCCATTCATCTTTCGATGGACACCGAGGCTCCTTCCACAGTTTGGCTATTGTGGCCATTGCTGATAGAAACATCGGGGTGCAGGTGTCCCGACGTTTCATTGCATCTGAATCTTTGGGGTAAATCCCCAACAGTGCAATTGCTGGGTCGTAGGGCAGGTCTATTTTTAACTCTTTGAGGAACCTACACACAGTTTTCCAGAGTGGCTGCACCAGTTCACATTCCCACCAACAGTGTAAGAGGGTTCCCTTTTCTCCACATCCTCTCCAACATTTCTGGTTTCCTGCCTTGTTAATTTTCCCCATTCTCACTGGTGTGAGGTGGTATCTCATTGTGGTTTTGAATTGTATTTCCCTGATGGCAAGTGATGCAGAGCATTTCCTCATGTGCTAGTTGGCCATGTCTATGTCTTTCTCTGTGAGATTTCTGTTCATGTCTTTTGCCCATTTCGTGATTGGATTGTTTGTTTCTTTGGTGTTGAGTTTAATAAGTTCTTTATAGATCTTGGAAACTAGTCCTTTATCTGATAGGTCATTTGCAAATATCTTCTCCCATTCTGTAGGTTGTCTTTGAGTTTTGTTGACTGTATCCTTTGCTGTGCAAAAGCTTCTTATCTTGATGAAGTCCCATAGTTCATTTTTGCTTTTGTTTCTTTTGCCTTCGTGGATGTATCTTGCAAGAAGTTACTGTGGCCAAGTTCAAAAAGGGTGTTGCCTGTGTTCTCCTCTAGGATTTTGATGGAATCTTGTCTCACATTTAGATATTTCATCCATTTTGAGTTTATCTTTGTATCTGGTGCAAGAGAGTGGTCTAGTTTCATTCTTCTGCATGTGGATGTCCAATTTTCCCAGCACCATTTATTGAAGAGACTGTCTTTCTACGGCCATACCACCCTGAATGCACCCGAACTCGTCAGATCCTTTACTTTTATGGTTAGATTTATTGCTAGGTATCTTATTCTCTTGGTACAATTTTAAATAAGATGGATTTCTTAATTATTCTTTCTCCAGTCTCGTTGTTAGTGTATCAAATGCAACTGATTTCTGTGTTTTGATTTTGTATCATATCACGTTGCTGAATTGCTGTATGAGTTCTAAGAATTTCAGAGTAGAGTTTGGGTTTTCCATATACAGTATCATGTCATCTATGAGGAGTGAGTTTGACTTTCTTTGCCAATTCAGATGCCTTTTATTTCTTTTGTTGTCTGATTGCCTAAGCCAGAACTTCTAGCACTAGGTGGAACAACAGTGGTAAGAGTGTTCCTGATCTTAGGGGGAAAGCTCTGATTTTCCCATTGAGAATGTTTTTCACTGTGGGCTTTCATAGATGGCTTTATGATAATGAGGTATGTTCCCTCTATCCCTAAACTTTGAAGAGTTTTAATCAAGAAAGGATGCTTTTTTTTTCCAAATGTATTTTCTGTATCAATTGAGAGGATCATATGATTTTTTTTCTTTTTACTAATGTAGTGTATCACATAGATTGATTTGTGATTGTTGAACCAAATTTGCATCCCAGGAATAAATCCTACTTGGTTGTGATGAATAATCCTTTTAATGTACTGTATGATCCTATTGGCTAGTGTCTTGTTGAATATTTTGGCATCCATATTCATTAGGGATATCAATCTGTATATTTCCTGTTTGATGGGGTCTTTACCTGGTTTTGGGATCTAGATAATGCTGGCTTCACAGAAGGAGTTTTTCTTTCCATTTCTATTTCTTTCAAACAACTTCCATAGAACATGTATTAAATGTTTGGTAGAATTACCCTGGAAAGCCATCTGGCCCTGGACTTTTGTTTTGGGGGGAAGTTCTAGCTAGGGGTTTATCTATCTTATTCTTTCAAAGAAGCAGCTTCTAATTTTGTTGCTCTAGTCTACTGTTCTTCCTGTTTCTATTTCATTGATTTCTGCTCTAATCTTTATTATTTCTCTTCTCCTGCTTGGCTTAAGCTTTATTTGCTATTCTTTCTCCAGCTGCTTTAGGTGTAATATTAGCTTTTGTCTTTGAGATTTTTCTAATTTTTTGAGAGAGGCTTATATTGCAAGGTACTTCCCTCTTAGGTCTGTCTTTGCTGTATTCCAAAGTTTTTGAACAGTTGTGCTTTCATTTTCATTTGTTTGCATTAATCTTTTAAATTCTTCTTTGATTTAATAATTGGCACATTCATTCTTTAGTAGGGTGCTCTTAACCTCCAAGTGTTTGAGTTCCTTCCAAAATTTCTGTTGTAATTGAGTCCAAGTTTCAAATTATTGTGGCCTAAAAATATGCAGGAAATGATCCCAATCTTTTGGTAGTGGTTAAGACCTGATATTTGAACCAGCATGTGATCTATTCTGGAGACTGTTCCAAGTGCACTTGAAAAGAATGTGTATTCTATTGCATTAGGATGGAATGCTCCATATACATCTGTGAAGTCCATCTAGTCGAGTGTGTCATTCAAAGCCCTTGTTTCCTTGTTGATCTTCTGCTTAGATGATCTGTTCATTGCTGTGAGTGGGATGTTGAACTCCCCTACTATGATTGTGTTATTATTAATGTATTTCTTTATTTGGTTATTAATTCCTTGATGTAATTGTCTGCTCCAAATTGGGAGCATAAATATTTATAATTGTTAGATCTTCTTGTTCGATAGAACCTTTAATTATGATATGCTCTCCCTCTTCATCTCTTACTATAGTCTTTGGATTAAAATCTAATCTATATGATATAGGGATTGCTACCCCATCTTTCTTGAGGTCCATTTGCATGGTAAATAGTTCTCCACACATTTTCAGTCTGAAGATGTCTTTAGGTCTAAAATGAGTCTCTTGCAGACAGCATATGGATGGGTCCTGTTTTGTTTTGTTTTTAATTCAGTCCGATACCCTGTGTCTTTTAATTGGAGCAATTAGACCATTTACATTCAGAGTAACTATTGGAATATATGAATTGACTGCCATTGTATTACCTGTAAAGTCCCTGCTTCTATAGATTGCATTTCTGATCTAGGTTACTCTTGGGCTCTCTCTTCGCCTAAAGGATCCCCCTTAATCATTCTTGCAGGGCTGGCTTGGTGGTCTCATATTCTTACAATTCCTGTCTGTCCTGGAAGCTCTTTATTTTTCCTTCCATTCTAAACAACAGCCTTGCTGGAGAAAGTATTCTTGGATGTGTGCTTTGCTCATTTAGTACCCTGAATATATCATGCCACCCTTTATGGGCCTACCAGGTCTCTGTGGATAGGTCTACTGTCAATCTCATACGTTTCTCCCTATATGTTAGGAATCTCTTGTCTAGAACTGCTTTCAGGATTTTCTCCTTATCTCTGAAATTCACAAGCTTAACTATTATATATCAGGGTCTTCTTCTCTTTTTATTGATTTTGGGAAGGGTCCTCTCTACCTTTTGGATATGAAAGCATGTTTCCTTCCCCAGATTAGGGAAATTCTCAGCTATTATTTCCTCAAATATACCTTTTGGCTCTCTCTCTCACTCTCTCTTTGTACCCTTGGGCACTCCAATAATTCTGATTTGTTTCTCTTCATGGCATCATTTATCTCTTTTGTTTTATTTATTTTTTCATAAGAGACACAGAAAGAGAGAGACAGAGACATAGGTAGAGGGAGAAGCAGGCTCCATGCAGGGAGCTCAACACAGGACTTGATCCTAGGACCCCAGGATCATGCTCTGAGCTGAAGGTAGACGCCAAACCACTGAGCCACCCAGGCATCCCACACCATTTATCTCTTGGAGCCTCTCCTCATGTGCTATCAGTTGGTTTTTTCTCTCTTTTCCTCAGTTTCCTTCCTTTCCATTAATTTGTCTTCTATGTCACTTATTCTCTCTTCTGCCTCATTTACTCTGTATGTTAAAGCATCCAATATAGCCTGCATATCAGAATATTTTTAATTATGGCCTGATTAGATCTTATTTCTGAAGAGATTAATCTAACAGATTATCTGAAGTCTTCTATGCTTTTTTCAAGCCCAGCTAGTAACTTTATAATTGTTATTCTGAACTCCATGTCTGACATTTTACTTAAATCCATATCCATTAGATCTGTAGCAGAGAGTATTACCTTGATTCATTCTTTTGTTGTGAACTTCCTTCTAGTCATTTTGTCCAGTGAAGAGTGGAAGAACAAGTGAACTGAATCAAAAATATCAACCATGACTCAAGCAAAACACAGAGTAGACAAATCTGAAGAGGTCAGAAACCAGAAAGGAAAAGAAAAAGTCAAAGGAAAAGACAAAAAGAAAAAGAAAAAAGGGGGAATATAATCTCACAGAGTGGACAAAACAGGGTGATCCACTTGGTCCTGAGTGCATTTGTATATTTTGGTTTATTTCTAGAAGATACTAAATTCTAAAAGTATAAAGAAGGTAAATAAATAAATAAATAAATAAATAAATAAATAAATAAACAAACAAACAAACAAACATACATATACAAATATGTATTCCAGTCCTTTGCAGGGTCCCAACACAGAGAACTGTCATCCAATTGGTTCACAGTTGGTGGTTTATGGCAACCGGGGCTAAAAGCCCCCTCTTGGGCTTCTGAACTAAACCAATTTTCTGGCTACAATGCTTGGGAACTTTGTCGCTCTGGAGTCCCTGTTCTTTCAGTGCCTCTGGGGATCTTGAACCACACTGTCCCACCTGGGATTCTTCACCACTTCCCCTGAGCACCTTTCAGGCAGAGAAGTCCTTTTCTGGAGCAAAGCTCTAAAGGTCCATATTTTGAGCTCCAGGGCTATATATCACTTTTTGGTAGCCGATTCATAGAGGCTCCTTTCCCCCACCATTTATCTTCTGGTATATCCCCTCCGTTTCTCTTCTCTGCACTCCCACCTTGCAAAAAGTGGTCACTTTTCTATTTGTACATTTCCAGCCTTTCTTTTCTTATATCTCAGATTGAATTCATAGATGTTCAGGATGATTTGATAGTTACCCAACTAAATTAAAGGGACCAGATGAAATGAGGACCACTAACTACTCTTTCACCATTTTCCTGATAGAAGCAAATTAAAGTATAACTAATATACAGTGTCGTTATATTACTCTCAAGTGTACAATATAATGATTCAACATTTCCGTACATTTCTCAGGGTTTCATCAAGGTAAGTGGACATTTAATTCCTTTTATATATTTTACCTTATTAGCCCACCCACCTCCCCTTTGGCAAACATCAGTTTGTTCCTTGTATTTAAGAGTCTGGAGTGGGTTTCCCCCCTTTCTTTGTTCATTTGTTTTATTTCCTGAACTCTGCGTATAAGTGAAATCATATGGTATTTGTCTCCCTTTAATGGACAGGTTTCACTTAGCATTATTCCCTTTAGGTCTACCCATGTTGTTATAAATGGCAAGATTTTTCTTTTCAATGGCTGATTAATATTACATTATCTACACATAACACATCTTCTTTATCCATTCATCTATTTGTGGACACATGGGTTGCTTCCAATCCTGGCCCTTGTATATAATGCTAAAATAGCCCTATGTGTGCATATAGCTTTCCAAATTCATGTAAATAAGAAGCTTTTGAATAGTAAAGGAAACCTACAACAAATGCAAAAAGCTACCTACTAAATTGGAAAAGATATTTGCAAATGATATATCTAATAAGTGCTTAATATCCAAACTATATAAGGAACTTATACAACTCAACACCAAAATAAAAAAAATCCATTTAAAAATGGGCAGGGGCCCACAGGTACATGAAAAGATGCTCAGCATCACTAATCATCAAGGAAATGCAAATTAAAAATACAATGAAGTATCACTTTATACTTCTCAGAATGGCTAAAATTTAAAAGACAAGAAATAACAAGTCTTGGCTAGGACATAGAAAGAAAGGAACCATCGTGCACTGTTGGTATGAATGTAAATTGATGTAGCCACTACAGAAAACTGTGTTCAGGTTCCTAAAAAAAATTAGAAATAGAATTACCATATGGTTTAGTATTTCGACGACTGGATATTTACTCAAAGAAAACAAAAACACATATTCTAGTTTCCTTTAATAATTATTGTTTTAAAGCTAATAAACAGCTACAGACACAACTGAAAAGTCGAAAAGTTATTAAAAAAAAAAAAGAGGAGAAAGCAAAAGACACATCCTTTACTCCACAATACAGAGCTGTATTAGTGTCCTCCCTCACCAAATCCCATGGGAGGCCGAAATTTCCATGTGCTCAAGAGGACTTTCCATTTTTTGTGCAGGAGGATGATATTGCATTCAAGTGTGATGATATCAAACCAAATATGTACTGGCACTGCTGAGTTCAAGTCTAAAGTTCATGCCCTAACTTCAGTGGGGTTAAGTGACCAAGCTGTGCTGGATCCCATAGCCAAAGTAGATAGCAAACCCAATCAGCATCCAGGCACCAAATAGGGCCCAGGTGCCAGCTTTCAGCTGCATCATTAGGTAAAAATTCAGAAAGATGCTCAAGAGTGGGAAGAGAGGCAGACCAGGTACCTTAAAGTGAAGGGCAGGGGCGCTCTGTGGCTGTCTCCAGATGACCCCAGTGATCCCAGTGATGAGTACGAGGACCACAACCACTGTGATCCACACTGGGTCTTCAGAAAGCAGACCTGGCCACTGAGTCAGCACCAGGCAAAGCAGAGTCAGCAGCAGAACAAGCAGTGAGGAGCAAACAGAGACAACCTGGCCAGAGAGTGGAGTGGGGGTGGGGCTGTTCGGAAAAAATAGTCTAGATAGAGTCAGCTTCTCTGCCATAGGTCCATTCTCCTCCACAACCTGTGCTTCGTTTTCCTCATTCTTCCTCTCAGGCTGATACCTGAGGATGAGTACACAAATAGCAACAAGAGAGTGAGGTATCAGGGACCCAACTGCACTGAGGTCCACAAGATAAGTGAGTCCAAAGAAGAATGTCACGACTGCTGCAATAACGCAAATGATCATGATGACCACAACCTGGGTGAATGTGTCAAAATAGGTCCTGGCAAGGGCATAGAATAGGAGGCCATCGTCTGCCATCATCCTTATATGACTATATATGGGGAGTGTAAAGTTTAAGATGCGTGCAGAAAGAATACAGAAAAATCCGAAAGTTACAACATAGAAGGCAGGGACCCAGCCAATATGGAGAAATACCTCAGGCAAGGGGCTACCAGGACGAAGCTGGTAGTAAGGCACCATAAGTGTAAGTGCTGCAGAGATACCAAAATACAACAAAGAGCTGATGAACAGTGAAACCACAATGCCCATAGGGACAGAATACTGGGGATTCTGGGCTTCTTCACCTCTGCTCACAATGTTGTCAAAACCAACAAAAGCATAGAAGCAGGTAGCTGCGCCACGGAAAATCCCCTGGAAGCCAAAAGGCATGAATCCTCCAGAGCCCAGAGAGCTCAAACTAGAGGTGTCATTGAGTCCAGCCTTCATGTAGTCCTCTTCTGTGAGCTTCCAGTTGCGCAGATCTCCCTTAATGATGCCAGAGATGATGACAAAACTGAGAAAGAAAACTTTAACCAATGTGAACCATTTGGAAATCTGGGAAAACTCAAAATCCCACAGATACCGGAATTCAATGAGGAAGAACACAAAACCCCTAACAAAGAAGCCTAGATATTTTGCAATGACCCGGGCAACATATGATGAAATGTTCTCAGTCAGGGTCTCAGATATCTGGTCCCCACGCAGGTTGTCAAAAATTAACATCCACACCCAAGCCAACACAACTGCATCAGCAACAAGGAAGAGGAGGAGGTTCTAGCCGGTGACAAAAGCACCAAGTTCACCTACAGTGACATAAGCGTGGACATATGCAGGGTCAGCATGAGGAACCCGGATACTCAACTCTGCATAGCACAGCCCAGCCAACAATGAGGCTAGGCCAGCCACCAAAAAGCAGATCACAGTCGAAGGTCCTGCTTGATTACTGATCACCTCCCCAGCCAGGAAATATACACCTATACCCACTGTGCGGCCCACACCCAGGGTCACTAAATCCAGTGTGTTCAAATATCTGATCCGGCTCACATCTTGCTTCAATGTACGTCTGCGTACCAGCTTTTGACCAAATCTGCGAAGTGCCTGACACAGCATTCCAGCTGGAATTGCAGAGGATTCGATGATCAGCGCTGTAGCAAGCCCAGAGTGGAGAGAGTCTGTGATCTGATTCAGTGAGGCTGAGTTAAGCTGAAATGGGTTGGGGCTGCTGAGTTCCTTTGCTCAGGCTTCAAAGATGCTGCTTCATATATCATCTGGTACGTGCTGTCATTCCATAATGCCTAAGTAAATGGTAAATATTTACTGAACAATGGTGTTAAACCAACCAACAATAGCTCAGAAGTCCCATGTAACCTGTTGCAGCCCAAATATCACAGAAACGGACTCTAAAGGACACCATAGACAAATCAACCATGCTTTCCCTACAGAAAAAAGTACCAAATATCTCCAACATTCTGCTTTTTTAAAAATAGATTTTATTTATTTATCTGAAGAGAGAGAGAGGGCACTCATATGCACGTATGCATGCACGCGTGCACACACACACACATACACAAAAGGGGGACAGGGGTAGAGGGAGAGGCAGAAGTAGACTGACTCCCTGCTGAGCAAGAAGCTCCAAGCAGGGCTCAATCCCAGGCCTCTGAGACCATGACCTGAGCCCAAGGCAGCCTTTTAACTAACTAAGCCACTCAGGCACCCCCTAATATTCTGCTCTTTTACATACTACATAATTTATTCCAATTTGGGTATGTCTGACACCTCTAGTTTCATGTACTAATTAAGCTGTAAGACACAGCGGGGCATGAATGTATTGTGCAATAATTCACATGAGGGGTGTGTTCTCTGTTCTTGAGCATGAGTTATGACACATTAATTCATGGATTAGTGGGCCTCTCTGTAATTGCAGACCCATTTTTAAAAATCATCTGTTGTTAATATACAAATATTGGTCCTCCAGCCTTAAAATCCTTAGCCCCTACATCTCCTAGCCAAGATCAGATGGCACTTTGGCCCCCTATCCCTCATTCTGCCTCTGATTCAGCTCTACTGATGGCCAAGAGTGTATAGTCCCCTTTCCCTACCTAGTCCCGCAGAGGTGCTCTGAACAGAGAGGAGGGAGGAGGAAGGGGCAGGGTCTTCATAACTACCTGCAAGAAGGAGAGGACCAGGCTGCCTGGGAAAGAAATGCTAGAGAAATGGGGGCAGCAGCCACCCCACATCCAGGATTGAGAAGGGAGAGGAGCCAGGAAGGTGGTTTTGGGAATTCTGACATTCAATACACCTCACCCAAAGTATCCAGGCAAAATTCACTACAGTTTTTGTGTCCACAGTTATGAGAATGTGATGGGCAGGGAGAAAAATATGTCACCCAGCTCAATAGCTCACAACCTAAACAATTCCTTCTGTCTCCTCCCTCTCTGGGCTCCAGGAGAGAAGGTGAGCTCACTTCTGCAGTTTCCTCACTGGCAACACTGTGCTCTGTACACACCTGCAATATCTGTAATGTCAGATTCCATGAGCCTGGAGACCAAGGTCTGCTCTTTGAGCTTGTATTTAAACCCTCACTTGTAACTCCCTATGAGTTTTTCATAAGGAGTTATTTGTAACTCCCACAAACCACTGTCTGAATATGCAAAATATTTTAATGAAGGAACACCACATGTGGTTCTTCTTTCCCCCTCCTCTGCTGCTATTCAAATGGTCCCCTCCTCAAGGGAAGCAAGGCTTTGGATTCACAGCAATGGCCTGGAAATGAGTAGTGGAGAAGAGAATAAAGTCACGTGGCCCCCACCCTCCTCCCTACTCAAGCTTTGGTTATGAGAGAACTTTAGGAATGTTGCCAGAGGTATTGACAGATAGAAAGATCAAGTCAAATTGAAAAGTCTTCTCTATAGATGATCAAAAGGAACCTTTGGATTATGGATAGCTAGGCCATCTACCTAGAAATCTACCTCGGATTTGCCATTCACCTGTTTCAATGTTATGTTTTATTTTAATTTTTTATTGGAGTTCAATTTGCCAACATTTAGCATAAAACTCAGTGCTCATTCCACCAAGTGCCACCCTCAGTGCCCATCACCCAGTCACCCCAACCCCCCGCCCACCTCCTTTTCCTTTTTTTTTTAAGATTTTATTTATTTATTCATGAGATACAGAAAGAGAGAGAGAGAGTGAGAGAGAGAGAGAGAGAGGATGAGGCAGAGACACAGGCAGAGGGAGATGCAGGCTCCATTAAGGGAGCCCAATGTGGGACTCGATCCCGGGACTCCAGGATAAGGCTCTGGGCTGAAGGCTGTGCTAAACCACTGAGCCACCCAGAGCTGCCCCCACCTCCCTTTTCACTACCTCTTGTTAATTTCCCATAGTTAGGTGTCTCTCGTGGTTTGTCACCCTCACTGATATTTTCACTCATTGTCTCTCCTTTCCCTTTATTCCCTTTCACTAATTTTTATATTCCCCAAATGAATAAGACCATATAATGTTTGTCTTCTCCGATTGACTTACTTCAATCAGCATAATACCCTCCAGTTCCATCCACGTTGAAGCAAATGGTGGGTATTTAACAACAAGCAGTGAGGTAGATAGGGAGAGTCGATTCTTTTTTTTTTTTTTTAATTCAATGTAGTTAACATATAGTGTATTATTAGCTTCAGGGATAGAATTTAGTGACTCATCAGTTGTATAGGACACCCAGTGCTCATTATAACAAGTGCCCTCCTTAATGCCCATCACTCAGTTACCTCATCCCTCCACTCCCCACCTAATCAGCAACACTGAGTTTGTTTCCTATAGTTAAGAGTCTCTTAGGGTTTGCTTATCTCTCTGTTTTACATTCCCCTAGGTCATCTGTTTTGTTTCTTAAATTCCGCAATGAGAGAAATCATATGGTGTCTTTCTTCTAACTTATTTGACTTAGCATAATACACTCTAATTTTATCCACATAATTTCAAGTGGTAAAATTTCATTCTATTTGATGGCTGACTATATATATATATATACCACATCTTCTTTATCCATTCATCTGTCAAAGGACATCTCAGTTCTTTATATATTTTAGCTATTGTGGACATTGCTTCTATAAACATTGGGGTAGGGATCCGTGGGTGGCGCAGCGGTTTGGCGCCTGCCTTTGGCCCAGGGCGCGATCCTGGAGACCCGGGATCGAGTCCCACATTGGGCTCCCGGTGCATGGAGCCTGCTTCTCCCTCTGCCTGTGTCTCTGCCTCTCTCTCTCTCTCTCTCTCTGTGTGACTATCATAAATAAATAAAAATTAAAAAAAATAAATAAACATTGGGGTACACGCACCCCCTATGAATCACTAAATTTATATTCCTTGGACAAATACCTTATAATGCAAATGCTGGGTTGTAGGATAGCTATTTTTGACCTTTTGAGGATCCTCCAGACTGTTTTCCAGAGTGGCTATACCAGTTTGCATTCCCACCAAGGGAGGGTCATTTCTTTTTTTATTTTTTAAAGATTTTTTAAAATCTATTTATTCATGATAGACACAGAGAGAGAGAGAGAGAAAGCAGAAACACAGGCAGAGGGAGAAGCAGGCTTCATGCCGGGAGCCCGATGCGGGACTCGATCCCGGGACCCCAGGATCATTCCCTGGGCCAAAGGCAGGTGCCAAACTGCTGAGCCACCCAGGGATCCCGGGAGGGTCATTTCTTAACTCATGGAAACTTTCTACACTATAAATGTAACTGAGGTATACCCTGCTCATCCCCAGGATTCAGATGCTTCCATGGTTCCCACTGCCCTCTTTCATAGTCCTTCTTTCCTTCATATTCTGTCCTGTGCTCATTCTGCCAGCCTCATCTCCTGCCCAGTTTCTGCTCTGGCTGCAAAATTCATGGCTCACCCTGTTCCCTTGCCTCTACTGCGCTCTTGGCCCCTTCATATTCCTATACCCTACTTCTCTTTGGGTTCCCAGTTCAAAAGTGCTTCCCTGACAGCTTATGCCTGCTTCTCCCTCCGCCTGTGTCTCTGCCTCTCTCTCTCTCTCTCTCTCTCTCTCTCTCTCTCTCTCTCTCTCTCTCTCTCTCTCTCTCTCTCTCTCTCTCTCTCTCTCTCTCTCTCTCTCTCTCTCTCTCTCTCTCTCTCTCTCTGTGTGACTATCATAAATAAATAAATTTAAAAAAAAAAAAGGACACCTCAGGTATGGGATCCCTGGGTGGCGCAGCGGTTTGGCGCCTGCCTTTGGCCCAGGGCGCGATCCTGGAGACCCGGGATCAAATCCCACATCAGGCTCCCGGTGCATGGAGCCTGCTTCTCCCTCTGCCTGTGTCTCTGCCTCTCTCTCTCTCTCTCTCTCTCTGTGTGACTATCATAAATAAATAAATAAATAAATAAAAATTAAAAAAAATAAATAAATAAAATCTTAAAAAAATAAAAATTAAAAAAAATAAATAAATAAATTTAAAAAAAAAAAAGGACACCTCAGGTATGGGATCCCTGGGTGGCGCAGCGGTTTGGCGCCTGCCTTTGGCCCAGGGCGCGATCCTGGAGACCCGGGATCAAATCCCACATCAGGCTCCCGGTGCATGGAGCCTGCTTCTCCCTCTGCCTGTGTCTCTGCCTCTCTCTCTGAATAAATAAATAAATAAATAAATAAAATCTTAAAAAAATAAAAATTAAAAAAAATAAATAAATAAAAAGAAAGAAAACCCACAAAAAAAAAAAACATAACCAGAATGCACTCAGAACCAAGTGGTATACCATGCTGTTTCATTCTGTGAGATTTCCTCATTCCCATTCTCCCCACCTCTCTTAACTCATTTATGTTTTGGTGGTCAATTTTGGGCCTTCTACAAGTATTTCGGGTTTATATAAAATTTGGACTGAGCATCTTCTAATATACAGAACTTAATATACTCACAACCAAGAAGGTCATTGGACACCTCAGATAGGACACCTCAGGTATGGGATCCCTGGGTGGCGCAGCGGTTTGGCGCCTGCCTTTAAATAAAATCTTAAAAAAATAAAAATTAAAAAAGGAGTAAGTATCTGCAGGTAGATGGTTCCAGTTAAAATCACAACTTAGCCTCGTACCCAGTGACTCTGGACAAATTAGTTCACCTCTTGGGGCTTTAGTTTCCACAAGAGTCAAGTGGGAGTTAAATTCCTCCTAGGGTAGTTGTGACAAGTAAGTGAAATGTGCCTACGAAGTATGTAGCTAAGTGCCTAGCAAACAATATGGACTTAATATCATCTGGCTAATATTTCATATTGAAATTTGATCCAAAGTTCCCAAATGTTGATAATCAATTAGTCCTTATAAATGTCTAGTTTTAAAATTACCTACTAAAACTCAAGCTTGTTAGCTAGCCTTCATGATACAATGAAATCAGTTTTATTCTTTACAATTTGCCTCCAAACCCTAAGGATTCTAATTAGCTCATCCATGTTGGTGCTAAACACTTGGAGTCCTAAGCTCCAAGTGTTTAGGACTCTAGCTCCTGAGCTAGACTGAGTATCAAAAAATACAAGGCTTGGGACATGTGGGTGGTGAAGCAGTTGAGGATCTGCCTTTGGCTCAGGTAATCATTCTGGTGTCCTAGGAACAAGTCCCATATCAGGCTTCCTGCAGGGAACCTACTTCTCCCTCTGTCTATGTCTCTGCCTCTCTCTCTGAATAAATAAATAAATTCTTTTAAAAAAATACAAAGCTTGCGGTTCCTGGCTGGCTCAGTCAGTCAAGCAACTGACTCTTGATTTAGGCTCAGGTCATGAGCAGGGTCCTGGAATCAAGCACCACAATGGCTCTGAACTCAGCAGGGAGTCTACTTGAGAATTCTCTCTTCCTCTCCCTCTGTGCTTCCTGCCTCTCTCTCAAAAGAAAAAAGAAAGAAAGAAAGAAAGAAAGAAAGAAAGAAAGAAAGAAGAGAAGAGAAGAAAAGAAAAGAAAGAAAAGAAAAGAAAAGAAAAGAAAAGAAAAGAAAAGAAAAGAAAAGAAAAGAAAAGAAAAGAAAAAAGAAAAGAAAGAAAAAAGAAAAATGCAAGACTCAGGAAGATGGCGGAGGAGTAGGGTCCTCAACTCACCTGTCCTCACCAATTTTTCTAGGAAACTTGCAAACCATCCTGAAACCCTATGAATTCGACCTCAGACTTAAAGAGACAACAGGTGAAACACTACAGAGAGAAGGTTTTTTGCTGCTAACAAGGTAGAAAGGCAGAAGAAAAAAAGCAAGTGGGGGAGGGGCCCCACGAGGAGCCCGGCTACATCCCAGAGGTGAGAGCCTCCAGGACAGGAAAGCCCAGCCCCTGAGAAGCAGGAACTTTAAAAATTCCACACCGGATTCTTTCTGGACCCAAAAGCGCTCGGCAGGTAATCAGGCAGAATGACAGGAGGGGCAGTGAGCCTCCAGTTTCCCGGGCGCTAACAGAGGAGGTGCTTCGCAGGGGAGAGCGTGGTGAAGGGTGGGTGTGTGCAGCCCGCGGGGCCTCTGGGAGAAGCTGGTGGGTCAGGTGAGGGCTCCCTGCTGACTTCGGGAGCTGCGCCCCGGAGCATGATTCCAGCAGCGCAGGTCCCAGATCCCAGGGCGCCGGGGGACACAGCCTGTGCTCCTGTGCTCTTCCCAGGACAGGCGGAGGCAGAGGCAGGGAGGGCACAGGACAGTGAAGACTCTCCTGCTGCCAGGTGCCCCCAAGCTGTGCAGGTCAGCACCCCCGTTGGCCTGGGAGCACTTAGGCCAGTGCAGACTGGGAGACTGCGGTAGTTACTGCGGGGAGCTGACTCCAGAGCTGTGGACCTGGCCGCTGCCAGTGTGGCTGTTCCTCCTTGTGTCACCCTGTGCCTCGCAGAGGCAAGGCTACCAGGGAATGGGGGCCTCATGGGGTAAAAAGCTCCCCCTGAGCCTGGCACCCAGCAGGGGGTGGGGCAGCTCCCCCAAGTGCACACACCTGAGAGTCAGCACAGCAAACCCTCCCTAGAAGACCATCTGGAAGGACAGGGGAAGAGCAAGTTCTTGACCAAGCATCACTGGAAATCTCTAGGGGAAGTCGAGGGATTTACAGTATATAGAACTAGAGGGTACCCCTCCTTCCCCCTTTTTTCCAACACAACTCGTTTTGAACTCACACTAAAAATTTCCAATTATTTTTCTCTTTTCCCACCTTAACTACAATATTTTACCACCTCTTCATTTTTAAGATTCTACCTTTTTTAGTCTCATATTTCTACAATTACAGGTCCTAGATATATTTTCCACTTCTAGATTCCCTTCATCATACTCAACTTAATTTGGGGAGATATATAAGATACATTTTGTTTTGTTTTGTGTTTTTTGTTTTCTCTACCTCATTTTGTTCTACAATGGCAGAAATTAATACATTTTAAAACATGACCAGTATTTGGGTCACAAATTGGGTCTGAACCGATACCAAAAGATCGGGATAGTCCCCTGTATATTCTCAGACCATAATGCCTTGAAATTAGAACTTAATCACAACAAGAAGTTTGGAAGGACCACAAACACGTGGAGGTTAAGGACCATCCTGCTAAAAGATGAAAAGGTCAACCAGGAAATTAAGGAAGAATTAAAAAGATTCATGGAAACTAATGAGAATGAAGATACAACCGTTCAAAATCTTTGGGATGCAGCAAAAGCAGTCCTGAGGGGGAAATACATCGCAACACAAGCATCCATTCAAAAACTGGAAAGAACTCAAATTCAAAAGCTCACCTTACACATAAAGGAACTAGAGAAAAAGCAACAAATAGACCCCACCCCCAGCAGAAAAAGACAGTTAATTAAAATTCGAGCAGAACTAAATGATATCGAGACCAAAAGAACTGTGGAACAGATCAACAGAACCAGGAGTTGGTTCTTTGAAAGAATTACTAAGATAGATAAACCATTAGCCAACCTTATTAAAAAGAAGAGAGAGAAGACTCAAATTAATAAACTCATGAATGAGAAAGGAGGGATCACTACCAATACCAAGGAAATACAAATGATTTTAAAAACATATTATGAACAGCTGTATGCCAATAAATTAGGAAATCTAGAAGAAATGGACGCATTCCTGGAAAGCCACAAACTACCAAAACTGGAGCAGGAAGAAATAGAAAACCTGAACAGGCCAATAACCAGGGAGGAAATTGAAGCAGTCATCAAAAACCTCCCAAGACACAAGAGTCCAGGGCCAGATGGCTTCCCAGGGGAATTCTATCAAACGTTTAAAGAAGAAATCATACCTATTCTACTAAAGCTGTTTGGAAAGATAGAAAGAGATGGAGTACTTCCAAATTCGTTCTATGAGGCCAGCATCACCTTAATTCCAAAACCAGACAAAGACCCCACCAAAAAGGAGAATTACAGACCAATATCCCTGATGAACATGGATGCAAAAATTCTCAACAAGATACTAGCCAATAGGATCCAACAACACATTAAGAAAATTATTCACCATGACCAAGTAGGATTTATCCCCGGGACACAAGGCTGGTTCAACACTCGTAAAACCATCAATGTGATTCATCATATCAGCAAGAGAAAAACCAAGAACCATATGATACTCTCATTAGATGCAGAGAAAGCATTTGACAAAATACAGCATCCATTCCTGGTCAAAACCCTTCAGAGTGTTGGGATAGAGGGAACTTTCCTCGACATCTTAAAAGCCATTTACGAAAAGCCCACAGCAAATATCATTCTCAATGGGGAAGCACTGGGAGCCTTTCCCCTAAGATCAGGAACAAGACAGGGATGTCCACTCTCACCACTGCTGTTCAACATCGTTCTGGAAGTCCTCGCCTCAGCAATCAGACACCAAAAAGACATTAAAGGCATTCAAATTGGCAATGAAGAAGTCAAACTCTCCCTCTTTGCCGATGACATGATACTCTACATAGAAAACCCAAAAGCCTCCACCCCAAGATTGCTAGAACTCATACAGCAATTTGGTAGCATGGCAGGATACAAAATCAATGCCCAGAAATCAATGGCATTTCTATACACTAACAATGAGACTGAAGAAAGAGAAATTAAGGAGTCAATCCCACTTACAATTACACCCAAAAGCATAAGATACCTAGGAATAAACCTAACCAAAGAGGTAAAGGATCTATACCCTAAAAACTATAGAACACTTCTGAAAGAAATGAGGAAGACACAAAGAGATGGAAAAATATTCCATGCTCATGGATTGGCAGAATTAATATTGTAAAAATGTCAATGTTACCCAGGGCAATTTATACATTTAATGCAATCCCTATCAAAATACCATGGACTTTCTTCAGAGAGTTAGAACAAATTATTTTAAGATTTGTGTGGAATCAGAAAAGACCCCGAATAGCCAGGGGAATTTTAAAAAAGAAAACCATAGCTGGGGGCATCACAATGCCAGATTTCAGGTTGTACTACAAAGCTGTGGTCATCAAGACAGTGTGGTACTGGCACAAAAACAGACACATAGATCAATGGAACAGAATAGAGAACCCAGAAGTGGACCCTGAAATGTATGGTCAACTAACTTCAATAAAGGAGGAAAGACTATCCATTGGAAGAAAGACAGTCTCTTCAATAAACGGTGTTGGGAAAATTGGACATCCACGTGCAGAAGAATGAAACTGGACCGCTCTCTTTCACCATACACAAAGATAAACTCAAAATGGATGAGAGATCTAAATGTGAGACAAGAGTCCATCAAAATCATAGAAGAGAACACAGGCAACACACTTTTTCAACTTGGCCACAGTAACTTCTTGCAAGATACATCCAGGAAGGCAAAAGAAACAAAAGCAAAAATGAACTATTGGGACTTCATCAAGATAAGAAGCTTTTGCACAGCAAAAGATACAGTCAACAAAACTAAAAGACAACCTACAGAATGGGAGAAGATATTTGCAAATGACGTATCAGATAAAGGGCTAGTTTCCAAAATCTATAAAGAACTTATTAAACTCAACACCAAAGAAACAAACAATCCAATCATGAAATGGGCAAAAGACATGAAGAGAAATCTCACAGAGGAAGACATGGACAGGGCCAACATGCACATGAGAAAATGCTCTGCATCACTTGCCATCAGGGAAATACAAATCAAAACCACAATGAGATACCACCTCACACCAGTGAGAATGGGGAAAATTAACAAGGCAGGAAACAACAAATGTTGGAGAGGATGCGGAGAAAAGGGAACCCTCTTACACTGTTGGTGGGAATGTGAACTGGTGCAGCCACTCTGGAAAACTGTGTGGAGGTTCCTCAAAGAGTTAAAAATAAACCTGCCCTATGACCCAGCAATTGCACTGTTGGGGATTTACCCCAAAGATTCAGATGCAATGAAATGCTGGGACACCTGCACCCCGATGTTTCTAGCAGCAATGTCCACAATAGCCAAACTGTGGAAGGAGCCTCGGTGTCCATCGAAAGATGAATGGATAAAGAAGATGTGGTTTATGTATACAATGGAATATTACTCAGCAATTAGAAACGAGAAATACCCACCATTTGCTTCAACGTGGATGGAACTGGAGGGTATTATGCTGAGTGAAATAAGTCAATCGGAGAAGGACAAACATTTTATGTTCTCATTCATTTGGGGAATATAAAAAATAGTGAAAGGGAATATAAAGGAAGGGAAAAGAAATGTTGGGAAATATCAGGAAGGGAGACAGAACATAAAGACTCCTAACTCTGGGAAACGAACTAGGGGTGGTGGAAGGAGAGGAGGGCGGGGGGTGGAGGGGAATGGGTGATGGGCACTGAGGCGGACACTTGACGGGATGAGCACTGGGTGTTTCTCTGTATGTTGGTAAATTGAACACCAATAAAAATTAATTTAAAAAAATAAATAAATAAAAAGAAAGAAAACCCACAAAAAAAAAAAAACATAACCAGAATGCACTCAGAACCAAGTGGTATACCATGCTGTTTCATTCTGTGAGATTCCTCATTCCCATTCTCCCCACCTCTCTTAACTCATTTATGTTTTGGTGGTCAATTTTGGGCCTTCTACAAGTATTTCGGGTTTATATAAAATTTGGACTGAGCATCTTCTAATATACAGAACTTAATATACTCACAACCAAGAAGGTCATTGGACACCTCAGATAGGACACCTCAGGTATGGGATCCCTGGGTGGCGCAGCGGTTTGGCGCCTGCCTTTGGCCCAGGGCGCGATCCTGGAGACCCGGGATCAAATCCCACATCAGGCTCCCGGTGCATGGAGCCTGCTTCTCCCTCCGCCTGTGTCTCTGCCTCTCTCTCTCTCTCTCTGTGACTATCATAAATAAATAAATAAATAAATAAATAAATAAATAAATTTAAAAAAAAAAAAGGACACCTCAGGTAGACTACATTCTCCCTCCACTACAACTTCATCACCACCACCATCTCCCAGTCCCCCCCTTTATTTTCTTCTCCTTTTTTTTCCTTTTTTTCTCTCTTCTTCTTTGGGATTCTTGGCCTTTTATTTTTTACTACTTTGTTTTAAAATTTGTTTTTCACTTTAGTGGTCCTTTTGTATTATTTTGTTCTGATCTTTCTTTTCAATTTCTGGTCTCTGACCTAGGCAGAATCATCTAGGTTCAGAAGCACAATGGTAAGGCTACTGGTGGCTCTGGAAAAAAAAAAGAAGCATAAAGGATTCAAGAGACTTCATATCTACAGAATTTATCTCTAACCAGGCCAAAATTAAAAATCAATCAAATGAGATGCAATCCAAACTGGAGGTCCTAACAACAGGGTTAATGAGGTAGAGGAGTGAGTGACATAGAAGACAAGTTGATGGCAAGGAAGAAAGCTGGGTAAAAAAGAGAAAAACAATTAAAAGGCCATGAGGAAAGGTTAAGGGAAATAGATGTAGTCTCAGAGAGAAAAATCTATGTATAATTGGGGTTCCAGAGAGCCCCAAGAGAGACAGAGGGCCAGAAAGCATATTGGAAAAAATCATACCTGAGAACTTCCCTAATTTGGGGAAGGAAACAGGCATTCAGATCCAGGAGATAGAGAGGTTCCCCCCCCCCCCAAATCAATAAAAACTTTTCAACACCTCAACATTTAATGATGAAACTTGTAAATTTCAAAGACAAAGAAAAAATCCTTAAAGTAGCAAGAGAAAAGATCCCTAACTTATATGGGGAGAAATACTAGATTATCAGCATACATCTCCACAGAGACCTGGCAGGATATATCCAGGGTCCTAAATGAGAAGAACATGCAGCCAAGACTACTTTATCCAGCAAGGCTCTCATTCAGAATAGAAGGAGAGATAAAGAGCTTCCAAGATAGGCAGAAACTGAAAGAATATGTGACCACCAAACCAGCTCTGCAAGAAATATTAAGGGGGACCCAGTAAAAGAAAGAGGATACCCAAAAAAATAATCCACAAAAACAGGGACTGAATAGGTATTACAATGACACTAAGTTCATATCTTTTAATAGTAACTCTGAATGTGAATGGGGAAAATGATCCCATCAAAGACACAGGGTTTCAGACAGGATAAAAAAGCAAGACCCATCTGTTTTCTGTCTTCAAGAGACTCATTTTAGACCTAAGTACACCTACAGACTGAAAATCAAGTTGGAGAACTATTTACCATTCAAATGGTCCTCAAAAGAAAGCTGGGGTAGCAATCCTCATAGCAGATAAATTAAAGTTTATCCCAAAGACTGTAGTAAGAGGCAAAGAAGGACACTATATCATACTTAAAGAGTCTATCCAACAAGAAGACCTAACATTCATGAATATTTATGGCTCTAATGTGGGAGCTGCCAAATATATCAATCAATTAATAACCAAAGTAAAGACATACTTAGATAATAATACACTAATAGTAGGAGACTTCAACACAGCACCTTCTGCGAATGACAGATATTCTAAGCACAACATCACCAAAGATGCAAGAGCTTTGTTTTATTTTATTTTATTTTATTTTATTTTTAAAGATTTTATTCATTCATTCATGAGAGACACAGAAGAATGAGACAGGCAGAGACACAGGCAGAGGGAGAAGCAGATCCCATGCTGGGAGCCCGATGTAGGACTCAATCCTGGGTCCCCAAGATCATGCCCTGGGCTGAAGGTGGCACTAAACCACTGAGCCACCCGGGCTGCCCAGACACAAGAGCTTTAAATGATACACTGAACCAGATGGATTTCACAGATCTATACAGAACTTTGTACCCGAACGCAACAGAATACACATTCTTCTCAAGTACACATGGAACTTTCTCCAGAAAAGACCAACTACTGGGTCACAAATCAGGTCTCAACCTATACCAAAAGATTTGGATTGTTCCCTGCATATTTTCAGACCATAACACTTTGAAACTTGACCTCAATCACAAGAAGAAATTTGGAAGAAACTCAAGCACGTGGAGGTTAAAGAACAACCTCCTAAAAGATGAATGGGTCAACAGGAAATTAGAGAAGAATTAAAAAGATTAATGAAAACTAATGAAAATGAAGACACAACTGTTTAAAATCTTTGGGATATGGGGATCCCTGGGTGGCGCAGCGGTTTGGCGCCTGCCTTTGGCCCAGGGCGCGATCCTGGAGACCCGGGATCGAATCCCACGTCAGGCTCCCGGTGCATGGAGCCTGCTTCTCCCTCTGCCTGTGTCTCTGCCTCTCTCTCTCTCTGTGACTATCATAAATAAATAAAAATTAAAAAAAAAATCTTTGGGATACAGAAAAAGAAGTCCTGAGAGGGAAATACATCACAATGCAAGCATCCCTCAAAAAATTGGGAAAAAAAACCTCAAATACAAAAGCTAACTTCGCACTTAAAGGAACTGGAGAAAGAACAGCAAATAAAACCTACACCAAGCAGAAGAAGAGATAATGAAGATTTGAGCAGAACTCAATGAAGCAGAGGCCAGAGGAACTGCGGAACAGATCCACAAAGCCAGGAGTTTGTTCTTTGAAAGAATTAATAAGATAGATAAACCATTAGCCAGCCTTATTAAAAAGAAAAAAGACTCAAATTAATAAAATCACAAATGAAAGAGGAGCGATCACAACAAACAAGGAAATACAAACGATGTTAAAAACATATTATGAGCAGCTATATGCTAATAAATTAGGCATCTAGAAGAAATGGACGCATTTCTGGAAAACCACAAACTACCAAAACTGGAATAGGAAGAAATAGAAAACCTGAAGAGGCCAATAACCAGGGAGGAAATTGAAGTAGTCATCAAAAACCTCCCACGACACGAAAGTCCAGGGCCAGATGGCTTCCTAGAGGGATTCTATCAAATGTTTAAAGAAGAAACAATATCTATTCTACTAAAACTGTTCTGAAAGATAAAAAAGGGTGGAATAATTCCAAATTTATTTTATGAGGCCAGCATCATCTTAATTCCAAAACCAGACAAAGGCCCCACCACAAAGCAGAATTATAGATCAATATCCGCTATGAACACAGATGCAAAAATTCTCAACAAGATACTGTCCAATAGGATCCAACAGTACATTAAGAAGATTATTCACCATGACCAAGTGGGATTTATCCCCGGGATGCAAGGATGGTTCAACATTCCTAAAACAATCAACGTGATAGATCATATAAACAAGAGAAAAAACAAGAACCATATGATCCTCTCAATAGGTGTAGAGAAAGCATTTGACATAATACAACATGCATTCTTGGTCAAAACTCTTCAGAGTGTAGGGATAGAGGGAACATTCCTCACATCTTAAAAACCATCTATGAAAAGCCCACAGCAAATATCATTCTCAATGGGGAAACACTGGAATCCTTTCCCCTAAGATCATGAACAGGACAGGGATGTCCACTCTCACCACTGCTACTCAACACAGTACTAGAAGTCCTAGCCCAAGCAATCAGACAACAAAAAGAAATAAAAGGCATTCAAATTGGCAAAGAAGAAGTCAAACTCTCCCTCTTTGCAGATGACATGATACTGTATGTAGAAAACCCAAAAGACTCCACCCCAAGATTGCTAGAACTCATACAGCAATTTGGCAGTGTGGCAGGGTACAAAATCAATTCCCAGAAACCAGTGCATTTCTATACACTTACAATGAAACTGAAGAAAGAGAAAATAAGGAGTCAATCCCATTTACAATTGCACCAAAAAGCATAAGATACCTAGGAATAAACCTAACCAAAGAGGCAAAGGATCTATATCCTAAAAACTACAGAACACTTCTAAAAGAAGTGGAGGAAGACACAAAGATGGAAAAATATTCCATGCTCATGGGTTGAAACAGTTAATATTGTGAAAATGTCAATGCTACCTAGGGCAATTTACACATTCAATGCAATCCCTATCAAAATACCATGGACGGGATCCCTGGGTGGCGCAGCGGTTTGGCGCTTGTCTTTGGCCCGGGGCGCGATCCTGGAGACCCGGGATCGAATCCCACATCAGGCTCCCGGTGCATGGAGCCTGCTTCTCCCTCTGCCTATGTCTCTGCCTCTCTCTGTGACTATCATAAATAAATAAAAATTAAAAAAAAAAAAACAAAAAAAAAAACAAAAAAAAAAACAAAATACCATGGACGTTCTTCAAAGAATTGGGAAAAATAATCTTTTTCTTTTTAAGATTTTATTTATTTATTCATGATAGTCACACAGAGAGCGAGAAAGAGAGGCAGAGACATAGGCAGAGGGAAAAGCAGGCTCCATATAGGGAGCCCGATGTGGGGCTCAATCCCAGGTCTCCAGGATCGCGCCCTGGGCCAAAGGCAGGGGCTAAATCGCAGTGCCACCCAGGGATCCCTGGGACAAATAATCTTAAGATTTGTGTGGAATCAGAAAGGACCCCGAATAGCTAGGGGAATATTGAAAAAGAAAACCATAGCTGGGGGCATCACAATGCCAGATTTCAGGTTGTACTACAAAGCTGTTGTCATCAAGACAGTGTGGTCCTGGCACAAAAACAGACACATAGACCAATGGAACAGAATAGAGAACCCAGAAATAGGCCCTCAACTCTATGGTCAACTAATATTCAACAAAGCAGGAAAGACTATCCACTGGAAAAAGGACAGTCTCTTCAATAAATGGTGTTGGGAAAATTGGACATCCACATGCAGAAGAATGAAACTAGACCATTCTCTTACACCATACACAGAGATAAACTGAAAATGGATGGAAGATCTAAATGTGACACAAGAATCCATCAAAATCCTAGAGGAGAACACAGGCAACACCCTTTATGAACTTGGCCACAGCAACTTCTTACAAGATGCATCTATGAATGCAAGGGAAACAGAAGCAAAAATGACCTATTGGGACTTCATCAAGATAAAAAAATTTCTGCACAGCAAAAGAAACAGTCAACAAACTAAAAGACAACTGACAGAATGGGAGAAGATATTTGCAAATGACATATCAGACAAAGGGCTAGTATTCATAATCTGGAGAGAACTTATTAAACTCAACAGCAAAGAAGCAAACAGTCCAATCATGAAATGAGCAAAAGACATAAACAGAAATTTTACCAAAGAAGATGTAGACATGGCCAACAAGCACATGAGAAAATGCTCTCCATCACTTAACACAAGGGAATTACAAATCAAAACCACAATGAGATACCACCTCACACCAGTGAGAATGGGGAAAATGACCAAGACAGGAAACAACAAAGGAGAGGCTGGGGAGAAAGGGGAACTCTCTTGCACTGTTGGTGGGAATGTGAACTGGTGCAGCCACTCTGGAAAACTGTGTGGAGGTTCCTCAAAGAGTTAAAAATAGACCTGCCCTACGACCCAGAAATTGTACTGCTGGGGATTTACCCCAAAGATACAGATACAGTGATAAACCGAGACCTCTGGACCCCAATGTTTGTAACAGCAATGTCCACAATAGCCAAACTGTGGAAGGAAGGAGCCTCGGTGTCCATCGAAAGATGAATGGATAAAGAAGATGTGGTCTATGTATACAATGGAATATTACTCAGCCGTTAGAAATGATGAACACCCACCATTTGCTTCGCCGGGGATGGAACTGGAGGGTATTATGCTGAGTGAAATGAGTCAATCAGAGAAGGACAAACATTGTATGGTTTCATTCATTCTGGGAATATAAAAAAAAGTGAAAGGGATTAAAGGGGAAGGGAGAGAAAATGATTTGGCAATATCAGTGAGGGTGACAGAATATGAGAGACTCTTAACTCTGGGAAATGAACAAGGGGTAATGGAAAGGGAGTTGTGCAGGGGGTTGGGGTGACTGGGTGATCGGCACTGAGGGGAGCATTTGACAGGATGAGCACTGGGTTTTATACTATATGTTGCCAAATGAACTACAAAAAAAAATACCAAAAAATGATTAAAGAAGTTTAAGAAAAAGAAAAATGCAAGATTCAAGTACAAGAATAATAATAATAACAACAACAATAATAATATCATTACCTACAGATGCCTCATCTTATTTCTGGAGGAGACAGTATTGAGTACTATAGAGGTAAGAGCAATGACTATTATGGCAGAAATGCTGGATGTGAGTGAGCCCTGGGCTCTTCCATGAGACCACATGAACTCAGGGAATTTGTTCACTCTCTCTAGGCTTCAGTTCACTCATCCGCAAGGGACCTCACCTGACCCTCCTCACTGTATCAGCATGAGAATTCAGTGAGAAGATACATCATGCACCACTGATGGGAGCATTGCTGGGTCACCATCGGGAAGCACAATCCCAATGGAATTAAGAACACACACACACACACACACACACACACACCCATCCCACAATGCATCTCCCAGGTGCACACCCAGAAAACTGTCTCTTGAGTTCATAAGAGCCCATGTGAGTGTGTTCATCACAGGACTGTTTGTGCTGGCAGGAAGCGGGAGCTGTGCCAGCATCTGTTCCTAGAGGAATATATGTCATGTGTGCACAATGAAATATGGCACAGCAGTGAGAGATAATACAGTAGATACACAGATAGCAACATGGGTAGATCTCAAAAATAATGTTAAGTAGGAAAAGTAAAGGCAGGATGAGGTGTATAGAGCAATGCCATTATGTACATTATAAAACAGTAAAAAATGTGGTGTATTTGTCAAGGATACACATATATCTGTTTTAAAAAATGTCATGTTGTTCTTCTGCTCAAAATCTTACATTGGTTTCTCTTTTTATTCAGAGTAAAGTCAAAGTCTGCATTTACAATGACTTACAAAGTCCTATAGTATTTGCCACTGACCAAACTAGCTCTCACTGTCTGCTTCTCTCTCTTTCCACTCATTTCTCTCTAGCTACTGGCCTCCTAACCATTCTGGCCTCCTGTGTACTGGCTGTCCCCTATAACTGCACCACTTCTAGCCCAGATATCCACATGGTGGATTCCTTCACTGCATTGGGTGAAATAGCATGTTTGTTGCCCAGCCTTACTGATTCACTACACATACAGCTGCAGTCCCCTCCTAACCACCATACTTACCCCAGTCCTTCTTTTCCCATAGAACTGATCACTATTTAAGGAGCTACATGTCTTATTTGTTCCTAATTTGTCTCATTCCAAAGGGATGTAAGCACCATCAAAACATATTTTTTTCTTTTTTCTTTTTTTCTTTTTAATCTTTTATTGGAGTTCAAATTGTCAACATATAGCATAACACCCAGTGCTCATCCCACCAAGTGCCCCCCTCATTGCCCATCACCCAGTCACCCCAACCCCCCACCCACTTCCCCTTCCATTACCCCTTGCTCATTTCCCAGAGTTAGGTGTCTCTCATGTTTTGTCACCCTCACTGGTATTTTCACTCATTTTCTCTCTTTTCCCTTTGTTCCCTTCTTTTTTAATCTTTTACTCCTGGCTCTTTTTCCTACACCTATACCTGTGCCTGACACAATCAGCACTGTGTTTTTTGAGTGGCTGAATGTAACTAAATACATATACAGAGCATGGACTGGAAGAGCATTTATTTGTTAAATACACTAAAGCAAGTGCCCTCACTGAGGAGCGGAAATGAGAATAGAGATAAGAATGAAAGGGGAAAATAAATGCATTGAAAGGGGCCTGACAGGAAGAGATGGCATGAACATGCCATGTCTGAGAAAAGGACTGACCCCACCCTGTGCACTGCAGGTTCCACACAGGAACTGTAAGACCTAATGTTGTGAGAGAACCTGTTATTGAGCCTGATAAATGGCAGGCAATCAACAGATTTAAATTGAAGGGGAACTGGAATCTTGTAATCATCAGGGAATGGAGAATACAAAGAAGGAATACCTGCTAGAAAAAGGAGGAAGAACAAAGGAAGAGGGAGCACCCCTCTTACTAGATCCCTCTGAACCCATGTCCCTTTTCCCAATTCCTCTTTTTCCTTCAGCTCCTTCAACTATCCTTGGAGGCTCCTGTAGTTGGCATTAAGGATGCTTGTACCATGTTTCTCTCTCTGGGGAACCATCCTCATTCTCCTATCTCCCAACAAAGACACAACAGTGGTTCTTCACATTTGTTGAATCACAGATCCCTCTGAAGTTAGTCACCCTCAAAAATGTAATATACTCTTCAAAAGTCCATCCATGGACCCTGACCAGGAACCCCAGAGGAAGACTCTCTGAATGGCAGAGTCAAAGAGGGGTAATACCCGATAATTTCTGTTTCTCTGAACTGTGTTATGCGGTGTGGTCTTTGCACTCTTCCCACTTTTAGTGAAGATGAGCAACAGTGGGCCTATAAAGTATGAAGATACCAGAGAAGCAACCCAAAGAACAAAACTCTGGGAACTAAATGATGATATTTTATGATTCCAACAGAAGCAGGCAAAATTAACAAATGAACAACCAAACTTAAGAAGAGAAAGCAAATCCATGATGGGGAATCCTGAGAGAACCTACTATAAATCTAATTTATAACAATACAGAGCAACATCATCCTCAAATGTCATGTTCCAAAATAACCTTTTTCCCTGTAATTATCTGTGATTATTTTGATGGTTTCTATTCAGTCCAGACCCTCTGACCCAGCTGTCAGAGCCCCACCTTAATTCTGCCCCTACTTCTGATACATCACCTCCTTCCTAACTCAGCTTCTCATATCCTGACTTACCCTTCCTGGGATGAGTCTTTGGTCTGGATAAGTACCTACACTTCCAGGGATGCCCTTCTTGCTCCTGCCCAGGCTTAAACATCTAGTTCTTCTCATTCCTATCTATAACCTTTCCCTGCCATGTCAAAGAATCCATTCCTAAACCATCCTGACTGATCCCCATCTCTGACCTTCCTCCCCTTCTTACTAGCACTTACAACTTTTCCTAATGCTCTCTTGAAACTAATTTCCTTTTCTGTCAGCTTGTGTCCTGGGTGTATCACTTAAATTCCTTTACAGTCTAAAAGCATCCAGAAGGCAGAGCCAGAATCCATGTACCTCCTCTTCCTGAATTCCACACTCCCATCTCCAACCCTCACTATTCAAGCCAAATCTGCTCATGATTGTAGCAAGAAATCAAAAGAATTTTTTAGGAAAGAAAAATGAATATATAGATGTATTGATTGAGTATCTAGATTCCTCGAAGTAGGATTTTTTTTTGAAAGAGAGAAAAGTCCAAGGAAGAAACGAGAGACTAGAACATGCTCAATCATCAATTTCAAGAGCATGTTCTGAGGATCTTTCCTAATGAGGGCCCTGGGTCTGTGAATCTCCCTTTAATTAAAGAAGAATCTCTCTCAAAGGAGGTGCATGGCACTGATGTGGTTAAAGAAATGCAGAGGACGACCAGAGAACATGAAGACAGTTTGAATGAATCCCATAAGGCCCTCAGGCTCCACCCTTCTCTCCCTCCTCTCTGTGATTCTTTCATTCTCTGAGTTCCTTCCAAACTCCAAAACAAAGTTCCATCCCAGATGTCTCATAAGTACTGTCAAATCCAAGAATTCATCCATTGAATTACAGGCTGTCTTGCTTTCCCAGCCATCCCTGCACATTCTCCTTTGTCCTAAAGGTCATTGTGTTCACTTATCTGTCTGAAAAGGGTACTGCCCTCACTCTGGACCTTCCTTTTCAAAACAGGAAAAATTTTCCAAAGCAGTAAGTTCCACTGGTTCCCATAGTTGAGTGTTAACACTCCTACCAGTCTGGAGGTTGGCCTTCAAAGATAGTTTGGATATCAGTTGCTTTCCTGGAAGTCTGATAAGGACTTGAGAGGAAGGTTAATGAGGGCACTAAATGACTCTTTTCAAGTTCTCAAAGTTTCAGAGAAGTGGACTGTAAATGCAACATCTCTAGAGATTAGAGCAATTCCATTGTGTCCAAGCACAGCTCCTTCCTGATCCCAAAATATATAAATTCTCTAATCCTCCTTAACCTTTTCAGACAATGAAAACCTGAGAGACACTAAAACCAGTGACTCCCAAACAAAGAAGTCTAGGGCTTTATGGATAGCTGAGTTTCCCCACAGTTTCCAAACTTCTAATTCAGCAGCCTTGCAACTCTGGTAGGAGATAGTAAAGACTACAAGAGTAGAGGCTTTGAGTTCATAGCAAGAGCTTGAAATAATATTAAATGTGGTGCATGTTTACACTAACACTTCCATCGTGGAAACAGGTGAGAATACATACAAAGGCAAACAAAATAAAAGCCACCATCAACACTAGGATTGAGTCTCATACCCAGGGGTAGAAGAAATTTGTTGACAAAACCAAATGAAAAATGGAATCTTCCCATTTTCTCTTTCTCTTTGTGCCTTCTCTAGATAGAGGTCTGTGTCCAATCATCGTCCTCCATTTATTCATTCAGCAAATAGACTGCTCCCCATTTATTTAGTACTGTGAATAAAGCAAAGAAAAACACAAACATCTCTCCCCTCAAGTTGCTTACATTTCTGCAGTAGAAAGCAAACAGTAAACATATAATAAGAATATGCTTTGTGTTCAATTTTAATAGTGCTGCAGAGGAAAGGAAAGCAAGAAAAGGTTAGGACATTCTCAGAGTGGTTGTTGTGATTTTAAAATGGGTGGTCCAACAGGGCTTCACATTCACACTATAGTGCAACCATCACCAGCACCCATCTCCAGAACTCGTTCACCTTCCTAAACGGAAATTCTGTACCCATTAAAGAGTGACTCCCCATTCTTTCCTTCCTACAGTTCCTGGCAACGACCATTCTACTTCTACTCCCTGAATTTATATGAGGCACTTCATATAAATATAATCATACAATATAGTCCTTTTGTGATAGGCTTATTTCACTTAACATAATGTATTCAAGGGTCATCCATGTTTCAGCATGTGTCAGAATATCCTTCCATTTTAAGGCTGAATAATATTCCTTTTTTTTCAGATTTTTTTAAATTAATTTTTATTGGTGTTCAATTTACCAACATACAGAAAAACACCCAGTGCTCATCCCGTCAAGTGTCCACCTCAGTGCCCATCACCCATTCCCCTCCAACACCCGCCCTCCTCCCCTTCCACCACCCCTAGTTCGTTTCCCCGAGTTAGGAGTCTTTATGTTCTGTCTCCCTTCCTGATATTTCCCAACATTTCTTTTCCCTTCCTTTATATTCCCTTTCACTATTATTCATATTCCCCAAATGAATGAGAACATACACTGTTTGTCCTTCTCCGATTGACATACTTCACTCAGCATAATACCCTCCAGTTCCATCCACGTTGAAGCAAATGGTGGGTATTTGTCGTTTCTAATTGCTGAGTAATATTCCATTGTATACATAAACCACATCTTCTTTATCCATTCATCTTTCGATGGACACCGAGGCTCCTTCCACAGTTTGGCTATTGTGGCCATTGCTGATAGAAACATCGGGGTGCAGGTGTCCCGACGTTTCATTGCATCTGAATCTTTGGGGTAAATCCCCAACAGTGCAATTGCTGGGTCGTAGGGCAGGTCTATTTTTAACTCTTTGAGGAACCTCCACACAGTTTTCCAGAGTGGCTGCACCAGTTCACATTCCCACCAACAGTGTAAGAGGGTTCCCTTTTCTCCACATCCTCTCCAACATTTCTGGTTTCCTGCCTTGTTAATTTTCCCCATTCTCACTGGTGTGAGGTGGTATCTCATTGTGGTTTTGATTTGTATTTCCCTGATGGCAAGTGATGCAGAGCATTTTCTCATGTGCATGTTGGCCCTGTCCATGTCTTCCTCTGTGAGATTTCTCTTCATGTCTTTTGCCCATTTCATGATTGGATTGTTTGTTTCTTTGGTGTTGAGTTTAATAAGTTCTTTATAGATTTTGGAAACTAGCCCTTTATCTGATACGTCATTTGCAAATATCTTCTCCCATTCTGTAGGTTGTCTTTTAGTTTTGTTGACTGTATCTTTTGCTGTGCAAAAGCTTCTTATCTTGATGAAGTCCCAATAGTTCATTTTTGCTTTTGTTTCTTTTGCCTTTGTGGATGTATCTTGCAAGAAGTTACTGTGGCCGAGTTCAAAAAGGGTGTTGCCTGTGTTCTCTTCTATGATTTTGATGGACTCTTGTCTCACATTTAGATCTCTCATCCATTTTGAGTTTATCTTTGTGTATGGTGAAAGAGAGTGGTCCAGTTTCATTCTTCTGCATGTGGATGTCCAATTTTCCCAACACCATTTATTGAAGAGACTGTCTTTCTTCCAATGGATATTCTTTCCTCCTTTATTGAATATTAGATGACCATACATTTCAGGATCCACTTCTGGGTTCTCTATTCTGTTCCATTGATCTATGTGTCTGTTTTTGTGCCAGTACCACACTGTCTTGATGACCACAGCTTTGTAGTACAACCTGAAATCTGGCATTGTGATGCCCCCAGCTATGGTTTTCTTTTTTAAAATTCCCCTGGCTATTCGGGGTCTTTTCTGATGCCACACAAATCTTAAAATAATTTGTTCTAACTCTCTGAAGAAAGTCCATGGTATTTTGATAGGGATTGCATTAAATGTGTAAATTGCCCTGGGTAACGTTGACATTTTTACAATATTAATTCTGCCAATCCATGAGCATGGAATATTTTTCCATCTCTTTGTGTCTTCCTCATTTCTTTCAGAAGTGTTCTATAGTTTTTAGGGTATAGATCCTTTACCTCTTTGGTTAGGTTTATTCCTAGGTATCTTATGCTTTTGGGTGTAATTGTAAGTGGGATTGACTCCTTAATTTCTCTTTCTTCAGTCTCATTGTTAGTGTATAGAAATGCCATTGATTTCTGGGCATTGATTTTGTATCCTGCCACGCTACCAAATTGCTGTATGAGTTCTAGCAATCTTGGGGTGGAGGTTTTTGGGTTTTCTATGTAGAGTATCATGTCATCGGCAAAGAGGGAGAGTTTGACTTCTTCATTGCCAATTTGAATGCCTTTAATGTCTTTTTGTTGTCTGATTGCTGAGGCGAGGACTTCCAGAACTATGTTGAACAGCAGTGGTGAGAGTGGACATCCCTGTCTTGTTCCTGATCTTAGGGGAAAGGCTCCCAGTGCTTCCCCATTGAGAATGATATTTGCTGTGGGCTTTTCGTAAATGGCTTTTAAGATGTCGAGGAAAGTTCCCTCTATCCCAACACTCTGAAGGGTTTTGATCAGGAATGGATGCTGTATTTTGTCAAATGCTTTCTCTGCATCTAATGAGAGTATCATATGGTTCTTGGTTTTTCTCTTGCTGATATGATGAATCACATTGATGGTTTTACGAGTGTTGAACCAGCCTTGTGTCCCAGGGATAAATCCTACTTGGTCATGGTGAATAATTTTCTTAATGTGTTGTTGGATCCTATTGGCTAGTATCTTGTTGAGAATTTTTGCATCCATGTTCATCAGGGATATTGGTCTGTAATTCTCCTTTTTGGTGGGGTCTTTGTCTGGTTTTGGAATTAAGGTGATGCTGGCCTCATAGAACGAATTTGGAAGTACTCCATCTCTTTCTATCTTTCCAAACAGCTTTAGTAGAATAGGTATGATTTCTTCTTTAAACGTTTGATAGAATTCCCCTGGGAAGCCATCTGGCCCTGGACTCTTGTGTCTTGGGAGGCTTTTGATGACTGCTTCAATTTCCTCCCTGGTTATTGGCCTGTTCAGGTTTTCTATTTCTTCCTGCTCCAGTTTTGGTAGTTTGTGGCTTTCCAGGAATGTGTCCATTTCTTCTAGATATCCTAATTTATTGTCATACAGCTGTTCATAATATGTTTTTAAAATTGTTTGTATTTCCTTGGTGTTGGTAGTGATCTCTCCTTTCTCATTCATGATTTTATTAATTTGAGTCTTCTCTCTCTTCTTTTTAATAAGGTTGGCTAATGGTTTATCTATCTTATTAATTTGTTCAAAGAACCAACTCCTGGTTCTGTTGATCTGTTCCACAGTTCTTTTGGTCTCGATATCATTTAGTTCTGCTCGAATTTTAATTAACTGTCTTCTTCTGCTGGGGGTGGGGTCTATTTGTTGCTTTTTCTCTAGTTCCTTTATGTGTAAGGTAAGCTTTTGAATTTGAGATCTTTCCAGTTTTTGAATGGATGCTTGTGTTGCGATGTATTTCCCCCTTAGGACTGCTTTTGCTGCATCCCAAAGATTTTGAACGGTTGTATCTTCCTTCTCATTAGTTTCCATGAATCTTTTTAATTCTTCCTTAATTTCCTGGTTGACCTTTTCATCTTTTAGCAGGATGGTCCTTAACCTCCACGTGTTTGTGGTCCTTCCATATTTCTTGTTGTGATTAAGTTCTAATTTCAAGGCATTATGGTCTGAGAATATACAGGGGACTATCCAGATCTTTTGGTATCGGTTCAGACCTGATTTGTGACCCAGTATGTGTTCTATTCTGGAGAAAGTTCCATGTGCACTTGAGAAGAATGTGTATTCAGTTGAGTTTGGATGTAAAGTTCTGTAGATATCTGTGAAATCCATCTGGTCCAGTGTATCATTTAAAGCTCTCGTTTCTTTGGAGATGTTGTGCTTAGAAGACCTATCTAGTATAGAGAGAGCTAGATTGAAGTCACCAAGTATAAGTGTATTATTATCAAGGTATTTCTTGAGTTTGGTTATTAATTGGTTTAAATATTTGGCAGCTCCCACATTCGGGGCATATATATTGAGGATTGTTAAGTCCTCTTGTTGGATAGATCCTTTGAGTATGAGATAGTGTCCCTCTTCATCTCTCACTATAGTCTTCGGGGTAAATTTTAATTTATCTGATATAAGGATGGCGCCCCCTGCTTTCTTTTGAGGACCATTTGAATGGTAAATGGTTCTCCAACCTTTTATTTTCAGGTTGTAGGTGTCCTTCTGTCTAAAATGAGTCTCTTGTAGACAGCAAATAGATGGGTCCTGCTTTTTTATCCAGTCTGAAACCCTGCGCCTTTTGATGGGGTCATTAAGCCCGTTCACGTTCAGAGTTACTATTGATAGATATGAGTTTAGTGTCATCATGTCTATTCAGTCCTTGTTTTTGTGGATTGTTCCACTGAACTTCTTCTTAAAGGGGAATTTTAAGAGTCCCCCTTAAAATTTCTTGCAGAGCTGGTTTGGAGGTTACACATTCTTTCAGTTCCTGCCTGTCTTGGAAGCTCTTTATCTCTCCTTCCATTTTGAATGAAAGCCTTGCTGGATAAAGTATTCTTGGTTGCATGTTCTTTTCATTTAGTACCTTGAATATATCCTGCCAGCCCTTTCTGGCCTGCCAGGTCTCTGTGGAGAGGTCTGCTGTTACCCTAATATTCCTCCCCATAAAAGTCAGGGACTTTTTTTCTCTTGCTGCTTTAAGGATCTTCTCCTTATCTTTGGAATTTGCAAGCTTCACTATTAAATGTCGAGGTGTTGAACGGTTTTTGTTGATTTTAGGGGGGGATCTCTCTATTTCCTGGATCTGAATGCCTGTTTCCCTTCCCAGATTCGGAAAGTTTTCAGCTAGGATTTGTTCAAATACATATTCTGGCCCTCTGTCCCTTTCCGCGCCCTCAGGAACCCCAATTAAACGTAGGTTTTTCTTCCTCAGGCTGTCATTTATTTCCCTTAATCTATCCTCCTGATCTTTTAATTGCTTGTCTCTTTTTTCCTCAGTTTCCCTCTTTGCCATCAACTTGTCTTCTATGTCACTCACTCGTTCTTCCACCTCGTTAACCCTCGTCGTTAGGACTTCTAGCTTGGATTGCATCTCATTTAATTGATTTTTAATTTCTGCCTGATTGGATCTAAATTCTGCAGTCATGAAGTCTCTTGAGTCTTTTATGGTTTTTTCTAGAGCCACCAGTAGCTGTAAAATAGTGCTTCTGAATTGGCTTTCTGACATTGAATTGTAATCCATATTTTGTAACTCTGTGGGAGAGTGGGCTGTTTCTGATTCTTTTTTTTGAGGTGAGGTTTTCCTTCTAGTCATTTTGCTCAGTGCAGAGTGGCCAAAAACAAGTTGTATTGGGAAAAGGAGAAAAAGAGAGAGAAGGAAAGAAAAGAGAAAAAGAAAAAAGAGAAAGAAGAAAAAAAGTGGAAAAAGAGAAGAAAAAGAAAGAAAGGAGAAAAAAGAAAAAAAAGGGGGTGGGGGTGGGGGAAGCAATCAGAAATCAAGAAAGAGAGAAAAAAAAAGCACAAAAAAAAACAAAAAAAAAAACAAAAACAAAAAAAACAAAAACAAAAACAAAAAAAAACACGGGGGAGTATCTTCCGATCCTGTGTACTTTAAGTCCCTTGACTTCCCTTGGAACTGGTCCGTGTCGCTGGTCTTCTGGGGGAGGGGCCTGCTGTGCTGATTCTCAGGTGTTAGCACTTGGGGGAGCTGCTCTGCCCCTGCCTGGTGCAGGGCTCGGTGGGGGTTGTTCACCCCGTGAGGCCCCGGGAGGAAGCCACAGTGGCGGGGGCAGCTCTGGGACCCTGGAGTCAGCTCCCGCAGTAGCTCCGGGGCTCTCCGTCTGCAGGGCCTGGAGGCTCCGGGGTGGGGCCGCTGATCTGCTCAGTTCCAGGCAGGAGCGTCCTTGCTGTCCTGGGCCCTCCTGGCCTCTGCCTGTCCCGGGGGAGGCCGGATCCTGGGCTGTGTCCCGGCGCCCTGTGCTCTGGGGCCTGCGCTGTTGGATTCGCGCTCCCGCCCCGCAGCCCCTTCCGCGGAGCCACCGCCCGAGCCCCTCGGAGCTGCTCCGGTCCCGCCGAGCGCTGCAGCCCTAAGGGAGCTCGGCGCACTCTCCCGGGGCGCGGTTCCGCTGAATAATATTCCATTGTGCATGTGTCCCACATCTTGTTTATCTTTCCATCCACTGGTGGGCATGTAGGTCATGCTACCTTTAAGCTTTTGTGAATAATGCCGTCTTGAATATGAGTATAGCAACATCTTTTTCAGTCCATACTTTCAATTCCTTGGGATATATACCTAGAGATGGGATTACTGGATCATATGGTAATTGTATGTGTAATTTTTTGAGAAATCACCCTTCTGTTTTCTACAGCAGCTGCCCCATTTTACATTCCCATCCAGCAATGCACAAGCATCCCACTTTCTTAACATCCTCACTCATACTTGTTATCCTTTGTTTTATCAATTGCAGCCATCCCAATGGGTGTGAAGTGACACTTGTATATTTTTGAAGAATAACAAGGAATCCCATGGGGCCAGGACATAGTGAGTGAGGGGGCAGCAGTAGGGGATAAGCTCAGAGAGAAATCAGGAAACCAGATCCTTCATGTAGGGTCTGAAAGACTGTGAGAACTTTGGCTGTTACTCTGGGTGTGATGAAACCCCTAGAAAAACTGATAGTTTCACAAGCTGCCTACTAATTTTTTGTTCTGTGAACTAATTATTGGGTTCTCAAACTTGGTAAAGTCCTCCTCCAGAGTCTGAAAATAAGGCATAGAGACAGGTTCTGCAGAGCTCTCAGTAGATGTCTGGTGCTCCTGACAACACACTGAGAGCTGAACAAGCTGTGTTCTTCCATCTACCTCCCTCTCTAGATGTCAAAGAAGAGATGCCATACAGCCACCCATGGGACAGAAAGATGATGATTGCTCTCATTGAAGCTTTTCGCTTTCTGGATTATCTCCAGGCAGGACTCCATTATTTAAAAATCAAACAAAAGTCATTTTAGCATAATTCACTATTTTAGGTTATTCCCACCAGTATTGTATAATCAAAAGCTGACATAAAGACAAAGGGCACTTTTCCTGGAACCTGGTGAAATTAAGGTCTGCGATGACAGGGTTAGGTGGACTCTCAGAAAAGGGGCAGGAACCAGATGCCTCAGGCACTCACAGCCTTCTAGAACTAAATAGATAAATCCAGTCACAGCCCCAGATGCCTCAGGAAGGACTGTCAGAAATGTCATAGATGCTCAGAGCTGGAGGGGAAAAGGGCCCCCAGAGAGAAACCTGAAAATACATCCACGAGAAGCAAAGAATAGCTCTTATAACCTCACTTCCCCTCAGCAACAGGGATCAAAGCTTCTACATCCAAATGAGAAGTCCAAGAAATTGTAGACTTTGTAAGCAACAAATAGTCTGGAGAGAATGGCCACCCAAACACCATTTATAAATGATTGAAAATACACACTTGTGTGTACAGATGGGGGAGAGATGGAAGGTATAGAAGGAGAGAAGTATGGGGCTTTCCCCACGGGGAAAAGAGGAGAGGCAGAAATCATTTTTCACCATGGCATTCTTAGGATTCAAATGCCAGTTAGGGGAAGGAAGTATGGGAAAATTTGGAAATCTAAATAACTAATATCTCTCAGCAAAGCAGTAGGCCATGTACTCTGAGGTGTGTGTGCTACATTTCTTTCCAGGTGAGGACGACCTTATTCATCCTCCACTCTCAACATAGTATCATGACCAAACACCTCCAGGATTAGAGATTCCAGAGCTTGTCTCACATAGTCCTCATCGCATTTCCCTTCTTCTAGGCTCTTTACAGGGTTCCTGACTACATTTGAGTTTCAGACACAGATACTAAAAAGGGTACTAAGATATAGGAGAATGCAGCTCCTCCTTGCCTCAAGTAGAAAAATAATAGACCAGTGAAAGTCTTAGGACATTCATTCCCTCATTCATTCAATAAATATTAAGTACCTTATGAATGCTAGTGCTTGATGCTACAAACACAATGGGGAAGAGAAGCCTATTCCCCGATTACATGGTACTCATTGTCATAACAATGTCATATTATATCATATTCCTGGCCTAAATGTGTAAACTGAATATAATGATTAAAGCAGTCAAACTATAAAAAAAAAAAAAACTTTCTACACAAAGTTGACTTACTAAAAAACAATTGATCAGTGCTTTCAAAACTGTCAATATCAGGAATGGCATTCCCTTCTTTGACTTGAGTTTTCTGAAAATATAGAATAACAGAGTTCTAGATGCCGAATATAAGACTTCGTTCACTCCTGTTCTTTCAATATTCTACTCCAAGTCTTTTCTAGTTGCTACCTCATTCTTAAGAAGAAAAAGAACCATCTTCAGGGCAGCTATGTAGTGCTAGAGAAGAAAATGAAACCTTGATTCTCATTGTGTAAAGAAAGACGGAGATAGAGAGCAGACATTAACTAAAATGTGAGCCCAATGGCAGGAAGATGGTTGTAATCTCCCTGACAACCTAAATACCTCCAGGTTTGGCTTTACCAAACCTCAGCCATCACCCAAGGCTTCCAGATGATGCCAACACACACCTCTTGGAAATTTCTTTCATAAAAGACAGCCCCAAAAGTGACAAAAGAGAGTAAAATGGTGCCAGGATGGGTTAACAAATCATCTTTTTGAATTTTCTAATTCACTTGGCCGTTTACTCCATAAACTTGGCTGCCAATCAGGAGCAGGCAGGGAATGTTTGCCAGAGAATGGAAATCTCTTCTTTACCTTTAACCCAAAGAACCAGTACCAGAAAAGTGTCAGTTTCCCAGTCACTGCAAAAAATGATTAACCCCATTCCAGAGATAAAACAGAAGGTTGATGCTGGTAAAAGGACTTCAGCTATCTCAGATTGATCATTCTGACTTACTTTTTGCTGACAGCCAAAGATCTGACATAGTAGAATATAAAATGAGCATTAGTGTTACCTATTGTGACCCATGTCTGTGACCACCTCTAAACTCACAATTAGTATTTATTGATCAACCATGGAAAGAAGCACAAAGGCCAGTGGATCTCAGGCATAAGCACAGAACTCTTAACCTATTTTGGATATCCTCAGTATTTTTTAAAGTTATTAATGAATATGGACTAGAGATAAGGAAAATGGGTATTCATAACATGCTATTGGTGCAGGGAGATCAACAGAGAAGAGAAAGGATTGACTTTCTATTTTAGTTTCAGAAGGAAGAAACACCAAATATATCTAGAAACAACAGGATCAACAAAGCAGCCTCTAAAGATCCTGATTTTATTCAGGGAAATCACATAAAAATTTGGAACAAATCTAAGAAATTCCAACTTAAATCATTGGTTTCAGATAATTGGGAATCACCAGCCTAGTCCTTAATTCAATTCAGCTGACATGAAGTCACTTAGACACTTAGCATTTTGTCCACTCTAGACTTCTATCTAGTAGGTTTCCATGGTTTGCAAAACTGCAAATCCAGGGCCAGCCTCCTAACACACTCCCTGGTCCACCATCCTGGTCCATGGAATTGGTTATTCTAAAGAAGGAGATTTTTTCAGCTCTCACTAAGATTCACTCAGTAGTTATCAGAGTTACTGCCATTGTAGTAGAATAAGGCCTAAATCACATTCTTCCTTACTACTTCATTGCATCAGATAACTGACATATGAGTGCCCTCTATCATCCTTCTGGAAAATGACACTTTCCTCAAGTCTTGAAAAGACACACACACGCACACACACACATGCACAGAAACACACACTACCAACCAGAACTGCAGTTTCCTTTTCTCTATTAAGTCCAAACTTCTATGATTGTACTTCTAAGTCTTTCTTTTCATTGTTTTTTCTACCACTTACTCCTATTATTAACCTTTTGTAGCTGTCTGCTTAAACAGGCAAAATCTTTCCCCACACATGCACATCTTGCTCCTTCTGCTGCTCTCCTCTCTTCAATGTCCAGTGGTATAAGTCACTGTCTTAGAACTTTGTACTGGGACGGCATCCAGTTAGGGAAAAGGATAGGAGCAGTAGGTGGAGCATAAGATCAGAATTCTGCCTATTGATGTGTTTAGCTTGCCCTTCTTTCCCAAACTGAAACTTGAGGTACAAAGAATTAATTTTTCATAGTAAAGGAAGAATCCCAGGCTCTACAGGGCAGTTTGGTGATGTCAGAGATCTGACACAGAACTGAGGTCCAAGTTTCTTTCACCACAACAAAGTGAAAATACAAAAGACATAACTCATGTTGGCTGAGACAAAGTGCATTATCTGTGACACTTATGATTTATTTGCTCCAGTGTCCTCTTGATGTGCGACAATTGAACAGACAACACAGAGTTTTATTACTTCCACTGCTCTACTGTATTTGGAAAATAAGTCCCTTAATATTTTAACATCGGGCAACATGACAGGAGACTCAAACTGCAATAACTACATGTAAGGCTAGCCTGCAGAATGGAGGAGTGGGACAGTAGTTCAGTTGGTTGAATGGTGTGTAGAATAGGGTATGTCAAGATCCCAAATAACTTTCTAGTTGAAGGAAGGTAAGAGCAGTAAGGTCCTCATTTGCCATTGCCTGCAAGACTAGTAGTATCTTCTGTGCACTGTGGGTCAGCCAGAGAAGACTGCATAGAGGAGGAGGGAATGACCCCATCTTGACATTGTGTATGATGTTTCCCAGGAAAACATCAGTTGAAGCTACATCTTCAGTGTGGGCCGTGCCTGATCTGATAAACAGAGCCTCTTTTAGGCCTTCCTTCCATGCCTCCCACCAAGAACACAAAACAAACTCCCTCATGGCTTCAAACAATAAGTTCAGTTTTCCCAATTAGACAGATCCAGCTAAATATTTGCTGTGGATATTAATATAGATCAAGATAAATGGGTGACGGGCACTGAGGCGGACACTTGACGGGATGAGCACTGGGTGTTTTTCTGTATGTTGGTAAATTGAACACCAATAAAAATTAATTTAAAAAAATAAAATTAAATTAAATTAAAAAAAGAATTATTGTAAATCTTAAAAAAAAAGATATTATGTCACCATCATCATCATCATCTGCATCTGCATCTCAGTCTTGGAATCTGCAAAAAAGGAAAAGAGAGAGACAGACACCACTACAGCAGTAAGAAAAAAAAAAAGTGTAACCTCTCTCCTGGGAAATAGAAGGGAAGGTTGGAAAGATTAGAAAGAAAGCTGAAGTAACCAAATTCAGCTCATGCTGAAAATAAATATCCCAACTTATCTTCCAGGAGTCTTCTGAGAACAACCTTAGAAAATAGATCACAAACCAAGCATCTTCCCCAACCATGATCTTACTTTCTACTATATTCTGTTTACATTTTACTTGGAAGAAGCCTTTGTCTCCCTTCCTGAAAGAAAAACCTACTTCATGCTGTGCTCATTAAACTAAGAGAAAACACAACCACCTTCTAACTCACCTACTTACCTTCAGGCCAAGCACTACAACTCTCAAACCCATCTGAATCTGGCAGAGGCTAAATTCCAAGTCAGGAAAAACTCATCCCAACGCAGACTAACAAACTCCAGGCCAACTGTATGTAGACCAAATCCGTCCACCTAAATATAGCCCCAAATCTATGCAGATGTAGATCAAAATATTTAGCCTCTGAATCTGGTGGACGCTAAATTCCAACTCATGAAAAACTCATCCAGATGTAGACTAACAAACACCAGACCAACTGTATGTAGACCAAATCCATCCACCCAAATATAGCCTAAAATCTATGCAGGTGTAGACCAAATATTTTTTTTCTTCTGTCCCACAAAATCTATGGAGTCCCTGCTACATGCACACACTACACTAGTATCATTGCACTATTACCTGGGGTAAACAAGAAGATAGAGTTCTCTAGAGGCTGTATACACTCCATATTATCTAGGATTACTCTGGGATGGTTGTGAACATGGTACCTTTTCTTAGTCCCTCTGGAATAACTGCAAAAAAAATAGACTTAAGTGTGATTTTCCTCATTCATAATTTGGCACATCTACTGGTTTAGTTTCAGTGAGAAACAAGTTTTGGAAATTCTTTACATTTTCATCACACCAAAGCAGGATAATTATAATCAACTTGACAAATCAGAATAACATGTGCTTCTTCTACTTGTAGGGGACTTCAGAGACTAGACGGGCTGCCGGGAATAACAGAATTCGATTTTCCAAACAAGTATCATAAAGAGAGATGGGAAAAGTCAGAAAGAATGTGCAATTAGGGGATTAGAAAGTGATGGGATACACTGATGTCAACAGGAAAAATCAATTTCTTTACTTCCCCCTATGATTCTCTACTCCCTTTTCTTAACCCCGAATCCTGTCAACACAGAACATCTAATAAAAGTCCTTAGAAGAAAGCAGAAGAAGAAAATCCATCTGACTGTCCACCTTATTTTCCCAATAACAAATGTAATATAGGCTGGACATAGTCTACAATGAGGATCTAGCCACATCATTTTTTCCAAGAAGCCTTACTAAACACCTTTGTTTTTTCCACAAAATCTTTCCATTCCTTGTAAGCACAGAATCTAGAAATCCATCCAGAGGTCCCATCCAACACTATATTCTGTCTCCATATTTAGACTAACAGTTGTGAGTGGTCACAGTCCAGAGCCCCTTCATCCATGGACCTCCTTCCAGTATACACACTCAGTAATATACTTCACACACCATGGCTTAAGGAAGGCTGATTATCTCTCTGGTTATCTTCCTTCATATCTTTAAATGTGTTCTTCTGTCCTCTTGTGTAAGGACTTGGCTGTCTCTGTCTCTCTGTCCTCTCTAAACAGACTGTGCTTGCTTCCTTTCATAGCTCTAGGTAGAAACTCCACACCACCACCCTCTCCTTTGGAAAGTTAATTGTTTTGTTTTATTTTGTTTTGTTGTAACAAAAACACCAGATCATCTGAGTCATATGGATATTGTATTATGCCTCAAAGACCTGAGTTATTATTCAAATATAAATCAATATGGTTTCTCCACCAAGACCCATTGCCTGAATCCTGCTCAGGCAACATAATCTAAAACCAAGATCTACTGCCACCACATTTTAAGAGACATCCTTCATCCTGCCTCCCTGTATCTTCTGATCCACATTATGCATTTTTTGGTATCTGCGATGATAATAGGGGAGAAAAAGACAAGAATAAATCAAAAGAATATAATATGAAAACCATATATATCAATCTGGAATATACTTAGTGTGATAAATTGGCCTTTCCACATGATTTTGCTTAAATTAAGGTTAAAATGCATCTGTCTTCTGGAAGCACATAAAATTTATCAACTGATAATGGAGAGAAATTGTCCAAGAATGGCTAGAGAGCAAGAGAGAGACAACCCAGAAATTAACATTTGCCACAAATAATCAATAAAACATTCATGGAGAAGTGTTGTCTGGTGTGTTGAGATATTGTCCAGAGTGTACATGGTGGTGCGTAAGGGAGAGAGGAAAGAACAGTCTAAGACTCCAGGGACTTTGAAATTAAAGCACTGGGTGTTATTCTATATGTTGGCAAATTGAACACCAATAAAAAATAAATTCACACAAAAAATAAAAAGTTGCAAATATGTTTTGTGATAACAGCAAACTGCCTATTGCAGACCCAGTGTTTCCAAGACCAATAAGCAGCCACACCCCAAGGGAGCTTGGTAAACTTTCCTCCTATAGCCTGAACTTGCCTATAATCAATCCCCACAACTTTTTTGTATTAGATAAGAAAGGCAGGGAGATACCTCCAGCAGCTGTAAAAGTAGATATCTAGCTCCTTGAGCCTGAAGGAAAAGGCCCCTCAAATCCTCCCTGGTGATGGGGGACCATCTTATCAAACTGGGCCTGCTATTCTGCAGAGTCCACACCAATGTCCTCCCTAAGAAGATGTCATACAGAGACTTCCAGAGTCTCCAGTGGGAAAGTGAGGCAAAACATGAAGGAGGCAGCACAGCCAGGTGGAAGAATCTTCACTCATTCAAAGAACATGTCTAAACATTCTCTGTGGTAGGCCCCGCAGGAGAGACAAAGACAAGGAAAGCAAGCTGTGCACCAGGACATAAAGGAAAAGCCAGGAAGGAGGGCAAGGCAAATAGGTGGGAGGACACTGGAGGTAAAGCGACAAGGAATAACCTCCCCTAACTCAGACGCTCCTCAGCAGAGTGGAAAACCTTTCTAGTCTGGAGAAAACAGGGTGTAGGCCTCCAAATCCCTCTGACCCCAGCAACCTACCTGCCCTTCCCAAACTTACAAAGCCTCTGATCTACAACCCCCAATCCAAAGCCTAGCTCTGATTCCATGAAATACTCTCTGCTCAAATCCACAAGGATTCTATAGCCAGTAGCGCTCCAAGCCCATCCTTCTTCTTCTCTGGCTCTGTCTCAGTTTTCCTGCCAAATATATAAAAGGGAGAAATCACTTACCCAGGGGCTTTCTCTTCCTGAAGCAGGAAGACCTGAGAAGAAAAAGCAAGCCGAAACCAAAGAGAGGAAAGGAGTTTGGCCAAGCAGTCAGCTCTTGGAGTGAAGCCTGGTGGGGCCTTCAGAGAGTTAAGTTTCCCCAGGGGCAGAGCCCTTCTGAAGGCTGGGCCATGGGAGGCGGGGCCCTAATAAGGCTGCATCTCAGAGAGTTGGGGCCAATGGGAGACAGGTACATGGGAAGGGTGAGAAAGGGTGAATGAGGTAAGTGAGCTGGAATCCAGGAAGAAAGCTAGAGATGGGCAATGGAAGACCAGTGGGGCCCTGCATGGGTGAGGAGGTGGACTGAGGACTCAAATGAGACTGCTGGAGCCTTTCTTGGCACCAAGATATGAATTTAGAAGTAAACAAGCTCTCCAGGGTCCTGGGTATGGAGGAGGTCCTGGCTGGCAGGAGGAGAATGTGCAGAGCCTGGTGGAGCCCAGCTGGTAGAGTATGGAGGCCAGTCCCAGATGCAGCTGAGGAGCCCACTCAGCAGCCCTGTAAACAAGAGGAGAAGCGACCCTCCTCAGTTGCCTCTCTCAGAATTTTCTACTATGTTTCTGTACACAACAACCCATTCCTACTCCATCACCTAATTTGCCAATATTCCAGGGATAAAACTAAAAGTGATCAGCCTTAAGCTTCACCAGGAGGGATTTCCTGGGACAATCACTCAGCAATCATAGCACATTCTAACTGCATAAGCACTAGGCATTGTGCTGGTGGAAGTAAAGATGTAGTCCCTGCCTACAGAGCTTCCTGCTCTAGACATTCAAAACTTAGAGCTTCCAAACCCTGAATGACTGATGAAAAAAGAGTGCCTCCTCCTTCTCAGAATTCTTATCTTTGATAAGAATTGTCAGACTTGGAGAAGGTGGGGCCTACTTAGACACCCAGGGCTGAATGTACACGTGATGGGCCCAAAGGGCCAGCAGTCTCTAGAAAAGGGGCACCATGCCTCTACTCCATAGCACTAAGGTACCCTAAAACCTATTTTATATGCTCTAAGACTGGGGTGGAGATGGAGGAAGGGGAGAGTGGAGCTGCGTTCCCTAAAGGACAGAGTCTGTACTAACTATACTAAGGCAGAGCATTGAACTTGCAGCAGAAAGAAGTGCCCCAGATCCCAGATCTCAGGAAGAACGTCCACTGGAGGAAAACCTACAGATCCCACTGCCCCCACCCTAACACATCTCCAGGAGGCAGGGACCAGAGGCACTGACTGAGCACCTTCTGTGTTCCAGGTGTTGTGCTGGGGAAGGTGTAGCGACCCAGCCCAGACCACAGAGACATGATTTCTAGACACAATGGAGACTGACAAGATTGACAGGAGGGCTGTGATGACAGGACAGTAGGGGAGGGGCAACTGGGTGTGTGATCTGTGTCTGTACCCAGGGTCCTACGCTGTCTTCCCAGCCTCAAGCTGGGAATGTCCCAGATGTGCCTCTGCTTGAGGAAAAGAAGAGCAGGTAGAGGGGAGGGTCTATCTATCCTGCATCTGATCCCTATGGCAACGCCTTCCCCTTTTTCCTTGTGCTACTCACTGCCTGCTGAGGAGAGGATGGGAGGCTGGGTGACAGACCAGGGCCCCCAGATAATCATCAGGTAGTGAAAATGATGAGTCCAGGTCTGGGGAAAAGTAGAGGCTGCAGAGCTGGGTCCCCAAATCACTCCTAGAGGAGAGGGAAACATGGGGGATCTGGCAGGTGGAGCCCGCCGGGTGATATCACTGGAATTGTCTGAAACTTGAGGGGAGGAAGAGGGAAGAGGAGCCAAGGCAAGGGTATGAGCCAGAGACAGGGAGAGAGGCTGAGAGACACAGAAATGAGAGAAGCAGGGAGAGCCCTAGAATGGAGGGCAGGGAGGGACCAGGGATGGGGGGCAGCACAGGAGACAGACAGCAGGACATGCAGGGGGGAGACATTGACAGGCTCCCAGGGTGAGACTCACACAGATGTGAGGGGAAGAGAGACCCTCAGTCCCCGAAGGAGGGACATAGGCAGGGAGACAGCCAGAGGGAGGAGCTGAGGACAGACCCAGTCCTGGGAAACCTCAGACCACAGAACATCTGGAGTCAGACAGACAGGCCCTGAGACAGACAGATGTGCTGCAAGAGGTGAAGGTGAAGGAGGCCAAGATGGAAGGAAGAACTCAGGGCTGCAGGGAGGAGGTGAGGGAGCAGACAGGGAGAGAGAAGGAGGCAGGTGTGCAGCAGGAGGGGGAGCCAGGCCAGGGAGCGGGCTGCAGAGTGGCTCCAGGAGCCTCTGCCCTCCCTCCTGGCTCCTGCTGAGCCTGGGCCCCTCTCAGGACCTGCTGCTGCTGGATAGGCCCAGAGAGCTGACAGGGCCAGGCTGCTGCCAGGGCTGCCCCAGGCTCCCTCCTGTGCCCACCTGGGGGTCCCAAGGGCCCTACGTGGATATGGACACGGCCTCCCCTGCCCTCCCCACCATGATGCTGCCATCAAAGGAGGTCTGAGCTCAGCCCCAATGTCTCAGAGTGCATGCAGCCTGGCACACCCAGTGCTGGGGTGTGGGAGCCAAAGAGAAAGAGAAACTGAGGCAGGCAAGCAGGGGAAACTGACCAGCTCTGGGGAAGGTGCTGGGACAGCCTGTTTAGGGATCCCATGGTGGAGAAGGAAGAGAGTGAAGGCCTGAGACTGTGTCTGCATTGAGAGATGAAGACGCAACATGCACAGTGGGAGCAAAATAACGTACTAGTGACTGTCCATTATTTTGGGGTCAGCAGTGTAGACACCTACCAAGCAGTCAGATCCATGCCTTCAAGAAGCTCCTCACTGAAAGGCCCCCACAAATACACAGATGAAGCCCACAAAAGTGAAAACTGAGGCAGAGAATAGAGACCTGGAGGCCAGTGTACATGCTTGAATCTAGGTTTTAAGGGACCAGGGATGAAGCAAGCAGCCACATGTGGGAAGACCTAAGACAGCATGGCAAGCTGGCCCCAGCCTTCTACCTCGGGGCTTTTTCAGGGCTCTGCAGAGACCAGCTCTCCCAGCTCCTCTCAGGGCCAGGGGAGACCCTGAGAACATTGACTAAAGCGATCTAAGGGAGAATTGTTCTCCCCACCCTCTGCTCTGTCAGCCACATGTGAAGGTCCCAGAGCCAGATGTGTGGTTACAGCTGGAACCCAGGGAGTCCCTGTAGCAGCAGGAGGGAGGGTGCAGAGGGACCCAGAGAAGTCTATCTGGTTCCAGAGAAGTCCTGCAAAACCCACCTTGTTTGTTCTAATTCCATGGACACTTAGAAGTTTAATAAAGTTCAGAATGGCTTTGGCTTCCAAGTAATTAAAGCCAGGAGCTGGATTCTCTTCTCAAAATTCTTTTCTTCTCCCATTCTACCCTTTACCCTCCTCCTATCCATGTACATACATCTTTCATGAAAAGCACTGAACCAGAATCTCCTCTTTATAGAGAAAAAATGAGTGGGAAATATCAGAAAGGGAGACAGAACATGAGAGACTCCTAACTCTGGGATATGAACAAGGGGTGGTGGAAGGGGAGGTGGGCGGGGGGTGGAGGTGACTGGGTGACGGGCACTGAGGGGGGCACTTGATGGGATGGGCACTGGGTGTTATGCTATATGTTGGCAAATTGAACACCAATAAAAAATAAATTAAAAAAAAGAATCTCCTCTTTATAAAGAGCCTCTAGTAATGAGATGGATTTAATTTCTACAAAACAAATTTAGAATACTTTAGAAAGGATTTCATTAGAGCTAGGATTGGCACATGCTATAACCAGTGAAACACATTCATACATGCACACACACAACCCAAACATGAAAAGAAAAGCCTCTCTTAAGTCTATTTTTTCCTGTGAGATTGATCCAGATGACAGGTCCCACGTCAGGCAACAAAACATAGTCTCTTTGAACTTTAGGAAGTTAATTCTTCTCTAAACCTTAGCTCCAGGAGGTATGTGGTTTTTTCCTCCTCAGGTCATAGCGAAGATTCTGAGGAATGATGACACAGCCGGTAGGCAAGAGCCCCAAATCACAGGACTACTTTCATATGACTACATTGTGGGGCCCCACTGCGGGCTCTGCCCTGGGAGGCAGCCAGGCTTGGGCCCAGGTGTGGAAGGGACAAGGGACTCCCCAGAGGGCCAAAGATCCACCTCGTGGGGCCTTTCTCAGGTTGTCCTACTCAGGAGAGCTTTGCAGGTTGAGGCCTCAGCTGGGAAGTGGGGCAGGAATACCTTACCGTCTGCACAGGAGAGGCTGAAACTCATCATTTATGGAGGGTCTTTGAGCTTCAAACACAGAATGTCATCCGTGGGAGGCATGAGCGAAGGGGAGAGCCTGAAGAAAGGTCTCAGAGCCTTCAGGCTTCCCATGACTCTCCTCACCGCACCACAGTCACCCTCTCATTCTTTCTGTATCCTAATCCCTTGGGGACCCTTCTCTACCCTTCCAGGCAATAGCCATTGTATCCTCAAGTCATGGCCCCCCAGCCTGTCGGGTCCAGGTTCATCATCCTCACAGTCCAGAGAGCACATCAAGGCTAGGAAGTGAGCATCGCTCCAAGTGTCCTCCCGCCCAGCCCAGGGTCATTGTGCAGCTACAACCCTGGCACATGTTACATGGTGGCCTCTCATCCAGCAGACCCTCCTCCTCCATCCCTCTGCTTCCCTCACACACATTCCCCAACACACACAGACACACACAGACACACACACACAGTCCCTCTCCCTAAGGTCATGCGCTTCCTGAGAGCTCTGACTTCTCTCACTCTCTCCTCTCCATGCTCCTGCTCCTTCCTACGAAGGAAGCAACTTCTTATTGTATCCTAGGAATCCTTCTAGACTACTATGTCCTCCTCCACCTTCCATCCTTTGCTCATTGCCAGGCTCCCATCATCTGAGTCATGGGTCCTGGCCTACTTGCCCTTGACCCACTCTTCTCACACACACTTGCTGAGGGAGCACCCAGAGCCCTGTGTCCCTCTGCCCTGGCTGTCAGCCTCCTCTTCCCAGCTGTCAGGAAGCTCCCCCAGGGCAGGGCCCCTGATCCTCCTTCTGGGTCTCCCCTGGGTGCCCAGCACACACAGATATCGCAGGTGTGGGACTCACTGCTTTTGCTCCCCGGGAGAAAGTAGGGAAGTGAGAGAGAAAGCCAAGCAGGGGCAGCATTCTGATTCTCCCCTGCCATGTGAGGTTCAGTGTCGGGCAGCAGCTTGAGGGAATCCATCTCGAGGGGGTAGTTCTTTCCTTTAGAAATCCCAAGGCACCTCTGTGTGTGCTAGGAGGGAGGATATGGGTCTGAGGCTCCAAGAGTCCAGGTCCGGTGTGGACATGAGAGGACTGGGGGAGCTGGACCCCAGACCCAAGGCAGCTCCCAGCACATACAGGCTCATGAGCACAGGGACAGAGCTGGCCAGTGTGGTGATCATAGGATGGATGCAGGTGGACCGTGGGCATGTGCCTCCTTCCTCCCTGTGTGTGAATTGGTTCATTCATATGGTTTCCTGTGATTCAATCCAATCCCTATCCTGTCTTCTTGTCCACATTCAGGAGCATTTCCTGGGTAAGAACTTAGAGCATGTGTTAGGCTAAACCACATGAATTTCCTGACAGTCAATTTTGACTTACATACTCTATTACTCTCAGTCTTCTCTCTTCTACACATTTTTTTGACACCAGGCTAAGGGCCAGGGGAGCCGAGTGAGGAAGGGCAGATACTAAGAGCTCATGTTTACTGAGCACACACTGTGCGCTAGCCTGTGGCATTCCTACCACAGTGCTGATGATCACTACAGCCTCACGAAGGATTTCTTGCAGCCTCAGACAGGTATTCCCCACCTGTTCCAGGTGAGTGAGTCCAGGTGAGGAGGCTACACCAGGAGGAACAGGGTGGGGATCAAACTCAGCCCCAGGCCTCCAGTTTCCTCACCTCCACCCCCCACCAGGGAAGTCCTGGCAGATCTGGGAGCAAGAGGCCATGTCTGTAGCTTCAGTACAGGGAGGGCAGGGGGACACAGGCCACACTGGAGCTCTGGGGCAGGGGACAGGAGAGCCCCCTTGGAAGGGGCGGGGGCAATGCCCACGAAGCACACCTGCACCCCTGCAGGGAAGGGACAGTGCTAGAATGGAGCAGGGCAGAAACACAGGGATGTGAGGGAGGAGCTTGAGAGGTGGCGGCCCAGAGGGGAGAGCCTGGGTGGGTGTGGACAGAACAGAAGAGCGGTGACAGGGAGGAACCAGGTTGCACAGTCTGTGATGCCAGGGCTGGAGGGGCATGTGGAGGAAAGATAAAGTCCAGAGGAAAGGATGGAAGCAGGAGGAGGAAGAGACTGTGAGGGAGACATGCGACTGAGGCTCAGAGGCACAATATTAATTTTGCCAATGCATGCCAGATTTCAGGTTGTACTACAAAGCTGTGGTCATCAAGACAGTGTGGTACTGGCACAAAAACAGACACATAGATCAATGGAACAGAATAGAGAATCCAGAATTGGACCCTCAACTTTATGGTCAACCAATATTCGACAAAGGAGGAAAGACTATCCACTGGAAAAAGACAGTCTCTTCAATAAATGGTGCTGGGAAAATTGGACATCCACATGCAGAAGAATGAACCTAGACCACTCTCTTGCACCATACACAAAGATAAACACAAAATGGATGAAAGATCTAAATGTGAGACAAGATTCCATCAAAATCCTAGAGGAGAACACAGGCAACACCCTTTTTGAACTTGGCCACAGTAACTTCTTGCAGATTCATCCATGAAAGCAAGAGAAACAGAAGCAAAAATGAACTATGGGGACTTCATCAAGATAAGAAGCTTTCGCACAGCAAAATATACCGTCAACAAAACTCAGAGACAACCTACAGAATGGGAGAAGATATTTGCAAATGACCTATCAGATAAAGGGCTGGTTTCAAAAATCTATAAAGAACTTATTAAACTCAACACCAAAGAAACAAACAATCCAATCATGAAATGGGCAAAAGACATGAAGAGAAATCTCACAGAGGAAGACGTGGACATGGCCAACATGCACATGAGAAAATGCTCTGCATCACTTGCCATCAGGGAAATGCAAATCAAAACCACAATGAGATACCACCTCACACCAGTGAGATGATGATAATTAACAAGATAGGAAACAACAAATGTTGGAGAGGATGTGGAGAAAGGGGAACCCTCCTGCACTGTTGGTGGGAATGTGAACTGGTGCAGCCACTCTGGAAAACTGTGTGGAAATTCCTCAAAGAGTTTGAAAAAAAGAGCTACCCTACGACCCAGCAATGGCACTGCTGGGATTTACCCCAAAGATTCAGATGCAATGAAACACCGGGACACCTGCACCCCGATGTTTCTAGCAGCAATGTCCACAATAGCCAAACTGTGGAAGGAGCCTCGGTGTCCATCGAAAGATGAATGGATAAAGAAGATGTGGTTTATGTATACAATGGAATATTACTCAGCCATTAGAAACCATGAATACCCACCATTTGCTTCAACGTGGATGGAACTGGAGGGTATTATGCTGAGTGAAGTAAGTCAATAGAAGGACGATCATTATAGTGTCTCATTCATATGGGGAATATAAAAAATATATCAAAAAATATATCAGTGAGGGAGAAAGAACGTGGGAGACTCCTAACTCTGGAAAACAAACAAGGGGTAGTGAAAAGGGAGGTGGGCAGGAGGTTGAGGTGACTGGGTGACGGGCACTGAGGGGGGGCATTTGATGGGATGAGCACTGGGTGTTATACTATATGTTGGCAAATAAAACTCCAATTTAAAAATCTACCAAAAAAATCCCAAGATTCAGGTATGTACACTGGCCTCTAGGTCTCCATTCTCTGTTCAGTTTCTCCTTTTGTGGGTTTCATGTTCATTTCTGTGGGTTCTTTATTGAGAAACTGCTTGAAGGCATGGATCTGACTGCCCAGTAGGTGTCTACACTGCTGACCCAAATTTAATGGACTAGTATGTTATTTTGCTCATACTGTGCTTGGTACCACTTTAGCTCTGAATGTAGACACAGCCGCAGGGCTTCCCTTCCCTCCCTCTCCTCCATGGGATCCCTAACCAGGCTGACCCAGGATCTTCTCCAGAGCTGGTCAGACTCCCTTGTCTGCCTGCCTCAGTTTCTCTTTCTCCTTGGCTCCCACTCCCTAGCCCTGGGTATGCCAGGCTGTATGAGATTAGGGCTGAGCTCAGTCCTCCTTTGATGGCAGCATTGTGGTGGGGAGGGCAGGGGAAGCCGTGTCCATATCCACGTAGGGCCCCAGGGACCCCCAGGTGGGCACAGGAGGGAGCGTGGGGCAGCCCTGGCAGCAGCCTGGCCCTGTCAGCTCTCTGGGCCCATCCAGCAGCAGCAGGTCCTGAGAGGGGCCCGGGCTCAGCAGCAGCCAGGAGACAGGCAGAGGCTGCAGCCCCCTCCCTGGCCTGGCTCCCCCTCCTGCTGCACACCTGCCTCCTCCTCTCTCCCTTTCTGCTCCCCCACCTCCTCCCTGCAGCCCTGGCTTCTTCCTTCCATATTGGCCTCGTTCACCTTCACCTCTTGCAGCACATCTGTCGGTCTCAGGGACAGTCTGTCTGACCCAAGATAGTCTGTGGTCTGAGGTTTCCCAGGACTGGGTCTGCCTTCAGCTCCTTATTCTGGCTGTCCCCCTGCCTGTGTCCCTCCCTCAGGGTCTGGGGGTCTCTCTTCCCCTCATATCTGTGTGAGTCTCACCCTGGGAGCCTGTCAGTGTCTCCCCCTGCATGTCCCGCTGGCTGTCCCTTGTGCTGCCTCCCCCATTCCTGGTCCCTCTCTGCCCTCCCTTCCAGGGCTTTCTCAGCTTCTCTCATCTCTGTCTCTCAGCCTCTCTCCCTGTCTCTGGCCCACAGCCCTGCCTCCTCCTCTCTTCTCCTCTCTCAAGGTTCAGATACGTCCTGTGGCATCACCTGAGTGGGCTCCACCTTCCAGGCCCCCCCATATATGTGCCCCAACTCCAAGAGAGCTATGATCCCAGCTCTGCATCTGATGCATCTCTCCAGCCCTGTGCAGTTCTTTTCCTTTCTTTTTTCTTTTTAAATTCATAGTAATGTGGTCTACCTGAAAGGAGGTTTGCAGGTTTTATAACATGCAGGAGACAGAGGAGCAGGATGACATGGCCAGGGCCACCATCTCTCATGGGGTATGGATGAGAAAAAAAAATAACACCAGGAGTGAATCTGGATTGGAAGAGGGATGGGGGCATGTGGCTGCTTCTCCCCACTTTCAGGAAGAACCTGCTGTCCCTGAATCCCACTTTCATAATGGCACCCTAGGATTCCATCTCTGTCCTGCCTCTGACCCTAGGGGCTCCTTATTTTGCTCTTCTTGATTTGTTTTATTCTGACAAATTCTCAGGTTGAAGGATGTGCAGGATCTGAGTCCAAACACCCCACCTGTTAGAGGTACTATTGGTGCCTCCCCTACTTCTGCCCCTTTTCTAATATTACCTTTTCTCCCGCTTGGGTTCCCCTCTGTCCTCTCTTCCCTCTCCCTGGAAAATTAAAGCACCACTTCTCCAGGGAGAGACAGTAGACAGTAGTTGGGAGGAGTGAGGAAGGAGGGAGCAAGTATCATTCAGGAGAAGCCTCCCACATCCCTGGAAGGGCAGGGCAGGGATCCAAAGATGAGAGCGGTGAGGGCAGTGGCTGCTCCTGTCCTCTTCACCCCTGCCCAGTGTCCAGGAGGCCTCAGCACAACCAGGGGGACAGGTGTGTGCAGTAGGTCTGAGAGAGAGTAGTGAAGAGCAAGAGAAAGAAATTGTGAAAACTCAGAGAATTCCCCTAAAAAACAGGTCCTCTTCCTTTCCTTCTGGAGGCTCCTTGGTTGGTGGGAAGTAGTGAGGAGATGGTGGGAAGTGAGTAGAAAAGGAGAGGGTCTCAAGGGACTTTCCTCCCCCTTCCACTCTCCCTGACACCAAGGTGAAGCTCAGCAGGGCTGTGAGGGGAGTGCCTGAGAGCTCCTGGGGCATCCCCTCTTCCCTGACAGGGAGCCGATAGCTGGGGGGTGGGTGTCATTGACACTGTCACTGCCACTGCCCCTGCTGCCTGCCCTAGGACAGTCCTCAAATGTATCTTAGTTGCTGCATTCGCAGACATGATGAGGGCCCAGGAAAGGAACCTTCATGTGGCCTAAAATATAAGCTGCCCTCAGCATCTTGCCACACATCTAACATGGTATGTTCTCCTCGTGTCCTGCTGTGTGCACCTGCAATAGATTCTTCATAGCAAAAGCTGCCTCACATGTGTCACATTTGAAGAGCCTCTTGTGGGTGTGACTGCTGAGGTGATCCCACCTGGAGAAACTCTCCCACGCTGGGAGCAGCTGTAGGGCTTGTGCACTGAGCCCTCCTGTCCTTGCACTTGCAGTGCTGCTGGCACACTGGGCATGTCGGGCTCCTTGTCTGAGTATCACAACCTGTCAGTTCAGGTGGGAGGCTTGGCAGGGCCTTGCTGCACCTCTCACAGGAGTGCTCTCCAGAATGTACTTTCCCCAGGCAGTCCTGGTCACCTGTCACCTGCATCCATGTATCCCCTCCCTGGGTGGCTCCAATCAGTTTTCAGGCTCAGGAGGTTTAAGAGACACCATGGTGGGCATCTCCATAGCACATGGGGGCCCAGACCAGCCTTGGATCCTGTGTGGGAGTTTGCAGCCTTTCTGGAACTCCTTGCAGCTGGAGCACAATATAAGTTCCCTTGCTCTTTTGTTCTCCAAGACAGATGCGACAAGGCCACAGTGACCATCCAGGTTGAGGCTACAAGGACAGCGATTGCAGCAATGGTAGCAGAGGAGACTGGCACTGTCTGCACAGCAGGCAAGGATACCCCTGAGGACTTCAGAGCCGCTGTGTCCACTGTGGAGGCAGCCAGGCCAGGGCGGGCAATAAGGGCAGCAGTGGTGGCAACAGATTCCTGGGAAAGAGTGGGGGGTGGGAGTAGGGAGTAAGTGCACCTGGAGGGATTGGGTCCCTTGGGGGTGAGGGGTGACTGGGGGGGCAACATCAGAGCACCCTTGCTGGCCTGTGGGAGGAGGAGAAGGAGGGTCCTTGAATGAGTTCTCTTAATTATCCTGTGATGGGAGGCCCTGGCCTGTCCCCAGCCTCCCGCCCTCTCCCAAGCAGGCAGTGAGTAGCACAGGGAGAAGGGGAGGGGATTGCTCTGGGGACCAGATGCAGGATACACAGACCCTCCCCTGCACTTGCCCTTCTTTCCCTCAAGCAGAGGCACATCTGGGACAATCCAAGCTTGAGGCAGGGAAGACCGCCTAGGACCCTGGGAACAGGCACAGATCACACCCCCAGATGTCCCTCCCCTACTGTCCTGTCATCCCAGCCCTCCTGCCAATCCTGCCAGGCTCCTTTGCCTCAGGGAATCCTGGCTCTGTGGTCTGGGCTGGGCCTCTCCTTCCTTCCCCAGCCCAGTGCCTGGAACACAGGAGGTGCTCAATCAGGGTCCCTGCTCCCTGCCCCCTGCAGATGTGTTAGGGTTGGCCAGTGGGATTTGTAGGTTTTCCTCAGATAGAAGTTCTTCCTGAGATCTGGGGCAGTTTTTTTTTTTTTTTCTGCAAGTTCAAGGTTCTGTGTTCATATCATTAGTTCAGACTCTGTCCCTCAAGGGACCTGCTGCTTCTCTCCCTCCCTCCACCTCTACCTCTGTCCTTAGGGCAGGTAATTGAGTGATCAGAGGCATCTCCTCATTATCAAGTAGAGGCAATGATTGCACTTTCCTTGAGACCCAGGGCTTGTGAGACCATTATGTGTGCATTCAGCCCTGGGTGTCCAAGTAGACCCCACCTTCTCCATCTCTGACAAGTCTGCCTCTGTTTGCAGATTAGCATTCAGGGAAGGAGGACCCCCCCCTTCCTTTGTCAGTGTTTCAGAGTCTTGAAGTCCAAGTTGTGAATGTCTAGAGCAGGGAGATCTATAGGCAAGGACTGTGTCTTTACTTCCTCAAGCACGATGCTCAATATACATTCAGTTGAATATGCTGAGTGCCTGTCTCAGGTAATCACTCGTGGCGGAGCTGAAGAAAGTCCCCTTTTAGTTTTATTTCTGGAGTGATAGGAAACCAGGGTGAGGGGCTGGGATGGATGGTGCTGGTAGAGGAACCTGTAGGAGATTCTGAGAGAGGCAGCTGGGGGAGGGGCTGCTTCTGTGCTTGTTTCAGGACTGCTGAGTGGGCTCTTCAGTTGGATCTGGGACTGGCCTCCGTATCACACAGGCTGGGTTCCACCTGCTTCCCCACACTCTCCTGTCAGCCAGGACCTCCTCCATACCCAGGACCCTGGAGAGCTTGCTTCTTCCTTCTGAGTTCAAATCTTGCTGCCAACAAAGTATCCAGAAAAGTCCCATTTCATCTTTAGCCCACATCCTCAGGCAGACATGGCCCCACTGGTGTCTCATTGACTATCCACAGCTTTCCTCAATTCTAGCTAAGCCACCTCCTTCCTATTTGCACATTCTTCCAAGGCCCCTTCCTCCAGAAGGCCTGACTCTCTGAGGCCCCACCCATTAAGACTCCGCCTCCCCAGGCCTCAACTCCAGAAGGGCCCAGCTAAGCACTACTCCAAGACTTGGCTTGGCTTGGACAAACTCCTTACCTCTCCCTGGATTTGGATTGTACTTTCTTCTTAGGTCTTGCTCCTCTGAGGCAGAAAAAAAGGCCTATCAGTAAGTGATTTCTTGTGTTTATAGACTTGCCAAGAAAACTGAGACAGTGCCACACAGGAAGAAGTTTGGGCTTGGACTGCCAGTTATATGAGGTACCTGGAGTAGTCAGATTCGGAAACATAAAGTGGAATGCTGGCTGCCAGGGGCTGCAGGGAGGGAAGAATGGGGAGCTACTGTGTGTTGGGTACAGAGTTCCAGCTAAGGAAGATGAACAAGTTCTGGAGATGGATGTTGGTGATGTTTGCACAACAGTGTGAAGGTGAGGCTGGATTGGGCCACCTGTTTTAAAGTCACAACACCCACTCTGAGCACCTCCTAGTCGTTTCTTACATTTCTTTTTCTCTGCAGTGCTGATTGCAAATCTAATACAACATATATTCTTATTACTTATTTATAATTTGCTTTCTACTGCAAGAATGTAAGCAAGTCAAGTGGAGGAGTATTTGTGTTTTTGCTTTAGCCACAGTGCTGAATACATGGAGACCGCTCTATTAGTTGAATGAATAAATGAAGGGCCACAGACTCCTGGACAGAGATTTCTAGAGAAGGCACAAAGAGAAGGAGAAAATGGGAAGATTCCATTTTTCATTTGATTTTGTGACTTGATTTCTTCTATCCTTGGGTATGAGACTGGGCCCCAGTGTTCATGGTAGCTTTGTTTTGTTTATCTTTTGTATGTATTCCAAATGTTTTTCATGTTGGAAGGGTGGTTACACACTTACTATATTTCAAGTGCTTGCCCTGAACTCAAAGCCTCTAATCCTGACTGACCCCTACCAGAGTTGCAGGGCTGTTTGAATTAGGACTTCAGAAAATCTGGGGAAGCTCAGCTACCTGAAAGGTTTTATACTTGTTTTGTTTGGGAGTCACTGGTTTGATTGGCTCTGGAGCTTTGTTATCTGGGAATTTAAGGAGGATGAGATATCTATAAAATTTGGTATCAGGAGGGAATTGTGCTTGGATACAGAGGGATTGCTCTAATATCTGGGGACATTATGTTTATAGTCCACTTCTCTGAAACTTTGAGAACTTGAAAATAATTGTGTAACAGCCTCATTAGCTTTGCTCTCAACTCCTTCTCAAACTTCTAGCAAAGCAACTGGTATCCACACTATCTTTGAAGCTATTCAGGAGGAGCCACAAGGCCTACTTCCTGGATGGCAGGAGTGTTAACACCCAACCACAGGAACCAGTGGAACTTACTGCCTTGGAAAAATGTGTTGAAAAGGAACAGTCTAGAGTGAGGGAAGTATCTTCCTCAAGATAGAGGAATAAACATAATGACCTCCAGGACAGAGGAGAGTGGGTGTGTCTGGCTGGAAAAGCAAGACAGCTTGCAATTTCATGGGTGGATTGTTGGATTTCACAGTAGTTCTTCTTGGGTACCTGGATCAGAAGTTTTGTTGTGGAGTTTCAAGGGGACTCAGAGACGGACAGAAGCGCAGGGAGAAAGAAGGCAAGTGGGAATCAGAGGCATTATGAAATTCATACAACCTGGCTTCGTGTTCTCTGGCACCACTCTGCATTTCCTCAAGCACTTCCCCTATGGCAACACCTCCTTTGGAGAGATTCTTCCTATTTAAACTGAGATTTACAGACACAGGACTCTCATTAGGAAATGTCCTCATAAAAAAAAAAAAAAAAAGGAAATGTCCTCAGGAAATGCACTTGAAATAGGTGATTGAACATTGTCTCCTATTTACATCTCGTTTGGCCCTTCCTCTCTTTCAAGAAAAACAAAAATCAAAAACTTTTGAGTAATCTCAAGATATAGTAGTCAATCAATAAATCTATATATTCATTACCTCTCTCCTAAATGCCTCTTATGGTTGCTTGCTACAATGATGAACAGATCTTTGTCCATGGTACTGAGGGTTGGGGCCAGGAGTGTGGAGATCAGAAGAAGGGGAACGAATATGGAACCTGGCCCTGCCCTCTGGAAGCTTTTAGACTGTAAAGGAATTTAAGGACAGCAGCAGACAGAAAGGGAAAGTTAGTTTCAGTTGAACATCAGGACAGACTCTAGTGCTGGTGGGAATGGGAAGAAAGTTTGCATCATTGGCACAGCAGATAACTTACCCAGGCCACAGGATCATCCCAGGAAGGGTAAGCCAGGATATGAGGAGCTGAGTTAGGAAGGAGGTGATAGGCCTGAGGGTAGAGGGAGAATAAGGGCAGGGCCCTGACAGCTGGGTCAGAGTTTGGACAGAATAGAAAGCATTGGAATAATCAAAGTTATTGCACAGAGAAAGGGCATTTCTGCACAAGGTGTTTGAGGATGATGTTTCTCCGTGTTGTTACAAGCTGGATTTATAGCAGGCTGTCTCAGGATACCCAATCATGGGTTTGCTTTCTCTTCTGTAAGTTTGGGTGTTCATTTGTTTGTTCTGCTTGCTTCTGTTGGAGTCTTAAAATATGATAATTTTATTCCCAGGTGTTTAATACTTTGGGTTGTTTCATTTATATCTTCATACATTATCTCTAGGGCCACTGGCTCTCATCTTCAGTAAAAGTAGGAAGAGTGCAAGGACCACCGTGAACAACACAGTTGAGGGAAACAAATTATCAAAAGCATTAGACCTCTGCAGTCTTGCCATTCAGATGGTCCTCTTCAGAAATTCCTGCTCAGGGTCCATGGATGGACTTCAGGATGACTTTTTTATTTTTATTTTATTTTATTTTATTTTATTTTATTTTATTTTATTTATGTTATTTTATTTTATTTTATGTTATTTTATTTTATTTTATTTTATTTTATTTTATTTTATTTATGTTATTTTATTTTATTTTATGTTATTTATTTTATTTTATTTTATTTTATTTATTTACTTATTTATTTACTTATTTATTTACTTATTTATTTATTATTGGAGTTCAATTTGCCAACATATAGCATAACACCCAGTGCTCATCCCAAGTGCCCCCTTCAGTGCCCGTCACCCAGTTACCTCCACCCCCGCCCATCTCCCTTTCTACCACCCCTTGTTCGTTTCCCAGAGTTAGGAGTCTCTCATGTTCTGTCTCCCTTTCTGATATTTCCCACTCATTTTTTTTTATTTTTTAGGTATCCAACCTCAGAGGAGTCTGCGATTCAACAAATGTGAAGAACCACTGTTGTGTCTTTGTTGATTGGTATGTGGCTAAGGATGATTCCCCATAGAAAGAAACTTGAGACAAGAATCCCTAGTGCCAACTACAGGAGCCTCCAGGACAATTGAAGGAGCTGAAGAAGAAAGAGGAATTGGAAAAAGAGAAATGGATTCAGAGGGAACTGGTAGGAGGGGTGCACCATCTTCTCTATCTTCACCTTATTCTAGCAGATATTCCTTCTTTGTATTCTCCATATCCTGACAATCACAGGATTCCAGTTCTCCTTCACATTAAATCTACTGAGTGTTTGCCTTTTATCAGGCTCTGTACCAGGTCCTCTCACAACATTTTCTCCTGAAATTCCTGGGTGAACCCTGCAGTGCACAGAGTGGGGTCAGTGCCTCCCTCAGTCATGGTGTGTTCGCACCATCACTTCCTGTCAGGCCCCTTTTCAGTTCATTTTGTTTTCCTTTTTCATCCTTATCTCTATTCTCATTTCCCCTCCTCATTGAAGGCACTTGCTTCAAATGCATTTAACAAATGCTCTTCCACTCTATGCTCTTTATGTGTATTTAGATACATTCACTCATTCAGCAACTCTATGTCCAATTGTGTATCCCTTCTGAGTTCTACTATGCTTGTGCTTAAGGATGGCCCCCAAGTAACACGCCTACCAGTGGTGCATGATTGTTTATATCTTCTTATTGAATTCTCATTTGATCTAGTGAAGGACAGGTAAGGTTCCTAATGGGTGAGGAGACTGAGGTTTAAGAGATTAAGCAAATTACACATTCATATAATCACCAGGAAGGGCTAGAGGGAGAGGATCTGAAGTTTGAAAATGCTCCCCAGGTGTCTTCTGTCCACTGTCTCTCACAACCTGAGAACCTTTGCCTTAGGACATCTTCCCTAGATTATAAGGTCTGATTCTGATACCTTCTAAAAAAGTAGGGATTCTCTAACTGGGTGGGGGTGGTTAGTTTCCTATACTCCAAGGCAGCATGATATTTTTAAAGCAAATGTCCTCAAAGGCAAACAATTATTTGCAGCTTTTACCTGCATCAATAATTGGCAGTCAGGGTTTTATCACAGTTGGAGTTTCCTCCACACTTTTCATTTCTATTTCCTTCTGCAAGGAAGGTAATACTGTTTATATATTTACCTGAGCCAGGTTTATAATATACTATGTATCTCATAGTCAAGTATACAGGAATTCTGGATTATGTACTCTATTAGGTTTCTTATCTTGGTTTGTATATTTGTTCAGCAAATATTTGATGAGCACCTAACTCACAGTCTGATGGAGGTGATAGGGTGAGTGTGGAATTTCTCAGCTGAAGTAGGAACTGGGCAGAGGATGAGGTTAGAAGAATAAGCACAGAAGAATAAGCACACTTATAGTGTTAAAAAGTTCCCTGAGGTAATAATTGAGCCTCCTTATCTCTCTGGTGTGCTTGTTGGTAAATCATTATATTGGAACTAGTGAGTAGCAAAAGGGAAGATAGATAGATTTGTAGACAGAAGGGCTGACCCATAACCCAAAGGTTCCATTTGATAATTTATAGAGAAGATCTTTCGATTTTGATTTGATCTTTTCTTTTTTTTTTAAATTTATTTTATTTTATTATTTATTTATGATAGTCATACAGAGAGAGAGAGAGAGAGAGGCAGAGACACAGGCAGAGGGAGAAGCAGGCTCCATGCACCGGGAGCCTGACGTGGGATTCGATCCCGGGTCTCCAGGATCACGCCCTGGGCCAAAAGCAGGCGCCAAACCGCTGCGCCACCCAGAGATCCCTGATTTGATCTTTTCGGTCTTTAAAAGCCTCTGACAGAATTTCCTAAAATTCTCTCAAACCCGAAGCCTGAGTCAGGAGGAGAGTGGGGGCTGCATGACTTTGCTTTTTCTAATCTCCACTACTCATTTCTGGGGCATTACTGTGAATTTTTCAACCTTGAGGAGGCAACCATTTATATAGCAGCAGTGCGGTAGGGGGAAAGACGAACTACACGAGGAGTTTGATCGTTAAGAAATTATATTTAATGTAGTCAGACTATATTTTGGGGGAGTTAAAAAAGCTCCTTGTGAAAATTTAATAGACAGTTACTAGTGAATGTTTTAATACGAGCTCACAGAGCAGGGCAGGGTCTTCAGTCCCCTGGCAGCTGACATCCCAGATGGTGCTGGGTATGTAGAGCCCAGTGTGGCCAGTGAGGAGACTGCAGAAGTGAGCTCACCTTCTCTCCTGGAGCCAGAGACGGAGGAGACAGAAGGAATTGCTTTGGTTGTGAGCCACTGAGGTGACTTACTTCTTTTCACCCTTCCCACCACGTTCTCATAACAATGCACATAAAAAGTATAGTGAATTTTGTTTGGGTGCTTTGGGTGAGATGTATTGAATGTCAGAATTCACAAAACCACATTCCTGGCTCCTCTCCCTTCTCAGTCTTGAACCCTGGGGTGGTTTCTGCCCCCACATCTCCAGGGTTTCCTTTCCAGGCAGCCTGGTCCTCTCCTTCTTGCAGATGGTTATGAAGGCCCTGCCCCTTTCTCCCTCCTCCTCTCTGTTCACAGCACCCTTGTGGTCCTACGTGGGTAAAGGGAAGGTGTGGTCTGTATATTTGTGGCCATCAGTACAGCTGAATGGATGAGGCAGGATGAGGAGAAAGGGGGCCAAATTGCCTCCTGGCCTTGGCTAACTAACATAGAGGCTAAGGGTTTTAAGGCTGGAGGACCAATATTTGTATTTAACCTCAGGTGATATTTAAAAAATGGATCGGTCTGTAATTGCAATGAGGTCCACTAGTCCATGAATTAATGCATCATCACTCATGCTTAAGCACTGCACACACATCCAGTGTGTGAATTCTTGCACAATACATTCATGCCCTCTTGTGCCTTACCACCTAATTAGTAGATGAAGCTATGTGAGTTAAGTGAAAAAAATGGGATTTTGTTTTGTGGTGTGTAAAAAAGGAGAATGTTGGGAGGTATTTAGTATTTTTTCTGGAGGGGGAAAGCAGGCTTGATCTTTCTATGATATTCTTTGTGTAAGTTTCTGTAATATTAGGGCTGTAGCAGGTGATATGTGATTTTTGACTTTTGATGGTGGGTTAAATAATAGGTTCAGTAAATATGTATTGTTTGCCATGTCTTAGGCATTATGGAGGGAGAACACATACCAGAAGAAATATGAAGCAGTAGCTTTGAAGCCTGAGCAACCGATCAAGGCATCCCCAACTCAACCCAACTCGACTTAACTCAGCTCCCTGGACCTGATCTGAGAGTTACAGCTCCCTGGACTTGCTACAGCTTTTTGATTCTAGAATTTTCTTCAGTTCTAGCTAGAATGCTGCATCAAGCACTTCACAGATTTGGTAAAAACCTGAGACATAGACATCCGCTGGAGCAACCTGTGGCTGAACCTGCCCCTGCCAGAAGCCTGAGCACTCTGGATTTAGTAGCCCTGGGTGTGGGCCGCACAGTGGGTGTAGGTGTGTATATCCTGGCGGGTGAGGTGGCTAGAGATAAAGCAGGACCATCCATTGTGATCTGCTTGTTGGTGGCCAGCCTATCTTCTATGTTGGCTATGCTGTACTTTGCAGAGTTTAGTCCCCAGATTATCCACTCGGGCTCCAAACATCCCCACAGCTTTGTCATCATAGATAAACTTGGGGCTTTTATCACTGCCTGGATTCTCATCCTCAACAATGTTACTGCTATAGACATTAGGATCTGGGCTTGGACCTTAGCTCTTGACAACCTTTCTGGAAACAAGATATCTCAGACCTTGCAGGAGACAATTTCACGACATGTTCCCAGGGTCTTTGCAGAAGTTCTAGGCTTCTTTTTTATGTTCCTTGTGTTGTTGCTCATGGCATTGCTGACTCAAAACATTAGGCAGCTTTCCCTGGTTACCAAAGTGGTCACATTGGTGAACCTCTTGGTTCTTGGTTTTGTCATCATCTATGGCTTCCTGAAGGGGGACCTGCACAACTGGAAGCTCACAGAAGAGGACTACATAATGGCTGGACTCAATGACACTTCTAGCTTGGGACCTCTGGGCTCTGGAGGATTTATGCCTTTTGGCTTCCAGGGGATACTCCATGGATCAGCTCCCTGTATCTATTCTTTTACAGGCTTGAGCATTATTGTTACCAGATTTGAAGTAGCCCAGAATTTCCAGCATTCCTTTCCTATGTTCATTGTGATTTCACTACTCATCTGCATTTTGGTGTACTGTGGTGTCTTTTCAGCACTTATGCTTATGGTGCCTTATTACCAGCTCCAACCTGGGAGCACCTTGCCTGAGGCATTTCTCCATACTGGCTGGGCCCCTGCCTACTATGTTGTAACTCTTGCATTCTTCTGTAGTATTTCTGTCAGCCTCTTGGATTATATGTTTCCCATACGTCAGCTAATCTCCATGATGGCACATTATGGCCTCTTTTTTCCTGTCCTTGTAAGGATGCAAACCAGCACATATACACCCATTGTGGCCACCGTGATCTTTGGGATTATTGCAGGAATCATGGTATTATTCTTTGGATTTGCCAATCTCTTGGACCTCATGTCAGTTGGGGCCCTGCTAGTTTACTCCCTGCTGGCTTTTAGTGTTCTCATCCTCAGGTATGAGCCTCAGAGGAGGAATGGGGGAAATGAAACACAGGTGCAGGAGGAAAATGAAGCAGAGATGCAGGAGGAGAGTGAGGAAAATGAGGCAGAGGTGCAGGAGGAGAACAGACCTGCAGCAGAGAAGCTGACTCTACAGGGACTATTTTTTCCAGGCAGCCCCACCCCTACTCCACTCTCTGGCCGGGTTGTCTATGTTTGCTCCTCACTGCTCGCTCTGCTGCTGACTCTTCTCTGCCTGGTGCTGGCCCGGTGGCCAGATCTGCTTTCTGGAGACCCAGTGTGGATCACAGTGGTTGTGCTGCTCCTGGTGCTCATCACTGGAGTCACTGGAGTCATCTGGAGACAGCCACAGAACTCCACTCCCCTTCACTTCAAGGTACCTGGTCTGCCTCTCCTCCCACTCCTCAGCATCTTTCTCAATGTTTATCTTATGGTGCAGATGACAGCTGGCACCTGGGCCCTATTTGGTGTCTGGATGCTGATTGGGTTTGCTATCTACCTCGCTTATGTGATCCAGCAGCAACTGGTTCCTTAGCCCCACTTCCCTTATGGCCAGAACTGTAGACCTTGAATTCAGTGGCACCAGTACATATTTGGTTTGACATCATCACACCTGAATGCAGTGTGGACCCCTGCACAATAATAGGGAGTACTTCTGAGGACATGGAAAGCTATGCCTCCCATGAGTTATTTGTAAGGGAACATTAATAGCACTTTGTATTTATTGTGAAGTGAAGAATGTGTCGTTGCTCGCTCTCTTTTCAAGTTGTCTAATTTTCAATTGTGTCTTTCCAGCACACTAGCTTTAAGAAAGTTTTTAAGTTCTTATTAAAAGAGCTAGATGGGGGTACTTGAGTGGATCAACTGGTTAAATGTCTGACTTCAGCTCAGGTCATGATCTCAGGGTCCTGGGATCAAGCCCCATATCAAGCACCACACTCATGAGTATTGAGTCTGCTTGTCCTGCTCTTTCCCCTACTTGTGCTTACTCTCTATCTCCTGTCTCTAATAAATAACTAAAGTCTTTTTTTAAAAAGAGCTATAGGGGTACCTGTGTAGCTCTGTCAATTAAGCTTGAGTCATGATCTCAGGTTCCTTAAGCTTCTTCCTCCCTCTCCCTCTGTACCTCATCCCACTCATGCACTCTCTCAAATACACAGATAAATATATTTTTTAAGAGGTATAAAAGTGTTGTTTTCTTTAGGTTAATATCCAGTGTGGAAATATTGATATATCTATATTTAATTTTTTGAGGAACATCTATACTGACTTCCATAGTGACAGCACCTATTTATATTCCCACCCACAGTGCATGAGGGCTCCCTTTTCTCCACATCCTCATCAACACTTTTTATTTCTTGTCTCTTTGATTTTAGCTATTGTGACAGGTGTAAAGTGATATCTTATTTAATTTTAACTTACATTTCCATGATAATTAGTGATGATGAGCATATTTCTTTGTGTCTGTTGTCCATCTTGTACGTTTTCTTGGGAGTGATGTTTATTCAGGTCTTTTACCCATTTTTAATGGATTATTTGTGTTTCTTTAATGATGAGTTATGAAAGGTCCTTATGTATTTTGGATATTAACCCCTTATTGGATATATTATTTGCAATATCATCACTCATTTTATATTTCACCTTTTTGTTTTGTTGATGGTTTCCTTTTCTGTGCAAAAGTTTTTATTTACATGAACTCAAAAAGATATATGCACTCTTATGTTTATCTACAATAGGCAGGATATGGAAGAAACCCAAGAGTCCACGTAAAGCTTATTGATAAAGAAGATGCAATATATATATAAATATATATATATATAATGGAATATATATATTGGAATATATAATGGAATATATTTTATATTATATATATAATGGAAATATAATTCAGCAGCAAAAAACGAAGGAAATCTTGCCATTTGTAACAACATGGATGGACATAGACGTTGTATGTTTTGTTTGTTTGTTTTAAATATTTTATTTATTTATTTATTTCACAGAGGGAGAAAGATGGAGAGAGAGCCAGAGAGCACAGCGGGGGGAACAGCAGAGGGAGAGGGAGAAATAGGGAGCCCAACGTGGGTCTCCATCCCAGGATGCTGGGATCATGACCTGAGCTGAGGTAAGACACTTAACTAACTGAGCCACCCAGGTGCCCCAGAGGTTGTATTGTTAAGTGGAATAACAAGTCAAGAAACATAAATACCATATGATAACATTCACATGCATACTTAAGAAATCCAAATCAAAACCACAATGAGATACCACCTCACACCAGTGAGAATGGGAAAATTAACAAGACAGGAAGCCACAAATGTTGGAGAGGATGTGGAGAAAGGGGAACCATCTTGCACTGTTGGTGGGAATGTGAACTGGTGCAGACACTCTGGAAAACTATGTGGAAGTTCCTCAAAGAGTTAAAAATAGATCTGCCCAACGACCCAGCAATGGCACTGCTGGGGATTTACCCCCAAAGATACAGATGCAATGAAACGCCAGGACACGTGCACCCCGATGTTTATAGCAGCAATGTCCACAATAGCCAAACTGTGGAAGGAACATCAGTGTCCATGGAAAGATGAATGGATAAAGAAGATGTGATCCATGTATACAATGGAATATTACTCAGCCATTAGAAACGAGAAATACCCACCATTTGCTTCAATGTGGATGGAACTGGAGGGTATTTTGCTGAGTAAAATAAGTCAGTTGGAGAAGGACAAACATTATATGGTCTCATTCATTTGCGGAATATAAAAATTAGTGAAAGGGATTATAGGGGAAAAGAGTGAAAATATCAGTGAGGGTGACAAAACATGAGAAACACCTAACTCTGGGAAATGAACAAGGGGTAGAGGAAATGGAGGTGGGTGGGGGTTGGGGTGACTGGGTGATGGACACTGAGGGGGGCGCTTGACGGGATGAGCACTGGGTATTATGCTTTCTATTGGCAAATTGAACCCCAATAAAAAATTTTTAAAGGAATAAAACAAGAAAGAAAGAAGAAAAGAAAGAAAGAAAGAAGAAAGAAAAGAAAGAAAGAAAGAAAGAAAAAGAAAGAAAGAAAGAAAAGAAAGAAAGAAAGAAAAAAAGACAAATGATAAAAAACCACCCCAGACTCTTAATTAAAGGAATAAACTGGTGGTTGCCAAAGGGGAGGGGGGGGATGGGTGAAATAGATAAAGGAATTAAAAACACACTTATCTTGATGAGCACTGAAATATGTATAGAATTGTTTAATGATTATGTTGTACACCTGAAAATAAAATAACAATACTGTATATTAATTATGCTTCAATTAAATATAAAAGAAACTAGAAAAAGACCAAAATATAAAAGGTAAAATAGGGTTGCTGCCTTTAAGGGACTTATATTCTAATATAAGGGGGATGTATAGCTGTAACACAAAGTACAAAGTGTTGCCATAAGTAGTACACAAATAATGTGTTTAGGAAATTTATAGTGGAGGATGAGCATTTGTGTCTGCCACAGTGGTGGGAGTTGATTGGTAAAATCAGGGAAGACTTTGTTGAAGGTTGGCATTTTATTGGCTCTCTCCAAACACAGATAATTTTCTACACATGGGCTGCAGGGAGTGATTGCAGGCAGAGAGAACACCAGGAGGAAAAGCACAGGAATACGAAGCAGTGTTCAGAGCACTGAACAGACTGCGTAGCCTGAGCCATGGCTGTGTGAGGGGGCAACACAGCAGGCACAGGTGGATTGCAGCCAGAGCTTTCCTCTGAGTAAAAAGCACTTTGATCCCACTGCCCACACTGAAAATCCCCGGGGCTGGTTCTTCTACTTGGCCACATCTGCATTCTTGCATTTTAAAGTTTCTCTATTGTTGTCTGCTTTGGTCCACCTGCTCAGAAAGTGCACGGCTCAGAGCCACATGTCCTGGATCCTGGTCTTGTTTCCACCACTAACTAGCAATGTGAGCTTGGGTAAGCCACTCAGTCCCTTCCATGCTCTGCTTATTTATGTGTAATATAAGAGATCACAACTGATCATTTCTGATGTTCCCTTTCCTGAAAGCATCCTAAGATTTCACCTGATTCTTCTGTCTGTTAGCCTCCTAACTAAAGACATGCAGGTCTTTCTACTGCATGTGATCCGAACCTGCATCCTGCCCACTTTTCACTAAACCTATCGTTGGAGCTGTGGAGGCACAATAACTAACGCCATCTCCCCCTCCTATGAATTGAACCATTTGATAATCAAGACATAGAGACAAATGTTTAAACCATCTTCTTTAGATCTGCAGCCTAATTGGCTCTAATCTTGCATCACTAGACAGACATATTCATCACTGAGCAACCCCTGCCTCCCGACATGGAAGAGAGCCTACTTCCATTAGACTTTCTGGTGTATGAGCAGGTTGGTAGGTATGTATCCTGTAGACAAATTGGTTCTGATAAAGAAAGAAAACCAACAAAATAGTGGAACAGGTTGAGTTGGGCATACTCAGTGCTGCCTCTTCAACTCACTAATCAAAGTCACATTGAAGAGAGTGCTGGATAGCGGCCAGGAGTAGTACTCTACTCAGTGGTGCTCAAACATCAGCAGGTGTCACCTCACCTGGAGGACTTGTGAAAACACAGATTGCTGGACCCTGCCCCCAAAGTTCAGAATAATGTAGGGCTGGGTGGTGCTAGAACTTTTACTGGTAACAAATTCCCCCATAAAATGAATGCTGCTGCTCCAGGGACCACACTTTTAAATTTAAGGCTCCAGCTGAAGCCCCTTCAATATAAAGATGAAGCAAGAAAATCAAAAGCACTCTGAACATTTACCTTCATTTAATGAAATATCTAGGTTAAAATAACAGAGTTAATCCTTTAACAATAGGATAAGCATAGTGTATCATTTCACAATGGATACATATATCAAATCATCACAACATACGTGTTAAATATTTTACAATTTTACATATTAGTTATTTATTATAAGCCTTTTAAAACTGATATTTTAAAAAATGAAAAAGCCCACAATAGTCTGTGTGTCTTTATTTTGTTTCCTACATTATAGATTTTAGGTGAGGAGTATATTTTCTTCAATCCCCTAGACCATCCAGCTGGGGGCCAGGCACATAAAGAGGATCTAACAAATTAATGTTAAAATGAATTGAACCTTATACATTTCTTTGGAATAGAAAATTCTACATACTTTTAGGCTAGCACTGTATTATTCCTTTATTTTTTTATTAGATTTTTTTTTGTATATTATTTCATTGGAGTTCAATCTGCCAACATATAGCGTAACACCCAGTGAATATCCCATCAAGTGACTCCCTCAGTGCCTGTCAACCAATCACCCCATCCCCCACCCATCTCCCCATCCACTACCCCTTGTTCCTTTCCCAGAGTTAGGAGTCTCTCATGTTCTGTCTCCCTTTCTGATATTTCCCACTCATTTTTTCGTCTGATATAAAAACGAGTTGTACTGGATAAAGGGGAAAAAAAAGAAGGGGTACCCTCTAGTTCTATATACTGTAAATCCCTCGACTTCCCCTGGAGCTTTCCAGCACTGCTTGGCCAAGAACATGCTCTTCCCCTGTCCTTCCAGCTGGTCTTCTGGGGGAGGGTTTGCTGTGCTCATGATTCTCAGGTGTGTGCACCTGGGGGAGCTGCCTTGCCCCCGCCAGGTGCTGGGCTCAGGGGGAGCTGTTTACCCTGTGAGGTCTCTGTTCCCTGAGGGCCCCGCCTCTCCTAGGCATAGGGTGACACCAGGAGGAACAACTCTACTGGCAGCAGCCAGGTCTCCAGCTCTGGAGTCAGCTCCTGCAGTAACTACCACAGTCTCCCAGTGTGCACTGGCCTAAGTGCTCCCGGGCTGGTGGGGGTGCTGAGCTGCACAACTTGGGGGCGCCTGGTGGCAGGAGAGTCCATGCTGTCCTGTGCCCTCCCCAGGTCTGCCTGTTCCGGGGGGAGCACAGGATCCTGGGCTGTGTCCCCCAGCGCCCTGGGATCTGGGGCCTGAGCTGCTGGAATCGCGCTCCCAAGGTGCAGCTCCGGAAGGCAGCAGGGCGCAGCCCCCTCCGCAGAGCGCCCCCGACCGACTGGGGCTTCTCCCCAGGCCCTGCCAGGTGCGCTCCAGCCCCTTCCCGAGCTCGGCCCGCGGTGTGTGGTGCGCTCTCCCCCGGGGCGCCCTTCCTCTGTTCGTGACCCCGGGAGACTGGAGGCTCCACTGCCCTCCTGCGATTCTACCCAGTTTCCCTGTTGATCCATCCAGGAAGATGCCAGTGAAGATTTTAAAGTTCCCGCTTCTCCGGGGCTGGGCCTTCCTGTCCTGGAGGCTTTTGTGGGGCCTTAGCCTGGCTCCTCGTGGGGCCTCTCCTCCACCTGATTCTTTTTTTTCTGCCTTCCTACCTTGTTAGAAGTGAAAACCTTTCTCTCTGTCACATTCCAGCTGTTATTCTCTTTAAATCTCATGTGGAAAATAACTAAATAAATAAATCTCATGTGGAATTCGTAGGTGTTCAGAATGATTTGAAAGTTATCCAGGTAAATTGGTGGGGCCAGGTGGGTTGAGGACCCCTACTCCTCTGCCATCTAACACATTTCTCTATTTAAAATAGATGGAGCCCATCATTCTGTGACATGTGTCCATTCTTTGCACTCCACCTTTGGACCCCGGAGGAAAGTAAGTCGTCCCAAGGGAGGAGAACTCAGGACCCCATCTTGGGATCTGAGAACAAAGAGACATAGGAAACTCTAGGAAGAAAATAAAAGGGAAGGAAGGAAGGAAGGAAGGAAGGAAGGAAGGAAGGAAGGAAGGAAGGAAGGAAGGAGAAAGAAAGAAAGAAAGAAAGAAAGAAAGAAAGAAAGAAAGAAAGAAAGAAAGAAAGAAAGAAAGAAAGAAGAAAGAAAGAAGAAAGAAAAGAAAAGAAAAGAAAAGAAAAGAAAAGAAAAGAAAAGAAAAGAAAGATTAAAATAAAAGCTTGTAACATCATAGAGTGTAGCCAGATCTTCCAGGGCTGAGGGACTGAGGAAAGGAGCAGGAGAGCAGAGATGGAGGATACCAAGCAAGATCAGAGGGAAGGAGATCCCAGACTGAGAGGCTGGGGGGTGCAAAGTAATGGGGAGACCAGAGGCTCAGCAGGTCTGCAGAGGAGAAGCTGAGCAGACCTCAGAGCTGATGAGGAGGATGGATTAAACACCTCATGCACTCAGACGTATGATTCTTTACAACTGCGCACGGTTCTTTGGCAGGAGCTCATTTTACCTCTAATAACAGGCTCCAGAAGCAGAAGTCAGTGCTGCTAATTTATAATGACTTTAAGGCACAGAGAGGGTAAGTCACTGGCCTCAAATCACAAAGCAGGTGAGGGCAGAGCAGAGAATCACAGGACTGCGTGTGGGGCCCCATCCTGCAGGCTCTGCCCAGAGAAGCAGCCAGGAGTGGGGCCAGGGGTGGAAGGGACAGGAGACTCTCCAGAGGGCAAAAGACCCCACTCCTGGGGCCCTTCTCAGCATGTCCTGCCCAGAAGAGCTTTACCAAGTTGAGGCCTCAGCTGGGAAGTGGGGAGGAATACCTTACCCTCTGCACATGAGAGGCTGATACACATCATTTATGGGAGGACTTTGAGCCCGGAACATAGAATTCTGTCCTTGGAAGGGGTCGGTGATGGGGAGAGCCCAGAGAAAGGTCTGAGAGCCTTCAGGCTTCCCATGACCCTCCCCACCCCACCCCTGTCTCCCTCTCTCTCTTTCTGTCTCCTGACCCCCAGGGGCCCCTTCCCCACCCGTGCAGTTCCATCTACTGTGTCCCCCCAGATATGGGCTCCTGAGCCAGTGGGGTCCAGGTTCATCATCGTCACAGCCCAGGAGGACACATCAAGCCCAGGGAGGCAGCCTTGCTCCCAGCGTCCTGCCCACCCAGCCCAGGGTCACTGTGGAGCTACAGCCAAGGCACATGTTACCTAGTGACCCTGCATCCAGCAAACCACCATCCTCCTCCATCCCTCTGCCTCCCTCACACACACTCCCCAGCACACACACACACACACACACACACACACACACACTCCCTCCTCAAGTGTCTCCCAGGCTCACATCCCCTCCTCCAAGGTCATGCACTTCCTGAGAGCTCTGACTTCTCTGACCCTCTCTTCTCCATGTTCCTGCTCCTTGCTACTAACTGAGCATCATCCTCCTTGTCTCCTTGGACACTTTCTAGACTTCTCTATCTTCCTCCATCTTCCCTCCTTTGCTCATTGCCAGGCTCCCATCTTTAGAGTCATGGGTCCTGGTCCACTTGCCCTTGACCCACTCCGCTCACACACACACACACACACACACACACAACACACTTGCTGTGGGAGCACCCAGAGCCCTGTGTCCCTCTGCCCTGGCTGTCAGCCTCCTCCTCCCAGCTGGCAGGGAGCTCCCCCAGGGCAGGGCCCCTGATCCTCCCCTTCTGGGCCTCAGCACAGAGAGAGGGTAGGTGAAGGACTCATTACTTCTGCTCCCCAGGAGAAAGGAGGGAAGGGAGAGAAAAAGCCAGGCAGAGGCAGCAATCTGAGCCTCCCCTGCCCTGTGAGGTTCAGGGTCAAGGCAGCAGCAGCTGGAGGGAACCCATCTCCGGGGGGTAGTACTTTCCTTTAGAAATCCCAGGGCACCTCTGTGTGAGTGTGTGTGTGTGTGTTTCAACCTGCCATGCAGGGAGGGGAGGGAGGATGTGGGTCTGAGGCTCCAGGAGCCCAGGTCCTGTGTGGAGGGGAGAGGACTGGGGGAGCTGGACCCCAGAGCAGGGCAGCTCCCAGCACACACAGGCCCATGAGCGCAGGGACGGAGGGGGTCAGTGTGGCCACAGCAGGATGGATGCAGGTGGACCGTGGACATGCCTCCTTCCTCCCTGCGTGTGAATTGGCTCATTCAAATTGGATTTGGTTTCCTGTGTCCCATGGTTCAATCCTGCCCCCTCCTCCCTTCTTGTCCACACTCAAGGGCATTTCCTGTGCTCAGAGCTTAGAGCCTTTGTTAGGCTGAACCATATGCAATCCCTGATACTCAGTTTGGGCTTACACGGTCTATTACTCTCACTCTTCTCCCTTCTACAGACTTTTTGGACTCCAGGCTAAGGCCCAGGGGAGCAGAGTGAGGAAGGGCACATTTACTGAGCGCACACTGTGTGCTCCTTGTGGCATTCCTACCACAGCGCTGATGCTCACTATAGACCCTGGAAGGCTTTCCTGCAGCCCCGCCAGGTATTCCCAACCTGCTCAAGGTGAGTGAGTCCAGGTGAGGAGGCTACACCAGGAGGAACAGGGCTGGGATCAAACTCAGCTCCAGACCTCTTGTTTCCCCACTTCCATCCCCCACCAGGGAAGTCCTGACACAGCCTGTGAGCCAAAGGCCATGCCTGCAGCTTCAAGACAGGGAGGGCAGGGGGACACAGGCCACACTGGAGCTCTGGGAGGGGGGGCAGGAGAGCCCCCATGGAAGGGGCAAGGGCAAAGCCCAACGAGCACACCTGCACCCCAGCTGAGAAGGGACAGTGCTAGAAAGAAGCAAGACAGAAACACACCCATGAGCACAGGTGACAGAGGTGGCAGCAGCAGAAGCCAGAGGCTGGGAGGGCAGAAGAGGGACCTGCAGGGAGAGGCCGAGGCAGATATACACAGAGCAGAAGGGTGATACTGTGGAGAAACAGGGCTATAGGGTCTAGGGTGCCAGGGTGGGAGCCTAGAGGGGGCAGGAGGAGGAAAGTTAGAGTCCAGGGGAAAGGATGGAAGCAGGAGGGAGGGAGAGAGCATGGAGGAGACAAGGGACTGAGGGGAGGCACCAGGGGTAGGGGCAGTGCTGAGAGGGGGTGTGAGAGTAGCCTCAAGGAATTAGAGAAGGGGGTGAGGTGGAGGACTGGAGAAGGAGTGAAGGAGTCTCTCTCTCTCTCTCTCTCTCTCTCTCTCTCTCTCTCTGTCCCTCTTTCTCTCCCACGCTATCCAAGACAAAAGCAACAAGTGTCTGGTGTTTGGTTCTGAGCCTGGGTGTGCCCCACTGCACCACCCCAAACCCTGGCAGGCACCCCCTATTATGACCAGTGAGTGTGTGTCCTTCTGTGTGGGGCAGGCCTGTGTGTGCCTGAGAGTGTGTGTGTGTGTGTGTGTGTGTGTATGAGTGAGTGCACCTGCTCGGTGAACAGCCTGTGCCTGCAGGACTGGGTGTGGGTCTGGGGCCCTGAGGCCTATGTCCGGGTTCCCCCCCTGCAGGGAGCGTCTGCACAGGTTGACCTGGTGCTGGTCTCGGTGGGCAGAGCACTTTGCCACTGTGCTGTTTGCCCCCTGGTCAGGCCCTCAGTGGGGGCAGATCTACCCAGTGGAGGGAGAGCAGGAGGCGATGCTGGGGCAGCCAGGGCCCTGCAGACTCTTCTCCTGCAGACACGCGCAGGTACACACACACACACACACACACACACAACACACACCTTGCACACGCAGCCCTCCACCACATGCAGCCAAATAAAATACCCGAAGACCAAGACGCTGTTCACACATGACCACATGGAGACACACAAATGAACAAAGGTGCTCAGACAGTCCAACGTGCCATCACCCACACAGATGAAAGGCAGGAGCCTGGGGCACAGAGTCACTTGACACAGTCACCTGAATGTGACCTCTCCCCCTCCCCCCGTACACACACACACAGAAGACACGCTCACTGGGGCACACACCTCTGCAGACACCTGTGCACATGCGCATCACTGCCCGGCACATCCCAGGGCTCCCTCCGTGGGCCTCACTCCCAACCCAGCAACCTCGGGACACCCAGCCTGGCTGTGAACATCTGCCCCCCCCTTCATGCTGGGTCCCCAATCCAGCTGTTTACCCCAGGCCAGCCCAGCTGTCTCCTGCCTGGCTGAGGGTTTGCTCTTCCTGCTTCAGAAGCAAGACAGAGAGGTGACTGGGGCTCCAGCAGCCACCAGGAATGTCCCCTCTGTCACATGCTGGGAGCTTCTCCCTCACAATGACCTCTCAGAGCCATGTGGGAGGGGGCACATCCTCCACTGTGTCTCCCACATCCACCTGGTTTCTCACTGGAAATCCTGCTCCCGGCTGGGTCCTCCCTTCTCCCCCAGCCTCGGAGAGCACTAGGCGATCCTCAACACTGAGATCCGCCCCAAAGGACACACGGGGCCCCTGGTGAGGACACTCAGGGCGGCCCTGCAGGCTGTGAGGGCCATCCCCACAGAGGAGGCCGCAGGAGCCAGGCTCCTGCAGGGACAGGTGACACCGCCACTGGGAAGCAGGTGGCAGGCAGGGACAGGCTCACTGTACTGAAAACAGGGCAGAGGGACAGGGTCAGCCTAGAAGCAGCCCTGACGGCCTCCCCACCTCAGCACAGGGTTGTGTCCACCCAGCCCAGGTCTCTGGGGACACAGGAGCCCTGCTGGCCTCCCCCCTGCCCCTGACCTGCTTCCCCACAGCCCTGGCTCCCCCAGCGTACCTGAGTCTCTTGAACCCCTGCCTCCCACAGGTGTCCTGGTCCAGCCCTGTCCCCCTCAGCCCTCTGTTCCTTCGTCACTCTCAGGTCCTCTCCCTCTGATCTCGGGGTGTGGGGGTGGCGCTGCCACTTCTTTCCCAGCTCAGGCTGTCCCTGACTTGCATCTGGTGTCTCTCCCTGCCCCCCTCCTGCTCAGAGCAGGGGCTACAGAGGGAGAGGGTGCAGGGGTCCCTTCAGCACCACAGGACTCTGGCATTGTGACTAGAGCTCTGGCCTGCTGGGGTCCTGCCACACACACACACACACACACACACACACACACACACACACACACCCTAGTCCCTCTCCCACCACAGCCCCAGGTCCTGAGAGGCCAGCAGAGCCCTTGACTCAGAGCCTGCACCCCACCCTCTGCTGCCTCTCCCTGCCCCTTCTCCCTGCCTCCCCCCTGCCCCCCTCCTCCTCAGCCCTCCTCTGTCTCCCTCTCCCTCCCTCCCTGTGGGCCCTTCTCTGGAGTCTCCTCACCCTGGCCCCCCTGTCCAGGGATCTGCCTTTGGCTCTGGGTCCATGGCTTTCCCACCCCCTGAGCCTGGGTCCCTCTCCTGTCTCTGAGTCCATGTCTGTCTCTGTTATCTCTGGCCTCTGGGTATTTCTGTGTCTGTCTTGATCTTCTGCTCTGGTGCATGGAGGCTCCTCTCTTTCCTTTCTCCTGTGTCTGGCTCTATCCCCTTGTGTCTCTGTCCCACAGTCCACTGTCTGTCTCTGGTGATTCTGTGTCTGGGTCTCTAGGACCCACCAGGTCCTAGGACCAGCTCCGTCGTATTGGTCTCATCTGTTGGTCTTGGCATGAATATCCTGGTCCTTTCTGTCCCCGTCCCTATAGCCATATCCTCCTTCTCGGCCTGCCCCCTGTACAACTGCCCTCTACATCCAGGGGTGGGCTGGCACATAGAGCACAGAGGAACTGTGCCTAGAAGCCATTTGTGTGGCAGGTAGATGGCTGGTGGATTAGGATGCAGGTTGGAATCCTAATCCAATATCCTGCTCCTCTCAGAACATTCTCCACGACTCCGAATGCAGTTCTCCTCCCGCCTTAAGGTTTGATCTGACCCTTCCCAGTCCATCCACTGAGATCCACAGGAAATACTGGGAGGGCATTTCAGCTCCCCTTGACCAGGTATGTATATATCTGGAGCATATTAGAGACGTGAGGAGAGGCAAGACACCACTGGAAGTGCTTTGGCAGAGGGGTGCCGGGGTGTGCAGAACAGAAAACCTGGGAGCTCTGGCTCTGCACCTGGGCAGGAACAACCCAGCAGCTCCTTGCACCACAGATAGTCACACCTGGAGAAACGAAGGAGATGTGTGAGGTCTCCAAATAAGGAAATGGGAACAGAAATATGTGTGTCCCTCTTTTATCCCAGCATGGCACTTGTAACCCCTGTGTACATAGGAAGCTCTTCATAAAGTCAGTGGCTCCTATTGCACCAGGTCTCCCACAATAAGCCCCAAATCAGAGGAACTCAATCCCTTTCAATATCCCTTCCCACCCACCCCCACTCCCTCACCCCTAGCCCCTCAGTATGTGTGCCCAGCACAGTGTCCCTGCCAAGCCTGCCCAGCGCCCAGGGATCAGGGGACCCCAGCTCAAATCCCAGGCATCCCAAGCCCCTCCTCCTCCCTCATTTATCTGGGTCCCTCCCTCCTCTCCCCACTGCACACCCAATGCAACTTGGCCTCCTTGGTGTCTCCCAAAGACAGGCAGTCCCTAATGAGCCCTGAGCACTAGAAGGGGAGGGCCCAGGGCAGCCTGGTGGGGAAGGGGTTCCAGAGCTAGAGACAAGGAGTCCTGTCAGCATCTGTCCATCTGCCATCTCCTCCAGCATCCCTGTCTCCTGCCTCCTGGCTCCTGCCCATCCATCTCCCTGCTGAGGCTGATGGGCTGAGCTCAGGGGCAAATGCACAGAAGCCCAGACTCATCATGCCTGGTGGGCTCCAGACCCATGTTCTCCAGGAATGTCACTACCTCTGCCATCATTCCTTGCAACCTTTCAATGACCTTCTTAAGGTGAAATTGTAGATGGACCCCAAGGACGAACAGAAATTGGTCTCATTCCTCAATATCCTGATCTCAGCCCTTTGTCACATCACATTCCCAATAGGAGAAATTAAAACTTAGGCAATGACAAAGGGGTTGAAATCTCAGGAAGACTTTCTCAGCCTTAAGGAGCTCCTGACTGCCCCTGGAAAGCAGGGGCCATGGCGGGATCCGGGGAGATGCAGGGGAACAATCAAGTTTGCTTCTCCTCATAAATGCAATTTCCACCAGGGGGGAGGGACCCAGCCCTGGGGACTTGAGGGGCACCTTCTCCGCAGCGGCCTGCGACGCGCTCCGCGGCCACCAGAGGGCGGCAGAGAGGGGCGCTCCCCGCACAGCCCGCCCTGGGCCCTGGGCGCTGAGAGAGGGGGGGCGCCCAGCCTGGGGAGTCGGGGCTCCAGCGAGAACCCAGGAATTTCCGAGCTCAGGGAAGCCTCCTGCCGCCCTCCCCACCGGCGTCCCTGATCCCCCGCGGCAGCCCCTTCCCTTCCTGGCCCCAGCCCTGGGGCTGCTGGCACACAAGGGCCACCTGGCTGTTCCTTTATGCTTGGGCAGCAGGTGGCAGCGCAGCTCCCAGAGGTGAGGCCTCCAGGGGCCCAGCTGACAACTAGAGCCAGCCCTGGAGCCCACGTGGGCTCCATTCCCAATCCAGGGGTCCTCCCTGGGTGCCCACAGCTGCTCCTAAAAGCAAAGCACACTCTGTAGGCCCAGTGGGAAGGCAGCTCGCAGCCCTGGGCTTCAATAACCTGATGTCACAGCCACCCCTTCCCGGGTGATACCTGCTCACACACAGACCTGGGCACAAGGACTGTGAACCCCCCAGCACAGACCTGCGGGCCACACACACCTGCTGTGCACACCCCGGCCTCAGCACCCACACCCTCTGCTCCTCAGACTCCCCCAGCCCTGCCCTCTGCTCCTCCTTCCTGAGCTGCCAGAGGAGCTTCTCTCCATCCCTCATTTGCTCTGTGCCCTGTGTGTCCAGGGGCTCCTGGAAGCTGCACACAGGGAAGCACTTTCCCTGCTCTAATCGGGTCCCTCCCACCACAGCCCTGGACACATGGAGCTGAGGGGACACCCAGGGTGCTGAGCCCCCTCTTCCCAGGAATCCTCTCTCTCAGGCCCTCCCTGCCCCTCCTTCTCCCTCCATCTGCTGACCCACCTGCTCCTGCTCCTGCTCCAGATCCTTCCTGCTGTCACAGGTCCCCCTTGAACCTCAGTAGCTGGGTCACCTTGGAGGTGAGCACTGAATAGGGAGAAGGCAGGTTGGGGGAGACAGGGAAGAAATCCTAATGCAGAGCAGGAGCAGCTCGGTCCTGATCCCTTGACCCTCCACTGGAAGGTTCTGGTGTGACTGTGACCCCGGGTCCTGGCTCGTCCTTCCCTCCCCCCACCTCTCCTTGGAGCTGAAGAGCTGCCCTAGGGGATGGCAGCTGCACTGACTGCACTGCCTCAGTGGAATGGAGACACCTGGGGGGCGGGGGGAGCACAGGTGCAATCTGGAGAGCTGATAGGCTGAATGGGTGCAGATAGGAGGGCCCCCCACCCCTTCCCCACAGCATCCTCCACATGATCTCCCTGCCTTTCCCCAATCCAGGACCTCGTCCTTCTAGAACAAGACCAGAGAAACCTGCCAGCCTTTCAAACACCTTATTCCTACTCTCCTGAGGAACTGGAATGTGGGTGCCAGGAACAGAAAGGGCTTCAAAGGGCCTCAGGAGGATGGACTCCAACCCCGCCCCATCTGCCCTCCCCTAGAGACCCATCCACAGCAGAGAAGAACAAGGGCCATGACTGGGACTCAGCTGTATCTCCCCAGCACCTGTGAGTCCTGAAGCCCCAGCAGAGACCGTTCTCCAGTGTGTGAGCCACTCTGTGCCATCGCCTTCATTTCCCCGGGTCCATGGGGCAAGGAAGAGGAGGGTGGGCGGTGGAGAAAGTGAGGCACAACAGCCCTCCCCCAGAACCTTCCTCACACAGATTCTTGTCCTCTAGCCACCTTCCCACCTGCAGTTCTAGCTGGTTGGCGGATCCCCCCATTCCCAGCGCACAGGAAGGACTGCAGGGAGACCAGAGAAGGGACTTCCCACAGTAGCATCTTGGCAATAGCCACAAACAGACTGCAGTAGGGAGGGGGAGGACCCTGGGCTTCTCTGCATAGTCCCCCTGAGCTGGGCATGGGGCCAAGTCATCTGGGGGAGGCAGGGCAACCTACTGGGAAACTGGGGAGCTTTGCAAAAGCTGTGCACCTGTCATAAGCAGTGGCATCCAAATGCACTTCGGGATTGCCTGGGAAGTTCCTCTCAGGTCTCAGGTCAGCTCCTCTTGCTGTAGTTTCACATTGTTTCCCTTTAGGGCTCTTTTGGGGAGGGAGAATTTGACTAGGAGGTTGGTCACTTACAGAGTTTCAATGTCTCCCTGTAGATGTGTCCTCGCTGATTGGCTCACCCCCAGGTCTCTACTCCCCTATAGAGGAGGAATTGAAAGACTCCCTGAGGAAGCCTCCAGGGTCCTTAGGCCTGCTCCCCTCCCCCAACAGGCCCAGAGGACATCCTCCCAGTCCCATCTCAGCACAGAGACCCCTACCATGCAGCTCTGGGAAAGGCCACAAGGGAGCAACCCACACAGAGCCAGTCCTCAAGCTAGGGTGATGCCTCCCCAGAGCCAGGCCCCTCCCCTCCACCTGCATCACCACCACCCACCCTCCTCTCCAGGCAGGAGGCCAACCCCAAGGGTCTCAGGAGAGGCAGAGTGGGGCTGAAGGAGCCAAGGCAGTGGGGAGAGGTGGGCTGCATGAGGAGGGAGGGGAGGATGGAAGGGAGCCTGGAAGAGGAGCCTGGGAGAGCACAGGTGTGCAGAGCCCCAACCAGGAAGCAGGTGCGCAGGGGCAGCTGAGGCCCAGGTTGAGAAATCTCAGTGGGCCTCCCTGCTGTCCCCACCCCAGGCCAGCATCCCAGGGGCTCAGGGGCCTCTGTCTCCACAGGCCTGTGCACTGGGTCAGAGGCAGACAAGGACAGGAGGATGGGGAGCCAGGGGAGGCCTACACCTCAATAAAATGAATAGAGAGAGGGGAGGGCCCACACTGCCCCCTCCCTCCTTGGGATGAGCCCAGCTGGACAGCATCTTCTGTGCTATTCCCTGACACAGAACATGGGGAGGGGCCCAGGCAATTGTCCAGGGCAGTCCTGGTCCTCCTGGTGCCTGGAGGGGGTCGAGGGGAAACCCAGCCCTGCCTATGGGGGCACAGCTCTATGTAGTGGGGTGAGGACAGAGGGGGAGCAGGGACCAGGCACACAGCCAGGAAGGAGAAGACAGAGGAGCAGGACAGGCCTGCAGGTAACCTGGCAGTGGTTCAGATAGAAACAGTGTGGGGTCCAGAACCAGAGGAATTAATCCCGCAAGACTTCCCAGAGGAGAGGATGGGGCGAGTTTGCAAGGAGCTGAGAGGCTGGTCTGCAGGAGAGGAGGAGAGAGGATGGCTCAGAGTGGGGACAGGCTATGAGGCTAGGAGGGGGCAGGGGCTGAATCCTGGGCTGGCCTCCCAGGGGGAGCTAAGAGACCAGATGCAGGGAGCCTGTGGAGGGAGGGCAGGAAGGACCAGGGACAGGTGTCAGTGGGCAGGAGGCCCTGAAGCCCAGCTGGGAAGGCTGGGCAGGAGTCACTGGAGGTGGAGGAAGGGGGAGAGCACCCCAGTCTAGCTGGAGTACTCGTCCCCTCTCCCCATCCCATAAAGCCCCTTAGATAGAGTTTAGGGGCCTCCAGCTGGGGCACATGAAGGACACCTGGACCAGGGTCAGGGCCTGTTTGCCTGAGGTGGCCATCACGGAGCAGGGGACACTGAGTGTTCCCACCCCGGGGGCCTCGGCTCCTGTCCGCAGGTGGGGGGGCTGCTCCTGGTGGTCTCTGAGCTCCCTGCTCTGGATCTGCCCTGCTCATCAGCGCCTCTGGCCCAGGAAAGTTCTGACCCCCTGAGACCCACCAGGCTTTACCCCACATCCTCTCCTCTCAGGGTCCCTACACTCTAACCCACGTCCCGATCCAGAAGAAACCACTTGCATGCTGGAGGGTGGGGTCTGGGTCCAACTTCACAAACTCAGCTTCAGTGGATAGGACTGGAAGTGCCACAAGGGGATTTGAGTTAGACTCAGTAAGAACTTCCCAGCACAAGGGGTCTGAGGGCCCACCTTGTATGATATTCAGCAAGAATTCATACCAGAGGCCTCCGGGGAGCAAATACTTGTTCTGGACCTGACTAGTACTGACTAGGGACAGAAATTTCCACTGCGATTAGGGTCATCCCAGCCTCAGAAGGTGGCACACAAGGACTTCTGGGGATCCTAAGGCCCTCAGGCAGAATGAGGAGAGCCTTGAGATAGGACCTGCAGCCTGATGCCCTCATTCCCAGATACTGGGGTGGGGGCAGGGAGAGAGCAGGTCTGGACCCCTTGGCCTCCCTCCCACCCTAGCCCCCCTCCTTATGGCCTTCCCTCGTCAGATCTGGGCCTCTGATCCCTTCCCATGCAGCCCTGAGTGCAGGCCTCAGGCCCCAGTCTGCACCCAGCCTCAGACCCGGGACGCTGATGCCCTCCCCCTGTGCCTGGCAGGGCAGAGGCACCTCCTGCTCAGGCTCCCATCCCCACCCCCAGGACTCACAGCCTCCCTCTTCTGGCTCTCCCTCCCCCCAACCCCGAGCACAGCCTCAACCCTGCTGGAAATGTGCCCAAATTAAATCAGTCACATGTTCTGGTATGAGTCTCCAGGCTCCCCTGGGACAGCACACACATGCACACAGGCACCTGCATCCATCCATGTGCACATGCACCGATGCTCACACCCCTACATACACACAGACACATAACCTCAAATACACACATATACACCCCTACCTGTTACGAACTTCTCACATGTACACAACACAAAGACACATCCCCTCAAACAGACCACCTGCACCTCCAGACCTACACACACTCATACATGTGTCCCACTTGTCCATATATACACACCACCCTATTCCTTTCTCGAATGATCCAGAGCCCAGTCCTCTAGGCTCTAGAGATCTCTGGAGAGAGTATGGACAAGGAGAGAGTGGGTAGAGGGCACCCAGGAGAAGGAAAGGGGGTGGGGATCCTACCCCTACCCCTGCTGCTCAGGTGGCCTCCCCAGCTCCCCAGCAGAGTCATGGCTCAGCCTGAATGGGAAGTGACTCTGAGGTCCTACCCTCACCTTCCTGGGACACTCCAAGGACCCAGTCCCTTTGCTTTCCCTGCCACAGACTTTACTCCCTACATCCTCCCAGGCTCTGACTCCTTGTGAGCTGCTGTCTGTCTCCCCTCCTCCCAGTGGGATCCTCCTCCAGGGCTCCTTCTAGACAGCTGGCCTGCTTGAACATCTCTGAGTTTCCCTGGCACTGCCCCATCCTGGTGCCTCCACCTTCCCCACTGCAGGCCCCCAATCCCTCTGACCCCTCCCCTGCCCACCTCCATCCAGTCCCCTCCCACCTGGACAACCTCCCACCCCACCCAGCCTGCCTCCCTCCCCTCCTGGCCCACCTCCCCAGGCATCCCCACCTCCCAGTGGGCTCCCCCTTCCCATTACCTCCATCTCTCCATCCTGCTGCATCCTGCCACATTGCCCCATTTCTAGTCATTTCTACATCTGCTTTCACACCTCCTCCACCCTTAGGAATCTAGGGAGTAGGGCAAGGCTCAGCCCAGTGAAAGGAAGGACATTAGCCCCCTTCTGTCCTCCTGTCCTCTGACTGTCGTCTCCTCCTCCCTTCCTGAGGACAGACCTGGTCAGGTGTTAGAGAGCTGAAAAGACATCTCCTCCTCAGCAAGTGATGGGGGGCGCTGCGAGAGGAACTCCAAAACCAGGGTATACCTACAAGGCAGGGAGTCACCTGGGTAAGCCCCGCCCACTAAGCAGAGCCCCGCCCCCTTGTCAGTGTCCTCGGAGGGAGGGGACGGGTCAGCCCTCACTTCCATCCTGCCCCCTGTCCTAAGGCCCCCTTGACGAGCCCCAGGACCTCGAAAGGCCTAATGACCCTGGTCACCCCAAAGCCACTCCGTCTCAGGAGAGGACAGAGCCAAAGGTGACTGCTCCCCCTCGGTAGTCCCACCACCTCGGCCTCCTTCCATCTGGAGGGAGACGCCCCCTCAGCGCCCAGGGCAGGTTTGTGGGACAGAAGGACCCTTCTCAGCCTCAGTCTTTCCTCCCCGCAGATCACTGAGGTCTGAGAGCCCAGCTGAGGGCGCCTGGTTCAGCAGCGACCCTGTGTGTGCAGGGCCGGCCTGGCGCCTCCACCTGGAAGCCAAGATCCCCACAGAGTGTCACCTTGTTTTCTGCTGGTTTGCTCTGTGTGGTCTCTCCTTCCCCCGCCACACCTTGTTGAACCCAACACTCCTGGGGAGACGATCTCCCTCGAAGGGTCTCTTTTCACCCTGTCCCTCCCAGTATCAGGTCCAGGATTTGTGCTTCAGGAAGAAAGCAGCGCTGTCTGCTCAAGGGAAGCTCTTCCTCTCCTCTTGCTTTAATCCTTCTTGCTGCTGCAAGTAATCATATTGTCCCCGATAACTGTGAGGCTGTCTCCCAACTGTGTGGAATCAGAAAAGACCCCAAATAGCCAGGGGAATTTTAAAAAAGAAAACCATAGCTGGGGGCATCACAATGCCAGTTTTCAGGTTGTACTACAAAGCTGTGGTCATCAAGACAGTGTGGTACTGGCACAAAAACAGACACATAGATCAATGGAACAGAATAGAGAACCCAGAAGTGGACCCTGAAATGTACGGTCATCTAATATTCGATAAAGGAGGAAAGACTATCCATTGGAAGAAAGACAGTCTCTTCAATAAATGGTGCTGGGAAAATTGGACATCCACATGCAGAAGAATGAAACTGGACCACTCTCTTTCACCATACACAAAGATAAACTCAAAATGGATGAAAGATCTAAATGTGAGACAAGAGTCCATCAAAATCCTAGAGGAGAACACAGGCAACACCCTTTTTGAACTTGGCCACAGTAACTTCTTGCAAGATACATCCACAAAGGCAAAAGAAACAAAAGCAAAAATGAACTATTGGGACTTCATCAAGATAAGAAGCTTTTGCACAGCAAAGAATACAGTCAACAAAACTAAAAGACAACCTACAGAATGGGAGAAGAGATTTGCAAATGACATATCAGACAAGGACTAGTTTCCAAGATCTATAAAGAATTTATTAAACTCAACACCAAAGAAACAAACAATCCAATCATGAAATGGGGGAAAGACATGAAGAGAAATCTCACAGAGGAAGACATGGACATGCCAACATGCACATGAGAAAATGCTCTGCATCACTTGCCATCAGGGAAATACAAATCAAAACCACAATGAGATACCACCTCACACCAGTGAGAATGGGGAAAATTAACAAGGCAGGAAACCACAAATGTTGGAGAGGATGTGGAGAAAGGGGAACCCTCCTGCACTGTTGCTGGGAATGTGAACTGGTGCAGCCACTCTGGAAAACTGTGTGGAGGTTCCACAAAGAGTTAAAAATAGACCTGCCCTACGACCCAGCAATTGCACTGTTGGGGATTTACCCCAAAGATTCAGATGCAATAAAACGCCGGGACACCTGCACCCCTATGTTTCTAGCAGCAATGTCCACAACAGCCAAACTGTGGAAGGAGCCTCGGTGTCCATCGAAAGATGAATGGATAAAGAAGATGTGGTCTATGTATACAATGGAATATTACTCAGCCATTAGAAACGACAAATACCCACCATTTGCTTCGACGTGGATGGAACTGGAGGGTATTATGCTGAGTGAAGTAAGTCAGTCGGAGAAGGACAAACAGTGTATGTTTACATTCATTTGGGGAATATAAATAATAGTGAAAGGGAATATAAGGGAAGGGAGAAGAAATGTTGGGAAATATCAGAAAGGGAGACAGAACATGAAGACTCCTAACTCTGGGAAACGAACTAGGGGTGGTGGAAGGGGAGGGGGGGTGGGGGGGAATGGGTGATGGGCACTGAGGGGGACACTTGACGGGATGAACACTGGGTATTTTTCTGTATGTTGGTAAATTGAACACCAATAAAAATTAATTTATTAAAAAATTTTTAAAAATCAAAAAATAAATAAATAAAAAAATAAAAAGAAAAAGTTCAATAGTTAAAAGCCAACTAAACAAACAGAAAATAAATCTATTATAAAACCAGAAAAAAAAGTGTCTCCCCACTTCTTCAGCTTCTCGGTGGTTTGTCCCAAATATCTACACTCCAGATCCCAGGCTTCAGGGAGGCTTCTGGGCATGGAGATCAACCCAGATGCTGAGGAGTCTGACTATCTCTGTGAGCTGCACGGGGAAGGGAGTGGTGTCTGGGTTGAGAAAGGCCAGAGAACACTGTGGAGCTCTGTGCACACAGCAGGTGTGTAGTAAGTGTGAAATGCCCCAATGAGAAGCTGGGAAGGGGAGGTGAGGGAGGGGGAGAGGACAGGAGTGAAGCTGGACTGGTCTGAACTGTCTGCTCCCCATTCTCTTCCCTTCTGCTCTGGGCCACCTGGAGACGATATGCTCTAAGACAGACCTGAGCATAGACAGACCTGGAGTCCTCCCTAAGCTGAGGGGGTGACCTCCCCTCCGTCCACCTCCACTCAGCCCACCTCTCAGGACACCAGGACAGCCCCCTCCCCAGGAGCCGAGCCACTGTTCCCCCACCCCACCAACCACACACACAATGCTCTTCAGCCAGGGTTCCAGATCTCTGAGCACTCACCTTGCACCCCAGCCTGAATGCCCCCATCCTGGCAGAAAAACTTAGGTGAACTCCCTCAGCCCCTGCTGTCAATGTGGTAGTTTCCAAGCTTTAGCCAGCTCCCTTAGCCCACAGCATGATTAACTGATCTTTCTTAGTTCACCTATAGTATGTCTAATGGAAACCTGTTATCCCAACAGGAGGCAGGGATGGGAAAGGGTGAGTGGGTGTAAAGTTCCAGGTCCCAGTCTCAGATTCTGCTTACTCACTCCCAAGCCTTTCTTAATGAGACCACCGCTCTGCAAGAGACAGGAAGGAATGCTACCAACTGGTGCCAGGAGGAAGGGGCAGGCAAGTAGTTAAAGGAAAACCCTGGTAATGACAGAGGTGGCTGAGGCTGCTGGGATCCTGGCGGACGGCCTGCTCCCTACAGCCTGGGTTGTCTTCAGCCTTGGAGCGGGGATCCATGGATGATGGGGATGAGAGGTGGGAGACTCTAAAGTCACTCAGGAGATATCTTACCTCTCCCCAAAGTCCAAAAGCCCTGACTAGCTGCCCCAAGGAGCCCAGAACCCACTAAGACTGAGGTGGGAGGTGAGAGGGAGTCTCTGTGACAGCAATTAGCCCCTCTGTGAACATCTGTCTCCATCTCTTCCCCAGCTCCTTATATCCTGGGGCATTACTTTAGAGGCCTCTGCCTTGATCTGTTCCAAGTCTTGAGCAAGATTAAAGCTCTTAACCCCTGTTTTGCTTGCCGAACCCTCAGCTGAAGAGGAGGGGTCAGGGTCCATCCTGAGGCAAGGGGAGGGCCGTGATTCCCCTCTTCCCAAGGCAATGTTGAGTTTGGGAATTTGGACCAAAGTAGGAACCGATCCTAAGACTGGGTCGACACACACACCCTGGCCTGAAGGCTTTATTCTCATTATTGATGTTATTGTTACAGTTTCAGGTTAGAAATTGAATTAACTCATAATCACTTTAGTGTGATGCATGACAGTGACCAGTAAGGTGCTCCTAACCTCTACCTAAAGAACATTCCTTGTGTTCGTCTAGGATAAGACCCCATTTATTTCCTTCAGGGGTTCATCACGCTCTGGAATTATTAAACAGTGATTTTCTTGCTTATTGTCTAATTCCCACTAGGAAAAGCTCTGTATTTGAATTAGAGAGACAATGAATGACGAATAAATACTTTGCGTGGGAATAAATTTACTGATGAGAGAAACATTTCCTAATATATGATCCATGCCTGAAAGTATCATGTGAGAACCTATGTTAACAGTAATATCTATAATCAATATTCCTAATGCCTCTACTTCTACATTCCCACCATGGCCTCTTTTCCTCTATTTTATACTATGCAAAAGCTTCTTAGCAATTCTTTAGCTCTGTGTCAAGCCCTGTGGAGAGGATATAAATATGTATGGGGCAGAGTCTCCCCACCACAGAAGCTTACAGATGAGTAAAGAACAAGGAGAAGACACAGGGTAACTACAACTGAACACAGAGTGCGGAGAGCCAGCTATGGTGAGACTGACACAAAGGACTAGAGGAGGTCAGAGGAAATAAATTGATTCAGGGTAGATGATCCAGGAACATGTAAGCAGGAGGTAATATTTGAACTGAACCACTGATTGTGAAGGATTTCAGTAGTTAGAGATTGGGAGGATGGAATTCCAAGGAAAGACATAGCTAATGGGAAGGATTTCTTGACTTTGGGCATCATTGGATATTGAACTTCTAATCATCATGAGGGAGTGAGATGCAAGGACCAGTGAAATTCAAGGTAAAACTGTAGAAGCTCGAGGCTTTGAATAGAGAAGACAGGAGCCAGGACCTGGGTCGCAGCTCAAGGTCCATTTATCTTCACTTCTCTTACACCTGATCTTATTGTTCAGTTCACATGGGACAGGGCACCCTCTGTGCCTCCATCTATATGCCTCGCGTCTCCTTTCTACCCCCAGTAGTTCTTTATTAACAAGGAAAGGATTTCCTAATCTTGTAACTGAGAAGAGCACAAAGCACAGAAAGGCACAAACTAAGTCAAATAATTTGCATGCCTGGGGAAAGGGAGAAACTTCTCCCATCTCCATAGTCAGTTTTCCTAGATCTTCTGACTCTATAAGTTAATAAGTATCTATATTTCCTCATTTTCTGAACAAACGACACTGTGAAATGTCAGATGTAAACTTTGTCATAAAAATCCTTCATAAAGCAGGCCCCGGCACAGGCTTTGGAAGGTGGAGGAGGGGAGTCCTGTGCTGTGTCTGCCTTCAAACCACGTGCAGGTCCACTTGTCTCCTGCTTCCAGGAGCTTTGCTCCAAGCTTTCTAAAGAAGGCAACAGAAGCATTCAATCCTCTAACAACCTTGCTTCTTTCAGAGCTCATTACTTCTTATGAATTTAGTTCTACAAATGACCAGTTTCTCACAATCTCCACTGCAGAATCCTTAATCGGTATAATTTTAAATTCTCCTCTTCCTGGGATGGCTCAAATAGAGAATCCCACTTGGAAGCAAAGATGCAAATAAAATGGCTTCTCTTAGTACCTTCCGTGAGGGGTTTCCAGGAGAGGCCCTTGGTTACAAGGGTGGTGTACTTCTAAGGGGAGCTTGTATCAGGCTACAAAGTAAAAAAGAGGAGAGCATTGTCCTTGCAGCTGCTCTTTCTCTTTCTCTGCAAACCCCTTTTGATTGTAGCAGACTGTATGGGGGCTCCAGAGCAACCCAGCATCTTGGCCATGAACCTCCTGAAAGGAAACTCATTAAAGTTTTCTTGAGAGAGAATGGGAAATAAATATCAGGATTTGGTGGAAGCACACCAACCATGGACAGGGCTGGAACGGAGCTGGTACCTTAGTGCTGATTGAACTCCTTCCGGATTTGTGCACATACACCCATCCCATACCCAAATATGCTCGTGTTTATAGACATACCGAGATAAATGTGCCCCACCTTTGGTGGGTATTTCCACTCAAATTTAAACACATATGTCTTTATTAGGCACACACACATGACTCTCAGTGAGGTGCTTTATGAATATATGCACCAGCCTCTCCCTCATTTCAAGCTCCTGCCTGCAGGGTGGGGCCCAGTGAGGGTAAAGGAGAGAGAGTCTGAGTGTGAGCTGCATGTGTCACTAAGTGTGCCTCTGATTAACACGTCAGGAAACACACAAGAATTGTTTCCTGTTATTCACTATTTGGAGTTATCCAGCATCTTTTAATTACTCTGTGCCATCAAGTTTCAATGAACATCTATCCCTCACTGAGCCACTACTCCCTGCAAAGTATAGCTCAGGGGTTACAGGCACAAGATTTTGCTCAACCTTGGTACAAATCCGAGCTTCACTACTCACTTTGCACAAATAACTTAACCTCTCTGAGTCTTCCATTCAACTTTTGCAAACTGAGCACTAACAATACTCACCTCATTCAACTTTATATTAAATAGTGATGATGGAAAGTGTTTGGAATACTTAGCAAATGTAGGTATACAATCATCATCATCATCTTGGGACTGTGGAGATAGAAGTAATACATAAGAGGGATATTCCTTCCCCTTAGGAGATTTTAATATCTCCTTGACACAAAATAAATTCATGGAGAGACGAAGGACTTGTAAACTTAAAACTCTATTCGAGCCCTAATGTCCCATAGGATTAGGAGAGTTGATAGCGGATTTCAGTGCTCTAATACGATTGGTGTTTTTCTTCTGTCACTCATCATCCCCATGCTTCACCACATTACATACACCACACATCCACCACAGCCTCTCATTTAAGAAGTTGACTGGAGAATTCTTGGATAACAAAGATTTTGAGAGTTCATTTTGTACATTACCCTGTTTCTGATCAGGAGCCCATCGGAGGCACTCCACACCCAAGTGAGACAGACATGCACAGGGCCAGAGATCCTGTGCCCTCCCGTCTCCCCTGGTCACCCTTTAATCTCAGAAAATTCTTCTTTCTGCTCAATCTCAATCTATTTTATTTAACACTCACCTCTATTTATCACACATTCTGATTGGGGATGAGGTCCTCAAAAGCCTAAGAAAATTCTTAAATGCCCACCTGGTAACATTGTTCCATTGCCTATCTCGCCAGGTCTGTGGATTATAGGGTTTAAAACTTTTTGTTGTTCACTCATTAAAAATCATCAAATGATCCCTTAAGAAGCATTAATTTGGTTCCTACCAGTATATAACCCCTTATGTAGAAATCTGGTCTCTCCTGAAAGCGTTTGGAGGATGTAAGTATCCTAATTTCCATAACAGACAGTTAAGAATTCCTATTTCATCCCCCAACCTCCAGAGCCTCTCAAGTTATAACTCATTTGATGAAGTGACAGTACAGCCCTGAGACGGGGCCATGATTAATATGACCTCCTCAGTCCCTTTCTGTCCATCATATGAAGGATGGGAAAAGGAATTGGTGCCATCCCCACCACCCAGTGCTTGACCCGGGGAGCCCCTGAGGACCAGAGAGACCCCAGTGAGGCACCACAGGCTTTTTTCCCCACAGTAGGCAGGGTCTACACCCTGGCATAGTGACTGGAGTTGGAATCGTGGGGACAGAGGACACAGACCACACACTTATCCCTCTTCCCAGAATTCAACTTCCACAGCCTAGCGCCCTCCTCTATCACTCCCAATTCCAAAATTGTCAGACTTGCCATAGTGCTCATCTGAGCCCAGACACCTGTCATGCATCATCTCAGGCCAGTGCTTCCCAGAGCTGAAAAACCATACAAATCACTTGGGAGCCTGTTAATAATGCAGATTCTGATTCAGGAGGTCTGGGTTGGTGCCTGCGATAACAGGAGCTCTAACAAGCTCCCAGGTGACCCCCATGCTACTGGTCCATGGACCACACTACGAAGAGCAGGATCTAGATGACTGTAGCAGGTGCTACAACTCTCTTCCAGGAGGAGTCTCTCTATCCATAACCACTGTCTGTCTATCCTCCAGATGGCTGTGAGAATCATATCTCATCCTTCCTGGGTCAGAAACCACGCTCCATGGCACAATGCACAATAAAACCTGAAGCATAAATTCCCTTCAAATGTGAGAAAACACACCCCTTCACAAGAGTCTCATCTTTCATGACTCTTAGGATCTATGTAGCCTAGAATTACTGTTCCTTTTCCTTTCCAACTCGCCTGCCCGTCTTCTATTTCCCAAATTACTCCATAAGCACCCACCTCCAGGAAGTGTCTTTTGATCAATATCCCTCTCTCTCAGTTTCTACTCATACCTTCCCTTCCAGAGTAATGATGCCTCCATTCCTATCCAATTATTAATATCTATTTTGTCCATTTTTCTCCATATGTGGGGTATCAATTCTCTTTCCCTAAAGAATCATAGATGCTCTAACAAGGTTTTTGCACCAGTCTCTCAAAGAAGCATCTAAAGTAGTGGGTAAATATATGGGTAATCCTGCCTGCAGCCACCTACTTCCTGTTGGGAAGAGGAGAAATTCAGCAAGTAAGAAAGTAGCTTCCCTCCCTCCCTCCCAGCGTGGGCCCCATACATAATTACAGTAGAAAAACACTGGCCCTCCTATACCAAAGCATAAAATTGATGCATCAAGAAGGATGCCTGTTGTGCTCACACTGGAGCCAGTCTCATCTCCAGGGACTCCCTGGAGTCAGGTAGAGTAGGTTGGGGTTTCTATCAATTTCACTCCTCCCATCCCCTCCCACATCCCATGGGAAGAGATAGAGCAGGACCATGGAACATTATATCAGGCATCCTTCTGCCCCAGGACTTGTTTTCCCTGTTGATCTTGGAATGAACACTCTGCTTACCGCTGGGTCTAGAGGAAGGGGAGAACCTATCCCTGGCCCTGAGCATGATTCCACTGTAATGGAACAGACAGGACAGTCACCAGAACTCAGGCATAGCCACACAAAGGCAAAACTACAAGTGCCTGCGGACAGATCTAGCTGCTGAGTAAGGATACGGTTCTGGATGGAGAGAAATGCTGTTTGTCACGAAGTCCCCCAGAAGACAGCCTTAGAGAAGTAGCACAGTGTTAGTCTGAAGGAAAGGAGAATTTTTGGTACCAAGGAAATGTGTAAGGCTCAATTCAATTTAACATGAATTTATTAAATGCTCATTGTATGCTTGGCCACCAGCTGGATGCCCTAGGAAGTGAACAGGTTATACTCCTTACCTATGACTATAATCAGGAACAAAAAAAAAGAAAAGAAAGGTACACAGATATCTGGTATGCTATTTTTTATTTCGGATTTCTTCAGGTACAATGGACATAACTGTAAGATACTTAAAGTACACATTTGATATACATGTAATTGTGAAATGATTCATTTAGATTTCCCTCTGTGAAATAATTAATAATGGCATTTTAATCTAAATGTTACATTAAATGAAGGTGAGTGTTCAAAGGACACCCTTGTTTCCTTCCCTTCATCTATACACGTGAACGGGCTTCAGCTGGATCTTTGGTTTTTCCACTCTCACCTCCTGAATTTCAAACACTGGGCACAGTGGTCTAGCAATCTCTTTTCACAAGTCCTCCAGGTTTCATGGCACCCCATGAAGTCTGAGCACCACTAAGCAGAGTACTACAACTACTGGCCTCTCTCCACATGGCTCTCTGTGACCTTGATTAATGAAGACATAACATGCAGCATACTCAGTGTTAGCTCTCTTATTTTGTCCAGAACAAACCTGACCACTGGACACATGTAATCCAACCTGCTCATACAGGAGAAAAACTAATTAAAGCGGACTCGTGATGGAAAGTGAGGATACTCAGCAGTATTTGTGATGAGGAGTAAGTCTGTCTAATCTAGTGATACGGGATTAGCAAGGCAATAAGCTGCACATCTACAGCTGATGATTCAATCGTCTGTCTCTGTGTCATGATTATCAATAGATTCCAAACATGGGGTGGGGGTGGGGGGAATGGCATGTTATTTATTGGACCTCTACAGCTCCAACAATGGGTTGTGGTGAAAAGTGGGCAGGAAGAGGGTACAGATTATGTTCAGTAAAGAGACCTAGTTAAGAGAATGACAGAAGGGCCAGAGGAAATCCTAGAATTCTTTAAGTAGACAGACTTGAGAAACTATCAGTCCTGATCTCTCCTGTTACAGATAAACAAGCAGAGGGACTGAGCACTTGCTCAAGTTCACATTGGTAGTTAGTGGTAGAAACAAGACCATGACCCAGGGCACATGGCTCTCAGCTGTGTGCTTTCTGAGTAGGTGGACCAAAGCAGGTTTCTACTGTTGCAGTAGAAAAACTTCAAAGTCCAAGAATGCAGATGTCCCTAAGTACCAACAAAGGGGTTCTCAGCATGGGTAACGGGTTCAAGGTCAAAGTGCTTTGTGCTCAGAGGAAAGCTCTGGCTGCAATCCACCTGTGCATGGCTCTGTTGCCCCCTCACACAGCCAGGACTCAGGCTACACAGCCTGCTCAGTGCTCTGAACAGTTTTGTTTTCCTGTGCTTTTCCTCCTGGTATTCCCACTGCCTACAGCTTCTCCCTGCTGCCCATATGTGGTAAATCCTATCCCTGAAGACAGCCAACTAAAAGTCCATTCCCGTACAAAGTCTTCTCTAATTTCACCAACTAACCCTCACCACTGTGCCAGCCACAAATGATCATCTTCTACTCTGAATTCCCAAAATACTTTATTTGTATATTACTTATGACAACACTTTCTACTTTGTGTTACAGCTTTGCTTTACACCTTGTATTAGAATATCAGCTTAAGTGCAGGGGCCATATGTCATCTTTTTTTGGTCTTTTTCTAGTTTCTTTTATTTATTTTTACTGAATATAATGAGCATACAGTGTTCTTATATTACTCTCACGTGTACAATACAAGAATTCAACAATTCCACATATTTCTCAGTGCTCATCAAGATAAGTGTTCTCTTAGTCCCCTTTATTTAAATCACTCATTCCCCTACCCATCTTCCCTTTGGCAACTATCAATTTGGCCCTCTAGGAGTCTGGGGTAGGTTTTTTGATTCTCTCTTTTTTCTTTTTAATTTTGTTTTAATTTCTTAAATTCTATATAACAGTGAAAACATACATGTGGCATTTGTTTGAATACAAGAATTCAATAATTCCAAATATTTCTCAGTGCTCATCAAGATAAGTGTTCTCTTAGTCCCCTTTATTTAAATCACTCATTCCCCTACCCATCTTCCCTTTGGCAACTATCAATTTGGCCCTCTAGGAGTCTGGGGTAGGTTTTTTGATTCTCTCTTTTTTCTTTTTAATTTTGTTTTAATTTCTTAAATTCTATATAACAGTGAAAACATACATGTGGCATTTGTTTTCCTCACGTGATATATATATCACGTCTTCTTTATCGATTCAGCTATCAGGGGATACAAGTGTTGCTTCTATATCCTGCCTGTTATAAATAATGCTGCAATAAACATAGGGTGCATATATCTTTTCAAAATCATGTAACTAAAATTCTTCCCAACAGAAAAAGAAACCATCAACAACAAAAAGAGGAAACCTACTGATTGGGAGAAGATACTCACAAGTGATATATCAATAAGGGGTTGACACTCAAAATACATAAAGAACTTATAGAGTGCAATACCAAAAAAAAATAATCCAAGTAAAAAAAGGCAGAGGAGCTAAATAGATATTTTTCTAAACAGACCATACAGATGGTCAATGGACACATGAAAAGATGCTTTGTCTCACTAATCATCAAGGAAATACAAATTAAAACTGCAATCAGATATCACTTTATCTAAAATCAAAAATAGAAGAAAAGCAAGTGTAGGCGAAGATAAGGAGAAAAATGAACCCTCATGCACTGTTAGTGGGAATGTTAATGGTGCAGCCATTATGGAAAAAAGTATGGAATTTCCTCAAAAAATTTTAAAAAGAACTACCATGCGATCTGGTAATTCTGCTACTGGATATTTTCTTTATTACTACAGCCACTGTGGAGATCATACTCACCAGACTAAGATCAGGAATCATGCTATACTGACTAAGACAGTTAGCTACATCCTTCACTAGTGGATATTTAACCAAAGAAGAGGAAAATGCCTTCAAGCTTCTTTTAATACTAATTATGTAAATGTCAGTAAGCAGTATAGACACAATTAAAAAGTAGAAAGGAAAAAAAAAGAGGGGAAAGAGCAAAGTCTCATCCTTCACTCTACCATAAATATGGAATTCTATTAGTATTCTCACACCAATATCTCATAGGAGCCCTGGATTCCCGTGTGCTCAAGAGTACTCCCCATTACTGTGTAGGGAACCAGAATGAATTCAGGTGTGATGACGTCAAACCAAAAATGTACTGGCACTGCTGAGTTCAAGGTCTATGGTTTGGTCACTTAAGGCTGTGCTGGATCCCATAGGCGAAGTAGATAATAAACCCAGTCAGCATCCAGGCACCAAATCGGACCCAGGTGCCAGCGGTCATCTGCATCATAAGGCAAACATTCAGAAAGATGCTCAGGAGTGGGAGGAGAGGCAGACCAGGTACCTTGAAATGAGGCAGATGGGAGCTCTGTGGCTGTCTCCAGATGATCCCAGTGATCCCAGTGATGACCACCAGGAGCAGCACAACTACTGTGATCCACCCTGGGTCTCCAGAAAGCAGACCTGGCCACTGGGCCAGCACCAGGCAAAGAACAATCAGCAGCAGAACAAGCAGTGAGGAGCAAACATAGACAACCCTGCCAGAGAGTGGAGTGGGGGTGGGGCTGCCTGGAAAAAATAGTCCCTGTAGAGTTAGCTTCTCTGCTGCAGGTGGGTTCTCCTCCTGCACCTCTGCTTCATTTCCCTCATTCTCCTCTTCCTCCTCTGCTTCGTTTTCTTTATTTTTCCTCTCAGGCTGATACCTGATGATGAGAACACAAAAAGCTACCAGGGAATAAGATAGCAGGGTCGCAGTTGACCTGAGGTCCAAGAGATTAGCAAATCCAAAGAATAATAAAATGATTACTGCAATAACATAAATGAATATGCTGAACACAAAGTAGGTGTATGTGCCAGTGATGAACCTGGCAAGCACAGGGAACAGGAGGCCATCATTTACCATCATGCATAGCACGATATGTATGGGGTACGTAAAGCCCCAATACATGCTGACAGAAATACTAAAGAAAATTGCAACAGCTACAACATAGTAGGCAAGGCCCCAGCCAATATGGAGAAATGCCTCAGGCAAGGTGCTCCCAGGTCGGAGCTGGTAGTAAGGCACCATAAGTGTAAGTGCTGCAGAGACACCAAAATACACCAAGAAGCAGGTGAGCAGTGAAATAACAATGCCCATGGGGATGGAACGCTCAGGCATGTGCGATTCTTTGACTCTGGTAACAAGAATGCTGAAACCTATAAAAGCATAGAAACAGGTAGCTGCCCCACGGAGAATCCCCTGGAAGCCAAAAGGCATGAATCCTCCAGAGCCCAGAGAGCGCAGGATGGAGGTGTCATTGAGTCCAGCTTTAATGTAGTCCTCTTCTGTGAGCTTCCAGTTGTGCAGGTCCCCCTTTACGAAACCAGAGATGATGACAAAACTGAGAAGCAAAAGCTTCACCAATGTGAACAGCTTGAAAACTATGAAGAACTTATGATAAGCCACTCTTTGAAATTCTAAGAGAAAAAACCCAAGGACCAAAGTAAAGTAGACTAGATTATCTGTTAAGACTTGGGGAATGTGCTCTGAGATACTCTCAGAGATCTGGTTTCTAATCAGGTAGTCAAAAATTAAGGTCCAGGCTTGGATAACAACGACTGTATCAAGAAAAAGGAAAAGGATGAGGTTCCAACCAGTGATGAATGCCCAGAGTTCACCTACAGTGACAAAACAATAGAGATATGCGGAACCAGAATGCGGAACCCGGGCGCTAAACTCTGCATAGCACAGCCCAGCCAATAGCGAGGTTAGGCCAGCCACCAAGAAGCATATCACAGTGGCTGGTCCTGCTTGACTACTAGCCACCTCAGCAACCAGGAAATATATACCAACCCCCACTGTGCGGCCCACACCCAGGGCCACTAAATCCAGAGTGCTCAGGCTTACACCATATTCAAACTCATATATATCTTGTTCCAGTGGACGTCTGTGTACCAGCTTTTGACCAAACTTGCGAAGTGCTTGACGCAGCATTCTAGCTGGAATTGAAGAAGATTCTAAGGATCAGAGAGCTGTAGCAACCTCTGGGAGCCAAGAGTGTTAGATCTGGTTCAGTGAGGTGAATTAAGCCAGGTTAGGGCTGCAAAGGTCGGGTTGCTCAAGCTTCACAGTTGCTGCTTCATATTTCTTCTGGTATCTGTTATCCTTCCATAATGCCTAGGGAAACAATAAGTGTATACTGAACATTGGTGTTCAACCAACCAAATGAAACTCAAAAGTCACGTGTAACATGGTGCAGGCCAAGTATCACAGGAACTGACACCAAAAGACATCATTAAGAAATCAATCCTGCTTTCCCCCCCGAGAAAAAGTACCACAGACCATCCAACATTCTGCTTTTAAAAAAAATGTATTTTTCAGAGGGCTCAATGCCCAGCATGGAGCCCAACACACGGCCCAAATTCACAACAAATCAATACCAGAACCAGTATCAAGACTCGACTCTCAACTGAGCCACCCCAGCACCCCAAAATCCTCCTTTTTTACACACCGTGTTTTTTTTTGCATTTAGTACTTCTGTTTTATTCAAATGCCAAAACATAAGTTTCAAGATACAAATCGTAGTTATACTCAGTTTGATTTAAAAACATCAATTATGCTTTGTTAACAACTTCCAAAACCAAATGTAAGTTGTTGTGACTAAAATGTCTCCCAGTCCATTTCTGGAGGATTAACCTTAATATATTTAGTAGCTACTCCAATTTTCACTCTACAAAAAGGGAAATGATGATACTATAAAAGAAAGATAATGAACAGTTATAATATGAAAGACTTCCTGAGAAGAACTTTAACCATTAATAAAGACTAAGAGGAATACCTGTTTCTGTTCCATTTTATAGCAATCAAGCTTAAAGACTCTGCAAAAGTGCATTTCTGGTCCTACCCAGCCATAAATACATATGTCACATCTCTTATCATAGAAAGCCCAATTTTTCACCAATAGGATTTAGAATTTGCTAATAGCTTAAAGTTCTTTTCCTAAGAAAAAGGGGGTAATAGGAAAATTCAAGCGTCTATAAACCAAATAATGAAAACAAATACTTAAATGTAACAATTTCTTTTTTTTTAAATGTAACAATTTCAAATGAGTTTGAACTGAATGAATAGTATGGAAATTGATATCATCATTAAGCTTAAAAGGTACTCAAATATTTTGATATTTATAGAATCAAATGAAATAACTTTCATTATTAAACCCCTCCAAATTTCTCCCACTGTTTAGTTTTGTTATATAATGGAGTTAATAACGTATATTTTAGCGTCACACACCGTGTGACATAATCCCATTTGATCTCATAAGTCATGTAGCTTCACATACTAATTAAGACACAACAGAGTTTGTATGTATCATGGGATTTTCACATGCTGTGAAAAGTGTGTGCTGTGCTTGAGCATAGGTTATGACACCTTAATTCATGGACTAGAGGGCCATGATGAAATTACAGACCCACTTTTTATATATCATCAGAGTTTATTTATTTATTTATCTATTTATTTATTTTTTTATTTATGATACAGAGAGAGAGAGAGAGAGAGAGAGACATAGGCAGAGGGAGAAGCAGGCTCCATGCACCGGGAGCCCGACGTGGGATTCGATCCCGGGTCTCCAGGATCGCGCCCTGGGCCAAAGGCAGGCGCTAAACCGCTAAGCCACCCAGGGATCCCTATCATCAGAATTTAAAATACAAATATTGGTGTATCAATCTTAAAGCTCTTATCACTAAACAACAAGCACGTGAGACAGATAAGGAGGCTCAGTTCTTAACTTATGGATTCTTTCTACACTATTTAAAGTGTCCCTAACCCACAACCAGGCTTCACATGCCCTCCATGGTTCCTACCACCCTTTCTTCCTAGTCTTTCCTTTCTTCATCATCTGACCTGTCCTTATTCCTCCAGCCTCATTCCCTGCCCAGTTCCAGCTCCAGCTGAGAAATTCAACACTTGCCCTGTTGCCTGCCCTCTAATGCCCTCTTGGCCCCTTCACTTAGCTAACTCTCACTTCTCTTTCAGTTCCCAGGTCAGCAGTTATTTCCCCAGGAAGCTTCCACTGACCCTTATGCTGCCCTTCTTATGTGCTCTCACAGCACCAGGCTTCCCCTCGGTGCCATTGATCCTAATATATCCAAATTCCAGGTCAGCTGCCAGTCTCCTCCATCAAACTGTGGGTTAGGTGTTCAATAAATATTTCTTGAACAAATGACCACACTGAGAAGAGAACTTGCAAGAAGCCATGATCCAGAATTCCTATATACTGGATATTAATATACCTATTTTGTGGTCAAGCAACTTTGATAAATATAGATCAGGGAAAGATAAACATGGTATTACCTTCCTTGTGGAAGGTGAGCAAAATGGATAGTGAGAAGGGGAAAACAACTGTGATGAAACTTTGAATGCATATCATTCATGGCAGGTATAAACCACACCTAAGTGGTAAACAATTGCTTGCCTTTGAGGACACTTGTTTTAAAATATAGGGCTGCTTTGGATTATAGACAACCGATACCCATGCCCAGTTTGAAAATCCCTACTTTTTGGAAGGCATAGGCTCAGGCACTATAATCCAGGTAGGATGTCCTAAAGCAGTGGTTCTCACTTCAGGGAACAGAGGCAGGCATAATGAAGACACCTGGGTACATTTTCAAACTTCAATCTCTCCCTCTGGAGATTCTTGTCCACTAGCCCTTACTTCCCATGGCTGCTCTTAACCACCCCAATTCACAAGAAATCATCCTCAAGTTCAAGAGGAATGGATTCTGAAAACTTCCTTCACAGGAGGCAGCATAGTTGAATAGCTATGAGTAAGGTTCTGCAGGTAGACTGTTCAGGTTGAAATCTCACCTCAACCTCATACCTGGGTGACTCTGGTCAGATTAGTTCACCTCTTAGAGCTTTACCTTCCACAGCAGTCAAATGGAAGTAAAAGTGAATACTCACAAGACAGTGGTGAGGAGTAAGTGAAATGATGCCTGTAAGTACTTACCTCAGTGCCTAGAAAACAATCAGGACTTAATATGATTACCTAGTATTTAATATTGAAACCCGGTCAAAGTAATCAAATTTTGAAAATCTATCAGTCTGTGTAAATGTGGAGACTCAAAACCATCCACTAAAACTCAAGCTTGTCAGCTAGCCCTCAAAGACAGTGAAAACAGTTTTATTCCATATGATTCACCTTCAAATGTTAAGGACTCTAATTAGACACCCTCATACATACTGGTGATCACACACGGGGGGGTCCTAGGCTTACTACATTAGGCCAGGCGTGGAGAAATGCAAGATTCAATACAATAATAATAATTAATAATAACAGTAATAATAATATCTTTGCCCATCTGGAACAGGGAGTACTGGGTACTATGAAGATAAGAACAATGAACATATAACAGAAATCCTGGATCGTGACTATATGAACTTGGGTAATTTGATTAATCTCTCTAAGCCTTAGGCTCCTCATCCATTGACTTGACTTCCCTCACTGGATCAACATGAGAATTCAATAAGAAGATATAAACCAGCAGTGTGTATATATCACACACTGCTGGTAGGAATGCCACTGGGGGACCATCTAGAAGCACAACCTTAATGGAATTAAGAATGCACACACGCTTGTGCACCGTAGTTGTTGAATGGGTGAATGTATCTAAAACATATATAGAATGTGGACTGGAAGAGCATTTGTTAAATACACTAAAACAATTGCCTCCAGGAGGGTAAATGAGAATAGAGATAAGGATGAAAGGGGAAAATAAATGCATTGAAAGTAGCCTGACAGGAAGTGGTGGTCCTAACATAGCATAATGGAAGAAGGGACTGACTCCACTCTGTGCAAGGCAGGTTCAACACAGGAATCCAGGAGAGGACCTGGTACAGACCCTGATAAAAATGGCGGGAACTCAGTAGATGTAACATGAAGGGGAACCAGAATTCTGTAATCATCAGGACACGGAGAATACAAAGAAGGAACCTGCCAAAGAGAGGGGGAGCGGGGAACATGAGGCACCCTTCATACTATTCCCTCTGAACCCATTTCCCTTTTCCCAATTCCTCTTTCTCCTTCAGCTCCTTCAAGTATCCTTGGAGGCTCCTATACTTAGCACTAAGGATGCTTGTATCATGTTTCTTTCTCTAGGGAACAGTCCCCAGCCAACTACCTCCCAACAAAGACACAAAAGTGGTTCTTCACATTGTTAAATCACAGAGACCCCTGAGGTTGGTCACCTCAAAAAAAATGTGTTACACTACTCTGAAGTCCATCCATGGACCCTGAGTGAGATCCAGAGGAGAACCATCTGAATGGCAGGGTTGAAGAGGGCAATACTTTAATAAGTTGTTTCTCTCAACTGTGTTGTGCAAGGTGGTCCTTGTGCTCTTCCCACTTTTACTGAAGAGGAGAGAGAGAGGCCTACAGAAAGTATGAGACACAAGAGAAGCAACTCAAAGAACAAAACTTCTAGGAATTAAATAACCATGTTTTATGACTCCAACAGGAACAGGCAAAACAAACAAATGAACAAGTAAACATATAGAAGAGAAAGCAGATCCATGATGGGGAATTCTGAGAGAGCCTACCACAAGTCCAGCTTCAGACAACACAGAGACACATCGTCCTCAAATGCCAGGTTCAGGAATGCCCATTCTCATGCAATAATCTACAATTATTCCAATGGTTTATACTCAGTCCAAACTCTGACCCAGCTGTTCTAATTCTAATTCTCCCCCTACCCTCAGGCCCATCAGCTCCTTCCTAACTCAGCTCATCACATCCTGAATTACCCTTTCTGGGATGAACCTGTGGCCTGGGTAAGTACCTGCCCTGCCAGGGAGGCCCTCCTCACTCCTTTCTGTCCTGTCTTGACCCTGCAGACTCTCTAGTAATTTTCTACAACCTTTCTCCAACCTGCATGTATGAAGCCTTTCCTAAGCCATCCTGGCTATCCCCATCTCCAACCTTCTTCCCCTTCCCAGCAGCACTTACAGCCTATTCTGATGATCACCTGAAAGTAATTTTCCCTGTCAGTTGGCGTCATGAGTGTGTTCCTTAGATTCCTTTATACTCAGAAGGCTTCCAGAGCATTGTGCCAGGATCTATATACATCCTCATTCTGGATTCCACACTCCCATCTCCAAACCTTACAACCCAGGACAAGGATCTGCTCAGAATTATACTAAGTAACCAAAAGAGGCATTTAGGACAGAGAAAATGAATACATAGATGGATTGATTAACTACTATATCTTGAGATTCCTAGAAGAAGGGTTGTTTCATTTTGTTTAGTTGGATAAAGAGAAAAATCCCAAACAGTGGTATAAACAGGAAACTATAACATACATCATCACGTATTTCAAGAGTGTCCCAAGGACATTTCCTAATGAGGGCCCTGGGTCTGTGAATCTCAGTTTCATTAGGAAACAATCTCTCCCAAGAGAAGTGCTTGATAAAGGGGAGGTGTTTGAGAAATGCAGAGAGGGGCCAGGGAACATGAAGCCAGCTTCTATGATTTCCATAATGGCCCCCCTGCCCTCCTTCCTCCTCCCTGTGTATCCCTCAGTCTCTAAGCTTATTCCAAACTCCAGAAGTTCCATCCCATGTTGCCTGGAAGAACTCTTGTCAAGTCCAACAATCCACTCCCTAAATTGCCGGCTGTCATGCTTTCCCAGCCAGCATCCCCACCCCACCCCCAATCTCCTTTGTCCCTAAGGTCATTGTGTTCACTCTTCTGCCTCTGAGAAGGGCACTGCCCTCACTCTGGACCTTTCCTTTCCAAACATTTTTCCAAAGCACGAACTCCCACTGGTTTCCATGGTAGGAAGTTAATACTCATATCAGGAAGTTGGCCTTCTGGATCCTCCTGAATAGCTTCAAACGTAGGTTGCATACTAGTTACTTTGCAGGAAGTTTGAGAAAGATTTGAAACAAAGGCTAATGATGCTGTTAAATGATGATTTTCAAGTTCTCAAAGTGTCAGAGACATGGACTGAAAATGCAACATCACCAGAGATTATATCAATCCTCTATATCCAAGTATAGCTCCCTCTTGATCCCAAAGTGGATAAATAACTCTCGTCCACCTTTAAATCTTTTTAAAGATTTTATTTATTTATTTCTGAGAGACACAGAGACAGAGAGAGGCAGAGACACAGGCAGAGGGAGAAGCAGGCCCCATGCAGGGAGCCCGACCTGGGACCCGATTCCGGGACTCCAGGATCACATCCTGGGCCAAAGGCAGGCACCAAACCACTGAGCCACTCAGGGATCCCCTACCTTTAAATTTTGAGACAATGAAGCTACAGAGCCCATCAAACCCATGGCTCTCAAACAAAGTCTTTTGGATGGCTAGGCTTCCCCGGAGTTTCTGAAGTCTTAACTCAAGCAGCCCTGCAATTCTGGCAGGGGGCAGTCAGGAATACAAGAATAGAGACTTTGAGTTAAGGGCAAGAGTTTGAAAGAGTAATAACTATGGTGCATGTCTCACCAACACTTCCATAGTGGATACAGTTCAGAAGACGTATGAAAATGCAAACAGAATGAAAACAGGCTGAGCCTCATATCCAAGGGTAAAAAAAAAAAAAGTTTACAAATTCAAATGAAAATGTAATTTTCCCATTTTCTCTTTCTGTTTGTAGAAGTCTGTGTTCAATCATGGTCCTTCATTTATTCATTAAACAAGTAAGCTGCCCCCTATTTATTTTATTTATTTTGTACTATGGATAAAGTAAAGTAAAACATAAACATCCTTCCCCTGAAGTTGCTAACATTCTGCAATAGGAAGCAAATTAATAATCACATTACTAATAAGAATATATATTGTGTCAGATTTGCAATCATTGCTGCAGAGAAAAAGAAAGCCGGAAAAGGTTAGGGGGTGTTTAGAGTGGGTGTTGTGATTTTAAAATAGGTGATCCAGGATGGCCTCACATTCACACTGTTGTGCGGCATCACCACCATCCTTTGCCAGAACTTGTTCATCTTCCTGAGCTGTAACTCTCTACCCATTTAACAGCAGCTCCCCATTCTTGCCTCCCTGCAGTCCTTGGCAGCTTCCTGTCCCTAGGAATTTGACTCCTCTAGGTACCTCATGTAAGTAGAATCATATAATATTATCGTCTTGTGACCAGCTTATTTCACATGACATAATGTCTTCAAGGTTCCTCCATGTTACAGCATGTGTCATAATGTCCTTCCACTTTAAGGCCGAATAATATTTTATTGTGTGTACATCCCACATCTTGGTTATCTAATTATCCATGATGCACATGCTTCTTGTTTTATGAATTGGCTGTTGTAGGTAACGCTGTTATGATGAATACAGGTATACAAATATATTTTGAGTCCCTGCTTTCAATTCCTTGGGATATATACCCAGAAGTGCAATTGCTGGATCACATGGTAATTGTATATGCAATTTTTTGAGAAATCACAATACTGTTTTTCCAAGCAGCTGCCCCATTTTACATTCCCTCGAGCATTTAATTTCTCCACGTCCTCACCAACACTTGTTATCCTCTTTGTTTTTAATAGCAGCCATCCTACTGGGTATGAAGTGGCACTTGGCTAGTTTTGAGGAATAACAAGGAGGCCTATGAGGCCAGGACAGAATGAGTGAGGGAAAACAGGTAAGGGATGAGGTCAGAGAGAAAGCAGGAAGCCAGATGCTTCACATAGGGTCTGTGAGTTACTGTGAAGCTTTGGCTGTTACACTGGATGTGATAGAAATCCTAGAAAAACAGAGCTTCACATGTTGTATACCGATTTTCATGATCTTTGAACTAAGTATTGGGGTCTAGGAATGGCCTCCTCAGAGTTTGAAAACAAGGCATGGAGACAGGTTTTGCAGAGCTCTCAATAGCTGCCTGGAGCTTCTGAAAACACAGTGAGGACTGAATAAGCTGCATGCTTCCATCTGCTTCCCTCTCTAGATGCCAAAGAAAAGATGTCATATAGCCTCCCATGGGACAATGACATGACAGATTTCTTTCCCTGAAGCTATTCACTTTATGGATTGTATCTACACAGGACTCTATCACTTTATCAAACAAAAGGCATTGTAATATCCTTCACTATTGTAGGTTATTCCCACCACTAGTTTGGATAATAGAGCTGACAGGGAGATAAAGGGCATTTTTTTCTGGAACCTGGTGAAATTAAGGACTGCAAGGACAGGGGTAAGTAGACTCTCACACAGGGAGCAGGAACCATGTGAATCAGGCACTCAGAAGCCTTACAGAATTAAATTGATGAACCCAGTCCCCTGCCCCAGATGCATCAGAAAGGACTGTCAGAAATGTCTGAGATTCTCAGAGCTGGAGAGAGAGAAAAGACCCTCAAGGGAAGCCTAAACATACATTTCTGAAAGGCAAAGAATACCTCTTATAACCTCACTTCACCAGGTTGATGGGTTGAAAGCTTCTACCTCCAAATAAGAAGTCCAAGGAATTAGCTTCTCAACAACAAAATAATCTGGAGTGAATGGCTGCCCAACCACTGTCAATGGCATTCTTAGGATTCAAATGGGGGTAGAGGAGGGAAGGATAGTAAGCTCTGGAAACCTAAATAACTAATTTCTCTCAGCAAGGAAACAGGCTATGTACTCCTAGGTTCTCTGTGCTGTGCTTCTTTCCAGCTGAGGACCACCTGATTCATCCTCCACTCCCAACATAGTATGATCACCCTCCACCTCAAGGTGAACAGACTCCACAGCTTACTTCACATCATAGTCCCCATCTCATTTCCCTTCTCTGTGCACTCTTTTTTTTTTTTCCTTAAATGAATCTTTTTTTTTAATTAACTTTTATTGGTGTTTAATTTACCAACATACAGAAAAACACCCAGTGTTCATCCCGTCAAGTGTCCACCTCAGTGCCCGTCACCCATTCCCCTCCAACACCCGCCCTCCTCCCCTTCCACCACCCCTAGTTCGTTTCCCCGAGTTAGGAGTCTTTATGTTCTGTCTCCCTTCCTGATATTTCCCAACATTTCTTTTCCCTTCCTTTATATTCCCTTTCACTATTATTCATATTCCCCAAATGAATGAGAACATACACTGTTTGTCCTTCTCCGATTGACTTATTTCACTCAGCATAATACCCTCCAGTTCCATCCACGTTGAAGCAAATGGTGGGTATTTGTCGTTTCTAATTGCTGAGTAATATTCCATTGTATACATAAACCACATCTTCTTTATCCATTCATCTTTCGATGGACACCGAGGCTCCTTCCACAGTTTGGCTATTGTGGCCATTGCTGCTAGAAACATCGGGGTGCAGGTGTCCCGGCGTTTCACTGCATCTGAATCTTTGGGGTACTCTTTATAGAGGTCCTGGATTACATTTAACTTTAAAACATGTATTCTAAAAATGGGACTAGAACATAGGAGGAGGCCGCTCTTTCTCCGGTCCTCAAGTAGAAAAATAATAGACCTAAGTAGCAGTGAAAGTCTTACATCATTCATCATTCACTCATTCATTCAATATATATTAAGTACCTTCTAAATGCCAGTCCCAGTGTTTGACCCTATGGACACAACAGAGAGGAAAAAGTGGTGTTTCCTGTGTACATGGCACTAATTGTTTTTAGCAATGTTCTTATATAGTATTCCTACCCAAAATGTGAACCTGAATCTAATGATAAAAAATGATCAGTCTCAACTTATTCCTATGTATCTTATGATTTTTGAACATCTGTACACTGAAACCTATAGAACACTTACAAAATAAATTGAGATGACACAAAGAAATGGAAAAACCATCCCATGCTCATGGATTAAAAGAACAAACATTGTTAAAATGTCTATACCACCCAAAGCAATCTACACACTTAATGCAACCCTTATCAAAATACCACCAGCATTTTTCACAGAGCTAGAACAAACAACCTTAAAATCTGTATGGAACCACAAGAGACCCCAGATAGCCAAAGCAGTCTTGAAAAAGAAAGAAAAGCTGGAGACATCACAATTATGCACTTCAAGCTACATTACAATGCTATAGTCATCAAGACACTATGATACTGACACAGAACAGACACATACATCAGTGGGACAGAATAGAAAGCCCAGAAGTGGACCCACAACTATATGGTCAAATAATCTTTGACAAAGCAAGAAACAATATCCAATGGAAATAAGTCAGCATCTTCAACAAGTGGTGTTGGGAATACTGGACAGCAACATCCAGAAGAATGAAACTGGATCACTTTCTTACTCCATACACAAAAATAAAGTCAAAATGAATGAAAGATCTAAATGTGAAACAGGAATCCATCAAAATCCTAGAGAAGAACACAGACAGTAACCCCTTTGACTTCAGGCATACCAACCTCTTACAGACATATCTCTAGAGGCAAGGGGAGCAAAGCAAAAATTAACTATAGGGATTTCATCAATATGAAAAGTTTCTGCATGGTAAAAAACAATCAACCAACCTAAAAGACAACCTACAGAACGGGAGAAGACATTTCCAAATGACATATCTGATTACAGGTTTGTATTCAAAATCTATAAGGAACATATCAAATGCAACACCACAAAAATAACAATCCAGTCAAGAAATGGTCAGAAGACATGAACAGACATTTGTCCAAAGAAGACATCTAAATGGCTAACAGACACATAAAAAAATGGTCAACATCACTCATCATCAGGGAAATACAAGTCAAAACCACCATGAGATATAACCTATGCCTGTCAGAATAGCTAAATACAACAACACAAAAAACAACAGGTGTTGGCGAGTATGTAGACAAAGAGGAACCCTCCTACACTATTGGTGGGAATGCAAACTAATGAGATTACTCTGAAGAAGAGTATGGAGATTCCTCAAAAAAGTTAAAAACAGAATTACACTTCATCCAGCAACTGTACAACTAGGTATTTACCAAAGGATACAAAAATACTGATTTAAGAGGCACATGCACACTGATGTTTATAGCAGTATTATCAACAATAGCCAAATTATGGAAAGAGCCCAGATGTCCATCGATTGATGAGTAGATAAAGAAGATATTGTATCTATATACAACGGAATATTACTCAGACATCAAAATGAATGAAGCCTTGCCATCTACAACCTTGTGGATGGAACTAGAGAGTATTATGCTAAGTGAAATAAGTCAGTCACAGAAAGACAAATATCATACGATTGCATTTATATGTGAGATTTAACAAAACAGATGAACATAGGGGAAGGTAAAGAAAAATAAAATAAGATGAAAACAGACAGTGAGGCAAACCATAAGAGACTCATAATGATCAAGAACAAAGTGAGAGTCCTGGAGGGAGGTGGTAGGAGATGAGCTAAATGGATGATGGGCTTTAAGAAGGGTACTTGTTGTGATGAGCAATGTGTGTTGTATGTAAATGATGAATCACTAAACTCTATACCTGAAACCGATTTTAGCCTATGTGTTAGCTAACTAGAATTTAAACAAAAAAATTGAAATAAAAATGATCAGTCTACAAACAGTACGTTCCACAGAAACTTGACTTTCTATAAAACACCTGACCTGTGTTGTTCAAAAACTGTCAGTGTCAGGAATGGCAGGAATGGCAGGAACAGCAGGACGAGGAACTGTTGCAGATGAAAGGAAAATAAAGACACATAACAATGAGATGCATTGCAGAGCCCTGGACTGCACCTCAATCAGGGAGAAATATTTTACTATAAAAACTGAATAATTACTAATCTTTGAATATGGACCATATTCACACACACACACACACACACACACACACACAGTGGAGAGAGCAAAAAAAAGTGCCAACATATCAACAACAGCTCAATGTCGTTGAAAGATAAAGGAATGTTAATGCTACTATTCTTGCAACTTTCTGTAAGTTTGATATTTGTCAAACTAAAAGGGTAGGAAGAAAACAACAATGTCCCAGTAGCAAAGTTTATGGTTTCTCCTTCCCTAGATGTCCTTTATAAACAAGCTTGCCGTGAATTTTGGATGGAACCAATTTTTATCCAGAATGATCTAGCCCCAAATCAGGAACACTAGATCAGAGGAGTGAGTACGAAGATAGAACTCCCATGTCTTTGACTTACAACCAAATTTGTCAGCAAGCAAAAGTTACGGGAAAAAAACTACAACCTTGGCTCATGTTACAATGCTTATAAAAACTCTATCCTCTTTTATTGTTATTTTGTGCGACTGACACAAACTAATAAACCAGAGCCCTAGGCTTGAACTCTAGAGGCACTGGGGAATATGTGCAAAGGTTGGAGGTAGAGAAAAATGGTGTCTGGCATATAGGGGAGCCACTTATATGTGCAATATTTATGGCCACATGGACAGAGCGATGAAAGAGAAGAAGAATTTGAGCTGCAAGTAATATGCAACGTTATTTCATTTATCCCCATAACAACCCCATGACCTAAGTATTATTCTTCTCTTCGAGACCAGGTCACCCTCTGCCAATGTCTCCCTCTCCTCCCATATCCATAGTGATGGACCAGAGCTGGAAGTACTGTGATGTTAAGTCTGAGAGCTCCATCTAAACATGTCCTGCTAAAACCAAACCAAATTTGGGGCCAAAATGTCTCCAGATCATTCATTCATTCATTCATTCATTCATTCATTTTCACACATTTTTGTCAGCATAAATGTGCCATGATACTTTTTAATTAAAAAAAAAACCTGCTGAAGACAGATTCAACGAAGTGGTCATATACTCAAAATGTATGTTATGAAACAAAATTGGAAATAATCCTTTGGCATTTCCAAAGAAAATGTGAATTCCATTTTTAAATGCATGCCGAACAGAATACTCTTGTTATAAGGATTAATTGCCACTATATTCTCTATGGCATTCCATTTCATGGAATAATTTATAGTTGCAGACTGAAATATTACATTTTGTTAATTTTTTAATATTTATATTTTATGTTTTTAATTTAAATACAATTAATTAACATGTAATGTATTATAGGTTTCAGATACATGTCAGTGAGTCATCAGTCAATATAAGACACCCTCCTAAAAAAAAAAAAAAAGACACCCTCCTTGACTAAAAATGAGCAGTAGTATTCCCCATTGTGACCCATGTCTGTCACCAGCTCTAAGCCCATAGTACCTAAAGCATTGAGAATATTTATTGATCACTCATAGAAATAATCACTAGGACCTATGGACATCAAGCATCATTACAGACTTCTTTGTCTCTTTGTGGATCACCTAACTGTATTTTTTAAATTATTAACAAATACAGACTTGACATAAGGAATAATGGGCACTGTGAACATGCTATTACCTTAGGAAGATCAATAAACAAGATAAAGGATTGCTTTTTAAATTTTAGCTTCAAAACAAAGAAAACCCTAAATATGACCAGAAGGAAGGGTATTGACAAGGCAGCCTCTAAGGACTTTATTCGGGATAATAACATAAAAGTTTTTAATTCATCTAAGGAATTCCAACTGAAACCATTGGTTTCAGATATGTGGAGATCACCAACCTCACCCTCAATTCAATTCAGCTGACATGAAGTCACATGGACCCTTAGCACCTTGTCCATACTACCTACCTACTAGGTTCCTATGGTTTGCCAATATTGCATATCCGGGGCCAATCTCCTGCCATACTCCGTGGTCCACCCTCCTGGTCCATAAAATTGGTAACTCTAAATACAAGATACTCTCACCTCTCACTCAGATTCACAAGACAAAGGCCCTAAATCACATTCTTCCTGACTACTACATTGCCCCAGAAAACTGAAGTGGGAGTACTCCCTACTGTCTTTCTGGAAAATGACACTTTCTTCAAGTCTTAAAAAGACACACACACACACACACACACACACACACACACAGAGAGAGAGAGAGAGAGAGTTTCCTCCTCTCTATCTGATCCAAACTTCTAAGATGGTATTTTAAATCTTTCTTTGCACCGTTTTTACCACTTTCCTACTAGCAAACTTTTCTGTGTCTCTGCTTGAACAGAACAAATTTTTCCCCACACATGCATGTCTTGCTGGTGTTAGCCTCACACTGCCTAGAACACATTCTTCCCAACCCTATTCAACATGTCTCTACCTCCAGAAATAGCTTGGGCACACCTCCAGATAGATATCCAGTCTCTCCATGAAGCTCCACTTGCTCCCTGATCTCCCCTCATTAATGTCCAGTGGGCCTGGAACTCTGCACTGGGAGAATTCCTAGTTAGGGAAGAGGGTAGGGTAGTAGATGGTGAGTTGGACTACAGGAGCAGAGCTTCTTTGTGATGACACTCTCAGCTTGCCTTGCCTTCCCCAGATGGAGCCTGAGGTACAAAGAGTTAACGGGCCACAGCCAAGGAAGGACCCTAGACTCTAAAGCCCATTTTGGCAAAGACAGAAATCTGACAAAGAACTGAGGTCCAAGTCTCTTTCACCACCATGAAGTGAAAATACAAGGGAAGTCAGTTGACACAAAGTGCATTACCTATGACATTTATGATTTGCTCCAGTGTCATCTCCTTGATGTGTGACAACTGAACAGACAGGACAGAGTTTTGCTACTTCCACTTTTTACTTTGTTTATAAAACAAGTCACCCAACACTTTAACATTAGGCAACATGACATGATTCTCCAACTTCAATAACTACATGTAGGGCTAGCCTGCAGAAGGGAGGAGTGTACGACAGTCAAAGGATTGAAGGGGGTGTAGAATAGGATTTTCACCTATTTCAGGAGAATAAGGAAGTATCCTTATAGTGTAAGCACCCAGAGAAAAGATATTCCTGGATTTGTTACCTTTTTTCCTATAATCTGTAAATAACTATACAGGTGCATTCCATGTATTTTGCACTGGCGCTAAACAGAGACATTGGATGGTCTCTCAAGTAAAGACCACGTAAATTTCTACATGAGAAAGACTGGATTCAATCTATTAAAGATCAGATTTCAACTAAGTATAATGAATACAAAGGCAAATTCCAAAGTAGAAAATTCGGGAACCACAGTGATTCTTTGCACAAAAGAATTCAAGCAAAAGAAATATCTTCCATCCCTCTAATTTATCAACACCACCACCAATATCCCCAAATCATCACACACTCAGTTACACACAGTGCAAGACAATGGTGGCATATACAGAATTCCACTCTCTGGGAACTTACAACTTGGTGCATTTCATGAACACCTCCCCACCTGCTGAAATAAGTAAAAGATAGATCCACTATGAACCAGAAAGGGCATTCCTAAGTAAGAAATGAACAGTCAAGGCAAAGGTATGTCAGATCCCACTTGGCTTACTAGTAGATGAAAGGGAAGGGTACTAAGGACCACATTTTCCAGTGTTGGCAAGACTAGTGAAAATCCTCTGTGCACTGTGGGTCAGCCTGAGAAGACTGTGTAGAAGAGGTGGGAATTGATATTGTGTATAACTATAACCATCTTGATATTGTGCATAACTGTTGCCAAGGAAAACATCACTTCAAGCTACATCTTCACTTGGGCCATGATCCAATAGGTAGAGCTCCCTAAGGCCTTCCTTCTATGCCCCCCACCAAAACCACAAAACAAATTCCACCACACATTGAGCCAGTAAATCCAGTTTGCCCAAATGGACAAATCCACTTAAATATTTGCTACAGCTTTTAATATAAATCCAGGTACTAAAATATAATGTTAATGATAATGATGCTAATAATTCTTCTCAGTACTGGCCTATACAGGAAAGAAAGAGGGAAACCATAGTAGTAATAATAAATGTGTAACTTCTCTCCTAGAAAAAGAGAAGGAAAGGTCAGATAACTTCCTTCAAAGGTTGGAAAGAATGCTGAAGTAACCAAATTCGCTCATGCTGAAGAAAATAATATCCTAACTTATCTCCCAGGAGTCCTGTGAAAACCACCTCACCAAACGTATCACTTACCAGGCATCCTCCCACCTATGATCTTACTTCAGACTACATTCTGGTTACACGCAACTTAGAAGAAGCCTTTGTGTCCCTTTCTAAAATAAAAACTTCTACATACAACCTGCTTCATCTTCTCACCATGAGCCTAGAATGCCAAATTGTCCAAGTAGATATTACTAGGTGCAGCCAAGACTTGAAATTGAAGGCATGGCAGCTCCCAAACGGTCTGCTCATTAGACCAAGAGGAAATACAGCCACCGCCTCCAACTCACATACCTACCCTACCACCTCCAGCACTACAAATCCCATCCCAGTCTGGCAGAGGCTGAATTCCAACAGTGAAAACCTATCCTGATGCAGACTAATAGGCTCCAAACCAACTATATGTGGACTAAATCCATCCACCCAATAGATTCCAAGATCTATGTAGGTGGAGACCAAAACATTTTGCTCTCTCCTACAAAATACACGTAGTCCCTGCCAGCAGCAACACTATGCTCGTAGCATTGCACCATTAATTGGGTAAACAATCAGATAACCAGGGCTTCTAGGGAGGCTGTAGAGACTCCGTATTATCTAGTGTCATTCTGGGGTGGTTGTGAACAGGTGGCTTTTCTTAGTCCCTCTGGGATAATTTTAGAAAAGATGGAGTGAAATGCAATATTCCTCATTCACGATTTGACTCATTTACAGGTTTAGATTCAGTCAGAATCCAGTGAGGAACTTCTTCATATTTCTATCACGCCAAAACAAGACGATAACCTGACAAATCATAAAAGCCTGGGCTTCTGCTCCTAGAAGTCTTCAGAAACAAGATGGGCTACCAGGAAGAACTAGAATGAGATTTTCCAAACAGGAAGTAGAACGAGAACTGGGAAAGCCAGCAAGGGTGAGTAATTAAGGGATTAGAAAGTGATAGGAGACATTGATGTCAACAGTGAAATTCGCTTTCTTCTCTACTTCTCCGTATGATTCTCCAAACCATTTTCTCAATCCTGAATCCTGCCGACACAAAACACCTAATAAAAGTCCTCAGGAGAATGCAGAAGAAGGAAATCCATTTACCTTTCCAAACTACAAGTATAGTGTAGGGGAGCACTGATTCACAGTCCTTTTTTCCAAGAAGCCTTACTAAACACCTTTGTTTTTTCCCCTAAATTCTCCCTTTCCTTGTAAGCCCAGAATCATGAGACCCATCCAGTGGTCTAATCCATCACTCTAGTGTTTCTACATTTAGACTAGTTGCTGTGGGTGTTCAGACCTACGGTGCCTTCTTCCATGAACATCCTCCCAACACACACCCTCAGTAATATGCTGACGGTCAGAAAGGCTGACGGTCTGTCTGGTTATCTTCCTTCATATTTTTAAATGCGTCTTCCTGTCCTCCTCTGTAAGGACTTGGCTATTTCTCTTTCCATCCTGTCTCACCAGACTAGGCTTGGTTCTTAAAATAGCCCTAGAAGGATGCTCTACGTTACCACCATCTTCATTGGAGAGAGAATTGTTTTGCTTTGTTTTCAATTATATTTATTAGAGAGATGAGACAGAGAGAGAGAGAGAGAGAGAGAGAACACAAGCAAGGAGGTAAGGCAGAGGCAGAGGCAGAGCAGACTCTCAGCTGAGTAGGGAACCTGATGTGGGGCTTGATCTCACTGAGCACATAACAGCCCTGAAGTGATAATGGAGAGACATGGCCCAAGAACTGCTAGAGGGCAAGAGAAAGACAACCTATAAATCAACATTTTCCATATACAATCAAGATAAAAGGATTGCATGGATAAGTGTTCTCTGGGCTTCTAGTGTTAGCCTATGGCCCACAGTGTACACAGTGGTGGAGAGGTAGGAAGAGTAGAGAACAGTATAGGTTCCAAAGGTCTTCAAAATTAAAGAGTTGCTGATATATTTTGTGATAACAGCAAAGTGCTTCTTGGTGAGTCAGTGGTTTTATGATCACTAGGCGGTCACACCCAGGGGACTTTGGTAATCTTTCCTCCTAAGCCTGACCTGGACTATAATCCATCCCCACTACAACTTTTTTAAATTATGTAAGAAAGGCAGGGAGATACCTTCAGCAGCTATAAAATATTTAGCTCCTTGAGCCTGGAGGAAGAAGCCCCTCAAACCCACCCGGGTGATGCGGAACCACCTTACCAAACTGGACCTGCTCATCTGCAAAGTCCACACCAATGTCCTGCCTAAGAAAATGTGATAAAGAGACTTCCAGGATCTCCGATGAGAAAGGGAGGCAAAACATGGAGGCAGCAGAGTCAGGGGAAAAAATCTTCACTCATTCAAAGAGCATGTCTAAGCGCACTGCGTGCTGGGCCCTGTGGGAGAGACATAGATGAGGAAAGCAAGCTGTGCACCAGGTGAGAAAGGAAAGGACCGGAAGGAGGGCGGGGTAAACAGGTGCGAGGACCCTGGAGGAGAAGTGCCGAGGAATAACCTCCCCTAACTCAGATTGTCCTTAGCAGAACTGAGAACCTGTCTAGTCTGGAGGAGAATGTGTAGCCTTCCAAATCCCCCTGATCCCAGCAAACCTACCTGCCCTTCCCAAACTCACAAAGCCTCTGATCCACACCCCACCCCTAAACCAAAGTCTGGCTCTGGTGCCATGAAATACCCTCTGCTCAAACCCCACAGGGCTTCCATACCCAATGGTGTCCCAAGCCCAGGCTTCTTCCTCTCTGGCTCTGTCTCAGTTTTCCTACCAGGTCTTTAAACAAGGATAATCACTCACCCAGGAGATTCATCTGCCTTCTAGGAGAAATACTTAGAAGAAAGTGCAAGACAAACCCAGGGACAGGAAAGGAACTTGGCCAGGCAGAGTCAGGACTTGGAGCAGAGCTCACAGGGTGCCCTCAGGAAGTTGAGGCCCTGAGGAGGCAAGGTCCTCCTGGAGGAGGGGCCTAGGAATCTGAACACAAACCAGGCTGAGCCTCATTTTGTTGGGGCTAAAGGGTGAAGAGGTCTGGGAAGATGTGAATTAGGAAAGAGGTGGCTGAGCTGGAACCCTGGGGGAAGGCTAGAGGTGGGCAATGGAAGACTAGTGGGGCCCTACATGGTGAGGAGGTGGACTAGGGGCTCAAATGGGATTTTGTTGGAGACTCTGTTGGTAGCAAGGGGTGAGTTTAGGGGTTACCAAGCCCTCCAGGGTCCTGGGTATAGAGTAGGTCCTGGCTCGTAGGAGGAGAGTATGGGGAGCCCAGTGGAGCCCAGCCTGTGGTCTATGGAGGCCAGCCCCAGATCCAGCTAAGGAGCCCACTAAGCAGTTATATAACAAGGACAGAAGCACCCCACCACCCCAGGTACATCTACCAGAATCTCCTACAGGTTCCTCTACCAGCACCACATCCTGGCCCTTCCGTCATGTTTCCAATCACTCCAGGGATAAAACTAAAAGGGAGTTGTTTTAAGCTTCACCACAAGGGATGTCCTTAGATAGTCACTCAGCATTCATAGCACATTCTGACTGAATCACTGTGTGGACCAAGGAAAGATACAGTCTCAGCTACAGAGTTTTCTGTTCTAGACATTCATTACATAGCACTTCCAAGACCCTGAAACAGTCACCAATGGAAGAGGCCTCCTCCTTGCCTTCAAATGGAGATAAGACTTCCTGAGATGGAGAAGGTGAGGCCTACTTGGACAACCAGGGCTGAATGCACATGTGATGGACCCACAAAATGGGTCTCAAGGAAAAGGGGCACCACTGCCTCTACTTGATAGTGATGAGATTCCAAAGCCTCAATTAGGTTCCTTAAAGCCTGCGGTAGAGGTAGAGAGAGGGGAGAGAAGGGGAGCAGCCGGTCCTAAAGACAGTCTATACGAGCTCCATAAAGACAGAGCATTGAGCTTGCAGCAGAAAGAACTGCCCCAGATCTCAGGAAGAACCTCCACCTGAGAAAAACCTACAGATCCCAGCACCCCTGTCCTAACACATCTCCAGGAGGCAGGTCCTTTGTTCCAGGCACTGTGCTGGGGAGGGGGTGAGTGGCCCAGCCCAGACCACAGAGCCAGGATTCCCAGAGGCAAAGGAGCCTGGCAGGATTGGCAGGAGAGCTGTGATGACAGGACAGTAGGGGAGGGGCAGCTGGGTGTGTGATCTCTGTCTGTTCCCAGGGTCCTAGGCGGTTTTCCCTGCTTCAAGCTGGGATTGTCCCAGATGTGTCTCTGCTTGAGGGAAAGAAGGGCAGGTGCAGGGGAGGTTTCTGTGTATCCTGCATCTGGTCCCCAGAGCAATCCCTTCCCCTTCTCCTTGCCCTACTCACTGCCTGCTGGGGAGAGGGTGGGAGGCTGGGGACAGGCCAGGGTCCCCAGTTACTGGGGAATAAAAAAAACTGGCAGAGGCACTGCTTTCCCTCCCTCCCACAGGGCAGCAGGGGTGTGTTGGCAGCCTGGAGGCCCTCGGGCAAACCATGAGGCTTGTCCAAGCCCAGCGGGCCAGGGGTGGTACCTTGAGCCTGGGCACTACAGGATTCCTGCCTCCAGCCCACTGAGCTCTGGAGGCCCCACCAAGGCTGAGGCCATATTCCCCGTGTTCCCTTGCATGCTGCTACCCTCATATCTGCCTGGTGGAGTGAGCAGCCTTGGATTCCTTCTATTCACACTACGGGCACACCCAGAACCCCCTGCAAGTCAGGGCTGAGCACCAGCCTCACCACTGCTGCCCTTGCTGCTGTGCCCCTGGCCTGGCTGCCTCCACAGTGGACAGAGCAGCTCTGAAGCCTCCACCTGTGTCCAAACCAGATGACCAAGCTGCACCCCTGTCTCTGCCTCCACCATCGCCACAGCCACCACCACCACCTTCATAGCCTCAATCTGGATGGTCCCCATGGCCTGGGTCACATCTGCCTCTGAGAAGAAGACAAAGAGCAAGGGAAACTACACATGCACCCTGTGCTCCAAGGAGTCCAGAACAGCCACAGTCTCTGGAGGCAGGAGGCCATCCAAATGGGATCCGGGCTATCTGGGTTCCTGGGTGCTGTGGAGATGCCCACCGTGGTGCCCCAGGGCCTCCTGCATGTCCCCAGCTGAGTGAAGCCAGTGGGGGAGTGGGAAATGTGGGTGCAGGCAGGATCACAGGGTCCACAGGGGCCCAGGGGCCATAGGAGGCAGGTGACAGCGCCCACCTCTGGAAAGCACACCCTTGGGAAGCACACCTGTGAGGTGAGGCAAGGCCTTCAGTAACGTCTCCCATCCAAAATGACAGGAGCTGTGGCTCTCAGACAAGGAGCCCTGCCCGTGCCCTGTGTGCCAGCAGCACCGCAAGCACAAAGACCTTGTGAGCAGCAGGAATGTGCATAGGACATAGGGCGCAGTGCATAACCCCACAACGGCCCCCAGTGTGATAGAGCATCGCCTGCAGCGTCACCTCAACACTAGGCTCAAAATATGCGCTCTACAGACAGCCTTCGAATGGGACACGTGTGGCAGCTTTTGCTACTAAGGATCTACTGTGGGCGCACATAGTACTGCACCAAGAGGAGGGACAACATGTGTGTGGCGAGATGCCAAGAAGTGCACTGCCGATGCCCTCACCATGTCGTTGAGCTCCGCAACAAAGCTACAGGTGAGGTCTGTCCTAGGGCAGCAGTGGTGATGGTGGCCTGGCACACCTGACCCCACACACACCTGTTCCCTCGGTTGTGCTGAGGCCCCCTGGAGAGTGGGCAGGGGGGAGAGGACAGGAGTGGCCCCTGCCCTCACCCCTCTCCTCTATGGACCCCCTGCCCTGCCCTTCCAGGGATCTTGGAGCCTTGGTGGTCCTTCCCCCTCCTTCCACCCTACCCCCTACCACTGTCTGCGGCCCGCCGCCCCTCCCCGGAAAGCTGTGGGGTTTTTTTGTTTTGTTTTGTTTTTAGCATGGGGAGGGAGGTTAGGAAGAGAAGCATCAAAGATCTGTCTTAAAGTGCGGAAAAGGTGAGATTGGAGAAGGCGCAGAAGCAAGGAAGACGGGGAACCAACTTCATAAGGCCAGGGTGTTTGGGTCCAGGCTCTAAACATCATCCTACCTAAGCTCTGTCAGGGTAAAATAAGCCAAAGGCAGCAAAAGAAGGAGCCACTAGTGCCAGAGACAGACGAGTGATGGAATTTTAGGTGCCAGGATAAGCAGTAGGGGTTTCAGTAACTACAGGAGCTTCCTGCAAGTGGGCAGAATGCTCCCACGGTGTCCGCCACCCCTTGTCCACCCCACATCTTTTTTTTTCACCCACTCTCCTAGGAGCTGTGGCCCTGGCCATGTCATCTGGTTCCTGTGTCCGCTGCCCATTCACACTCATCATCCCTCCTTTTGCAGGGCTGCGTGGAAATAGAGGGTGCAGAGCTGAGATCTTAAGTCCCTCCTTCAGGCAAAGATGGAGGAACCTGGAGGGTGACCCTAGTGATGTCACAGGAAGTATCTGAAACTTGAAGGGGGGAAGGAGAGAAGAGGGGAGGAGGCCAGGGTGTCTGTCTCAGGAGCAAGAGACAGGGGGAGAGGCTGAGAGACACAGAGATGAGAGAAGCAGGGAGAGCCCTGGAAGGGAGGGCAGAGAGGGACCAGGGATGGGGGAGGCAGCACAGGAGACAGACAGCAGGACATGCAGGGGGAGACACTGACAGGCTCCCAGGGTGAGACTCACACAGATGTGAGGGGAAGAGAGACCCTCTGACCCTGAGGGAGGGACACAGGCGGGGGACAGCCAGAGGGAGGAGATAAGGACAGACCCAGCTGAGGGCAGACCCAGCTGGGAAATCTCAGAGCACAGGATATCTGGAGTCAGACAGACAGACCCTAGACAAACAGATGCATTGACAGAGGTGAAGGTGAAGGAGGCCACGATGGAAGGAAGAAGCCAGGGCTGCAGGGAGGAGGTGAGGGAGCAGACAGGGAGAGAGAAGGGGGCATGTGTGCAGCAGGAGGGGGAGCCAGGCCAGGGAGGGGGCTGCAGAGTGGCTCCAGGAGCCTCTGCCCTCCCTCCTGGCTCCTGCTGAGCCCGGGCCCCTCTCAGGACCTGCTGCTGCTGGATGGGCCCAGAGAGCTGACAGGGCCAGGCTGCTGCCAGGGCTGCCCCAGGCTCCCTCCTGTGCCCACCTTGGGGTCCCTAGGGCCCTACGAGGATATGGACATGGTCTCCCATGCACTCCCCCCTCCCCCCGCCGATGATGCTGCCATCAAAGGAGGCCTGAACTCAGCCCTAATATCTCAGAGCCTGGCACACCCAGGGCAGGGAAGTGGGGGACAAGGAGAAAGAGAAACTGAGGCAGGCAGGCAAGGGAGGCTGACCAGCTCTGGAGAAGGTGCTGGGATAGCTTAGTTAGGGATCCCATGGAGGAGAGGAGAGAAGGCCTGGACTGTGTCTGCACTGACAGCTCAGGAAGCCCCCTCCACAGTGAGAACAAAATAACCTACTAGTGACTGTCCATTAATTTGGGGTCAGCAGTGTAGACAACCTCTGAGCAGTCAGCATCAATGCCTTCAAGCAGCTCCTCACTAAAGGCCTCCAGTAATACACTAATGAAACCCACAAAGGAGAAACTGAGGCAGAGACTAGAGACCTGGAGGCCAGTGTACATGCTTGAATCTAGGTTGCAAGGGACCAGTGATGAAGCAACCACCGCACAAGTATGTGAAGACCTAAGACAGCATGGCAAGCTGGCCCCCTCCTCTTACCCAGGCTTTCTCAGGGCTCTGCAGAGACCAGCTCCCCCAGCTCCCCTCAGGGCCAGGGGAGACCCTGACAACATTAACCCAAGCAACCTAAAGGAGAATTGTTCTCCCCGGCCCCGGCTCTGTCAGCCACATGTGAAGGTCCCTGAGCCAGATGTGTGGTCACAGCTGGAGCCCAGGGAGTCTCTGTAGCAGCAGAAGGGAGGGTGCACAGGGAACGTTCCAGAGAAGTCTTAAAGACAAGACCAGGGAGCAAAGCTCTCCAGGTCTATCCCACCTCCATGGACACTTAAAAATGTAATAAAGTTTGAATATCCAATGCTAATAGGTAATTACAGCCAGGAGCTGGGTAATCATATTACCTCTCACATTTTACACGTAACCCTTTTCCTCCCCCAGGGACACACATCTTTATAAAACACAATGAACCAGATCCTGGATCAGTAGCTGCCTCCACTAGAGATGGGTTTCATTTCAGAAAGAAATTTAGAATTCCCTAGAAGAGCAAAAGACACGAACAGAAATCTCACAGAGGAAGACATGGACATGGCCAACATGCACATGAGAAAATGCTCTGCATCACTTGCCATCAGGGAAATACAAATCAAAACCACAATGAGGTGCCACCTCACACCAGTGAGAATGGGGAAAATTAACAAGATAGGAAACCACAAACTCCTGCACTGTTGCTGGGAATGTGAACTGGTGCAGCCACTCTGGAAAACTTGTGGAAGTTCCTCAAAGAGTTAAAAATAGACCTGCCCTACGACCCAGCAATTGCAGTGCTGGGGATTTACCCCAAAGATGCAGATGCAGTGAAACGCCGGGACACCTGCACCCCGATGTTTCTAGCAGCAATGTCCACAATAGCCAAACTGTGGAAGGAGCCTCGGTGTCCATCGAAAGATGAATGGATAAAGAAGATGTGGTTTATGTATACAATGGAATATTCCTCAGCCATTAGAAGCGACAAATACCCAGCATTTGCTTCAATGTGGATGGAACTGGAGGGTATTATGCTGAGTGAAGTAAGTCAATCGGAGAAGGACAAACATTATATGGTCTCATTCATTTGGAGAATATAAAAATAGTGAAAGGGAATAAAGGGGAAAGGAGAAAAAATGAGTGGGAAATATCAGAAAGGGAGACAGAACATGAAAACTCCTAACTCTGGGAAATGAACTAGGGGTGGTGGAAGGGGAGGTAGGAGGGGGGTGGGGTTCAATGGGTGACAGGCACTGAGGGGGGCATTTGACGAGATGAGCACTGGGTGATATTCTATACGTTAGCAAATTGAACACCAATAAAAAATAAATTTATTTAAAAAAAAAGAATACCCTAGAAGAGGATTTCCTTAGAGCCAGGGGAGGTAAATGCCAGAACCAGAGAAATACACACACACACACACACACACACACACACACACACACACATGCAGGTAAAGGAAAGCCTCTCTTCACTGCTGTTTCTTTGTTTGTGGGATGGACCTCCGGATGATGTGTCCCACATTGAGAAAACAATAGTCTCTTTAAACATTAGGAAATAGATTCCTGTCTAACCATGAGTTGCAGGAGAGAATGACTTCTCCCCTCCCCAGGTTATGGCAAACATTCTGAGGAAGGATGACACAGCCTGGAGGGAAGAGCCCACATGCAGATGCCCGGTTACCTGTCCTGTCCCCCAAGGCCTCCCTGTCCTGTAGATCTCACCTCCCTGCATGTCTCAGCGTCCACTCTTTGGAGTCCTCCTGTGAAGCCCAGAAAGAAGGAAAGCACCCCAGGGAGGAGAACACAGGTCCTTGTTCTCTGGGATCGGAGGAGTGAGACACACCAGATAAGAAACTCTGGTAGAGAAAGAAAGAAAGAAGGAAAGAAGAAAGAAAAAGAAAGAAAAAAAGAAAGAAGAAAGAAAGAAAGAAAGAAAGAAAGAAAGAAAGAAAGAAAGGAAGGAAGGAAGGAAGGAAGGAAGGAAGAGCATCAGGCAGGAGAGGGGGAGAGTGGAAGGGGGAAGGATGAAATAGGTTCCTACGATGCAGTCAGATCCTTCCAGGGCTGAAGGACTCTGGAAAGAAGGACGGGAACAGAAGCGGAGGATACAAAGGGGGATGAGGGGGCAGGAGATGCCAGATTGAGGTACAAGGGCTGGGACCCAGGAGGCCAGTGTGCTCAGCAGGTCTGCAGAGGAGAAGCTGAGCAGACCTCAGAGCTGATGAGGAGGATGGATTAAACACCTCATGCACTCAGACGTATGATTCTTTACAACTGCGCACGGGGCTTTGCAGGAGCTCATTTTACCTCTAATAACAGGCTCCAGAAGCAGAAGTCAGTGCTGCTAATTTACAATGACTTTAAGGCACAGAGAGGGGAAGTCACTGGCCTCAAATCACAAAGCAGGTGAGGGCAGAGCAGAGAATCACAGGACTGCGTGTGGGGCCCCATCCTGCAGGCTCTGCCCTGAGAAGCAGCCAGGCGTGGGGCCAGGGGTGGAAGGGACAGGAGACTCTCCAGAGGACAAAAGACCCCACTCCTGGGGCCCTTCTCAGCATGTCCTGCCCAGAAGAGCTTTGTCAAGTTGAGGCCTCAGCTGGGAAGTGGGGCAGGAATACCTTACCCTCTGCACATGAGAGGCTGATACACATCATTTTTTTTAAATATTTTTTTTATGTATGATAGTCACAGTGAGAGAGAGAGAGGCAGAGACACAGGCAGAGGGAGAAGCAGGCTCAATGCAGGGAGCCGATGTGGGATTCGATCCCGGGTCTCCAGGATCGCGCCCTGGGCCAAAGGCAGGCGCCAAAAGGCTGCGCCACCCAGGGATCCCGATACACATCATTTATGGGAGGACTTTGAGCCCAGAACATAGAATTCTGTCCTTGGAAGGGGGGGGGTGATGGGAAGAGCCCAGAGAAAGGTCTGAGAGCCTTCAGGCTTCCCATGACCCTCCCCACCCCACCCTCGTCTCCCTCTCTCTCTTTCTGTCTCCTGACCCCCAGGGGCCCCTTCCCCACCTGTCCAGTTCCAGCTACTGTGTCCCCCCAGATATGGCTCCCCAGCCTGTGGGGTCCAGGCTCACCATCCTCACAGCCCAGGAGGACACATCAGGGCCAGGAAGTGTCACTCCCAGCATCCTGCCCACCCAGCCCAGGGTCACCATGGAGCTACAGCCCTGGCACAGGTTACATGGTGGCCCTGCATCCAGCAGACCCTCCTCCTCCATCCCTGTGCTTCCCTCACACACACCCCCCAACTCTCTCTCTCTCTCTCTCTCTCTCTCTCTCTCTCTCTCCCCCTCCCTCCTCAAGAGTCTTCCAGGCTCATATCCCCTCCCTCCCCTAAGGTCATGCACTTCCTGAGAGCTCTGACTTCTCCTATCATCTCCTCTCCAGTTTCCTGCTCCTTGCTACTAACTGAGCATCATCCTCCTTGTCTCCTCAGAAACTTTCCAGACTTCTGTGTCCTCCTCCATTTTCCCTCCTTTGGTCATCGCCAGGCTCCCATCATCTGACTCATCTGTCCTGGTCCACTTGCCTTGACCCACTCCGCTCACACACACACACACACACACACACACACACTTGCTGAGGAAGCACCCAGAGCCCTGTGTCCCTCTGCCCTGGCTGTCAGCCTCCTCTTCCCAGCTGGCAGGGAGCTCCCCCAGGGCAGGGCCCCTGACCCTCCCTCTGGGCCTCCCCTGGGTGCCCAGCACACAGATATGGTAGGTGTGGGACTGATGGCTTCTGCTCCCCAGGAGAAAGGAGGGAAGGGAGAGAAAAAGCCAGGCAGAGGCAGCAATCTGAGCCTCCCCTGCCCTGTGAGGTTCAGGGTCAAGGCAGCAGCAGCTGGAGGGAACCCATCTCAGGGGGGTAGTACTTTCCTTTAGAAATCCCAGGGCACCTCTGTGTGAGTGTGTACATGTGTTTGCACCTGCCATGCAGGGAGGGGAGGGAGGATGTGGGTCTGAGGCTCCAGGAGTCCAGGTCCTGTGTGGAGGGGAGAGGACTGGGGGAGCTGGACCCCAGAGCAGGGCAGCTCCCAGCACACAGAGGCCCATGAGCGCAGGGACGGAGGGGGTCAGTGTGGCCACAGCAGGATGGATGCAGGTGGACCGTGGACATGCCTCCTTCCTCCCTGCGTGTGAATTGGCTCATTCAAATTGCATTTGGTTTCCTGTGTCCCGTGGTTCAATCCTGCCCCCTCCTCCCTTCTTGTCCACACTCAAGGGCATTTCCTGTGCTCAGAGCTTAGAGCCTTTGTTAGGCTGAACCATATGCAATCCCTGATAGTCAGTTTGGGCTTACACGGTCTATTACTCTCACTCTTCTCCCTTCTACAGATTTTTTGGACTCCAGGCTAAGGCCCAGGGGAGCAGAGTGAGGAAGGGCACATTTACTGAGTGCACACTGTGTGCTCCTTGTGGCATTCCTACCACAGCGCTGATGCTCACTATAGACCCTGGAAGGCTTTCCTGCAGCCCCGACAGGTATTCCCCACCTGTTCAAGGTGAGTGAGTCCAGGTGAGGAGGCTACACCAGGAGGAACAGGGCAGGGATCAAACTCAGCCCCAGACTTCTTGCTTTCCCACCTCCATCCCCCACCAGGGAAGTCCTGACACAGCCTGTGAGCCAAAAGCCATGCCTGCAGCTTCAAGACAGGGAGGGCAGGGGGACACAGGCCACACTGGAGCTCTGGGGGGGGCAGGAGAGCCCCCATGCTCAGGGGCAAAGCCCAACGAGCACACCTGCACCCCAGCTGAGAAGGGCCAATGCTAGAAAGAAGCAAGACAGAAACCACCCATGAGCACAGGTGACAGGTGGCAGCAGCAGAAGCCAGAGGCTGGGAGGGCAGAAGGAGGACCTGCAGGGAGAGGCCAAGGTGGGTGTAGACAGAACACAAGTGTGATACTCTGGAGAAACAGGGCTACAGGGTTAGGGCACCAGGGTGGGAGCCTAGAGGGGGCAGGAGGAGGAAAGTTAGAGTCCAGGGGAAAGGATGGAAGCAGGAGGGAGGGAGAGAGCATGGAGGAGACAAGGGACTGAGGGGAGGCACCAGGGGTAGGGGCAGTGCTGAGAGGGGGTGTGAGAGGAATTAGAGAAGGGGGTGAGGTGGAGGAGTGGAGAAGGAGTGAAGGAGTCTCTCTCTCTCTCTCTCTCTCTCTCTCTCTGTCCCTCTTTCTCTCCCACGCTTTCCAAGACAAAAGCAACAAGTGTCTGGTGTTTGGCTCTGAGCCTGGGTGTGCCCCACTGCACCACCCCAAACCCTGGCAGGCACCCCCTATTATGACCAGTGAGTGTGTCCTTCTGTGTGGGGCAGGCCTGTGGGTGCCTGAGAGTGTGTGTGTGTGTGTGTGTGTGTATGAGTGAGTGCACCTGCTCGGTGAACAGCCTGTGCCTGCAGGGCTGGGTGTGGGTCTGGGGCCCTGAGGCCTATGTCCGGGTTCCCCCCCTTCAGGGAGCGTCTGCACAGGTTTACCTGGTGCTGGTCTCCGTGGGCAGAGCACTTTGCCACTGTGCTGTTTGCCCCCTGGTCAGGCCCTCAGCGGGGGCAGATCTACCCAGTGGAGGGAGAGCAGGAGGTGATGCTGGGGCAGCCAGGGCCCTGCAGACTCTTCTCCTCCTGCAGACACGCCCAGGTACACACACACACACACACACACACACACGCACGCACAACACACACCTTGCACACGCAGCCCTCCACCACATGCAGCCACATAAAATACCCGAAGACCAAGACGCTGTTCACACATGACCACATGGAGACACACAAATGAACAAAGGTGCTCAGACAGTCCAACGTGCCATCACCCACACGGATGGAAGGCAGGAGCCTGGGACACAGAGTCACTTGACACAAAGTCACCTGAATGTGACCTCTCCCCCTCCCCCCGTACACACACGCACAGAAGACACGCTCACTGGGGCACACACCTCTGCAGACACCTGTGCACATGCGCATCACTGCCCGGCACATCCCAGGGCTCCCTCCGTGGGCCTCACTCCCAACCCAGCAACCTCGGGACACCCTGCCTGGCTGTGAACATCTGCCCCCCGCTTCATGCTGGGTCCCCAATCCAGCTGTTTACCCCAGGCCAGCCCAGCTGTCTCCTGCCTGGTGAGGGTTTGCTCTTCCTGCTTCAGAAGCAAGAGAGAGAGGTGACTGGGGCTCCAGCAGCCACCAGGAATGTCCCCTCTGTCACATGCTGGGAGCTTCTCCCTCACAATGACCTCTCAGAGCCATGTGGGAGGAGGCACATCCTCCACTGTGTCTCCCACATCCACCTGGTTTCTCACTGGAAATCCTGCTCCCAGCTGGGTCCTCCCTTCTCCCCCAGCCTCGGAGAGCACTAGGCGATCCTCACACTGAGATCCGCCCCGAAGGACACACGGGGCCCCTGGTGAGGACACTCAGGGCGGCCCTGCAGGCTGTGAGGGCCATCCCCACAGAGGAGGCCGCAGGAGCCAGGCTCCTGCAGGGACAGGTGACACCGCCACTGGGAAGCAGGTGGCAGGCAGGGGACAGGCTCACTGTACTGAAAACAAGGCAGAGGGACAGGGTCAGCCTAGAAGCAGCCCTGACGGCCTCCCCACCTCAGCACAGGGTTGTGTCCACCCAGCCCAGGTCTCTGGGGACACAGGAGCCCTGCTGGCCTCCCCCCTGCCCCTGACCTGCTGCCCCACAGCCTTGGCTTCCCCAGCGCCACTGCCTCTCCTGCACCCCTGCCTCCCACAGGTGTCCTGCTCCAGCCCTGTCCCCCTCAGTCCTCTGTCCCTTCCTCACTCTCAGGTCCTCTCCCTCTGATCTTGGAGTGTGGGGGTGGCTCTGCCACTTCTTTCCCAGCTCAGGCTGTCCCTGACTTGCATCTGGTGTCTCTCCCCGCCCCCCTCCTGCTCAGAGCAGGGGCTGCAGAGGGAGAGGGTGCCCGGGTCCCTTCAGCACCACAGGACTCTGGCATTGTGACTAGAGCTCTGGCCTGCTGGGGTCCTGCCACACACACACACACACACAGACACACACACACACACCCTAGTCCCTCCTCCCACCACAGCCCCAGGTCCTGAGAGGCCAGCAGAGCCCTTGACTCAGAGCCTGCACCCCACCCTCTGCTGCCTCTCCCTGCCCCTTCTCCCTGCCTCCCCCCTGCCCCCACCTCCTCCTCACCCTCCTCTGTCTCCCTCTCCCTCCCTCCCTGTGGGCCCTTCTCTGGAGTCTCCTCACCCTGGCCCCCCTGTCCAGGGATCTGCCCTTGGCTCTGGGTCCATGGCTTTCACACCCCCTGAGCCTGGGTCCTTCTCCTGTCTCTGAGTCCATATGTCTGGAATATTCTGTGTGAAGAGGAGTGAGGAGAGGCAGGAGGGCCACCTGGCTTTTCCTTTATGCTTGGACAGCAGGTGGCAGCGCAGCTCCCAGAGGTGAGGCCTCCAGGGGCCCAGCTGATAACTAGAGCCAGCCCTGGAGCCCACATGTGCTCCATTCCCAATCCAGGGGTCTTCCCTGGGTGCCCACAGCTGCTCCTGTTGGACCCTGGCTCACGGGTGCCAACGTGTCCCGGTGGACGCCCCAGAGACTCAGACCCCAGACAGGCAGATGCAATTAGCAAGAGGGTTTATTGGACGTTTGCGCAAACGGGCTCTCCGCCTCCGAAGAGGAAGAGAGCCCCGATTAGCAATTACAGGTATCTTTTAAAGGCAAAAGAAAAAAACTCGCTTAAAGACAAAAGAACCGCGGGGGTCGCATAGCATCCAGGTTGATTTCTCAGAAGGTCAACATGAACCTATTCAGGGACATTCCAATCAGGGTGTGGGGGGAAATGGTTTTCTTATCACAAACAGAATGCTTTTTGTTGCTAAAACTTCAGGAAGGCACCTGGATGGGCTGCCTCTGGATTAGGGCTGGCCCTACTTACAGGGGGGGTTTCTTCATTCCCTCCTCTTTGTTTGGGCTGATTTTAACCTTAAAATCTTAGGGAACATTTATTTTTTCAGTTTGGAGGGCCCGACATTGTTAATACCAGAGCTTGGGTAATGGACAATTTTTCTCGGATGAACTGGAGCAGCCGGTTAAGGATGCAGGGGCCGAAAGTTAGCAGCAGGAGCAGGATAACTAGAGGGCCCATAATGGTAGAGATTAGGGTGGTCAACCAGGGAGACTGATTAAACCAGCTTTTAAACCAGCCCTGCTGGGCCTCCCGGTCCCTTTGTCTTTTATTTAGCCTATCCCTGAGTTTGGCCATGGAGTCTCTGATGACTCCAGAATGGCCTGCACAGAAACAGCATTCCTCTCCCAGGGCCGCACACAGTCCTCCCTCTTTCAGGAGTAGTAAATCCAAGCCTCTCCTGTTTTGAAGTGCTACTTCTGAAAGTGAGGTGAGGGACTGTTCTAACTTAGAAACGGACTGCTCTAGTGCCCATAGATCCTCATCTACAGCTGCCTGGAGTTCTATATAACGTCGTGAGCCCTGGATCAGAGCAGCTGCGCCAGTACCCACCCCAGTAGTGACCCCTAGTCCCAACATAACGACTAGGGTTAGGGAGACAGGTTCGCGCCAAAAACGGGTGGGATGTTCATCATACTGATTTTCTAGAGTTTCAGCAGGGTGATAGAACACCCTGGGTATGATCTGCACCATGACACAGAAGTCGTTTGAGCTATTTAGAACCTTAGCTGACACACGGGGTGAGGCCTTTGTTGCATGCCCACCAAGTTCCCGGCTGGGGCTCCAGGTAAGAGTCAGTCCCTAAAATCGGGGCGGTAGTATTGCAGAGTCCCTGGTAACCCCGGGTGAGTATAGTTAGCCTTGACAGTGATGTAATCCCAGGAGGAGGAGGGCCTCTCATCCTGTGTCTCCCTAGTCTCGCACCCCCAATTTTTACAATAGAAGTGTTCCCCTCCTCCACAGGTGGGATTTAGCCTGCGATCTCTGTGGTACCCGGGACAGACATAAAAGGGAAGAGTGCTGAGCATGGCCCTTCTGTCAGGCGTGCCACATCCTCCCCATGGGTCTAATCCCAGTTGCCCTGGAGGGCTTTCTCGGTTAGGGGCTCTAGAGGTGTCCAAGTATCCCTCTAGGTCCCATGGGCTAGGGGCCCCTATGGTTAGCTTGCATAGGTCAGGATATAGGTTAGGCCACCAGGTTCCCACAGGGGCGGTCTTAGTTATAGACCAGACCTCATCACCCCCAGACGTTAGTACCTGCCAGGTTAACATTTTGAGGGCATGAGGGTCACCTTTGGCGGAGGTGAAGAGCGCTAGGAGAGGTAGGAATATAACAACTGTCATTGAACAATTTTTGAAAGTCTTATCTTGAGCGGGTTTTGGGTGCGGTGGAGCTTCCACTGAGGTGGCTCCTCCCGTCCGTCCTGGCTGGCGTCAGCGGTGCTCGTTGATGGGGCGCGCTTGACGTGTGAGGCGTGGACCCAAGCAGCAATGCCGTCTACCTTTAAGGCGGTTGGGGTGGTCAGTCCTACAGTGTATGGGCCCTTCCAGCGGGGCTCAAGCGTCCTGGACTGATGTCTCCTGATGTAGACGGAGTCACCGATCTGGAACGGGTGTGGGTCGGTTGTGTCTCCGGGGCGGTAGACAGCTGCAAGGGGTTTCCAGATCTGGCGCTGGATAATCTGGAGCGCCTTTAGCCTGTCCTGTAAACCGGGAGTGTTAGCAAGAGGGTCAATAGCAGAATCTAGTAAGTCCGTCACTGGTGGGGGACCTCCATAGAGAATCTCGTAAGGAGTTAGCCCATGGCGCGCGGGAGTGTTCCGGACTCGGAACAGAACCATAGGGAGGAGTTGGACCCAGTCTCTAGTGCCAGTCTCCAATGTCAATTTGGTTAGGGTCTCTTTAATTGTTCTATTTATTCTTTCTACCTGCCCTGAGCTCTGGGGTCTGTATGCACAATGTAATTTTTAATTTATCCCCAGTAATCTGGCCACCAACTGACTTACCTGGGAGACGAAGGCAGGGCCGTTGTCCAACCCTATTACCTTGGGCAGTCTAAACCAGGGGAAAATTTCTTCTAGGATTTTCTTGACAACCACCTGGGCAATTTCTCGTTTGGTGGGGAAGGCTTCTGTCCATCCTCCTGTGGGCCTAGTGCAGCGGCCCGTGCTGTTTCATCGGCCATCCTGTTCCCCTCTGCTACTGGGTCGTTGCCTCGCTGATGCCCCGGACAGTGAATTATCTACCACGGCCGCCCCGGCTTTACGTTCACCATTTCGTAGAAAGCTACTCCCCTCGGTGTACCAGGTTGCTTCAGCATCTGGCAAAGGCTGGTCCGTCAAGTCCCCTCTGGTGCCATGGACCTCGGCTAGGATCTGGTGGCAATCATGCATTAGCAGGGAGGGGGACTCGGCTTCTGGAAGCAAGGTGGCCGGGGTTAGGGATGTAGCCGTTCCGAACCTTATCCGCTCGGAATTCAGTAGCATGGCCTGATAATGGGTGACCCGAGCGTTTGAGAGCCATTGATCAGGGGGCTGGCGGATGACTGTCTCTATAGCGTGGGGGGCCACCACAGTGAGGGGTTGGCTGAAGGCCAACTTATCTGAATCTTTTACCAGGACTGCCACAGCCGCTATTATTCGGAGACATGGGGGCCATCCTGATGCCACGCTGTCTAATTTTTTTTGAAAAATATGCCACGGGCCTTTTCCAGGGTCCCAGTTTCTGAGTTAGGACCCGTTTGGCTATTCCTCAGCGCTCATCAGCATATAGCGCAAATGGCTTGGTTACATCTGGGAGGCTCAGGGCAGGGGCAGTCAATAAGGCCCTATTTATTTTGTCAAAAGCCAATTGTTGCTCCTTTCCCCAGTGGTAGGGGGTGTTGGATTTCGTGAGAGGATATAGGGGAGCCGCCAGCTCTGCAAACCCGGGTACCCAGAGGCGGCAGAACCCGGCACTGCCAAGGAACTCTCGTAGCCCTCTGGCATCAGTGGGTGCTGGGATCAGGGCTACAGCCTTTTTGCGGCCCTCCGTCAGCCACCTCTGGCCTCCTTCCAGGAGATATCCCAGATAGGTCACTCGTCTCTGGCCCATTTGGGCCTTTTTGGCGGAGGCCCTAGACCCCAGTCCTCCCAGTCTCTCGAGCAGGGCCCCCGTACCTTTTACACAATCCTGTTCTGTCTTAGCCGCTATGAGCAAATCATCCACGTACTGCAGGAGAACGAGGTCCGGATGGCCAACTCCGAATTCTGCCAAGTCCTGATGCAAGGCTTCGTTGAACAAGGTGGGGGAGTTTTTGAATCCCTGTGGTAGCCTTGTCCAAGTGAGTTGTCCTGAGAATCCCGTCTCAGGATCTTTCCATTCAAAGGCAAAAATAGGCTGGCTTTGAGAGCTTAACTTTAGGCAAAAGAATGCATCTTTAGATAGAGCTCAAGGGTCCTTCTGCCTCAGTTAAAACTGAATGTTGAGCTCCCGTAGCAACCAGGAAGGTCACTGGTTGACCCCCCCACTTTAAGGGTTATCTGAGGCTGGGGGGGGGGGGGCTCCTGGCCCTGACATCCCTAATCTTCATCCTCTAGGGACAGTACGGGAATGGGCTTCTTCTTAGGTACCTGCGTTTGGCCCTTCTTTGGACAATCTTTAACCCAATGTCCTTTTCCTTGCAGTAGGCACGCTGGTCTCGTTCAACCCGTGGTTTTCTTTTGTCTCCCAGGTCCTTACTCTGTCGTGACTTACTCTGCCCTGAGCCCTGTACTACGGTGGCCAGTATCCCAGTCAGTTCTTTACTGCGTTTCCTCTCTCTCTCTCTCTCTAAGTAGACATACGGTAGCCCTCCAGTAATCTTCCCAGAAAACCTGCCGGCGTCTCATCTTTTCCCTGCACTATAGCACGTACCTTTGCCAAATTGGTGGGGCGTCGCCCTGCCCCTTTGAGACCCACTAGGAGTACCTGGCGATAGAGACGGAGCCGCTCCCTACCAGCAGCAGTGTCGTAGTCCCAGGTCGGGCCAACCAAGGGGAAAACATCCTTGATTTCATTAGGCAGCTGGGGCGGCCTCCCATCCGCCCCGGGGCCCTTTTTCTGTAGACGCGCTGTCTCTCCTCCGTGGTGAGGAGAGTCTGCAGGAGCTGATCAGGGTGCCCATGGGGTCCTGGCTGAGAGACCGGGGCCTTCACCTGCAAGATAATATCAATATTAAAAGTTCCATTCCTGGGCCACCCGATGTTGAGAGTCGGCCACTCTGAGGAGCAGGTGACCCATTTTCGTCTTCTGACTTTGACCGAAAGGTTGTGTGCCCGGCTTGCGACTTCTTTCCAGTGATCTAGAGTGAGGCTTAGAGGGGTGGTTACAGTTTGCCCCGCGGGTGTAGAAAAGAGGTGAGCGGGGAGGAGGAGGACAGGAAGAAAGACACAGAACAGACAGACGTACACAGATGACAGGACTGGCACGGCGGATTCAGATGGGAGCGGTCGCCAACAACGACCCTCCCCGAAGAGGAGGGATTGCCGGGGCTCCGTTCCTCTTCCAGACCACTCCGGAGTCCGACTCCGGAGGGGGACCAGGGGTCTCAGGGCACGTCTGCCTCCCCCGCTGGTCCAAATACAGAGTACAGCGTCCTGCAGGCACAATACAGACCCCGCACAATACAGACCCGGCCAGTCAGACAAACAGACGAGACAGATATGACATTTAGCGAGCTCGGTCTTACCTCCTACCGGTCTTAGGATTGAGCCTGGGGCGTCTCGGATCCCGGACGAGCCCCCAAATGTTGGACCCTGGCTCACGGGTGCCAACGTGTCCCGGTGGACGCCCCAGAGACTCAGACCCCAGACAGGCAGATGCAATTAGCAAGAGGGTTTATTGGACGTTTGCGCAAACGGGCTCTCCGCCTCCGAAGAGGAAGAGAGCCCCGATTAGCAATTACAGGTATCTTTTAAAGGCAAAAGAAAAAACTCGCTTAAAGACAAAAGAACCGCGGGGGTCGCATAGCATCCAGGTTGATTTCTCAGAAGGTCAACATGAACCTATTCAGGGACATTCCAATCAGGGTGTGGGGGGAAATGGTTTTCTTATCACAAACAGAATGCTTTTTGTTGCTAAAACTTCAGGAAGGCACCTGGATGGGCTGCCTCTGGATTAGGGCTGGCCCTACTTACAGGGGGGGTTTCTTCACTCCTAAAAGCAAAGCACACTCTGTAGGCCCAGTGGGAAGGCAGCTCGCAGCCCTGGGCTTCAATAACCTGATGTCACAGCCACCACTTCCCCCGGTGATATCTGCTCACACACAGACCTGGGCACAAGGACTGTGAACCCCGCAGCACAGACCTGCAGGCCACACACACCTGCTGTGCACACCCCGGCCTCAGCACCCACACCCTGTGCTCCTCAGACTCCCCCAGCCCTGCCCTCTGCTCCTCCCTCCTGAGCTGCCAGAGGAGCTTCTCTCCATCCCTCATTTGCTCTGTGCCCTGTGTGTCCAGGGGCTCCTGGAAGCTGCACACAGGGAAGCACTTTCAGGTCCCTCCCACCACAGCCTCTGTGTTGTTCCCTGGCACTGGCTGTGGAGACAGGGGAAACAGAGGGAAAGCTGGTGGTCTCTGAGGTCCGTGCTCTGGATCTGCCCTGCTGATCACCCCCCTCCTGCCCAGGAAAGGTCTGACCCCTGCGACTCACCAGGCTTTACCCCACATCCTCTCAGGGTTCCTATCCTTGGACTAACTTCCCTATTCAGAGGAAACTACTTATATCCTGGGGTTGGGTGCCAGGGTTCAATTTCACAAACGGACCCTGGCCTTATATGGCACCTAGTGAAACAAGAGGATTTGAGTTAGATTCAGTAAGAACAAGGGGTCTGAAAGACTCACCTTGTATGAAATTCAGTAAAAATGCATACATGGCCTCACCAGAGGCCTCCAGGAGACAAGGACTTGTTCTGGACCTGTCTGTGTAGTACTGACTTGAGACAGAAGTTTCCACCCTGATTCAGGTCATACCAGCCTCAGAAGGTGGCACACAAAGACTTCTGGGGACCTCAGGCCCTCAGGCAGAATGAGGGGAGCCTAGAGTTAGGACCTGCAGCCTGGTGCCCTCATCCCCGATCCTGGAGTGGAGAATGGGAGAGAGCAGGCCTGGACCCCCACTGTCTGGCCTCCCTTCTACCCTGGCTCCACCTCTTTATGGCCCTCCCTGGTCAGAGCAGGGCCTCTGAGCTCTTCCCATGCAGCCCTGAGTGCAGGCCTCAGGCCCCAGTCTGCACCCAGCCTCCAACCCGGGAAGCTGATGCCCTCCCCCTGTGCCTGGCAGGGCAGAGGCAACCCCTGCTCAGGCTCCCATCCCCCACCCCAGCACCGACAGCCTCCCTCTTCTGGCGTCCCCTCCCCCTACCATATAGCAGGGCTTTGAACCTGCTGGAAATGTGCACAAATAACATCAAAGACAACTTCATATCTGAGTCCTCAAGCTCCCCTGGGACAGCACACACAATGCACACATGCACACACATGCTGATACACATACAGAGATCTGAGCCTGAGGACTCAGATACGACGCTCACACTCATACATACACACAGACACACACACTTAAAATACACACATATACACACCCACATGTCACATTCTCACACGTATGCAACACAAAGATGCATCCTCACAAACTCATATATTTACAGACAGATCTGCACACCCAGACTTACACAGTCTTGTACACTCATCAAACACACCTGTGCACACATACACACCACTCTATTCCTCCCTTCTATGGATGCAGAGCCCAGACCTCTAGAGTTTAGAGGGCTAGCATGTCCAGGGGAAAGCAGGGAAACCCACAGGACACCTATTTCCAGTTTCCAGGCCCACACTGGAGTTCCTCTACTCTCTCCCCTTCTTGTTACCAGAGTCTCTGGACTGTGGCCCTCACCATGGAAGTACAATCTGCCGAGATAATTTCATCTCTTCAGACAACAGACACTTTGAGCACTGACTAGCAGCATTCCCCATCTCACCTCCCACCCTCAGGTCTGCAGCCGAGGCAGACACATAAAACAATGACTCCTCTGCTTCTCTCAGCACCTGAATTTCTGAACCATCCTTCACCTTCTTTAAGAGCAAGTTTGCAGCTACATGGAATGCCTGGGTGGCTCAGGGGTTAAATCGTCTGCCTTTGGCTCAGGGTGTGATCCTGGAGTCCCAGGACCGAGTCCCACATCAGACTCCCTGCATGGAGCCTGCTTCTCCCTCTGCCTGTGTCTCTGCCTCTCTCTCTCTCTCTCTCTATCTCTCTCTCTCTCTCTCATGAATGAATGAATGAATGAATGAATGAATGAATAAATAAATAAATAAATCTAAAAAAAAAGTTTGCAGCTAAAGAAAATGGCCAGAAGAGTTGAGCTCCACAGCGCAAGGAATGGTTTCCTGAAAACAAGGAAGTACTTCAAACTCTCATTGTCCTAATGTAGAGGACCAGCCTCCCCCATCCCAATCCCACCCACACCTACCCCAAATCTTCTCCTCCTGCCAAGGTTCTCATCTCAAGGAGGCATCACTGTCTACCTAACCAGGCATCTGGGATCAGCCATAACTCTTCCTTCTCTCTCGGTTAGGGACTCTGTTACATGCATTAAGCAATTTAAGTGACAATTTTTTTTAAGCTAAAAGTTGAACGTTTTTAGGGTCACACATCCACAAACATCAACATGACTTCACAAATCAAAATGTCCTGCCTCCTGTCCTCCCACACCCTGCCCAGGATACCTCCTAAATAACTCTAGAGTCTATCCACTTTGCCCCGTTCTATCAGATGAGTGTGACAGCAGGGTAACCAAGCTGCCTCCTTCCTGTTTCCCAGGCTCTAGAGCTAACCGTTTCCTTTCCTCCTGTACTAGGGAGGCCCAGGAAGCAAGTAGGATGTGTTCACCACAGTTTCCCAGATAGAAGTATTTTGAAACTGCTGGACAGGTAATAGAATTGTTAAGTACATGAAACCAATTCCAGGAATTGTGACCAAAAAAAAAAAGTTTATTTTGTGATAATGTAAACATTTTCCGACTTTTCAATAGAATAAAAAAAAACAATAAAGAAAAACTATAGGAATAACAAAACCCTCTTGAAGGGAAAATATTACTGCCATCACCAATCAGCCTGTGTGGTCTGATGCCCCACAACACTTTGATTGACTGAGCTCCAATCTGTTCTTAGGCCAGGAGATCTTTGACTATGAGTGGCTCATAAAGTTGGTGTTCTGTGAATTCTGGTGGGATGAATGAGAGATACATGGAGGCATGAACATGTGTACAGGTTAGAATCATTCTCTCCAAAGGCATCTTTCTCCCAGGACAACTCTGTCAACTTTAGAATATTACCTGGACTCAGTGTGGATAGCAGCTAAACATGATCTCCAGCCCCTTTGCAATGAGGTGAGGCCATTCAACTGGCTATCACCAATGGAGGATAAACATCCAGGCTGAGGAAGCTGAGGGTGGCTGTGCCTTCTCCACATGCCTTCTCCTCTGCTGGCAAGGTGACACCTGCATCACCTGAAGTCACATATTTGAGATGGCAGGTCCACAGCTTGAGCAGGTCTGGATTCCTGAGTTACCTGACCACAGATCTCCACATTGGACTATGTAATACATAAATCTTTGTCATGTGAAGCCACTGAGATATGGGGGTTGTCCTTTGCTTTTGTTAGTTAGAACAAAGGTCACAAACAGGAAGAAGTAGCATACAAATCCTTACAAGGAAATTATAGACAATATAGAAAAAGCACATCTGGTTGAATTTACCTGGGCTGGAAGTAGATTAAAAGAGTAAGAGCAAATTCTAAAATTTTGAAAGAATGAAATTTAAGTAGCCAGAAATGTTACTGTATACATATAAAAAATCTATATAATAACAAAATTCAATACTTTTAAAATTGAAATCAAGGACAGGCATTATAAAAAGGAAAATTAATTTTATCAACAAATTGTAGATACAGGGGAAAAACATCTCTTCTTCATCTTCATTTTGATTATCCTTTAGACATGTGAACCATGGGCCTATGTAACTGACATCCTGAAATAAACAGTGTGAGCTCACCTGAGGGCTAGGAGCCCATGGTCCTGTGCCCAGCTATAAATGTGATAAAACTATATATGATAATTGATTTTTGTTTACTGAATATGCACCTCCACTTCCAGAAATATGAATGATCTGAATAAGCAAAAGGTCTTGCTTAAGCAAAACTCCTACCCCAATTAACCCCCATAACTTTCTATGATTTGAAATCAATCATTCTGCATTTTAAAGGCTTTTTAGTTCAAAAGTCTCTGAATAAAAGAGAAATCCCTTTTGACAGGGAAATCCTTACTATCAACTAATACTCTACTTTCGGTACATTAACACTTTGACTAAGAACAAACCTTGGAGAATTGAATAAGCACCTGAAGATAAGAAAAGAGGTAGGGTGGGGTAGGGCAGGGCAGGAACTATCTGCAAGGAAGAGAAAGGAGAAGGAGCAGTGAGAAAAGATATAAAGGGGTCCTGATTACCTTACAGTTTCTCTGGTCAGGTTTGGGGCCTTACATTCATTTGTAACCATTCCTTGCCCACAGTTGGGCACGACAATGTGGAAAGCACGATTCTACTCTAGTTATAAAGATCCTAAATGTAGCCTGGATCAGTAGGATACAGAAGGCTGGCAGGATAAAACAGGTAAAAGAATAAGACAATGAAAACCATTTGTTTCTCTGAAGCTTCCTCAGGCTTCCTCATATGGTATCAGATCCTTGGGAACACTTTTGTCCAGAGTCACTCATCTACAGAAATGGAACAGGAAAGTAAATAGCTCTGAAACAAAACCAAATGCTTTGAATACCAGGACATTCAAAGCCAGTTTCTGGAGCTTTCTTTGGATTTGAGTTTATAATTAGTATCTGTCTATACCCAGGTGATATTGTCTAAGTGTGTTCAACTTCCATAATAGAAAAGTAAAATCAAGCACTTCAAGGATGTCCTATTGTCATGGTGAAGAGCAAAAAATTAACAGGACATTGGAAGCTACTACAGTAAGGCTGCTGGTATGGTGGGAAGGATGAGCTTCAGAACAGGCTGACCTTTGTTAGGATCCAGGCTCTTTTCAAAACTTTACATACATTTCTTAATTTCTTTAAGCTTCAATTCCTTTATTTATATATGAAAAAGATAATATCTGTAATATAATATAAAAGTGCTTTATCTGTAGAGAGATAAAAGGATAGAGATAATGCATGAAAAGCACTTAGTATATAATTATACCTGGCTATCCTACATTTTACAACTTTTAGCTGTGGTAATTATTAACTCAGTTCCAGGATATAGCCTTGATCAGGGCAGGAAGTATTAAAAACTTATACAGTTTTCCTATGTTCACATTTGAACTTGATTCTAAGAACTTTGATTAAAAAATAAGAAAAAAGTAAAGCCATGTCAGGATGCTCAGGAGATTCTAATAGCTACAACTGGTAAAATTTTGCAAGTGTATGATTGGCCTTCTAAAGCCTGTTTGAATGTAGAGAGGACCTTTCTGTTTATTAACATGAACATCTTCATACAACAATTCAACAAAACCTTAAATGTGGCTATCTTCAAACATAATGTCCTGGGGCTCTTCACTATCCTTTAAGTCTCACATATTTTTAGTACTCGGTGCTCTGGTATACTTGAGTTTAGTATCTCAGTCGCCTATGGTGACAATGATAATGCATTGCTCTATCATCAAAACTGAGCTTCTTCACTATGATCAATACCTATATTTCCTTTTTTTTTTAAGTTTGTTTATTTATTCATGAGAGAGAGAGAGAGAGAGAGGCAGAGACACAGGCAGAGAGAGAAGCAGGCTCCTCGCAGGGAGCCTGATGTGGGACTCAATCCCCAGACCCTGGATCAAGCCCTGAGCCAAAGGCAGACACTCAACCACTGAGCCAGCCAGATGTCACAAATTTCTATATTTTCAAAGTGTATTAAATCTTTTTCAAAGTGTATTAAATCAAAAAAAACAAAAAAAAAAAACAAAAAAAAAAAAACAAAGTGTATTAAATCTTTATCATAGTGTAATGATTTATTTTATTCTTAATAATTATTTTTTTTTTTACCTTAAGGTCTCCTTTATCGGATATAAATAACTGTACCAACTTTATCTTGGCTAATATTCACCTAATGTAATTTTTTTCATATTTTTACTTTTGATCTTTTCATGTTCTTTTTTTTTTTTTTAAGATTTTATTTATTTATTTTTCAGAGATACACAGAGAGAAAGAGAGGCAGAGACATAGGCAGAGGGAGAAGCAGGCTCCATGCACCGGGAGCCCGACGTGGGATTCGATCCCGGGTTTCCAGGATCGCGCCCTGGGCCAAAGGCAGGCTCTAAACCGCTGGGCCACCCAGGGATCCCCTGATCTTTGCATGTTCTTATACATGTGATCTTATACATAATCTTTGCATGTTTCTTTTATAAACACTATACATTTAGATTATTTACCCTATTTATCAATTTATCTTTTAACTGTTCAATCTAATTTTATTTCCTTTTAATTACTGATATACTTAGATCACCTTCTACTATATTAATTCATTACTTCAGTTTTTTAATCTTTTAATAATTTTCTTATTAATTCAGTTCAACTGGGGGTGACTGAGTGACTCAGTGGTGAGTATCTGCCTTTGGTTCAGGTCCTGGGACTGAGTCCCCCATCAGGCTTCTCACAGATAGCCTGCTTCTCCCCTGCCTATGTCTCTGTCTCTCTCTGTGTGTCTCATGAATAAATAAATAAAATCTTTAAAAAATGTTCAATTCAACTGGATCAGAGAAATAAAGAGCTCAAGGAGGGAAAATCCTAAGGAATATGTTATTAATGTGTTTGAAGTTATTGAGTTGAAATATTAAGTGTTTGAACTAACTGATCTAGAATATTAACTCCATGAGAGCAGTATGTAGCATGTAGTAGTACCCAATATATTAATTTTCGATATTTCTGTCATAGCTTCATTTTTGGGGCAGTTTAGGAAGAAAGTAAGTGATAGGAACAAAGAAAATTAAGCAAATAAAAAAGCAAGGCAGCTGTTAACTCCAGGGAAAATGAAAAATTTACACAAGAAATGTAATCATAGTATAATAGTTGCTATGAACAATATTTATGAGTCATAACTATATAAACTTTGAATACATATTTAATCAAAATTATGGTTGACTATATTGAGGTGAGTGCTATCAAAAGGACTATTATACATGTAGATATATGGATAATGGGTTATTTCAGAGAGTTATATCTTCCATAGGAAGGAGATAAAAAGCATAAAGTCAGTTAGTTAAAAAAAAAAGTGATGCCAGAAAAAACAAAAATAATGAAAATGTTAAAAATAGTTTTCTCTAATGAAGGCTACTTAAGCCAAAAACTCTGGAGGATACTTGTTTATCTTCCAATACATCTCTCCAAGCATTCAATGCTGATTTTTCCCAGAGGGCATTTCTCTGACCCAGGGTAAACAATTGCAAAATAGAGCAATTTTTATGAAATACAGGGCAAGACCTAATTGGAGCAGATTTAAGAGGAAAGAAAAGGAGAAATTATTCTGCAAAGGGAGAAAAAAAGTCTTTCAAGATCACTAACATCTGTAAATGATTTTATGTCCAGTTTTATCCAGGACAGTTCTGGTTTATGTCTCTTATCTTGGTGTAGTACTTAATAGTATCCCTTTTCCATTTTAGAAATGTGTACATGATAAAAAGTATATGGTCAACCTCCCGAAGTCCTGTTGGTTCTTCCTTCAAAATATATCCAGAATCCAAAGGCTTCTTCCTGACGCAAGCTACCATCTCCTTTCACCTGCTGCACTTTGTCTCTCTGGTTTTGATCTTACCTTCCAAGTTTGTCATTCTTATGTTCAAAGCCCTCCTCATTTCTTTAAATAAATGCCAAAGTTCTCACATGGCCTATAGAGCTCCCCTTCATCTTTCACTGATTCTCTCTCCTTCTATCTTGCTCTTTCCCCTTCAGGGCCCTGCTCCAGCCAGATTGGCCTCCTAACAACACCTTGTTCTGGTAGATATGTTCCCATTTCAAAGCCTTTGCCCTTACTGTCCTTGCCCCATCACCTATGTTACTCTTCTCCCAGACATCCACAAGGTTCTTTCCCTGCCTTCATGTCTTTTTTTTTTAAAGACTTTATTTATTCATGAGAGACACACAGAGAGAGGCAGAGACACAGGCAGAGGGAGAAGCAGGCTCCAGGCAGGGACCCCGACATGGGACTTGATCCCAAGTCTTCAGGATCATGCCCTGGGCTGAAGGAGGTGCTAAACCGCTGAGCCACTGGGGCTGCCCCCTGCTTTCATGTCTTACCTCAAATATCACCTTTTCAATAAGATCCCACTTTTCTTTTCTGTTTTCTATACATGTAAGCACTTTTAAACATGACCTTATATACTTTATTTATTTTATTGTCTGTCATTCCCTGGTAGGACAGAAATTTTTGTTTGTTTTATTCACAGATTCGCAGAAATATCCCAGGGCCCAAAATAATGTCTGGGTCATAGTAGATGCTCAGTAAATATTTGTTAAATGAATAAATCAGTGAAAGTGTAATGATTTTTAAACTTTTAAATGACATTAGAATGATCATGCTGATTTGCATTTGCATAACCTAAATTACTTCTTTCAATTCACTTTATTATTATATTTCTCATTACCAAGTAAAAATTATTGAACTTATTTAGCATATTTGACTAATTATGATTTATGTAAACTTTTATGAAAGTGATGAAATATATTCAGACTTAGAAATTTGCTATGTTAGGGATCCCTGGGTGGCGCAGCGGTTTGGCGCCTGCCTTTGGCCCAGGGCGCGATCCTGGAGACTCGGGATCGAATCCCACATCAGGCTCCCTGTGCACGGAGCCTGCTTCTCCCTCTGCCTATGTCTCTGCCTCTCTCTCTCACTGTGTGCCTGTCATAAATAAATAAAAATTAAAAAAAAAAAAGAAATTTGCTATGTTAAATTATTAAATAGAATCCATGATGATTGGGAGGAAAACAAAGCCATTGCCTTGGAAATAGTTAAATTTATGTAACTATTTGATATCCCAATCAGATCTAGACATAAATATAGACATGCATATATACATTCAGAAGTGGACATTCATATATATATATACACATACAGGTGTTAACTAGAAGTTCATCTGCACAGCCGCCTACTGTTTACTCACTGCTAAGCAACCTCAATATAGAAAGGGTAGGAAATTTAAATCGGTGTCTAATAAAATATGTCATGCCCTGCCATAAAGTATATTCACTAAAATAAATTTGGATTGGATTTCCAGGAACAATTAGCACAAATTAACGTCAGTGTGGTCAGGAATGGCATAAGGAAATCAAATTATCAGCAAGTTCCCCAAATTATAAATTACATCATACCTCAGCAAAATGTGTCAGATAAATCACAGCAAGAGATGCCACTGTAAATCAGTGAACTCATTGAACTAAAAGCAATTTCTGACTTTGAAAATGATAAAAATATCGCCTTCAGTTCTGTACATTTTCAAATAGCACATTGAAAGGAAATCTGAGACAAGCAATAGGAATAAATATAGTTTGAAGATATAACAGGAGTGAATCTGATGTTTCATTCCTTATGTAATAAAATAAAAGGGAGCTGGGTTAGGATGATGTTCAGCCATAAGGACAGAAAACTAATAGTGGCTTAAATGCTGAAAGATTTATTTGTCTCAGGCAACAAGAGGCCTGGAGGTAGGCCATCCAGAGTTTTAAAGGGGCTCGATTAAGCCTTAGAGAAGAGTCTTTCTGCCTCTCCCCTGTATATCATTAGCAAATATATTTTCATCTTTATACTTCTTTAAAAAAAAAAAGATTTTACTTATTTATTCATGAGAAACATAGAGAGAGAGAGAGAGGCAGAGACATAGGCAGAGAGAGAAGCAGGCTTCTCGCAAGGAGCCTGACGTGGGACTTGATTCCCAGACCCCGGGATTGCACCCTAAGCCAAAGGCTCAACTGCTGAGCCACCCAGGTGTTCCTCATCTTCATACTTCTGATCTCATGGTTGCAAGATGGTTGCTCTACCCTTAATCTCACATCCACATTCCAGGCAGGAAGAAGGAGAAAGAGAAAAGGAGGAACTAGTAGTACCTGTGGCAGGAGAACAAACATTTCCTATATCCCCGACTGACTTAAACTTACTCAGTCACCAGAATTGTGTCATTTGGCCACCTCAGCAGCAAAAGGTATGGAAAGACAGATATTTTTGGTAGTACACAATTGATTTAAACAAAATTGTAATTCTTTAGTAAAAAATAATGAAAGAATGTATATTCAATAGTCAACAAGGAAAAGATGTGTTAAAAAGATGGGATAGAAAGAGAAAAGAATTTCACATAGGATTTTGAGAAATGCGTACATTTAGGGGTAGGCAAAAGAAAATGGATCGTACAGAGAGCAAGAGAACCTAGAGATGTAAAAGGAAAATAGGAATATTATTAAAAGAGTTACTTATGTTTTGCAATATTATTACGTTTGAATAATATTTTGACACATTTCTGAATTACTTTGTAATGTGAGGAAAATCATTACATTATGATTACATAAGTCATGCTATCTGATAATTGACATTAATATTCCTTTTCAAAAGGAATTTTTTTTTATAAAAAAAAGATAGTGTAGGTTCCTGGGGCAGATGGCTGGGTCTAAAGAAAGGAAGAAATGAATGGGTGTCCAACTCACTACAAATACCAGACACTGCAACTGTTCTATAACTGGTATTACATTAGATTACTTCAAACACGTCAAAAAAGTGAATCACTGCACAGCCAGTTGATGTGTCCCTTTAAATAAATGTTTCATCTTTCTGAAGAAAAACTGTCCACAATGTGTGAATGCCACAATGATAACATTTTTTTGGTGTTACGCAAAATGTTTTTTTAAAATAACTGTTCTTCAAAATGTGACCCATACATGGGTCCCTGGGAGTCTCAGTCCATTAAGTGTTTGACTCTTGATTTTGGTTCAGGTCATGATCTCAGGGTTATTATATCGAGCCCCCATGTCAGGCTCCGTGCTCTGTAGGGAATCTGCTTGAGGATTCTCTTTCTCCCTCTGCCTCTGCCCCTCCTTCCTTGCTCTCTCTCATAAATAAATAAATAAATAAACATATAAATAAGACCCATACAATAAATGACCTACACCATAAATTGGTTAAAACTTGTGCTTCCCAAGTTTAATGTTGAAATGCAAATGTCCTTTTACTTTTAGCTTGATGTATTTGAGTTGGCATGTTCAATGTGAATCATTGTTGCTACCAAATATGATTTGATTGAAAGTTATTTGACACCTGAAAGTATTTTCAAAACTAAAAAGGAGAAATTATGCTTAAACTTTCATATAAATCTGTCTCAGATTAGTGTTAATTTTAAAAAAGTAATGGATAAGATAATGCAGTATTTGCGGTATTATTTGAAACAACATAACTTTTTCTTTTTAAAACAGATAAAATTCTTTGATACAACCTATTTCTTTCTTTTTTAACTTTCTCCAAAAGTATTTTTTATAATAAAATTATTTTTTTATTGGTGTTCAATTTACCAACATACAGAATAACACCCAGTGCTCATCCTGTCAAGTGCCCCCCGCAGTGCCCATCACCCACTTACCCCACCCCCCACCCTACTCCCCTTCCACTACTCCTAGTTCGTTTCCCAGAGTTAGGAGTCTTTATGTTCTGTCTCCCTTTCTGATATTTCCCACACATTTCTTCTCCCTTCCCTTATATTCCCTTTCACTATTATTTATATTTCCCAAATGAATGAGAACATATAATGTTTGTCCTTCTCTGATTGACTTACTGCACTCAGCATAATACCCTCCAGTTCCATCCACGTTGAAGCAAATTGTGGGTATTTGTCATTTCTAATTGCTGAGTAATATTCCATTGTATACATAAACCACATCTTCTTTATCCATCATCTTTCGATGGACACCGAGGCTCCTTCCACAGTTTGGCTACTGTGGACATTGCTGCTAGAAACATCGGGGTGCAGGTGTCCCGACGTTTCACTGCATTTGTATCTTTGGGGTAAATCCCCAACAGTGCAATTGCTGGGTCGTAGGGCAGGTCTATTTTTAACTCTTTGAGGAACCTCTACCCAGTTTTCCAGAGTGGCTGCACCAGTTCACATTCCCACCAACAGTATAAGAGGGTTCCTCTTTCTCTGCATCCTCTCCAACATTTTTGGTTTCCTGCCTTGTTAATTGATACAACCTATTTCTAATATCAGTATTTTATATCAACTCAAATAAATTAGCCACATCCCTTTGATACCATAACTTTTTGCTTTTCATTTAGAATAAAATATGCTTTACCTTCTTTATATCTTAATTTATTTTATGGTAGCTATGAGAGATTTCAATAAATTAAAAGTATAAGTAGAAAGTATTGTTCCTTTTTCTTCACTTAGTATAACTAGTTGTGGGAAATATTTTATTTATTTATCAGAAAACAATCTGCATTTCTCTTATCTTCAATGTAACTGAAGTTAAAATGTTGCCTTATACACTAAAATGGAAAATAGTCAAACATCAATGTAATTATACAATAATTCCACTCCAGTGGCATTTCTCTATTTTCTCTGGGTAGTTGAGTTCCAGATTGTTCGTCTCCTTGCCTTTGCTGAAGGGTAGCTAGCTTTCATAATGTACAGGAAGATCTTGACCCTGGAAAATGAATCTACAAGTCTTTGGGGACTTCAGGCAGTCTCATGCTCCACCTAATTACTAATTCATTCAGGACGTCTACACTGAGGACTCACTACTAATTGAAGATTGGGGGTATAAAGGGAGGCTTGTAATAATCCCTGAGATTAAGGAGTTTATGATGTTGGGGGGTTGGGGGTCAGATGGGGTAGTAGGTGTTTCAAAATAAGGTGATAAAAGTCTAAATTCAGGGCATGACAAGGTGCTATTGGAACCTTGAGAAGGTTAATATAGAGAAGACACTTAGCTCAGTCTTAAGGACATTTGATAATTTGATAATTTTTGATGACCCAAAGGACATTTGGGAGGTGGTGGGTCGTTGAAACCAAAGGTTCGTGAAAATTTAGCTAGGGAAAATCAGTTGGAAGAAGAGCATCATAGAAAAAGTTACATGCAAATGCTCAGAAGAGAAAGAACATACCCTGCCCTGGGTGCTGTCAGTGTAGCTCCATCTAGATGGAGCACAATGTGAGTGAGATCACATGAAAATGAGCTGCAGAAGTGAACAGGACTAGATTGCAGTGTGCTTAAAGTACTATTTCCTCCTCCTAGAAATATTTTGTTTGGTTGTCTAAGCTAGTACTAGGAATTAGAATCAATACTGAACTGCTTACTAATTAATTTATTAAAATTAAGCACAAAGCACAATAATTATTAGAGTATCAGTAAATGTCAGTAATTACATGCTAGGCTTTCCTATAGAATATATAGAATGGTTATAGGGTTAGAATATATTTCCTGTAAAATACATAGAACAGTTAATTCCAGAGCTTAAAGAATTAAAGGGGGGGAGGGGTTGTAATTGCTAGTTTTAGAGCGAGCATTTAGAGAAATTGTACCTTCTTAATACTATAATACAATCCCAAGGGAAAAATAGGATGTTAGAAAGTAAAGGCAAGAGTATATAGCAAAATAATGAAAACAGTAAATATTGTAATAATGTGAATAATTTTTTTAATTTAGTCATTTTTTCAGAACAAATGAATGGCACCAAAAACAAAACAAAACAAAACAAAACAACAACAACAACAAAACGGTATTAGCAGTAAGATTGGGAATATTTCATCCAGGCTTCACACACTATTTCCCAGACACTTGGGAGGAATGTTCACTTATTTCGGCAAAATGGCGAGCAGCTCTCTCTACTACTGGGAATTTCAGCTGGGGTCAAAATTGCAAATGGAAATAACTTCTTGGAGAACAATTCAGCAGTATTGCTTCGCTTTAATACACCATGACGAACGCGCGTCCCAAACATAAACCCCTGGGTTGCCGGGCGAAAGGCAGGGAGGACGGGGCGGTCTGCGGCATCAGAGTCTGCAGGCTCAGCCCACGCCAAAGTCCTCGCAAGAAGCAGCCGTGAAAGCTCGGGGCAGCTCGAGCATCCGAGAACGCGCCGCCCGGTGAGAACCCTGGTCTGGGCTTAGACAATTTGCCAAGTTCCTCGTGGAGACCCATTCCCTTTCCTTTTGTTTCGTGTCTTCTCTTTAGCGTGGAAAAACCCACATCCAGGGGTAGAGACAGGACAACAAAGCCCTGAAGTCAAAGAGACATCCTCGGGATCCTCCATCAACCCGCAGCGCAAACGCAAGGACACTAAGTGTGAGCCGCTGGGCACCCGTAGCTCAGATTCCCAGGCTCCTACGCGGGCACCGGAAGTGGCCGCCCAGCTTGACTTCCGCTCCAAAGCACTCGCTCCCGGGACTCGCGTTCTGGGTGTTAGTGAACCACCACGGAGTTTGAGAGCATGGAGGCCGCGCGCCCTCTTTCGGTCGGCGGAGGCATCGCGGTGTCACCTGTGCTGAGCAGGTAAGCTGGCGCGCAGAGTTCCGCCTCTTCCCCGGCCTGGGGGCGGTGGCGCTCAAGGCGTCCGTCTGCCCCTCCTTAGGTCCTTCCTCCGGATCCCTCGTTAGCCCCCCTTCCCCCCACCCTTGCTCTCAGGTACCGACTGCGCGGTGGCCCTTGGACGAAGTTCCTCCGGCCTCTCCAGCTTCGCCGCAGACGCAGGGAGGAGTGGACGGCCAGTCGCCTGGGTGTGAGGTGGTGTCTCGTTGTGGTTCTGATTTCCCTGGTTTGTGATGCTCAGTATATTTTCGTGTGTCTGTTGGCCATCTGCATGTCTTCTTTGGAAAAATGTCAATTCAATTTCTGCCCATTATTAAAATTTTTTTTTGAAAAATTAAGTTGTACATACCTTTTTAAAAATATATATATATTGGTCATTAACCTGTTGCTGGATGTATGATTTGCAGATACCATCTTCCATTCAGTAGGTTGTCTTTTGTTTTGTTGATGGTTTCCTTGTCTCTGCAAAAGCTTTTTAGTTTGATGTAATTTCATTTGTTTTACCTTTAAGCTTTTTGTTTTACCTTGCCTGAGGAAAATGGTTCAAAAAATTTTACTAAGACTGGTGTCGAAAGCTGACTTCTTATGTTTTCTTCTTGGAGTTTTATGGTTCCGTGTGTTATATTCAAGTCTTTAATCCATTTTGAATTAATTTTTGTATATGGTATAAGAGAGTTGTCCAGTTTCACTTTTTTTTTTTTAAGCACGTAAGCTGTCCAATTTTCCCAACATTATTGAGGAAGAGACTTTCTTTTCCCCATTGTATGTAACTGACCATCTAAGTGTTGGCTTATATCTGGGCTCTGTCTTCCATTCCATTGCTGTGTGTGTCCATTTTTTAAAAAAAATTTTTAATAATAAATTTATTTTTTATTGGTGTTCAATTTGCCAACATACAGAATAACACCCAGTGCTCATCCCGTCAAGTGCTCCCCTCAGTGCCCGCCACCCAGTCACCCCCACCCCCCACCCGCCTCCCCTTCCACCACCCCTAGTTCGTTTCCCAGAGTTAGGAGTCTCTCTCATGTTCTCTCTCCCTTTCTGATATATCCTACCCATTTCTTCTCCCTTCCCTTCTATTCCTTTTCACTATTATTTATATTCCCCAAATGAATGAGAACATATAATATTTGTCCTTCTCCAATTGACTTATTTCACTCAGCATATTATGCTGAGTGTGTCCATTTTTTATGCCAGTACCACACCGCTTCGATTACTGCAGCTTTGTGTATGGTTTGAAATCAGGGGCATAATACCTCCAGTGTTGCTGTTCTTTCTCAAGATTGCTTTGGCTATTCAGGATCTTTTTGTTGCTTCGTACAAATTTTAGGATTCTTTGTTCCAGCTTTGTGAAAGACGCCTTTAGTATATTGATGGGGATTGCATTGACTCTGTAGTTTGCCTTTGGGTAGTGTGGACATTTAAACAATATAAAGTCTTCCAATCCATGAGCATGATAGATCTTTCCATTTACCTATATTTTCTTCAGTTTCTTTCACCAGTTAACCTCTTTGGTTAAATTTATTCCCAAGTATTTTATTCTTTTTGGTGCAATTGCAAATGAATTATTTCTTAATTTCTCTTCCCAATAGCTCGTTATTAGTGTGTAGAAACTCAACCGTATGTAAATTTTGTAGTCTGCATTTCTGCTGCATTAATTTGTTCATTCTAATAGGGTTTTTTGTTGTTGTTGTTGTTGTTGTTGTTGTTGAACATGCTCTGTTTTTAATGGTATTGTAGGGAGAAATAGAACGTGGTGGTTTTGAAGAATCAGAGTGTGATTTAAGAAGATTCTTTCAAGAAGCTTAAAGTGAGAGAGAGGTTGTAGCCAGAGGAAAATGATGAAAAAAAAAAATGGCAAGTAAGCCTCTAAATTTTGTTGAAGCTAATACTAAAATGGTTCTGTTTTCCCAGCGTGTATAGGGGTTGGGCATTTAGAAGGGGCATAATAGTGATGACAAAGCACTTAGGAAAAGTCAGGCTAAGATTCTGAATACTTACTAGTAAGGATTTGCTGTAATTTCATCCCACTGAAGGGAAATGAAAACATTATTTTAAAAGAAATAGAAGTTGGTTTAACTGGTAATTAGGAAAATATTTTATTCTCATTCTCTGCATGACAACTTTAAATTGGTGTATAAGGTAGCTCAAGTAAGTAAGGAATACTTCCTAATATAATTTTTCTTGTTCAGGAGGTCTTTGTGTTTAGTATTAACATATGATTTGTTTTATCAATATCAGAGTTAAACATAACCCACCACTACCCCCATAAATAGGAACAAGACCCAGAATAATGGAGACCTTCACATGAAAAAAAGTGAACTTATACTTTCCTAGCTGGGTTAATAACATTAATAAAAGTGCATTATTCCTGTCTCACCCCTCCTGTGGCATATATACTAACACCTAAAATTATTTGTCCTATTTTTTTCTCCCAGCCTTTTTTTTTTTTTTTTTTAAAGTAAGTTGGCAGACTCTGGAAAACTCTGTGGAGGTTCCTCAAAGAGTTAAAAACAGATCTGCCCTACGACCCAGCAATTGCACTGCTGGGGATTTACCCCAAAGATACAAATGCAGTGAAACGCCGGGACACCTGCACCCCGATGTTTCTAGCAGCAATGTCCACAATAGCCAAACTGTGGAAGGAGCCTCAGTGTCCATCGAAAGATGAATGGATAAAGAAGATGTGGTCTCTGTATACAATGGAATATTCCTCAGCCATTAGAAATGACAAATACCCACCATTTGCTTCGACATGGATGGAACTGGAGGGTATTATGCTGAGTGAAGTAAGTCAGTCGGAGAAGGACAATCATCATATGGTTTCACTCATACAGGGAATATAAAAAATAGTGAAAGGAAAAAAAGGGGAAAGGAGAGAAAATGAGCGGGAAATATCAGAGAGGGTGACAGAACATGAGAGACTCCTAACTCTGGGAAACGAACAAGGGGTGATGGAAAGGGAGGTGGGCAGGGGGTGGGGGTGACAGGGTGATGAGCACTGAGGGGGGTACTTGACGGGATGAGCACTAGGTGTTATACTATATGTTAGCAAAGTGAACTCCAATAAAAAAATATACCAATAAATAAATAAGTAAGTAAGTTGGCTGTTCACTTTCTATTAGGAGATACTCTCCTAGTAACAGCTTCTGCTATTAAAGTGGTTACAGGGTGTCACCTGCCAGCCGCCGGCTCCTGCGCCTGCTCTTCGGCTCCCTGCCCGCTCCAACCAACCATGCTCTCCGCCCTCGCCCGCCCTGCCGGCGCCGCTCTCCGCCGCAGCTTCAGCACCTCGGCCCAGAACAATGCTAAAGTAGCTGTGCTTGGGGCTTCCGGAGGAATTGGGCATCCCCTTGCGCTGCTTCTCAAGAACAGCCCCTTAGTGAGCCGCCTGACCCTCTACGATATTGCTCATACACCCGGAGTGGCCGCAGATCTGAGCCACATTGAGACCAGAGCAACCGTGAAAGGCTACCTCGGACCTGAGCAGCTGCCGGATTGCCTCAAAGGCTGCGATGTGGTGGTTATTCCAGCCGGAGTCCCAAGAAAACCAGGCATGACACGGGATGACCTGTTCAACACCAATGCCTCAATTGTGGCCACCCTGACTGCTGCCTGTGCCCAGCATTGCCCTGAGGCCATGATCTGCATCATTTCAAATCCGGTCAACTCCACCATCCCAATTGCAACGGAGGTTTTCAAGAAACACGGAGCTTATGACCCCAATAAAATCTTCGGGGTGATGACCCTGGACATTGTCAGGGCCAACACTTTCATTGCAGAACTAAAGGGTTTGGATCCCGCGCGAGTCAATGTTCCTGTCATTGGCGGTCATGCTGGAAAGACCATCATCCCCCTGATCTCTCAGTGCACTCCCAAGGTGGACCTTCCCCAGGACCAGCTGACAGCCATCACTGGGCGGATTCAGGAGGCCGGCACGGAGGTGGTGAAGACCAAAGCTGGAGCAGGCTCTGCCACCCTGTCCATGGCAAACGCTGGAGCTCGGTTTGTCTTCTCCCTTGTGGATGCAATGAATGGGAAGGAAGGAGTTGTTGAATGTTCCTTTGTTAAATCCCAGGAAGCAGACTGTGCCTATTTCTCCACACCATTACTGCTGGGGAAAAAGGGCATCGAGAAGAATCTAGGCATTGGCAAGATCTCCCCTTTTGAAGAGAAGATGATAGCAGAAGCCATCCCCGAGCTGAAGGCCTCCATCAAAAAGGGAGAGGAGTTTGTGAAGAACATGAAATGAAAGGGCAGTCAGCTAGCAATCCGTTTCCCTAATTTATGAAGGCATCATGTCCCTGCAAAGCCATCTCCTGCCCTCATGTTTCCGTTGCGTTAACCACCAGTGTCATGTTAACGTCACCGCCCCTTCCAATCGCAAGTCTGTCAATGTGTGCATCAATAAAAGCAGGCTTCCGTTTTTAAAAAAAATAAAAAAATAAAAATAAATAAAGTGGTTACAAATTTCAAGCAGGTGAGAACCTTTGTATAACTTTCTTAGTATTAATTTTTTTAAATTTCAGTAACTTGACTAGCATTTAGTGTAATTATTGTTTTTAAGTGTTTAAAATGACAAATATTCTTTTTTCCCTTTATTTTAGTTTAAATTCAATTAGCCAACATATAGTACATCATTAATTTCAGATATAGTTTTCAATAATTCATCAGTTGCATGTAACAAATATTCTTTTGATAGTCATTTTAAAATCAAAGCTCAAAGTTTACAATTATATTAAATATCAAAAGTACCTAAATGATGTTGAATTTATTCTTTTTTTTCTTTCCATCTTTTCCTCCCACTCAGAATTACCTTTTAGAAAATTTTAAATAAAGTTCTTTTGGGGAAAAATGCTACACAAATCTAACTATGGATACAAATATATATGTATATCATTATTGTAAATAGATATATGTGTGTTTGCAAATCAGAAAAGTGTTCCTCAGTCACACTTGCAGATAATTTTCAGATGTGTAATAAGCATCTAAGAACATTTTGTAATTCTGTAAATTTATATTACACACATTATAACATTACATTAGAGGTCTAAGATCATTTGGGTCATAGTATCATAGAAGAGTGATCTCTAAACAGACTTTTGTTTTTAAGTAGTCTTCATACCCGAAGCCCAAAGCGGAGCTCAAACTCGGGACCATGAAATCAAGGCCTGAGCCAAGATCAAGAGTCGGATGTTCAACCAACTGAGCTACTCAGGTGCCTCAATCTCTAAACAGTTTTGATCTGGCCCGTCATCTGTTAAAAAGTTTTGACTGAAATCCTAATATATGTATATTTATATATTTATAAACTAGACACATATACTATCATGCTATAATTATGGTTTTTTTTTTATTTATTTATGATAGTCACAGAGAGAGAGAGAGAGAGAGAGAGGCAGACATAAGCAGAGGGAGAAGCAGGCTCCATGCACCGGGAGCCCGACGTGGGACTCGATCCTGGGTCTCCAGGATCGCGCCCTGGGCCAAAGGCAGGCGCTAAACCGCTGCGCCACCCAGGGATCCCTATAATTATGAATGTTATAATGCCTATGCAAAAAAATTAAATAAGTAAATCTTTTCTTCCCATATTTCAGTGAAGAAAAGTGTCCACAGTTTTTAATACGAGTTCTCACTATATTTTCCACTTAAACACTGATGGACTTCCTTGCTCTCTTATCTTTAACCATTACCCTGCAAAGCTGCAACCACAGATCCAACTACTGCTTTCTTCAGTCCTATACCCTGTCTGTCGTGGAAGGTCCACACCTTGCAGATAGCATTTGACGTCAGCTGCCCCTTAAATACTACTTGGAAATCCTACTACACGGCCCTGGTAGTTCTCAAACCTTTTAGTCTCAAGACTCTTTTATACTCCTACAGATAACTGAGGACCCCAAAGAACTATTGTCCATGTGAGTTAAAGCCAGTGATATCTGCTATATTACATAAAAAAACTAAGAAAAATTTAAAATATTTAATTCAACTAGAATAATAAATCCAAAACATGTTAAAGAGATATAATATCCTTTTAATTAAAAAACAATTTTTCCAAAACAAGAGAAATTAAGAATGGCATATTTTACATTTTTGAAAATTTCTTTCAAAACTAAAACTGTACTAGGAGTCATTATATTCTTCACTGCCTCACACTCAGTTAAAGAAATTAAAGCCAGTAAAAAATGTTAATTTTATTAAATCCTGACTCATAATTGTACATCTTCTTAATATACTGTATGATGGAATGGGATGTAGGCATAAGCACTTGTTTTGCACACAGGAGTAGTGTTGTCTCAAGGAAAGGGAGTTGTGCATTTGTCAAGTTGCAAGTCCTCTTTTATAGACACCAACTTTACTTGAAAGAACAACTGACAAACTAAAGTAACTCATATTTGGAAAATAAAGTGAGCCTGTCACTTCAAGGAAAACAAATGACAGCATTTGTTGCCAATATGACAAAATTAGAGCTTTCTTTTTTTTTTTTTAAAGATTTTATTTATTTATTCATGAGAAACACAGAGAGAGGCAGAGACACAGGCAGAAGGAGAAGCAGCCTCCATGTGGCAAGGTGGATGTGGGACTCGATCCCAGAACCCCAGGATCACTTCTGAGCCAAAGGCAGATGCTCAGCCACTGAGCCACCCAGGCATCCCAAAATTAGAGCTTTCAAGTCAGAATTAGAATTTTGGAAAACCCATATTCTTTACTGTGAGTCTCACAGTAAGACTTCTCTGATGAGATTGTTGGTGACAATAGTGTGATTTTTTGATATTGTAGTGATTTGAAATGTGTTTACATTGGGAAGAACTCCATAACTTAGGAAACCACTATTGCCCGGTGACAAATGTGATGTTACAAGATCCATTCAAGGTGCAGGATGACCAGTGGATTTCACAGTAACAGTATGAAAAATTCTTTGATATGGTTTTCAAATTCTACATTGCAACTAATCTTTAAGAAACCACACTTGTTGAATTTTAGTGTAACAACAAAGAATATACAGTTCTCTGGAAAGGCTGCATTTCTTTGTGAGGCTGAACCATCTTCGTATACTTCAACTACATTAACATATTGCAGTAGTTTGAATGCAGAGGCAGATCTTCTGTTAAGGCCAGACATTAAAGAAATTTTCAAAAATGTAAAACATGCCATTCTTCTTAATTTCTCTTGTTTTGGAAAAATTGTTTTTTAGTTAAAAGGATATTATATCTCTTTAACATGTTTTGGATTTATTATTCTAGTTGAATTAAATATTTTAAATTTTTCTTAGTTTTTTTATGTAATATAGCAGATATCACTGGCTTTAACTCACATGGACAATAGTTCTTTGGGGTCCTCAGTTATCTGTAGGAGTATAAAAGAGTCTTGAGACTAAAAGGTTTGAGAACTACTAGGGCCATGTAGTAGGATTTCCAAGTAGTATTTAGGGGGCAGCTGACGTCAAATGCTATCTGCAAGGTGTGGTCCTTCCACGACAGACAGGATATAGGACTGAAGAAAGCAGTAGTTGGATCTGTGGTTGCAGCTTTGCAGGGTAATGGTTAAAGATAAGAGAGCAAGGAAGTAGGAGTTTGGGCAAAACATGAATTGATCTACAATGGAGCCATGGCTGCACTGGAAGAAAAGTGAGTCCAAGAGGATGCTACTGGGTGTGGACATTAAGAAGGAGTCTGAAGACCAGATCACAATAAAGTTAGCTAATGAGTGGACAGAGAAAACTGTAAGGATAAGGAAATCGACAAGCTGTGTGGTGAAAGTATGCAGAAGTAAGTAGAGTCAGCCCTCATTTTGCAGGCTAGGAGACTAAGGTGCAGTGACCTGGCTGCCCTGCCTGAGTGCTAGGACTAATACTTGAGGTCAGGTGTTAAAATGCAGAGTTAGCCCTCTTTATGCTGTATGTGGTGTGACTGGCCGACTTTCTTTTATGAACGTGAAGTAAGTAGTGTATAAAAAAAGAAGTGACAGTATTTTTATTATTTAAATTTTTTAAAAGGAAACATTTTTTAAAAACATACATTTTTACCTTTCTGATCTAATGCAGGTTTCTAAAGTATTAGAGGAGTTTGATGTTGAAGAGCAACCGAAAACCATGTTAGAAAATCACTTTCCCAACATTAAGGTTATAAAATCCGAAGTAAAGCAACTGAAGAGTAAAGAACACATAAGAGGATTTTATTTCTTAATGACTGTCCACTGTTCAATCTTTTTTTTTTTCCACTGTTCAATCTTGATGAGTTTTCGCCTGCTTTCTTTTGACCCCATCTGTACCCCCACCATGGCCAAGGGCCCTAGCATATAAAGTTTAGTAACATTGATTTGTATTATTACTGGAAAAACTTACACTTCTTGTGAGTTTATTGGGATTATATAATTAGTTTGATTTAGCATTTTAGGTTTTACATTTCACATAAGCATTAACTTTTGTATGGTGTCTACTTTCTTCTGGGCACCACATTAAGTGCTGGCTTACGACAGGAACATTACAGTGAATCTGCCCTGGGAGCTCCCAGTGTCATGGGGAATACACACATGCACACGTATGATGCTAGGGACATGCAAAGCACAGTCACTGAACTCTTACCAAAGGGCTGAAATGCGGGATTTGGGAGGCCTTCACAGAGGGAGTAATGTTTGAACAGGTTTAAAAGGTGAGTGAAGTAAGAGTTCTTAATTAGGGGCATTGTAGGAAAGAAAAGGAGGTTGCTTATTCAAAGGCTGAAAGCAAAGGAAAGGGGCATATGGAAGAGTGATGCTGTCAGAGAGACTCTGTTGGGGACAAGGAAAGGAGATGGGCAGACAAGGCCAAACAAATAGGCTGCAAAGAGCTGTTTACATCATGCCAGGAAATTCACTTATCATCAATGGAGGCAGAGTGATGATATACTGTCCTAGGAAGGCAGATCTGATAGCAGTATTAAGGATAAGGTGGGGTGAGTGGCTGGTGGCCAGCAACCAGATCAGAAGGTGGCTGAAGTGATCCAGGATGGTAGAAGGCCTGAAGTAAGACAGGGACAGTGTAATGGGAAAGAACAGCCCAGATATGAATGACATTTCCGCTATAAACTCAGCAGGACCCAGTAACCCACTGGATGTGGGAATACAGACAGCAGGCTCAGGAAAGGGTGTTGCCAGGTGATCAGCAGTATCCTCAGATGAGCCTCAGGCAAGATGGGCAGTAGAGTTGCAGTTGTTTCTCTAAAGCAGCTCTAATTCGTGAGTTCTCCCTTAGGGAGAAAACACACATATAACACATTCAAACAAGTAATTTGATGGAAAAAAAAAATAAAAAGTACTGAATTTTATGAGAAAAAATAAAAAATCTGAGTCCCAAAACCAGAATGAATCCTAATGTTTACAGTAGTATATATCCCATATAACATCTGTATCAGTTAATTTGCAAAGAGAGGTACGCTCAAATGTATACTAATAAATTGTGAGGGAATTTTTATTGGGGCATTTGAATAAATCAGAGTGCCTCCCATTACTATTTAAAGTGTCCTAAACGAGATCATGTTTGTATTCTCTTATCTATCCTTTATATTCTTTGATGAATTAGATATTATGGGTTTAATCTTCATGTCTACTTCCAAAAATTTAACAGTAGCCAATGAAAAGAGTTCTTGTGTTTGTTTTTACAGTAGCTAAGTGCAAATTACTTTTTAAATTTGGTCAACATCTCAGAACATGAGAGACTCCTAACTCTAGGAAACGAACAAGGGGTAGTGGAAGGGGAGGTGGGCGGGGGGATGGGGTGACTGGGTGACGGGCACTGAGGGGGGCACTTGACAGGATGAGCACTGGGTATTATACTATATGTTGGCAAATTGAACTCCAATAAAAATATACAAAAATAAATAAATTTGGTCAGTATCTATAACTGCTGTTTGTCGGATAAAATTCTAACCATATTATCGATAGGAAGACTTGTATAAATTTTTTATATGCATTATGCTGTGTGGAATTATTAGCTTTATGTATTTGCTACGCATTTGGAGAGTTAAATGGGTAACAAATGTCTCAGTAGTTATCAAGTGCTACAGTTAAAATTTGCCATGTTTTACAAATCAAACACAGGGGACAATGTTAACTTCTAAACCACTATAGCAAAGTCTGGCATCTCTCATACTCATATGTACTTATTACATATATGTGCTTTCTAAAGGCTGCTACTTAGATGTAGGTTTTCATTCAATATTGAGGAACAAAAACAATGGATCTCAGATATGCAGTTTTAGACTCAATGATGTCATTAAATATTGATATGAATAACTTAGCCAATAGATGCTTGGATTTAAGGTTAACACGTTTTTCACTTATATGAAAATATCTCCAAAGAGTATGTTTGCCAGTAAAGTGATTGTTATTTGTACTTAAGAATATAAATACTGTTTTTAGCACTTCTAATGTTTTTATATAATGTTCCCTTTTCTACCACACTCTACTCCCTGTTACCCATACCAGCTATTAAAGTATAATATTAGAATTACTAGATCTTCCTATAGTAACTTCTACTGAGATCAGAAAAACTCATTAAGGCCTGCCCCACATATAAAATATGATCAGAATGCTCCATTTTAAAATTTCTGAATGTTTAGTATATAGCCTGAGGTCAACATACCTTCCTAAATATCATGAAATTCCCTAAGTTTTATGCAAAATTCTGATATGAATGTACCTTTTTTCTCAGGGAAGAAAGACTTCTTGTAACCAGATTCCCAGAATGGTTCATGGACCTAAAATGATGGTTGATCACTGGACTGGAGACTGCATTCTCATGTTTACTTTGATTTGCAATCGCTGTAGCAAAGTATTGAGTGCCACCAAGAGGCAACCTTAATGTATTTTTTGCTTTTGTCTTAATGAATTTTTTATTTAAAATGAAATTGTACCTACTCATGGATAAATGTTTCTCCCCTCCCCTTCCTTGCTCTGTGTTTTTACAGTGCGTTTTAACAGGAGATGGCAGTCAGCATGTGTATAAGAAACTGTCTGTGTGCTGGAGCTAAACCAAAGTTGATATGTGAAGGAAATCCTTAGGTATTAGGAATCCGTGATACAGACAGTGCTCAGGTAACATTCTGGGGTTGGGTCATAGGAAAAGAACACGAATATTTCTTAGATTTTTCTATATTTGAATCAAAGTATCCACTATACATTAATTATTAAATTATAGAAGAGTTTGTTTTATGATCCATAAACCAGATCATAGTTATGTTATTGCCAGTTTCAGTTTAGCTTTGGTTGATAATTTTTGGTTTCTTTTTTAGTTCATGCTGCTGTTCTGTGTTTTTCCATTGTGCAATGTATCCCAGATAAAATGACTAAGCTGAAGGTTATAACTTAAATTATACATATGTTTATTATTGTACTTTGGGAATATATGATTTGCAACCTAAATAATGTAGCAATCTTTTTGCAAAAACATAAAGCATATCCCAAACTTGAACTTACCCCTTAGCAAGATTTGAGGTACAGAATCATGACAGAATCCCAGAACGGAAAAATTCATTTGGTTTATTGTTCTGCTCAGGAATAAACAGTAATAAACTATCCCAAAAAGGTGAGTCTGTGGAACCTTATACAACTTCTTCTGGTAAGGGATTTCAGGGCTTCGGGCTTCACTGACCCTTCTTTCCAAGAAGCTCTTCCTGGTTTCATAATATTCTGTCTTACAGCTCAAGCTCATTGTTGTGGTTCTGTCCCATAGGATGATCATTTTACATTTATTAATAAAAATATTTTATATTCTTAAAAACTGATAATGTTTTCTTTTAGTATATTCTTAATTAAATAAGAATTTAGAGAAAAGTAGAAAAAATCATAAATTTTAATTTATAATTGTAAACATTTCAGGATCCTTTTATCAAAGATTGAGTTCATAACTGTGTTCCAGCTAGACCCTCTAAATACAAGAGCTCGCTGACTGCTTATGATAATCCTGTGACAGTATTACTCCCACTTTACAAATACGAAACTCTGATAAATTAATTTTTTACCTATACTAAAATAGTTACTAAGTTTATCAGAAGTTCAATTTAAACTCATGTCATTTATCTCCATGTCCGGTGCTTTTAATAGATTTTAAATTATATACTGTTGTCAGTGAAAGACAAACTAAAATTATCTTCAGGGTCTTTTTCTTATAGAAGTTTTAAAAAGTCAATTTCAGTAGTTATTTATCAATTATTATAAGTTTTTGGATGAATGTAATAGCAATGGTAACTTGACATAGTAGGAAGAGGAATTTAGCTATTCATATGTCATCCTGAAAGCATTCAAAAGTGCCATAAAAATAACCAGGGCATCCCTAAGCTCGTTGTGATCTTTTTTAGGGGGCAGAAGAGGAAGGTGGTAGAGACATCAATTAGTTGTCTTATAATAAGAACATAACATTATTTTCTGATAAATGTTAGACACTATTGTGCCCTCTCCTAATAGTTTTATTTGTATTATCTTAATGCTTACAGACACTTAATGAGATCAAGTCACTTCTTGTTTCCATTTAAAGTTGCAGAACCCGAGACAACTTGCCCAATTTGCTAACTCCTAGAGCAGGGACTCTTCCTGCAAGTTTTGAGTGTTGAGTGACTCCAGGGAAAGTGCCAACTGACGAAAAGGAATAACTCTGTATGCAGGATACAAACCAGTGTCCTGTTAGTAAATTGATCTGATCAAGTAGTTGGGAATGTGATGGTCTAGACATCTTGCTCTTGCTGAAATTTGGAACTACTCTAAATGTAATGATCTAAGAGGCAAGGAAAATCAAGAGAAGCATCGCTCTGAAAGCAGCTTGGATGAAACAGCACTTGTAATATTGGGAGGGTGTGTCCTGCAGAGTGGGAAAATGAGATTTATTTTGTTCCTTCGTAAATTGGGTAAAATTCTTATATTTTAAGAATATTATCAGTGAGGCCTCTTGCTTCACATTTTTCCCACTATTTACGAAATTGTCTCCTCTTCTCTTTAACACAGGAATTTCAGAAACAGCTTACTAAAGCTAAAAGAATAATGATCATAGGGAATGGTGGCATTGCACTTGAACTGGTTAAGTATATATTTTTAAATACTATTTAAACACTGCTCTATGATTTATGTGATTGGCAAACTAGAAAACATGTTGGTATTCTGAAATTCAAAGATAAATGTAATTGTTTTTCATATATTTTCAAGGAAAATATCGACTTTGTATTTTTAGTTTTCATGGAATTCATAGTTGCAGAAATGTCATTGTAAAACATGAGTCAGGAAATATTTTGTCTCAAGGGTCATACACAGGTGACTAGATAGATGTAATCCATAGATGTGTTTGATAAGCAAGTACTATATTGAAAAACAATTTCAATATGCACACTTTTAGAGATTTCTAGTCACAGTCCCCACTACTTTTTATTTTTTATACCCATCCTGCTTCACTCATTTATATGGTTACCCATCTGGCCCATGACTCCCTGTTTCAAGATACGTGGTACTCCAGCTCTTGGTTTTTTAGAAGTTGAAACTTTGATGCAGGAGCAGCTGAGTTCTTAACTTCAGAGCTCATTGCTGAAAAACCAGAGGCTAGAATTGTACATAAAACAACCAGATACACAATTGAAGGTATAGGATCTGGTTCATTAATTCACAAATGAAATTGTTTAGTTTTATATAGAAAAAGGCTATAAAAAAAAACCACTGAGGGATCCCTGGGTGGTGCAGCGGTTTGGCACCTGCCTTTGGCCCAGGGCGCGATCCTGGAGACCGGGGATCGAATCCGACATCGGGCTCCCAGTGCATGGAGCCTGCTTCTCCCTCTGCCTGTGTCTCTGCCTCTCTCTCTCTCTCTCTCTCTGTGACTATCATAAATAAATAAATAAAATTTAAAAAAAATAAAACAAAAACCACTGAGCAAAATATTATAGCTGGGGGAGATGAAATATAGATAATATTTACTTGCATATCTTATATGACTTAGATTTTCTAGGGTTTTTATTTTTTTGCATGAAAAATATGTATAATTAAAACTGGAAATTTAGTGAATTTGCACCTTTGCAAACATGCTACAGTTGGACAGCATTTAAGTTAATTTTACAGAAAATGCAAGTGAGTTAAAAAAGAAATACAAACCTCATTTATTTTTTTAAACCAATTTTTAAAAAGTTTTTATTTATTTGTTTGAGACAGAGAGAGAGCATGAGCCAGGGGAGAGGCAAAGGGAGAAGGAGAAACAGACTCCTCGTTGCCCTGTGCTGTGCCAGGAGCCTAAAACAGGGCTCCATTCCAGGACCAGATTATGACCTGAACCAAAAGCAGACACTTAACCATCTTAGCAACCCAGGTACCCCTCAGTTTTTTATTTTATTTTATTTATTTATTTTTTATTTATTTATGAGAGAGAGAGAGAGAGAGAGAGAATGGCAGAGACGCAGGCAGAGGGAGAAGCAGGCTCCACTCAGGAGCCCGACACGGAACTCGATCCCGGGACTCCAGGATTGCACCCTGGGCCGAAGGCAGGCGCCAAACCGCTGAGCCACCCAGGGATCCCCTCAGTTTTTTATTTTAAAAGAGCTTTCTGTTTGTTTTTAACGTTTACCCTATAAAATTTTAAAAGTATTGTGTAAGTTTTGAGGGTGCTAAAAATTGACAAAATGTTAAAAGATTTGGTGGCTAATTTTTTTATTGAATTACAATTGACATACATTATATTAGTTTCAGGTATACAATAGTGATTGAATATTTTTATACAATATGATGCGGTCATCTCAGTAGGCTTGATTACCACTCTGTCACTGTGCAAACCTATTACAGTATTATTTTTAAAGATTTTATTTATTTATTCATGAGAGACAGAGAGAGGCAGAGACATAGGCAGAGGGAGAAGCAGGCTCCATGCAGGGAGCCCGATGCGGGACTTGATGCCAGGACTCTAAGATCACACCCCTAGCCAAAGGCAGAAGCCCAACCACTGAGCCCCTGTGCAAACTTATTACAGTATTGACTGTATTCCCTGTGATGCACTTTACAGCCCTGTGACTTACTTATAACTGGAAGTTCGTAAATCTTACTCATGTTCACTTGTTTTGCTTGCAGGCCAGTGGCTCCCCTATGGCAACCACCAGTTCTCTATATCGGAGCCTGTTTCTGCTGTTTTACTTACCTATTTTGTTGTTTTTAAGTATTTTTTCTAGTTTAACCTACATGTGTTTAAAACAATTTTACTGTAGTTAACATACAGTGTTATATTAGTTTCAGGTATACAATATAGTGATTCAACAATTCAGTAATTACTCAGTGCTCATCAAGATAAATATATCCTTAACCCCCTTTATTTCACCCTTCTCCCTACCCACCTCCCCTCTGGCAATCAATAGTTCTCTGAATTTAAGAGTCTAGTTTTTTGTCTCCTTGTTTTGTTCCTTAAATTCCACATGAGTAAAATCATACAGTACTTGTCTTCTCTATCTGACTTAAATTTCACATAGCATAAAAGCCTCTAGGTCATCCATGTGTGGCAATGGCAAGCTCCTACTCTTTTTTATGGCTGAGTAATATTCCTGTGTGTGTGTACACACACATATATATATATACAGCACACACACACACTACACACCACATCCTCTTTACTAATCTATGAACGGACACTTGGATTGCTTCTGTATCTTGCCTGTTATAAATAATGCTACAGTTAACATAGGGGTGAATATATCTTTTTGAATTAGTGTTTTTGTTTTCTTTGGATAAGTACTCAGTAGTGGAGTTATTGAATCATATGGTAATTCTAATTTTTTGAGGAACTACCATACTGTTTTTCACAGTGTCTGTACCAATTTGCATTCCCACCAGCAGTGCATGAGGGATCTTATTTCTCCATACTCTTGCCAACACTTGTCATTTCTTATCCTTTTTGTTCTAGCCTTTCTGACAGGTGTAAGGTAATACCTCATTGTGGTTTTGACTTCTCTGATGATTAGTGATGTTGAGAATCTTTTCATGTGTCTGTTACCATCTGTATGTCTGGGAAAATACCGGTCAGGTCCTCTCCCCATTTTTAATTTTGGTTGTTTTGTTTTGTTGTTAGTGAGTTGTATGAGTACTTTATATATTTTAGATATCAACCTTTTATCAGATCTTACCTTTCATATTAACCATGTATATAACATCCAAAAAACACATTGTTTACACTCAACTTTTGATTAAAAGATCCATTTTATATCTGTATCACAAAATATTAAAATAATTAATAAAGTGATCAAAACATATAACTCAGCATGCTGCATATACATGTATGAGAATCATAATACTGCCTAAAAGCTTGAGAACACAAGCTACTTCTTGCCTTGCAGTTTTTAGATTATTTGAATTTTGAGTGAGTTTATCTCTTTAGAAGGAAAAAAGCACAGAACAAAGCTGATGCTGGTAATATGAGCAGTACCTTGGGACCAGATTTGCATAAAGGCTTGAATCTTAAAGGTACAAAGAGGTATGTGTTCATGTACTAATTAGACATGTTTAAGATGTGGGACACCTGGGTGGCTCAGCAGTTGAGCATCTGCCTTCGGCTCAGGGTGTGATCCCGGGGTCCCAGGATTGAGTCCCACATGGGCTTCTTGTGTGGAGCCTGCTTCTTCCTCTGCCTCTCTCTCTCTCTACCTCTCATGAATAAATAAATAAAATCTTAAAAAAAAACACACATGTTTAAGATGCAGTTTTTAAATTCTTAAACCATTCATTGAAGACTGATTATAAGTAAGTCAAATAATTGTTAGGTTACTCTACTTAAAATCCAAAGCGCTAGGATAGACAGGACCAATGGCACTTGGCCCAGTTCCTTACTAAAGATAAGTGAGTACTTAGTTCATCTAAAACTGACTCTTGCCCTTTTTAATTCCTCAGGCAGAGAGATTTCCAGACCTACAGTGAATATAGCTGTCTTATCTTTTAATCTTTTCTCAAAGGTCACTTCATATGCATTATAATATTTGGTTATTGAATGAATTCTAAATAAAATACATATTTAACACCCTAATTGGATAAGCAGATGACTTGCTTTTACTCATTTATTAGATATTTGTTTTTAAATAGTTGTTAAAGGGCTGTGATATTTAAATACTTTAAGGAGCATACATGGAGTCCTTATTACTATGTATGATTTATTTTCAGGCTTGGATGGTTTGGAGGGGAGCTGGCTTCATGGCAGATCTAATTTTTGTGATAGGAATTATACAAAATCATTTCTTCCTGCACTTTCAGATCCAAAGATTAATAATATTTTTAATCTGAGAACTTAAGCAGTTTGGTTCAGTAAACATTCTCTTTTACATACTTGGCACTTTACTAAGGTTCTGGAATGTAACAGTAAGTGGGCATGGACCTGCCCTCAAGAGGTTTTTATAGTCTCCAGCAGTTTAATTTTTTAAAAACTATATTTGTAATTATCAGTGAGGCTTATATTCATATTATTATTTATATTTTTAAATCATGCCCTTGATGTTACCTGCTAATACAACTAGTTGTTCTCTTAAGCTTTGAATGGATTTCTGCTCTCTCCCTTCATGCATAGAAATTGAGAGGCTTATTTTGGAGCATCCAATGTGTTTTCATTTATATTGTAAGAATTATTTTTTCTTTATGTTTCTATAAGTGTATTGTAATTTTGGGGAGATTATGGTAACTAGTATTTCTTTTAATTTTCTCATAAGATTCGCATTGAAACTATGTGTGAAGTAAAGAAAATCTACCTTAAGGAAGAATTTAGAATTTCTAAGAAAAAGTCCTTACTTTTTCCCCAAAGACCATTATAATCAGTCACAACTGATAAAGGCAAGTAATAAAATAAGAAAAAATACAATACCACCAATTTAAAAGGAAAACTTAATCTTACTGTATTAAAAAAGTAAATTTCCATATGAAATTTAAACATAAAAAGTAAAAATGAAACCATTACTTAATATAAGTCATTTCATTTTCATTGCTTATTAGTCTTCAGTCTTGATCATTTGTATTCAGCTTTACATTTTACATGGGGCTCATGGTGCTATGACCACCACAGTTCTGTTTCTGTGAGTCAATCACAATATCGTGCAGATCAAAACAAATACAAACTAAAAAAATCCTTTATGCTCTCAGAGGTGAAGTGACTTCCCCCAAATCCAACAGATTAAAAAGCCTATAAATTTGGGATTTAGAAACAGATCTAATCCTTATTCCACACTTCTTTTGAGAACTACCACCATTTGAAGAAATACACTCAGCCAAACCAGCAAATGAGATAATCCACTGTTTCTGGATTCATTGAATTTTCCACGGGAAAAAGTAGTGTTAGAGTTTGAATATGAATAGTAGGAAAACATTGAAAAGTGAGTACTCTGTTTGGACTAAACTCTCAGTGGAGTATAATTGTTTAATATCGTTGAAGACATAATTTATAAAGTGATTATCAGTTTAAATTCACTTTGTTAGAAGTTCTTTGAATTTGAAGGAAAATGTTTAGAATGCCGTAATTGTGTAAGTATACCCAAAATAAGGAGTGTTGATTGCATAATTAAGCAAATGTGCCTTATAAAAATTAAGAGGTCCACTTTAAATTCCTCTCCTGCCTTTTTCTTTCTAGGCATTATATTCACATAATGCTAATGATAGCTGGTGGGGATTTCATTTAAAAAATAAAGTTGGGTTGGTTTGTTTCTTTTAATGAGGTATGGCCTGTATATGTGGAATTGACTATTGAAAAGATATATGGCTGTGATTTCATTGTCAGTGCTACAGGATTTATACCAAATATAGAGCCTTTTTCTCTGTGGCAACAATGTAAGGTGAAATTTTTTGTCCTGCTATGAATATTTTTCAGTAGTATGAGATTCCTGATTCTCAAGCCTAAATGTTCATTATTTTAGTGTAAAACTATCTTAAGGAAGCTGAAAACAATTTAGTTTACATTCATGTTTTGATCTGCAGTATTTCATATTGCCTACAGTCCGTAAGCAGTTAACATCCCAGCAGTAAGAATCCTCCTTAATGGGACATAATGCACAACTCATTTGTCTAAAGGTTGATGAATTCTTACAAATGATTCTTTTAAAGAAACTATCTGGTATTTTCTGCCTTTTAGCACTTGAAACTCACAAAACTGAGAAATACTGTTGTTATGAGTGGGGTGTCATATGGTTTACTGAGTGTTCTTGATGAAAGTCTAAGAATTTTTTTAGTTGGTCTGTCCTAGATATTCCCTAGAGATGCAGCAGAGATGTCTTTGCGGCTGTTTTCTACTTTCTCACTACATATCAGCATATCAAGGTGTAAAAATTTGACTTGTTCTTTTACTTTAGAACAAAAATGTCATCTCTCATTTTTCTTCCCACATATGCTTATCAGGAACATTGTTTAGTTTGATCTAGGAGAAGATGGTGGCCTGAAAGCGGATGCTCACATGCACACGTCTGTTTCTGATGTCCATGCTGTGGGTGACATCTGCACTGCATCCTGGCCGCCCAGCCCAGTCTGGCAGTAGGTGAGCCAGCATCCATGATCACGCCTTTTTATCAGATTCTGTCTGACAGTGACGGAGTTGCTAGCAGCAAGTGCAATTTCCTGGTTTTTCCCACTTTTGCTACTTTAAGTAGGAAGCTATCATTGAGTTTTTTGTGACATTTTAAAAACAGAATTTTTCCCCTTTGGTAAGTTATTCTATAGTGATTGAACTGACTTGGATGTCTTGTGATTTAAAAAGAATTATGGGCTATTACTTTGTTTTTTGTCTTCAAATACTTTGATCACTGTCCAGTGGAACTTTATGTGACGACAGAAACGTTCTGTGCTTTTGCTGTGTCCAGTCAGGTAGCCACTAGCCGCAGGTCTCTGCTGAGCACTTAAAATGTGCTGAGTGTGACTGAGGAACTGAATTTTATTTACATTTAAGTTTCAATAGCTCCATGTGTTTAGTGGCTACCAGACCGAACAGTGCAGCTTTAGATGAAAAACTGACTGTATAGATGAATGATGACCCTATGCAATTCTGAGGACCCAGTTCTGTTCCTGTGGGAATTATGACTGAAAAAACTTCCCAGAGTGAACACCGTTCCTCAGCTGAACAGCTCTGTCTGACTGGGTGGCCACTTCCTCCTGCCCTCAGTGCTGCCGGCCTCCCCATGGCAGAGCAGAAGTCCTTAAGGACAATACTCAGGCCATGACCGTAGGTGAGGTGGTCTTAGGAAGAGTAGAGACACAGGTAAATACCACAGATAAAACAGCCAGCCAACACTCGGTGAGAGACCAGCTCCATAGGTGGGGGTTTTAGTTCCTCAGATTAACTATGGAGTGTGAAGTAGCAGAAGAGCTAGATGTATTTTAAGAGGCAGCTTCAGTTCTCTGTATGTTTTTACATACAGCAGAGATAACAATCATAGGAAGAGTGCTTTCAGCCTGTTTCTAAACTACCAGCTTGTTTTCAGTTTTCTCTGCAATCATTCTCTGTCATTTCTGTGGCAATCTGTCATCAACTCTCAATTAGGAACTAGAGTTTGTAGGATTTTTAACATTTTAAACTTTGTAGGAAAATTTTATCTTTAATAGGTGTCATAATCTGCTATAAGCAATATCCAAAAAAAAAAAAACAGGTGTCTTTTGTTTGAGTGAATCTAATAGACCTTGAAACAATAAATAAGTACAATAATTAGTTTTATGTGATCCAAGACCCAAACTGGAAGGACTGAGGCTGGTATACATTAAGTAACAGTCCAGCAGTGTGATATTGCAGGCTGCCTCCACTAGCCATTCTCAAGCATTGTGCTCAGTTTGCTCTGCTCCCTTACCACACACACACTCCCTTTCACTTCATCAAACCTATCTTGTTTACACAGGAGACTGAATTAAAAGAAAAAAAAAATTATCAGGGCACCTGGGTGGCTCAGTAGGTTAAGCATCACACACTTGATATTTTTGCACATAAAAGGACATTAGTTACGTACAGGGATATAAGGAAAACTAATTGTTTAGTGTAGGTTAGCTTATTTAATTCTCTCAATAGCCATGCAATAGGTGATATACCTTTATGTTTTCAAGTGAAGGATTCAAGGTTCAGTTAATTAAATAAAAATATGTACAAGAGTTAGTATTTACTCTGGACCCCCAAGGCAAGTGTTCTGTTCTATTCCCAGATCTTTGTAGAAATACAGTAAAAATACAGTAGAGGAGAGAAATTACTAATGTTGTAAGGAAAGAATTTAAAATGAATTCCCAGCATTGGTTGCTGAAATCATTCATTGCAGTGTCATTCAAATGTTTTATTTGTGACCCTGTCCAGTGACACTTAGCTGTAAAATTTTATGAATATATTTTTGTGCTGGCCATTCTAGAATAACACAGTGTTAACTGCTTATCATGTTTCCTTTTTGGTACTCACTAGAAGAACTTTATCATCTCTGTATATAGGTTGTATTGCAGGGAAAATATAACACACAGGGCTTAGGTTCAGAACCTGGACTAATGCTGAGATGTACTGAAGGACAAAAATATGTCAAAGTCATCATGCAGAATGGGCAAATTTAATTGGTGAAACTGATTTAGAAGAAACATTTGAAAACTTAATTTTAGAGTCTTTCATCATATGGAGAAGATCTGCTAGATCCAAATACTGATTTAGACGATTATATAGTTCTTGAAATGCCTTTTTTAATCAAAATGAAGTTTCAAATAACAGAAGAAAGTCACAATAAGGCAAATGCACTGATTTAATGAAGAATACAGAAGTGATAATGATTTCAGAAGAGTGTATTAAAATATTTTTTTAAATGCAAAGATCAAATAATTTACAAATACGTTTTTCCAACACAAAACTGACCACGTATGTAAATGTTACTCCTGATTTAGCTTTGGAGCAGATTTAGCTAGGTTGTTATCTCCTTAACAACAACTTGGGTCTGATATGCCAGGATCATTCTTTGACTATGAGATGTCAACGAGGGTTAATAGCTTGTTTGCTAATATCCTTTGTATTGATACCTTAATTCCTTTTACATTTGGATTCTACAGCTGTTATGAGCTGAAATCATTTCCTTTCTGTGATAAGCCTCTGTAAAATATTCCGTAAAATAACACTGCTATCAAAAGAAAATATCCCTTGACATACCTAATTTTAAAGAGCTTGAGGTGGTTACATTAACTCTTTCTTAAATATTTTACATTAAATTTTTCCCCATTTCATACTGTAAATTTATAGAGTTCATGATCTTAAATTTTCAAGTCTTCAGTACTTCAGAGCTAAGTCCCATATGTATAAAATATCAATAAAATTATCTTAATCTTTTAACTACAAAATAATGGTGTATACATAAACTTTTCTTGGAAAATTTAGAAGCATTCATCTCATGCATCATCAATTTTTCTTTTCTTAGTCCCTGTATTCTTAGGTTGCTGAACCATATTTGCAGACTTCTGGAAGTTACCTGAATTTTTTTCTTCCCTCTTTTTATCAGCTCCTTCAGAACGACAAGTTTGAGATGATTCAATCTACAAATAAAAACAAACACTCTGGTCAAAACTCAGCTGTTCCATTTTCTCTTCTGATTAATAATCCCATTGTTCCTTCTGTATCAGCCCATTAGTTAAATGTCCAGCGGTCTGTTTTTTTTTTATATTCAGGTATCTCCTCAGATATGAGCCCTGTCCCAGAGGGGACAGAGATACAGAGACATTGTGTCCCAGAGACACAATGGTACATGGACAGCATGCTTTCACAGCCTTGGGAGTATTTAGTGTGTGGGAGTCATTGTTTTTTGTTTGTTTGTTTGTTTGTTTTTTTAAAGATTCCATTCATTCATTCATGAGAGACACAGAGAGGCAGAGACACAGGCAGAGGGAGAAGCAGGCTCCACGCAGGGAGCCCCACGTGGGACCCGATCCCGGGTCTCCAGGATCACACCCCGGGCTGAAGGCGGCACCAAACTGCTGAGCCACCAGGGCTGTCCAAGAGTCATTGTTCTTGACCTCTGCTGCACAGGCTGACATCTCAACCAGTGTTGATCACAGTCAATGTTGTGAGAGCAGAGTGCATCACAAATTAGACAATACTAACACTGATTTTTCACATTCTAAAAGGTTGAAACTCTAGTCTGTGTTAAAAGGTACACTAGTTTAAATTATTAGTTAATATCTCTACAGAAAGCAAAAGTATGCTTTTTCTCTTCCATGCCCAGATTTTAAGAAGAAAACTGCTTATCTCTTATGTTCCACTGGACCTAGCACATTACTAATTCCAGCATCCTATAAGCTTTAATGAGTTTTTTTCAGTGTATAAAAATTAATAGTCAGTTACCCTGAAACAGCTCTGCGTGGGCTTCTTCATTTGCATGGTAATAACATGTGCCTCATTGTTTAGAAGATTAGCTTTAGGTCCTATTTTCAAATATGAAATGGTAGCATAAGCTGTGAAACTGTAGTCTTCTCTGTGGAAAATAAAGGCCAATAATCAGAAAGGTTTTCAGAAACTATTTTAAAAAAACAAAATTCATTAAAAAAAAAACCATAAATGCAGTAATTTTAATACACTGATATGAAATGAAACTTGCACAAAACAACAGTATCTAGAGATTGCATTTTTTTGACATACACTGATCAGTTAGAGTTTATCAGACAAACTGTATATGGCATTTAAGAGTTTTACATGGAACTGGAAAACCACTTGTTCCATTGCAGTTATGAGAAACAGTCATCAAGACAACACCAAAAGAAATAGATTTATAGATACTTAAGATACTGCTGTAGAAGAAGGTGTGCAATAATTTTCTCTAGATCTTCACGAGGAAGTTTGGGAGGAGCAACACCTGCCACTCTCAATTTTGCTGCACCCTTTCCCATCCAAGAATCAATCAGTTTCAGTGGAGTGAGCTTTTCATTCAGGTCCTCTGCCTGCTTCAGGATCTTGACTAGATCTCTGCAGTGTGCTGTGACATTCTTTCTTTCACATGCTATAATGAGACAGGCAACTGGGATTTAGAAATTGCAACAAGGACGGGCTAATAGTAGTAGTTTAAAATGAGTCCTCAACTTCAGCCCCCTAAACTGTGTTGGTTCTGCATTAGAACTAGGCTATTCCTCAAGTCTATCACCAAAATAAGTTAAGAGTCTTTATAAGACATTATTAAATTTACAGTAAAGAAAATAAGCTGGTTACCAGAAGGCCTTTGGGTATGCTCTAGGAACCAGTGTCTGCCACATGTCTGAGAGGGACTTATAAGAGAATCGGTCTATTCATATTTCCCTGATTTGTGCTCATTGAGCAATATTCTGAAAACTGGCTTCCTTGGTACTGTGATTTATGTCTTGGTCTGATACTCCTAATTATTGATTCCAGCACCCTGATTTATATATCAGACTCTTGCTACTGTGGTCAGTATAACAGAGTATAATAAACTTATATATAAAAGTTTCTCTAGCTGGAAAGTTAAAAGTATAGTGACCTTCACCCACCAAGACATCAGAACTCTGTGAGAGAGAACTGGTTAGTCCAGTTCCTCAGACACAACACAGGATGAAAAAAGTTAAAATACACCAAAATACTGCTAAGTTAGTATCTGAGTGGTCAGCTACTATCTAGATCAAAAATGATTGACTAGTCTCCTTTGCATTAAATTTCTCTTCCCAGTGACTAGCCTTTTTTTTATAATAGCATTACTATTCAGAAGAATTTAAACTTTCCTTCACTTCTTAAAAATTTAACATGCCTATAATATAGCAACATAGGATATACACATCCACATAGCACTTTTTCTTTTATTTACCTTTGTTTTAAATCCTTGCGTTGTTAACTTTTAAATCTAGAAAATGCTATACACATCTTGCTTAATCCACTTTGGGATCTAATATTACCCCCATGTAGTCCTAGTGTATCTATTAGCCTATAAAGATTTAAAAACAATGAACTAGGGAGTGTTCCAGTCCAAGATGGTGACACAGGAAGATCCTGACCTCCCCTCCGTGGGCACACCAAATCTACACCTATTTACAGGTGGTCCCTCCTGAAGAGGAACTGAGGGCTGGCTGAACAGCTTCTGTACAACAAGATAGACACACAGAAAACAGCAGGAGAGACTGAGCCATGGTAACAAAGGGTGCCCCTACCCCCGATGCTGCAAACTGCAGAGGGGAGGATAGTAATGAGGTACCCAGAGCAGATTCGTCTACCCTGGGCCATAGAAAATCAAAGCCATGGTTAAAAGAACAACCAGAATATAAAGGGAATAGCTCTTGAACCCTAACTGGCAGGGGAGCTGAGGCAACTAGCTCTGGGTCTGAGGGTCCGGTGAGTGCCACAGTTTATGTTCCCCCACCACCTTGACAGCATAGAGGGGAGCGGGTCCAGGCACCCTAACCAGCCTACCAACACAGTGAGCCCCGTAGGCCCCCAAACCACACCAGCCCCCACTGTCCCACCAAGGCAGCCCCACCGTGGGGCACATGAGGACAGCCCCAGGTCAGTGCTCACTGCAGCTTCAGCTCTCTCACCACACTGAGGCAGGCACAAAGCCTCTCAGAACACTCCAAACCTGCACTGCTTTAGCTTCAGATGGCTTTCTAGGGCACCCCCAGCTGATGCCTTTTCTCAGCTCCATCTGCGCTACCAGGAAACCCTGGCTTATACCCACTCCAGCTGTCCTTTCAGGGCACCATCTGTGCAGAGAGCCCCGGGGCAATCCTAGCCCACACCCATATCAGGTGTAACTGTCTTTCCTGATTGCACCCTGCACAAAGCACCCAGGGACCTTCCCAGCCAGCAAGCCACCTCAGCTATGGCTGCCCCCACCAGGGCACCTTCCATGCATTCCAGAACTCCTCAGCTTACATAAATTTGGTTTTAGCCATCCTTCCAGGGTGCCCTCTGCAAAGAGCCTCAGAAATCCTCAGTCCACAACTACTTAAACTCCAGTCATCCCACCAAGACGACCCCATTGCAGGGTCCCCTGTAACTCCCAGCCTATGCCAGTCGCAGCTCCAGATAGCCAACAAAAGTCACCAGGCATATATTGTCTACATACACAGGGGACAACTACACACCAAGACCATTCCTTCAAGTTTGGGATAAATAGCAGTTCTTCCTAATTCATAGAAACAAAGTCAAGCAAAATGGGGAGACTAGGGAATATGTTCCAAATAAAAAAAAAAAAAACAAGACAAAAACCTCAGAAAAAGAACTTCATATGGCTGATGAAGAGTTTAATGATCTTAAAAATGCTTGCTGGACTGAATGAAAAAACTCTGAGAACTTCAACAAAGAACTGGGAAGTACAAAGAACCAGAGTTAAAGAATACAACAACTGAAATGAAAAATACATTAGAGGGAATCAACAATGAATGGATGGAGAAGAACACATCAGTGATCCAGAAGTTGGGATGATGTGCAGTACTCCAGCTGAACAGCAAAATAATTTTAGAAAATTAGGATAAATTGAAGGGTCTGTTAGATAACATCAAGTGAGCATACATATTATAGGGGTCCCAGAAAGACAAGAGAGAAAGGGGCAGAAAAGTTGAAGAAATAGCTGAAAACTTCCCTAACCTAGGAAAGGAAATAGACTTTCAGGTTCATGAAGCACACAGAGACCCTTAACAAGATGAACTCAAGAAGGTCCACACAACACAAAATTAAAATTTAAAAGGCTAAAGAGATAATTGTAAAAACAAGAGAGAAACAAAAAGTTACATACAAGAAAAAACTATGTAAGGCCATCAGCTGATTTTTCAGCAGACACTTAGCAGGCCAGAAGTGAGTGGCATGGCACATTCATGGTGCTGAAAGGAAAAAAACCTACAATCAAGAATACCACAAGATTATCATTTAGAATTGAGGAATGAGACAGAGTTCTCAAACAAAAGGTAAAGGAGTTCATCACCACTAAGCTGGCCTTATAAGAAATGCTAAAGGGACTTGTTTAAGTGGAAAAGAAAAAAGCCATAATTAGATATAAGGAAATTATCAATAAAAAGAGGTAAAATATGGCAATATACACATAAACCATGGGGGGAAGGGTAGTGAAAAAGAAGTTCTTTTAGAATGTGTTCAAACTTAAATGACCATCACCTAATATATACACTGCTTTATACTCAGAATGTTATATATGAACCTCATGGTAACCACAAACCCAAAACCTATAAGTCAAATAAAGGGAAAAAGTACAGTATATAGAATATAGTCAATGGTACTGTAAGAGTGTTGCATGGTGACAAATGGTACTGACACTTGTGATGGGTACAGCATAACTTACAATTGCTAAATCAATATGTTGTACATCTGACACCAATATAACGTTGTGATGAGTCAAATAAAGGCAAAGCTAAGAAATTTTTTAAAATAGGGGCTCTTGGTTGGTTTGTCAATGGAGATTCATCTACCCTGGGCCACAGAAAATAAAAGCCATGCAACTCTTGATCTCAGGATTGTGAGATCTTTGCCCACATTGGGCAAAGAGATCACTTAAAAAATTTTTTTTTTAATAAAAAGCCAAACTTTAAAAATGTGGGGGAAAAAAGTAACAACAGAAAAGCAAACATAACACCACATAAAGTCATCAATCACAAAGCAGGAGAGCAAGAAAGGAAAAGAGAACTACAAAAACAACCAGAAAACCATCAACAAAATGGCAATAAGAACACAGCTATAGGGCAGCCCAGGTGGCTTAGCAGTTTAGCACTGCCTTCAGCCCAGGGTGTGATCCTGGAGACCCGGGATCGAGTCCCACATCAGGCTCCCTGCTTGGAGCCTGCTTCTCCCTCTGCCTGTGTCTCTGCCTCTCTCTCTCTCTCTCTCTCTCTCTCTGTGTGTCTCTCATGAATAAATAAATAAAATCTTAAAAAAAAAAAAAAAAAAAGAAAACAGAGCTATAAATACTTTCTCCTCAAATTATATCAAAAAAAGAAGGAAAGCTTCCAAATACATTCCATACAGCCAGAATTATCCTGATACCAAACCGAAGACAACACACAAAGAAAGCTACAGGCCAGTATCACTTATCCACATAGATGCAAAATTCAACAAAATATTAGCAAACCACATTTAACAACACATTAAAAGGATCATTCACCAGGATGAACTGGTATTTATTCCCGGCATATATAGATGGTTCAATATTTGCAAAGCAATTAATGTGATACTCACAAGAGGATAAAAACCATGTATTATCTGAATAGATGCAAAACAAGCATTTGTTGAAATTCAACATCTGTACATGATAAAAACTCCATAAAGTAGGTTTAGAGGGAACATACTTCAACATAATAAAGCCCATACATGAAGAATCTAGAGCTAACATACTCCATGATGAGAAACCAAGAGCTTTTTCTCTAAGGTCCACGAGCAAGACAAGCCTGTCCACCTCTATTCAATATGGTACTGGAAGTCCTAACCACAAGAAAAATATACCCATCTTGTAAGGAAAAAGTTAAAATATCACTATTTGTAGGGGACATGATACTATGCATAGAAAACCTTAAACACTCCACTATAAAAAACTAGTAGAATAAATGAATTCAGTAAAGTTGCAAGATATAAAATTAATACACAGAAATTAGTTACATTTCTATACACTAATAATGAGTAGCAGAAAGATAAATTAAAAACACAATTTCCTGTACACTTGCACTAAACATAATAAAATATCCAGGAAGAAACTTATCTGAGAAGACAAAAGAAGCTGTACTCTGAAAACTATAAAACACTGTTGAAAGAAATCAAAGATTACACAAGCAAATGGAAAGACCGTCAATGCTCATGAGCTGGAAAAATACTGTAAAATGCCTACTGCATGAAGCAGTCTACAGATTCAGTGTAATGTCTATCAAAATACCAACACTTTTTCCTCACAGAACTAGAATAATCCTAAAACTTGTATGGGACCACAAAAGACCTCAAATAGCCAAAGAAATCTTGAGAAAGAACAAACGTAGATTTAAAATCACAGATTTCAAAATATACTATACTATAAAACCTGCCATAATATACTATACTATAAACCTGCCATATAAACCATAATTGATTATGGTTTTTGATATAATTTGAGGAGAAAATCTTTTCTCTATAGTATATTTGATTTTACTGAATTTACTGAAGTACAATATGGTACTTCTACAAAAATAGATACGGATCAATGGAAAAGAATAGCCCAGAAATAAGCCCACATTTATATATATGGTCAATTAATCTATGACAAAGGATGAAAGAATACAGAGAAAAAGACACTCTCTTCAATAAATGGTGTTGGGAAACCCAGACCACTTTCATCCCATATAACAAAATAAACTCAAAATGGATTAAAGACCTAAATGTAAGACCTATAAGCATAAAATGCCAGAAGAGAACATAGGCAGCAATTTTTTTGACATTGGTCATAGCAACATTTTTCTGAATATGTCTCATGCAAGGGAAACAAAAGCAAAAATAAATTACTGGGACCACAGTAAACTAAAAAGCTTTTGCACAATGAAGAAAAGACAATTTACCAAATGGGAGAAGATATTTGCAAATGTCATATCTGATAAAGGGTTAGTATCCAAGATATATGAAGAACTTCTACAACTCAACAGCAAAAAACCAGTCCTATTAAAAATGACCAGAAGACCTGAATAGACATTTTCCTAAATAAGACCTACAAATAGTCAAGAGACACATGAAAAGATGCTCACCATCACTAATCATTAGGGAAATGCAAATCAAAACCACAGTGAGAAATCACTTTGCATCTGTCAAAATGGCTAGAATCAAAAACACAAGAAACAACAAGTGTCGGTAAGGATGTGGAGAAAATGGAACACCTGTGCACTGTTGGTAGCAATACAAACCAATGTAGCCACTGTAGAAAATACTAGGGAGGTTCCTCAAAAAATTAAAAACAGAACTACCACATGATCCAGTAATTCCACTACCGAGTACCCCCAAAAACAAAAACACTAATTTGAAAAGATATATGTACCACTACGTTTATAGCCAAGACATGGCAGCATCACAAGTGTCCACTATATGCCATTGATATACACAATGCAGTATTACTCAGCCATCAAAAAGAATGAGATTTTGTCATTTGCAACAATATGAATGGACACAGAAGGCATTATTCCAAGTGAAATAAGTCAAAGACAAATACCATAGGATTTCACTTCCATGTAGAAACTAAAAAAATAAAGCAGGAACTGACCCATAAATACAGGAAACTGATGTTTGCCAGAGGGGAGGGAGGTGAAGGGATGCACAAAAAGGGGGAACGAGAGTGGGAAATAGAGGCTTAGAGTCATGGGATGAAAGGCACAGCACAGGGAATACATGGTCAATGGCACTGTAACATCATTTGCATAGTGACAGGTGGTAGCTACACTTGTAGTGGGGACAGCAGAGTGTACAGACTTAGAGAATCACTATATTGTACACCTAAAACTAATACAACATTATGTGTCAACTCTACTTCAGTTAGACAGTGAACTCACAAATGTCTTTACAACAATTATCACACATTCTGTTGCATGCTTCTGCATTCCACACTTCATCAAAATGTTGAGCTATCAATACACGGCGACACCTGTAAATACATTTAAAGATACAAATTATTAAATGACCTAATAAGTGTTAAGAGTCCCCATTTCAAAACACAGTTACAGATTATATTAGTTTCCTACTGCTGTCATAACATTACCACAAGCTTAGTGGCTTAAAACAACAGGAATTTATTATCTTACATTTCTATAGGTTAGAAGTCTGACATGGGTCTCCCTGGCTTAGAAACAAGGTGTCAGCAGGGATGGATTTCTTCTGGAGGCTCTAAGGGAGAATCTGTTTCCTTGCCTTTTCCAATTTCTAGAGCCTGCCTGAATTCCTTGGTTCATACCCCCTTTGCTCCCTCTTCAAAGCCAACGAGTATTATTCTGACCTTTCCTGCTTCCTTCCACACATAAGGACCCTTGTGATTATACTGGGCCCACCCAAACAACCCAGGGTTCTATCCCTAGTCTCTGGGGGACTATCCTTCACCTACCACATATAATTTTTTCCTTATGTACTTGAAAAAAACACTCCTTTAGAAGCCAAAACTCCTTTTGAGATGCAATATTGTGCAAATATTAAGAGAATCTTCCTGATACCAAAGCAGTTTCTTGCATTTTACCAGTTTCTTGTATTTGACTCTAAACCCCAAAATATGCTGCTTGGGAGTCTACTGAATATCTAAGAAAATTGTCATTTTCTTATTTCTTTACCTAGATTGTTGTACCACCTATAGGGAAGAAATTACATTTTCTGTCACTGTCCAATAACTGTTTATCAGTTCAGAATTTTTTAGTCCTTTTCAGGATGGGCAGTAAGAGTATAAGGATGACTAATATTAAAAAGCCATCAGGGAACTATATGGTCTAACTAAAACCACCCTAAATACAGATTTTAATTTATTTTTTAAGGAGAAACTTAACCCTGCTCTCAACTATTTCATCAACCCATCAGCTGGTGAAATGGTACATGTTACTGAGCTCAGCTCTCAAAATGCTTACCATTTTATACTGTTTCAAAATGAGTAAAGCTTATAGCTATATGCTGGTTCCAGAAGAAAAGGCTTGGACTCACTGTCAATTTATATCAAAACTTTCAATATGATAGAGGGGATTAAGAGATATAATCATATATAATCTTCCAGTTATAAAATAATGATGACCAAGGGATGTATTATACAGCAGATGGAATACAGTCCATCATATTGTAACAACTCTGTAGGGTGACAGAGGGTCACTAGACTTATTGTGACCATTTTGTAATGTATATGAATACTGACTCACTATGTTGTACATGTGAAACTAATACGGATATTGTATGTCAATTATTCTTCAAATAAAATCAGTATTTCCATATGCTTGTTTTACTTAAAAAAAAAAAAAAAAGAAAGAAAAAAAAAACTCCAGGGCAGCCCGGGTGGCTCAGTGGTTTAGCGCCGCCTTCAGCCCAGGGCCTGATCCTGGAGACCCGGGATCGAGTCCCACGTCGGGCTCCCTGCATGGAGCCTGCTTCTCCCTCTGCCTGTGTCTCTGCCTCTCTTTCTCTCTCTGTCTCTCATGAATAAATAAATAAAATCTTAAAAAAAAAAAACAAAAACTCCATTAAAAAAGTTTTGGATTATCAGGGAGAGAGAGAGAGAGAATCTCTTCTTGAATTAAGGCAGATCCTGAAGGTTCAGGTACTGACATTTGCTTTTACAAGTTTATACTTGATACTCTGCCAGTAGATTTACTTACTGAGCAAGTGCTCAAAGTAATTTCATATCATGCTTATGTTTAAATGACAAGTTATAAAACAGTATGTGGCTTACTTGCTTATGTTTTGACAATATGACACCATCTCATAAAGCTTCTGTTGTCCCACGTTTTCCATCACCACCATTGAACTTATTCTGAATATATCTCCAAAGCCATAATACAAAATACAGTCCGCTTTCATGTCATCTCGACCTGTAGTGTGAGAAATCTTGAGATTGCAAAATTACTTGAAAATTTGAAAATATGCAAAAAAATGTAAAATCAGCTCACAATGCTTCATTGTTTACATATATCAAATCTAAAAATTTCAGAGATTTGAAAGTTAATTTGTATCAGCTGCCCTCAAATTCTAAGAAAAAAATGACTGAACAGATTTATGATCAGCTTTTAAGTTAAAAAATACGTGCTATATAATCCAGTTACTGAAGTTATAAATTTGAAACCACTAATTAAAAATCCAGAAGGCAAAGATGGACATCAAATTATCTTAGCAGGGCAGCCCTGGTGGCGCAGCGGTTTAGCGCCTCCTGCAGCCCAGGGCGTGATCCTGGGGACCCTGGATCGATTCCCAAGTCAGGCTCCCTGCGTGAAGCCTGCTTCTCCCTCTGCCTGTGTCTCTGCCCCTCTGTCTCTATGAATAAATAAAAAATCTTTAAAAAAAAAATTATCTTAGCAAACATAGGAACAATTTCCAACACTCCCATACAAGTAAGATAGGCACTTAAGAACATAAGTATAAATAAGTATAAAACTGCAAAAAAAATAAAAATTTTAAAACCTGCAAAAATTATTTCATTGTCTAATATACTAGCTAATAAAGAAGATTAAAAATACAGAATTATTAAACAGCATATATAGTATGTTTTCTGGAAAAGCTTTGTTAAAAGTTACTTCTGGATAGTAGTTGTACATACCTGCACGTCCACTCTCTTGGTAATAATTTTCAATAGATTTACTCATTGAATGATGGATAATAAACCTCACATCTGGTTTGTCAATTCCCATACCAAATGCAACCGTGGCCACTACTACCTAAAATTTGTTTTAACATTTTTTGTTAGTTAAATCAAGTTAAAAATATTTTTAAATGTTAATTAGGCTTCTACTGAAGATATATACTTAACCTGAATTTCATTGGCTGACCATCTTCGATGAACCCTGGTCTTATCTTCTGGTTCCATATTGGCATGGTATGCACCTGCCTGAATTCCCAGTTTCTGTAAACTAACTGTAACTTGCTCGGAGTCTTTCTGAGAAAAGCAATATATGATTCCTGTAGTAAAATATGTTCAGTTGTTAGATATATATAATTTTTAACATACATTCAAGATGCTGATTAATATAATGCACAGGAAAAAAAATTTAGAAAAAAATTCCAAGGTCCAGAACACATATGCCTTTCCGGTATAATTCAAGATTTGATCAGCAGCTTGCTCTAAAGGACAAATAAGCCCTGGGCCACCGATTTTGGTTCCCATTACACCTCTCTTTCCTCTCAAATATGATGTAAAAGGTTTCATGTGCAAGTGACTTTGGGGACCATCGCACTGAACAAAGTTGTTCTTTGTTTGTGTTTGCACTGAACAAAGTTAAACAAGTTTCTCTACTTGCAGGGCTGGCCAGAACTTCTCATGTGCCAACTGATATACCCTGTGAAGCTCAAGAAGGGAAAAACAGCTGCAGCCTTTCTCAAATTTGACCCTGGAGCTCCTTTCACCCAGGGCACCATTAATATCTTCTGAAAATCTGTAGAACAGCTTTGAAATGCTTTTACACAAACTCTGTGCTTCAGTAACTCCTGTCTATGCATAAATTCTGGAGCATGGATACAAATACTCTCCACCTACAGTTAACTCATTCAATATATACTATTTATTCCTTACTGTATCCTTTTCTATAAAGGACTATGTATTACATCTCTTCAGAAAATCACTGCTTAACCTTCTATCCTATACACAGTGGATACTTACTAAATATGTGCTGTTGATACTTAGCATTATGTGTTAGGTCCACTATTTAAAGCAATTAGGTGCTGGAGTCTTATAATCTGTCCCATGAGCAAATGACACATCCAATTTCTAAGATCACCAAGCAAACTAATTCTTTCCTAACATTTTCAAGTATCTTCTAACATGCATTAATATTTCTGGCAGCTCATCATTCACTAGATCAATGTAATATTAATTACTTTTTTAAAGTTCTGTCTTCAAAGTTGGTTTGTTTTTGCATTACCTGATTGCCCTTTGTATCTCCCATTAATGAGCTTTACAATATCCTCGATAACATCTTCAGTGTTGGAGGGCTTCTGCCGAATCTAAGAAAAAGCTAACTTAGTACAAAGTAAATTAATGAGCCTCATCCACGTGGCCATTTGCTTAACAACTTTCAGGGTGCTGTGCTTTTATGGGCACAATGCTTATCTCTTACTCATATTCACCTCCCCTGACCTTGCCACCACCCAGACTCTTCTTGATCCTTGGTTTTGAATTTACTAGGAATGAGGAGGCACAGAAGCAGCAAATAACCTGTAAAGATGGAGACCTTTTTTATTTTCTGGTGTTTATTTTTTTTTTATGTAGGCTCCATGCCCAGTATGGAAGCCCAATGTAGGGCTTGATCTCATAACCTGAAGTTAAGACCTAAGCTGAGATCAAGAGTTGCATGCTTAACTAACTGAGCCACCCAGGCATCCCTGTTTCTGATGCTACTTTCATAAAAACATAAACCATGGCATAAATAACTTCAGTGAAAACTCCAAAAAATATTAAGTCTATTCTTTTAAAAGTTTCGAAAGAAAAAAAAAAAAAGCTGTTAACCTATATAATCTAAATTAGCAAATCTTTAATGGCTTATTAATATTATTTTATGATTAACTTCAGTGGAGATGTCATTAGGGTCCTTGGTATCAATCTATGCTTCCCCTCCATCCCTGTACAAGAATGTGCATCAATTTCACAAGTCAATGTCTTTTATTTAATCCAGCAGAGGATTATGCAGCAACAGAGACACATGGAGAAAGCATTACTCAAGGATCTGCTTATAATCACCTCCTGATTTTAAAAACTTTTAAATAGAGTTAACTGTTACGTAAATAAACATAATGTAGAGGAAACCTCTGCTGTAATCCTTCATGAAAGTAATAAATTGACATAAAAGTTACATACCTCATAATAAAGATTTGGCCGATTAAAAGAAGCCGTGAAAGTAAAACACTTTTCCACACACAGTATTTTCTGGGCATCCTTCAGTACATGGCTTGTTGCGGTTGCAGTCAGCCCCATTAGGGCTGTGTTAGGGAACTGCCGCTTCAAGATACCAAGTGCCTTGTAATCTGGAAAAGAAAAAACATCAAGTTGGCCCACTTTCTATCCTTAAGGAGAAAATGACATCTTACCATTACAGTTAAACAATGGTTGCTGGATTTCATTTCTCCAGCTTGCAACTGCTAATCTGTAGTTGGTGCCTGGCCTTTCTGAGTAGGCAGGAGTTAGGCTACTTTTAACTGGTTCTTCAGAAGCACTGCTCTTGCCCGCAGGTGAACTGAACTCCCTGTTGGAGAGAGGAAACACCAAAACATTTCCAGTAAGCTGTGCACTGGTCTGCAACCTCTGACTGGGGGATTCAAGAGTGGAAGTGGCCATAGCATGTGAACCTTACAACTAACAAGAGAGAAGAGAGGCCATCAGCCAAACCCCTTCTACTATCACTATCCTCCAAGTGTGGCAAATTCAGACCAGAAAACTTTTGCTGAGGCACTGGTCTTTATACAACTTATTTCCGGGAAACCATTCTGGGCTCATACTTGTCATAAACATTTCAATCACTAGATGAGTTGTCCTGACGTACCTGAAGTTCTTGAACAACGTGGAAAGGGACTGTGGTCAAAACTGCTAAATGCAAAGCTAGAGAACTACCAGGAAAACAGAGAAGGTGGCGTTGAGGAAGTCGTGAAGGTTTCGAGGAGGTAACATCTAAGTTGGGTCTTGAAGGACAAGCAGAAGCCCACTAGGCAGGGTAGAAGAGAACACCAGGCACCGACACAGCACATACATATGCTGCAAATACACTGGCATGAAATCACCTGGCAGTCAGATAACAGCAGGCAGTTCTGTCCGGCTAACTCAAAGGGGGTCCAGCTGGTGCACCTACTGTCAACTTCAGTAAGTGGGTAAACCATGTTTCCTGTATGGCTCCAAGTGCACATGGCCCAAAAGAAGACCATGTGCAAGGTGTGGCAGGTAGAAGTGAAGTAGCCGCCATTACTCTCTGGGGATCTTTCCGGGCAGATAGGATGAGGGACACATGCGCAGGTGCCCAGGCAGTTCTAGCTTGTCCTAGTTTTTTTCCACTTTCCCTTCAGCTCTTCCTCCCAGCTGTAGGCCGTGCCCACCAACAGGCCCCACCAGATGCTTAGCAGTAGACCTACGGTGCTCACAGCTACTAGGAGGAGAGAGCTTACCAGAGCCCTCTCAAGAGCTTCCCCTGTGTGGCTCCCTCTGGCACCAGACAGGCTCCTTAGACACCACTACAAGCTCCAGTTGGTCATCCCACACCAGTGCTTCAGGAAATCAGGGACTTTCTCTGATTGTCCATCCTTCACTTCCCCAGCTCCTCATACCACTGTACTGGGTTTGCTTCCTAACAGAAATCCCTGATGACCTGGTGTTCACAGTAGCTCTGCTTCCCCACCTGCACCTCGAATGATAGCACCACAGAAATACAGCAGAGCAAAGAAAGGCAGGCTTAAGTAAGACTGGGAACAACCGTCAGTTGGTTGAAGGAGCTAAGCCTCTGTCCTATAGGAAATGAGTCACCATGTTATTTTTATAGCACACAAGGGATATAGATAGACTCGTCTTTTGGTGGCAGCACAAGGTATGGGCTCGAAGAGGGAAAAAGACTAAAGAAAGGGAAAACAGTTCAAAGATGGCAGGAGCCAACTAGAAACCCAGTAAGAACAGGAAACAAGGCATGACAATGAGGACAGAACAGAAAGAAAACACTGAGGAGAAACCCAAGAACTAGAGCCCTGTAAGTCCTGGTGACTACTGGGATTTGGCCCCGGGGGAGGGAGAGTGGGGAGTATCGAGGGGAGGGGAGAGAGGGATCCAAGATTCATCCATTCCTGCCAAGCATTTCTCCAGGCACTGAAGACTATGTGGTGAACAAAACAAGGATGTTATGCAAATGGAAGTACAATTCAAGCAAAGAAACCAGACAAAACAAAGAGTAAATCAATAAGTACGTTATTATCAGAGGGTGAGAAGGGCTCATAGTGGTAAGCCTAGTGTAGTAGGAATGTAAAGAGGGAGGAAGAAGAATAGGAAATCAGGTAGAGACAAACAGAAGAGAGATCATATGTACCGTCTTATGGACCCCAGTTAAGAATATGGAATTTATTCTAAGTACAAAGAGGATCTGGTGGGTAGTTTAGGAAGGGAAGTCCCAGGGTTTGATTTGTATGTAGAAAGGATCACTTTGGTTGCTGTGTGAGGAATAAACTGTAGAAGAGTAAGTCTGGAATCAGGCTAGTTGGGGAGCCACTGTAGTGGGCCAATGGAAAGGAGCCTAGCTGGATCTAAGAGACAGCAATACAGACAAAGTAGACAAACTTGAGATTCAGTTTAGCAGTAGAGCTGACAGGACTTGGCGATGGCCTGGATCTGCAGAGGTAAGATAAACCAAGGATGATGTGCCATTATTACATTACAGTTATTAGCTGAGAGAACTCCATCCTTCTCTATCCCGCTCTGTGGTGCTGGAGCGGGGAATCCGTACACTCCATTTCTGTTTTGTGAGCTGGCCCTATAAGGACAGAGTACGAGGCTAGGGGAGGAAGACGGGTCTCAATCCTTCCTTTCTGCTTCCTGTGGACTTGCTTGTATTCTCAAGAAGTCACCCCAGAAGGCTTCTTCATCCCTATACAAGCACTGTGTCTTCATAGGAGCAGATGAATACAGATGGCAGTTTTTCCAAACTTTGGAGAACCCACTTCGTCACAGGTCCACCCACCTCGGCCTTCACTAGGAGACATCAGAAGCATGGGGCTGTGCCTCCTCAGAGGATGGAGTTTCAGCTCCACAAAAACTTTCTTCTCAAGCTTATTACTTCCAAACTTTTCTTCCTGTTCAGGAACAAGACAAGGATGCCCACTCTCACTACTGTTGTTTAACATACTAGTAGAAGTCCTAGCCAGGTTAATTAGGCAAGAAAAAGAAATAAAAGGCATCCAACTTGAAACAAAATAAGTAAAACTGTCACTATTTACAGATGACATGAAATTATACACAGAAAAATCTTGATTCCACCAAAAACCGATTAGAACTAAAATTCACAAAAGTTACAGAACACAAAATCTACATACAAAAATCAGCTGTGTTTCTATATACTAATACCAAAAGAAATTACAAAAACGATTCTGTTCACAATTACATCAAGAAGAATAAAATGCCAAGGGATAAATTTAACCAAGGAAGTAAAATATGCACTTGACAACTCTAAGACCCTGATAAAAGAAACTGAAGATAACACAGATTAATGGAAAGATATTCTGTGTCTATGAAATGGAAGACTTAGCACTATTAAAATGTCCATATACCCAGAGCAATCTACAGATTCAAAGCAATCCCTATCAGGAGTCCAAAGGCATTTCCACAGAACTAGAAACAACTATACTAAAATTTGTACGGAACAACAAAAGGCCCCCAATAGCCAAAGCAATCCTGAGAAATAAGAAAAAAGATGGAGGCATCAAACTTCATTTCAAACCATATCACAAAGCTAGAGTAATCAAAACGGTATAGTGTTAGTATAAAAATGGAAACATGGATCAGTAAAACAAAATATAGAATCCAGGGATCCCTGGGTGGCGCAGCGGTTTGGCGCCTGCCTTTGGCCCAGGGCACGATCCTGGAGATCCGGGATCGAATCCCACGTCAGGCTCCCAGTGCATGGAGCCTGCTTCTCCCTCTGCCTGTGTCTCTGCCTCTCCCTCTCACTGTGTTCCTATCATAAATAAATAAAAAATTTAAAAAAAAATATAGAGAATCCAGAAACAAATCCACACATATATCGTCAATTAATTTATGACAAAGGCATCAAGAATATACAATGGAGGGATCCCTGGGTGGCGCAGCGGTTTGGCGCCTGCCTTTGGCCCAGGGCGCAATCCTGGAGACCCGGGATCAAATCCCACATCGGGCTCCCGGTGCCTGGAGCCTGCTTCTCCCTCTGCCTGTGTCTCTGCCTCTCTCTCTCTCTCTCTCTCTCTCTCTCTATCATAGATAAATAAAAATTAAAAAAAAAAAAAAAAAGAATATACAATGGAGAATCGGCAGTCTCTTCAATAAATGGTGTTGGGAAAACTAGATAGACACATGCAAAAGAATGAAACTAGAACCTTATACCATATACAAATCAACTCAAAATGGATTAAAGTCTTGAACATAATAATGCCTGGAACCATAACACTACCTGAAGAAAACATAGGGGATAAGCTCCCAACACTGATCTTTACAACAATTTACCGGATTTGACATCAAAAGAAAAGGCAACAAAAGCAAAACTGTGTAAGTGGTACTGCATAAAACTATAAAACGCTTCTATACGGCAAAGGAAACAAACCATCAATATAATGAAAAGGCAACCTATGGACTAAGAGAAAATATTTGCAACTATCTGATACAAGGTTAACATAAAAACTATACAAAGAACTCATCCAACTCAATAGTAAAAACAAAACAAAACAAAACAAATAGCCAACAGGTACCTGAAAAGGTTTCCCACATCACTTATCATGAGTAAAACGCAAATCAAAACCACAGTGAAACATCACCTCACACATTGTTAGGATAGCCATCCTCAAAAATACAAGAAATAACAAGTGTGGGAGAAAAAAGAACCCAGGTGAACTACTGGTAGCAATGTAAATTTGTGTAGCCACGGCGAAATGGTATGGAAGTGCCGGACAGCCAAGAATAAGCCCTGGCTTCCGGGAGAGGATGGGGGCAGGCCCTCTCCCTGGAGCTCAGTGGGGATCAGGTACAAAGGAACAAATAAATAAATAAATAGAATCCAACATGCTCCCAGAGGCCTAAGGGCTTAAGGGCTAAGGGCCTAAGGGCTATGACCTAGGGGCACCTAGGTCGCTTAGTTGGTTAAGCATCCAACTCTTATTTCTGCTCAGATCATGATCTCAGAGTCATGAGATGGAGCCCCATATGGGCTCTGAGCTCATCGGGGAGTCTGCATCTCTCCTTCTCTCTGTGCCCCTCCCTCCACTCTGGCTAGAGCATGTTCTCTCTAAAATAAATTAAAAATCTTTAAAAAAGAGAAAAAACAAACAAACAATATAGAGGTTCCTCAAAAATTAAAAAATAAAACTACCATATGACCCAACAATTCCACTCCTGGGTATTTATCCAAAGAAACAAAACCACTATCTTGAAAAGATAGCTATGCCTGGGGGTGCCTGGATGGCTTATTGGTTAGGTATCTGGCCTTTGGCTCAGGTTATGATCCCAGGATCCTGAGATCAAGCCTCACATTGAGCCCCCCATCTCTGATTCTGCTTTTCCTTCTCCCTTTCCCTCTCCCTTTCCCTCTGTGTACTCTCTCTCTCAAATAAACAATTAAATCTTAAAAAAAAAAAAAAAAAAAAAAAAGGTACGACCATAGTGAATACCTATTCAGTGCTTAACATTTAAAAAAAGAAAAAGGTATCTACTCCTCTATGTTCACTGGAGCATTCTGCATAACAGCCAAGGCATGGAAACAACCTAAGCATGCACTGATGCATGGTTAAAGAAAATATGGTACGTATATATACATACACCCACAATGGAATATTATTTGGCCTTAAAAAAATAAGGAAATTCTGCTATTGGCAACAACATGGATGAAACTTGAGAGCATAATGCTAAGTGATATAAGTCAGATAGAGAAAGATAACCACTATATGATCTCACTTATATGTGGAATCTTTAAAAAGAAAAAACAACCCAAAATACTGAAAACACACTGGTGGTTGCCAGAGGTGAGGCACAGAGGTGGGCAAAATGGGTGAAAGGAGTCAAAAGGTACAAACTTCTAGTTACACTATTTTATATAACTAAGAGTAATACAAGGTTGTATGTCAATTACAGCCCTATTAAACATTTTTTTAAATGGGTACAGATTTCCAATAAACTAAATCTGTAGTTGAAGAGCAAGAGAACTAGATATAGAACCACTGATGACGACTAGCAGCTAATTTACAGAGGCAATGCAAGTTATGCTAACACACAAGCGACAGTTCTCATCCTAAGTGATCAACTACTAAGGCTAGAAATATAGGGCAAGGGTGAGAAACTGGATATTTTCAGTAGCTACCAGGCAACAACTCTTTGGAATAGTCTATTTTTTTTTATTTATTTTTTTTTATTTTATGATAGTCACAGAGAGAGAGAGAGAGAGAGAGAGAGGCAGAGACATAGGCAGAGGGAGAAGCAGGCTCCATGCACTGGGAGCCTGATGTGGGATTCGATCCTGGGTCTCCAGGATCGCGCCCTGGGCCAAAGGCAGGCGCCAAACCGCTGCGCCACCCAGGGATCCCTGGAATAGTCTAAATAACATGGTGGGGTCTCTAGTAAAAAAGACAGTATATATCCTGCCTAAATAACATGGTGGGGTCTCTAGTAAAAAAGACAGTATATATCCTGCCTAAGACATGTAAATCAAAATTTTAAAAAATACCTAATGCCCCCAAATAATTCTGAAAGTAGAAAACTGTGTCTTCAGGCCATGAGTCCACCATGCCTGAAGTAGTGTAAGAAAAGACGAAAACAGATTAGAACCATGGGGAACACTTAGGGTGGCAGCAAAGGAAGGAGAACAAGGCAGAGAGAATGGAAAGGAAACACATGAAAAGCCTCCATCACAGAAACCCAGGGAGGAACAAGTGGCCAAGAGAGAGATAAATGCAGGAAATGCTCCTCCTGCTCCAGAAAGTGGGAAAAGGAATGCAGATGAACCCCCTGGATTAAGCCCATGGGGAGATAGATAGGAGACCAAGGTCACCTCTGAGCAGAGTGGTGAAGGCAGAAGGGACTCAGTGAATTCAGAAAGGAAGGAAGGTGAGAAACAGATGGTAAGTTTAGAGGATGAGGTGAAAGGAAGAACAGAAACAGGACAACACCATAAAGGGGTGAGAAAGGTCTATTCTCAAAAGGCCTATTTCAGTTTCTCTCTTTGTTTTAGGGAATCGTAAAATTCAGGAGGTGAGCCTGTGTGCTTCAGTTGGTTGAGGGTCTGACTCTTGATTTTGGCTCAAGACATGATCTCAAGGTTTTGAGACAGAGCCCAGTGATGTGATCCGGGCTCAGGGTAGTTTGCTTCTCCCTCTCCTTCCACTCCTCCCCCTACTCGCTCACTCAATCTCTCTCTCAAATTAAATAAATAAATAAAAACTTAAAAAAAAAAAGATGCAGGAGTGAAGACTTTGACAGAGTGAGATCTTAAGCAGGCAGGAAAGGATGAAGTGGGAGGAGTCATGGTAACACTTATAATAAATGGTCTCTTTTGTCTTACGAAGAAAAAACAAGTCACTAATGTTTGGAAGGGGAAAGAGGGCAACATCCAGACCTGCTGGCACCTATTTTCTGGGAACTGAGAGGCATCTGCAAGTAGGAGTTAGGACCTAATGAGAAGTGAGAAGTTAAAGGCATGAAAAGCTTGCTGGGAGGAATGCTAACAGGAGACAAATCAGGAACAAGTCGAAGGACAGCAGTCTGATGGCAGCTGACCTGAGGTGTAAATTAATGCAGCTGTAAAAATTCTTCCCACCAGTGTTTAATACTGAAACAGCAGGAATGGGGGAATAGAGGCCTGGAAGAGTCCAGAAGCACAGTCTGGCACAGGGCCTGAGGCAGGTAAAATGCCAGACAATCCAGGAGAAACAGAAGTGGCAAGAGCAGAGTCTGAAAGGAGGCTAGAGTGACTGTCAGGTAATGTCTCAAACCCTGCTCAAATGCAATGAGGGATTAGAGGGGACCCCAGGGGACCATCTGCATGTGAAAGCAGGTTCAGAAAGAAATGAGGTTGAAAATCATGAACAGGATTGCTTAAAGCTTAAGGTTGTTTTGCACAGAACAAGTCTGAGTGATCTGCTTCCAGCTATGACTGCAGGATTAGGTTGGAGGATTACAGAACTAGGTTCCTAAAATACCTGCCCCAGTCCCCCACACTGTAACCCCAAGGTGGTAGTTGGGTATTGACCAGGAAGTGGAGGCTGGAGACTGAATGATGACTAAAGAAGACAACTCTGAAGCAGATACAAATTCCTCACTGAATGTAAGGGAGAACCTGGTGTCAGGAAATCTTTACGGCTAAATGTGGAAGCTAATCATGTTGCTGAGAAACATGCATTTCAAGGGATAATGGCAATAAGACTAAGCACTCCTGTGAGAGAAGTAAAGAGATTAAAGACTCAGCCTCTCCATTTTCCTTATAAGGCAAGAGAAAATGAGCAACAGCTAGCTGATGAAATAATTTTAACAGAAGCAGGGATTTCCATCATGTGAGTAAGAAAACAGTCTCTAGCATCAAGGAGTATTCTAGATACATCACACATACCGGGTCTGAAATCATGTCCCCAGTGGCTACAACAGTGAACTTCATCCACAGCAATCCGGGTAAATCTCCTTGCTTCATAGGCTTTCTCTAGTCTTGACATGAACATTTTGCTCTTTGCGATTTTCTCTGGAGTCACATAAATTAGCTTTAGCTTGGAGTTCTTATTTATCATTTCAGCATGAACCCATTTCACATGCTCCTATTGAAAGCAAAAACAGACACAATGATGGAACTAAGCTGGCAGACTGGATACTAAGTGGTAAATGAAGAGGCACTTACTCAAAGCAACAGCCTTGGACTGTTTTAGCAGATGCTGAGTTCATTAAAACTGAGCCCATGTCCCAGTACTAAACTTCAGGGCAGTTGTAAATAGCATTTTATTTGTTTACTTGTATTCAAATGTTGATAAAAGAATAATCTCATTTGACAAAAAACAAAAAATAAAAGTGAAAACACCTGGGGCACCTGGGTGGCTCAGTCAGTTGGGTGTCTGACTCTTGATTTGGAGTCAGGTCGCAATCTCAGGATCATGGGATCGAGTCCTATGTCAGCTCTGCACTCAGTGCCAAGTCTGCTTATCCCTCTGTCTGCTCCCTCCCCACACCCAGTCAATCCCTGTTTCTCTCTCAAATAAATAAAATCTTTAAAACGAAATATCCCTGACTCTCCAGAACCTTCCAGTTCTGTAAATGGAAAAAGCAAGATTAAAGAAAAAAAATTGTACTCACATCCTATGAACTACTAGTAAAAGCAAATGAAAACTGGACTTGACCTTGACTTATCCTCTTTTCTTTCCAGTTTTTCAAACAGCAGTGATATGGCATGAATCTTTAATTATCTGCAACTTCTAGCTACTGTCATTACTATTACTTTCTTTTTCAGGGTTACGGAAATATAATAGAAAAAAGCAATGTTCTCCATGTTCATTCTGTTGAAGGAAAAAACAATTTGGACATGAGAGTTTAAATAAAACAGAAATAGATGGAGGAAACTAAAGGAACCTAGCTACCTGGAGATATGGCTGACACCAGGTCTGGGAGGAAATATGCAAGATGAGCAAGGAGTAACTTCTCATAAAGCAAGCTAGGAGTCAAAAACTATGCGGTGAAGAAAAAAGATTAAGAGGTGCTTACTGCCCAAAGACAGGACTATTTTGGCAAAATAAAGAATAACAGATTAAGATCTATCAAATATGTTAAATGTCCATAAGTTTATGATACTTAAAAAAAAAGACCTTATTGATCACCTTTAGAGAATGGTAAAGGGAAAGAATTTTTAATATGGTGGTAGACAATACGTAAATGAACAAGCATGGTTGTGTCCCAATAAAACTTTATGGACACTGAAATCTAAATTTCATATAATTTTCACACTTCACAAAGCATTCTTTTTCTGATTTTTTTAAACCATTCAAATATATAAAAACTGAGGAGCACCTGGGTGGCTCAGTCAATTGAGTGTCCAACTCTTGGTTTCAGCCCAGGTCATGATCTCAGGATTGTGGAATCAAGCCCTGCATCAGGCTCCCCACTCAGCAAGGAGTTTGCTTCCCATTCCCTCCCCTCCTCCACCTCACATGCGTGTTCTAAAATAAATAAATCTTTAAAAAAAAAAAATATATATATATATGTATACACACACACACACACACACACACGGACACACAAATACACACACACACACACATATATACACACACAAACCAAGCAACGAAGACTAGAAAGGAACAGAGACCACCACCAGAAACACCAACTTGACAGATAACACAATGACACTAAGTTCATATCTTTTAATAATTACTCTGAGTGTAAATAGACTAAATGCTCCAATCAAGACACAGGGTACCAGAATGGATAAAAAAGTAAGACCCACTGAAATGCTGCCTACACGAGACTCATTTTAGAACTAAAGGCACCTGACTATTTAAAGTGAGGGGCAGGAGGGACCCGGGTGGATCAGCGGTCAAGCGCCTGCCTTTGGCTCAGGGCATGATCCTGGAGTCCCGGGATCGAGTCCCACAACAGGCTTCCTGCAATAGAGCCTGCTTCTCCCTCTGCCTGTGTTGTGTCTCTGTCTCTCTCTCTCTGTGTCTCTCACGAATAAATAAAATCTTTAAAAAAAATAAAATACGGGATCCCTGGGTGGCGCAGCGGTTTGGCGCCTGCCTTTGGCCCAGGGCGCGATCCTGGAGACCCGGGATCGAATCCCACGTCGGGCTCCCGGTGCATGGAGCCTGCTTCTCCCTCCGCCTGTGTCTCTGCCTCTCTCTCTCTCCCTCTATGACTATCATAAATAAATAAAAAAATTAAAAAAAAAATAAATAAATAAAAAAAAAATAAAAAAATAAAATACAATAAAAATAAAGTGAGGGGCTGGAGAACCATCTAACATACTAACGGACATCAAAAGAAAGCCGGAGTAGCCATACATATATCAGACAAAGTAGATTTTAAACCAAAAATTGTAACAAGAGATGAAGAAGGACACTAATATCATAATTAAGGATTCTATTCATCAAGAAGATCTAATAATTGTAGATATTTATGGCCCCAACTTGGGAGCACCCAAATGTATGAATCAGTTAATAATAAACATAAAGAAATCCATTGATAATAATATTAGAGGACATTAACACCCCACTTATAGATGATCTAAGCAGAAAATCAACAAGGACACAATGGCTCTGAATGACACACTGGACCAGATGGCTTTAACAGATATATTCAGAACTCTTCATTCTAAAGCAGCAAAATACATTCTTCTTTAGTGCACATGAACATTCTCCAGAATAGACCACATACTGGCTCACAAATCAGCCCTCAACAATTACAAAAAGACTGAGATCATACCATGCAGATTTTCAGATCATAGCATTATGAAACTTGAAGTTAACCACAAGAAAAAATTTGCAAAGACCACAAATACACAGAGATTAAAGAACATCCTACTAAAGAATAAATGGTTTAACCAGGAAATTAAAGAAGAAATCAAAAAGTACGTGGCGGCAGGGACACCTGGGTGGCTTAGTGGTTGAGTGTCTGTCTTTGGCTCAGGTCATGATCCCAGGGTCCTGGCATGGATGGAACTCCACATCAGGCTTCCTGCAGGAAGCCTGCTTCTCCCTCTGCCTAGGTCTCTGCCTCCCTCATGAATAAGTAAATAAAATCTTAAAAAAAAAAAAAAAAAAAAACACATGGAGGCAAATGAAAGTGAAAACTTGATGAATACTAGAACAGTTTAATGAAACTAAGAGCTAGTTCTTTGAAACAATAAATAAAATTGATAAACCTCTAGCCAGACTTGTAAAAACAAAAGAGAAAGGACCCAAAAAATAAAATCATGAATGAAAGAGAAGAGATCACAACCAACATCACAGAAATACAAATAATTTTAAGAGAATTTATGAAAAATTATAGGCCAACAAACTAGGCAATCTGGAAGAAACGGACAAATTCCTAGAAACATACAAACTATGAAAACTGAAACAGGAAGAAATAGAAAATTTGAACAGACCCATAACCAACAAAGAAATTAAATCAGTAATCAAATATCTCCCAATAAACAAAAGTCCAAGGACAGATGGCTTCTCAAGGGAATTCTACCAGACATTTAAAGAAAAGTTAGTAACTATTCTTCTCAAATTATTCCAAAAAATAGAAATGGAAGGAAAACTTCCAGACTCATTCTACAAGGCCAGCATGACCTTGATTCCAAAACCAAAGACCACCCCCCCCAACTAAAAAGAAGAATTACAAATATCCCTGATGAATATGGATGCAAAAATTCTCAACAAGAAATTAGAAAATCAAATCCAACAGTGGATTAAAAGAATTATTCATCATGATCAAGTGGGATTTATTCCTGGGCTGCAGGAGTGTTAATACTTGCAAATCAATGTGATACTCCATTAATAAAAGAAAGGATAAGAACCATATGATCCTCTCAAGATGCAGAAAAAACATCTGCCAAAATATAGCATCCATTCTTAATAAAAAACCTGAACAAAGTAGGCATAGATGGAACATACCTCACTATTATAAAGGCCATATATGAAAGACATACAACTAATATCATACTCAATAAGGAAAACCTGAGAGCTTATCCCTCTATGGTCAGGATCAAGATAGGGATGTCCACTCTCAGTATTATTCTTTAAGTACAGTAAGGGAAGTCCTAGCTTCAGTAATCAGACAACAAAGAAGAAATAAAGGCATCCAAATTGGAAAGGAAGAAGTCAAATTTTCACTATGTACAAGCGACAGGATACTCTTTGTAGGAAACCCAAGACTCCACCAAAAAATTGCTAGACTATATGAATTCAGCAAAGTTGCAGGATACAAAAGCAATGTACAAAAATCTGTTCCATTTCCATACACCAACAATGAAACAGCAGAAAAAGAAATCAAGGAATCAATCTCATTTACAATTGCACCAAAACCCATAAGATATCTAAGAATAAACCTAACCAAAGAGGTAAAGAATCTGTACTCTGAAAACTATGTAAGACTTACGAAAAAAATTGAAGAGGACACAAAGAAATGGGAAAAACTTTCCATGCTCTTGACTGTTCTTGGAGGAACATTGTTAAAATGTCTATACTATTCAAAGCAATCTACACATTTAATGCAATCCATACCAAAATACCACCAGCATTTTTCCCAGAGCTAGAACAAATAATCTTAAAATTTGTATGGAACCACAAAAAAAACCTGAATAACCAAGTCAACCCTGAAAAAGAAAACCAAAGCTAGAGGCATCACAATTCCAGATTTCAAGCTATATTACAGAGCTGTAGTTAAGACAGTATGGTACTGGCACAAAAAAAGACATATAGATAAATGAAATAAAACAAAAAAAACAGAAATGGACCCACAGCTCAATGGTCAACTAATCTTCAACAAAGCAGAAAAGAATACCCAATGGAGAAAAGAGTCTCTTCAACAAATGAAATTAAGAAAACTGTACAGTAAAGAATGAAACTGGACCACTTCTTTACACCATACACAAATTCAAAACGGATGAAGGACCTAAATGTGAGACAGGGAACCATCAAAATCCTAGAGGAGAACACAGGCAGCAATCAACTAAAGCAACTTTTTACTTCTTACTAGGCATGTCACCACAGGCAAGGGAAACAAAAGGAAAAATGAACTATTGGGACTTCCTCAAGATAAAAAGCTTCTGCACAGCAAAGGAAACAATCAACAAAACTAAAAGGCAGCCTACAGAATGGGATATGATATTTGCAAGTGATATATCTGATAAAGGGTTAGTATCTAAAATTTATAAAGAACCTACCAAGCTCAACACCCAAAAATCCAGTTAGGAAGTAGTCAGTTGACATAAACAGACATTTTTCCAAAGAAGACATCCAGATGGCTAACAGACACATGGAAAGATACTCAACGTCACTCACCATCAGGGAAATACAAATCAAAATCACAATGAGATATCACCCCCATCTGTCAGAATGGCTAAAATTAACAACACAAGCAACAATTATGTATTGGCAAGGATGTGGAGAAAGGGGAGCCTTCTTACACTGTTGGTGAGAATGCAAGCTGGTGCAGCTACTTTGGAAAAATGGTTTGAAGATTCCTCAAAAAGTTAAAAATAGAACTAGCCAACATTTGAGCAATTGTACTACTAGGTATTTACCCAAAGGATATAAAAATATAGATTCAAAGGAGTACATACACACTGTTTATAGCAGCACTATCAACAATAGCCAAACTATGGAAAGAGCCCAAATGTCTATCAACTGATGAATGGATAAAGAAGATGTGTGTGTGTGTGTGTGTGTGTGTGTACATAGATAATGGAATATTACTCAGCCATCAAAAAGAATGAAATCTTGCCATTTGCAAGGATGTAGATGAAGCCACAGGGTATTATACTAAGTGAAATAAGTCAGAGAAAGACAAATACCGTATGATTTCACTCATATATGGAATTTAAGAAACAAAACAGGTAACTGGGTGGCTCAGTCAGTTGAACATCTGACTCTTGGTTTCTAGTCAGGTCATGATCTCAGGGTTGTGGGATTGAGTCCCGCATCAAGCTCTGCACTCAGCAGGGAATCTGTTTGAGCCTTCTCTCTCTCCCTCTCTTTCCCCCCTGCCTCTCCTGCTGCTTGTGCACACTCACTCTCTCTCTAAAACAAACAAATCTTTAAAAAATAAAAAGTAACAAAATAGATGAACATATGGAGGGGGAGAAAATGGGAAACAAACCATAAGAGACTCTTTTTTTTTTTTTTTTTTTTTTTCTTAATTTTTATTTATTTATGATAGTCACAGAGAGAGAGAGAGGCAGAGACACAGGCGGAGGGAGAAGCAGGCTCCATACACCGGGAGCCTGAGCAGGCTCCATGCACCGGGAGCCCGATATGGGATTCGATCCCGGGTCTCCAGGATCGCGCCCTGGGCCAAAGGCAGGCGCCAAACCGCTGCGCCACCCAGGGATCCCACCATAAGAGACTCTTAATCAAAGAGAACAAACTGAAGGCTGATGGAGAGAGGTAGGTGGGGCATGGGCTAGGTGAGGGCTATAAGAAGGCATTTGTTATGGTGAGGACTGGGTGTTATATATATAAGTGACGAACCACTGAATTCTACTCCTAAAACCAGTATTGCACTCTATGTTAACTAACTACAATTTAAATAGACACATACACACTATTTTTAGTTCACAGACCTTATAAAAATAGGCAGTGGGCTAGAACTGGCCCATCAACCATAGTTTGCAACTCCAGATATGGTTATCAGTTTATAATTTTATAACCAATTCAATTGTAACCAAGGCTCCTACTGGAGTGAAGAGTTTAAATTAAAAAAAAAAAAAAAAAAAGCCACAGAAGCATACCTTAGAACTAGAAGCATTTAACATGGTAGCTGAAATTCCTAATTGTTTTAAAACCATTAACTGGTCTTCCATAAGAGAGATCAATGGGCAAATCACAAGAGTAAAACCTAAAAGAGAAAGTATCTACTTTAAATTTTATACACCTCCAGAATAAGTTTTGACCACTCACCTGAGGGCATCACAACATCGATATACTACCAATTTTTCATCCTCATTAATAAAAGAGATATTCTAAATAAATGCTCATTAGCCAAATAAGCAAATATTAGACAGAAATCTCTTTCCTTATTCAATACTATAAAAGTAAAAATAGATACCATTCTGAATTTTTACTTATTTTAACAATCAGTATTAATCATCTTAGCAAAATAATATAAATCAAGACAAATACTGCCCAGTTATATCAGGAGAAAGTTATTCCAAAGTTTTCCAAAGAAAATATAGCAACCTGTATAATTACATATGATAGTTACATGAGTATTGCTCCACTTACTGAGCCAGATTAATATATGCTGAGCAGAAATCAGTTAATAGTACACTGAACGAAATGCTGACAATACAGCCCGTTTCTCTTATTACTAAAATCGTGCACAGTTCTAAGAGTTATTCTACATTATTAGAATCACTGACTTTGTCTCTGGAGTTTGTCCCTTAAAATAACCTGAGACAGAGCAGACCAATTAAAAAACACACTCAGGTTCAGCATTTATCAGGGTTTTATCATCTCAAATAGTCTCTCTGCTATATTTTCACATTCTCCTCAGTGGTACCTTCTCACTACATTTAAACATGGGCAAGTCTCTCTTATCTTTGAAACACCCTGGACAGCTAACTGAGGGCCCCTCTCCCTTTTCCTTCATACAATTCTTTCTAAAGAATGTTCCATTCATTAGTTCCATTTCATCAACTCATCTTCCCTCTCTATCCATTCCCATAGAAGTTCATTCTCCAAACGTACCCTATTTCGGTGAACAACTTCACCATGTGTCCCAGCCTAGAATTTGGACATCATTCTAGACTATCCCTTCTCCTACCACCCTACCTCCCCACACTCCCACCCTGTGTCCAATGAATACCAACTCCTACTGAATCTACCTCCTAATTGTTTCTAGAATTCCTCTTCTTCTAAAGCACAATTCTGACCAGTCTCTTACCTGTATAAAACCCTTCAATGGTTTCCCACTCATCTAAGGAAGTTTTTATACTATCTTTCAAGATTCTTTCCACAAGTCCTCCCCTCCGACTGCCTGCCACACTGAAATTCTTCCAGGTTACTGAAGACTCCCTATCATGCATGTTCTTACTTTTGGGCTCTCAGAAATACTGCTCCCCTGCATGAATACTCTTCCTTACTCCCCTGTCCTATCTTTGCCTTCTTACCCTTCAGCTATTAGCTCAAATGCCACTTCCACAGGACAGCTTTCTCTGACAGCCCCAGGCCAGACCTTTGCACTGACTTAATTCCCTATTAAAATCTTTATCACAGGGCAGCCTGGGTGGCTCAGCAGTTTGGCGCTGCCTTCGGCCAAGGGTGTGATCCTGGAGACCAGCGATCGAGTCCCACTTTGGGCTCCCTGCATGGACCCTGCTTCTCCCTCTGCCTATGTCCCTGCCCCTCTCTTTCTCTCTTTCTGTCTCTGTGTGTCTCTCACAAATAAATAAATAAATAAAATCTTAAAAAAAAAATCTTTATCACAAAACCTTTATTGCAAATGCTTGCAATTACTTATATTCTCTAGACTGGGGTCAATATAACAAAGGACTAGCTGCTTGTTTTGGGTAAATCAAGTTTTAATGGAACACAGGCACATCCATTAGCTTGCATGTTGTCTATGGCCACATTTGCCCTACAGTGACAGTTCAGCAGCTGCCCAGAGAGAGACCTTACAGATCATACCTATCCCATTTACTGACTGCTCTGTTAAGGGAAAGTCTACTGAGCCCTGCTCCATACCCTTATTAGTCCCCAAACAACAGCATCAGTATCACCTGGGACCCTATTAGCTGTGCAAGACCTTGGGTCTCACACAAACTCAGAATCTGCATGTTAATTACATCACCAGCGATTCTTACACACACTACAGTTTGAGAAAGCACTGCTTTACACCAGGAGCTCTGTGAAAACTAGGACCTTGCCCGTTCTGCTTACTACTCTTAGTTACAGTGCCTAACACCACCACTGATGCTCGATAAAGATCTGGGACTAGAATCCAGGTCTGTGAATTTCTTATCTAGTACTTTATCTCCTACATGTTTTTCAACTTATGTTTTAAGAACCAGATAAAAGAACTAATTCCGTTCAGTCTTTAACATTCCTTCTTTAAGTAAATCCTTTAAAATTTCTATTAACATAAAGATAAAATAAAAATGCATTTGATTTTTACATAGGTATGCTTAAAGATGATTTTTTTAAAGAATTAAAAGAGATATATCATTTCTTCAATTTAAAGGAATCTTTACTAATACCTACCATCCGAACATAATGCTGGTAACTGATAGCATAAGCTCTTTCCACCTCCTGTAGGCATAACAAGAAATACATCCTTCCCAGACATTGTTACATTAATAGTTTCAAGCTGAAGCAGTCTGAACCTCTGCAGTTTAAACATATTTTGCAGAACATCTTTAACTTTACCAGACCAGGGAAAATCTAGACAGAAGAAAAAAAAGTTAAATATATTAGAACTATTTAGGATTATAAACAAGATACAAATATGAATAGCTGCTTTAATATTAGAGAAAAACAGATAAGAATTTATATAAGACTTGTAATACTATTAACAATTTAACTTTTATACTAACAATTTTATGATTAGTTTTACTCACAAAGCTAAGCAAAAACAAACTGGTATGTGATAAGAAACAGTACATCAGGGCAGCCCTGGTGGCTCAGCGGTTTAGCGCCGCCTTCAGCCCAGGGTGGGATCCTGGAGACCCGGGATTGAGTCCCATGTCAGGCTCCCTGCATGGAGTCTGCTTCTCCCTCTGCCTGTGTCTCTGCTTCTCTCTCTATGTCTCTCATGAATAAATAAATAAAATCTTTAAAAAAAAAAATAAGAAAAGAAAAGAAACAGTACATCAGAAAAAATGAAAACATTTTCCATTAACCTACACTGAAAAAGGTGCTTGATTGGTATGCAAAAAAGTCTGAATGTTGATCAAGGAATTCATAATATCATAAAAATCTTAAATACCAAGTTAATGGTTATGTAGAATTTTTTTATATAAATATCTTGTTAAAAACAAATATGTGGGAAGCAAGGCTCATTAAAGCACTGCCATTTGAGAGTCATAGTATTCCATTATAACATGATAGCCAGTGATGTACATGATGGTTGGCAAGATCTTGACTCAAGAAAGTTGTGTTCACTAGGGCAGGAAAATGAAGTAGACTTTGGCAAGAATTTTGAATATATTCTTTTTTTCTTAATGGTTTAATTTTTTTCTAGTTAAAATTCAAAAAATTTAGTTTCTGAATTTAAAAATCTTTCTCTAAGCACTGATTGATGCTAGAACCAAATCTGGAAAAATAATGAAGTCTGAATAGTAAAAAGCTTCATTCAAAATGAACATGGAGGGCAGCCTGGGTGGCTCAGCGGTTTAGCGCCACCTTCAGCCCAGAGCATGATCCTGGAGACCCAGGATCAAGTCTCACATGGGGTTCCCTGCATGGAGCCTGCTTCTCCCTCTGCCTGTGTCTCTGCCGCCTCTCTGTCTCTGTGTGTATCTCATGAATAAAAAAATAAATAAAGTCTTCAAAAACAAATTAACATGGATAAAGAATGGTTTGCCTATTGGTTTCCCATGCTACTCAAAGAGCAGCCAGTTTCCCCTCTGGAAAGCACTGATCCAGGAACAATGACTGAACTCCTACGTAAAGAAATAAACAGAAATAAAACTAGCAAAGAAAAACAGAGTAAACCTTCTTTATTCCAAGCAGCAGGTGAAGAATCCGATTCACTGCTTTCCCCAGCGTCAGAAGCTTCTAAGTGCTGCTTTATTCGGTTTGTTAGGATGTTCTTTTTCTGAATAAGCTCTTGTTGCCTTTCCAGAAGTTCCTGAATTTGAATGTCTACTGCATGTAGCTCATTGGTTATAGAATCCAGTTCTTCAGTTAGAGCTACAAGGAAGGAAAAAAAAAAAAGATACAATAACTAAACAATTAGTTTTAAGTTTCCCTATTGACTTTTGGATATTCTTCACTATCCAAATTATAGACAAATTTACAGTAGGAGACCAAGGTAGTTAAGAGCATGTGTGTTGGGAGTCACACAGACCTGAGTTAAATCTTAAGTCACTGTCTCAACTCAAGCTAAGTCCTTAACTGAGCCTCAATTTCCCCACCTGTAAAGGGGATAATACCCAGCTTTCTTAGTATTGTTTTAAAGAATTAAGCCAAATAATACATGGGAAGTTCTTAACATAGTACCCGACATATAGTTATGCATCTAATAAATGATCATTATTACCTTTATTGTGTTGTAGGAGTTGGACCAACAATCTCCTAAGTGATTTAAGCAACCAGACTTTAAAACAAAAGGGAAGTATTTTAAAGTAATTCCCTAACTACTTAGATATTATTTCACAAAAACACTCATATTTGGGTTCATATGTTGGCACGAGGAGGAGCTGATGACTATAACAAGCTGATGTAACAATAAAAAGAGAACTTGAACTGACATTATAATCCAATCAAAACTAATTTATAAAGCAGTCTTAATGTAGGAGTCTAAGCAATCCTTTATTAAGGCCAAAATGAGATTCCCTTTGATACCACAACAATAAAAACCAAAACGTTTTAAAGATGTCCTTGGTGTTTGCTAAAACATCAGCTTGCATTAATCTAGCCTTAATGCCTGAAATTTTCATAAGATGAAATCTCACGGTTATGATTTAAAATAGGATGCTATGGTGGCTTTGTATTATACCAACTACCAAAATTTTCTTCCCTCATGATTCTGGGTTACAATTGCCCACAAATGAACTCTGGTTTCAGACTTGGAGGTGGACATGAAACAGCAGCCAGCTTTACATTCAGATGGTTGGCATAAGATCAGGTGCTGTTGGGCTCATTCACCTTCTTGACATGGGCAGATGCCAGTTCCTCCATCTCCTGCTGAATCTCTCAGGGGTAGCAGGTTAGCCTACAGTTTCTTCTAACTTCCCCCAAATCGTTGGCCACGTTCTTATACAATTTTCTATGGCAAGTGCACCAGCTCTTCTGAAGGGCACCAGCATCCTGGATGTCAGAGCCTTGTAGGCAATGACTCGCAAACACAAGGCCAAATGAGACACAGACAGGTCTCAGCTCATCTTTACCCTCCCACACTCCATCTCCATCTTCCTGTCCCTGCTGCTGGCACTGCTGACTTCAGGACCAGTAATGGACTGCTTAACCAGGTACCGTGATCATATAGGAACTAATCCCTAAAAAAAGTCCCTTAAATCACTCATGATTCAGCTTCTCTGAGTGAACCCTAACCAACACCAAATGCTATTCCAGAAGAAAAGAAACTTAAAGGTAGGTTGGCTAAATTGCTTCTATGTCACCTAGAATAGTCTCTGATTTAAAGATTTACAGATATTAATGACCCTTGTCTGCTGTGGTAAAAGGGACAGTGGTATTCCATGGCATGCAGTAGACAAAGTTATTTAAAATATAACCTAGACACCAGTAAGTAAGTATCTGGAGAGGGAGAGTCTCTGGGTGACCGAGCATCTGCTGTCACAGAATATTTTTGTGAGAATAATGGGGTTGATTGGCTGCTTCTAAATATGCTGAAGAACCTGACAGAAATGCAGGATCTGCATAAAGAAGGAACTTCCAGTCTCTAATGATTATCCTAAAAGAATCCCTTATATCCTATAGCTACAGGGTCAAGACTACTGAATACCAACATTCTGCAGGTGGCTGAATTCCAATGCAAATTGAATTTCCAGCCTTGCACAGACTCTTACATCAAAGTTAGCGCATGGATAAGGAAGAGGTGAGACTCTGCAATTGGGAAGGGAACATCTAGGCAGATTCCAACAAAGCAGGCTGGGGGCCTGAAACCAGCCTCCTGTCTGATTGCCTGTGATGGTCTTTCCTGAGGCAGCTGCTTTGCAAGGGTTTGCTATTCCCAATAAGAATCTGCCCTGTCACCTCTCGGTATTTCAAGACCTAAGAAGTCCTAAAGAATGAGATACAAATGTAATGCACAAAAAGACATGAAACACACCAAGAGTTGTACTTTCCAACATATATAAACATTCTTCATCTTATCAAGCTTCACTTTACTGCATTTTGCAGATATTAAGCTTTTTAAGAAACTGTAAGTTTGTGGCAACCTGTGTTGAGCTAGTCTACAAGCACCATTTTTCTACCAGTTTGCTCACTCCATGTCTCTATGTCACATTTTGGTAATTCTTGCAATATTTGAAACTTTTTCATTATTATTACATTTGTTATGGTAATGTGGGATCAGTGCTTTTTGATACTACTATTGTAATTGCTTTGGGGAACCACAAACTACACCCATATAGGACAGTAAACTTAATAAAAGGGGTACATGTTGTGATTGTTCCACCGATCAGCCATTCCCGTCTCTCTCTCTCTCTATGGTCCTATTCCCTTAGACACATCTATATTGAAATTAAGCCAGTTAAGTTACTCCACAATGGCCTCTAACTGTTCAAGTGAAGAGTTGCCTGTCTCTCACTTTAAATAAAAAAACTAGAAGTGATTAAGCTTAGTGAGGAAGGCACGTCAAAAGCCAAGAGAGGCTGAAAGTCAGCTAGATGAGTTGTGAATGCAAAGAAAAAGTTCTGGAAGGAAATTAAAAGTGCTACTTTAGTGAACACATGAACACATGTAAAGTAGAAAGCAAAACAGCCTTAATGCTGACATGGAGAGAGATTTAATAGTCTGGATAGAAGATCAAATAAAAAAAAAAAAGAAGATCAAATCAACCACAATATTCCCCTAATTAAACCAAAGCCTAATCCAGAGCAAGGCCCTAACTCTCTTCAATTCTATGAAGGCTCAGAAAGGTGAGAGAGAAATGGGCAAAAGAAAGTATGAAGCTAGCAGAGGTCGGTTCATGAGGTTTAATTTCCATACACAAAAGTATAAAGTAAAGGAACACCTGGGTGGTCCAGTCTGTTAAGCGGCTACCTTGAGCTCAGCAGGGAACCTGCTTCTCCCTAGCCTTCTTTCCCTCCCCAACCCCACCCCTGCTTGTGCAATCTCTCTCAAATAAATTAAAAAAAAAAAAAAAGTATAAGATAAAGCAGCAAGTGTTGATGTGTAAGATGCACCGAGTTATCCAGACAATTTAGCCAAAATAGTTAATGAAGGAGGCTTATAATAACAGATTTTTTCACTGTAGACAAAATAGCATTCTATTAGAAGAAGATGCCAGGTTGGACTTTCATAGTTAAAGACAAGTCAATGCCTGGTTTCAAGCTTAAAAAAACAGGCTGACTCTTGGTAGGATCTAAAGCAGCTGGTGACTTTAAGTTGAGGCCAATTCTCATTTATAATTCCAAAAACTGCAGAGGCAAAAATTATGCTAAATCTACTCTGCCTGTGTTCTATAAACCTGGATGATAGCACATATGTTTATAACATGGGTTACTGAGTACTTCAAGCGCACTGTTGAGCCCTAATGTTCAGAAAAAAACAAATGAGGAAGTAAAGCTTCCAAATATATTCTACAAGGCTGGTATTATCCTCATATCAATGATATGAAATCCCAAATTTCAAGATATGTAACTGTAGTAATCAAAACAGTATGCTATTGTCACAAAAAAAGACACACAGAATAATAGAACAGACAAGACACACTAGAAATAAACCCACACTTACATGGTTGATTAATCTATGACAATGCAGGTAGGAAAATACAATGCAGAAAAGACAGTCTCTTCCATAAATGGTGTTCAAAACACTGCATGGCTACATGCAAATGAATGAAACTGGACTACTTTCATACACAATACACAAAAACAAACTCAAATGGATTAAAGACCTAAATGTAAGACCTGATACCATAAAACTCCCAGAGGAAAACAGAGACAGTAATCTCTTTAGACACTGCCCTTAGCAACATATCTAAGGATATGTCTTCTCTGGCAAGGAAAATAAATGCAAATCTAAAATACTGGGACTATATCAAAAGAAAATGCTTTTGCACAGCAAAGGAAACCATCAATAAAACAAAATAGCAACCTAGTAAATAACAGAAGTTATGTGCAAAACATAAGGAATATCTGATACAGAATTAATACCCAAAATAAAGAACTTACAAAACTCAACACCAAAATAAACCAAATAGTCCAATAAAAAAACAGAATACCTGACCAGATATCTTCCCAAAGAAGATGGAGATAGCAAAAAGACACATGAAAAGATGTTCAGCATGACTAATCATCAGGGAAATGCAAATCAAAACCACAATGGGATATCACCTCACACCAATCCAAATGACTAGTATCAAAAACAAAGAAATAACAAGTGTTGACAAGGATGTGGAGAAAAAAATCCTTCATGCTGTGGTGGGAATGTAATTTGGTACAGTTACTGTGAAAAATAGTATGGAGTTTTCTCAAAAAATTAATTAAAATTAAAAATAGAAATGCCATATCATCTAGTGCTGAGTATTTACCCAAAGAAAATGAAAATACGAATTCAAAAAGATATATTTTGTTGCAGCGTTATTTAAAATAGTCAAGATATAGAAGCAATCCAAGTGTTCAATGCCTGACAAATGGATGAAGAGTGGTGTGTGTATACACATACACACACACACACACACACACACACAATGGAATATTACTCAGCCATAAAAAAATGAGATTTTGCTAATTGAAACAAGATGGATGGACCTAAGAGGTAGGAGGCTAAATAAAATAAGTCAGAGAATGACAAATGCCATATGACTTCACTTACACATGGAATGTTAAAAACAAACAAGACACTTGGGTGCTCAGTTGGTTAAGTGTCTGCCTTTGGCTCAGGTCTTGATCTTGGGGTCTTGGGATTAAGCCCCATGTCAGGTTCCCTGCTCAGCAGGAAGTCACTTCTCCTTCTCCCTCTACCCCTCCTTTGTGTGCATCTGTGTGTGTGCGTGTGTGCTTTCTCTCTCATTCTCAAATAAAACCTTTAAACAAATAAAAACCTTTTGTTTTTTTTAAAGATTTTATTTATTAATTCATGAGAGACACAGAGAGGCAAGGACAAAGGCAGAGGGAGAAGCAGGCTCCCTATGAGGATCCAAGAACTCCAGGATCACTCCCTGAGTTGAAGGCATATGCTCAACCACTGAGCCACCCAGGCATACCAAACAAAAACCTCTTAAATACATAGAATAAACTAGCAGTTGCCAGAAGAAGGAAGGCAGAAAGAATGGTAAAATAAGTTAAGGGGATTAAGAGGTACAAACTTCTAGTTATAAAATAAATCAGTCACAGAGTTGAAAAGTACAACACTCGAATATAGTCAATATTATAATTACATTGCAGAGTGACAATGACTACACTTAAACCATGGTAAGCATTGATTAATGGATAGAATTGGGGAATATGTTGCACTCCAGAAAGTAATATGACATATACTAATTGTACTTCATTAAAAAAATAATAAAAGCTCTTTGAAAACTAAAATATTTGTTGAAAAATCATTCATTGAGATATTATCTACAGTATTAATTTGAGCAGTGGGATTCGAAGTGATATATATTTTCTACTTTATGATTTCTTAGGTTCCTATAATTCCCTCAAAAAGCATGTCATCCCTTGGAACCCTTAGCATTGTTGGTGGGAATGTAAAATGGAACAGTCAGTATGGAAAATAGTATGGCAGTTCCTGAAAAATTAAAGACAGAAAAACCATGTGATTTCACCAATTCTACTTCTAGGTATATACCCAAAAGAACTGAAAACAGACTCAAACACATTTGTACTCCAATGTTCATAGAAGCATTATTCACAATTGCCACAGATGAAACAACCCAGATGTCCACTGACAAATTGATAAACAAAAGGAGATATATACAACGTAATATTATTTAGCTTTAAAAAGAAAAACGTTACAAAATCCTAGCTCAAAGACATTACACTAAGGGAAATAAGCCAGACACAAAAGGACAAATATTTTATGAGTCCACTGACATGAGGTACCCTGAGTATTCAAATTCATTCAGACAGAATATGAATAGTTACCAACCAGCAACTGGTAGGAAGGAAGGAAGGGGGCGTTAATGTACAATCGGCACAGAATTTTGGTCTGGAATGATGAAAAAGTTCTGGAGACGGATATTGGTGATGGTTACACAATAATGTAAATTGTGGGCATTGAACTGTATAAAGAGTACATTTTGACAGGTATGTTTTACTACAATAAGAAAAAACCCACCACACATCATTTCAATAATCAGAACTTTTAAAACAAATCTTTTTATAATTTATGTTTCTTTATTTTTACTAAGACTTTCCTGTTAGAGCAGTTAAAGGTTCACAGCAAAACTGAAAGTACAGAGAAAAACATTTTTTTTCAAAGAACATGCAATTAGAAATAAAACAGAATGTACTATAAAATGTAATCACTTTCACTAACCTGAAATGGATGCCATTTTAAAACTGAATTGGAGATCCAAACTTCTTTCTAAAAATGAAAGAAAAATCATAGCAATATTTCTTAAACCATACTATATTGATAATGTCTCACCAACAATAATATGTCACTACTGAGCATGAAAAATGTTAAAAAGTAAATTATATATTGTAGTGACTCATACTTTTTTGTGTGTAATGCACTAGTGTGGAGCCTAACACAGGACTTGAACTCATGACCCAGAAATCAAACCCTGAGCTGAAACTGAGTTGGACTGGGTACTCAACCAACTGAGCTACCTAGGCACCTCTTATAATAGAGGTGACTTTAAAATAAGGATTACATTAATTTTTATGGAGAATTCTCTAGATTACAGAGAAATGTACAAAAATCACATGGGATCACTCATATCAATAACACTTGAACATCACATACAAAGTGATTAGCAAAAAAGAGTAAAGCGTTGAGGCTAAACAGTGTTCGCACTAAATTACTGTAAAATCTTAGCAAAGTTAAACAACCTGTTCCTCTTAGCCTCTTTCCTTATCTGTAAAATTGGGTTATTAAACCTATCTTATCAATACAGATTCAAATATCCCAGATTAGGCTAAATCCATCCATATAAATACTCAGTCATTCAACATTTTATTGAATACTTGCTTAAAGAGTTACAATTTAGGTTCAAAAAAGGAGCTGGTATCCTAAGAAGGGATCAGATTTCAGGAGAGAACAGGAAAAGGTCAGAGGCGGGGGAAACACAAAACAATTAAAATTAAAGAACTTTAAATACCTCTGAATGACTAAAAATTCTTTTAAAAATATTTTATTTATTCATGAGAGACAGAGGCAGAGACACAGGCAGAGGGAGAAGCAGGCTCCATGCAGGGAGCCCGACGTGGGACTCCATCCCAGGTCTCCAAGATCACACCCTGGGCCAAAGGCAGGCACTCTACCGCTGAGCCACCCACCCTGAGCCACCCACCGGGGCTGCCCTGAATGGCTAAAATTTAAGAGTACATATGGGCAAGTGGGAGGAGAGGAGGCTTGAAGGCAGGAACTTCTCACTATGTAAGCTGCTTTATAAACAATATACCTCTGAATTTCCTTCCATGTTTTGGTTTGAATGCTCCTGGTTTACAAACTGTCTTTTTGGTGTGTGCACAGTAAACTTTTACTAATTACTACTTCAATATTTCTAAACTATTGACAGTTTATGGTGTAAAAATGGGATCCAAAGAAGCCACCACCCCACCATCCCCCTCAACTGAGGCCTCTATGGTGATAGAACTGAGTCCACTGCTTCCTCACAGACCCTAGAGTCTGAAGGTCTTTCTTATAGCTGAGCTCCAGTCTCTCCATTTTGAGCTGACTTTAATTTGCACAATACTTTGTTTGTTGAAGCTTCTTAGTAAATTACCCTATTCTGTTTCCCTTTGGTTTGGAAAAGCTTTTGAAAAACAGGGTTCCTCATAGTTAAGAACTCTTAGGGAATCTAAGGGCAAAGATGGGTTCCACTTGGTTTATGGACCAGGATTTTGTGCCTTTTTGGAAAATGGGTGAACTTCTGGAACTGCAGTCGCCACTGTAGGGCAACTCTAATTTAGAGAAGTGGATCCTGACAAGAGAGAATTTCAAACCTCTCAGTGACCATGGACTGCATTCTTTGATCGATAAACAGAAGCTTCTAAAAGACAAAATGACTGCAAAAATAGCTTTAAAAGATCCTTACATCATTCAAACAAACAAAAAGAACTTAGGAAAAAAAGAAACCTTTGTTATCAGAGTAGTAATCTCAACTTAGTCCCACAATTTGGATTCAACTGTTCTTTTATAAACTAGTGAGTTTTGCATTATAATGGCTATCAGCTCTTGACTAAATTTTTTTAAACAAAAGCTATAAGATCTGTTTTGCATCTGTCTGCATGTTTATGTACGTCTAAGCATGCATATTGTTGATGTGTGATATTTTTCTAATTCCAGATGGTAATGCCAAAACTAATGTGTAAGAAGCTCTATTTAATTGGTTTAAAGAAAAATAAGCACTTGTAAATTAAGTATTCTTGAAACCCTCAGAAACATAAGAACTAACCCAAATGTTTTTCGAGTTCACAAGACCTAACTTTTGAAAAGTAAAACCTAGTTTAAGTTTGTTGGCTTAATAAAAGCAAGTATGTGGGGATGCCTGGGTGGCTCAGCGGTTTAGCGCGTGCCTTTGGCCCAGGGTGCGATCCTGGAGTCCCAGGATCAAGTCCTGAGTCGGGCTCCTGGCATGGAGCCTGCTTCTCCCTCTCCCTGTGTCTCTGCCTCTCTCTCTCTCTCTCTCTCTCTCTCTCTATCATGAATGAATAAATAATCTTTAAAAAAAAATAAAATAAAATAAAAGCAAGTATGTCTTCACAATCCCTCAACAAGAAAAATAACCTGAGATGGTTAGCTGTTTAATGTTTAATTTAAGCATAATTTTTAAAAACAGATAATTTAAATACACGTAAATAACAGAAAAGTTTGTATCAAGTTAAACTAAATAATGAATACTTAAATCATTTCCAAATGAGATAATATACTGAATCATTAAATACTAAACAAGTTTATCCACTTTGGGCTTTTTTTTCTGTACAGTATTATAGTATCACTAATACTTTATTTAAGGAAACTAACTTTATTTAAGCTTATACTGAAATAAAACTATACATTACTACCAAAAATGGGGAAAAGAAGTAATCTGTCACTTACTAGAAGTAAAATATAACCACACCTGTAACTGTAATAAACATAGACCAATGATATTTCTGCCTGCTGGAGTTTGGAGCTTGGGGATTGATCATTTTGTTAAAATGAATTATTAGCAGGCATAAGAGAATTACTAAAGACCTACAACCTCAACTAATAATTTTTCCCTGAAGCTAATAAGGATTAAAAGAAAGTTAAAAAGGAAATAATCACTGCCATGTGATTCCTAGCAAAACTCTCTGAATAAATTCACACTATGGCAACTATCCTTTTATTTATGAGAAATCACTAAATTCTATTGGCACCTGCCAACATTTTTTACCCTACTCTGGCTTGCTCAAACCACCTTAAGAGTTCATTCAGGCTTTAGTAGCCTAGGATTCATCACAACAACCCTAACTTTTGACTCTTTAATTTTTAGAGACAAAAGATACTTGGATCTATCAATAACTATGTCCTTTGCCAATTAAAAACTATACTGTTAAAAAATGTATGTTTCTAAAAAGGTTTTATAATTGTGTATTTATAAATTTGCCAGTCCACAATTGCTTACTTCTTGGCTTTTACTATAAATATTAAAAGAGTTAAGAATTCTAATGAATATATGTAATTAAAGATACTAGAAATAATAAGGATGAAGAAACAGCGTATGAAAAGTAGTTAAAACAGAACATGTTTTTTGGACAAGGAAAGATATGAAGAAGACGGGCTTTTGTTGTTGTTTTGGTAAGGGAAGAAGGAAAGGAATTTTGCCCAAAAGTAAAATGATTATTCCAGAATGGGAAAGGAAAATGATGAAATAAAAACTAGATGGATATGAAAAGTTGTAGAAGGCTTATGGAAAAGGAATCAAGAAAGGAATTTTATGTGTGGTCTAGCTAAGACTGAAATGGAGTTAAGTTTTTGCAAAACTGTTCCTACAAAAGTGCTTCATCTCCAAAGAGATTAATGGAAAAGACTGGCAAGTACAGGTTTCTGCTAACTTTAAGGTCATCAGACTGAATGGGGCAAGAATTTCTGAAAGTTTAGTGGGAAACAGATTCATAAAAACCTACTTTTGTAATCAAAGGTTGAAACATTTTTTTTCTCCCTACCTGATCTCGCCAGAATTTAAAAACTCTTATTAAATAATCTTATTTTTCATGACAGTATATGTATTTACATAAGCTCGATCTGATCTCCTTGTGATAGGGCACGATTAGACAAGTCCTTAGCTTGGCTGCTTAGCCAAAAGAGCCTTGAAAAGTTCAATCTAAGATTTTTATTTTTTGATTCTTTATGAAAAGTTCTAGCAGAGTGGATTTAAAAGAGCCTGTATGGGATCCCTGGGTGGCGCAGCGATTTGGCGCCTGCCTTTGGCCCAGGGCACAATCCTGGAGACCCGGGATCGAATCCCACGTCGGGCTCCCAGTGCATGGAGCCTGCTTCTCCCTCTGCCTATGTCTCTGCCTCTCTCTCTCTCTCTGTGTGACTATCATAAATAAATAAAAATTAAAAAAAAAAAAAAACTTTAAAAAAATAAAAAAAATAAAAAAATAAAAGAGCCTGTATGATCACTATTTTTGCTGCACTTATATAAATAATCAGTCCAAATTTATTGAAACTGGACTCAATTTGCGAACAAATTAGTCTTGATAGAAACTTGATAGATAACTGTCGTTATCTTGATAGAAATGGGATGATTATAGAGAAAAACTATATGTCCACATCTTTGTGGACATCAGATCCTACTGCTGTTAATTTCTTTAAAGTTTTATTTTCTACTTATACACTGGACTGGATCCTGAATACTTCTAGAACTCTCCAAACTAACATTTACAATTTTGTCTTCTGATTTGGAATCACTATGAAAATAAAACTGCCCTTTTCCTAAAGTCATGCAAACTAAAGCTAGACAACTGGATATAAACTTCAGGGAAACCACCAAGAGCTCATGTAAGAACAATGTGCCTGTTGCTGTGTGGTCACCCAGCAAGATAACCAGAGACATCCAAACTGCAAACCAGGAAAAATCTATCAGATTGTTACTCTTGCCCTCACTCCATCTGAAGATAATTTGAATCCAACATCTAGAAATTTTCTCAACTGGCTTCTCTCCAAACTCAAGACACTGCATTTAGAATTTTCTTGAACTATTATCTTTTTTCTTTTGTTTTCATTGAAATATGTCTCACTAAATATCTGACAGCTCACAGCATAGAGAGGCCGAATTTAGGTGGAAGTTCACCTGTAGCACTGCCTCTTTATTTTTTTTTTTAAAGATTTTATTTATTCATGAGAGACACAGAGAGAGAGGCAGAGACACAGGCAGAGGGAGAAGCAGGCTCCCTGCAGGGAGCCTGACATGGGACTCCATCCCAGGTCCCCAGGATCACACACTGGGCTGAAGGCAGCGCTAAACTGCTGAGCCACTGAGGCTGCCCAGCACTGCCTCTTAAAATAAAACATCCTCACCTTCATCCAGTCCCAAGTCATCATGAAGATGTAACTGTTAATACATTGTCTTATGCCTATGTAAATACCTTTTAAAAAACTGAAACCCAGTTAATTTATTTGGTTGGTTAAATGTTGGCACAAGGGAATCTCCTCTGGGAATTTTTCAATCTTTGGCTATTGTCCTCCTTAAATCATATTTACCTCTCTAATATGCTGCACACTCTCAAGGGTTTTGAAGGTCTGTCAGCAGCCACTCACAGGCCAAACGGTATCCATCAGGATCAGACAACTGGATAGAATCAACAATAACCACATGAATGATGAAGATGATGAACAGCCTCAGCCTGATGACTCAACTAATGGCCAGCCTGAGCCTGATGACTCAACTAATGGCAACAGCAAAAATGTGATTCTTCAGCCAGAGTACATCAACAGTGGAAACTCAAAATACTATACTGGTTGATCAGAACAACCAAAAAGGGAAGAACTGTTAAAAAAAAAAAAAATTTTTTTTTTTAAAAAAGGAGACCAGCCTTGAAAATTCCGAGCAGACAAAACCGGTTTAGTCAAAGCTCAATAGAGCTTATTTGGTGAAACTAACTTGACCTAGATAATTTCCTGTCTATGCCTCCAGAAATCGTAAGCAAAACTTAAAACTGTTTCCCAAGGTTTATATGAGGTAACCCCACTAACCAAGTCCCTATCACTTAAGAAAAAGTTAATACTCTAATCACTCTGAAGAAGAAACAGTCACTGACTTCTTAACTGTATTAAGTCGCTTTGTAACAATATACGCCCGGAGCCTCATTCCCTTCGTGGGCTCCTGGTTTCACAGTCGTCTCTCCGGTGGGTGCACAGTAAACTGCTACTTTCAAGTTGCTACCTGAGTGGTTCCCTGGTTTTCCTTCTGCTCTTTCTGGACCTCCGACAGCACACCCCCGTCTGCCCACCACCTGCGTTCAGGAAACAACGGCAATCTAAGAACACCCCCACTATGCTGATGCGTCTCCCGAAGGTGGCTGCCAATACGCAGACTGGAAACCAAGCTCCCACGGGGAAGAGGATGGGGTAGGCAGCCCAACGTGCCCCCGGAGGCCCCCGCTCCACGGAGATGGGCGAGGATGCACGCCCGTTTCCCCCCTGCGGAAGTGATCCGCGATAGCCCGGCCTCACCCTCGGGACGGAAAAGGGAGGAAAAAATAGCCCTTTCAGAGCAGATTTACCCCAAAACCCCTCCCCAGAGGGTTAAAGGAACCCACGCCCCCACCGCAGCCGCCCGCTCTCCGACCTCAGAGCGCCGGCCCCTCAGGACCACTACCTACGGTCTCCAGCCGCTCGGCAATGAAAACTTCCCGCCACCAGGCTTTCCTCTGTCTCCAGCCGCGAGCATCCGCCCTTCCGGCGAGGTGCCCTCAACCAATTGCAAGTAACAGCCTTCTCTGATTGGTGAAGGGGCGTGGCCACCAGGTGCGTCACCGAACAAGACTAGCGGTGATTGGTCTGTGTCGGGGGCGGGCTTAGCCAATGGGAAGCAGCCTTGAAGCGCGGGTGGGGGGTGGCTGCGTGTTTCCGGAAGACGTGGCGGCTCTCCCCGGGGCTGTTTCCCGGCTTCTTTCCTCCCGACTTTGCTTCACGCCCTGGACGCCCCGCGGTGCTGTGGCCGCTGCCCTCCCTACTGCAGCCATGATCTCCTTAACAGACACCCAGAGTAAGCGCTCGCCCCCGGGGTCCCCGCCTGGAGCCTCGCACAGCCGTTGCTCGAGCCCGTCTCGGCCGCCCGCCCGCCCCTCGGTCCGGGTCAATGAATGAAGCTCGGCGTCGGGGGCGGCGGCCTGCTGGACTGAGCTGGGGACGCGGGACCGGGAGGGCTGCCTGGCGGGGGCGGGAGCTGGGTTTGCCGTGGCTGGCCTGGCCTGGGGGGAGGGGGAAGCCTTCGCTGAGTGTCGGTCCTGCCCCGGGGTCTCGCCGCTCTCGCTGCCGGGGAGGTGGGCGCTTTGTTCCCGCAGATGGCCGCGAGAGAAAGTTGGGTGCGCGGTGCGCGGGGCTCACTCTTGGGGACGTTTGTGCGCATCACAGACTCGGGGTCCTCCACAAGTCACTGGCCGCTTGTTTGGGAGATGGTATTTTAAATGTCATCTATTTTAGGTGTTGGGTTTGTGTGTGTGTGTGTGTTTTAATATGCTTACACTTAAATATTTTGAATATTTTGCCTTTTACCACCTCTGGAAACAACTTTCCAAAAATTCCTTGAAACGACTTCACTTTTCTACGCCTCACCTTTCCACGGTAGTAATAATCAGTGAAACGATTGCTTTCCTTCATGTTGTGTATTGTGCTCTGTGGCTTTTCGTTATTTTAGCATCTCTTTGTGCCTTAGATAGAGTTCCCTAGGCGTATCTTACGTCTAAGGTTAGCATTGCTGTTTCCTTTTATTTCATTATAACACTCCTACTTTTCTACCCTATTGTCAGCTTTTATCATTTTCTTATTTACATATCTGCCCAACCGTGTGGGTCCTATCTTTTAATGGTCATGATAGGTTTTTTTTCGTCTCACTTTACTTTATCTGCCATGGTCTTAATTTTTTATTCTGCTTAGCTTTGATTTTCAAGATTTTAAGAACTAAACAGTCTATTAAAGTGGAGTCTTAAGGTTTGGATTGAAGTCATGGATGACTTGAACTTGACAGAGCCTCTAAGGTCTCCTATATATATATATATATATATATATATATATATATACACTCCCTCCCCAATCAGGCTCTTCATTCTGTGGTTGGATAGGTCTGCACCTTGGAGCCACCTGCACTGAGCGAGGAACTGTACCCATTTTGTCTGTTGGCCTCACCTGTTTTGATCAGAAGATACGTAAAGTCCCTGGGTGGCGCAGCGGTTTGGCGCCTGCCTTTGACCCAGGGCGCGATCCTGGAGACCCGGGATCGAATCCCACGTCGGGCTCCCGGTGCATGGAGCCTGCTTCTCCCCCTGCCTATGTCTCTGCCTCTCTCTCTCTCTCTCTCTCTCTCTCTGTATGACTATCATAAATAAAATAAAATAAAATTAAAAGATACATAAAGTCTTTTTTTTTACTGTTATAATAGAAACTAGCAATTGTATAAAGACATTTCTTTTGATTTTACCAAGTGCTTTCATATAAATCATTACACTGAATTTTTATAAGAGTCTGATAAGGCAGGGAGAAGTATATCTCTTTTATAAATTAAAAGAGGCTCAAAAGAAATTCAACGTATGGTCGTAAGGAAAGTGACAGAAAAAGGCTTTATCCCAGGTCTGCTGGCTCAGAAACCTTTGTGTTCACTGTACCCTTCCAGCATTGAAGAAAACTAGATATAAACTTTATTTGAGATTTGTCTTAGCAAGGATAGATAACAACAGTAGATATTTATCCTATAAAGTTATGCATTGATTTTTTTTGAGGGATTGTGTAGTATATTGAGTCCATTGTCTTTGTGATAGTGTTCTGTTCCTCTTGACTGAAACCCAAACTTTAAATTGTCCAAGAAAATAAGAATTGTATACCCAAATTGCTAGAACTTATTTCTAATTCTGCTAATTAGAGAAAGCACTTAGTCTCTGCACAGCTTTTCTAACTGTAAAATATTATTTTTCTTTCTATCTGAGTCTGATTATTACATAGATTAAAAATACGAACTTTTTATTTATGCTTTGCAAAGAGATTCTCTTCTATTGAAGACTTCTTATAGAGAAAAGCACCTGATTTACATTCTTCCAAAATCCAGAACAAAGGGATTGGGTTGAAATATGGGCAAATTACAGAGCATTCTCCTTCATTAAATTGATGAAGAAGATGAAATTATATTCTTTATTATTTGCCAAATGTTTTAGGTAGGACAATGGATTGGAACACAAAACGATTAGTGAACCAAAGCTCTTTGGATTTCAAATGGTGTTTGTGTGTGTGTTTAACTGCAGAAATTGGCCATCATTCAAGTGATTTGCCAAGATTATTCTGGTATTCTGATTCTGGGAGAGGGTGACTGAGCACCGAACAGAATAAAAAGCAATTCATGATTGTTTTAAGGGGTTCTATAATAGCACTCTCCCCACCCCTCTCCATAAAAACACAAGATTTATTCAGAGGAACAGAGTAGGATAGTTCCCATGCTGCCTCTAGATCTTTACTTCATTATGTCACATTGCCTGAAATTCTCCCATGATCTTCAGTTGAGTTGTTCGATTTGGTTGATATTCAGTTGAGTTCCTTACTATGAAATTTTCTATTTTTTAAAAGGCATAGAAGGAAAGAGAAAGCTAATATTAAAATTTTCAAATAAGGGATCCCTGAGTGGCTCAGCGGTTTAGCGCCTGCCTTTGGCCCAGTGTGCGATCCCGGAGTTCCGGGATGGAGTCCCACATCGGGCTCCCGGCATGGAGCCTGCTTCTCCCTCCTCCTGTGTCTCTGCCTCTCTCGCTGTCTCTCTCTATGCCTATCATAAATCAATCAATCAATCTTCAAAAAAATTTCAAATAAGATATAAAAATGCTAACAGTGATTGCTGTTAGATTAAGCATCTTTCCTTATAAAATTTTCAGTGTTTTTTTATTTCAGACAAATTTATTAAATTGCTTTTATCTGATTATTAATTCTTTAAAGAAAAAAACCACATATGTAGGCAAGAGGAATGCAGTTTTGATAGTTGCACAGCAAAAGATAAATTTATTTTACTAAGTATGATTCTGGTGGTGAACAGGCAGCTCGGTGTAGGGTTTTATTAACCAGAGGGCTAATGAATGTGTAGGCACTGGGAAGATGGGAATTCAGGATGTGAGGAAGGGCACAGTGAGGCCAGTTAGAAACTTTTGGTCCGTTTAAGCCGGGAAATACTTGGCAACATCATGCCAGTACCAGTTCTGGCAAATATGTAATAGGCAAATATCTCCTCCTGGGCTACACTGGGTGAAATAGTACCAATATTTTGGTGCCCATGCTACAGTTGTAAGCTGTGGAGTCCAAAACTGAGTTTGAATTCTAGCCTGACTCCACACAACCACCACTTTCCTGCCCAACAGCCTACCTTACTACCCCCTGCTACACACACACACACACACACACACACACACACCACACACGTATACATTTGATTCTATAAGCAAGGATAAGTTATGAAACTCTGAGTCCATGAAACGTAGGGCTGGTACCATTTTCACCTCACAGTTTTGTTAAAGGAATTATAACATATTTGTATAAATATTGCAGTGGATGGGAAACCATATCCAGATATTGTCTCTTTTCACTGCGGTTGATTTTTAATACTTCTACTAATTCCTACTTAGTTGTTAGATGACAAACCAATCCTGTTAAACTTGAGTCACCCAAACATGCTTCCCCTAGAAGTTCCGTATGCTTTAGTGCCCTTGAGTTTTATTTAATTAAATATAGTTAACCTGAAAAAAAATTCTGTGGGAAACAGTGTGATGTAATAATAGTTAAGCACAGGGACTGAGTTAAATGCTTAACCAGAAGTGTGATTCTAGACAGTCATTTCTCTAAACCTCAAGTTGCTCCATCTCTAAAATGTTGTAGTCACACCTACCTTGCAATCGTGTCAGGAGGATTAAGTTACATAAGGCATGTAAAGTACCTCATAATGGGTAATTCATGGCAAATTAACAGTACATAGTAGGTATACTTCAATATAATTTCCTTTTGATGAACAAAGATCTCAAAATGTTGGAGGTGCCGGGGTGGCTCAGTTGGTTAAGCATCTGACTCTTGATTTCGGCTCAGGTCATGATCTCAGGGTCATGAGATCAGCCCTGAGTTGGGCTCCCCCCTCAGTGCAGAACCTGTTTGCAATTCTTTGCCTCTCCCTCTGCCCCTCTCCCACTCCTTCTAAAGTAAATAAATGAAATCTTGGGGAAAAAAAAAAAAAGATTTATATGTAATCATTAGGATGATTTATGAAAAGGTAGAAATTAGTCATATTCAAATAACTCAACTGCCAGTGACTAAATCCTAACTACTAAATTGTTAAAAGATGGAATTTTAATTGTTCCTTTGTCCATATTTTCCTCTAGGAAATTATATCTGACAGCTAAACAGTTATTTGATCAATTGTCTTAAGGGATTGAAGCATGAAAGCATTAGCCATTTTCATAGGTTTTTGTGTTTGTGGAATAAACTCATCAGTATATTTATAAACCAGTACCTGAATTCTTTTAGACTAACTTTGGGGAAAAAAAGGTAGTTGGAATAGAAAGCAGTAGTTAACTATAAATTGAGGAGGTGGGGGATGTAGAGAAAGGTATATGATAGAAGTTTTCAACTCATCAGAACATTTTCCAGGGCTTAAAAATTTTTTGAATAGCTATGACCTAGATTTTGGCTTTCTGGAGCCAATGCCAAAAAGTTAAGTAACAGACCAGAAATCATTAATAGTGTATTTAAAATAGGGTTTCCAAAAATATGATTTCTGCTGTTTCATTATTTCATGTGGATAGTCTGTGTCTAGGTAAAATAATGATTGGTAAGTATTTCCTGAGAGCAAAACTAAAATGACCAAGGGGGTGACTTTGTGGCTTATGCTTTTAGGATTAACAGAAAAGGACAACTGTAATCTTAGAAAGTTAAGAATCCTCAGGCTAAAAAGATAAGACCAAGAGAATGTAAAGGTAATAAAATTACTAGTGTTTTATATAAGGATGAACATAAACTTAAGTGCTTACACTTTTTTTTACCACCGTACACTCAGTATGTAGAAGAGATTCTGGCATCTAGGAGTTGATCAACAATTTTTTGTATTTGAATGAAAAGAGTAAAACCTCAGAATATTAATATTCAGTAGAACTGTTCTTTGAAACTTTTGGAGAGTGGATTTTAGGACTTAATACACTAAATGCATTAATGGGTTCATGGTTTAGATAATTTATAGAAGATAAATCCATACCATCAAGAAGTTAAAAGTAATGCCTAACCTCCTGAAAATTAACTTATGAGGAGACACTGATGTGATTCTCAAAATATTGCCATTGTGAGAAGCAGTATATCATGGAGTAGAGTATATTGTGCCGACCTACGATAGCATTACCACTGAGTTAAAGAAGGAATTAATTTTAAGAAGGGAAAGGAGTAACTGTAGATATTGTGCATATAAATAATAGTCATTGAATATGAAAGGACATAAATAGTAAAAGAAAACCCTTATACTTACGTCTGATGCCAGTGGAGTTCTTGGGAGGGAAAAAATATATAATCAAAGGTTTAGAATCCTGATTATCTTTCCTACGTATGTTTATGAGAAGTGCTGTCTTTCATACAAGGATTAGAAATGTCCATTTATATTTTAAATTTTGGAGTTGTTTGCTGATGTTAATTTGTTATAGAGCTTAATGAATGTCATAAAGTTAACCTGCAATGTGGAGGACCTATTTTCTTATATCCACCAAAAGAAAAACTGAAAATTTGTCTTACTTAGTTTACGGGGATCTTAATGTAACTTTTGTTTTTCTCTACTCTGAACTATATAACTTATATTGCAGAAATTGGAATGGGATTAACAGGATTTGGAGTGTTTTTCCTGTTCTTTGGAATGATTCTCTTTTTTGACAAAGCACTACTGGCCATTGGAAATGTGAGTTTTTCAATATATATTTTAAGTAAATCCATAAGGAAACTGTAATTAAAATGAATAATTGCCTGCTATTAAATTTGAGGGAAGTAATTCACTGTTACTCAGGTATTACCTTCTCTGTTTACATCAGAAATAAGGCTCTTGGGTGGCTCAGTCAGTTAAGCATCTTCCTTCTACTTAGGTCATGATACCAGGGTCCTGGGATCAAGCCCCACATTCATCCAGGCTCCCTGCCCAGCGGGGAGCCTGCTTCTCCCTCTGCCTGCTGATCCCCCTGCTTGTGCACTCTCTCTCTCTCTCTGTCAAATAAATAAAATTTTAAAAAAGAAAACTATTTAAGCAAAAGGTAAGCATTTAGAGATTTTTGAATGACTCTTCTGTTGAGTGTTGGTTATGTAATATCAACGGATTAAATCAAGGCTGCCTCTAGATAGGAGTTCAAAATAGGTGACTTGGTAGCCCCCAAATTTCTTAATATGTTTGACTTAAAACATATGACTTGAAACATTTGGTTCAGTAGTATAAAACAAACAGATCCTTAAAACCCATTTAAACCTTTTAATATATCTGTATATTAACAGCCGACTTGCCAAGAAAGGTGTGTGTGTTGTGTATTTGGAATGTGCTTTGTTGTCCATTGTGAAGATTGTACAAGAGTTCTAGAGATAAATCATAACCTTTTTAAGAAGACAACAAAGTTAATGAATAATATTAAATATCTTTGAAGTGTATATTACCATAGGGCTTTTAATTGGAAATTAGAATATATAAAGGATAACTAATCAAATTTGTATTTTAATTAATAATATAAGGAGTACTGCTATTTGAGCCTATGAACCTTAACCATTAGGCTCAGTTAGTACTTGGTTAAAATTTTCATTCAAGGTAGTTACAAAAAAAGGCAAGTATTAGGAATAAAACCTGGGGGAAAATAAGCTTTTAAGAGATCACCATTTCTTGCTCACTCTCTGGGAACATACAAAATATATGTATATTTGAGAATATACAACTTTATTTTTATTTCTGCTGCTACCACATATTCTGGGATTAGTAAGACTAGAATCCTTTTCCTGGCTTTACATAGTTTCTCCTATCAGCTTGGCCATGTCAGTATTTTTCCCATCCATAGGCACTCCTGTAGCCTGTGGTGAAGTGTGCAGAACCAGGAGTACCTCCAGGTGGCATATTTTATCACCAGCCTTCCTCTTTTTCCCAAACACTCATCTGCATAACTAAAGCCATCTCCATTTAGCTTGCCTGGGAGAACCATTGCATATGTACATGCCCATTGATAACATCTGATCTTTCTTTGGTTCTCTTTTTCTCCATTTAATCAAAAAAGAAGAGGACTGAGAAGAGTGGAATCCAACTTCAACTTTCACATGCTTAACCCACTCCTTGATTCTACCTCTTGGCGTGCATCCTCAGTTCCACAAGCCAGTTGCCCACACTAAGAGCCAGATGTGCTGCTTTTTATATTTAGCTTTGACCTTGCTTTTCAGAGTTATACAGTATGGTTAACTACTTTTTCTACCTCCCTTTTTCTTTCTCTTCTAGGTTTTATTTGTGGCTGGTTTGGCTTTTGTCATTGGTTTAGAAAGAACATTCAGATTCTTCTTCCAAAAACATAAAATGAAAGCTACAGGATTTTTCCTGGGTGGAGTATTTGTAGTCCTTATTGGTTGGCCTTTGATAGGCATGATCTTTGAAATTTATGGATTTTTTCTCTTGTTCAGGTAAGGCAATTATTTCCTTTTACTTTTTCTCCTTTAATAAACCAGTATGTCAAATAATTATTACAAAAACCCAGATATTTGCATTGGCATGGGTACAAAGACCATAATTTTCTCAAATGGATTTTTGTTTCCATTGAATCTTTTATTGAGTCTTACTAGATAATTCAGTCAGCTACAAAAATGTTTATTAAACCTAGATATTTGCCAATAGAATATATATTATCTTATAATTTCAACGCAATAAAATTCATTTTATTGGGGTTTCAAGGCACTGTCTTTCTGTTAAGGCACTTTGCTATTTTTATCAGCTAAACAATGATACATACATACTACATACATGCATACAGCATTTTAATACATCGCACCTGATACTGCATAATTACTGCCACTTGGTGACAATTCGTTTAGTACATATTTAATACTGAATACACTGTGGTAGATTTTGATCAGTTAACATTTACAAATGCTAGTTGCCAAGTGAATAAACAGTAGTCTATGTGAGAAAATACCTTTAAATAATGTTGGTTTAATTATTTATTCAAGAAATGTATATCCTTTGTCTTCTATCTGCCAAACACCATTTTCTTCACAGGAGAATGAATTAGTGTCAAATATACTTTAGAGAATCTCTCACTTCTGATATGAGAAAGAGACAAAAAGATACCACCAGGATATAGTAGTAATGCGTGATAAGTGTATAAGCAAAATACTATAGGAGTATAATTAAGAAAGAGATCAAATTCAGGGAGAGGTAAGAAACATTACCGCTAAAGGTAACATTTGAAATGTGAAGTCTCTAAGACATTTAAAATTTTAACTGGATCCTTTCTTTTTACTTGGTTAGCTGTTGATTTTGATAATAAAGAATCTTTAAGTTCTGAGAACCTTTTTCCTTCTTCCAGGGGCTTCTTTCCTGTGGTCATTGGCTTTATTAGAAGAGTGCCAGTCCTTGGATCCCTCTTGAATTTACCTGGAATTAGATCAGTAAGTTATCATGTATTAGAAATAAAATTTTTAAACCATCAATATCAAGAATAATATTCTTTGATGCTTTCTACTCCTAGAAATACAAGTAATTGATACCTAATTAATAATAAGTTTTTTATTATGATATAAATTGTCACGTCACCATAGATCATGGTTACCATGAATACCAGAGAAAATCATCATTGCTAACCATAAAAAAAACCTGAAATTGATTTCCCTACATCCATTTTTAATACTATCAGTTTTTTTATTTTAAATGTAATTCAGATTGGTATGCTATGCTACCCTTTTTTTTGAGAGTTCAAGGCACTTTTCAATTAACTTTTACATGATTTCTAATTTTAGAAGCTATTATGTAAAAAGGACATCATTATTTCTAATAAATATTTTCTTTCTTAGACTGTGTCACCAAATACCATGCATTAAGACAATTAAATCAAGCACTATTATACTGGAAGTCAGATGATAAAATTCTGTTCCCAGCTCTCTACAGTTTGAAAGATCTCATCAAATCTGTTCCTCCAAATTGGGCCATCAACTTTCTAAAGTTGTTTACAGATGTTTGTAGATGTTTCTAGAGTGTTTCTAGAGAGAGAATCCATAGCATTTACTGGATTATCAGCTAAAGGATGGCTTACCCACTGAAGAATGAATAGGTTTTGCTGTAAGACAAAATCTCATTTCCAACCTCAAGTCGATTTTAGAGTAAGAATTTTACAGCCTAGGGGCACTTGGGTGGCTCAAGCCAGTTAAACATCTGCTTTCAGCTTTTGCATTTCCCAAGTTCCTAGGATGGAGCCTCATGGTGCTCTCCCTGCTCAACGGGGAGCCTGCTTCTCCCTCTCCTTCTTCCCCTCTCTGCCCCACTCATTCTCTCTCTCTCTCTCAAATAAAATCTTAAAAAAAAAAAAAAAAAAATACAGCCTAGGTAACAACCTAGATGTTTGAAGTTACCTTTGGAGAGAGATTGTTGTGCTTTCTCTCCACTTATATTTACCTTAAAATCCTAATGAATCCATGGTACTTTCTTTTTTTCTTTTTTCTTTTTTTTTAAGATTTTTTTATTTATTCAAGAGAGACCGAGAAAGAAGAGAGAAGGAGGCAGAGGCAGGGAGAAGCAGGCTCCCCATGGAGCAGGGAATCTGATGTGGGGCTCAATCCCAGGACCCTGGGATCACGACCTGAGCCAAAGGCAGCCACTTAACCTACTGAGCCACCACCTAGGTATCCCTCCATGGTACTTTCAAAGCAACTTTTAGTTTCATGTGCCAATCACCTATTTATAAGAAGATAAAATGTTGGAATGTGGGCTGATAGGGGGTATGTCCTGATTTCATTTGCATTAATCTCCAAACTCATACTGTATAGTCAATTTTGTTTTTACTTAATGGCTTTTGAATTCACCGAAACTTCGTTATACAGTTATAGTCATTATTCACGTCCTTAATTTAAGGATTGTTCGGTATTTGCATATATAGACACTCTATGCTGTAAATTATGTTTCCTTTTATTATTACTTCATGGTTCAGTAAAAATGTGAATAGTGAAATGAAAGGAAGAGTTAAGTGATTGCTAGATATTGATAGTATTATGACCACTTGGGTTACATAACTTTTAATATCTCCACTAATTATTTTGTTTCAATATTCGCATCACCATCTGGAATGCTGAAGAAGGCCCAGTTGCTTTACATTTGGGGTGCAGTAGCCAAAGTAAATAACCACTTAAATTAATGTGTGTTAAAATTTATATTCAGGAGCTATAAATTTATGCTTGCCTCATTACATCTATTTTTAATGTCATTACCACTTGCAGTCTGAAGCCCAGATTACACATTTAAAGTATTTTTAGTCAATAGCTGTTGTTAATTATTGAACTTAATGGAGTTAAATCTGTTTGTTCAAAGACTACATAGGCCCAGAAGAGATCCTCAGTAATGGTCAGTTGAAATGCCTTATTGGGTTCATTAATGCATGAATGGCTGACATCTCAGCTTTTCATTTTTTAATTTTTTGTTAAGCTAGCAGTGTTAATTTCATTTTATCCAAATTTTTTATTCATTGTGTTGTATTTCTCGTGTTGTACCCTTAAAGTCATATGCATAACATGTCATGCAAAAACTACCTTAGAAAAGAAAATTTTTTAATACACATTTATGTGTCAGGAGATGGTGGTGAGTAGTATTGGATTAATAACCATTGTCAGTCATGCCTTAAATTTCCACAAATCTTATGAAGCTGGGTTTTTTAATCAACATTTAAAATGTTGATATGTTTTTATAATGCTGTGGGTTTTCTTTTAATTATCTGTTTTTTCTTCTTGCAGTTTGTAGATAAAGTTGGAGAAAGCAACAATATGGTATAACAACGAATGAATTGAAGACTCATTTAAAATATTGTATTATTTATAAAATCCTTTGAAGAATATTCAGCACAAAATTAAATTACATGAAATAGCTTGTAATGTTCTTTACAGAAGTTTAAAACGTATAGTCTACAAAGTACCAATAGCAGTTAACAAAGAGGCAATGAGAACAGGCTTCTAATCAAGTGATCTAAGAAGTCAGCAAGCAAACTAAAGGAGGTGAATCTATGTTACAATACTTATTGAAACTCTTGAAGGCAATTTTTATTGTTTATCCACAATGTGTGAAACAGCCATCCTTGGAGAACTCTGCTGCCTGTTTCTTTTCTTCTTATATTGGAGGTGCGGGAGCACTGTAGGCATTTGCTTTTTAGAAATATCCACTGGAATGGTAAAAGTATTTCCAGTTGCGCTGTGTCTCTGAAAGTGATGCATGAGTTAGATTGGATTATGTCATTTTAATGTATTAAAACCAAGGAAAACCCAGTTTTGATGTATGAATCACTTTTTTTTTTTTTGTAAATGTATGGTAAAAATAAAACATTTGTGGTTCTTCTGATTCTTAATATTTTAAAGCCAGATGAAAATCTGAACTAGATATTCACTGTCAGAATACGCAGAGGTCATTCTTTATAACTAAACACTCCGGAACTACTTCTACTTCCTGAGAGTCTGACTTAATTATCTGTATCCTTCGTTACATGTAAGCATCTAACAAAAACCATGAAGTAGTCTGTTACGTGCCTTGTTTCATTGGATAGTCTTTTCTTTAAGATACCAAACGATGCAAACCAAATGGATTTTTCTGTTGTGGTGTAGTTTTTCTTTCTTTTTTGTTTTATTGTTTTTATTTTAGTAGTGATTTTATCATTTTACTTTTCATAAATTAACTATTGATAATGTTTACTTTAAGATGTAACATGTTAAAAGGTTAAACTTATATTTGGTAAGAGCTTTTCATGTAAAGTGGAGTTTCCCTTTATTTTTAGCTTTTTCCTAACAAAAATCAATATGCATGTTGAATGCTTCATAAGATCACTCTTCATCTTGAATTCATGGAGAAAATACCTGAATTTCACATGCTAAAGTTAGTTTATTATAATTAAATGAGCTATAGTTTCTTAAAAATATGACACTAAAAAAATGTGTTGTTTTTTTTCTACCATGGATGCTTGACTGACAGTGGCCATTTTTTCATTAGTAGTTTTCCGACATGGCAGCTTTTCTGGTAGATGTAAGAACACATTTCAACAACCATAGTACTATTTGTTTTACCACTAATGATTGCACTATTTACTTTTTTAACAGTTGCAAAGCTTTTTAATGCACAAAATCATAACTGAAATTTGTGATTTTTATTTACAAACATGTCTACAAAATATATCACAGCTTATGTTATTTTAGTTAAATCTCGATGCACAGAAAACTCCCATCCTTGCTTGTCTAAAGAAGGAAAGACTTGGTATATAGTTTAATGGTTCAGTCTTGTGGATTACTGTCTTTTGGTACTGGCATTTGACTTATGACATAATCTGTGAAACTAGATGATATTGACAAAATGAGACTCCTACCTCAATAGTTCATGGAATAATAAGAGACCTAGTGTTGTGTCTAATGTTCTTCAAAAAAGTAATATCCTCATTTGGAGAGTGTCAAATATATACATATTTTGGGGATCGACTTATACAAGTTGCCCTGTAGGACTCTTATACATATTTTTGACTGATCCATATTATTTTCAGTGGCTAGATAATTCTATCTTTTTAGAACAAGAACAATATCTGCTAATGTAAGGAACATCTGTATTATTTAACTCCTTTGTAGACATGAATTTCTACCAAATGTTCTTTGCACTGTAACAGATCTCTTTTTCAAAATCTTACTTCAGAAGTATTATTAGAAGTTGGTGTAAAGGATTTGATAATCTCCCAGTCCTTAGTAAGATTGAGAGGCTGGAGCAGTTTTCAAAGAGTCCACAAGTTAATTTCAAATGTGAGTTGGGGACTGCTTGGCAGCATTGTATATTTCTTACTCAGAACCACTGATGAGGCTCTATTTTTAAATATATTAGTCTTCTGACAGAAAGCACTGTACATTATATTGTTTCTTCCTTTCCAAAATTAGCCTTCTCTCTTTGTGACAAAAATGTACTTTGATTATTGCTATAAAGATGGAAGAAAAGGTCTAATACTACTTAGCCTTAAGTGTACCTGGCGTTGTTCAAATGTATTTTCTGTAACAGAAACATACTTGCAATGTTTTTCATTTCCCCTTATAAATTGTAATTCCTGGAATATTGCTGCTTCAAAAAGTCTCACAGTCAGAGTATATGACCTAACAATTGAATATTGTAAATACACTTGTCTTACCTCTCAATAAAAGGGTACTTTTCTATTAATTGGTGGTTGTCTTAGCTCGGGCTGCTATAACAAAATTCTGTAGGCTGGGTGGGTTAAACAGATCTTTATTTTTCACAGTTGTAGATGCTGGGAAGTCCAAAAGAATCTGAGGATAAATTCAGTTATTGTTGAGGATGCTCTTTGTGGCTTGCAGATGACTGCCTTCTTGCTGTGTCCTCATATGGCAGAGAGCTTTAGTCTCTTCATCTTCTAAGGACACTAAGCACATCATGGGGAGGTTCATCTTCATAACCTCATCTAAACTGAATTGCTTCCCCAAAATCCCACCTCCAAATACCCTCATATTGATGGTTAGGGTTTCAACATACTAATTTGGGGAGAATATATGTTCAGTCCTTAACAGTGGTCAAATGTATATTTATGATGGAATTCTAAAAACTAGCATTGCATAATAACTCACCTCGTTTTTTTTAAATTAGCCTTATATGCAGTTTTCCTTTTTTTCATAAAATAGTCATCACATTTTCCATTTCCAAATTGTTTAAATGTAATCATAAATAGAAATGGACGCCAGGTTAAAAAAAAAAAAAGTGGACAGTGAATTTAGAAATAGTGGAGGAATGTTTCTTTTTTTCTCAAAATGGAAAGAATAATCCAATATTGAAATCTTTGTGGCAAAACTACTTCAATGTTTTGATTATAAATTTTGGTAATGTTAAAAATCACTGGCCGTGTCTACCACTTAAAGTACCTAGTAAGTACCTATTGAATCTAGTACTTGAACTGCAAGCAGGTCTTGACTATTGCCTGGTGAACCAAAAATCTTAAATCTGTTTAACAGACCTCTTTCTGACCTTGTCCTCTGTGCTGAAAGTTTCCCACCTTTACCCTTCTGCTACCTGTACCCCATGTAAGAGGTAGGATACAAAAGTAGAGTGCCTGGCACACTTTTCCACCACCTACTAGCTCTCAAGACCTAATCAAGAATAGTTCACTTCTATCATGTCTTTCTTGATCTGCTATAGCAAAATAGCTGGTCCATCCTTGTCCTCTCATAGAACTTTTCACTTGTCTGTATTATTTGGTTACAGAAAAGAGATTCTCGAGGTTCTAAGTCTTAAGTAAAAGGAAGACAGTAGACACAGCAATGAATGTGGAGTTTAATTTTTGGATAGCAGGACTTCTCTGTGCCCCTGAATCTGACTGGTAGCCTTCTGAGGAAGTTACTTCTGTTCGTGAGCCTGCTGGTCTATGGGACAGACCAGCCGGGCATAGAATTAAGCCAAAGTAGAATATTGAACCAATTGAGCTCATTCATATTATACCAAAATCCTTCATTCTGTCATCAAAGAAGTAATTTGCAGTTTTTATTATCATAATAGCCATATTATCCATGTAACTTTACCCAAGATAGGAACTGTTTTCTATATGAACAGAATACTAAAAAAAAAAAAAAAAAAACAATACTCACTAATCTCGGTAAATTTACAACTTGAACAGTGGCCATTATTCTATAAGTGGACCTGGGCATGCTCCAGTCAACTGGAAGAATTCAGATAAAGTCAGTGATATAGGCAAAATGTTCCCCCATTGACTATACGCCTTTAAAAAGGGTTTATCTTAATTTGTCCAGTGCCCATTACCTGGTCATAATGTCAGCAGAACAAAATTCAGTGGTCTTATCTGTCAAGGCTTTTATCAAGTAACTTTTCTTAGCCCACATCTAAGTTGGACCTGTAAAAGCCCTGACGTTGTGATTTAACAAAATCGTATTAGGAGGCAATGCCATTTTAGACAAATGCATTCTAGCACATTGCTTTTGATAAGACTACAATATTGATAATCTGTCAAAACCATTCTCCTCACTGCTGCATATTATACTGAATATGGCAGTTTTGATGGAAAGCATCTACTTGTGAATTCATTACTGAAACTTTTATAAACAAACTACATCATATGTTTATCCTTAAAGTTGTAAATTCAGAACACAGTGACTTTTATCGGTGACTCATTTTCCTGTCCCTCTTTCTAAAATGTTTCTGACTTTTTGGTACTGAGAGGGGGAAATCGGCATTTTGCTTGTTTGTTAGGTGACCTAGCAATTGGGTTTCACTTACAAGTTCCTTTGAGACAAACACATGTATAATTTTATTTCTTTTATTGTCCTTTTCTTTGGAAGTTGCTGTAATCCCGTGAAATTAAATCCTAAAATCGTGAAGTCTGACATTTAAAAAATACTAGATTTTATCCAGTTTTGGTGTTAATCTATTAGTCCTTGGTTTTTAATCTTTCCCCTCTCCTAAGATTGTTGGAAACACTACAGTAACAGCTTTGGCTCCTTCTGGCTTGATTTATGCCTTAAAGGGAGTAAAGTTTCTACCTACAGACTACTTTTCTCATTTACTAACCAAACTTCAGTGTTCATGTCTTCACAGGCTGGTAAATCTAAATATCAAGTGCTCAAATCCCAATCTCTCTTACACAAGTATTTGCAGATATCAAGTTTATCTGTTCTCTCCCCATACTCCTTGCTATTTCTATGGCTAGCCATTCTCCCAGCCACACAGACTCCAAAGTTTCATTTTTATCACTAATATCCTCTAAATCTTTACTATTCGAAATATCCTAGGATCAGTAGAGTAATATCTATCAGCATCACCTGGGAGTTTATTAGAAATGCAGAATTTCAGTGGCTCGGTCAGTTGAGTGTCTACCTTAGGCTCAGGTCATGATCCCAGCATCCTGGGATGGAGCGTCCCCACCCCCACCCCTGCCGCTCAGCGGGGAGCCTGCTTCTCCCTCTCCTTCTGCCCCTCCTACCTGTTCATGCTCTCTCTCAAATAAATAAAATCTTTAAATAGAAAAAAAAATGCAGAATTTCAGACCTCATCCCACTTGTACTAAGTCGGAATCTACAACATTCCCAGGTGATTCACATACTTATTAATTCCTGAGGAACTACTAACTTTTAGAGGAAAGGGATTATCTTTCTTATTTACAATAGCTTAGCATATGGTGAGTATTCAGGTCCTTGTTCAGTATCTGCCTATACATGTAACTGTTTCACCTGGATATCGACATTCTTTGCATCCTTTCCCTGTCACATTCTACACATTTCTTCTTGCAGTTACCTTCTTTTTAGCATCATTAATGTCTCCTCCTGATCATCTCCGTCAGCATATGTGTTATGCAAATGGTTTGTTGTCATTAGGGGAAACCAACAAACCTGATTTTAGCAGGACACTGCAGGTGGTATCACCATCCCGGAATCTGACTGCAGCACTGTAGGCAGTATTGCCCCCACAAATTTAGGCTTACCACAACCACTGCTGCACCAGAAAATGTTTCTCCTGATTCCAACTTCATCCAAGCTCCCAATTTCCCATCTGAGGCAGCGTGTCTGATTGGGGAAGCCTGTTTCATATGCCCACATCCTACCTGTGAGGGTTGCTGGCAAAGTAAGTGTTTGGCATTTTCCCCTTGTACAATGAAGGAAGCCTCTGCCTCCCACAGAGATTCGTAATTCCATAATTCATAATTTAAGGAATTTTAGGAATTCCTTAAAAATGAAAGGGTTCAGATATTACCAAAAGGCAAAAAAATAATACGCTTCCACTACTCTCAAATATCTCATCTTTAAAAAAAAAAAACAAAAAAACAAAAAACAAAAACTTCATTTTCCTTTCCTCCTTTTAGTGAAATGTAGTGAGGCTAACTTAAAAATGCTGCCTGAACTCATCCTTATTTCCTTATATTCTATTTCACTAACAACACACTCCAATCTAGCTTATGCCCTTAAAAACCTTCATATTTCCAAATCCAGTGCACACTTCCTGGTGCTCATCTGACATGACCTCTCAACAGTGTTGGATATTCTGTTGGCTTCCATGGTCTTGTGGCCTCTGAGAATTTATCTTTTTTTTTTGTTTGTTTGTTTGTTTTCTGATGGCTTCACCTCAACTTGCTTTCCTGGCTCTCCCTCTGCTCATCTCTAGATGTTTGTTTTCAAAGCTCTTCCCTCTCATCTGTCCTTAACTCCATTCACTTTCTAAGAGTTCTTGTTCAATCCCAATCATTTTCCTGCCTTAAAATTCTTACAATTCTTAATTCTTAAACTTGACCATTTCTGCCTTTAGAAAAAATTCTGTAGGCTGGTGGCCTCTTTGCCGAACTCTGCAGAGTTTTACGTAGCCAACTGCCTACTTCACACTTAAGCTTAATGTATGCTTCAATTTTAATATTCAAATTTAATTCACCTCTCTTAACTGTCTCCTATGAACACTCTAATTTCAGTAAATGGCTTTATCATACCCAGTGTTTAAGCCAGAAACCCAAGACTCATCCTTGATTTATTTTTCTTGGACTCTCGCATCCCATTTATCCACAGGTTCTATATTTTCTAACTCCAACACACACCCCATTTTCAAATTACCTCATTTACCTGTTTATTAATTTACAATATTTCTCCTCTGACTAGAAAATAAGCTTGAACATAGGAGAGACCATGTCTTTTTAATGCATGGCTGTGTCTCTTGAACTAAAAGGAAAAATGTCTGATAAGTAATAAGCATTCAATAAGTGTTTATTAAATAACTGAATGGATACATAAGTGAAGGAGTGGTGTCAAATTCCATCAAGATTCCCTAACCTTTTTATTTTTACCCAAAGGATTCATCTTTAGTCATCAGTGATAGCTTGATAGCTAGCTACACAAGACAAGTTTGCTTACTTGATTCATTTACTTTTGATTCAGCCTGGGCTTGTTAATAATTTTTTCTGCTACTAATAATAAATACGGGAAGCTAGTGGCAAAAGCAAAAGCAATGATGCTGATATATTCAGAATATCTCCTCACCGATGTGGTCAGTATCTAAATAAATGATGTCCACTCATCAATCATTTATTTACTTCCTGCAAACAAACCTCCCTGGAAAAATTGTCAGGTCCTCTCAATCTTGAATATTGACAAGAATTCCCTATTGACTCCCTAACTCTACTGAAGATCAGGAGGGGTCCCTGACACTAAGATTTAAAAGCTCCACTCTCAGAGCAAGATTAGAAAACTGACAGGTAAAGTTACAGTTATCGCAGGTTCTGGAAAGGAGCCGAACATGAAGGTAAGTAAAAGTTTTATTTACTGGAGACTTTTAAGCTATTTGTAAAAAGCTTTATAACTTTTTACCTATTTTATCTCTAGTAAGTATTTTATAGGCTAAAGGATATTTAAACAACATGTCTTAAAATATCAATCATTTGATTTTGCTACCAAAAAAAAAAATCACTCATTTGGGTGAAGTAATGAAAATAACATATTTCTAAATTTTTTTAAAGATTATCTGTCTATTCATGATAGACACACAGAGAGAGGCAGAGACATAAGCAGAGGTAGAAGCAGTCTCCCTGCAGGGAGTCCCGTGAAGGGACTGAATCCGAGGGCCCCAGGACCCTGGGATCAAGTCCTGAGTCAAAGGCAAGGCTCAACCACTGAGCCACACAAGCTTCCCTCTAAATGTTTTTTTTTTTTTTTTTTTTTAAAGAATTCTTTTGTAAGTTAAGTAGAAGGTAGACTGGGAATTCCCCTCTCCTCCACATACTGAGTATTATTAAAACAGAGCACATGGAAAAGTAAGAGGTTTGTAATTGTCCAGGTGTCACAAAGTATGAGATGCTATAGGCACAGAAATTACTTTCTTTGATCTTTTCTTGTAGGGACTCAGAAGTCTGGTGGCAACAACCTTGGCTCTTTTTCTAGTGTTTTCTTTCTTAGGAAGTTCCAGCAGTGCGCCACAGGTAAGCAAACGCAAAACCTGGGGCTCCTAGGTGTTCTTTCTTTTCCTTCCTTCCATCCTTCCGTCCTTCCTTCCTTCCTTTTTTTCTTTTTCTTTCTCTCTCTCTTCTCCCTCCTTCTCTTCCTTTCTTTTTTCTAACAGAAGACTGAGCTACAATGTCTTACTAACTGCTTTTCTCTTCTCCCTGGGTTGTAGCGACTCTTTGAGAGAAGGAACTGGACTCCTCAATCTATGCTCTATCTAAAGGGCGCACGTAAGTTCCAAATACTTTGCTCTTCCGACAGCAATAAAGGAAGATCCTTAGGGGTGCATGAATCCATGGGATAGGTGTGTGGGGAGAGAATAACATGGATTTTGTTCCCTTAAATAATCGAAGCCATCCTGGTATTGATAAAAATATAAAAAAGAAAGAAAGAAAGGAAAGAAAGAAAGAAAGAAAGAAAGAAAGAAAGAAAGAAAGAAAGGAAAGAAAGAAAGAAAGAAGAAAGAAAGAAAGAAAGAAAGAAAGAAAGAAAGAAAGAAAGAAAGAAAAGAAAGAAAGAAAGAAGAAAGAAAGAAAAAGAGGGGGAGAGCAGGGGGTGTGGCAGTGGAAAAGAAAGACTGATTATTAGAACCTCTCCATCCCGAACTGGGCGTTGCTGGCTCTTGCCGCACAGGAAGACTCGAGTGGCCTGGGAAACACCGCATGGACCCTTGAACCCGACCACTGATCATTTGCCGCGGGCCGGCAGGGCGCCGGCAGGGCGAGAGCGGGGCGCGGGCAGGGCGCGGGCAGGGCAGGAGCGGGGCGTGGGCAGGGCGCGGGCAGACGGGTGCAGGGTGCAGCAGGTGCGGGCAGGGCAGGAGCGGGGCGCGGGCAGGGCGCGGGCAGGGCAGGAGCGGGGCGCGGGCAGGGCGCGGGCAGGGCGCGGGCAGGGCGCGGGCAGGGCGCGGGCCGACGGGTGCAGGGTGCAGCAGGTGCGGGCAGGGCGCGGGCAGGGCGCGGGCAGACGCGTGCAGGGTGCAGCAGGTGCGGGCAGGGCAGGAGCGGGGCGCGGGCAGGGCGCGGGCAGACGCGTGCAGGGTGCAGCAGGCGCGGGCAGGGCGCGGGCCGACGGGTGCAGGGTGCAGCAGGTGCGGGCAGGGCGCGGGCAGGGCGCGGGCAGACGCGTGCAGGGTGCAGCAGGTGCGGGCAGGGCAGGAGCGGGGCGCGGGCAGGGCGCGGGCAGACGCGTGCAGGGTGCAGCAGGCGCGGGCAGGGCGCGGGCCGACGGGTGCAGGGTGCAGCAGGTGCGGGCAGGGCAGGAGGGGGCGCGGGCAGGGCGCGGGCAGGGCAGGAGCCGGGCGCGGGCAGGGCGCGGGCCGACGGGTGCAGGGTGCAGCAGGTGCGGGCAGGGCGCCGGCAGGGCGCGGGCAGACGGGTGCAGGGTGCAGCAGGTGCGGGCAGGGCCGGAGCGGGGCGCGGGCAGGGACCGGGACCCGGACAGGCAGGCGCGGGGCAGGGCGCAGGCAGGGCGCCTGATCCAGCCCCGGGCTGCACGCCGAGCTCCAGAAAACTGGCAGTGCAGCGCGGACCCTGGCCGCCGCTGCCGCCCCCGTCCGTCGCGCCTTGGGGACTCCCGGCGCTGAGCCCAGTTTAACCCCGATGTGGAGCACCCGGAGGGCGCTGAGCCCCACGTCTCGCCTTTGCAGAGGGGCGCCGCTTCATCTCGGACCAGAGCCGGAAGAAGGACCCCTCCGACCGGCCGCCGGGTGAGTGAGCGAGGGAGGAGGCTTGGGGTCCGCGGCGACTCACCGCGGACCCCCGGGCAGGCCGCGCTCGGGCAGGGACGTGGCTCCGGAGCCGCATCGGGGAAGCCGCGGTGCCCCGCTCTGTGGGCGGCAGAGGCTGGAACTGAGGCTCCCGAAGCCGAATCCGGTCTCGGCTGCTCGGCGGCCCTCTGGTCCCGGGGGAGCTACCCGAGCCGGGCCGGGCCGGGCCGGGCCTGGGGGTTCACCTTCCAGGAGGAAAGGAGTGGGAGCGAGAATGGTGCAACTGCCTCTAAAATGTACCTCCCCTTTTATGGCAAGACCTTTAACGATTTCCTTTTAAATGTTTTTGTTGTTATTAGTACTTTACCTGGAAACTTCAAATGTACGCCCCTATTACATTACTAGAAGGGGCGCTAAAGCAGTTCAAAACCAGAAATAGTTAATAGGTAGGGGCCATTAAGAATAGGGCCAGAGACTTATTTGCCTTACTCATGTAAGAATGTAGATTATTATTTCAAATAGCTTTGGACAGAAGGAGAGAAGTAGCTCATGCTCCCAGGACTCTCCATTACATCTAAATATTTCTCCCCAAACAGTCCATTTTATGCTCTGAAGGGTGAAATTATTCAGAGTAATTTACCTTAATCCATCCTCCTTTCATGAAATTCTCTATAGTATATAAATTCTCTTCCATACCTGTAATAACACAACATAACCAATTGTAAGTAACATCCCAGAGAAGTGTAAAATGTTCCAATTCATAAAAATTAATCTTCTGTGTAAAGGGTGGGGGGTGATTTGCTAAGGGATTAAGTCTCTTTCAGAAGGTTTTTCAATGTATAGCATATCCAAATAGGAATATTTAAATGCTAACAGAATCTGTGTGTACTTTTTTTTTTTCTCCAGAAAAGCGAAGCCCAAATCCCCAACTACTAACTCTTCCAGAGGCAGCAGCTCTGCTCTTGACTTCCTTGCAGAAACCACAAGAAGGTACAACTATAGTGACCTCTTTCAGCTGCAGGACAGCTAGCTTTAATTACTTTTGGGATTCTGTGTTGAATACAACAAAGTTGCCTTTATTCAGATTTTTTAATATAATTAACAGCTGCTCCCAGCTCCAGAAACTCAGCCGTGTTTATTATATAAACATTAGTACATTACTCATTAAAGGAATCCCCGGGAACATAAAAACATTTCCTTGAGGACACTGGGGGATTTCATATTAATTTCATAATCCAGAGCCTACCCTAACCTTATTTCACTTACAACCAAATGAAATTGCTGAAAATGAACTATTTTATATTTGCATATAGCAATATCATATGGTTCATCCCAGTAGATATGGGCCAGTTCTGATTCGAAGCCTGTGAAATTTTCATTACATTATACAACTTCTTCTATACAAAGATTAGGTGTATCTTCAATTAGAGACACTCTGCCCATGTAGCACTGAAACCACTAGTTGCATTAAGGCATCTTGGTAATAGATAAGCCAGAGCTTTGGAGTATATAACAGGCTGGGTTCAAATCCTGGTTCTGCTGCTCTACCAGCTGGATAACCCTGAGTCTTAGTATCATTTCTGGTAAAATGGAATAATTATACACATGTGTAGGATTGCTATGAGAGCCAATTGAAACAAGATACATAATTTTAATTACTATTAACAATAGAGATCATCAAAGCATAATAAACAGACCTAGAATTTTCCCTCTCAAAAATTGAAATGATGCCATCTTGTGACATTATTTAAATGTTTAAATACTTGGAAGATTTATAGTGAGTAGTCTGATGTTCAAAGCACAAGCTTCTGGCCTAGTGTTCCGACACTTTTGCTAATAGAGAAGACATATATATCCTCTGGGCCTAGTATTAGATGGACCATGCGGGGAAAAGAAGAAAGGAAGGGTACTTTCTGGCTTCAGGCTTATGGTTTTCTTGTAAAAAAAAAAAAAAGTACTGATGAGAAGGAAATGCAAGAGAGTGGGATTGGGAGCCTTCTGAACTCAGAACAAGGACTGAGTGGGTGGGTAGAGGGGATTATAATACATAACTCAGCACATATGCACTTATGCCTACTAGGTGCCAGCTATTGCGGCAGGCAGAAAAGAAAGCAGATTAAGGGTAAGCAGGAATGAGAACAACCATTGCAGCAAAAAAAATAGGGTGAGAGGCACCTGGGTGGCTCAGTTGGTTGTCTGTCTTCGGCTCAGGTCATGATTTCAGAATCCTGGAATCAGCACCCACCCCAAGGGGTCTCCGTCCTCAGTATGGAGTCTGCTTCTCCCTCTGTCCCTCTCCTGCACCCGCATTTGTGCTCATATGTGCTCTCTCTCTCTCTCTCTTAAATAAATAAATAAATAAATAAATAAATAAATAAATAAATAAATAAATAAATTTACTTTTTTTGAAAAGTAGAATAGCAGAACGCAGGTGGAGTGGTTATATCAGGGCTAGGATGATGATTATCTGCTACTATGACTACTACCTGGAGCTAATAGTTGTTGAGGGCTTACCATAATGCAGGGGGGCCAGCACGTGATATAGATTAATACATTTAACCATCATAGTGACCCAGGGAAGTAAGCATATCATTATCCACACTTGCCAGGTGAAATGGAGGCACAGAAAGATTAAGTAGCTTGCGCACTCTTCTACAGCAGGTACTTACTGGAACTGGGATAAAGAACAAAGGTAATTTACTCTTTGAGAATCAGTAAAATGCCCTCTGGATTCAGAGTATAGTGATGATTCAGTGAAGAAGGCTGAATGTGATTATGGCCCAGAGAGTAACAATAAGAACTGTAACAATTGGAACAATACAGGAAGGCCTACTATGTGCCAGATGTGAATGAGAATCTTTCTGGCTCAGAAAATTGAACCTTTATGAGGTGTATTTACTTTCCTAAGGTTACGCAGTTAGTAAGAAGCTATGTTGGGATTTTAACTCACATCTCGTCGGTGTGACTCTACAGCACTCTCCATTATGCCAGGCCAGCCACCAACTGCATTGTCTCCAAGAAGACAGATCGCAGAGGGGAATCAGGGAGAAGCCAAGGAATGTGAATAGAAACTGCAGGATTGCAGAGATGAGGAGCAGCCAGTCAGTGGGAATGGATGGGGAAGCTCCACTCTAAGGAATACTGGAAAGAAGAATAAATAACATGGGATAACTATTCACTGAGGAGATGAAAGGGAATCCAGAGTCAAGCCCATTTTGAAATGGTGATGCTGGCGATGAATGAACATTTCCATGGGTATAATTAAGGTTCAGTCTGAGATGACAGAGATGGTCCAGTGAGTAAAAGTGTGTAGGTCAGTGGTTCTCAACTATCCATCTATGAACTGGCTCCATAGAATTAACTGGAGAGCTTCCTCAAAATACTAATTTCTCAGCCTTAGACCCACCAGAGATTCTGACTCTTGAAAACTTGAATGAGGCCTCAGAATCTGTATCCTTGAGAAGTTCCCCCAAATGATTCTGATGATTGGGCAGATTTGGGAACAACTGGAAATGCAGAACCAGTTAATAAAGGCTGAGCCATGAAAATGGAAATCTCTTTAAGGCCTGTTACAGCTGAGGCCTTAAAGGAAAGGGCAGATCATAAAGGATTTGCCTCATAGAATACCTAGAGATTAAGGGAAAAGGAGGAAGGTCGTATCAGTGAAGGGACATTTCAAGGAGAAGGCAGGAATGTTAAGAGAAGAACCCGAATAATAGCATATCCAGAAATCAAGGGTGGAAAGTTTCAAGAAATGAGTGATGAAAGCATCACATGTAGAGTAATGGTTAGTGAGAGAAGACATCAACCAGAAAGGAAGATCGTGTTGGCTAGGTGGGGTCATTGAACAGCAGGCCACAAGATTTCTGCTCAGCCCCTGCTCAGTGACACTACTTGCTACTGTCCTGCCACTTGTGAAACCTTCTTGAGAGGGAATTTGGGACAAGAAGAAAGCAAGTACTAGCTAGCATGGCTCTCAGAACTCTTGCAATGAAAAGGTGAGAAATAGTTGGATAATGGGTAGAGGATGCTACCTCCAAAGTGATCTTTTCTAAAATCAACATTTGGCGCACTTACTATTTGCTGAAATTAGTAGGAGGAGACTGCTGGTAAAAATGGATCAAAAGAGAAGTTTTAGATTTGTTTGCTGGGAAGATGCATGGAGTCAGAAAAAAAAAAAAAAGAGCTAGAATGGAAAGAGGGAAGGTAATTTTAAGGAGGGGAAGAAGGATCTTCATTCCAAACCTTAGGTAAGACTTTGGAAAACAAATGTTGCATTGGATGTTAACTGACTAAAATTTAAATTAAAAAAAAAAAGAAAAAAAAAACTTTAGAGAAGGGTGGATGATTAAAGGTCCCAACCTCAAGTCTTTCTTGGAAAAGAAATGTATTTTTTTTGCTCACTGATGTTTCCAGAGTATCTTGTTTCTGGTGATGAAATAAGGAAACACAATCTACTTGCTTAAATTGATGGGAAGTTTTGAATTTCCATAAGATATGTTAATCACTAGCCACCTTTAATATTTCTATTCTAAAGTACCTAAGTATTATTTGATAGGCTCTTATTTTATAAGGTGAGTTATTTTAGCTCACGATATACAAGAATGCCCTTTTTTTAAAAAAAAAAAGATTTTATTTCTTTATTCATGGGAGACACAGAGAGAGGCAGAGACAGACAGAGGAAGAAGCAGGCTCCCTGTGTGGAGCCTGATGCAGGACTGAATCCCAGGACCCCAGGATCATGACCTGAGCCTAAGGCAGATGTTCAACCACTGAGCCCTCAGGTGCCCCAAGGATGCCCTTCTTACTGAATTTTTTGTTTTTTTGTTTTTTCCTTCTCTTTAAAGAGCAGCTGTTCCTGAGACTGTTACTCTGGCAACTTCTTCTCCCTGCCCTATGGTAGGTTTTAGTTTTTCCACCCATTGTTACAGTCTCAGGTAACTGCTGTCATCTGACTCCTTAGCTACCCTGCCCGGGAAGTGATACCTCATGCTCTAAAATTTGGCAATTTCATCCGGCCAACAAGTGTCCCTTCTCTTTGTCTCATTTCCTCCCCAGGCCTAGTCTAGCTCAGTAAATAAGCAGAATATGTGCAAAAGTGCAAATAAGACACACTGTTAACAGGAAGTTACCAGAGACAATCGAATGGTTCTAATGGTGGGTATTTAAGACATGAGGCAAGACACATAGCCTTTTCAGATTGCTACCAAACATAGCACATTGCAGTTTCATTCATTTTGGAGGAAGTCTGATGTGAAATGTGAGTTCTGTTATGTGTCTTGAGCTGAGGAGGAAGGAACCCAATCAATCAAAACACATTTTTTTTTCGGATTCTCAGTAGCAAAGGGCAGGGGTTACCAGAATTTAGGAAACTAATTGTTTATTTCTTGAGGACCTCTTCATCTTATCTCTTCCCCTTTTAAAACACAGGGAAATGTGTTTATGTATTTTTTTTTCTTACAGCTAGAGAAGAAAACTTTGATCAAACCAGTGTCCTAGAAGACAGTCTACTAAACTGGTGAAAATAAACCAGATTATAGTCCAATACAGTTCCATTCTCGTTGAAAACATGAACCATGTAAATAAAGACCTTGAACCCTTTTACTCCAGTCATAATGGTGGGAATATGAATAACCAGTTTTATTCTTCCCAGAAGCAAAGGTAATGTAGGGTTCTTAGCTGAGAACATCATTGCTTCTGGTCCTGTTTAGGTCACCTTGTGTCTTACTCCCATTCATAATTATAAAGCCGGAGACTCTTGAGAGCGTGCTTTCTATTTATTACAACAAATATCCATCTTGCTCTAGTGGGTCTTAGTCATTGACTTTTTCATTCCCTTATCCTTTGCATTGTCTTGTACTCAGCTGCAAATCTCCCTCTCCTTTTCTGCCTTTTGTCCAACTCCGTGGTGGGTGAGGTGGGGAGCATGGCAGGATGGGAAAGAGCAGAGCGTGTTCTCTTAGTGGTTCATCTTGGAGACTAAGTTGTTAGGAAGAGAAGAGGGATGGAGGTGACTGGGAAGAAGCCCTGAATAAGAACCCTTCAGTGTAGCTGCTGAAAGGGGAGAAAAGGGAATCTGTGAGGCTGGTAGAGGGTCCCACAGTGGGGAACTCCCATTTGCGCTCTTTGGGGATCACCCTGAATTCAGGAAGTTACTGGGAAATAAGCCGGAGACACACTCCACTCCTGTGTATATTGTACAAAAGGAATAAACCGGTTTTTCAGAGATGACTCATGTTCCTCAGCTAAGTAGACTCTGCTTACTCTAATTAACTAAAGCTCTAGGCTGTATTTTACATTAAAATGTTATATAAAGGCACCCCGATAACATCAGTGTACAGTGATATGCCTAATCTGCTTCTCCTCAAAACTTTGAAAACTGTCTGAAAAAATACATATGCACAAACACACAGACACATCCACAGCGAGCATAATAACCTATTTATTTGGAATTACAATATGATCAACATGTTAATTTTTTTCACCTAATTAGTTGAGAGTTGTTATTGATAAATGTCATAGTGGAAAGTATTGTTAATTCTTACTGTCATCAGTATATAGTCATTATTCAGAAGCTAAAGGATTTCTTTATGTGAATGTACCTGTACCTTGGAATTACAATTTCACTGTGTTATGAAATTAAAACCCTGCTTATAAGATTTGTCTGTATCTTGTATCATAATTGAATAATGAAACTATATTCAAGTAATTGTTACATTTATCTCTTCCAAAAAATATGTTAGCATTAAAAAATTATGTGGTATCGTAATAGGCATCTGTGATTTGTTATGATTTGACTTTAAGTGGATTTTCTAGATAATACCTATGTCCAGTTTATTGAGATTTTGCTCATCGATATAGGTGTGTACATACGGGCTATTTAAATATTATGCTTACTCCAAGACTATTTTAAAACCCCAACATGTGAAATAATTCTTCCCACTACTAAATAGAAAAATCTCAAGCATTTCACACTTGAAATTTAAAAAGTTTTCAAAAACTTTCTAAATAAGCAACAATTATTAAAACAATACAGTATCACATTAGAATACAATTCATATGATATATAGTACCAAGTATTGTATACGTGCTTGAATTCCTTGAATATTGTTCTGCTGTACAGATGTGCCTCATTAACATGGTATTTGCATACAAGCCCCAATGCCCAGCTGCTATAACATTCTATGTCTCTTGGAATATCTATGCAATTCTCTTTATTTCTAGCTTTTTCAAAATTGAAATGGACAAAGGATGTTCACATTTGTACGGCTTGTGTTTTAAAACTGGGTGGGCGCCTGGGTGGCTCAGTGGGTTGGGCATCTGCCTGCGGCTCAGGTCATGATCCCAGGGTCCTTTGATTGAGCCCCAGGTCCTGCTTTCTGCTCAGCGGCGAGCCAGCTTCTCCCTCTCCCTCTGCCTGCCCCGTGTGAAGCTGGCAGTTGTACCCCCCCATGTGACTTCACAAAAGTGTATCCTCACCCTTTAGGCCTCCCCAGTCCCTCTCCTGAGTCCTCCTTGTGCCCTGGGAAACAATTAGCAGAGCACTTGCAACATTTGATATTTTCATCAGTATATGTAAAACCAGCTCTGCTCACCCTAATTCTTAACATGGAAGGAAGAGGGTGGTTCAATGCATTAAAAAAGTCTTCTGTCAGCTGGTCAAGCACACATTGACTATTTTCTATAGTTCCTTACTCCAGCTTATGAATACATACACTTTAAAAACATCAATTTTTCTGTACCTCTACTCCCAGGGAGACCATTCATTTGTGCAGCTACTGTATATAAGGCGCTGTGCTAGGAACAGAGTCTTCTACTAACAATCCTGTCTGTTGCTCCTCACCTGGCTTTGTCAGTCTTGGGGAGAGGACAAACAAATGACTGGAGGAAGGGGATGGAATCCAGGGACAGCAGCTCTCTGAATAGAGGAGCGAGTGCAGGGTAGAACTAGGTGGCTCAAAACCAGGAGTTTGCAAGTCTGTGAATTTCCACAAGCTCTATCATTTGTACTCATTTCTAATTAGAGAACTGTTCTTCCATTTTTTTTTTTAAAAAGCACTTGAATTTTAAAGTTTTATATTAAGAAGCTATTTTACTGGGGCTCCTGGCTAGCTTAGTCAGAAGAACGTGAGAATCTTGATCTTGGGATCATGAGTTTGAGCTCCACATTTGGTGTAGAGATTTCTCAGATAAATATATATTTTTAAAGAAGCCATTTTACTGAGGAAACCTCATGCTTTCAATAACAGTGGACTAGCGAGTTACCAACCACGGATATCATTTGAATATACACATTATGCCACTTTACTAGGAATATACTTTTATGGTTATTGTAACATTAAACCTCTTTTTATCATAAGATTTTTCTGACACTTCAGCAAATGAGTGTTTATATTGTAATACAAATCCCTCTCATATTTTCTGATTTCCTGTGCAGACATTCCCAAACTGCTCTGTAGACATTGGGTTAATTGGCATCAACAGGCATTTTTCAAGGATTAGGTTTTAGGTAATTTATTTCTCTTTTTCCTGAACCTCTAAATGAAGTGAGTTTGCAACCATCTTCCATTGTGACCTGATTTGTGGCTTATATCCACCTTCATCTACTTTTTCTTAACAATGGGGCAGACAGTAGGAGAGCTGTATTACAGTTTTCCACTAGGGCAGCCCCAGTGGCCCAGAGGTTTAGCACTACCTTCGGCCTGCAGGTGTGATCCTGGAGACCCGAGATCAAGTCCCACGTTGAGCTCCCTGCGTGGAACCTGCTTCTCTCTCTGCCTGTGTCTATGCCTCACTCTCTCTCTCTCTCTCTCTCTCTCTCTCTCTGTGCGTCTCTCATAAATAAATAAAACCTAAAAAAAATTTTTTTCCCACTAATTTGAACCATCTCACACATGGCCTATTATTCTTCCCTTGTTGCCATCAACAATCCAGCACTGAGCAGGCTAAAACTTACTTACTTTCTTTTTCTTTCTTTCTTTCTTTCTTTCTTTCTTTCTTTCTTTCTTTCTTTCTTCTTCTTTCTTTCTTCTTTCTCATTGCTAAGTAATCTCCACACCCAACATGGGGCTCAAACTTACAACCCTGAGATGGAGAGTCACATGCTCCACCAACTGAGCCAGCCAGGCTCCCCAGACTAAAACTTGTTTAAAACTTCTCCAGATAAAAAAAAAAAAAAAAAAAGAAAAGAAGAAGAAGAAGAAGAAGAAGAAGAAGAAGAAAAAAAAAAAAAAAAAAAACCTCTGCAGATCCAGGTCAATTGATATGCCAAACAACCTATTCATTGTGATCTAAGTGTAATAATACTTAAGTTGTGGAAATAATAGTCCAAGAGTGAAGGTGGGGTTTGTGGATTGTTTCTTTTTTTTACCTATATAGATTTCATTACATTTAAAGCATAAATATGTTAAACTACAATCATTCAACAGTGTCTCTAAGCACATCATGGATGTGTTAGAGACATTGCCCTTATTATAATTAAGTAGACTCTATATTTTCTTTTTTTAATTTTTTAAAAGATAGCTGTAAATGTTATCCTTTATAAGGCACTATTTCATAGCAGGTATTTTATACTGTTTGTCTTATTTAAATGTCTAAACAAGTGAAAACAAGACATCAAAGAAAACTTAATTGATATTTTGATCTTGATATTAAATATCGATATATTAATTTATTTGGATTTTAAAAAACTGAAGACTGACCAAGTTTTCCTTCCAAACAGCTTTCCTTTTAAAGAATAGAAAAATTGTTACAGTCAGATGGTATAGTGCAGGTGGTAACATCTTCCCATCATTAAGTTGAGAAGTGACCTTGTAAATATGAATTACTATGTATCAGGATCTGGATTTAAGACAGCTTTTTTCTTATGGATTTTTTATTGTGTTCAGAGCTAGATAGAAATTTATGGCTCTGAGTCATGTGAAGCATGAAAATAGTCACTAAAGTTCGAGTTATTTAAAATATGGGCTCAGTTCAGGATTCCTTTTGGGGAAAATAGGAGACTTGTTTGGTAGATACGGCAGTTGTATAAATACTAACCACAGGATTATGGTGATGCTAATTTCAAAATGTACACTAGCAAATGAAAATTCTTATTGCTTAAATTAACCATTTTAAAAATACTTCTAGTCTTCCTCCTTTAATGAACACTCCTCCTCGTGCCTAAATTTACTGGGAATAAATGAATAGGGAAAAGAAAATAACTTGAATTTTATTAGAAATTACCAAATTGCCATTCACTTCATCTTCTCCCCTTCATAGGCAGAGAATAAATCCCGTTGTAACATTGAGAAGAAGAGAATTAAATGTGTAGCACTTTCTTTTCTTTAAATAATCACTCTTCCTCTGTTCTTACTACATGAGCTCTGTTCGACCAGCATGGAATTCAGTTCTTGTATTCTCCATGCAGCTTCTTCTTCCCACGAGGAACACGGCCCAGAGAAAATGGTGACTTGATATTTAACCGATCCCTTTCAGCCTCCTCTTCCTCATTGTATCGCTCATCCTCTTCTTCATCTTCCACATCACTGCTCTGAGGACTAGAGACCTGAGACCCTGAAGGGGAAGGTGGAACTGAGGAAGGCCTGGGGTATTTAAATCCTTCGGTCTGCCAAAGACAAAAATAAGTCACAAACTTGTAACAACTTCTTGATTTTTCAATGATGTAAACACTTTGCATATGCATTTAATATAAAACATAGTTGGATATTTTTTGTGGTCTGTTCAAGGGCTATTATTATCTTTGATTCCTCTTGACTCTGGTGCCACCAAACTCAAGAGATTCATTAAATAAATAGCTTTCTTTCATTATACACTGAAATACTCCAGGTGCTATCTATCTATCTATTAAATATAATTATATATATACTATTTATATATAATCTTATTTAATCCTTGTAACAACACCAATAAATTTGTTTTTCCCATTTATAGAAGAAAATTGAGGGTTAGAGACGCCAGATAACTTGACCAAGGTCATGCAGCATGTAAGTGGTAGAGCAAAGATTTGTACCAGTGCTGTGATCACTCCCTAGTCTTTAACATCAATCATCGTGTTACACTGCTGATATTGTCTGTCCCAATGCCATTTTGCAGATTTGCTGAACAAAATCGCAGAACATGGGCATCCTGGACATGCCATGGACAGCCACCACTAGAAAGAAATTCAGAAGCCAGGTCACTTAGCTGACCCTGAAATTCCACCAGTTACTTTAATTTCAGTTAATGAGCAAATATCACTAGGTTTAATCAAATTTCTCTTCTACCTAAGATTCACTGAGATAACTCATTTGGTAAATGAGCACTAAGCACAACTATGGGTCAGCCACTCTAATGCCACTGAAGAAACAAAGAAGAAAAACATGATTCTTGCCCTTTGAGAGAGCCCATGTTTGACTAGGGAGGACAGCTGTACAAAATAGTTACAGCACTTGTCATTCTGTATTTCAACTCTTTTGTACATTATTATCATGTGATACCTATACATCATTTCAAGGTTCAGATATTTCACCAGAAAGCAATTTAAGACAAAGAAAAGAAGGGAAAAGGAGCTGGTTCATGCACTTAGGACCTGGCTCAGAGTAGGAGCTCAGTACTTATTAATTGAATAAGTTGAATAAATGGATGAATATAGCTGAATTATCAAGTTGAACGACTGCCTCTAAACAAGCAAAGCAATTAATTCTGTTAAAATCCTGAACATGAAGTTGGAGTTTGTATTTTGAAAGGTTTCCAAAACCCTGTCACCTTCTACATGAGCAAATTTTACCTTGGGTTAACTTCTGAGATGTTTCCCTTGACACTTGATAAAGATGGAATACCATTACATTATTATTAGGCAAAATCGATTGTGGTAAAAGAGACTCTTGATTGAGAAATTACATCTGAACTTAGAGATTTATAAGTTATTGATGAAGATCTAGCTTTGGGGAATCCCTGAATTTGATGACTCTTGTGCTTGCATATATTCCTTGTGGAGTCCACAGAAGCTTAACTGTAGAAATTTACATGGGATATTGGTTCCTGTGGGGCACAAAACTATTAAGCTAAAATAGATCTCATACCTAATTATATGGGTCTCCCCTTTTTGCATCTAAACTTTTGCCTGGTGGGCAGCAGGGCAAAGAAGTGTGGCTTTTGGACTGCCATGTATGTAGACTGCTATGAGGACTAATCCCACTGAAAAGAAATGCCTGAGGCTGGCCTACTTCAAGCCATTCTTCCTATCTTATATCCTATGTGAATGTGATGACAAATAATCTATGCTCATCTCATGAATATAAATATCTAAGAGAGCTTCAGAAGAAGACTCCCTGGTGGGCACTGCTGACTGGTCCATAAATACTCTTCTAGTTCAATTCATCCCATGGTTCCTGAATTAACTCTATGTGACTCTTGCCAAGTAGCCACCCGATATTTCCCTGGATAGCAAATTCACCTGCTGTTAAAGCAAGCCAGTTAGTTCACTTTTCAATAACTCCAGAAAGAATTGGTGTCTAACACAGCGGTTTTAAGCACTAAGGCAGGGAGAGTTTCAGTGTGGAAGTACTTCTCTAATGACATGAATTAGCTGATGGCCTGCTCATCCTCTGCATAAGGCTAACTCTAAATTGAGGGCTTTGAATTCATCTGATTTGTCAATTCCTCTATTCTTTGCTTTATGGCAACATTATGAAAAAATAGTTTGCGTCCTTAACTACTTCTAAATTAAAAGGTATTGGCAGGACTTGTGATACATAAAAAAATTAGCTTTCTTCCTTTCTTTTTTTTTAAAGATTTTATTTATCAATTCATGAAAGACACACAGAGAGAAAGGCAGAGACATAGGCAGAGGGAGAAGTAGACTCCCTGTGGGGAGCCTGATGAGGAACTTGATCCCAAGACCCCAGGATCACGACCTGAGCCAAAGGCACACACTCAACCACTGAGCCACCCAGGTGCCCCAAAATTTAGCTTTCAAAAGAAATACACAATACATAAAATGCTTACCGTTGGTGGTGATGGAGCCTCCATATGGAATTCATCTGGAAAAGCTCTGCTTAGTGTCAGGTGCCTGGCATGCTGATAATACTGTGATAGGAAACCCAATTCACAGGTTAAAAAAATTATATAACTTAAGAACGAAGTTATTATATAAAATCTTCTCCTCCAAGTTATAAAACAATAGTTTTAAAATGACAGAACCTAGTAACCCAAAATCCCTAAATTTAAGAATCAGAAAAAAATGAGAGTTTACAGTTTTATTATTTTCCAATGAATAAGGAAAGAAATGCTACAAAAAGTTGGAGGGAAAAGCCTTACTGAAAACTCTGAATCGAGTGCTGAGGGGACTGAAAATATTGGCTTCATGCTACAGAGAAGCAGCATGACACAGGGCAGAGGTGGGGCCTGAAAAATCACACAAACTGTACCTAAGTCCTGTTTGAGACCTTAGATAAGAAACAAAATTTCTTTCTTTTTTAAGATTTTATTTATTTACTCATAAGAGACACAGAGAGAGGCAGAGATATAGGCAAAGGGAGAAGCAGGCTCTCTATAAGGAGAGCCTGATGCAGGACTTGATCCCAGGACCCCAGGATCACGACCTGAGCCAAAGGAAGATGCTCAACCACTGAGCCACTCAGGCGCCCAAGAAACAAAACTTCTAAAAGCCTTATCATTCTGCTTTCACTGTAAAACATAGACAGTACAATTAATCACCCAGGTTTTGAGGAGCAGTGGCATTAGTGTGTGGAGAAACTCGGCAAAAGGCAGCATCTATCATGTGTCAGAGAGGGTTTAGTGGTATTTGAGCACATACGTGATGTCAAGACAAAATCAATTTATTTTTTATTAAATCATCCAGTGCTATAATATATGTCATCTGGGTATTTACAAACCTATGGCATAATTGAAAGGAGAGAAAAAAAATAATTGAAAGGAGATATTTCCTGTACTTATCATTTGAAAAAGATTATTATTCCCGCTCCTATTGTACTTAAGGAATATGGTCACATTATCGGGTAGAGTCAAACAAAATAAATATGTTTCTTTAGATGTTTTCCTCTTACTCATGAACCAATATATGAAATATGTCAAGTTAAATGCTGACAATAAAATAACTAGTAAGATTACAGCTAGATCCCGATAGATTTGCTGTTATAAACTCAAACTAATAAATATGTAGGTGTGGGGTTAGGATTTTGCAAGCTCATATTAAGTAAAAAAAAGTACATGAAAACATCACTTGAGATTTTAACAATTATGATACTGAATTGACTTTGCAGCTGATGACTAGAATCTATATTTTTATAGTCCAGTGGGATTTTCTTTTTCTTTTGCTTTATTTTTAAGTAGGCTCCACAGATCCCAAGGCAGGGCTTAAACTCATGACCCCAAGATCAACCTGAGCTGAGACCAACCATCAGATGCCCAACCATCTGAGCCACCCAGGTGCCCCAGTCTAGTGGGATTTTCAAAGTGGTTCTCTTGATCCCGAACTTAACTTACTCTGCCCAAATATCTCCAATCCAGAAGATCGGAGAGCCTCTCAGTTCGGTTTCTCTGAATAATTCTTTGGCGGCGTGACTGTTTGCAAAATCCATACAGAAACTGAGTCAGCTGATTGCAGGAATCATCTGGAGAGCGGAACCGCCTGTCAACAATGTAAATACCTGAGCAGCACAAAAACCAAAGCCCAGGTCAACATAGGGTTAACCTTAGAATGTTTCTTTTCCCATTCCTTAGGTTCCATCATAGACCACCCACACAGGCATTACCCACTCCCTGACTCCCCTATTGCCTCTGTCATCTTTTCCCTTCCATGGCTGTCTTTCTTCTGTGATCTCCTTCTAATGTTTTACAACTGTCACCAACACAAAGCCAACACAATGAATCTTGTTGAAAAAAACTTGGCAGTAGAGGGATACCCTGGGTCAGTGATTTTCCCTGGGACTGCTCACTACCAAATCTCTGGGGTGAAAGCTGGGAATCAATGATTTTCAGGATCCCAGGCCCACCACACAGCTGCAGCTGAGAACCACAGCTCTAGACTGAGAGAAAAGAACCGTGACAAGGAGGCCAAAGAAGACCAGGAAATCGGCATATATAGGCCAACAATCCATCCCATCTTGTTTTTCTTGCTGCTAGGCAACACGGACACAGAGAGGGTAGGGTTGTAGGCAAATTCTTCTGCAGTCTTAAACAATTTAAGTGAATTTTGCTACCTTGGCACAGGCCTTTAAAATAATGATGCTGACCAGCCTACGTACTCTAAGGTCACAGTTATTGGAACATCAATATATTTAATATTAATAGAATTTTTAGCTTTTCTATGAAATACATAGTTAAATCTACTTTTAATAAAATAAGCAGTGCAAACATTACTTTAATCATCAGGATAGCTTTAGGGTTAGGCTCAGTAAAGACTCTGTGCTTTGTTTGGTTAGAGGTCACTTCTTGAGTTGGGCGAATGATGAAAAACCTCACCGTAAGCAGTAGGATCAGCCACATGCTCCTGCATGAAACAGCCAAAGCCGGAAAGGTTGGTTGTCACACTGGGGATACCCATCACAGTGCATTCAGCTGCCAGGGGAAAAGAGACAAAGACTTGGCTTTAGGCCAGCTCCTGTATCCTCTTATGCCAGCCTAGTAATAGCGATGTTTATTATGTACCAGGCACAGTATGAAGTCCTTTACATGTATTAACTCATTTAATCTTGTCAACAATCATGTGAAGTGTCATTATCCCCATCTTACAAATGAAGAAATTGAAGCACAGAGAGTTTAAATAATTTGCCCAGTATCACAAAGCCAGAGAATGGTGTAGATTTGGGACTTAAAGCCTGGTGCCCAGTTCCAGGGCTCCTGTTTGATACTGCTACTCTATACCACCTCTTTCATTCCAGCTGGTTTTTCTTTGTGCTCCATTCTAAGCTGTGTCTCTACGTATGTGACGAGTTTGTGGGTGTTGGACATGAGCAACTCCTCCCATCAGATTAGTTTCCCTTGCCACAAATCCCTCCACTTCTCTAATTGTCCATTGTACTCATACCCTCTTCAGTCTTCACTCACCCTCTAGTCAACACCTGTTTTAATACAATATTTTTATAAAATAGTGGATAGTTTTTAAAAAAAGAAGTATACCTCTCACAAGGATATCTGCATTTTTAACAAGGAATTTATATTTGATTATGGAATTAATCTTGGTTGACTAACTCTGGAAAACAGTGTGGAGGTTCCTCAAAAAGTTAAAAATAGAGCTACCCTATGGCCCAGAAATAGCACTGCTGGTTATTTACTCCAAAGATACAGATGTAGTGAATTGCTGGGACACCTGAGCTCCAATGTTCATAGCAGCAATGTCCACAATAGCCAAACTGAGGAAGGAGCCACGATGTCCTTCAACAGATGAATGGATAAAGAAGATATATATCGGAATATTAATCAGCTATTAGAAACAACGAATACCCACCATTTGCTTCGATGTGGATGGAACTGGAGGGTATTATGCTGAGTGAAGTAAGTCAATCAGAGAAGGACAATCATCATGTGGTTTCACTCATACAGGGAATATAAGAAATAATGAAAGGGATTATACGGGAAAGGAGGGGATATAAGTGGGAAAAATTAGAGAGGGAGACAAACCATGAGAGACTCAACTCTGGGAAATGAACAAAGAGTTGTGGAAGGGGAGGTGTTGGGGGGAGGGTTAGGGTAACTTAGTGACAGGCACTGAGGAGGGCACTTGATGGGACGAGCACTGGGTGTTATACTATATTTTGGAAAATCGAACTTCAATAAAAACAAATGAAAAAAATCTTGGTTAGCTAATGGGGATGGGCCAAAAAAAAAAAAAAAAAGACTTCCCCACTAATCAAGAAGTACTGCAATTTAAACAGTAACTTTTTCTTCTGCTCTGCAAGTATTGCTTGGTGGTCAATCTCTAGAGAGATGTGGTTTCCTAATTTTTGGAGAGGGTAGTGGAGGAGAAAATGGGACAGGGATTCTCGACCCATCTGAGAATCTAATGAAAACCTGAAGCTCTTCCCCAGAAAAATTATTATACATATATGTATAAAGAATCTTGCCTACAATTCCACGGAAGTTCACAGAACCTTATTTTTATCAAATACTCATTAACAGACATGTAATGAAATGCTAAATACCCATAATCTCTGCAAATGTTCAGTGAATGATTTTTATGGAATAAGTACTTCTATTCATTGGATTTTGTAAAAAAAAAAAAAAGCAGACTTAAATGAATACTTTCTGGAGTATGTTAAACTTAGTATCAAATAAGTTATTCTTTAAAAAGTTAGAATTATCTAATATACCAATAACAAATTTATACCACCAGAGGTCTTGTTATTTCTGTAACTACAGGTTTGGTGAGGAGTGGCCAACTTCCTGTGGTTAATTCAAAACAGAGAATGACTCACTCTCAAACTTCTTTTTCCATCTACTTACCTTTTATAACACTTTTGCTGGTCTTTATCTTAAAACGCTAGATGTATCTCCTTATCATTTTGAGTTAAGTCTATCTTTGTCCTATAAAAATGACGTTTGGTGGAAAATCTGCTGTAAATTATAGAACATTCTCTTTCCCCAACATAATTGATTCCCCACATCCCTCAGTCACTCAGGCTTTGGTTTTGTGCTTCTCTATTTTTGAAACTTCCTTGATAATAAGTTATGTTACTTACTAGAAATAATAGGAACAAAAGTCAATAACAAAATGCTAAGTTCATCAGTGAAATGGGTACATTTTATGTATCTTAAAAGAAAGATACTCTATTATAAACAATTTAAGATAATATGTAGGTATTTCATAAGGAAAAAGACACCATCATTATAAGTATCATAACTGATACCCGTAACAATTTTTAGGACTACAAAAGAGATAGTTGGAAGAGTTAGTTCAACAGTTTTTCTTATGTCATGTTTTAAGAGGAGATAATCCTTTATTTTTTTTCCCCAAAAGTTTTAGTATTTTTATAGCTGCTGGCAAATTATACTTGGTGGAACATAGAATGATAGAATAGGACCTTTATGTCAAAAGATGCAGAGATTTCATGTTGCTCCCTATGTAAAGATCCTATTTCTATAGAATTTAAAATTCTATATTGAAATTCTGGGCTCAAAATATAAAGATTAGAAAAATTCTTCCTCTTCTTTAATTCAACCATGATCTCCCTAACATTGACTGCTGCCACCCCTTAGCTGGGCAATGATGACATTGAAATCAGAAAGCAAAATTTATTAATTATGCATACAAAATTTTCTGAACCTTTTCTTTTAACATTATAAATGAAATTATATTTAAACAAAAAGGAAAATCTCTGACTACTAACATGAGTTGGAAAAGTCAGTATTATATTCTTTCCATTGGCATTTCTTTGTATTATTTGTTTCCTTTTTCATTAGCCATTTAAGTACAAATACAAATTGATTGCTCTTGATACTAATGACAACAGTGCTATTAGGAGACAAAAAAGAAAAATAGGTAGTGCATTTGAGAATTGACCATTCAGGAGAAAAAAAAAAGGCAGATGAAGAGGTGGAGGATCTGAATGGAATGATGTCACTGGTCATAATACCTACCACCGAACTGGCATGTAAAAGCACCTCTTTCTTGAATGACAAGGGTGTGAGGAAGGCTTTTCATTGTATACCGTCTTATACTATATGTTTCTTTAACTAAGTGAATGTGCTACCTATTAAAAATTAAATGCATCCATTAATTCAAAAGGAAACATTTCCAAAATAATTTCGAAAGAACACTTTTGCAGGACATCATTTCTCATATTAAACCTGCTTGCACGCAATCTGTCCTTAATATTACTAGTTGGGCCTGGTAGAGATGACTCAATAACACGTAATGTTTACAACACATTCTTTTTCTTTGTAATACAATCATCTAACCTTAGTGGAAATTACGTATCAGCTTTGAATATTATATCCAGGTGCATAAAATAATAGATTAATAAAATTTTAAATATTCCGCAATCTATATGTGCCACATACCTGGAGTATAACCCCACGGTTCATAGTATGATGGAAATACTCCAAGATGACAACCTCGGACAAACTCTTCATAATCCATGGGTAATAATGGGCTGGTGGAAGATAGAAATTCTGGGTGCAAAATCACCTAAAAAAGGAAAATTCTAATGAGAAAAAAAAAAAGAAAATAAATCAAAGCCAAAAATCTCCTAGAGTTCGGTATTTGATACTGTAGAATCCGTGTGTTCTAGATTCAGGGAGAGAAGAGAAAAAAGAAAAAGAAATAAGCTTGGGTGCTTTTTCCTCTCTTTCCATTCTGTGTAAGTATTCACTCTGTGAACTTTCTCTCATGTTCCAAGGCCTAGATCAGAGGAAAGGTAGTTAATATGCCCATTTTTGTTCCCATGCTAAACTACATCCTTCAACCCAAATAGTTTTGACAATAAAGGTATTTTTTATAAAGATTTTATTTTTAGGTAATCTCTACATTCAACATGGGTCTCACACTTACCATCCTGATATCAAGGATCACATGCTCTACCAACTGAGCCAACTGGGCATCACAACAGTAAGGGTTTTATTTTGCTTCCTAATGGTGGACTGCTGTCTTATTTCTCAATTTGCTCCTACCCGGAGCAGGAAAGAGGGGAGCTAGGTAGAGCCCGCCCTCCATTGCCTCCGACACAAGTTAGCCCAGGGAAATGGATCTAAGGGACAGAGATGTACTACGAATCTCATCTAGATTGGATCAGACTAGAAGTCTTCACCCTTCACTTTTGAACCTGGAAGTAATCACCTCCTCTCTTACCAGCCTCTCTCACCTGGAGGTAATCGCCTCCTAACCTAGCTCCTTGCTTCTATTCTACCAAAGTCTCTACTCAATACAATTAGCGTGAACCTTTAAAAATACCAGCCACTCCTCTGCTCAAGATCTTTCAGTGGGTTCCCATTTTACTCATAGTAAAAGCCAAAGGATTTACCATGACTTTTAAGCAGTGGTGTTCTGGTAAATGTTTAAGAATGGAAAGCCAAATTTAAGTATATATTGGTACAAAAATTTACAATACATTTTATTGATATAAAGAATGTGTACCATAAAATTTCCAAATATTAAAAAATGTATGCAAAAAACCTACACACAAAAAAACTTGCACACAGACATTTGCATCAGTTTTATTCATAATTGATAAAACTCGGAAGCAATCAAGATAACCTCTAACAGGTGAGTAAATAAATAAACTGTCCAGACAATGGAATATTATTCAATGCTATAAAGAAATGAGCTATCAAGCCATGAAAAGACATGGAAAAAAATTAAATGTACATTGCCAAGTGAAATAGGTCAATCTGAAAGGCCACATATTGTATGATTCCAACTATATGGTATTCTGGAAAAGGCAGAACTATGGAGACATTAAAAAGATCAGTGTTCAGATAGGGGCAGGGATGAAGAAGTAGAGCATGGAAGAATTTTAACGGAGTGAAACTATTCTGTATGATTTTGTAATGATGGATCCATATCATTACACATCTATCAAAGTCAAAGAAGGTAAAACACGAAGAGTATAACTTAATGTAACTATGAATCCTGGTGGATAATAATGTGTCAATGTAGGTTCATGAACTGTAACAAATATACATTGTGGTGTGATATATGGATAGTGGAAGAGGCTGTATATGTGTGACAGTGGGGATTTGTGGGAACTCTCTGTACTTTCTGCTCAACTTTGGTATGAACCTAAAACTTCTCTAAAGAAGAGAGTCTATTAAAATATATGTAATGTACGCCTTATTATAAATTCTTGATAGTTAACTGTTCCCGAATGCTTTTGTTGACTTTTGCTAAATAAAATCTTGTATTCAGAACCAATTTCTGGTTTCACCCGAGAACCGAATGTAATTATGATGTGAGGGTTGACCCATTCAGAGATATATGTCAGAACTTCATCAGTGACATGAGTGGCTTCTTTCCTGAGTTGGATATTAGCTTTTGAATCCTGGAAAAATATTTCCTCAAATTTTCGTGCCACTCACAATTTTGTGTATTGACTCTAGACACAATCCTTTGAAGGTTAAATCTGCATTGTTAATATTTCTCCATTGCCTTCTTAAGTCTAGACAATTGATAAAAAAAAATAATTGCCTAGTTTCACTCTCTAGATACTCCCACTATGGCTACTTTCAAGCTACCAACATGATGTCACTGAACTGGAAATGGGAAAGGCAGTAGCACACCATTATAGAATACTTCCACCATGTGGGTAAAATAACTTCAAATGTATGGATAATTGTAAAATGTAGTAAACGATGAGGATGTGATGAGTTTTGAGCATTACTTTTCATTTTAATATGATTGATTCATATTTTTAAGTAGGTATAATTTTTTAAAAATAGCTACTTTAAAAACTGGCTCACAAATTTCTGAAAATGTAGTGATTGGCTCTCGTGTGCTGGTATGAACCTGTACTGAGACTCCACTCCCTGTAATGTTATGCAAAGGTAGAGATGAGAATGAAAGAGAAAGAATGGTTATGTTGGAAGGCTGTGACTAGAACAGCTACTTAACTGGTCACCTGGAGGAAAAAAATTCTGCTTTTCTCCTATTTATTAAAGTTTTTCTTGAACCATTATTAGGTAATTTGTCAGCCTCCCCCCATAGTTAAGTAGTTATTAAAAATAAAATCTGATTTAAAAGCATTGGGATTATATATACATGTATATGATATATAATATATATACTATATATAACATATAGTACTTATATTGTATACATATACCTCATATACCTCATATACATCATATACATGCATAATGTATAATATATATCATATATTTATATGATATATATTATGAGTACTACATATTATAATATACACATATAAATATATCTTATTTATATTGTATATATACATAATATACATACAAACATACATAATATATAATATAATCAAAGAATAAGTGTCTATTTTTCGAAAGAGATTACTTTGTGCTTTTGTTGTTATTGTTTTAGGATTTTATTTATTTATTTGAGAGAGAGGGAGAGAGAACATAGAGGGAGAGGGAGAACAGACTCCCCACTAAGGAGGTAGCATGATGTAGGGCTCTATCCGAAGACCCTGGGATCATGACCTGAGCCAAAGGGAGATGCTTAACCAACTGAGCTACCCAGGCATCCCCAAAGATATTACTTTGAAGAAAAGCCCTAATTTGGATATATAACAACAATGATAACAGTTGGATGATATTTTAATATATTAAAAATAACGTTCTCACATATTACTTCATTTAACTCTACCAACATTGTAACATTCTCATTTCTCTAATTTTAGAAATAATTTATAAACATTATAAATAAGTTGTATCTCAGGAGATCCACAAATGGGAGCTAGGTTAAACTTAAGAAATAAAATGATAAAATATCCAAAACTAGTACCTAAGAATGGTAGTTCATTCAAACACAAGATTCATAGATCTTGGATACTAGCCCTTTATCTGATACGTCATTTGCAAATATCTTCTCCCATTCTGTAGGTTGTCTTTTAGCTTTGTTGACTGCTTCTTTTGTTGTGCAAAAGCTTCTTATCTTGATGAAGTCCCAATAGTTCATTTTTGCTTTTGTTTCTTTTGCCTTCGTGGATGTATCTTGCAAGAAGTTACTGTAGCCAAGTTCAAAAAGGGTGTTGCCTGTGTTCTCCTCTAGGATTTTGATGGACTCTTGTCTCACATTTAGATCTTTCATCCATTTTGAGTTTATCTTTGTGTGTGGTGCAAGAGAGTGGTCTAGTTTCATTTTTCTGCATGTGAATGTCCAATTTTCCCAGCACCATTTATTGAAGAGACTGTCTTTTTCCAGTGGATAGTCTTTCCTCCTTTGTCGAATATTAGTTGACCATAAAGTTGAGGGTCCACTTCTGAATTCTCTATTGTGTTTCATTGATCCATGTGTCTGTTTTTGTGCCAGTACCACACTGTCTTGATGACCACAGCTTTGTAGTACAACCTGAAATCTGGCATTGTGATGCCCCCAGCTATGGTTTTCTTTTTTAAAATTCCCCTGGCTATTTGGGGTCTTTTCTGACTTCACATAAATCTTAAGATTATTTGTTCCAACTCTCTGAAGAAAGTCCATGGTATTTTGATAGGGATTGCATTAAACGTGTAAATTGCCCTGAGTAACATTGACATTTTCACAATATTAATTCTGCCAATCCATGAGCATGGAATATTTTTCCATCTCTTTGTGTCTTCCTCAATTTCTTTCAGAAGTGTTCTATAGTTTTTAGGGTATAGATCCTTTACCTCTTTGGTTAGGTTTATTCCTAGGTGTCTTATGCTTTTGGGTGCAATTGTGAATGGGATTGACTCCTTAATTTCTTTTTCTTCAGTCTCATTGTTAGTATATAGAAATGCCACTGACTTCTGGACATTGATTTTTTATCCTGCCGGCGGGTGGGGGTGATTGGGTGACAGGCACTGAGGGGGGCACTTGATGGGATGAGCACTGGATGTTATTCTATATGTTGGCAAATTGAACACCAATAAAAAATAAATTAAAAAAAAACACAAGATTCACAAATTACAAAGTTAAAATAAATCAAATAGGGCAGCCCGGGTGGCTCAGCGGTTTAGCGCCGCCTTCAGCCCAGGGCCTGATCCTGGAGACCTGGGATGGAGTCCCATATCAGGCTCCCTGCATGGAGCCTGCTTCTCCCTCTGCCTGTGTCTCTGCGTCTCTCTCTGTCCTCTCATGAATAAATAAAATCTTTAAAATAAATAAATAAATAAATAAATAAATAAATAAATAAATAAAAAAAATAGTTTCCTCCATAAAATATGATTTGAGTTCCTATCATGGGCAAAGTACTGCATGAGGAAAAGAGACAAAGACACAGATACTGTGTTAGGCAATCATCAAATCCACAGCCCATAGTAGTGGCAAGTATCAGCAAACAGGGATTCAAAACTCATTGTGCCTACTTCGGCATTTCCAAGCCTGGGAAAATTTGTACTCTCCAAAGCCCATTTTTGGCACATGAAAATACCATGGCTCATTTGTTTTTGTTTCCAGCCAAGCAGAATGACAGCATAACTAAAATACGGAAGCAGCTGCTCTGGGCCCTGGACAGCGATTACAGAGGCCTAGGGTGGAGGAGATGTTAGAGGTCATCCCAAGGCTATGGGGAGGATTAAATGAGATCCTGTGTACCAGAGCCCCCAACAGAGCACCTGGCTCACAGCAGGCCCCAGATCAGTAGGGAAAAAACAAATAAAAGCCAAAATGTAGTCTAATTACATTTATCCTGTGAGGCTATCAAGATCCCAGGAAGTTAATTTACTTTCACAGAGTGCTGGCACAGGATCAGGACCTGGAATCTGCACTGTAGGTTTTTCTCACTATGCACACTGCTGAGGCAGAATTGATGGTAAATTCAAGCTCAAAATTATTTGCAATGTTTCCTGAATCAAATAAATAGAGAATTTGTCAATCCACTCTGAGATTCATATAAATAACTTGTCAGGGGATCCCTGGGTGGCGCAATGGTTTGGCGCCTGCCTTTGGCCCAGGGCGCGATCCTGGAGACCTGGGGTCGAATCCCACATAGGGCTCCCGGTGCATGGAGCCTGCTTCTCTCTCTGCCTCTCTCTCTCTCTCTCTCTCTCTCTCTCTCTCTCTGTGACTATCATAAATAAATAAAAAAATTAAAAAAAAAAAAGAACTTGTCAATCCACTCTGAGAGAACGAATCCATAGAGTTCTGTAAATATGCAATGTAAATATGTAAATTTTATTTAAGAGAGAGAGATCACACAAGTGGGAGGGAGGGAAAGGGGGAAAGGGCGAAGCAGACTCCCCGCTGAGCAGAGAGCCCAATGCAGGGCTCCATCCCAGAACCCCAGGATCATGACCTGAGCTGAAAGCGGTCGGTTAACTGACTGAGGTACCCAGGTGCCCCTGCAGGAGCTATTCTTTTATTTTTTGTGTGTTTGTGATAATAACCAATGAAAATCTCAAAATATTCATGAGTTTGTCCATATAAACATGATTTGTATGAGACAAACTTCCTTCTCCATTCACTCTACAGAAGCCATGTGTTTTTATATCTCTGTGCCTTTTTATCCACTTCTCCTGCCTACTCTCTCTACATGATGAACTGTTATCTTAATGATAAACCTCCACTTGTCAGTCAAGATCTAGCTAATGTGTCAACACTTTTATAAAATATTATCAAGTCTCTAGGCAGAGATAAATCCTTCATTTTCTACTCTCATCAAACTCTGTTTACACCTCTCTTCTAAAAGTTATAGAGTACTCATTGTATGTGCCGGCCTAAGTACAGATAAAAGGTAACATATATTATGTGCCACATACCATGTCCCCATGGTCTGCACTAACTGCAGGATCTATTATTTATTTAAGCCTCACCACAATGCTGGGAGTGGGGGCCTATTTTACCACTATTTTACAGACGAGAAGGCTGAGGTAGATTAAGTCAATCTGCAAACTGATTAAGTGTCAGAGATCAAAAGCCAGACAAAGAATCTTGATTGACAGCCTCAACTGCCTCCCCTCTGGAGCAGCTACAGCAGCTGCCCTAGCCTATGGACCTGGCAGAGATGGATACTGTGCTAACTCATTTCTGCATAACCAGTGACTCTTTTAATGGGCAACGGTTGTTTGGAAAATCTCTACTCCTACTAATATGAATCCCTATTAAAATTATTGCATTCAATTGCTCATAGAATAAGGCACCCATCTGCCTATCAACCTGAAACTGGTAGGTGAATGAAACACATGAAAGTAAAACATAAAGGAAAAGTTCAGACACAGGGAAATGATAAATGTGGTAATGTTAATATATTCAAAATAAGTCAACAGTAAACCACAACACACACACACACACACACACACACACACACACACGGACATCTTTTGTATTAAGAAAGGAAGTACTGGAAAATAATTCTGAATTTGTGTTAGCTATAGATTGTACTGTTGAAAACTTTTTTTTTTCTTTTTGGTGGGCACAGAGGTACACATGCCTCTGTGTGTGTGTGTGTGTGTGTGTGTGTGTGTGTGTGTGTGTGTGTGTTTCCTTCCCCTAACTGACCAGCCACGTTAGTAGTCTGCTTTTTCTCTTTATGAGTCACTACACAGTGCTGCTGCGTGTGTATATTTTTCATCTATTTGTTAATTTTTATTAATTCTAGTTTTTGTTAATGATATTTGACTTTCCTTTTGGAAAATAAAGGTTGAGAGGTGTTTAGAACTGGGTTGCAGTCTGTGGGCCTTCCCTCGTCATCTTTCCTCGCCTCTTTCCACGGTGTTTGACTACTTCTCCCTGCCTGCTTTTGTTTTCAATCTCTATCCTTCACAGGCATTTTTGCTGATTAAGTGTTTTCACATCTAATCCTGTCTTGGTGTCTGCTTCTCAGAGGATGAAAACTGAGAAAATTTATTTTTTTTAAATATTGTATTTATTCATGAAAGACACAGAGAGAGAGGCAGAGAGGCAGAGACACAAGCAGAGGGAGAAGCAGGCTCCATGTGGGGAGCCCGAGGCAGGATCCCAGGTCTCCAGGATCATGCCCTGGGCCGAAGGCGGCACTAAACCACTGAGCCACCGGGACTGCCCCAAAACTGAGAAAATTTATATGAAACACATTCACTGCCTCAAAAACTCACAGTCTCACCGGAGGGATAGACATACATATTTTAAAAATGCAAATAATCTGGAGCGATGATTCCTATATTTGCAGTAGATATAAAGCATCTTGAGAATGCAGATAAGAAAGCAATTGTTCTGCTTGGAGTAGATGGATGCATGTTATGGACCAACACAAGGAGGAGATGACTTCTAGGTCAGATCTCAAAGGAGCTGTTAGAATGGCTGAGATAAGGCACTTCAGAAAGGGAGAGTAACACCAGCAAAGACACAGAGGGATGAAGTATTTAACATACTTAGGAAATAATGTACTTGTCCATTCCTGAGAAATTGCTTCACTGTTACCATACTTTAAAACACAAACAAGGGATCCCTGGGTGGCGCAGCGGTTTGGCGCCTGCCTTTGGCCCAGGGCGCGATCCTGGAGACTCGGGATCGAATCCCACATCAGGCTCCCGGTGCATGGAGCCTGCTTCTCCCTCTGCCTATGTCTCTGCCTCTCTCTCTCTCTCACTGTGTGCCTATCATAAATAAATAAAAATAAAAATAAAAAAAATAAAACACAAACAAACAAAAAACACATAGATCAGCAAAGCCTACTTTGTTTACAGCTCCCAATTTCAAGGGACCTTCCAGGCTCAATCTTCCCAAGAGCAAAGAAAGCATGAACCACAGGTATGGCTCCATGCCCCCTGTTCCATCTATATTTATTGTACAGATTACATGCCAGACACCAGACAAGTCCTCAGGGAAGAGCTGCAGATTTAAATACAAGTGTGACATGCAAAGTTCTGTAAAACAAAAAGCTACAAGAAAATAATAGGCTTTCTTTCCACCACTATTTCCTTTCCAAGAGAAAAAAAATTGAGAAGGACTGGTCTAAACTACATGAGAATGAGGTCAAGTTAGTGCTGATACACTCTGACATGAGGTAAGTGTCTGCAGATCCAATCATGCTGAAAAATGTAAGGATGGAGCACTCTTGGGAGATACATCTCTGGATTTCCAAGGAAAAATTTGTAGCCTATTGCCTATTATTGGATGTGTGCTAGCGGTAAAAATTTTGAAAATGCAGAAATACAAATGAGTAAATAAAAGTCACCCATAATTCTATGACACAGGGAAATATACACACATATGTGTGTGTCTATGTACACATGCATGCGTGTGTGGAGAATATATTTTAAATGGATGGGATAGCATGGCATGGGACATCTTGTAAACAGCTTGTATCATTTAATTCTGAACTATGAGCTGCTGCTATCTACTACCATGAAAATTTTCCTGCCTTGATTTCTGAGATATTTTTCTCTTCTAATTCTCGCTCCTTTTTTTCTCGACTTTTCCTCCTCTAATCTCCTCTTCAATCTTAAGGTATTCTTGGGTCAACACTTTTCTCTGCTCATTCAGCCTGGTCTTCCAGCATGGCAGGTATCCCCTGCTGCCTCTGCACTGATATAGCTCCCTTCATGATTGCCCTATGTTTTCTTTTTTTTTAATATTTTATTTATTTATTCATGAAAGACAGAGAGAGGCAGAGACACAGGCAGAGGGAGAAGCAGGCTCCATGCGTGGAGCCCGATGTGGGACTCGTTCCTGGGACTCCAAGATCATGCCCTGGGCCGAAGGCAGGAGTTAAACTGCTGAGCCACCCAGGGATCCCTGCCCTATGTTTTCTTTTTTTTTGTTTTTTTGTTTTTTTTTGTTTTCTAAGTACCCATGAAACATCTCAACTTGAGTAGCTCACACATAACTCAAACTCAATCTACAAACACCAAAGTCAATTCATGATGCAGTCTTCAATCCAACTTCTGATAAAATCATTCCTTAGTTTTTAGAAAGTGTTGACTAAATACAGAAGCCAGGAGGCTATGATCCTTGCCTTCTCCCTCTTTTTCCCCTCCCAATGAGCATTGGTCACTAAGTTTGATCTTTTCTATATGTAACCACCTCTCCCATTATTCCATCCTCTCCAACACTTCTGACATGGCCTTTGTAAGGGCCCCTTATCATCTCTCACATTCCTGTAACAGGAGGTCCATAGCTTGTCTCCCTCTACCACATGCATTCACAGCTATATCAAGGAGTGAATGAAAGGTGAGGGATGAATTTACAAGTAGACTATTCCAAGAAATTTTGCAGAGAAGAATAGAAAATACCAAAACATTTTTCAAAATCAAGAGAAGACCAGGTTAAGGCAAAGTTTGTTTGCTTTTTAATGCGAGAAAATTTAAGAAATATTTGTAGACAGCAAGGGAAGGAGCTAGTAAACCTGCTGTATAAGGGAGGGTTAAAAAGGTAAGTTTCCCAAGAACGTCAGAGGGAATGAGATCCCAGAGCAATCCTCAGAACCTAAGTGAAAAGAAGTAAGAATAGGCCAAAATCTTTATGTGAGGGTCACTGAAGGTTTATAACTCATTGAATTCTCAGGTCAACTGCTAAAGGTGAAAGAAAGAAGAAAAAGTGGGACCTTTGAAAAGATTGGTAAACTCTTTTGAAAATGTGATCTGGAATACTGGTGAATGGAATTGAGTAGAGATAAGCAACTGTCTGTTCACATGTCCCCTTTTATGTCCCACACCTAGCACTGTGCCTGGAACCCAGTACACCCTCAGGACACATCACAGAGGCTAAGCTCCACAGTGGCAGAAACCAGGTCTTATCCACACAGTTCACACTGTGCTTAATCATTTACAAACTCAAGCATCAAAACAATGAATTGGCCTGTAGAAAATTCTATAAAAATATCATTAGCCATATTCTCTGAAACTGGAGGCTTCTCATAGTATTGAACTTATCAGGAAGAAAGAAGAAAATTCATATTCATCTCAGAGATTCACTAATTAAAGTAATTCTTAGAATATATTCATATCATTAAAAATTAGGCAATTTCCCTATTTTTACCGGCAATATTGTACAATGTTGAGAATGATACAAAAACAATCATTATACTTTAATTACCCAAGACAGGAAACAGAATTAATTTTTTTTTAGAAATATCATTTGATAGGTGTCAAAACAAACCCAGGAAGCTTCTAATAAGCTCTGAAGAAGTATATTCTATATCCTTCTGAAGTGCCCTCTGTAAACAATTAGTTCTACCTTGACTCTGTCTGAGCGGCTGTTGAAAAGTCCAATCCGTCTAATGGTGCTGAGGATGGGATCAGTGGAGTCATCAATCATGTTGTGAGTGGTCACTGGAGGCAAAGACTGTCGCTGAAGTCATAGAGGAAAGAAAATGTCAGTGGTGAAAAGAATTAATAAGTGTGACTAACGTCAACAATAGGTCATTGGCAACATGTCAACCAGTCTTTATGCCTTCCATCCTGTGGGATGACACTAATGATGATGACTAAGTTTTGCGTGGGTTCCAGAGAAGGATAATAGGTTGAAGAACTTTCTTCAGATATTGTGAACACATGATACTTTTGTTTCTCACCTGCAGCCACTATAAGAAAGGCCTACACTTCTTGACTACTTTTAGGACTTGTTTGGAATGAATGTGTCCTGAAATCTTAAGATGAACTCCTCTCCTGGATCCTTCTAGCAAGGCTGTCCTCTGACGGTGCCTGCTGCCTCACTGTTATGACAAGCTGTCGGCACATGCCTATCTTGCATTTTTGCAATGTCCGCTCAACCGAGAGATATTCACCTTTTCTCTATCATGACTCAAAATGCCAAGCTTTTTTCTATATGTAGAAAATTTTAGGGACAATTTTGTTGCCATTGCAATATACACAGTTTTTCAAAAAGATATATTTATTTCTTTCTAAAAATAGAAATTTTTAAAGTGGATACAAGATAAGTTCCATGACATTTTTTAAAGGAGCCTTGAGAAGCACTCATAAAAGAAAATAAAGCAAAGTTATCATTTAGGTGAATGCATAAGAATGACTTCTCTAGTTCTCAGGTTTGTACATTTTCCAAACTGGCTCATTCCAGTAAATTAAAATATTGATCTAAATAGATTTGAACAACCTTGGGAAGGAATGGGCACTCTTTGTTACCTGAGTTGAAAAGATGGCTCTTTTCATAATTGTTACATCATCTCGATCCAGAATATTGTTCATGTCAGGAATTTCTCCTCTGTGGGGAAAACAATGTTCATCATAAAATAAAAATAACTGGCACTAATTTAATGCCACCTATGTGTCAGACAGCGTTCTAAACACTTTAAAAATAATTATAAAGCAAACATGATTTCCTGATGAAGCTCATAGACAAATTCCTAAAACATGAAGAAGTTTGATTAAAAAACAATTTCAATAGCATCAAAGAAAATTAAAATTCATTTTTAAAGTATTAATGTTAATCACCAGGAGGAGAATATCACTATATTTTGCCTACTCTTGAGTACTATGTTCTAAAGTGGACATAACTATCTATGTTTATGTGACATAAAGGTCTTTAAGTGACATAACTGGTAAAAGGAAATGATGCATGCCTGCCATCGTCAGTCAGGAGACAGCAGAGCTTTCTCTTCATATTATAACATAATCCATATATTTTATGTATAATCATTATTTTATAATACATTTTAGTTTGATTTGATTAGATTTTATACATCTATATTTCATTTATTTTATTACATATTTAAATGTTTATTATTCATTAAGTAAATATAGGTTAATTAACATTATTTAATGTTACTAAATATTTTAATTTAATATATAAGTAAGTGTATTTAATATATAAAGTCAACATATATTTTGACTTAAAAAACTCACGAAATCTTCCTCAGTTTCGCATTGATATATTAACCCTTAATGAGAGTTCCATTGAATTAGAACCTATTTGCACAGGTGAATATGTTCTCATTTGTACAACCTATCTTAAGAATTTGTCAGATGAAGGATAAAACAAGATCTGTTCACATGATATAATACATATTCAAAGGCTACTCATTCCTTTACATCTGGATTAAAAGAAATACATTATAGCGTTTAAGTTGTTAAATTTGAATAGGGAAACCCTATAATATTTGAAGTGTTAAGTACTCCCAGCACCTACCTTAACAATGCATCATAGAGTTTCTTTCCAAATTTTTCCTTTACAGAATGTGCAATGTCCCTGTATGAATTGAAAGATTTTTAATTTAAATAGGGTCCCAATTCAAAATCTTTGTTTGCCATGGCCATGCTGATGTTTTGTCACTATATTCTTTGAAATTACAGGCCTCTTTTGTAGAACCTCCTCTACTGTGTTTCCTAGTTGCCAGTTTAGCTTGAGTTAAAATCTCCAGAGCTGAGGCACCAGAACACCCTGAGCAGCCCACAGAGCTTGACATTTTTTGACTTGATGAAATTAGGGCAAATGTGGACAGCAGGGCGGGGGAATGGATGGAAGTATAGGTGTAACAAGATGGGTAATTCATTGATAATTGTAGAATCTGGGCTATGAGCATGTAGGGAGTCATTATACAAATCTCTTTATTGTGGAATTCACATTAAAAAATTTTAATGTGAATTTCACATTAAAATTTTCACATTAAAAAAATTCTTTTCACAATAAAATTTTTTAAAATTCAACCCATCGTTAAAGATTGCTGCAGAGGCTTTATCCGTCCATGGTGGCTCATTCCAAAGTTTTTATAGTAACAGTTTGATAGGCACTACATAATATGACATAGTAGCCTATAAGAAGAGAAACAAGTAGCATTTGTGCTATAATAATCTTTACTTATTTTTTTTTTTACTTATTCGTTTGTGAAAGAGAGAGAGAAAGCAGGAACGGGGAGTAGATCAGAGGGAGAGGGAGAAGCAGACCGTCTGCTAAGAAGGATGTCAGACGTGGGGCTCAATTCCAGAACCCCAGGATCATGAGCTGAGCTGAAGGCAGACACTTAAGTGTCTTGTGCTATAATCATTGTAAGGCTGTCCAGCACTCCTTGTGCTATAATCATCGCAAGGAATAAAACAGTCAAGGAGATATATCAGAAATTATGCATGTCAAAAAAATCTCTTTACACTTATTGCTTGAGAACATTCACAAAACGTGAGATTACCATAGCTGTTTCCGCACTGCCTGGCCTTTCAGTGTTTCCACGTTGAAATTATTTGTCTTGGCAGGCATAATGAAAAATACCACTACCGTGACGTCACTTTTATGCATCTAATGAGGGATTAGGAAACATAACACGTCAACTACCAAAGATAAAAGAAAACGTCAACAGATAGACTTTAAACTTTAAAAAGTATATAGTGTTTTAAATTATCTTTAGATAAAAGGAATACTTATTTATGATTTACAGAGACATTAAACCCACCTTCCTGAAGCTTACTCAGAAATTTAAATCTGGCTTTCAGTCGAGAACTGCTGGTTAACAATTTGAAAATTCAAACATAAAATATTTTCATTAAGCAGCTAAAATATATAACAATGGCTAGTGATATCATAGTGCTTTTCTGTGGTTAAAAAAAGTCACATCAATCTGAGCTGTCTTTAAAATTTCATATTGGAAAATTAATGGGAGTTTGGCTTTGTTTCATTCTATTTTTTTTCTAGTTTTTATTCACTTTGATTTGCACAAAAAGAGTATTTACACTTTCCTGTTACATGTCTTATCATAATGCTACATTTTGGTTTTTTAGTCTTAAAGTCCAGGAACAAGCAAAGGAAAATGTGCTCAGCACTTCTGGTGTGGCAGGCACTGTGCTAGATGCTTTAAATGCATAACTTAACTCCATTCTCACAATAACTGTGCACAATAGACGGCTCTCTTTTCATCTTACTAACTGAAAGAGAGGCATGATGGTATCAATTGTCTAAGTTCCTACAACAGATTATTGGTAAAGTTGGGATTAAAACTGGTGTTTTTTGATTCTATACTCTGTTTGCTTTCCCCTTTCCCTAGCATGTCTCAGAAGGAAATGATACATCCAGTCGTGAGAATGGAAGCATAAACTTACTAAAAACCATGAACATATGAATGTTCATGTAGTCTGGAAATTACTATCTCCAAAGTGTGGGCACCACAAACTCTGTGGCCCCTTCAAGAGTCTATTAATTACGTTCTATTTTTAAAAATCTATGGAAGTCATAGAATAGGAAACTCTTCAAGAGAAGCCAATGTTCTATGAAAGAATAAATGTACTATATGAAAGAGAATACTTTCTTTTAATTTCTCCAAGTATTGTAATTATCTTTGATGTCTAGAATAGCAACTGGCTTTTTTTTCATATTTAAAAATAAAGTGACTATTTAATAAATGTATAGATAAATTGATTAATCATGTCCCTAAACATGATATATGTTTGACATAACTTTGAGTCCATCTATAAAGCTTGTTGAATAGATACATACCAGGAAATAATGGAATTAGATTATTCTAGCCTATTCTAGAATAATCTATGTGGTCTTCAGTCCTATTTTAGAATTGGATTTTTATTAATGTATTATTTCCTTATTAAGTGGTATCAGTGAATCTTTTAGTATACTTGGTACGATATCTGCTCTAAGGCAAAAATAAATTTATGTCCAAGAAAAAATATTAACTGGAGAAGAGTATGAGCTCAGGAAAGTTTAAATTGTCTTGGTATCTCAGTAAGATTGAAATTCTACACTGGTCTCCTGTAGCTTATTGTTATTTATTCTATATCTACATGATAGGATTAGAATATAAGCCAATAATTTTAATCACTAGCTATTACATGGTACCATTTTGTATAGCTGCTTCTATTGGCACAGGTTTTACTGCTGGCTTAATTGGGAAGCTATATTAAGTCCCACCTTCCTGAGCAAAAACTGAATCTGCATGAAAGTAGGAACCTCCTTTCCCCTCCTTGTTTCCATGTGGTGGGATATCTCCTGGTTTCATAGTTGAAGGCTCTTAATCTTAGGGAGGGGGTATGGCTGGTGAGTAGGGAGAGGAATAGTTTGTGTATGGCTGCCCTGATGTACGGAGAGAAATTGTTTGGTTGCCAGCTGTATGGCACAGGTTCCTCTGAAGGCCTTCTTTGGTTGAGGGAGGACAGCAATATGGTGAGATAGCTAGGTCTAATAGTAAGGTTCAATATCCGGAAGCCTATTGGTGCCATATACCAAGCCACATCTTCCATTCAAGTTTTTATCAGTTTTAAAAACATCAAATTTTGTTCTCCATTTGCTTGACTTTTTCATATTTATCTTTCAACTGGTTAACTCTTGGGACAGGGGAAGGAATGTCATAATGTCATATTAAAATATATCACAATAATCTTGTGGTTCTCTCTTTAAAATATCTGATAACATAGGCAGATAAACAAATGAACAACGTGGTGATCCCAACCTGTAAATTGAAAGACTAGAGCCATTTTTAAAATAAGGTTGACATTGTAAGTATTTACAACCACATATCTCTTGGAAAGTTCTTAAGAAGCCAGAAAGTTCTTTACTTTCCACAGAAGAAAGTCCTCCTATAAAAGTATCGTGTGGCATTACTAAGGCATTCTTACCCTCAGCAGAAAATTAAGCCTGGATAAGGCTTCTAGGAAGATGTCAGCACCTTTGTTTGAAAACTCATATCTCCCAGCAATGAAAAGGAACAAAGTCTTTTCAAGATCAAAGTCCAGATGACTAAAACAAAACAAAACAGTTTCAAATGAAATAAGGCAACAGCAACAAAATGTACAAATGAATTCTGTTAAAGTTCAAAGAGAGCTGGGAAAGACAAACATTTACTATAACAGTCTTGTTTTCTCTATGCCATAGGTCCCCAAAACACACGCTATTTCTTTTTTAAATAAAGAAGAGCATACCCATAGAAATGACCTCGAACAAAATCTTGGATCCTGGCCTTGTACATGGCATGTAGATTTTGAAACTCATGTACTGCCGAAAATTTCTTAACACTCAAGCCATTTGGAGTAACTACATCTGGAAAAGCAAAAATAATATCATGGCAAAAATCTTTTGAGAGAGGGTATCATTGTAGAAAAATAGTTTGTTTAGATACATAAAATTAGATGTCTCTTAACACTTCTAGTTTCTATCATTGAACCAAAAATTCATAAAACATCACAATAAATTATTGAAATAGGAAATTAGGAGTGAGTGACCAAAATAACATTAACTAGTACAATGAAACATCTAATTAAAAGCACTAATAATGATCATTATAGTTTTCATTTATTGATGTCTTATTATTGCTCTTAATACTCTAAACACTTTACAGTGTAACTCATTTAATCCCTGCAAGAACCAATGGAGCAGGTGTTCTTATCTGCATTTCCATAGGCACAGAGCTGTTAAGGTATCCGTCCAAGAACACAAGTGTCAGAAGTAGAATCCATGTAGTCTCCCTCCACTGTTGTGTCTTTAACCATGCTGTACACTAAACTACCTCTTAGCATTTTATTTTGACCAAAAGTGTGGGAAATGCTCTGTTCACTTGGAAAATTGGAAAGTCACGCCTTTCTTTCTAATTCCCAGAAGAGCTTACTCAAGTAGGAGGACATGTTTGGCTTTCAAGAATAATTATTAGTTTGTGACAAGAAAGATAGAGACTCTTCAGAGTACAAGATGGGAACTACCTAGTGACTTGAATACATGGGCTGCTGCATTTAGTAGCAGGAAAAACAAATTAAAAATTTTTAAAAAGCCATATTAAAAAAACCCGTAACACATGGCAATGGGCATTTTTGCAAAGGAGATTTGAGCTAGAATTATAAATATGCTATTGTTTTGAAGGATATTTTACAGTTAACAAGCTATCTTTTGAAATGATTCCACAAAATCAACCCAGACTTCTTGGTCAATTTTCTTAAAAAGAAGAACAAACTGCCAGTTCTTCTGCTTTTTTACTAAGTAATTGGACAAATTCTATACTCCACAGCAGAGTCAATTTTAGGTTGTCAAGGTTTCTAGTGAAAGCCCTCATGTGAATAATTCCTATAGTCTTATCAGGATAGTAAACGATCCCCTTTTATAATGTATTTCATGTATTTCTCTTTCCGTAACATTATATAGTGCTTAGTTTGTGCTAGATGCTAGTGTAATTGATAAATATTAATTTAATTTGTATAAATCTATATGAAGTAAGTTATTTTGCTATCCCAATTTTACAAGTGAAGAACTGATCTATAGAGAGGTTAAGCTATTTGCACAAGATCAAGAAACTACAAAGTAACAGAGATAGGATTTAAAACCAAGGCTACTTGGGGGCACCTGGTTGGCTTAGTCAGTTAAGCATCTGATTCTTGATTTTGGTTCAGGTCATGATCTCAGGGTCATATGATCCAGCCTAGCATCCGGCTCTGTGCTGAATGTGGAGTCTGCTTGAGACTCTCTCTCTCCCTCTGCCCCTCCCTCCGTACTCTCACTTTCTAAAATAAATAAATAAATCTATAAAATAAAATGAAACCAAAAAATTTAAGACTTTAGTTATTTGAGAGAGAGAGAGAGAGAGAAGGAGAATGTGCATACACATGCACGAATGAAGGAGGGACAGGCAGAGAGGGAGAGAAAGAAACTCTCAAGCAGATTCCCAGCTGAGCGTGGAGTCCTATCCAGGCTCCATCTCACAACCCTGAGACGGTGAGCTGAGCTAAAATCAAAACTCTTTGTCTTAACCAACCGAACCCCCAGGCGCCCCTAATTAGGCTTTTTGCATCCCATGGAACATAAAAGAAAACTGGACACTGCCAAAAGTTTCAGAGCTGACATTTTTATTCTACAAGTGTGCATACATACTGACCCATCTGTTTAGACTCCCTCCTGTGGGAGCATTCTGATTGGCCAGTTTAGGCTGGGTATCTACCTCTAGACCAATAAGCTGTGACCAAGTGATAGAATCACATTCTATGAACATGCCTCTCAGCATTGTAACCTCTGGATAGGTCTGGGGATAGCTCTCAGAAAAGCTTTCAAGGTCACGGGGGAAGTAAAACAATAAGTTTCTACTAAATAGGATCAATGATGCAATGTCACAAGATGTAGGACTGGAATATTCTCACACAAATTTTTGATATTTTTTTGTAATTTTGTTTCCTTAAAATAGAAAAGTTAACTTGCTTTACACACAGCAGGTCACTGTGACAACCCTCGAGCATAAGCCCATTTCTAGCATAACCCATTTATTCAACAAGCACAGACGGAACACTACTATATTCTGGATATAACTCAGTATTGGTTTTACAACAGAGCTGACATTGAGAATTAAAATATGTGCAAAGATTTGGGTGGTAGCAGTGGATGCCATTTTTCCTCTATTAGATGATACTTTTTTGTTTCAAACAAAAGTTTTAGACTCCAATGTCATTTAGGACTGAAAGGTGGGTGATGAATTCAGAGATAATAATTACCAGGCTTCCTCTTTAGCATATGTTCTGCTTCTATTGCAGTTATTTCAGATACTGTGGTGAATACATGAGCACAATGGACAGAGGCCCGCTCCATGCAATACCGGTGGTAAATCTGCCTTTCCCCAGCCTCTTTGTCTATGTTAAACTGTTAAAAAAAAGAGAGAGAGAGGGAGAGAGAGAGAAGAGAAAAGGAAAGAAAAAAAAGAAAAGAAAAAGAAAAGAAAAAAAGGAAAGGAAAAGAAAAGAAAAGGAAGAAAAAGCAAAAACACATATACATTTGATATACATTTGCTCATACAATCAATCCTTGACAAACATGAGGGTTAGGGGCAGGGACCCCTGGTGTAGTCAGAAATCCCCATTTAACTTTTGACTTCACCCTAGCACTTAACTACTAATAACCTACAGTTTACAGGAAGCCTTACCAATGATAAAAACAGTTGATTAACACATATTTTGTATGTTATGTGCATTACATACTATATTTTTACAATAAAGTAATCTGGAGAACAGAAAATGTTAGTAAGTAAATCATAAGGAAGAGACAACACATTTACAGTACTATAATATATTTATTGAAAGAATCCATGTATAAATGGACCCGCACAGTTCAAACCTGTGTTGTTCAAGGATCAACTATACTGATCCTTCTACACAAGTGAAACAAAATCATATATTATCCATATTGTTTTTCCTCAATTCTGTGTAAAGTTTTATAACCACAAAAAAGTAATAACTTTTTTATTAAACCTATTACTAAATGCACAGTTATGCATGATTTAAGAAGTATTATTCACTTCACCTCTGCTTCTAAACTGCTATTTAATCCCTTAAGTAAATAGTTTTACTTTGCTATAATTACATAGAATTCTTAATTTTTTGGTATTTTAATATTTACTTACCTTACATCTTACAAATATTGAGCTAATTCCTTTCCCCAAGGTCCTTATCTTATTTTTCCAATAAACAAAGAAACAAAGGTGACATTAAGGTCTATATTGAAAATAAGGATAATTATTATCACTTTAATTGGCTGGTGTGTTAGATTGTGCAATCATCCACAAGATATCCTGGGTATCTTAACTTAAATTAAAAAAAAAAACTTCAGAAACCAATAAGCCAAGCACCAAACAATTAATTAAATAGTTGGCAACAGTTGTGGGCTTTTGCCATATTGCTTAGCTGAACATTATGTCTCACATAGCTGCAGATGCAACTAGCAGTGTTTAAGAGAGAAAAGTGTATAAGGTTACTCGCATTATATTAGCAGGGTGCATTTTTTGTTAGAAGCTCAACACTGTGGATCAGGCTCTCTTCTAAGCATGTATCATATTTAATCCTTATAAACCAACGGTGGTTTGTATTTTGTCTTCATTTTATGCAGGGGAAAATTGAAGCTTGTAAAGGTTAGGAAACCTGCCCAAGATCACATTCCTATTAAGTGTCTTAGCAGAGCCCTGAACTGATACCAAATCAGGCTGACTCCAAGCTTGTGCACTCTTGTGCTTTTCTATCCTTTAGACTCCAGTTCAACCAACAAGTCAGTCCCAACGATTACTGCACCATATACTGAAATAGACTGAAAAAAAAAAACTGAAAAAGACTCATTATATGATTCTAGAGATTACAACAAAGAAATTCGTAGAGCATTCTTTCTTAACTGTAATATTGTAATGTTTCTGTGAAAATGTTTGAAACATGGCTCTCTATGGCATCCATAGATCAGCTGAAGTTATCCTAAGAGCTCTATTTGACTGGTCTCATTTATTCAACCAAATCTCTCATTCAACCAACATTTGTTGAGTAATTTATTGTTTCTGTGGCCTTCAAAGAGCTTATAGATTAGTGAGAAAACAGGTTAAAATTAAGTAGAAATGAGTAAGTGCCTGAGGAAAGCATAGGATCAGAGTGGGACTGATTCACACTGGCTGAGAATAGAGAAATGTATCTCTTACTATGCAAGTGTTCATATCGTCAGTATCACCTTCAGAATTTAAGACTTTCAAGGGCAAGGACCATAACTTATTAATCTTTGTACCTCCAAGTTGATTGGATGAATAAAATGGCATTTGGACCGAGACATGAAAGTTTAATTTGAGGAAGGTTATTTTGGATTGAAAAATTAGCTGCCCTAAAGAACACATATATTAAGTCAAATAGCATGTGTAGGAAATAGCATCTGATATGACTGCAGCAGTGGTATAAGAGAAGATGATAGACAAGGCTAGAAAGTTGGCCTTTGTCCTATGTACAATGAAAAGGACCGAAAGGGTTCATTTAATCATATGGTAAAGACAGCTTATGCATAGGAAAGATAACTCTGGAAAAATTATGAAATGTTTTATGCTTAGAAAAGTGCCTGGTACATGGAAAGTGCTCAATACCTTTAGCTATTGTTACTATGATTATTGTTGGTTTTATTGTAGAGAGTAATAAGATTTCACATATGGGACAGCGTTTAACATCTAGACATTTAGAGATAAGAAAATAGGATTTCTAAATGAGTAAACCAAGTGTTCAAATATTTAAGGGAGGGACAGCAAAGGCCTGGTGAACCTGCGAAAGGTCTCAATGAAGACAGGCATGTGCCTTTTCCTGGTCCCATGGTCCCCTTACCATGCAGGCCTATGGTATGCATGGCCACACCTGTGGTTTACGGCAACTCTAGGTGTTTATACATGTTGTCCACTTTTCCACATGCATATGGTAGTCTGTTAAAATCTGTCCTGGGGGGGGCACTTGGGTGGCTCAGTTGGTCAAGTGCCTCCCTTCAGATCAAGTCATGATTGCAGAGTTCTGGGATTGAGCCCAGAACTCTCTCTCTCCCTCTGGTCCTCCCCCCCTCCTTCGTGCATGCTGTCTCTCTCTCAAAATGAATAAGTAAAATCTTTAAAAGATTAACTATAAAATCTCTGTCCGGTAATTCCAATATCTAACATATCTGGCCCTGGTTATTTTGACAATGAATCTCACTTTCCTACATTTTCATGTATCTCATTACTTTTTGTTAAATTCAGGAAAGTGTGTATAAAAGAACAAAAAATGAGGAAAAGTACATATTAGTCAGTAAAGCAACATCCAATGACAATGGAGGATAACTCTATGATTAAGGTGATGAGCTCAAAATTTGGTCAGATGGAAAAGTTAAAATCCATCAAGCGATTGTCTACGATTTTCTTTCACAGTTTTTTATCCCAGACAGCACTGTCCTTACATTTGCATCCAAGAAATCCTAATGCCATCAAGAAAAGAGGCCACATCAGAAGAAAATTATTGGTCTTTTTTTTTTAAAGCAGTAGCTATATCACCTTTATTTTTTTTTTAAGATTTTATATATTTATTCATGAGAGACACAGAGAGAAAGAGAGTCAGAGACATAGCCAGAGGGGGAAGCAGGCTCCATGCAAGAAGCCCGATGTAGGACTCAATCTTGGGACTCCAGGATCATGCCCTGGGCCGAAGGCAGGTGCTCAACCACTGAGTCACCCAGGCATTCCTATCGCCTTTATTGTTGAGGGGAAAACTAGTCAATGGCTGGACCCATAAGAATGAATTTGGAAATATCTTCTTGGAGAGGTGACGGGGTGGCTCAACCAGTTAAGCCTTCGACTCTTGGTTTTGGCTCAGGTCATGATCTCCAAGTCATGGGATCAAGCCCTGTGGAGCCCCAGGTGGAGCCTCAAGTGAAGTCCTGCTTTGAGCCCCTGATAGGGCTCCACCCTCAGCAGAGACCCTGCTTCCTCCTTGCCCTCTCACTCTCACTCACCTCCCCGCATCTCAAATAAATAAATAAATAAATAAATCTTTTAAAAACATATCTTCTTGGAGAGTTTCAGAATATTCATACACTGGCTGAAAATGATTAAATTGCTATTTAATTTATTTATTTATTTTTAAGATTTTATTTATTTATTCATGAGAGACACACACACAGAGAGAGAGAGAGGCAGAGACACAGGCAGAGGGAGAAGCAGGCTCCATGAAGGAAGCCTGATGTGGGACTCGATCGTGGGACTCCAGGATCACACTCTGGGCCAAAGGCAGGTGCCAAACCGCTGAGCCACCCAGGGATCCCCAAGTTGCTATTTTCATTAACAAATTTAACTACAAACTTAAACCAACATCAAAATCCTGTGAATTGACTTTTAACAGAGCATGTTTTCATGTTGCAATTAGTTTTTGAGTAAAATAATTCTACTCTTTCTCTTTTTATACAAGTTAGGTACTTTCATTCTTGTTCCTATCTCTCCCCCATATTTACTTGCCTGAGCCAAAGCTTACTGCAACTGATTCTGGGACTTGCATCAAAGACTAAATTATGACTCATTTCTTATGTTGAATGTTTAAAAAGTTTTCATGCATATATATAATATACACATAATTATATTATATATTATATATTTAATTTATTATATAACATCCAAATTCTAAACCTACTGTGAGCATGGGGTGAGGAGGATCTGTAGGAAATGATTATGGGGGCCTTTTCTATGAAAAATAATTATGAGTTTAACTCAAAATCACCTGGGTGGCTCAGTGGTTGAACATCTGCCTTTGGCTCAGGTTGTAATTCTGGGGTCTGGGATCAAGTCCCACATCAGGCTCCTTGTGGGGAGCCTGCTTCTCCCTCTGCCTATGTCTTGGCCTTTCTCTCTCTCTGTCTCTCATGAATAAATAAATAAATTATTTTTAAAAAAAACAAATCTAGTTCCTAATTACTTGCGATCTCCTAGTCACTCTGCTGGACAGGATATTTTACTAGAATGATGGGTTGGGGCTGACTCAGCTCACACATTTCAACCAGTGAAGAGCCTTAAGATGAGAAGATACATCATATTTGAAGATAAAATGGTATAAATACTAACCTTTTGTCCAAGGGATAATATTGTAATATGTAACTACACACTATAATCATTTGTTACTTAAAAACAACCAATATTATCTAATGAATTTTATTAGTTGTTTTTATTAATTGTTACTATATAATGGTCTTAGATGTTCTGAAGTAAAATATTTGATACGTCTCTCCAATATTTTGTCTTTCACAAAAATCAAAGTCTATTCTTTTCTAGGAAACAAGATCGCTGAGCTTATCAAAGATCAGTGGCTTGACCTTATTAGTGTATCATTATCATATACTGTCAGGAAATTTCCCTGATTTGACTTTCTGATGACTTTATTTTAAATGTACAACTTATGTTTACAATTTGACCTTTAGGTTAGACTGACCTTTTCATAGGAAAGCTCTCTTTAGGACCACATATTGCTTTGCAAATGTTAAAGTTTGTCAGAAAGAGCTTTCCTACACTCAAAACATCTCTGGGGTAGTAGAAAAGCTTTCCATTACCATTAACTAAGTGTTCATGTATTACAAACACACACACACACACACACACACACACACACACACACACATATATTCTGTTTCATAGAATTTTAGAACTTTTTTAAACCACAGAAATCTTTAGAAATCAACTTTCCAACTTCCTAATTTTCCTGACAGTAAACAGAACCCAAAAATGCTAAGTTCATTTGATTGGCAGTATAGATACCAAGTCTATAAAACCCTGATTTTCTGGTATTCAAATGCTTTGTTGATATCACTGACATGGTGATATAAAAGGTATAATTTTATTAATCTGACTTAGCTGTCAGCAAATAAAAGAAAATGTCAAAACACAATGACCTTGGTCATAAAGTTGGGCAGTCTTTTAAGATAAGGAAACCCAATTATTTGGTCACCAAGGACCCTGTTTTAAAGAACTGTCTTACTCAACCCACACACCAACTCCACCTATACATCACAGGGTTACAGGAGAAATCTGACCATCTGTTCACTTGAAAGAGAGAGGAAGACCCAGAGTTGTACGCCTAGAACACTGGGTCTAGCTGCCACTCTGAGCTGTGTGTGGATCCAGCACCCTCACAGTGTTTCCTTAGCTTCATACACAGGAGTCCAACCCACTTACACCTGCTGTGCCTCTTTGGATCTTGGCTTCACTGTTCCAAAGTAGATACACATCCAGCCTGTCACCACTACGCTCTACTGCACTCTGACGATTAAACTGCATCAACTCTCTGTCACCTCCAGGGAGGCTTTGTCATGAATGTTGATTCATTAAAAGGGCATTTCTGCCATCTGGTTGGCAGATGGAAATGTAAAGATCAATACTTCTCATCCCTCAGGTCCAAGGATCAGAAAGAAAGGTGGTTGGGTGGGAGAAGGAGGGAGGACTTTTTACCTTATCCAGATGGTTGTAGAAATCAATGTTTGCTGCACAGAGATACCTCCCAAGCAGTGTGGCATGAGTGGTAAATATTGTAGCAATGGGAAGTTTCCGAGCTCGAGAAAGGATCAGCCCAGTTCCTGCCTGCCATTCATGGAATTGGGCAATGACATGTTTCCCATCTGCATGATCTGTCACCTACATCAGAAAAGAAACATTTAGAAGAGTTGTTGGTAAAGCTTGATCTTGACCATGGCCCACAGCATAAGGAAAGTTATCGTGCCCATAAATTTTTGCAAAATTTAAAGAGAGCTAAGCAAGAAGTATGCAGATTTAGCCAGCAGAATTGTTTTATAGGATTTAGCTGCATGTTCAAAAAGCCCACATATTTTTGTGGCATAATCCTCCCTTTCGGTAATGAAGCAGATTTATTTTTGTAAGTACAGAGGGGCCTAAGAGAACAAATGCACAGTAGGCACTCAATAAATAAATATTCGTTGAATGGATGAATGGATAATAGCAATAATATCCTTGAAGATAACACTGAGCAGCCGAATCACTGGGCACTACCTACTTACGAACTTCTTTTGAAATAAACAATAAATGACTTCATGCTTTAAGTCAGTCTTATTTGGATTCTCTGTTCTTTGAAGCCAAAAGCACTTTAATATACTATTTTAAGAAAATGGAAATGGGTAGAAGAAAGTTAATGATTTGCTTAGAGGCAAATCCTATTTTAGTAACACGCCGAGGACCCAGGTCTAATCCCAGTCTAGTTCTAAAACTAGACGGGGCATCAGTTTCCTTGCCTCAAAGTTTCCTGGTTTAACCCTTACAGAAATTTATTTTATTTTATTTTATTTTTAACAGGCATCAAATGTCTGAGTTTTGAATTTTTTTTTATTATTATTTATTTATGATAGTCACAGAGAGAGAGAGAGAGAGGCAGAGACACAGGCAGAGGGAGAAGCAGGCTCCATGCACTGGGAGCCCGACGTGGGATTCGATCCCGGGTCTCCAGGATCGCGCCCTGGGCCAAAGGCAGGAGCCGAGCCGCTGCGCCACCCAGGGATCCCCCCTTACAGAAATTTAATATTTGCATTTCACTACCTTTATGACTGCCTGTTTCCTCAATGAGGGAGTAGAACTGATAATGCAAAAGATGCACATTCAGGGAGACTGAGCAGAGAATTGGGAAATGGAGAGTTCACCCAAGAAGGCAGTTCTCGCACTGAGAGGACATTGGTGTCACTTGGAAGGCTGGTCAAGCACAGTATCTGAGTCCCATTGCCAGATGATCTAATTCTGGGCTGGGGACAGGAGTTTGCATGTCTTTTAAGTTTGCAGCCAATGCTGCTGGTGGTGGCCTATGGAAATACTCTGTGAAAACCACTGACTTAGGCTGGACCTTTGTAGTTTAAAATACCTGCTCTTGAAAAAGTTCCTTACAGTAATTAACAGTTGCACAGATCAGTGGTAGCCGAGAGATGACAGCAAAAATAAGGCTTGCCCAAGTGCCTTAGATTTTTGTCAATGTCTTTATTTGCCATTTGAATAAAAAAAAAATTCTGTTTCTGTAATAGCTTTACTTCAGAGAACATTGGGGCTTTCACTTTCTTGCTTCTCTCTTCTCTAGATTCCTTTAGCAGAAAGGATGAGAACAGACACACACACACATACAAGCACACGCATGAACATATACATGCACGCACACATGCACACACAGGCTGGCCTCAGCCCTGGGGTGGTGGCTCAGGGAGGCAGTTTGCAGAAGAAAAATTGGTTCCACCAACCAATGCTAAAACAAGACTGCTTATTGCCATTAAGCCAGATCTTGTTAGCACCCTCACCCTGTTCTCCTATTCTGTTACCAAAACAAGGTAATGTTACTGCCCCTTCACCTTTCCCTTCACCTCAAGGCAGCCTTTTGTGACTATTGAATATGGCTTCATCAGCAAGAAAGGGTGGTCAAGGGGACACACTGCCAACATACAGTTCTGTGATTTATCCTTAGACTATATCCTCACTTTGCTAAGGATGCTCTTCCCTCACCATCTGATTTTTAAGTTAGGCATAATCATTTTGAGGTAATGCAAGAAATGCAAAGAAATCTTTCTGCCATGCTTTGAGAACTTGAGAGCGCAGGCTTGGTTCATTTCACAAGAATTGGTACCTAAAGCTCTTGGGACTTGGGCAGACTTGGGGAGGTTTGTTTTTTGGGGGGGATATTTCATTGCTAACAGATCCTTCACAACTAAGGAGATCACTTCAACCCTTAGAAAATGATGAAAATATCCAAAAGCCACAGCAGTAGCACAAGTACCCATGCATAAACAACACCAAATATTTCAAGCTATTTTTTACTCCCATAAGTCTAGAATTCATGTGCATAGTGCATGATGTATACTGTTTTTTGCTTGTATATATATTACTTTCTATGTATCAGGCAATATAATGGGTTGTTTTATACACACCATTCTATTTAAATCTGACATGTGGTACATGCTAATAAGCACAATTATTAACCTGTTCTAAAGGCTAGTATTTAGTTAGAGGAAGGCTGAATATTTCCTCAGATTCTTTTGAAATGTATTAGGACAATCATAATGACATCATCTTATTTAGCTTAATCTAAAAATCACAGGATCATTGCTGGGCACGGAGCACAATTATGCTTCTCCTCTATTGTATGTCTATACAATAAACTGTACCTCTTTTAAGAACCAGGCAGTTAAAGATCCAAATATTAGCATATCGTTGGCTTCTCGGTCATGATAAGGGATGCCGACACTGCATGCTTCCCAGAGGTCACCCTTCCACCTGTCCAGGTTCCAAGCCGAATAGCCTATGTCAAATAGCACCACGTAAGGACTCCCTTCTATCAGCCATCTTCCAAAGTGCACCTGCCATATTAAAGAACATACAGCTTTGCAGTTATACCAGGGAGAAAAAGGTATTTGTGCTTAGAGTAGATAAACTTTATTTAGAACTCAACAGCAGACAGTGCAAACTATACAGGGAACTGTAGTGGTAACACAAAGCATCTGATATTTGAGCCTGAAGATAGAACGGGCTTGCATCCATTCATCTAAACTTCCAAATTCTTATCTTTCATTAAATTTGGTCATTTTAAAGATGAAGTATCTAGATCTCTGTAATCTCTGCTCTTCTCTTTCTCCTGTGACCTTGAGCTCATGGTTTTAAGATTTAATATCATGGTCTATGTTTTTATGATAGAGTACTAAGGTGAACTACTATGTATCTTCAACTTGCAGTTGGATATAATGTCTACAATGTTACTTATTTTACTTTATACTAGAAAAATCTGCTAGAAATATCTGTTTCTATAATATTCCATGCTAGAAAAATCTGTTTCTATAAACAAACGTAAATGATTCTCTCATTCCTCCTACAAAAAAAAAAAAATGACATAAAGTGTTTCCCAACATGGTTGCTGCCAGGTGTCCTAACTAAATATATTGCCCAAGATAACTGTATCTCTTTAATCTAGCAGCTCAAAGTCTAATCCTGTTTTATTTTCAAATTGAATTTTTATTCCTATTTTATCTTGTGCAAGTTTTAATGTATTGGCTATTTCACTTTTTTTCTAATCGTAATTATATAATCACTTGTATATATAAGTTTTAACTTTCTTTTTGGCCTCTATTTTTTCTGAATGTGTAATTTACTCATTCTTTTGTCTTAACTTTTATTCTATGTTTATTCTCCTATTACATGGTATGCATCTCCATAAATCACTTCAAACCCTTGGAAGCTGGCAAAAGCTAAGAGCCCTTCATTGGGTATCCAGGCCTCTTTAGTAAACTGGACGTGTCCACATTGCTTAGTCATTGACCCTGTGACTTCTGAATCCGGGGAGCTTACAAGCCCATTTGATCGAGTCCCACATCCAGCTCCCTGCGTGGAGCCTGCTTCTCTCTCTGCCTGTGTCTCTGCCTCTGTGTGTGTGTGTGTGTGTGTGTCTCTCATGAATGAATAAATAAAATCTTAAAAAAAAAGTTTTAGAACCTTGAGACTTGTCACACCATCATGACTTTCATCTCCCTCTTCTTTCATGAGAGCTTCAAATGTAAGCCCCTTCCAAAGACTCATTCTTTCATCCTGATAGTACAACATGCATCCCTCTCTTACTTTTCTATGTTCTCTACACTACACTCACTATAATTTATTTTCCTGGTGTTCTCTGGGACCTCAAGTTCCCTTTATTTAAATCTTCTGCATCTTAAACTTTGCATATACCATCTTAAACTTTGCATATTTGTAGATCCTGCTACTCATATAGACATCTCAATGAAGGCTCCTTATTTTTTCACCCCCAGAAACTATATTCCTGGGATGAGTATGAAGGAAGTTTGGATCTTTTAAAATCACACTGAAACTTATTTGTGTATAAAGACATTTTTGGAACTTGGTAGTATATTTGGATACTACCTTTCCTTATTCTACTAATCATCTGGCTACCTTTCCACCTTTTTTGGGACAACTTCAGAATCCAGGTTTTTATCCCACACACTTATGTCATACTTTTCTGACTTTATTGACTTCAAAAAACTTCATGCCCATGACATTCCAGCTACCCATGTTCATGGCTGCATTGTTATCCTTGTCAAAACCAAACTGTTCCTCCCCTGAAATATTCAATCTTAGAATTCTATTCCTTATGAAGAGAAATCTCACAGAGGAAGACATGGACATGGCCAACATGCACATGAGAAAATGCTCTGCATCACTTGCCATCAGGGAAATACAAATCAAAACCACAATGAGATACCACCTCACACCAGTGAGAATGGGGAAAATTAACAAGGCAGGAAACAACAAATGTTGGAGAGGATGCGGAGAAAAGGGAACCCTCCTGCACTGTTGGTGGGAATGTGAACTGGTGCAGCCACTCTGGAAAACTGTGTGGAGGTTCCTCAAAGAGTTAAAAATAGACCTGCCCTATGACCCAGCAATTGCACTGTTGGGGATTTACCCCAAAGATTCAGATGCAATGAAACGTTGGGACACCTGCACCCCGATGTTTCTATCAGCAATGGCCACAATAGCCAAACTGTGGAAGGAGCCTCGGTGTCCATCGAAAGATGAATGGATAAAGAAGATGTGGTTTATGTATACAATGGAATATTACTGAGCCATTAGAAACGACAAATACCCACCATTTGCTTCAACGTGGATGGAACTGGAGGGTATTATGCTGAGTGAAGTAAGTCAGTCGGAGAAGGACAAACAGTGTATGTTCTCATTCATTTGGGGAATATAAATAATAGTGAAAGGGAATATAAAGGAAGGGAAAAGAAAGGTTGGGAAATATCAGGAAGGGAGACAGAACATAAAGACTCCTAACTCGGGGAAGCGAACTAGGGGTGGTGGAAGGGGAGGAGGGCGGGTGTTGGAGGGGAATGGGTGACGGGCACTGAGGTGGACACTTGACGGGATGAGCACTGGGTGTTTTTCTGTATGTTGGTAAATTGAACACCAATAAAAATTAATTAAAAAAAATTCTATTCCTTGATCACAACGTCAATACCCCACTTCTCTTACTCTGTTTCCCCGAGGGTATATACTATTTCCTTTTTCTCTTCAAGATCTCCAGTTCCTATCTCTTCATTTTTCCCTACATCATCTCCTCCTTTCTGGGTCTGCTTACTTTCCTATCCATTTCAGACACACTGGCCATCAATTCAATCATTAATTCAGTCAATCACATAGTCACCTCCAGGACTGATGCCACCTAGCCCTGTTTTCTGTTTGAGTGACAGGTGGAAGAAAAATCCTCTCAGTAGTGCTTTAGATTGTGTTCCTTCTCCACTTCTCAATGATCTTTCTCTCTTTGTCCATTTCTTTTGAACTTTTGACTTCTTCCTATCTGCTGGGTATTTCCTTTTGGCATCTAAATGCGATCAGATCTCACATTTAATGAAACACTAATTCTCAAAACAATATCACTCCCAAACTGCTTAATTATCCTTTTTCTTCATAGAAAAATATCATTGCCACAACTTCTATATCTTTTTCCTAATTGTTCACTCATTCCTAAACCTACTGCAATCTGACTTAACCCTCTTCTCCCTAGAGGCTGTATTTAGCAAGATTGCCATGAGTAACCTGAATATTGCTAAACTCAATTGGCTTTAGTTAAATCCTTCATTGACTTAATCCCTCCTTTATACTTGAAACTATCTCTTCCCTTGTTTTGACCTATAACTATTGTGATGGCAACAGATTACCACAGACCTAGTGGTTTAAAACAACACAGATTTATGATCTTTCAGGTTTCGGAGTCAATAATCTGAATGGGTCTTTTGGGTTAAAATCAACATACTGGCAGAGTCACAGTCCATCTGTAGTCCTTTGGGGAATCTGTTTCTGGCCTTTTCCAGCTTCTAAAGATTACCTGCATTCCTTGGTTTGTGGCCTCTTCCTCCACCTTCAAAGCTCATCAGGCCAACTTCTGCTTCCATTGGCACATCTTCTTTTTGATTCTAACTCACCTGCCTCTCTTTTATAAAGACCCCTGTGATTACACTGGGCCCACCTAGATAATCCAGAATAATCTCTCCACCATGTGATTCAAATCTACAAAATTTTTTTGTTATATAAGGTAACATATGCACAGGTTCTGAGGATTAGGACTTGCCCATTCTTGATTCTGCATGACTATGTTTCTACTTTCGCAACCTCTGAGTTTTTTATTTTAATGTAGATGTTCTAACATGTTGACATTCCTGAAGGTTTGGCTCAATACATTTGCTCTTAATCAATAAACTTCCACTGAATGCTGTTATCAATACCCATAATGTCAACTAAAATTTAAAGACAAATGACTTTCCCCAAAACATTTCTATCCTCTACCTTCTGCTGAACTCCAAACCTGTTATCCTATTAGACATTTCTTGATGGTTTTCACAAGGTGCCTCAAGTCTACAAAGAAGTTCATTACCTTTCTCACAAACCTGCTCCTTTTCCCTAGGTAGATAAATAATCTTCCATTGTGAGTTCATGTAAATGGTGCTCTATTCTTCCGTAACAGTGTCCTAGGTCTTGCTGAGTGGAGTGTCAATCAGTAGCCCTTACCTGGCAGCCATGTTTATTCATTGTGTCCACTGCTCTTCTAACAGCATCATTTATAGGTTCACACTGTTCCACCTGAGTTTTCATATTATGCTCAAAATATGGGCCAATCAGAAAATAATTGTCTCCCCATTCATCTGCTGTGGTTTTGGCCTTTGTCTGAATCACAGTATAGATGCCACCAACTGTTAAAAAGAAAAGGTTCCATTTATCATTCAGGTTAGTATTTCATTTTAAGTGATGAGGCATGGAAATTCGTTCTCATTTTTAAGTTAGCATTTAGGATTTATCAAGCACAAGGGTTTATTTAACTTTATAAAATAAATCTTTTTAAAGATTTTATTTATTTTTTCATCGGAGACATACAGAGAGAGGCAGAGACATAGGCAGAGGGAGAAGCAGGCTCCCTGTGGGGACCCTGATGTGGGACTCGATCCCACGACCCCAGGATCATGACCTGAGCCAAAGGCAGATGCTTAACTGACTAAGCCACCCAGGCACTCCTCTAAAAGAAGCTGTTTAAAGGACACACAATAGTAACTATTTGGTTTAATTCATGCATATTTTAAAGCCTTTTCTGGGTGCATATCATAGAGCAGCAGGTTGACAGCAGCCGAGAAATACAAACATTTCAAGGCAATCTGACAAGATGACTGTAGTAAAGCAGAACTTGGCCTGAAGGTCTATCTACACTGAAGTGTCAAAGTTGCCTCCAAAAGCCATTGTCAAGACACACACTCAGCAACTGTAGTCACCTTTTATTCCTTCTCCTACACTGCTCCAAGAGGGGGTTGGGGTACGTTCAAGTAATAGCCACTGTTGAAATTATGAATAAGTCTTTCAAGCTAAAGAGCCACTTACCCTGGAAGGTACCCAACAAGGTACCTTTTGACAAGAGAAAAGAGGTGATAGCATTTAATAGGGGAATACTTGGCCCAACCCTCATGTCAAGCCCAGTGACTCACATACAAATTTTCATGTGGTCTTTCATTTTTCCCCCTCTGGCATTGCTCCCATGACTTTTGAAACACAGAGCTAGGGGCGCCTGGGTGGCTCAGTCAGTTAGATGTCTCCCTTTGGCTTGGAATGTGATCCCTGAGTCCTGGGATCGAGCCCCATGTTGGGCTCCCTGCTCAATGGGGAGCCTTCATCTCCTTCTCCCTCTGCTGCTCCCTCTGCTTGTGCTTCCTCTCTCTCTCTCTCTGTAAAATAAATAAATAAATTCTTAAAAAAAATAAAATACTGAGCCAAAAAATACGTATACTCTAGAAAAACATGGATACTCTGGATTCAGCATGTCTACATCTAGAAAATCATTCAGGGAAATAAGAATGCCAAAAGATATGTGTATTAGGATATTTATGGAAGCATTTTCATACTGAAAAATTTGGAACAACTTAAATTGAACTAGTTAACTCAATCTGTCTAAGGCTCCATTAGCTCATCTGTTTAGCGGAAATAAAATATTACTTAGTTTAGGGGCAAAAGGCAGGTTGTAGCAGCAGTATCACAGACTAGGGCTCATTGAAAAGGTGGTATTTGAGTAAGTATTTAAAAGGGTGAATAAATGAGGCAAGCAGCTATCATGGGGAAGAACTTTTTAGGCAAAGAGTAGAGTTAGAGCCACGACCCTAAGTTGAAAGCATAGCATGCAAGTGGAGAGTAATAGGCATTTAAAAGGAAAGGTTTAAAAAAAAAAAAAAAAAAAAAAAAAAGGAAAGGTTTGAGAGGCCACAGCTAGGCAGGAGGACCAAGGAGAAGAAGACTTCAGTGAACTTAGGGAGGATATCTTGTACTGGCTCTAAGCAACTATCTTGTGTGAGAATATGAAAATGGTCTGAATCAATTTCTTGAGCAATTCTCAGTTCATGGGCAATAGGTGAGAAAACAACTCAAGAAATGCTGTGTGAAATTCCAGAGCCAACATATCCTGGCACCAATCTTTAATTACGTTTCCTAGAGTGATTTTATTACTTGTGTATTTAAAAAAAAAAAAAAAAAAAGGTTCCCCTTTTTACTATGAGTTTTCATAAGTTATTTCAATTCATCAGGATATAAAGGTCGATAGCAATTGCATCTCTTACATTGTTTCAGTAATTTAGACTTTAAATAGTCATACCAATAATCACAATCTATGGCCAAAAGCTAGAATTTGCCATCTGCAAATTTTTTGTTAAGCCCAAACCACTCAAAATATACTTTGTGATAAATTGCTATTTAAGAGATAAGCCACAAAATGCAAATGTTGGCACTATTATATAAGTAACAAGATTCATTAATTCATAAAATGGTAGAGCTAATATAACTCACAAAATGTAATTATTACATGCAAACAATTTTAACATGAGCCTACATAAACTTACTGTCTTTAAGAACTTCATGTCTAAGAAAAGACTTTGTGATTATGGAAAATTTAAAGAAACTTAAAACTATCACTTGAACAAAGAATGATAAGAACATTCAATCACAACTCAGATGGCAGGTGATGAGAGTGGCATGGGACATGTGAAGATGATTTGTAAACCCTGCAAGCAGAGGCTTCTAGACTAGACCAGGACAAACGTGACTCACTTACGCAATCAATAATGAATCTGAGGCTACATAAATTGATGCCAGCATCAAGTATGCCTAAATATTTCTCCAAATTCCAGAAAATTTTATGAACTGTCAAAACCATTTGTTGAGGAAAACAAATTTAGAGAAATAATTTGCAAGAACAATCAAAAGATTTTTCTTTAAAGTATATGAGTCACATCTTGGCAACATATTTAAATATATATAAGCTTTATTCATACTTACTATCCATGCAAAGGCAAAATTTTCAAATAATTTCTTCTGTAGACTTATTTCCTTCACCTTTATCTTATCAGGGGGTTATGTTACCAGATTCTGATGGCACATATTTATATTGCCTGATTCACATTTCTATTCTTAAAACTCTTTTATTTGCAACTATGTATCTTGCCCAGAGATCTTAGGACATCCTTGTTTGTTAAACTATGTGTTTCAAATTCAAATACACTTGAGTAAATGCAAACACATTTTTATTTGCTGAAGGACAAAAAGGAGAAGAGAAATTTTTTACTCAAAAAAAAGAATGATTAGACGTGGAAATTGAAATGCAAAGTTAAACACTGTTGGTTAATTTGCTTCTTCTTTTTCCCATTTGAGGCCTTCAAACTTGATAGAGATAGTCCCCAGCTAGCCTTAGAGTGTTCATAAATACTATGGATACATTCTTTCAGTCTATCAGGAATAAAAACATAAAATTTTTAAAAAGATTCAATCCTACATTGGTTGAGGCCTAATGGTAAATGAATCATTCCCCCCTAGACTCCTCCATGTACAGACTTTTTGGGAGGAGATCATCTTACCACTATTTCATATGCAAGCTCCATTTTACGTTCTTTCTGTCCTCCCCATATTTGTATGCCAACTACTTGCCCTCAGCGTTTAACTTTGTCTGGATACCAAACTTACCCCAATCTCCTCTCCTGGCATGCTAATCATAGGTAAAGTGGCATAGAAATAGGGTCATTCCTATTTTCAAATTTGGAGTATAAGCCAGAGGTTCCCCAACACATATTTTTTAATGAATTATTGTTTTACCAGTGTAGGTCATTGAATTTGGACTTGCCCTTCACTTTCAAACATGTACTTTGTATCTTATTGATCTATATTTTCCTGCAACAGCATGGGAGCTATCTTTAGTGTGAGGGCAAAGTATCAGGCCTTTCATAAGAAAGAAAGATGAGGTCCCATGGCATATGCCATGGAGATAGCAAAAACCCCAAGTTTTCATCTAGAAACACTGCTGATATTGCTAAAATTAGGATTCCAAAGCAATATGGAAAGTGGATACCAGCTAAAATAAGGCTATACACACACACACATACACACATATATACATATATACTCGTGCACACACATACATATAATATATTATAATACATATAATATATTGTGTATTATTCTAAATATATATTATGTATAGCAAGGATATACAGTTGACCCTTGAACAATGTGGTGGTTAGGGGTGCCAACACCGCATGCAGTCCAAAATCCACATACAAGTTTTGAATCCTCAAAAACTTCACTTCTAATAGCCTACTATTGACCCGAAACCTTACTGATAACAGAAACAACACATATTTGTATGCTATATGTATTTTATACTGTATTCTTACAATAAAATAAGCTAGGAAAAGAAAATGTTATTTAAGAAATCATGAAGCAGAGAAAATACATTTACAATACTGTAGTTATTGAAAAAATCTGCATATAAGTGGACCCATTCATTTCATAATGGAGTTGTTCAAGGGTTGACTATATTTTATATATAAACTGGGATAATTATCACTATTTTTTAAATGCTTAAAAGTTGCAGAATTAGGAAGTTATATGACTTCAGTGTACAGAGCTACTAATCTGGCCCTCTTGTCTCAAGGTGACAGAACAGCAGAACAGTGGCAGTCATTTTACCGTTAGACATCATTCTCTGAGGTAGCAAACCTGATAGGAAAGAGTAAATGTTACTACTGGCAACAATGGTCAACAAATGTTTATGTGTCTAGAGCTTTGCTGGGTCTGTGATTCAAAATGAAGCATCTGCAGTCTTGGGCAGTGGGAGATGACATACTTAAAGCAAAACTATAGATACCTCCTAACCCTGATTATACCACAGTGGTAACTCTAGATGTTTTAGACAGGAGGGGCTTAGACATGGTAATTTGGATGAAAAAGAAGTGAGGAGACTAGTGCTCATCTTGAAGATATGTGTGTACCAAGCATGGGTTTTGCATAGATTATGTTTCATGTGGTGAAGCTTGGGATGCCACTGACATGGCCACTACATATTCATGCCAGGCAAAGGAAACTTGACCCCTACTTACTGTAACCCCGATCCATATCTTTCCCCCCTCCTGGCTTTTGCATTTAAAAACATAAGGATGGAATTGCTCAAAGTGAAAGGCAGTATGAAAATGAATGATACAACTTCTTCATTTGATGAATGAATTTTATGAAGAAATAATCATAAGCTAACACCTACAAGGCATTTACTAAGTGTGGGGCACTGTTCTAAGAGATTTGCAGTTGACATTTCTTTTAGTTTTCACAACCCCATTGTAGGTAGGTGCTATTATTATCTTCATTTTTAAATAGAGAAACTGAGGCACATAGAGGCTGTGAGACCCATCCAACATCATACAGGTAATGATGGAGTTGGGATTCCAAACCCCAAAGTCTGACCCCAGAGTCCACAGGCTGTAGACAGCAAGACTGCAAGTAACTATCTGGAGTAAAGTATTAATAGATTTTTAAGAGTGGTAGGTGGGAGGGTCAGAGGGAGAAAATGAGTGGTATCGCGGAAAGATAAATATCTTTAGGTCTTGGGGAAGGTGGAATCCTTTCTATTCTGCCCTAGAGAAAAGCCATTTAAAAAACAGTACTTAGTGGAAATAGCTTTTTTATTTTGGCACTTGCATTTCTGGTTAACAAAAAGGAACCCAGGGTTTGGGGGAACTGGAGAGCAGTGGTTCTCACATCAGTCACTGAGGCTTTTGGAAATCTGATGAAAGCATTCAGTCCTCTTCTCCAAAGGAGGACATACACACACCACTTTCAGATATAATTTTAAAAGTTTACAAACTCTTTGAAGCCCACTTGTATCAAGGTCCAACCTTCAGAACTCCCGCCTCAGAATAGCAGACTCACAGTTATAATCAGTTTCTATCATACCATCTTGATTGTAGTTTTCTGAGTTTTTCCATATGCCTTTCATACCATGTGACCCAGAGCTATGGCATCCGTTTTGAGAAGGAAGAAAATAGAAGTATTATATGCATTATATTACATGTTGGCCTAGGGCTAAAATGAATTGTGTTTAGTAATTCTTTTTTCTTTCTTTCTTTTTTTTTTTAGAGAGAGAGAGTGTGTGAGTGCATGGGGGTGGGAGGAGAGAGGCAGAGGGAGAGAAAGAATCCCAGGCAGATTCCACACCACACCCAGCACTCAGCTTCACACAGGGCTTGATCCCAGGAGCCTGAGATCATGAACCACGCTGAAACCCAGAGTTGGTCACTTAACCGACTGAACCACCCAGGCGCCCCTATTTTTAGTAAAATTTTAAAAAGAGGCATTCATTTAGTGACTATACTTCAGAATTATTCACATGTATTAAATTAGTAATCATTAATTGTGACAATATTCACTAAAGTCTTTTTAATCTCAGATATCCTTAATATAATACAAATATTGTGTAGTCTACCATGATTTGGGCAGATCAGAGAAAATAAACCTTTTTATTTCTAACATTTGGGCAAAACTCTCCATCCTAGATCATGCCACAGTCTCTAACTTGTCTGCTACTTTCCCGCATCCTCTCACCCAACTAGTAACAGTGCTTTTTCAGAAACACACCCGAGTTAGCACTTCCCACTATTTAGAAATTCAATGGCTTCCTATCATTAATCATAAATTTCACAAACTCCCCCCTGCTGGTCCCTCCCATCTGCTCTCACCCTCCACTCCTTTCCCTCTCTCAGCTTCCCTCAGATCTTTAAACAGAGTACACTTTCTCACCTCTGCATCTTGGCACATCCCGCTCCTTCACAAAGAACACTGAACCGTCTTTATCCTTCTTCCATTGTCCTTATCGAGTGGCTATTTATTCTCCACGTGTCAGTTCGACTGTCTCTTCCTTACAGAAGTTTCATCTCCTAACCTCAAGTTAGGTAGATACCTCCATCCCCTGCCCCCAGTGTATAGTCTTGGAGCATCTTGTTCTTTCATTCTTACTATAATCACATTTGACTCTAATTGCATGTTCAGTCTCTACCTGCAAGTTTGTAGATTCTGGAAGACTGGGGATCAGTTCTGCATTGTTAAGCTCTATCTCCTTCATTTTCCAGTGCCTGACATCTAATAAATCAACACTTGATGAATATTTATTGAATAATAGATGAAGAGCAATGATAATTGTTTAAATGAATAAAAGCAATAGATGTCAAGGGTAATATGAACAAGTGGAAAGTGTTATTTGAAGTCTGAGAATGAATATCCAATAATTTAACTGTGACTCTCTCGTTTGTTATATTTTACACATATTCATTGTTCATTGGCAAGATTATGGCAGAAAGGGATTTTTTTTCTGTAAGAATCTTTTGTTTTTTTGGATCTGAATAGAGTTCATTGCTTGCTATGAAGCATCATAAGAGAGCTGGATCATGTTACATTAGTTTCATTCAAGAAGAAACTTGATATTCAGATGATTTAAATATTTTTTTCAAAGTCTTAGAAATTTATGGCCTTTGATTGCAAGTCCTATGTTCTTTCATCTATAGGACATTTCCTTAGGCAATGATTTTAATTTTTAATTTTTGTGTGGTAGTAAAAAAGAGAAGTGAGTTTGAAGAAGACCTAAATGCTAGTTCCAGCCCTGACATTTGCTTGATCATCTAAGCCTGAGGCATCCATTTCATCTCTGAAATAGAGGAGTTGGATTCTAAGATGCCGCATATCACTGCCATGAACTGCGGGGAGATAAAAGTAATGTTTTTAAAAACTGTATTTATAGTGTCAATGTATTGTCAGGGATGAACACAATAGTTGTCCTTTTATATAAAAATTTCTAAACTATCAGACTGCAATAAATATCAGCATAAAGATATGCTGGAGATGATGTCAATTGGATAAATCACATCGTGGTTCTCTTCTCCATAAAACAATTTCCTTTCCCTTGTATGGGAAAAGCAAGAAAATTGGTTCAAAGGCATGTAGGGCTGAAAACAAAATGTATTTGTTCTTCATTCCAAAGAAAAAATATCCATGGAGAATTTTCTGCCCACCAGTCACCATTCTGGGCCCTGAGATCAGCCTGCGCGTCGCCAGGATATAAGCTCCATGGAATAACAGTGTTTGCCAGGGTGTTCCTAGCACTGGGAGACAATGCTCCATTAATGTTTGCTAGATGGAGAGAAAAGGAGGAGAGAAGGAAGGAGAAGGGACTCTGTTCAGGTACTGGAACTCACTCAGGGGCTCTGGTCTAAAAATCCACTCCCCCCCCCCCCCCGTTTTTTCCGCCAATAAGCTATATCCTTGAGTTCCTGCCTGCTCTGTAGAAAAAAACCTTCATTTAAGTCGTATACTGGGATTTATGTATAATAGAGATGACTCCATTCCCAGGAACTTTGGGCATTTTAAACACCAGGTGACTAGGAAAAGAACATTAGAAACAGCTCTTCACAAAACACTTCTCTGTAATAAGGTTTCTATTCTCTTTGCTTCCACACTACAGAGAAGAAACCTGCTTTGTTCTCTCACATTCATTCCTGCATTTCTACCCAAGCAGGATTGATTTTTTTTATTCTGATTGTATGATATTATTAATTTTATTAAAAATTTGCTGCATTTTATGAACTTTGAATACTTAGCATAAGGTGAAAATCAGAATTGGTGCCAAATAGAATTCCTCTAAGTTTGAAATTCTCTCATTCTTCTTAATAGGAGCCCTGTGTAATGCTTTCTGAGCAGCTAGTAGGTTAGAACTTTAATTCCAAGCTGGTCATGAATTATTGGCAACATTATTAATAAGTATTTTGTATCATCTTTAATGGTGCATGGCATTAAGGTTTGTAAAGAGTCCCAATCGCATGTGGTTCTCCCTAAACTAAAGTACTTGGTTATGCTTTTTTGTTGATAGAAAGCATAAAACCAAAAGAGTAATAGTAGCCTTTCATTTCTGTTTGGCCATAATATGCATTTCAAATTTTAGTTTAAATGCACATTCCCTGACAACGACTAATATTTTCAACGTTTTCTCCCTTCAATACACAGCCGCATCTAAGTTCTCGGTGGCCTGTTGGAATAGACAAGGTTAAATGTAACCTCAACTTATATCCAGTTTGAATACTTTCCTCACTCACCACCAATTCATTCTCACTAGAGTCACCTGTGAAATCCTAATACATTCTTCAGCAATCTGGCAAATAGCCACCTTCCAGGGTAGTACAAACCTTTGTTGGTTACTTCCCAAGCGACTTCAAAAAGCAGTAAATCCTCCACAGGAAGCTCTTCAACTTCCCACTGAGGCAGCCCACTCAGGGATGTCACAGATAGAGATCGGCCTCGGAGCATTCTTTTTCCAGTTCTCTGAAACTTTTTTGAATCCTTTTTTCAACAAATTGTGATCCCAGGAGCGGTGTGCCAACAGCCGCACGGGTTCAGGGTGGAAGATTTCAGGCTTGGGGAACTTCTCACAGGTATAAACCAGTCAAATGAAATCTCATGTGCTTCCCAGAGAACTCTCAGGTTAAGGAGGAATTTTCAGCTCCTGTTTCTGAGCAGGTCCAGTGAGGACAGTATCTCCAATCAGTATTGACCTGAGCAACTCTATCACATGTATAATCCTCAGGTTTGGGGCTTAGCAAGCACTCCTTCAGAAGGTGGAATCCTCATAGGCTGAGCATGACACAAATCCAGACCTTTAGCCCTTGTCCTTTTGACCAAACTCCTAGACTCATACAGTCATCAATGCTTATTTCGTCACTTCTAAAGTGATCCAAGATTTGCAAATTCCCCTTATTAAGTTTATAGACCACTTTGGATTACATGTAGAATTCACTGAGACTGTTTTTAGTGCCTTAAATCCCTTTAAATTTCCTAAGCATGCTTTTGATTCCTATTTCTAGAGCATTAAATTATTATAGTCTATGCTTATCATCTAAATTTTGATGTTAGGCAGAGATCTTGGTTCCTCTCGTCTTAATTACTTTTATTAAAAAGTATGAAAAAAGTATAAACTCCAGTGTGTCTTTGGGTATAACATACAAAGTATATAATTTTGACCAACCTATGGAAATTAAAAAATAAAATACTGTTTTCAAAAGTTTAATCAGATTGCCTGATGAGTTTTTCACTCATTCCCACTCTCATTACTCTGACTTTTTGAAATTCCTGGTCTTCAATTCTCATTTGGGGTTTTCGCTTCCAGTAAGCATTGTCAACAACATAGCATCTCCTAACGACCCTTCAAAAATAGACTTATGTAATTCTTTTGATCCTATAATTCCTAACATGAGATTGCCCTTTACCAATTCTTTTCAATGGTGAATACAATTTTCAAAATTGTTCCTTGAGTCAGGAGGGGTGAAATAAATGGAACTAAATTAAGCATGTCCATGGTATAGATCTTCATCTATCCATGTTATGTGAGTGAATCCTCTTCTTTCGTGTGTGTGTCTGTAAGTTTGAGAGAGACAGAGACAGAAAGAGAAGGAGAAAGAGAGAAAGGCAGTAATTTATGCAATAAGATTTAGAGACTAAAAAAAAAAAAAGATTTGGAGAGTAATCAGAAAAAGTTCTCTGCTTTCCATATTCCCGAATATTCTCCTCTAAGCTTTGTATTAAAAACATAAACTGATAAATTGGGAGTTGAAAGTCAGATTGAGTTCCTCCAAGAGGGGAGAAGGACTCTCAAAAATTCTAATCCCTAATTTCACACTCACACTAACATTTTATCATTCAATGAAAACTAAGTGAGAGGGCAATTAGGGAAAAATGAAGACTTGTATTTGGTTTCCTTGGTAAGTATTCCAGCAGAGGTCACTAGATACATTTAGAAAATCACACATCTGCTTTGACAGTGTATAATCTTGTAAGTCTTTAGGATATTGAAGGCTTGATTAGCCTGCACCTACATATCCAAAAGAGTCAGTTAATGTATTTATAGAACACCTACTATGTGCTGCTATTCTAGAAAGTGAAAGTATTTTAATAAACAGTAAACAAGTCCTTGCCTTCATGTGAACAGGTAGACAAAAGAGTTACCTATCTCTCTGGAAAGAGTTAGTCACCCTGAGAAGTTCAATCACATTTTGTGATGTTTTTGTCAATGTTCACCTGTCCTTAGTTTTCCTACTAAATTTTCAATAAAATCAATATGACCATTTTTTTTAAAAAATCAGTTAAAAAATTAGAATCTGGAGCAAAAGTGTGTAAAGATGACAGCAAACACTGCCAAAAGTGAAAGCCAAATGCTGTATGTTTACCAGAAGGTTGTTAGAGAGATAGCATATTGAAATAGTTAAAAATAAGGGCTTTGGAGATGGGCTTATCTCAGTGAGAATTGGACTGTTTACTAGCCTGTAATGTAGGGGTGATAATATTTACCTCATGAGGATGTTGTGAGGGTTAGAGAAGAGAATGTATGCATGTCCCTCCTCGAGTGTCTTCCAAATCCTGCTTCTCAGAATCCAGAGATTGCAATGTAGATCTATGAATTTGACTATTGGCAGCCCAGCTCAAGCTGCTAACCTGCCTCCTGCCCTGGTCTCAATTCAGAAGACCATTAGCTGGCTGTCCTTAAATTCCCTTTTCTCCCAGCTCTACTTAGATGCAGGGATACTTGTGTGGAGGTTAGAAATACCAAGTAGAGGCTTGCTTTTCTGATATTCTCCACCACATTCAAGATTGCCAAATATTTTTACACGGTGATTTTATACTAAACGGAGGTATATATACTATGCAGAAGCTTATCAAACATATATATGTGTGTAAATACCAAATATGACAAGGATAACAAGTCAAATAATGTGTGTGATGGTGTTAAACTGTTTTCCTTCCTAAATGGTGTCATGGAAATGGTTGGTTTAGTAATATTCACTTGTTTTTTTTTTTTAACATAATGGAAAGAAACTCTACTGGTGGTATGGCCATTGCACTAAATCAGTTTTCTGTTGGATATAACACCTGTTGGTAATTACTCTGTTTACCTTCCATGTCATGGCTCAGTGTTGTTAGGTAAACCTTCCCAATCTTGCTGGAACCAGCAGTACGTGAGACCTCAAATAATTCTTTTACCATCAATGCTCATCAGATGTCTCCTTGAGATGATGTATTTTTTTAATTTAGCTCTTTCTATCAACCTCATAAATCTCCACTTTTGTGTGTAGAAGGCGTAAAAGCTTGTTCTCATTAAATACAAATGAGATATGGATATCTGGATATGATGGTGCCAGAACAAAAGGAAAAGTCATGATAGTCCTAGACATTACCTAGCCTTATTATAAACACAATTCTGAGGTAAAAGATTGTAAAATTTAATATTAGATTATATTCACATTTAAAGTTTTTAAAAAATCGTATCTTTCACAATACCAATTTAGGGTTATTTCTCAAGTGCTACATTTGGAAGAGAAGTAATTGGCAATTACATTTGCTCTTTGACTAGACAACAAGTTGTTCTTATAACACTGAAATGGTTCCCAATGAATACTGTGGAGTCACTTTCCTGATAAGTGGTTATACAATCTTTTAGTGTTAAAGTAGGTTGGAAGATTGAGAAGAGGGGAGAGGTATAGAGGGGGTATTAAAAAAAAGGCCAAAAGATTTTTTTCTAAGCCCATGCACTAGCCTACATATGGTAAATATGTTCTATTCTTTGTTTTGAGAGGCCTTCCTAACATAGTACAATGAAGATAAGCATGTGTGGAAGTCCATGCTTCATCATATTGATAACTTAGTGATTAAGAACATGAGTTTGATTTTTGGGGTGTGTGTGTGTGTGTGATCCCAGGTTATTAAATTAATTCAATGTTTCACCAAACATGTATAACTACTTAGTTAAATCCACAAATGAATGAATAAATCAATTAAGAATAAATGAATGATTGGTTAAAGGTAGTGTTGTTCTACTATCTACAGGGCATGTTAACATTATTATGGGGGAAAAAAAGTTTTTCCTTCATATTTTTTTAGAGATGTTACTTAGAAACATTAGCTTTTCTTGCAGAACCAAAAGTTTATTTCATGAATAAAAGCAAACTTTAAGAATGCTTCCTCTTTAGAAGATGTACTAACTTGGTTTTCCCACTCCTGCTGGGAAGATGGCCACCTGGCTGAGAACACATTTCTCAGCTTTCTGGAGACCAGCTGTAGATATGCAACTGATTTTTCATCAAAGGAATGTGAACAGAATTGATTTGTGCCCCTGACTTCAGATTTCCCCCAAATGCCTTCATTCTTGAAAAAAAAAAGTTTTCTCCCTGAAAATACATCATATAATATTATAATTAGATAAATAGTAATTCTAATATAAGGGGCAACATATTCCTGAGGGTGAACCAATCAAGAAAGATAAAGTAACTGCAGTATGAGCAGATATCTCTCAGGTAAGTTCAGGAAATGAATGATCAGAATACAAATTCTAAAGGAAGAGTTAAATTACAGGCAATCAATTATCTCATTGGCAAATAGCCTAGCAGTTCTTACCTTCAGGGGAGAGATGGACAAATAGAAACAAGTTAAATTATGCAATTAAAAAGTGATGTTGAGCGATGCCTGGCCGGCTCAGTCAGTAGAGCATGCAATGTATGATCTTGAGGTCACGAGTTTGAGCCCCACGTTGGGCACAGAGACTACTAAAAAACAAATAAACTTTAAAAAAACTGATGTTGAGTCCTTAAATCCTAGATCAAATTCATGTCTAGTTTGAAATTCAAAGATGCTGGTTTTTTTTCTGAAAGCATTAGAAATTCAACTTTGCAATTGGTTAAAATCAGGTCTTGATTCAGGAATAGAACATACAGCTTTCATAAGAATACTTGTGGAAGGGCTCCTGGGTGGCCCAGTCAGTTGTGTCAGACTCCTGGTTGCCACTCAGGTCATGATCTCATTAATCTTGGGATCAAGTTACCCTCACCTGCCCCCCGCCCCCCCCCCCCCCCCCGCCCCCCTGGAGTCGAGCTCTGCTCTCAGCAGGAGTCTGCTTGGAAGATTCTCTCCCTCTGTCCCTCCCCCCAGTCATGCTCACTCTCTCTGCCTCTCAAAGGACAAACATTATATGGTCTCATTCATTTGGGGACTATAAAAAATAAATAAATTTTAAAAAAAGAATACTTGTGGAAAAATAGAAAAAGACCTTGAAAATTGTTTTTAAAGTGTATTTTGTCTCACACCAGGTAAATCTCAATGAGGAATTTTAAAAATATCTAAATAGCTTTATAAGACAAAAAGTCTACTTGTTTGAAACTAAGTGAATTCTACAAGTGAGAAAAATTTTTTTTAGGTTTTTGCTCACTATTGGTTCAATATCTGGCACAGTTCATCACCACAGGAACTCTGGGGACATACTGAGATATATGTATCAGTCTGTGAGATAAAATTAAGAAATTTATCTTAATTGTGTAGAATATTAGAAACTCACTTCTACCAAAATCCATCATTTAAACTTTTAAAATGCTGCTTCTCACATGAGAAAATGCTCCGCATCATTTGCCATCAGGGAAATACAAATCAAAACCACAATGAGATACCACCTCACACCAGTGAGAATGGGGAAAATTAACAAGGCAGGAAACCACAAATGTTGGAGAGGATGCGGAGAAAAGGGAACCCTCTTACACTGTTGGTGGGAATGTGAACTGGTGCAGCCACTCTGGAAAACTGTGTGGAGGTTCCTCAAAGAGTTAAAAGTAGACCTGCCCTATGACCCAGCAACTGCACTGTTGGGGATTTACCCCAAAGATTCAGACGCAATGAAACTCCGGGACACCTGCACCCCGATGTTTCTTTTTTTTTTTTTTTTTTAATTTTTATTTACTTATGATAGTCACAGAGAGAGAGAGAGGCAGAGACACAGGCAGAGGGAGAAGCAGGCTCCATGCACCGGGAGCCCGACGTGGGATTCGATCCCGAGTCTCCAGGATCGCGCCCTGGGCCAAAGGCAGGCGCCAAACCGCTGCGCCACCCAGAGATCCCCCACCCCGATGTTTCTAGCAGCAATGTCCACAATAGCCAAACTGTGGAAGGAGCCTCGGTGTCCATCGAAAGATGAATGGATAAAGAAGATGTGGTCTCTGTATACAATGGAATATTCCTCAGCAATTAGAAACGACAAATACCCACCATTTGCTTCAACGTGGATGGACCTGGAGGGTATTATGCTGAGTGAAATAAGTCTATCAGAGAAGGACAAACAGTGTATGTTCTCATTCATTTGGGGAATATAAATAATAGTGAAAGGGAATATAAGGGAAGGGAGAAGAAATGTGTGGGAAATATCAGAAAGGGAGACAGAACATAAAGACTCCTAACTCTGGGAAACGAACTAGGGGTGGTGGAAGGAGAGGTGGGTGGGGGGTGGGGGTGACTGGGTGGCGGGCACTGAGGTGGGCACTTGATGGGATGAGCACTGGGTGTTATTCTATATGTTGGCAAATTGAACACCAATAAAAAATAAATTTATAAAAAAATAAAATAAAATAAAATAAAATAAAATTAAATTAAATTAAATTAAATTAAATTTTAAAAAATGCTGCTTCTTCAGGAAGGAACAGGAGAGTTTGTAGAAGAACAGGAAGAGAAAGTTATTATTTGTCTTAAACACCTGTTTCTTTCCCTTTTGACTTTTTTGAAGATTTCAAAAGATTATAATAGCTAGATTTTTACTCTTGTTAGTGATGGTAACTATTTACTAGAATGATATTTTTGAAAAACATCTTCATAGAGAATTAGCCTCCTTAAAACTGCCTAAAAGGTCAGGTGGAAAGGAATCCATCCTCTCCTGGTGCAATTAATTTATTCTCTAGAGTCAACGAATGACACAGAAATTAAACTTGTGAAAACAAAATTCTATGAGAAACACTGCTCACTCAATTTCCTTACTCTGGATAGCAGAAGACTGAGTACAATTCAAGTAGCATTCACCCACTTGAGATATATTTTTTTAAGATTTTATTCATTTATTCATGAGACACAGAGAGAAAGAGGGGGGTGGGGGGCAGAGGGAGAAGCAGGCTCCATGCAGGGAACCTGATGTGGGACTCGATCCTGGGTCTCCAGGATCATGCCCCAGGCTGAAGACAGCACTAAACCGCTGAGCCACCAGCTGCCCAAGCTCAAGTGGGCTGCCCCCACTTGAGCTATTTAATGTATATCAAGCTCTGGAGTGTTTCATTTCTTAGGATTTAATACAGTTAAGAGAGTTAGGTAAGAATGAATGAATGAATTCACATTATGCCATTAATAATGGGAACAATTTTTTAAAGATTTTATTTATTTATTCAGAGAGAAAGAGAGAGTTCATGAGGTGGGGGGCAGAAGGAGAGGGAGAGAGAGAGAATCTCAAGCAGTCTCCACACTGAGTGTGGAGTCTGACTTCAGTGGGGCTGGATCCCAGGACCCTGAAATCATGAGCTGAAATCAAGAGTCGGATACCCAACAATGAAGACACCCAGGAGCCCCATCATATGAGCAATTTGTAAACATTTCACTGAAGCACAAGATTGTACAGCAAAAACAAATGATAATTCTGTTATTAATTTCTAGTTTCTTCTTTGCAAGAAATACTGAAAGTCCTTAGCTAGTTGTGGCTGAGAGAAAAGTCTTATCATTTCTGCATTTTCTTTTGAGATGCCCAAGTTTAACTGATGCTTTCTCCAGTGTTTCTTGGTAATCTGTCTCATGATAACCCTCTACTGGGGGTCATTACATTTCAAGAGCCCATTTCTCTCTGCTTTCTCTGTTGCCACCATGGTCCAAGTCATCCTCATGTATAACCTATTAACTGCCTCAGTTTCTTACTCCTCCTAACTAGGCTGCTCACATCACCGTGCCTCTTCCTCCTGCCACAAACATACACAATCCACTTTCCACACAGCAGCTAGAGTGATTATTTTAATAGGAAACTAGAACCATGTTCCTATGGTTCCTTTAAATGTCTCATCTAATTCTATTGTGCTGGGTTAAATCCACCACTACCAAAATGCCCCTCCCCTCAAATCTTTCACTCCACCAGAGCAAAAACAAAAGCATCGGTTCATTCAGATTCTGCTTGGAGTTCAAATAATTTCATATTGGGAAGGACAGATACTATTATGATTTTTTTCCACCTAGGAATATAAAATATGTCTGTGTTCAAGCTTTTTCTTTAATATATTTTATAACATAAAGTTATTTTATTATAATTTATAATAGTAATTTTATAACTTTTTTCATGTGAGATTTGACTTTTATTTTACTTTTCTTATTTGATTTCTTTATATGTATTTAAAAGCCTTTATCATTAGTGTGATATGGGAAATAAGATTTTTTCATTTCCATTTTGAATTTTTCTAATATAAAAGAAAGCCATTAATATTTACATAGTTATCTTGTATTTGTCATCTTATTATATTGTCTCTCAGCACTGATAGATTTTTAAATGGTGTTTCATTTTTTAGGTAGGCAATCATCTAAAAATAATTCTTTCCCAGTATTGATAATCATTTCATATTTTTTTGTTGCAACAGCTGGAATATAGCAAACATTGCCAAATAACAATGACAAGCATTTTTAATATTTTCCTGACTTTAATGATATTACTTTTAGTATTTTAATACAGTATTTGCTATTGACCTCTGAAATATAGCCTTTCTCATGTTCAGTAAATTTTCTTAATTTTGTCTTATTTTTTACTCTATATTAATTCTATTTCCTCTCTTCCAGTTGTTAATTTCAGATACAGAGTTTTATTTTAAAGAATCCCTGAGTTCTGTTTACCATCATTTTCCCACATTAACTTCTAGGCGGATAGGAACTCTGTCCGTCATGGTCACTTTTGTATCTCTGAACCTGGCAAATTACCTGACACATTAAAGGCATTCCAGGAATAGCTCCTGAAATAATGATGAATGAGAGCATCTCCAAAGCTTCATAAGAAGGTTGCTACTAATTCCTTGTTGTCTAAGGAACAATTTCTTATGTAATTTAATATGTGTGCTCTGTGATATCTGGGCAGCTGCTGGTGATTTTGTTCTTTTGGTAGTCAACATTCCTTGGCAAAATGATGTTCTTTTGTTTTTAATTACTTGTTGAAGGAAGAGTGATTTCCTCGTTGGAGTCTGGCATAAAAAAAAAAAGACTCTCCCATTGGGCAAAAGGATAATCATTTTCAGTAGATTGTTATGAGCTTAGAGCTCAATTTCATGCCCTGAATGATTCATTCTAAATCAGTTTTGGCCAGGTGTGAAGGCAATAGATATCATTTCTGAGATTCCTCCTTGACTCCTTCTCTTCTCCATCCCTAATATCCAACATTTCTAGAGAACTGGCATGTGTCAGCCAGTGTGCCAGATGCTTTACAAAGTCTTTTAAGTGTTGTGTTCTCACAACAATCCTGAATGGAAAGTACCAATATGTACGCCCATTTTGCAGAAGTGAAAAATCAAGGCTAAGGTCAATGAACTAGTTTAAAGTCACAAAGCCAACAAGTGTCAGAGCAATGATTCATATAAGGCAGCCCGGCTTGAGAATCTGCACTCCTGACCACTGTGGTCTAACCATCGCTTGTTGCTCTTAGTACTATCAATGTAGCTTGCAAATATCTCCAGACTTCTCCCATTTCTATAGTTCTCCATTGCCACCACCTGAAACTAACTTACAATCATCTTTTATAATGGTTTCCGGAATCCACTCTTGCCAATTGAAAACTAAAGCGATTTTGGAAAATACAAATCTGATCAAGTCACACTCACACTCAAAACACCCACTTGCTTCCAAATTCTCTTAGCCTAAGTATTCAGATCCTAAACCTGGCTTACAGGATTTTGCAGAACACAGTCAATGTGTACTTCTGCAGCTGTTTTTTTTTTTTTTTTTAACTCTCTCTCTTTCTTTGCCTCTGAGCCACAACCATACTGGCTTTCTTTCATTTGCTTGAATTTTTCGTTCAGAGGCCATGACCCTTTCCACTTCATAGCCTTTGTACATGCTGTGCTCTCTTCCTGGAATGCTCTGCCTATCTTTCACCATCAGGTCCAATGTAACTGTCCCTGAGGGAAGCTTTTTGTGGTTCCCAGAATAAGGCAGGTTCCTCTGTTAAAATTTCTTGTTAGTATCCTGCAATTTTCCTTCATAATACTTAATGCAATTTGTAATTAAACGTATCTCGTGTCATTATTTGATTAATGTCTTTCCCCCGAGGCTTCATGTGTATTGTCTTCCATTCACGGTGCCCGGTACATAAGCGCTCAATCAAAACTAACGACTTGATTCATGAATGCGTATGGATTTCTGGAGGCATAGGTAGAATCTTCTGGATGTAGGCACTTACAAGCAAGATTAGGTAAACTTCAGTCATCAAGCATGAGTAAAATGTTGAAATGTCGAAATTGCAAAGATACTGAGGATTTCTTCTAGGGAAAAAAATAGAAGACTTGGAAAGGATTAAAGGAAGGAAACAAAGAGGAAGAGAAAGAACAATATGGAGACACATCCAAGATTTTCTAACCCAGCCCGAGCACGGAAGAAAGTTGAAAGCACTTCTCAGGACCAGGAGTGCTGTCTTCCCAAGGAAAATCCCCCCTTTGGGAAATGGTACATTTCTTTCCTGCATCAAGCGTCTCCATACATGCTAGCCTCATGGTGGTCAGTTCTCAGGTTAAGGAATTGAGGAAGAGGAGGGAAGAGAGTCTTTATCTTTTATAAAATATGTTTATGTCAATGAATATCTTTTCCTAGACAGCTTACTGCATACAATATTCTTAAATCCAAAACCCCTGAAAGACCATAACTCTTCAAATAGCCTAAATATTGTTAGCATTCACTGTAGATGTAGATTTTGAGATGCTCCGTGGTTTGCTCCACTACAACTCCTCCAGTGATTATGCTGTGGAAGGAGGCCCCTGTCACTGGCTCCTGTTTCCTCATCTAACACTCAGAACCAGGAATCCAATGCTCCAGAGACACCAGGCTACATGTCAAAGCCTCCCCATGATGCTTTGACTTGGTCAGTGCTCTCCCCGTGCTGACTCTGCCCCTCTGGCAGGCGTAGTCCGTCTACTGCTCATTCTGCAGTTGGCCAACTCTTCTCTCATCCTCTAGGTGTCACTAGACCAACGTTTTCTTGGGCTCCACTTGCTCAATTTACAGGAGATATTCCTCCTTAAAGCTCCTTTAATCTCCTGTGCCTGCCTATTCTCTGGCTACATTTGTCATGCTGCATTTTATAACGATTTTCTGTTTGCATCTGTTTCTTCTCAAGAAGCCTGTTGAAGGTGGAATTATCTTGTTTTCATCTTTGATTCCTGGTCCCTCGCATGATACTAGTCAGTCTGGAGGTTTTGACCTAGAGCATACTAGTCAGTCTGGGCTTTTATACAATTTTATTTTCTCATGATATACACTTTTATACAATATTTCAAACTATTTACAATAATACATACAATAACAAGAAGATAGCACAATTCCAATGCAGGGTTAAAAAAAGAACTACCAAGGGGTGCCTGGGTGGTTTAGTCAGTTCAGCTACTGACTCCTGATTTAAGCTCGGGTCATGCTGAGTGAAGTAAGTCAATTGGAGAAGGACAATCATCATATGGTTTCACTCATAGGGGGAATATAAGAAATAGTAAAGGGATTATAAGGGAAGGAGGAAAAATGAGTGGGAAAAATTAGAGAGGGTGACAAACCATGAGAGACACCTAACTCTGGGAAACGAACAAAGGATTGTAGAAGGGAGGTGGGCAGGGGATTGGTAACTGGGTGACAGGCACTGAGGAGGGCACTTGATGGGATGAGCACTGGGTGTTATCACTATATGTTGGCAAATTGAACTTCAATTTAAAAAAAAATAATAAGCTCAGGTCATGATCTCATGGTCATGAGATGCAGCCCTGTATGGGGCTCTGTGCTAGGGAGGGAATCCGCTTGGCATTCTCTTCTCTCTCTTCCTCTGCCCCTTCCCTTGCCTCAAATAATAAATAAATAAATCTTAAAAAAAAGAAGAACAAGGGTAAAAGATATTTAGGAACAAAGTTAAAACTCAATAGCATCATAAGTAAAACTCCGTATAGTATGAATCTGTCTCAAATATATTCACATGAGACAGGATATCATTGCTCCTATTCCATTTTTTTAAGATTTTATTTATTTATTAGAGACATAGAGAAAGAGAGAGAGAGAGGCAGAAACACAGGCAGAGGGAGAAGCAGGCTCCATGCAGGGAGCCTGACTTGGGACTCGATCTCGGGTCTCCAGGATCAGGCTCTGGGCTGAAGGCAGTGCTAAACCACCAAGCCACCATGGCTGCCCTCTTATTCCATTTTTGATGCTCACAAAATAAGCAGCAAAGTCAATTTCTCTAGAGCTTTTGTTTTTATCTTTAAAAAGTTTTAATGTGTCAGAGACAACTGAATGGCTCAGTCAGTTAAGCACTTGACTTTTGGTTTCAGCTCAGGTCATGATCTCCTGGTTGTAGGATTGAGCTCCTGTAGGGCTCAGTGCTGATTATGAAATCTGCTTCAGATTCTCATTCCCTCCCCCTCTGCTCCTTCTCCAACCCTGTCCTGCTTGCTTTTCACATGTTTGCTCTGTCTCCAAAATAAATAAAATCTTTAAAATAAAAATAAGAGAGTTTTCTGTGTCTAATTATATTTTTATTATTAAAATTTAAATGACCTTACTATTTATTACATAGGTTGAGGTATAGAGGAAAATGGTAAGTAAAACACTTAGAAACGATGTAAGTAGGTGTGGCTCAGTCAGTCAAATGTCCAAATCTTGACTTTTGGTTCAGATTGTGATCTCCGGATTGTGAGATTCAGCCGAGTCAGGATCCAGGCTGGGTATGTAGTCTGCTTAAGATTCCCTCTTCTTCTCCTTCTGCCCCTCCCTCCCCTCCATCTCTCTCTCCCTCTCTAAAATAAATACATAAATACATAAAATAAAATCAGATGTGAATATATTACTGAGCTTGCAACATGTTCAAAGCATACAGAAGTGTGTTCCTATGGATCTTTCATAAATTTGATATTTATGTATAAAACAGTTCTTTTAACCTAAAAATTTATTCCATTAATATGCAGTTGAGCTAATTTTCATGAAAAGTCTGCTTGTGTCAAGCATTACGTGAACATACTTCTTCCTCTCATGCCCCACACCATTATTAGGGGTAGAAACAAAGAGTAATAAATCTTTAAATCTTAAGTAGGCTCATGATGTCTCCTTGCAAAGCCCTTGGCTAATATATATGTGTTATTTTTGTCTGTTGTTAAAAATATCCTGTGCATTGTTCTTAGAATTATGTAGCTGATTAGAAAGGACCATTTAAGTCTTTGGCATGAATTGAAAGCACCAGCTGCCTGGTGTCAGGTGGGAGTCACAATTTCCAGGCAGCCTTTTAGTTCCTCATTGCTAAGAGGACTTGCCTGGCAACCGTGAGTGCTTTGTAATGCTAGTGGCAAATACCATGTCACTAGAACAAACAAGAGATAACCTGAGACGTGAGTTGTCATCACTGTCTGATTTTTTCCCCCTTGGGAGAAAAATTCCATGTTATTTAACCCTTCAAAACCTCAGGGTTTTCTATATTTCTTAGAGAATTGTTTTCATTCCAAACCAGATTCCGAATGATCTTATCACCTATATGTCTGTTCTTCTCTGATTCCTAAAAATGCCATTTCTTGGTTGTTTTAAAATAAGTTAAATTAATCTGTCTTCTAGGGATATAAGAATTTGTTTTGCCTCCATATCACCCAGTTAAATCTATTGGTTTTAACATTGTAAAGTCTGTGCTCTATTATCTGAGCAAGAAGTAATACAGGATTTGTAAAAAGAATGATGGTTTTTTCATCATTAGCTCCTATGGGTTTCAAGTTAATAATCTAGAAATAAGGAAACACATGTCTTGATGTTAGATTCAGATTCAGTGTATATTCAGAAACAACCTGTTCTGTGGACTTGAAAAGGGACACAGAATTTACTTCTTATAATAATGCTTATTATGTAGTATACAATGAAAATACCTTATATAGTGTTACATTTAATAGAATCTCGAACCTTCTCAAGAGAAATTAATGAGATCTTGAGAAGCTTTATGAATTCCTTCCAACTTATGTAAACAATAACAAATAGCTTTTACAATCTAATGACCTGATTGTCATGGGTTGCTTTACTTTGTGATTTGGATGAGAATATTTTTTAAAAATTGCTACTAGAGGGGATCCCTGGGTGGCGCAGCGGTTTGGCGCCTGCCTTAGGCCCAGGGCGCGATCCTGGAGACCCTGGATTGAATCCCACGTCAGGCTCCTGGTGCATGGAGCCTGCTTCTCCCTCTGCCTATGTCTCTGCCTCTCTCTCTCTCTCTCTCTCTCTCTCTCTGTGACTATCATAAATAAATAAAAATTAAAAAATAAATAAAATGAAAAAAAATTTTAAAAAAATTGCTACTAGAACATTGTGCATGTCTGCAAAAGATGCTTCATAAAACATTAAGTTGTTTTTCTTATTTTTCCACATATAGAGGCTGAGAAAAAAGTGAAACAAAAAGACAAAATTAGGGAAACCTGGGTGGCTCAGTCGGTTAAACAACCGGCTCTTGATTTCTGCTCAGGTCATGATCTTAGGGTCATGAGATGGAGCTAGGAGCCTGCTTAAGTTTCTCTCTCTGCACACCACCACCCCCAGCCTATGTACGCAAATGCTCACTCTCTCTCAAAAAAAGACAAATTTAATTCATCAGGATTTCTGAAGATTTTAATGTTCTTGCTATTATTTTTTTACATTGAAAACAATGTCTAACATTTTTATTTTGAAAACTTTAATAAACAATATACTTGCCTGCTTTGAAATCCATAAAGTATAAAAATAATACCCTAAAATACTTCCTTCCTCATATCCAGCTTCTCATCACTCCTTCTTCCCCTGCTACCACCCGTTAGCTCTAAAGATACATTGGCTTTTTCATAGTTTCTTAATGTACATACAATCAAAGAAAAAAAATACATTCTTTTTCTCCCTGCAGTTTTCTATGGGCATTCTTTTCACTTACCAGTCCATCTTTCTGTATTGCTTTGTGGAAAGCATGGTCATTCTTTTAAACAATGAATAATATTCCACTGAGTACATAGATATACTTCAACGGTTCTCTGTTTACAGACATTTTAATTGTTTACTATCTTGTGCTATTATAAACAACGCTGTTGGGCTAAAATATACATCGTGTCATTCTGATGCTAATACATAGAATTCATTCCCAAATATGCAACTTCTCAATGAAAGGCATTTGCTTTTAAATTTTGATAACTTGCTTAATTGCCCACCATAAGTGGTATAAAATTTCATGCTCCTTGTGGCAATATATATGATTTCTGTTCCTCCCACAGGCATGGGATTAGAATATATTACGAAACATTTGGATTTCTCCTATTAGGTGAAAAACTGTACATCAGCATACTTCTAACTTGTGCTTCTGGGATCCCTGGGTGGCGCAGCGGTTTGGCGCCTGCCTTTGGCCCAGGCCGTGATCCTGGAGACCTGGGATCAAATCCCACATCAGGCTCCCGGTGCATGGAGCCTGCTTCTCCCTCTGCCTGTGTCTCTGCCTCTCTCTCTGTGACTATCAAAAAAAAAAAAAAAAAATTTAACTTGTGCTTCTTATGAAAGAGGTTGAGAATTTTTTCAAATATTTTGGAGTAATGTGCTTCCTTTTAAAACGAGCCATCTATTCACATCCCTTTGATTATTTTCCTATGGCATTTAAAAATTCAACTTCTAAGGAGTCCTTATAGGGAGATTCACCCTCTGCCTGGGTTGTGAGTTGAATATTTTCCTTCCAGTTTATTGTTGCCTTTTGACTTTTCTTATGTTGTTTTTTCAGGCAGGCAGTTCTTTTTTTCCCTGTAGTTAAATTGAACCAATCTTTTCTTTAAAGACTCTGGATTTGGGGACTTAGAAAGGTCCTTCCTAGTTCAAGGTAATAAAAGAATGTAATATATATATATATTTACTACTTATGTATTTTTTCTTTTTGCATTTAAATTTTTGATTCATTTAAAAATTCTTCTGGTTTAGGATGTGAAGCATCTACAACATTTTTTTTTCAATCATGCTGTTGGGTTAATAATAATTCTACCCCTCTCAATATTTTCTAGGGGCACCTGGCTGGCTCTGTGAGTACAGCATGTGAATTTTTATCACAGAGTTGTGAGTTCAAGCCCCATGTTGGACATAGAGCTTACTTCAAAAAAAAGAAAAAAAAAAAAAAGGAAAGAAAGAAATTTGGTATGCCTGGGTAGCTCAGCAGTTGAGGGTCTGCCATCGGCTCAGGGCCTGATCCCAGGATCCAGGATTAAGTCCCACTTTGGGCTCCCCGCATAGAGCCTGCTTCTCTCTCTGCCTGTGTCTCTGCCTCTCTTTCTCTCTGTGTGTCTCATGAATGAATAAATAAATCTTAAAAAATATATTTTCTAAATCATCCCCATAAAGTGTCTTTCAGTCCACAAAGATTTACTGTTCAGAACTGTTGCAGCACTTGGATTTTACCACTGTACTGTTGTATTATGATAATAATGTACTTGTGTAGGGTCTTATAATTTAGTTTTTTAAGCTTATTTATTTAAGTAATCTCTACACCCAAGGTGGGGCTCGAACTCATAACGCTAAGATCAAGAGTCACATGCTCCTCTAAGCCAGCCAGGTATCCCAGTTTTATAATTTGTAGTCATCTTCTACATGTAATCTCATTTTATCTTTATTTGATACCTTTTAAAATAAGGAATCTGACCTGATCACAGGGATTTAAAAAAGAGCCGTGATTCTGCCCACAAGTATGATGTTTGGACACAGGTGTAGTTCTGTGTCCTGTGCTCACCATACATCTGTCCTATTACTGCACTTCTAAAGGTTTTGTTTTTGGGAACCCTGGGTGGTTCAGTAGTTGAGTGTCTGCCTCCAGCTCAGGATGAGATCCTGGGGTCCTGGGATCTAGTCCCACATCAGGCTCCCATAGGGAATCTCCTTCTTCCTCTGCCTATGTCTCTGTTTCTCTCTCTCTGAGTCTCTCATGAATAAAAATAAAATCTTAAAAATAAATAAATAAAGGTTTTATTTTCCTGAAGGCATGGACTATGTCATGGCAATGAAAAGACTTGTTTATACCAAACACTCAATAAACACTTGTTTATTGGCTAATTTAGTGTACTATGACTTCTGTTGTTAATTCTCTGCTTCATTTTGTTCACATAGACCTGTTTACTCTAAAACTAGATAGAAGATTCCTACTTTCCTTTGATCTCTGAGTTTTCTAAAGTAATGACTAATGTTTCTGTGTGGGAGTGTCAATAACAGGAACCAAACTGAACCAGATTCAAGAATTGAAAATGTAGGAGCACCTGGGTGGCTTAGTCCATTAAACATCTGCCTTCAGCACGGGTCATGATCCCAGGGGTCCTGGGATCAGTGGGGAGTCTGCTCCTCCCTCCCGCGTGTGTTCTCTCTTGCAAACTCTTCTCAAGTAAAGAAATAAAATCTTTTAAAAAATAGAAAATGTAATCATTTTCCTCTCAGAAGGTCTTCATTTGACCTAAAAACCTTCATTATGGCAGGAACCAGATAAAACTGAAAACATTTATTACATAGCTATTGGGGAACAGTAATGCCAGGAAATAAAATGTGGTAACAGAAAGGATTATAAATTGTGTGTCAAGATCAGAAGCCATTTATTGTTTTTTTCAACTAGTACATATTTCCCCCAGTGGTAATATGGCAATCATAACTTAAATTTCTGCTGGGACCCATCCTCTCCACTTCTGTCAGTTAATGGGCTTTGGCTCCAGAAAAAACAAGTCATTAGTCAATGAGAGCACTGAGCCTCCCAGGCCTAGGAGATAGGTTCAGGGACGTGCATTTCATCAATGAAATGCAGTAAGATGCAATAAGATGCAGTGAGATCTTTTCCTGGAGTTTCTAGGAAAGCAGGGGGTATAGTTCTCTATACTGAACACAGGATCTGAGATTGGAGTTGCTGTAGACAATTCACCACAGAACCTGAGAATCTAGGGATCCCTGGGTGGCACAGTGGTTTAGCGCCTGCCTTTGGCCCAGGGCGCAATCCTGGAGACCCGGGATCGAATCCCATGTCGGGCTCTTGGTGCATGGAGCCTGCTTCTCCCTCTGCCTGTGTCTCTGCCTCTCTCTCTCACTGTGTGCCTATCATAAATAAACAGAAATAAAAAAAATAAAGTTGTTTAAAGAACCTGAGAATCTAAATATACAAAGGAGACAAGAATTAAGCCAAGAGTTAAAGAAAAACTAGATAATCCTGGTGACATTTCTTCTGTTGTTTCTCAATGTAGTCTTGCTTCCTGTCAGTTCCAGTTCTAGACTTTTCAGTGAGGTAAACCAATAAATTCTCCCTCCTTTTTGTTTTGTTTGTTTCAGCCAGTTTGAAGGAGTACTAACCAATAGATCCACAAAATAGGTTGGTGGCATTTAGGCAAATCGGATTAGTACTTGGGTCTGTTTCTCCTCTATGAAATAGCTTGGAATGAGTGTACTTCCCATGTTAAAATTATATGGGATAACATCTCCTTTATGAGTATACTACGTCAGTCCCAAGCAGTGGTGATATTTGCATTTAGGATATTGATCTATGGGATATTTGAATCCATGCATTAACTACTCAGGGTTATTTTATTCCTAGAGAATGTTAACAATTTAATTCTCCATGTTTCCCCAGAGAACAAGAAAATAACTAAGGTGCCCCAATTGAATATGTGAGGGCTCAGGTTTTTTCCTTGATTTTATAGCACCTTGACTTACTATTCATGTCTAACTCATCTAGATAAAAATTATTTGCTAATAGGTACTTTGTCTATGGTTGATTGTTCCTAATAAAGTCTTATAGAGTGTGTCACTAAGAATGAGCTTTGGCTAGCTGAGAGAAATAGCCGAAATAACAGTACAGGAGTTTATTTCCTTCTAATGTAAAAGCAATGTATAACCGGTATAACAGCTCCATGAAAACCAAGGACCCAGACTTCTTCCAGCTTGTGGCTCTGCAGCCCAACAGTTTTGCCTTTCTGCTCCTGGTCTTGACAGTTGATAAATTTGAGATTATGGTCTTTCCATTCTTTTGGCATTAAAATGTCTATTTGTAGAATAAGAATATGGTATTTTTTTTCTCCAATCCTTATTTGGCAAAATAAAAAGTTGGCAAACTTATGTCGAGACCCCCTACCTCACTCTACACATATATTCATTCTCCATCCCTGACAAAGTAAACTCTACCCCTAAGTGGTGTTGGAACTTGCAACCCCAAGATCAAGAGTCATATGCTCCACTGACTGAGCCAGCCATGTACTCCTGAAGTTTAAAAACTTTTAAAACTGGTCCATAAAATCCAAGCTTAGAAACTACTTATTTTAAATTCAGCATTCACATAGAAATTGGAATAATGAATAACCTTTGCGAGAGTGCTGATAATACTGACTCCATCTTTGGCCCTCTATCTCGTTGGTGTTTCCTCAATGACCTCCCTTGGGCTACACATTCCAGGCCCCTTAGGGATTGATATATATACCTCAGAAATGCCCGCCAAGTCCAGAATGGGAGAGGCTTGTTTGGTCTCCCACGAATCTGTTAGAGAAAGTCTTTCCCCTTCCTGCACAGGTGGTGCCACAAGAGCTAATTAAGGGTTAGCTGTCAATTAGGTGTACGTGAACCCTTTGATCTCACTACAGGGCTCTTATGTATATCCCCTTGCTCTATAAAAGCAGAGGAGTAAGGTCTGGATTTTGCAGAGAATAGCTATGCAGCTGCCCTGGATCATCCTCCTCTTGATCCCCTGACTTAATTTATCCTGAATAAAGCTGTAAACTGTATGGAGTCACCTCCTTCATGTTCTAGCCTCAGAGTAACTTCTGTTTGGTGAATATTTTGGTCTCCCCCACCTTCTATAACTAATTAGTTATCACTATTTCATAGATAAAACTATTGAGGCTTGGGAATGGTTAAGTAACTTGCCTCAAATAAGTTAATCAGCGATATAACCTGCACTGAAACAGGTTTATGACAATCACATTTTTAACATTACATTAGAATGGTGGAAATATGTTGCTTATACATTTGTTCAAAGCCATGGAATGTACATCACCAAGAGTGAACCTGATGTACACTATGGACTTTGGGTGATAATGACATGCCAATGTTGTTTCATAGATTGTAACGAACGTACCATTCTGATGGATGATGTTGAAACCACCATGTGTGGGGGCAAGTGGTATATGGGAAATCACTGTACCTTCCTCTCAATTTTACTGTAAACCTAAAATTGCTCTAAAAAAATGTCTTTAAAAATAAAAGGGTAATCATATTCTCAAGACAATAACAAAATCATGGCATATGCTGTGACAAAGAATGTGCTATTTGAAAGGATGAATATAGATAGAATTTAGGGCATTTTATGATGGGGGAAGAATTATTTGAGATATTGACTGAAATCTTTCAGAAGTCACTAAAGAAAGAGTCCCAGAAATAGAAGCACACTACGGTAGTTAATTTTATTTGTTCAAGGCTCATATTGCAAGCACTAAACCAAGCATGGGCTTTGATTCTGTGAGCCCAGATTCACATATTTAGGAAGATAAAAGCAAACTGTGATCCGTGTATATGGATGAAAAACTAAAGGCTCACAGTTAATTACATCATGGTTTTAAATTTCTACAGCCTAGAAGCCAGAAGTCACAGATCTTTTAGGTCTTTCTGGATATCCCACAAGGTATCTGCACTTTTCTTGAGCTGGGCAACCTCATCATCCTTCAGCTTCTGATTGATCACACTGGTTAAGCCCCGAGCGTTCAGGATACACGGAAGACTCAGGAAGACTTCGTTCTCAATACCATACATGCCCTGCCAGAACAAGAGAAACAATTAGATTAAGAAATGAAATCATAGGGGCGCCTGAATGGCTCAGCTGATTAAGCATCTGCCTTTGGCTCAGGTCATGATCCCAGGATCCCCACATTGGGCTCCCTGCTTCTCTCTCTGCCTCTCTCCCAATGCTCATGTTGTCTCTCTCTAATAAATAAATAAAATCTAAAAAAAAAAAAAAAAGTGAAATCATAGATAAGAATGACCAGATTCCATGTTTAAACAGAAAGAGATGTAAGAAATATGGTAAGAACAAACTCGTTCTTTAATTTTCAACACCTACAGGCCCATATTTTCCAAATACTTACATTTTGAATTCGATTTTATATGCAGGATATACAAAAACACATTATAATAAGCTAGACATTTATAAGAAAGTAACACTTTTTTATTGAACTTATTGATATATCTCTGCCTGGATATACTTTAATAAAACTTAATATCTAAGTCTTCAAATTAAATTGCATTCCAATGTGTTTCTTAATGGGCTGCTTTTTATGAAATCCTGAATTTTAAAAAATTCTTTTGTTTAGGAGAGAATTTCAGGTGGTAGCTATCCAAGAGGTCCAGAATATATGTTGGAAGCCACTCAAAGGCAAGATCTTTGCAACATCCAAGAACTGCCGGAAAAATAGCATAATTTCCAAAACACAGAATTTACTAGTTTATATAAAGCAGTAAATTTATTCAGAGTCAATTTAACCATGCAACTAACTGGATTATTTAATTATATCAAACAAGTTACTTTAATACATTTTTCATGCCTTTTTAGTAAAGTTTATTTTTCTAATCTCTACACTCAATGTGGGGCTCAAGCTCATGACCCTGAGATCAGAGTCACGTATTTCCACTTAGGCCAGCCAAGAACTCCTATTTTCTAAACTTTTAGTTCCAAAATTTTTGTACACACACCAAAGCAGAGATCAATAAATTCCAAATATGTACTCCAAGACCCAGCAATTATTCAATTTTTTCCATACTTATTTTTTAAAATTTTGCTATAGTCCTTAAAAAAAACAAAACCAAAAACACCTGACACCACATTTTACCACCAAATACTTCTATATTGTTCTCTTTTGCATGTTTTTTAAAAAATCTACTGCATTTTCCCCTTATATTTCCTCCCCTGACTTATGGAAAATGAGTTATCTTATATAATGTTTTAATACAATCTTAATTTTATTGAAAAATAACCAATTTCTATTTCAGTGTTTCATAGCTTTTTCTTTTAAATATTTTATTTGAGAGAAAGAACACAAGCAGGGGGACGGGCAGAGGAAGAGGGACAGGCAGCCTCCTGATTGAGTGAGGAACCTGACTGGGGCTTGATCCCAGGACCCTGAGATCATGACCTGAGCTGAAGGTAGATGCTTAACCTAGAGTCACCAGGCACCTCTGTTTCCTGGTTGTTAAACTGAACTAAATTTACTAAGGCATAAAGTACTATATCAAAGACAATCTATACATTAATACCCCAACTTGAAATAAAATTAATACTTATTTATATGATACATATTTTGAAAATGTGTCAAAAAAGATTCAGAGTGAATATTTAATTTGCCACCGTATACAAGAGAGAAAAGAGAGAAGTTTTCACAAAACTTTGAGATTCAGAAAAAAGTAGACTGAGACCACCTTGTCCTTCTTTAAATCTAATCACAGAATAGAATACCAGAAATTATATTTGTAACAGTTTATCTTACCTTCACCATTGTTGACACTGGATGAATCCTGGAGAGATTTTTCAACATGGATTCAATGAGATCAGCCACACTTAATCCAATAGCCCAGTTGGTATAACCTTTTAGCTTGATGACTTCATAGGCACTAAGAAAAAAAATCATAAAAGAGCTCACTGAAATCAGACTCAATAGTTATTAAAACTGGACTCTTTGTGTTGGCTGCTGCTCTGTCTCTTATTAAGCTGTGTAATCTTCAGTAAACCTTTCTTATCTCAGTGTCCTCTCCTATAAAGTGAGGACATCTATTTTATAAGTTTGTTAAATAAATTAACATATATTTAAAACATTTACAGTTGGAAATACTACCTAGTGGGCTCTACATGAATGCTATGATAAACTTAAACAGATTATTGAGGGGCCTCTGGGTGGTGCAGTAGGTTGAGTCTAACTCTTGGTTTCAGCTCAGGTTATGATCAGGTCTTGAGATCAAGCCCTGCCGTCAGGTTCTGAGCTCATCGAGGAGTCTGCTGGGGTTCTCTCTCTCTCTCTCTCTGCCCCTCTCAGTGCTCACTTTCTCTCTAAAATAAATAAATAAATCTTTAAAAAAATAGATTATATGCATAAATATTTATAAAAGCTACAGTGGTAAAAACATACTTTTTTCCAACCAATTTTCATATTCATAATACATGAGTATTTCCAAAATTACTAATGAAATCAGGAAACAATGAAAATAAAAAGATGTTCACATTCTAAGGACAAAATAGAACTTGATTTTGAGGTCCTACTTACCACTGTCACCTAAATTACGATGACCAACTAATCTAACAGCAGAGTGAAGATGATCTACCTTGCCTGACAATGTTCTGTACATAAATTTTACACCTTGAAACCCAAAAAGCCCTTGGTCTTTAAGAGGTATCAGGAGTAACCAAAATTAGAATGTAGGAAATTGGGATTTAATGCTATCAATGACTAGAAGACCTTAGGCAAGTTATATTACCTGGGGAGACCTAGTTTTCTCACTTTAAAGCAAAGGGAGGGATCCCTGGGTGGCGCAGCGGTTTGGCGCGTGCCTTTGGCCCAGGGCGCGATCCTGGAGACCCGGGATCGAATCCCACATCGGGCTCCCGGTGCATGGAGCCTGCTTCTCCCTCTGCCTGTGTCTCTGCCTCTCTCTCTCTCTCTCTCTCTCTGTGACTATCATAAATAAATAAATAAATAAATAAATAAATAAATAAATAAATAAAAATTAAAAAAAAAAAAATAAAGCAAAGGGATTAAGTTAACAAAATGCTAAGAACCCCCTCACATTTTTAAACAATCTTATCTCTATGCATGGGTCAAATTCCAGAAAAAAACAAATACATTTAAACTAAGCAAAACAATTCCATGTTCGAGAAATTTTTTTTAACAATTCTCTGCAAATAATAGCCGATGTTTACTGAATACTCAGCAGCATTATGTCTGTGTTTTTACTAAATTTTCATAATAATTCTATTACCATATGACTTCAGAAGGGACAAAACTGAGATTCAACTTATATGGCTTCTGTAATACCAGTGTCATAGTTTGAATTCAAGTCCATATTCTTTACTCATTCCACAATGATACCTTATTTTATATGCATTAAGGTCATAAGGAGAGGAGTTTAAAAACAGTTTTAAAAAAAGTACATAAGAGTTTAAAGAAGGAAAAAGAAAAAAAGAGGGAGATATCTTTAGTTGGGTGTGGAGAGGTAAATACAGCACAGCTTTAACACTTTTAGCAATCTATCAGTAAGTACTTATTTTAGGTAATTATGAAACTAATAGTGTCCAGGTTCTATGCAGGTCAACCCTATTCATCAGTAAGAGGCAATCTGAAAGCCCTTCTCACTTGTTAATTCCATATTTTCCTCCTGTTCCCTATACAAACAGAATTTCTCCAGAAAAATATCTGGTTACCCTAGGGGGACTCGTATGGTAGGTTTGACCAGTCAAGTTAGTCTTATCTGTTGAAGTAGACAACAGCTGCATGTTTACTATATTAAGAGTTTATCTGAGTGGGTGGCCAAAATCATTGATAATTTTATCTAGATAAAATTAATAGCAGTAATATCCATAATAGCCAAACTATGGAAAAAGCCCAGATGTCCATCAACAGATGAATGGATAAAGATGTGGTGTGTGTGTGCGCGCGCGCGTGCACACACACACACACACAGAGGAATATTACACATTCATCAAAAAGAATGAAATCTTGTCATTTGCAATAATGTGATTGGACCTAGAGTGTATAATGCTAGGCAAAATAAGTTAATCAGAGAAACACAATTATAAATTGAGTGGAATTTAAGGAATAAAGCAGAGGATTATAGGGGAAGAGAGGAAAAAATAAAACAAGATGAAATCAGAGAAGGAGACAAACCATTAAAGACTCTTAATCATAAGAAACAAACTGAAGGTCACTGGAGGGAAGGGGGATGGGGGGTAACTGGATGATGGACATTAAGGAAGGCACAGGATGAAATGAGCATTGGGTGTTACGTAAGACTGATGAATCACTGACCTCTACCTCTGAAACCACTAATATATTTTATGTTAATTAATTGAATTGAAATAAAATTTAGAAAAAAATTAATCATCTTAAGCCTTCTTCTACTTACCTTTCAACCACCATCTTATGCACTTCCTTCCAATTTTCACTGTCGTTGTCTGTTCCCATTTCTGGATTCAGTTCCTGAAGAGAAACACCTGCCACATTCACTCCACTCCACACAGCCACTGGAGAAAGAGGATAAACATTTCATATTTCTGACACTACTTTAAAAAATCTTTTATTCTCTTAGTTCAGATTTTACCTCTGAGGCAAGTTACTGAATACCCGCTGGAACTGCTCCAAAGACAACTGACCCAGTCTACTTTCCCCTAAAGGCTGGCATGTACTTTCAAAATAGCCACACATCTGACATTTTAACTTTCAACCATTTTGGTGCAAAACAGAACTGTTGTGTCATACTTACAAAGAATATGAAATTCTTTGCCTCCCTCTGGGCTTGTTGAAATCACAAGGGTTTCTAGTTCACGACTACCCTAAAATTTGAGCAATCTTTAACTCCACTCCTACTCATTTTCCTTATATAAATCCCTTTCTTCTGGAGTGAAGTAAAAAATTAAAAAAAAAAAAAAAAAAAGATAAAATCTAAAATCCAAATATACTCCAGTCATCTCTTTTCATGCCCCAAGTCCAATCTATCTCTCAAAAGAAACTCCAGGTAACCACAGTGAATTTTTCTGGTCTTAACTGAATCAAATGTCTCCTTCTAAGAATGGCCCCAGAGGCACACCGAAGGTGTTCTCTATCACCAACTGTATCTTCTGGAGGGCTCCATGTATCTTACCCATTATTCTTACACCCTTACCCATTATTCTTAACACCTTTTACCCAGCCAAAAGTATATATTGAAAAAGTATATATTGAAAGTATATATTGAAAAGTATATATTGAAAATGTAGATGTACAAAAGTAAATAAGGATATGTTCTGTGCTGTGGATAAATTTAGAAATTACTGGAAGAAACAGGCAAAGGAAACTAAAGCAATGAGATGGGGTATCACAGAGGTATGAAGATAAATTATAATCCATTTACTTGAGGAGCAAAGGGATATCAGAAAGGGCTACAAAAAATGGCATTTGCAGGATCCCTGGGTGGCTCAGCAGTTTAGTGCCCAAGGCGTGATCCTGGAGTCCCGGGATCGAGTCCTACATCAGGTTCCCTGCATGGAGCTTGCTTCCCCCTCTGCCTGTGTCTCTGCTTCTCTCTCTCTCTCTGTGTCTCTCATGAATAAATATATAATTTTTTTTTAAATGGCATTTGCATTGGACCTTGAAAAATAAGTAGAGCTCCTTGGAGACCTTTGGAAGAGAGCACTGTAAACTCAAGAAATAGGAGCAGAAGCATGGGGTCAAGTCCAGTATAGCTGAAACTGGCTACCAAGGGCAAAGCTGCCCATGGCCAAATAAAATCCACTTTTAATCCACAACTTTTGTGAATTCAGGCTAATAGTTGAGAAAACTATGGAATATGGGTACTCTCATGGCTTTTGATGAAAATGAAATCTACATAATCATGTCAGGGTTGAGTATGGTTTAATTTTCTTTCATTTCATGTACATAATACAGGTCAATGTGGAAATAGGAAAAAAAGGTGTTTTGGAAAAAAATGACACAGTGATGAGTAAATAGTAGCCTAGATAGGAGTCAGAAGACATGATTCTAGGGACACCTGGGTGGCTCAGTGGTTGGGTGCCTGCCTTTAGCTCAGGTCGTAATCCCCAGGGTCCTGGGATCAAGTCCCGCATCCAGCTCCCCATTAGGAGACTCTTCTTCCTCTGCCTATGTCTCTTGTGTCTCTGTGTCGCTCATGAATCAATAAATAAAATCTTAAAAAAAAAAAAAAAAAAGAAGACATGATTCTAATTGTAGTTGTGCCACTAATTAGCTAAAGGATTTTTTAAAGATTGATTGATTGATTGATGAGAGACAGAGAGAGAGAGAGAGAGAGAGAGAGAGGCAGAGACACAGGCAGAGGGAGAAGCAGGCTCCATGCAGGGAGCCTGACGTGGGACTCAATCCCGGGACTCCAGGATCGCGCCCTGGGCCAAAGGCAGGCGCTAAACCGCTGAGCCACCCAGGGATCCCCAGCTAAAGGATTTTTAACAAGCCATTAGCCACTATGACTGCTTTGTCTCATTTCTTCTTTCATTATAATGCAAGCCTTAAACTAGAGAACACATAATATTACTTCCAGATCTGTGGTTCTAATCACTGTACAATTTTAATAACTAGCATTGGCTGAACTTCCACTGCATACTGCACACTGTGATAGTTTTTTATATATAGGACATAGATTCAAACAAATCCTTGGATACAAGAATTAGGAATTCTTGAATGAAGTGGCACAATGTGCCAAAAATAAAGAAAAATAGCATCATTATATAAACAAGAACAAATGCAATAGTTTTAAGACCAAATTATTTTAACATAGAACACTAAAACCACATTACACACTCTCACTGAATTCAAAAAAATATTTACACCTAAACCTTTTTAGGGGGAAACAGCTCCTTGAATATAGGACAGATATGAATTTAATAGAATAAAGCTTATCGTTAACATTAAAATGGATAATTAGTTTTACACATTGGCCTATTCAATGTATTTTGGTTTAACAAACAGGCTTAAGAGTTACATAACCAGAATTGTTCATAAGTGTTATTACATAAAATTGTTTGGAAAAGAAATACTAATTTATTTTTTTAAATGTCTTTAAAGTTTATTTTTTTAGTAATCTCTACGCCCAACATGGGGTGCAAACTCATGACCCTGAGGACCAAGAGGCTCATGCTCTTCTGAATGAGCCAGTCAGGCTCACCATTAAACAGAAATATTAAATTAAATAAATGATATTTTAACTGTTTCTTTCTTTTTTTAAAAAAAATATTTATTTATTTATTTATTTATTTATTTATTTATTTATTTATTTGAGAGAGTGAGCGTGTGCACATGGGTAAGGAGGTGCAAAGGGAGAGGACAATTAAGACTCCATGCTGAACACAGACCCTGACATGGGGCTCAATCTCACAACCCTGAGATCATGACCTGAGCCAAAATCAAGAGTTGGATGTTTAACCAACTCTTAAACCAACACCTGAACCACCTAGGTACCCCTTAACTATTTCAAAACAAAGCATTACAAAAGAAATCAAAATATAACTTTAATGTTGATTTTTTACAATGATTGATTTATGCCCAACAATTCTATTTAAATTCCTAAAGAAGATATTTACCAAATGGCCTCTTACTACTTAAGTGATTGATAGTTATTATTATTAATGCTTTAGTAAAAATCAGATTTCATTTACTTTTATCTTTTTTTTTAAAAGTAGTCTCCACACCCAATATGGGGCTTTAACTCACAACCCTGAGATCAAAAGTCAGATACTCTACCAACTAAGCCAGTTAGTCAGGTGCCCCCAAATCAGGTTTCATTTAAAGCAAGATTTATTTTACACTATAGAATAGTGGATACTGGTTACGTAAAAGCTTTTGTTACCCAATTTATTTCTCCTTCAATAAACATGATGGGTATAATACCTCCATCCACTGAAAGGAACTAGAAGCAGGGACATGCCAGGAGCATGAGCACACCTATGTCCAGATCTCGGTTCCTAAATGCCATTCCCCTTAGAAGTAAACAGGACTCATTGGAGAAAGAGATGCGTCCAGTGCAGAGAAATGGGAAATATAACACCAACATGGTGCACTTTATTGTCCTAGAGATAAGGAAGGGTTCAAGAAACTCTGGGACATGTCAAAAAGACCCAGGTGCCAGTCTGAAGAGCCTATTACTTGACAAAAATCTGGGACAATGTCTGTGTTACAATTATAGTGAAAGAACATCTTTTGAATAAAATAAAAATCTGAGTCCACATTGATATAACACACATAAATGGTGAACAGAAAGCTCTCTTTTTCAGTGGAACTCAATAAATATTCAGAAATGATTGAATATTGTGTCTGACAACTATCATAGTAGGAATTTGTTTGAGAATTATCGATAGATCCTAAACATAGCAGGCAAAAAACTGATGCAGAATGTGTACATATTTACCTAGTTACTATCAAGGTATTTTCCCACAAATTGCTTATTTGTAATGTGAAGTATGTGAATACAAAAATAAAATTAAAAAACAAAAAATTCAGAATGACAAGAATAACACCGTAAGTACACATCAGAATATTAAGGCTTTTTGTCTTTACCACTTGAGTCGCCATGTTCTCCCAAAATCCATCCATGGCAGCTGCTGGGATGAATGCCAAGTTTTTCAGCCATAAGATAGCGAAATCTAGCAGAATCCAGATTACACCCACTTCCAATCACACGGTGCTTGGGTAGTCCACTTAGTTTCCAGGTAACATATGTGAGAATATCCACTAAAACAATTAGAAATAATACATGTGAGTAAATCAAAACTGATTTCAACTGCTATGGCAATTAGCAGGTGTCCTAGCTTCTTCCTCCCCAACTTGTCCAGTCTGAGATGTGAATACAGCCAGAAAGACATAAACACTGTGACTTTACATAGTTAAGAAATAATGCATGTAGGAGACCCTATGGTTACATAAGTTTCTCGATTTTAATGTTCTATGATGGTAGGGACTATCACCATAACCCAAAAGCCACGGGTTATTAAATTACTAAGGCATACTACTAGAAATTGTCCTGGGCACAAGATACCATTCAGGAAGAAACTGTGATAATACAAGGGGATTTATATTTTGTTGTATTTAATGAAAGGACCTCTATGATAGAACCTTTATTCTGGCGTGGCACAGCCCTGAGACTTCACAGAATAAAACTTGCTGGTCTAGACAGGATCACATCACTCTTAGGCTATAACCGTCAAAAGGAGAAAACATCACTCAGGGAATGCAAGAGGTTAATCTTGCAATCTCCACCCCCACACAAATATACACATTAGTCAAGATATTTTAAGGTCATTTTGGACTGGGGATTATAAAGCTCTTCCTTGGCAAGTTTGATTCAGTGGGAGTGACTTCCTGGAGAGTTGAGACTTTGAAGCTATACCTGGAAAGTTGTATAATGAGTTAATGTCTGCCTTAGGCAGGGGATACAGCAACTTCATATGTGCCAGCTATTTGTCACTCTTATTCCAAGTCTGTTTGCCACTATGTATTTACACGAAGTTTCATATAAAAGATTTAACTATTCAGTAACCCCCAATCCAAGACTGCAGAAAATAATACTGAAAGAATCTCTGTCCTTGCTGGCTCCCAATTCTCAATATTCCACAAACTGTAAGGATCCCCCTGCTTCTTACTCACAATCTTCCTCTATGTCCAGCATCCGGAGACAATCAGTTTTATCAATGTATCTACTATATTCACCAATAAATAGTATGTTTGGTGGCAAATTATAGACAAAAGAAGTATGAAATAGAGAATGAATTCCGACTGTTTAGGTTAAATAATGCAATGCTTTCTAACCACAAGTTTTCATGTTTATTCTGCAAATGTTGATTTAGCAACAAAAGCAACTTTTAAGCTCTAACATTTGGCATTAGCATGTTATTTGTCCATCGATACAGTCTATTGCTATCTTTCAAACTGGACTGATTAATGGCTTTTAAAATTAGTTTCAAATTCAATGCCACTAAAATACACTTTTTTGGCCAACAGAAGGTCAAATTTGCTGAAATGTTTCTTACAAATTAAAGCCACGTTTAAATGTTTCATTACACACCCCAGGATAATCTTCCTAGAAAATTTTAAAAAGCTTCTAGGCTCTACAACAAAGTGATGAAACAAACAGATGCAACTGTTTTATATATAACTCTTCTCACATTTTTAAACATTTGGCCCAGGACTCAGCCATTTGTTTTGCAAACACCATTCTTTCGCAGCCAATAACAGAAGACACAAGAGTTGCTTCTGCTACTAAATCTTAGGACAGATTCTTTAAAAGCCAAACGACAGAAATAAAATAAAACCCAAAACATTTAACTTAACAGAGGTGAACCTTAAGACATTCTTGTTAATTAAATACCTGGGTTGGAAACCACAATTATGATACAATCAGGACTGTACTTGACTATCTGAGGAATAATGAATTTGAAGACATTAACATTCCTTTGCACCAGATTGAGGCGGCTCTCTCCCTCCTGCTGGCGGACTCCTGCAGTCACCACCACAATCTTAGAATTGGCAGTCACAGAGTAATCTAGGAGAGGGAGAAAAAAAGTACTTTAAATACAACTCTTCATCAAAACATATCATATATGGTATGCTCCAGAAACCTAAACATCCATAAGCTTTTAGAACTTATATAAGCATTACATACTGTAAGAATTACATAGGCAAGAATTCTGTATTATAAGGTTTTGAGGTGTAACGTTCTTCTCAAGAGAAATGACATCTTCCTTTTTGAGTCACAGAGAAATAATTCAACCATAAAACTGGCTCAGAGAATAGACCAAGGAAATAAAGAAGGCCCTAAATTATGTTTCTGGCTAACAAATTCAAAATGCTATTGACTTTTGATGGCTACTAATTTGATAAAACATAAACCATGAGTCCCAAGTTCAACAGGAAGCCCTCCAACAGAAAAAGAGAATTGAGGACACTTGTAGACTTGTAATGTTAATCCAACCCACGAAGGGGAAGGAGGGCAAAGAAGCATTTGCTCTTGACCAGAAACTCATTTTTAATACTCAATATTTTAAGGAAGCCTATTTACTTTCAGCAGTTGAGTTTCTCTGGCGAATATATCTTTTTTCCCCCTCAAGGAAGTATGTCACTTCCCAAAATATAGAAATTATGACCTGATGTGATCATCAGATATAATAGCTACGGATGAGTCACATAATAAACTAGTGCCGGGGCACATGGGTAGTTCTGTGGTTGAGCGTCTGCTTTTGGCTCAGGTTGTGATCCCGGAGTTCTGGGATCAAGCCCCACATCTGGGTCCCTGCAGGGAGTCTGCCTGTCCCTCTGCCTATGTCTCTGCCTCTCTCTGTCTTTCATAAATAAATAAATAAAATCTTAAAAAATAACAATTAAAAAAATAAACAATATGGCTATGTGACTTTTGATAGTTATTAATACCTTTTATCAGTTTCCTCCCCATAACATGAAGGTACTAAGACCTACCTCTCACACCTTTCTTGTGAAAATGAGGTAAAATGTGACATTCAAAAATGTCATAGTACACAGAATGCAAATAACTCAATAATAGCCAGCAGTAGTCATAGCAGAAATTATTCTGATGTTCACATTTCTATCTTTGGACACAGCCCTGCTATCATGGTTATCACTGCATAAATGTGCTAATCTAGAACAGACAGCTAGAACATGAATTTTTTTTTGGTTTCTTCAAAGCACTCAAATTACTTTGTACAAATATTTTTTGGGGGTCTAAAACTCTTGTTCTCAGATACATGTAATCAAGCATTAGGATATAATTTCCTAAAATGTCATGTGTCAAATGTATGGAAATCATCTGGGAAGTTTGTCTATCTTGTTTGTCCTCAAGGATGAACTGGATAGAGAAGAAAAGACAAACCACCAATACTAGATTCACCAGGATGGAAGACTAATTTTATAGAGTGAGGGCATCTATGATTAGATCACTTTAGGCATGAAATGTAACTACCTTTATCTGCCACAATTTTAGGTGTCTGTAGAAATAAGCTCCCATGCTGTAGATCCATCATTTCTCCTTTGAGTTTATCTTCTAAAACATCCACAAGGGCAAGTTCATCAGCCAGAGACTAGAAATATAAGAACAAGGGTTAGTACTCTAAGCCACTCTAAGGCACCCCGGCTCACTATCCAGCAAAGAACCTTTATTTATTTATTTTTTTTAAAGTAGGCTCTAAGCTGGGTGTGGAGCCCAACACAGGGCTCGAACACATGACCCTAAAATCAGGACCCCGTGTTGAGACCAAGAGTCAGTCACTCAACTGACTGAGCCCCTCTGGTGCCCCCCAACAACAAAGACCCTTTAAATGGATAAGCACCAAGTGTTAAAAACCCTGAGAATTTTATCACTGAGTTAGGTGTGCTCTTTAAACAACTGCATGAGAAAGTCTTGAATGAACTGTTAATATTAAACACATTGATTTTTCTAAATTTTATCTTCTAGTACTCAACTAGGATTTAATTATCACGATACTTAACATGCTACAAATCACTTTAAGAATATGTAAGACAACGATTCCTCATGAAACCAACAGTTCAATAGTGTTCTCAGGATATACAAGTCTTTCCATTAATGAGGGGTGGTGAAGACTCACCCAGACTCAGAATCAACCTTGGGCAGTGTCCATCCCTGAAATCACCTCCAGTTTGGAGGGTTTTTCAGAAGGCAGATTTGATTTAAACCATCAATAGTCTGACCACATAGTAGGATCTGAAGCCCAGTTTGAAGTCTGAACTCAGGTTGGATAGAACCAACTTGAATGTCTTGATGGGCAAAAGAAGGGGTATCCTACGGATGGCAGGGTCTGGGATTTGCAGATTCTCCTGTGTCATCCCAAACTTCTCCAGTCTCTGAGCTCTCCTGTTTTCTATTCCAGCTGTCACCCTCTGCCACTCATTCAAAATACAAGTCTAAATCCCAAATATACTACTTACTCTTGATGTAGACTCATAATTCTACATATTCTATAAAATGTTCTGTATATAAAATGTTTTATTTATATGTCCTCTATATCTCTACAGAAAGAGTGGGAGAAAAAAAACCCTTGGGTTCACCCTTTATCAGTCATGTAGAGTGCTTTCTTAAGCACGCACTTGATCTCTCCTTGTAAAAATAAGGGGAGGGGAGGTTGTCGGTCTAGATGCAGCCAAAAATTCCTTCCAGCTCTGAAATTCCATTATCTTATGGAAACTCGTAATTTGCAAAATTTACAAAACATAGTTATCCCTCTTGTTGAAATATCATTAGAGTCTTTGCCTTTACTGTTTTTAAGGCTATTGGCAAAATAATTAGCTTAATATAACATATCAATATGGAAATCCACTTAAAAATGAGGATGCCTCTCCTAAGGATGGCATGATCAGTCATATCAGAGAGGAGTATTGATGGGAAAAGGGTAGGTAACTGGGTTCAGAAGGCACTTGCAAGGAAAAGGTAGAGTAGTAGAGGGTGGAACAGGAGGTGTCTAGAAGGCACTGACCAGCAGAGGATGAAGCCAGTAAAAAAATCTGACCTACTTTAATTTGCCAGCCAAGGCAAGTCTGGCTCCTTGTAGGAGCCAAGGGATGAGCACTGTCTAGTCCCTAGAATCCCAGTGGCTCACTAGTCTCAAGAAATGAGTGATAACAGGCTTGCTTTTGAGTTCCTGAGACTCTAGCCTCCAAATGTGCATTTACCTCCAAGCAACAGATTTACTTGCAAACTTTTGCAATGACCATTTTGCAAGTTGGGGATTACTTAGCCACGGTTTTCTCATTTCTATGTATATCCACTACTGGCACTTGTTTTCACAAGTTTTCTTTTAAAACAGGTTTTGATGCTTTTTAAATGGTTTTGTCCCTCTGCAGCCTCTGACAGGAACACACAAACCTGTATTTGTCTTTTTTAAACCCTCAATTAGGACACTATAACTTAATAATAGCCATCCCATTCCATCAAGGTACCGAGCAATAGGAATATCACTTTTATTTTAGTAACATAACATCTGTGCCCCTAAAGTCAGCATGGCAAAACAATTTCAGGCTTACGTGGAAAGGATGTCACAGGATCTCAGATCCTGTCTTTTGTTTCAGCCAGTGGGTGTGGAGAATTGGCTGAGAAGTGCGTCCTCAGCTGGTAGAGAAGGAAGAGATCCAACACTTGAAAAAAAAAAACAAAAAAAAAACTGTCGCACTGAATTTAGCTGCATCTGCACGACTGAATATCCTCCAAATGCGGAGGTAGGCAACACAGAAGATGTGTGCCTAAGTGTCAACACTGTTGTTTGACTGAAATAAATCTCCTTCTGTATAGTTCCTACGCAGGTATCCCCCGCTATCCTAAAGTAGAATGTTCCTATCAAATCTTTTGTAAGCAGAAATGGCATAGAGCAGAAGCAGCAATTACCATTAATTTATGTGGGAAATTTCTGAGAATTCTCAGATTCCAAAATAACCTCTCCTACTTCGGTTTATCTGATACCTTAAGACACATCTTGCTAACAGATGCACAAAATAAACCGGAGGTAAAGCACAGATGTTCATGCAGTTCAAAGCTCCTAAGATGCTGAAAGTATATAGCTATTTCCTGGGGAAGTCGTCTGGTGGGGCCACTCTCACTGCTTGGGGTGTGTGCTGCCTCTGTGATAAAATAAACTCTGACTGCTTTTTTGCTTTTTACCTTTTCACGGTAAAAGGGAAAATTCCCTTGGGATTTCGTTTGATTAGAGAAAATAGCTACTAATGAGGGTCTTCCGTAAAAGCAAAGTGAACGAACTTTCAAAAAGCAGGGAATACCTGTCTTGTAAAGCCTGTGAATCCACTTACACTGTAAATATACTTAAAATAGTTTGAAACCGCAGAGCTTAATCGCAAAAGCAGGAAGGATAAGGTTGGGTAGAAGGCAAGGACATCACTGTTGAATGTGACCACTTGTTTAACATACAACAAAATATCTTTTAATCTGAAGTCCCACGTGGACCAGACATGGTCCTATTTGCCCCATGACTCTCTTAGCCAATAAGTTACTGCCACTAATGCTATAGTAACTGATCACTGCATTTTTATATCCAAGTGTTTATTCCGCATGAAATTTTATGGGAGGAAAAAGTGTGACTTTTTCCAAATATTGAACTAAACGGACAAGGACCTTTTGTTTAGTAATTTATGGAATGCCACTTCTATCATATTATTAAATACTATTTGGGCCTTTTTCTGGGCTTTTGGTTCATTTTATTAATCTAACTATTCTTGTACAAATACCAAATTTTATTATGTCCTACTTTCAAGCCAAGTCCAGCACTGCTAAAACTACTTGACAATAGGTCTGTAATTACACTGCTCCTACAGGACTGATGCTGTGCCTATAACCACAAGAACAAGGTTAGCTGACATAAGTGAAGATAGATACTCAAAGAAAGCTGGACTTAGTTTATGATAACCTCTCACGAAAGCTCTGTAAGCCCCTGACAACATGATGAGGTTGATATTTAGAGCCCCCTCTTGACAGCTAAAATGCAGAGCCTGTGATGGGTAGTAGGGTAAGAGTCCTACTTAGCAATAGAAGCCATGATAAAGGAAAAGCTACGATCAAAATTTGACAAAAATAAGTTATTAGGAATAGAAGCATTTATGTAATATACTTATTAGTAATTATTCTACTAATTAGGAACAAATTCAGCCAAGTCTCTTCTCTCATGGAATGTTCTAGAAAGGGAAGAGGAGTTAAGCAAACAATTTAAGATCATTTCTGATAGTGACTATACTATATAAAGACCATAAGGCAGGGCAATGTTAATGTTCCTGGGAAAGAAGTTTACTTGGACAGTCAGGGGCTGCCTGCCTACAAAGTTATGATATGAAGAGGAAGAAATCAACTCTGATGGCCTAGGGTAGCACTTCGCAGGTGAAAGGAAATGTAAGGAAAAGGGTTTTAAGCAGAAATGAGCTAGGTATTTTGGAGAAGTAGGGCAGATGGCACGTGATAAAGTCAGAGATGGTAAAGGTGCTGAGAGTATGTAAATAGAGCCCCCTGGGGTTGTGCACTCCACCACCTTGCTCTGAGACAGGCAGGGAGACATCTCTGAAGTCCTGGATTTTGATGTACATCTATGTGTCCTATGAAACTACTGGAATGTTTAAGTACAGGAGCTATAGTTTTTATCAAAGCTCACTATATTTCATACGAAGACAGTGAGGTTGGGGAGCCTGGGCATGAGAAACAAAAGATAATTTTTTTTGTAGTGATGGCATACCCTACTAGGGGCCTCAGTTGCCTTCTCAGACCTGGCAAAGGTGTGGGCCTCCTCAACCTACCTCTGATGCCCCAGGTTGGCACATTTCCCGGGCAGAAAGCAAGGTGTACTCCCTATAAAGCATACCAGTCCGATGATGGCCTCCAAGACCGGATAAGGAACTTACTATCTCTGTGTGATCTTCACCAAGTGGCTTATTAACCTTTCTAGGTTGTTTCTTTCCAACAGTAATACATAGATGACAATACTTCGCCAATTTTTGGAAAGGAGTAAATGAAGTAATATATAAACACCTCCTTCCTCTATTAAACTAGTAGGGTTTATAATCCCCAAATATTAATAAGGAATAATTCTGAAGCACTTTAATCCTCATCTATTAAAATAAGATTTGAACATTTTTAATTAGTAAGATGGTCTTTGAGCAAGGCAGACAATCCCTCAAAGCATCTAAATTGGAAGATTCCTACTGTGTTAGCAGCAGGGTCTGTTCTCTCCAGCACTTGAATTGGGCCAAAGTATTACATAACTGTGAGCACAGTCACAAGTTTATTTACCGAAGACGATTTTAAGTTCACAGTGAAAATCACAGAGGTATTCTTTATAGCATCACAATAGCTTAGATGTAGTTTCCTGAAAAGTCTAAATTTTGAGATTTGCAGGAGAAAAGAAATATCTCTAGTTAGTGTGTCACTAAAACCTTGATGTTTTTAACTGCCTAAAGACTATCTTAGAATAAAAAGAAACTGGAGTCACTATAATTAAAGAGTTCAGAGCCTGGGTTCATAATACAGCTCTACTGGGGTGCTTTGCTAGCTGGGGCGATAGAGCATGCAATTCTGATCTCGGGGTAGAGAGTTCGTGCCCCATGTTGGGGGCAGAGTTTATTTTAAAAAATAAAATTAAATATCAAAAAATAAAATACAATTCTACTTCCTCAGCTGTGTGACTGGAGGCAGGCTGCTCAATATTTTTCTTTTTTTTAAAAGATTTTATTTATTTATTCATGAGAGACACAGAGAGAGAGGCATAGGAAGAAGCAGGCTCCAGGTGGGGTGCCCTACGTGGGACTCGATCCAGGGACTCCAGGATCATGCCCTGGGCTGAAGGCGGCACTAAACCACTGAGCCACCCGGGCTGCCCTGCTCAATCTCTTTAGACCCCAGCCGCCTCATCTGAAAACAGGATATGAACACTTCCCATTCTGAGGTTGTTGTTTAAAATGAAGGCTTTTATTAAAACACTTCCACCATGGTATACATTCAATAAATGCTTTAAAAGAAACGTCAGCTGGGATATTTTTCATTTTAATTGACATGAACAGTGAATACTAAATTGTGATTCCCTATGATCTGGGAAGCAGATACTACGAATAAGCCCCTGGTCAATACTAGCTAGAAAAAAAAAATGCAAAAGAGTAAAACCTTCATTGGTGTGTACTACATATTTTAGTTGATTTCTCTGATAGTTTTTTCTCAGTCAAGACCTTAAAATTAGTTCCTTGAGAATTCAAACTTGCAAACAGAAACCTGCTTGGCGAGGCGTTATTTGGGCAGCCTTCAGATATGACACAAAGGAACAGTGTACTCTACTGAAGGCAAAGCAGCGATTTTTTTTTTTTTTTTGAGAGGGGAGGGTCCTACATTTAAAGCAGCCTAAGGAATCAATTCAGTGAGGTAATTGAGAAAGGGCTCTTTGGGTGCCTGGGTGGCTCAGCTGGTTAAGCAACTGCCTTAGGCTCAGGTCATGATCCCAGGGTCCTGGGATGAAGCCTCACATGGATTGGGGGGTGGGGGGTGTCCCCACTCCGTGGGGAGGCTGCTTTTCCCTCTGCCCCTCCCCCTTGCTTGTGATCTCTCTCTCAAAAAAATAATCTTTTTTAAAAATTTTATTATTTATTCATGAGACACACACAGAGAGAGAAAGAGAGAGAGAGAGAGAGAGGCAGAGACACAGGCAGTGGGAGAAGCAGGCTCCATGCAGGGAGCCCAACGTGGGACTTGATCCCAGGTCTCCAGGATCAAGCCCTGGGGCGGCACTAAACCACTGAGCCACCCAGGCTGCCCAAACAAATAAAATACAAGAAAACAAAAACAAAAACAAAACAAAAAAAGGGCCCTCTTTCCTCTAAATTCCTTGGAGACTAAAAAAAAACTAAAGCTTCACCTACATGGGGTGTACATAGTAGGCAAGCCAGAAGCCTGTGGAGGTATACCAGGAGAAAAGTCTGCAGGAGTGGAAGGTGCTAACAGCGTGACATCAGTGTTAAATCTCCTGATCCTGAGAATTGCTGATTATATGAGAATTTATTTCCGATTAGGGAATGTACTCTGAAGGACTCAGAAGTCATTTCCACCACTTCGCAAAGCCCTTGTGCAAGTTACTTAGTAATGATAGGGGGTAAAGGGACCTTTACAATGGAGAAATCCTGCACCTATCACTTCAACCCAGGGCGTCTTGGGCACCTACTGGTATTAAGACAAAGTTGAACATCTCATGCCTCCTGATGTGATCCCATCACCTACTCATAACCCTACCCAAAAATTTAACCTGAACCTAATTACAAGGAAACATCAATTGAGGGACATTCTACATAACTGACTTGCACTCTACAAAAATATCAATGATGTGAGACACAAAGAAAGCTCAGTAATAGTTCCAGATTAAAGAACAAAAGAGATACGACAAGTATATAAAATATGATTTTGGACTGAGGTGGAAACAGATATAAAAAGCTATTAAAAAAATAAAAAGCTGGGATCCCTGGGTGGCGCAGCGGTTTGGCGCCTGCCTTTGGCCCAGGGCGCGATCCTGGAGACCCGGGATCGAATCCCACATCAGGCTCCCAGTGCATGGAGCCTGCTTCTCCCTCCGCCTGTGTCTCTGCCTCTCTCTCTCTCTGTGACTATCATAAATAAAAAAAAAAAAAAAAAAAAAAATTAAAAAAATAAAAAAATAAAAAAAATAAAAAAATAAAAAATTTCCTTTAAAAAACAAAAAAAAAAACAAAAAAAAAACAAAAAAAATAAAAAGCTATTAAACAATAAATAAATAAGTAAATAAATAAATAATAAAATAAAAAATAAATAAATAAATAAATAAATAAATAAATGCTATTAAACAGTGGGGAAAATTTTAACTCTAGGTACTATACATTAGAGGATAGTATTATATCAATGTTAACTTCCCCGAGTGCAGCAATTCTATTGTGGCCATGTAGGGAGAGCATACTCCGTAAACACATGCTCTCATATTTAAAGGTGAAGTGTCATGATGTCTATAACTTATTTAAAATTGTTCAGGAAAAAAAAATATTTTAAAGACAATAAAATCCTGAAGTGCCTACAGAGATTGTACACATAAACTGAAATTATCTAACATGTATGGTGTTCTTGAAATATACCTTTCCCAGAATGCTGATGGCACATGCCATACCAACTTGTCCAACACCCACTACAGTGATCTTATTGTTTGGAATTGCAGCCTCTTCTTCTGCAACTGGTGCAATCAGTTTTTCCTTAAGAGTTGCCATTGTGCCCTGCAAGAAAAGAATCAAAACATTATACATACACCCACACATAAAACCCAAATGGGAATAATCCACAGAATGCTACTGTTGCAATTTTGAACTACAGCACAGTTAAAAATGAGCCTAATGATATTCTCCAACACAAATATATTTTAAAGAACAATGTAACCCACTTAATGGAGAAATCAATTAAACAAAAAACTTCTATGAAGTCATTAGAATTTGGGATACTGTGCTAGTATTTAACAAGTTGTAACAATTCTGTCTTGTGGCTCTTCATTTATTGGCTGAAAGACATGAATATTTACATTTAGAATAGCTCACTTGTTTCCATTCCCCTCATGAAGAAATTATATGTAACAACACAAACTAAATTAGGGCCCTGTACTAACCCATATGTAAGCTTGGTCTAAAAGAGTTAATAGCCAGTTATGAGTATAATTTCTACTACTAATGGTTATTATCACTCTTTGAAGATAGGGACCGGTTCTTCTACTTTGAGTCTCATTTAAAACCTGTCAGTGTACTGGACATATCACATATACTTCATAAATACAGTGGCATGAAAATAGCGATGAATGTTTATGCAAAATCTTCAGAAATATGACTCTAAATTCCGTTTAGTGTACCTTGGAACTAACTGGGAGGTGGGCACCCACTTAATACATTTTCCTTTCAAGGAGTCACGTTAGGAGAATATCAGCCTTTGAATCAGTTTCTTTCCAGCCATTTAAAAAAAGAAAAGAAAAGAAAAGAAAAGAAAAGAAAAGAAAAGAAAAGAAAAGAATAGAAAAGAAATGAAAGGAAAAGAGAAAAGAAAACCTGTCGGAAAATATTCCATATAGTAACACCAAATTTATCTGTACCATCAGATAATCAAGTACATTTTCTGGATAACTAAAATGTCAAAAGTCACTGAATTGTAAAAGAAACTTCACAATTCCATGGCAACTTAGTACACAAAATACACTGCCGGGCCTTCTTAAACAGAGAGGCAGGTCATACTTAAATCCTTTCTTCACATTTAAGTATCATTTATAATTTTAATTCATTATTTCAGTTTCCTGTTTACTTTTTATGCTAGACTCTCACATCCACAGCCACTGTACCTACCCTGCTTTCCAGTCTCCTTTTTGTTTCTCATCTGCAATGGACTAAGTAACAAAAGTTAACTAATTCAGAAACTGTGTATGTTAAGTAAGAGTTCAGAAGGCTCTAAATTGGAATAAATTACTTGAATTTGGACACAACTACGTAATAACTATTTTGTTCCATACCTATTTTTCCGTCAAAAAATATTGCCTCCCTCCATCTGTAGGAACTAAATTTAGAGATTATTTCGCAGAGCACATCTGCAGTTTTCTCACGGAGGCTAAAGAAAAAAATAAGCAGCCTGGTGCAACTGCCTCTACGAATGGCTTGACACAGAAATTCAAACACGTCCTGCATTCTGAGCAGAATCAGAAGACTGCCCCTTCTCTTGCTGAACAGAGAGATACAAACTGTGTATTTTTTCTCCATTAAGTTTATTTTCGTTGGCTGGTTTAAGATCCTTATATACAGAATCCAGTAAGCAAAACCCAGAAATGGTCGCTATATACAGACTGGTTGTTCAGACACACCTTCTAAATTAATTTTGAAAACTCCAGAAACCACAGTTACAGGCTCAAGCCAGTACATTATTTTCTTTCAGATCCTGCTGGAGAAAAGTATTAAAAAAACTATTTTTTCCCCTAACAGGAGTTATAAGACGTTAGAAGAAAATGTTTTCTATTATTATATATGCAGGACTGTGCCAAGATCTGAGTGCTTAGCTGCAGGGAAAAAGAATGGTAAACAGGGTGAAAACCTCTGATTCTCGGTCCTTTCCATCCCCCGCAGGTCCAGCGCCCCCGCCTGGGGGGAGAGAGGAGATCCCCCCCCCGCCCGCCGCGAGGATGTAAATCCTTAGAAGTGAGCCAATGAACCGGTGTCTTAAATTCAGAAACAAAGACTCTTTTTGCAGACTATCCTTCAATTTTAACTTTCTTCTTAAAAAGATTATTTGTTTATTCATGAGAGACACAGAGAGAGAGAGAGAGGCAGAGACACAGGCAGAGGGAGAAGCAGGCTCCCTGCGGGGAGCCGGATGCGGGACTCGATCCCGGGACCTCGTGATCACCACCTGTGCCAAGGGCAGACAGACGCCCAACCACTGAGCCACCCGGGTGCCCTGATTCTAACGTTTTAGAAAGCCAGGTTTTGCCATCGAATTCCTCGACTTGGCAAGCGCCGGCTCTCGCTCTCCCGGCCGCTCTCTGCAGGCCCAGGCCGCCGCCCACAGGCCACCCCGCGCAGGAGCAGCAGGTCACGAGGGAGGGCAGCAACCTCCGATCGCCCAGGAGAAGGTCCCCAGGGGCAATCCCGGGCCTTCCTCACTCTCAACACCCAAAGCTGGCCAAGTAAACAAAGCTCCGAGGCATCAAGAGAAGAGGCCGGAGGGGAACAGGCCTGCGTCTCCAAGGCCTTCTGCATCCTCGCGGGGCAAACCCGGGAGGGCCGGGCCAGACCCGCGCATCATCCTCTCCCGCATCCGGCCAAGCAGGGGCTCGCGTCCCCGACCCGGGTAGTGGATCCCACCGCCCAGGCTCGGAATCAGCCAGCTGTCACGTGCTCCTCGGCTCGCCCCTAGCTCCTCCAGCACGTGCGCGGGGTCCGGCCTGCCGGCCCGGGGAGGGGGAGGGGGAGGGGGAGGGGGGGGGGGGGAGGGGGGGATGCGGCCGCCGGAAAAGGATCGAGGGCTTGCAGCAGCCGGGTTTTAGCTGCCAACGCCGCAAGTCCCTCCCGGATACAGCACAGGCCGGAGGCGGGCTCTGGGGCGGCGAGGTCACGGCCTCGGGCTCCCCAGCGGAGGGCACGGCCTGCAGCCCCAAAGCCTGGCGGCGAGTCCGGGCCCGAGTCCGGATGCTCCGCGCTAAAGGCCCCAGAGAGCACGAGTCCTTCAGGGCCCTTTCCCGCGGGCTGCTACGCAAGGGCCCCCCCGCACCTCCCACCCCGGGGCCCGTGAGCCCGGATCCGGGGTCCCGGGGGGCACCTACCCGAGACCAGCGGCTGTAAGGGACGCGCGAAGGAGACCAGGTTAGCAGCGCGCGTCTCGGCCGGCGCAGGATCCGCAAGGAGCGAGGAGGAGGCGGGGCCCGCCCGCGCCGCAGCCTCTTAGCTTCCTCTATTGTGATTGGAAACCGGATCGCCGCCCACCCCTCCCCTCGGCTCGCTCAATCCCCTTCAAGGACAAGGGCCCGAGTGTGCACCCGCGCTCTCCCTCCCCCTGGAGGAGGTCACCTTCCGAAGGCAAAGCTGCAGCCTCCCAGCTTACAGACTCTTCAACACAGAGGTCCCGTTATCTCTAACGCTTTGCCCATCTTTGTTCTGGACCCTCACGCTCTCGTTTGCATACATTTAACCCAAATAGAAAGACAATTTTATTTTGCCCATTCTGGGTCAATTTAAGAGGACCCCTGTTCTTAGGCAAGGTGTTGGTGGCAATGTTACCCTGGAATAGTACTGGTGCTTCTGGGTGCTTTGAAAAATAAAACTGATTTTTCAATGTTCATGCTCTTGGTTGTAAAGTTCATTTGGTACAGCAGTAACTCCCCCCCCGCCCCACCCCCAACACATACCCTAACTGAGCAATACTCATTGATTTCCTTCTAGCTGTCTGGCAAGATCAGTGAGGAGCAGTGCCCACCTTCTGAAGTTCCTCTACAAATATGTATGCTCTCAAGGGTAGGCTTTGATCTCAGGGAAAGATAATGGGGTAAGATGCCTTCATTTTCTCTGTCAGTCCCTGAGCCACGACAAGGCTGAAAGTTCTCATTCACCTGTGCGTTTTTAACACCCAGCTCAGTGCCTAGTACAATCCAGTGTTGGTGAATGAATGATCAAGCAGTTGGAGACACCCCTAAGATTCAGCTTCAGTTGTATTGTGTGTTTGTTTGTTTGTATAAAATGCTTTCAGGAAGAGCAAACACCCTGATGCGAAAGGACGCATTTTGTGTTAGTTCGCATTTTGTGTTCGTTTTTATGTAAATGATCATTAATCCTATAGCTAGCTGCTGCTTGCGTTTCATTTTTGTGCCAGGCATGGAAGGTACAAAACTGAATACAACACTATGCCCCCTGAGAGCTCCCAGTTCAAAAGAAGCAAGTAGGCAAATTCTTTCGATTAGAATTCAGCGTGATAGATGGTAATAGAGATTTAGTTAAAGTACAATAAAAATTCAAAGAGAGTAGTCACAAAGAAAGGGGTGTGTCTAGAGGAATTGAAAACCCTTAAGCTTGACAGAATTATAGTGACCAGGTCTTGGGGACTTTGAAGGACCCTGAAGATATGATCCAGCTACAAATTGAAACTTGGATATGAGGGAGAGAAGGAGGAGTTTGGTGGATACACTCAAGAGCATGTCATTCACCTTTAACCCAGGTTGAATCAAGACTCAAGACCTCTTTCTCATGCACGTTCCAAAACATCTACGTGTCCTGTATGTAGACTTCCAAGCCTCTCCTTATTTTCTCCCCTTTTTGCCATCCCTATTACTGTGTATCTTTGGGTGAAGGGGAAGGGGGACAGAAAAAATGAGAAGAGGTCTCTATGTCTTTCCTCTACTCTGAAGAGGTCTCTATGTCTTTCCTCTACTCTCAACTCCATTCCTTACACAACCCGTTATGAATCTTACTGATTCCAGTGAGTTTTGCCATATGCAACTCTTGATACCAGGACAGCACATAGTGCCAGTCTCAAACATTTTTGAGAATTGTATGCCCAGGCAACTTTTTTGGAAGTGTGAAGTATGAAAGCCAATTTTATATGTGCAAGGATTCAGACAGTATACTCCCCTGATGAGGTTCAGGACATGCTACGTCAAAATATGGCACCTTGACATACTGAATAGCTTAAGCTGAAGAAGTTTGACTTAACAGCAAGTGCAGGAAGGTCACTCTGACCTCCTTCCATCCTGGCCCTTCCCAGGAGAAATCTCCTAGGAGAAAGGTACCCTCTCTGTGCCAGGAGGGAGATATTCTTATCACCAAAGATAGGGAATTTGGGCCAAGAAATCTGGTTAAACAAATTTGGTAAGGTAATCTTTATTTTCCTAGTTACTTCTTCACCATTTACTACCCCTAGCTCAAACCTCTTTGTCTTGTCAAATTCTTCACAAATTTATTATTTCTTTATCTAAAAGACGCAAAAGCTTCCTGCTCTGGTTACTTTTTCTGGTCTTCATTCTTTTGTAAAGGCTCCCATATGTATCTAAAAAATTTACTAAAATTTACATGTTTTTCTCCTGTTGATCTGTCTCTAAGTTTTTTAGACCCAGTCAGGGACCCTAAGGGAGTTGAAGAAAACTTTTTCCTTCCCTGTGCCCTATACCATTCCGTTCTTTAAGAAATTGTTTGGAAGCCGAGTCTCACCTCATTGAAAAACAAGCAAAATTAGGAATCCAAGAAACGGGGAGTTATGGCAGAAAGCATAGGCAGCATAGTATAATAAGAAATAGATTGGGTCTTCACCTGGTCCCCAGCACAGAACTCCTAAAACCCTTGTAATTTCCTAAATGGTAGGAGTATCTTCTATACCTAACTAGCCCTTTCCAGCATACCTGAGTTTATGCTAATAAGGTGATTTAGTGTGACCTCCCTACTTAGCATCAGGATGAGTCTGGTCCCCCAAAAGACCAGGTGATTAGAGAGGTTCAGCTCACCCACCAACCTCTGGGATAGAGATTAGAAACTAAAGCTCTAAAAAACTCTTCTACAAGATTTGATAAGGTTCTGGGTTGGTAAACATGCTGAGAAGGCAGTGCATCCCAGTTCCATGGGGACCGAAACTCCTGTGCTTTCGGTCCTTCCAGACCTTGTCCTATGGACCTCTTCATCTGGCTTTTCAGCTGTATCCTTTACAGTATCCTTTATAATAAACTGATAATCTTGTAAGTAAGTGTTTCTCTGAGTTCTGTGAGCAACTCTAGCAAAATTAATCCAACCCTAGAATGGGGTCATGGGAACCTCTGATTTATAGCCAGACAATCAGAAGCTTAGATGACAACCTGGACTGTGTTCAGCATCTGAAGTAGGTGGGATAGGGCAGTCATGTGACACTGAACCCTTAACCTGTGGCATCTGATGTTATTTCTAGGTAGATAGCGTCAGGAATGAGTTACGTTTGTGGGCCACATGGTCAGCATCTGTTGAGAACCAGAGAAGAGCTTCGTGGCGTGGATAACAGAGGCAGTGAAGGCTAAATCAGTTAACTTAGAGATAAAACTAAATAGTTTCCAGAAATTTCATTATAATACTGAATGCAAAAGTCAAAAAAAATCTTCAAAACAGATTATTTCTTTCAAAAAATATATTTTTTTAAAGATTTTATTTATTCATGAGAGACACAGACAGAGAGAGAGAGAGAGAGAGAGAGAGAGAGAGAGACAGGCAGAGGGAGCCCAATGTGGGACTTGATCCTGGGACTCCAGGTCATGCCCTGGGCAAAAGGCAGGTGCTAAACCACTGAGCCACCCAGGAGTCCCTCAAAAAATATTTATTGAGGCTTGTGTGACAGGCACCGTTTCAGGGGTCAAGATGGACAGGATGCCTTCTAATGGCAAGCATGTATCATGTTAATAAACAAGTTAATAAAAGTGATAGGATAAAGAATATAAACATAATAATATACAACTGCTCTGTCTGTACTTTTAAAAAAGACTTTATTTAGTTATTCATCAGAGACACAGAGAGGGAGGCAGAGACAGAAGCCGACTCCCCGTGGGGAACCAAATGCGGAACTCGATTCCAGAACCCTGGGATCACACCCTGAGCTGAAGACAGACAACCGCTGAGCTATCCAGATGTCCCTGTCTGTAATTTTCCTTCCTGTAGGCCTTTGTGAACCATATTTATGTGCCATGATAAAGCCTACTGCAAAAGGTAGAGTGTTTTGCTTCCATAGTAAGTAATCCCAAACTACTGGTCTTTCTTTTTTTAACATCTTGTGCCTTTAAAAAATATTATATCCTATTGTCAGATTATCAGCTCTTGTAAGACCATATTCATGGAATTTTGGAATGGAATAGGAGCTCTGGCATAATCTAATCCAAATGAATACCCAGAGTTAGAGTGCCTGACCTCATATTACTCCTTGAGATAACAATAGAACCAGAACTAGTTTTAATCTTGCTGCTGTGTGCCTGTGGGAACTCTTTTTTTTTTTATTATTTTTTTTATTTTTTATAATAAATTTATTTTTTATTGGTGTTCAATTTGCCAACTTACAGAATAACACCCAGTGCTCATCCCGTCAAGTGCCCCCCTCAGTGCCTGTCACCCATTCACCCCCACCCCCTGCCCTCCTCCCCTTCCACCACCCCTAGTTCGTTTGTGGGAATTCTTTTAATTGGTTTTCTGTTGTTCTGTGATTATAAAACCAGACTACCTAATCTTATTAAAACTGTCAATTCCTTCCTTACTCATCTTTATATCTCCAGGTGCTATAGTATCTGACAAGATACTCTTGTGTCTCCCAGAAACATATTAAACGCAGGATACTATGATGAGCAAATAAACTCTATGAGTTAGGATTTTTGAGGCATCCCTTGGTTCACAGATTCCTTTACACTTTTTTTTTTTTTTGGGTCATTGTCCTTTATTTCCTAATTCTTTTTTTTTTTTTTAAGATTTTATTTATTTATTCATGAGAGACACAGAGAGAGAGAGAGGCAGAGACAGAAGAGAGAGAAGGCAGAGAGAGAAGCAAGCTCCATGCAGGGAGCCCGACGTAGGACTCCATCCCGGGACTCCTGGATCACACCCTGGGCGAAAGGCAGGCGCCAAACCGCTGAGCCACCCAGGGATCCCTATTTCCTAATTCTTAAGTATGTTTCTGTCAGCTGAGTTGCCTTGAAGCTGAGTTCTGGTGGGGGAGTTTTTACTCAAGTTGAAACTATAATAGTAATATTTGCATGGGGGTAGGAGATGAACCTTACCTTGGTAAGGCATCAGTCCTCTTAGGGTGATATTGAGGAGAAAATGTTCACACACACGGAATTATACAGCAGATGAAGGTGAACTTCAGGCAGGCCAGCTCCACAGAGCCAATCAGAAAGTTGAACTTTCCTTTCGCTTTCAATGGGTTGTCCTTGAGGGTGGCAGGCCACTACTTCTGGGAAGGGACGTGCCCATCCCCCATGCCCCCAGGACATTGAAAAGTCTTCACTGTGTGAAGTTCTCTGAGGACCACCAGTATTTCCCATTCCTAGAACTGTGGCCTCATATTCTTCCTGGTGCCAAGGGTTTACTTTAGTAGCTCCAAATACTTTTCTTATTTTAGAGACCCTCTAGAAGATGAGTAGTTTTTCTGTGCTCTGACCCTGCAGGTTTCAAAATACTAACTTTTTTTTTTTTTTAAAGATTTAAGTTTTAATAATCTCTACACCAATGTGGAGCTCAATCTTAACAATCCCTGAGGTCAAGGGTCCCATGCTCTACTGACTGAGCCAACCAGGCGCCCTGGTTGTGAAAAAGTGACAAAATTCTCACTTTTTATCTTTAGCAAATACAAGATTAAGAATCCAATAGAATGAAATGCTTACAATAAAATAGTCTCTGGATGCCTGGGTAGCTCAGTGGTTGAGCGTCTGCCTCAGGTCATTGATCCTGGGGTCCTGGGATTGAGTCCCACACTGGGCTCTCTGCAGGGAGCCTGCTTTCCCTGTGTCTATGCCTCTGCCTCTCTCTCTATGTTTCTCATGAATAAAATAAATAAAAATAAATTTTAAAAAAATAGTCTCCTCTCCTTTTCCCTTATGCCCAGTCTGGATCCTTAGAGCAACCACTTACACTTCCTGACTTCTTGTGTTATAGTCTAAAGCCCAGGAGAAGGTTATCACTGATATATATATATATATATATATATATATATATATATATATATATATATATATATAATTTTTCCAGATGAGGAAACTAGGCATAGAGTTAATTCTCTGCCCAAGATCACACAACTAGTAAGCAAACTGTTTTAACATTTAAGGCTCATTCTTTAAAACAGGTTTATAAATGTTTGTTTCCTTTTTAAAAATGTTACAAGAAGTCAGGAAGGTTACTAAATATTTATTCGGAAATATGATTTATTTAACTATTCTCATATTTTGAGACATTATACTTTTTACTGGGATAGATAGCATTGCATAAATACCATTGTACAAAGTCATTATCTGTTAGTTTTTTTCCTTCTTGAGGATCTCTGAAGGTGAAATGACTGGGCCTAACTATATGAGCAAATTTCCGGAACTTACCCTTTTTGCTCCCTTAGCCATGTCTGTCTTATGTAATGGTTTATTTTTGCCAGTTTATTAGGTGAAAGTGGTACTTTGCTCTGCTTTTATATGACTTTGATTATTGGTAAAGATATATACCTTATACCTTTTAAATATTTATAGAGCACTTGCTTTTTCCCCTTAAGTTTCCATTATCTGCTCATCTAATAGAATAGATATTTGTTTTGTTTTTTCACCTAGCAACTATTCACCTTATTTGTGTAAACAGTCAGGGGTTTTCTGTTCTTCTTTCACCTCTTTATCTCCTTCCATACTTAGCTTCTGGAGAGAAGAACCTGTCTGAAACCAGAGCCAGCCAAGAGAAATAAGAACTGGGTATAAGGCAGGGAAGAGAGAAACCTAGTGATGGTGTTTGAGCTTCTTCTGAACTTTTTCACTGACCACAGAAAGGGTCCTCATTGATACAGTTCTTTTGCACATTTTTAAATCGCAGAGTCATTTTTTTTTTTGGTTTCAAAACCAAAATATTAAAAGTATAAGAGATTTTTAAAAGCTTTGTATTTTGAAATAATTTTAGACTCACGCAAAGTTGCAAAAATTGTTTGGAAAGTTGCCATGTACCCATTGCTAAGCTTCCTTCAACAATAACACCTTGGTCACTATACACTATTAAAACCAAGAAATTGACATTATTATGTTACTGCATATATATTAAACTATGGACCTTATTCAGATCTCACCAGCTTTTATATGCATTGGAAAGGAGTATATAAATAAATATACTTCTTTAAATTATACACTTTTTAAATATATATATATATTAAATATTTTTTAGGTTTTTAAAAATATTTTATTTATTTATCTAAGTGAGAGAAAGCACAGAGGGAGAGGAAGAAGCAGTCTCCCTGCCAAGCAGAGACCAAGGTAGGGCTCAATCCCAGGACCCTGAGATCATGACCTGAGCAGAAGGCAGGTGATTAATCAAATAAGCCACCCACGCGTCCCTAAATATGTTTATTTATATTGAACAATTTGTGCAGCATGCAAAGATCATTTTCTAACTAAAAACTAAATATGAATATTTCAAAAAATATTGAGCACTATGTAGATTTTTAGGCAGTGCTATGGACTCAGGAATTTCATTTTTAGAGTAGAAAATGTTGCAGAGAACATATGCCTTAGGCATTTTGGCTATGGACTGTGTATTAAAGTTAGTTATTATATCCTGCTCATTATTTAAGGCAGGTTAAAATGCAATTTCCTGCAGTGTTCTTGTTGCCACAAAAGAATTTGTTTCTATCCATCAACCATCACCAGCGCTGGAAATCAGTTAATGGATTTTTGAAAGCCATTCCCCTGCAGCTGTGTTTATGCTTCACTCCAAATGCTCTTTGGTATTTCCTAAGCAAGAATATGATAAGGAATACTTTTCTTGTCTGCATATGAAAACAAACAAAAAAAGCCCCTTTTTTAGTATCTTATTTTGATTTCTCTGATCTTAGCCTTTAGGAGGAAAAAAAAAAAAAACCCAACAAAAAGGAACAACAATGAGGGGCACCTGACTGGCTCAGTTGGGAAAGCATACCACTCTTGATCTTGGGGTTGTGAGTTTGAGCCCCAAGTTGGGGATGGACGTTACTTAAAAAAAAAAAAGTTAAAAAAAAAAAAGTTTAAAGAAAGGAACAATGATGAAAAAAAAACTAAGAAAAATTACAGAAAAACAGAGAGGTGCACCAAAAGCAATGCTAAATTCTATAATCTTGATATTGCTCATTAAATGAAAATGGGTACTAATTGTAGAGAGGAAAATCAGGGAACTAATATTTATTAAGACCTGCTATGTGCTAGATGCTATACTGGTATTTTAAATGGCCCATTATAACCTTGACAGTATATTCAATAGTGTATCGATGCTATTGATCTTAAGATAATTGTCTAATAGTATTTAATGAAGAAGGGTGACAATCCAATGAAGCAACAGAATCATTTGTAAAGCTGGAGGCAGAAGAAAGCATCAATTTCTAGCTAATCAAGTGATATTGTTCAGGGACAGAACAGAATTGTCAAGAAAGAATTCTTTAAACATTGTAGTGCTACTTAGTAAGTGTGTTGGGTAGCCTAGGGACAGGATCTGTGGGCAGAAAGAGCTATACTTTTTGTTGTATGAAGCTGGTGGTTTTCTGCTTAGTGCTCAATGGGGAGGGGGATATTAGATTTTTAAATGTTTTCTTCCAATTTCTATTCATAAAACTACTTTTGCAAAATGTCTCTGGTGTTTATCACTCAGTTCAGTATTAACTACCAGTGATATACACAGGCTAGTCATGAAACCCTTTAAGAATGCAGCAACCAGCAGCATATGTGTGATTCTTATCAGAACTATGCAGGCTATAGGTTAGCCTTCTAGGCTAAAGGTAAACATTTTTCTGCTTCTATCCTCATAAATACCGTACTGTCAGGTCTTCTCATTTTAATTCCTTTAATTTTATTCTATAAATAATCTATGACTTTAGAAAGAATACATAGCAGGAAGTAAAAGTCCTCAATTTACCCATCTCCCATTCTCCTTACAGGAATCACCCTTAACAATTTTTTTGAGTCTTTTTTTTTTTTTAAGATTTTATTTCTCTATTTATTCATGAGAGACACACAGAGAGAGAGGCAGAGACACAGGCAGAGGAGAAGCAGGCTCCATGCAGGGAGCCTGATGTGGGACTTGACCCTGGGTCTCCAGGATCACTCCCTGGGCCAAAGGTGGCACTAAATCGCTGAGCCACCCAGGCTGCCCACCCTTAACAATTTTATATGCATCTTTTCTGTTTCCATATCTTAAAAGGCATCCTGACTCAGTGTATTTTGACTTATAATTTTTCAACTTTATAATTATGTAAGTGTGATAAGCATTCATTAGAAATCATACTTCAAATTTTGAATGTTGAGCTTTTCCCAGGCTAGCAGTGATTGGCATGACACTGGGCAGTGGCGCATGATCACAAGGGTAAACAATATATTTAACAACCATTCTGCCCCCATACAACCATTCTGTTTTTACTTTCAGTAAAATACTCAATAAACATGTGATATTCAATGTTTTATTATAAAGTAGGTTTGTATTAGGTGATTTTGCCCAACCATAGGCTAACATCGGTGTTCTGAGCACACTTAAGATAAATGAGGCTACGCTATGATGTTCCGTAGATTAGGTGTATTAAATGCATTTTTGACTTTTGATATTTTAAATTCACGATGAGTTTCTCAGGATGTAATCCCAACCTAAGTGAAGGAAAATCTGTAGTTCAAATTTTAAAATTTTTTTTAATTTTTAATATTTATTTATTTATTTATTTGAGACACAGAGAGAGAGAGAGAGAGGCAGAGACACAGGCGGAGGGAGAAGCAGGCTCCATGCAGGGAGCCTGACGTGGGACTCAATCCTGGGTCTCCAGGATCAGGCCCTGGACTGAAGGCAGATGCTAAACCGCTGAGTCAGACGGGCTGCCCAGAAATATTTTTTAGTATACAATATGATTTTAATAAATCCCATTCCTTTTCAGAAGTAAGTTATTTATTATTCATACTAATTGTTTTACTTTAGCAAGTTATACTTTCCAGTTTCAAATATTGAAAACCTTATATCATCAGTCAGGAATAATTTCTAATAATCCACTTTTTCCCTCTGTTTGGTATTTAATCAAAATTATTAAAATTCATTGAGTCACTGCTGTGTGTATCTGGTACCTTACTTATATCAACATATATTAACACGTTTAATTCTCATAAGAGTGCTTTAATCCACATGTTATGATTTTCCCTATTTGTAAATTGGAGAATTTGAGGCACAGAGAGGCCAAATCAACTGGCTAAGGCCACAAAGTAACTAAGTGGTGCTGCTAGGCATCAAGCCCAAGAGGGCTTGAAATCATCAGTGCTAGTCGGCTTGATGTAGTCCCTTAAGTCAACTTTTTTATTTTATGCTTCAGTTTGCATAGTTTTATGTTATGTTTCCTAATTCTCCAGAATTTTCTTCTGTAGTTTCTAATCTGCTATTTAAGTCCATCCATATATTTTCTTTATATCTTCTTGAGTGTTTCTGCATGTATGTGTGTGTGTGTATAAACTTCAATCATCTGTCATTTCATTTTTCTTTTTTAAAAAAATATTTATTTATTCATGAGAAACACACAGAGAGAGGCAGAGACCTAGACAAAGGGAGAAGCAGGCTCCCTTTGGGGAGTCTGATGCAGAACTCAATCCCAGGACCCCAGGATCATGACTTGAGCCAAAGGCGGCCGCTCAACGACTGAGCCACCCAGGCATCCCAACCATCTGTCATTTCTGTTTTCTGTTTGTATTGATTGATTTTCCCCCCTACTTAGAAGTTACAATCCCCTGCTTCTTCCCATATCTAGCAATTTTTTTTTTTTTTTTATTTTATTTTATTTTTTTTTTTTAAATTAACTTTTATTGGTGTTTAATTTACCAACATACAGAAAAACACCCAGTGCTCATCCCGTCAAGTGTCCACCTCAGTGCCCGTCACCCATTCCCCTCCAACACCCGCCCTCCTCCCCTTCCACCACCCCTAGTTCGTTTCCCCGAGTTAGGAGTCTTTATGTTCTGTCTCCCTTCCTGATATTTCCCAACATTTCTTTTCCCTTCCTTTATATTCCCTTTCACTATTATTCATATTCCCCAAATGAATGAGAACATACACTGTTTGTCCTTCTCCGATTGACTTATTTCACTCAGCATAATACCCTCCAGTTCCATCCACGTTGAAGCAAATGGTGGGTATTTGTCGTTTCTAATTGCTGAGTAATATTCCATTGTATACATAAACCACATCTTCTTTATCCATTCATCTTTCGATGGACACCGAGGCTCCTTCCACAGTTTGGCTATTGTGGCCATTGCTGATAGAAACATCGGGGTGCAGGTGTCCCGACGTTTCATTGCATCTGAATCTTTGGGGTAAATCCCCAACAGTGCAATTGCTGGGTCGTAGGGCAGGTCTATTTTTAACTCTTTGAGGAACCTCCACACAGTTTTCCAGAGTGGCTGCACCAGTTCACATTCCCACCAACAGTGTAAGAGGGTTCCCTTTTCTCCGCATCCTCTCCAACATTTGTTGTTTCCTGCCTTGTTAATTTTCCCCATTCTCACTGGTGTGAGGTGGTATCTCATTGTGGTTTTGATTTGTATTTCCCTGATGGCAAGTGATGCAGAGCATTTTCTCATGTGCATGTTGGCCATGTCCATGTCTTCCTCTGTGAGATTTCTCTTCATGTCTTTTGCCCATTTCATGATTGGATTGTTTGTTTCTTTGGTGTTGAGTTTAATAAGTTCTTTATAGATTTTGGAAACTAGCCCTTTATCTGATATGTCATTTGCAAATATCTTCTCCCATTCTGTAGGTTGTCTTTTAGTTTTGTTGACTGTATCCTTTGCTGTGCAAAAGCTTCTTATCTTGATGAAGTCCCAATAGTTCATTTTTGCTTTTGTTTCTTTTGCCTTCGTGGATGTATCTTGCAAGAAGTTACTGTGGCCAAGTTCAAAAAGGGTGTTGCCTGTGTTCTCCTCTAGGATTTTGATGGAATCTTGTCTCACATTTAGATCTCTGATCCATTTTGAGTTTATCTTTGTGTATGGTGAAAGAGAGTGGTCCAGTTTCATTCTTCTGCATGTGGATGTCCAATTTTCCCAGCACCATTTATTGAAGAGACTGTCTTTCTTCCAATGGATAGTCTTTCCTCCTTTATCGAATATTAGATGGCCGTACATTTCAGGGTCCACTTCTGGGTTCTCTATTCTGTTCCATTGATCTATGTGTCTGTTTTTGTGCCAGTACCACACTGTCTTGATGACCACAGCTTTGTAATACAACCTGAAATCTGGCATTGTGATGCCCCCAGCTAAGGTTTTCTTTTTTAAAATTCCCCTGGCTATTCGGGGTCTTTTCTGATTCCACACAAATCTTAAAATAATTTGTTCTAACTCTCTGAAGAAAGTCCATGGTATTTTGATAGGGATTGCATTAAACGTATAAATTGCCCTGGGTAACATTGACATTTTTACAATATTAATTCTGCCAATCCATGAGCATGGAATATTTTTCCATCTCTTTGTGTCTTCCTCAATTTCTTTCAGAAGTGTTCTATAGTTTTTAGGGTATAGATCTTTTACCTCTTTGGTTAGGTTTATTCCTAGGTATCTTATGCTTTTGGGTGCAATTGTAAATGGGATTGACTCCTTCATTTCTCTTTCTTCAGTCTCATTGTTAGTGTATAGAAATGCCATTGATTTCTGGGCATTGATTTTGTATCCTGCCACGCTACCAAATTGCTGTATGAGTTCTAGCAATCTGGGGGTGGAGGCTTTTGGGTTTTCTATGTAGAGTATCATGTCATCGGCGAAGAGGGAGAGTTTGACTTCTTCTTTGCCAATTTGAATGCCTTTAATGTCTTTTTGTTGTCTGATTGCTGAGGCGAGGACTTCCAGAACTATGTTGAACAGCAGTGGTGAGAGTGGACATCCCTGTCTTGTTCCTGATCTTAGGGGAAAGGCTCCCAGTGCTTCCCCATTGAGAATGATATTTGCTGTGGGCTTTTCGTAGATGGCTTTTAAGATGTCGAGGAAAGTTCCCTCTATCCCAACACTCTGAAGGGTTTTGATCAGGAATGGATGCTGTATTTTGTCAAATGCTTTCTCTGCATCTAATGAGAGTATCATATGGTTCTTGGTTTTTCTCTTGCTGATATGATGAATCACATTGATGGTTTTACGAGTGTTGAACCAGCCTTGTGTCCCAGGGATAAATCCTACTTGGTCATGGTGAATAATTTTCTTAATGTGTTGTTGGATCCTATTGGCTAGTATCTTGTTGAGAATTTTTGCATCCATGTTCATCAGGGATATTGGTCTGTAATTCTCCTTTTTGGTGGGGTCTTTGTCTGGTTTCGGAATTAAGGTGATGCTGGCCTCATAGAACGAATTTGGAAGTACTCCATCTCTTTCTATCTTTCCAAACAGCTTTAGTAGAATAGGTATGATTTCTTCTTTAAACGTTTGATAGAATTCCCCTGGGAAGCCATCTGGCCCTGGACTCTTGTGTCTTGGGAGGTTTTTGATGACTGCTTCAATTTCCTCCCTGGTTATTGGCCTGTTCAGGTTTTCTATTTCTTCCTGCTCCAGTTTTGGTAGTTTGTGGCTTTCCAGGAATGCGTCCATTTCTTCTAGATTTCCTAATTTATTGGCGTACAGCTGTTCATAATATGTTTTTAAAATCGTTTGTATTTCCTTGGTGTTGGTAGTGATGTCCCCTTTCTCATTCATGATTTTATTAATTTGAGTCTTCTCTCTCTTCTTTTTAATAAGGTTGGCTAATGGTTTATCTATCTTATTAATTCTTTCAAAGAACCAACTCCTGGTTCTGTTGATCTGTTCCACAGTTCTTTTGGTCTCGATATCATTGAGTTCTGCTCGAATTTTAATTAACTCTCTTCTTCTGCTGGGGGTGGGGTCTATTTGTTGCTTTTTCTCTAGTTCCTTTATGTGTAAGGTGAGCTTTTGAATTTGAGATCTTTCCAGTTTTTGAATGTATGCTTGTATTGCGATGTATTTCCCCCTCAGGACTGCTTTTGCTGCATCCCAAAGATTTTGAACGGTTGTATCTTCATTTTCATTAGTTTCCATGAATCTTTTTAATTCTTCCTTAATTTCCTGGTTGACCTTTTCATCTTTTAGCAGGATGGTCCTTAACCTCCACGTGTTTGTGGTCCTTCCATATTTCTTGTTGTGATTAAGTTCTAATTTCAAGGCATTATGGTCTGAGAATATACAGGGGACTATCCCGATCTTTTGGTATCGGTTCAGACCCGATTTGTGACCCAGTATGTGGTCTATTCTGGAGAAAGTTCCATGTGCACTTGAGAAGAATGTGTATTCAGTTGAGTTTGGATGTAAAGTTCTGTAGATATCTGTGAAATCCATCTGGTCCAGTGTATCATTTAAAGCTCTCGTTTCTTTGGAGATATTATGCTTAGAAGACCTATCCAGGGTAGAAAGAGCTAGATTGAAGTCACCAAGTATAAGTGTATTATTATCAAGGTATTTCTTGAGTTTGGTTATTAATTGGTTTAAATATTTGGCAGCTCCCACATTCGGGGCATATATATTGAGGATTGTTAAGTCCTCTTGTTGGATAGATCCTTTGAGTATGAGATAGTGTCCCTCTTCATCTCTCACTATAGTCTTCGGGGTAAATTTTAATTTATCTGATATAAGGATGGCAACCCCTGCTTTCTTTTGAGGACCATTTGAATGGTAAATGGTTCTCCAACCTTTTATTTTCAGGTTGTAGGTGTCCTTCTGTCTAAAATGAGTCTCTTGTAGACAGCAAATAGATGGGTCCTGCTTTTTTATCCAGTCTGAAACCCTGCGCCTTTTGATGGGGTCATTAAGCCCGTTCACATTCAGAGTTACTATTGATAGATATGAGTTTAGTGTCATCATATCTATTCAGTCCTTGTTTTTGTGGATTGTTCCACTGAACTTCTTCTTAAAGGGGAATTTTAAGAGTCCCCCTTAAAATTTCTTGCAGAGCTGGTTTGGAGGTTACATATTCTTTCAGTTCCTGCCTGTCTTGGAAGCTCTTTATCTCTCCTTCCATTTTGAATGAAAGCCTTGCGGGGTAAAGTATTCTTGGTTGCATGTTCTTTTCACTTAGGACCCTGAATATATCCTGCCAGCCCTTTCTGGCCTGCCAGGTCTCTGTGGAGAGGTCTGCTGTTACCCTAATATTCCTCCCCATAAAAGTCAGGGACTTTTTTTCTCTTGCTGCTTTAAGGATCTTCTCCTTATCTTTGGAATTTGCAAGCTTCACTATTAAATGTCGAGGTGTTGAACGGTTTTTGTTGATTTTAGGGGGGGATCTCTCTATTTCCTGGATCTGAATGCCTGTTTCCCTTCCCAGATTCGGAAAGTTTTCAGCTAGGATTTGTTCAAATACATATTCTGGCCCTCTGTCCCTTTCCGCGCCCTCGGGAACCCCAATTAAACGTAGGTTTTTCTTCCTCAGGCTATCATTTATTTCCCTTAATCTATCCTCATGGTCTTTTAATTGCCTGTCTCTTTTTTCCTCAGTTTCCCTCTTTGCCATCAACTTGTCTTCTATGTCACTCACTCGTTCTTCCACCTCGTCAAGCCTCGTCGTTAGGACTTCTAGCTTGGATTGCATCTCATTTAATTGATTTTTAATTTCTGCCTGATTAGATCTAAATTCTGCAGTCATGAAGTCTCTTGAGTCCTTTATGGTTTTTTCTAGAGCCACCAGTAGCTGTAAAATAGTGCTTCTGAATTGGCTTTCTGACATTGAATTGTAATCCATATTTTGTAACTCTGTGGGAGAGTGGGCTGTTTCTGATTCTTTTTTTTGAGGGGTTTTCCTTCTAGTCATTTTGCTCAGTGCAGAGTGGCCAAAAACAAGTTGTATTGGGAAAAGGAGAAAAAGAGAGAGAAGGAAAGAAAAGAGAAAAAGAAAAAAGAGAAAGAAGAAAAAAATAGGGGAAAAAGAAGAAAAAGAAAGAAAAAGAAAGGAGAAAAAAGAAAAAAGGGGGGGTGGGGGAAGCAATCAGAAATCAAGAAGAAAGAGAGAAAAAAAAGCGCAAAACAAAACAAAACAAAAAAAACAAAAACAAAAACAAAAAAACAAAAAACAAAAAAAAACCACGGGGGAGTATCTTCCGATTCTGTGTAGTTTAAGTCCCTTGACTTCCCTTGGAACTGGTCCGTCTCGCTGGTCTTCTGGGGGAGGGGCCTGCTGTGCTGATTCTCAGGTGTTGGCACTTGGGGGAGCTGCTCTGCCCCTGCCTGGTGCAGGGCTCGGTGGGGGTTGTTGACCCCGTGAGGCCCCGGGAGGAAGCCACAGTGGCGGGGGCAGCTCTGGGACCCTGGATCCAGCCCCCGCAGTAGCTCCGGGGCTCTCCGTCTGCAGGGCCTGGGGGCTCCGGGGCGGGGCCGCTGATCTGCTCAGTTCCAGGCAGGAGCGTCCTTGCTGTCCTGGGCCCTCCCGGCCTCTGCCTGTCCCGGGGGAGGCCGGATCCTGGGCTGTGTCCCGGCGCCCTGTGCTCCGGAGCCTGCGCTGTTGGATTCGCGCTCCCGGCGGTGCAGCCCCCTCCGCGGAGCCGCCGCCCGAGCCCCTCCGAGCTGTTCCCGGAGCCCCGCAGCCCCCTCCGCGGAGCTTCTTCCTCCGCCCGAGCCGCCGCCGCCGAGCTGTTCCCGGAGCCCCGCAGCCCCCTCCGCGGAGCCGCCGCCCGAGCCCCTCCGAGCTGCTCCGGGTCCCGCCGAGCGCTGCAGCCCTTAGGGAGCTCGGCGCACTCCCCGGGGCGCAGTTCCTCTGTTACTGTCCCAGGGAGCCCGAGGGCGTCCCCGCCTTTCTGGGGCTCCTGCTCCAATTCCCGGGGAGCCCCTTTCCGCGGGGAAGGTTGGTGCAGCTCCTGCTCCTCCGGGACGGGGCTCTCCTGTCCTGGGGACACTCGCCCCGGCCTCAGCCCGGCTCCTCGGGCCCCTCCCCCTTGGAGGCCTTTTGTGTCTTTATCTCTTTTTCCCCGTCTTCCTACCTTGATAGAAGCGCGAACTCTTCTCACTGGAGCGTTCCAGCTGGTCTCTCTTTAAATCTCAGGCCGAATTCGTAGGTTTTCAGGATGATTGGATGGTTTTCTAGGTAATTTGCTGAGGACCAGGTGACCTGGAGACCCTACTCCTCCGCCATCTTGCCCCTCCCCTCCCATATCTAGCAATTTTTTATTGGATGCTGGAGATAGTAATTTGAATGTTACTATGTTAAAGTGTCTAGATTGTGTTGCATTCTATAAAGAGTGTTGAAGTTTGTTTGGAAAGCAATTAAGTCACTCACGGATCAGCTTGATCCTGTTGAGGCTTGTTCTTAAGCTCTGTCAGAGCAAGTCTAGAGCAATTTTACTCTGGTAGGTTTATAGGTATTAACGAGGTGTTAACACTTCTGGGGTGTGCACTGAAACCTGGGTCTTCAGCAGAATCTCTATACAGTGGCTGATCAGATTTCAAATACCACCAAATTTCATTTGGGTTCTGGGAGTCATTCCATTTATATTTCCTTAGAAGTTTTTCTTTGCTGACCTTTTCTGTCTTATGCGTGCCCCACGTGTTCCACAGCTGCCTCAAGTTTCCTGGATGCCAATCCCTGTCTCTTCTGCTTGCTGAGGATTTGGGGCTCTGCTTGAATTCTTTCTACTTACATTATAGCCCCCAAAATGCTTCCAGGGAGGAAGTTAGAGCAACTCCATGGCTCATCTTCTTTCCTGTTTTCTAGAGATCACATGCCTGTTTTCCAATATCTAAAAACTGTGGTTTCTTCTGTTTTGTCTGGTTTTCTAGTTGTTTACATTTGCAATTCCAGCATCATTTTACTCTACTATGACCCCATATCCACTTCATAAGCAATCCCTGAGGAAAATTCTCAATTTCTTATTGTATCAGAATAAAATAGGTGCTTCAAATGGTTAAGGTATGGGCTGATATTCATGGCATCACATATTTAGAAGGATTTTGGAAGGTGATGCTTAGGTGGTTCAGTTGGTTAAGCGTCCAACTCTTGATTTCGACACAGATTGTGATCTCAGGATTGTGAGATTGCATCCTAATGGGCTCTGTGCTCAGCTTGGGGTCTGCTTGGGATTCTCTCTCTCTTCTCTCCCTCTGCCCCTCCCCCAGCTCTCATGCATGCTTTTTTCTCTCTCTTTCTAAAATAAGTAAATAATTTTTTTTAAAAAAAGTCTTTAAAATGAAGCATTTTGGTAGATTTTGAATTTTCAGTAGGGAGGGGTGATGTTGAAGAGTCTGTGTATTTAATGAATATCAAGTGACTCTGATACAGGTTTCTATAGCACACATTTTGTAGAAGACTGTATTATCTCCTAAAAAGTCTCAGGCTTACCTTTGACTCCCTAGTTGCACCTCCCTTACTCCTGAAATAAAGCACATACAGTTCAATACCAAATGCTTTGATCAAGGTGACAGGCAAGCGTAGGCATCCTTATTGGATGATGATCACAAGTGTACATTCTTAGATCACCTGGGCTTGAATCCAGGCTTTCCATTATTGGCTAAGAGAGTAGGGAGACTAATCTTTCTGAAGCTTTCCCATCTGTAAAATGAACATAAAAATGGCACTGGATAGGGGCCCTTGGGTGGCTCAGCTGGTTAAGCATCTGCCTTCAGTTCAGGTCATGATCCAGGGTCCTAGGATTGAGCCCTGCTTCAGGTGCCCTGCTTGGTGGGGAGCCTGCTTCTCCTTCTCCCTCTGCTGTTTGCTCCCTCTGCTTGTGCTCTCTCTCTCTCTCTCTCTCCCTCAAATAAATAAATACAATCTTTAAAAAAATGGTATTGGATTGTTGTGAAGTATATGCCCTATAACAGGAACCAGTAGAGAACTAATAATCTTGGCTGTATAATCTTTGAAGTCTTTTCTTAGCCTGAACAGAGGCAAGGTCTTTTTCTTGCTTCCTTCCTTCCGTTGTGCATTTAGCATGTGGGGAGCAGCACTGGTGAGCCCGTGCATGTGAAAGGGGCAATCTGGAATAGTGTGATGCTCTATCTACTTACAACAGGCAGGTAGAACTTCCTTATTTATCTGTGAACTGCCAACTTGTCGAGACCCGTCTTTCATCCTGTATTCTCAGTGCCTAAAACAATTTAAAGCATATTGTAGAAAATAAGTCAGTGATTTATTTTGACTTTTAAAATAGATGAATCAATGAAAATTTTATGCTGCTCCTCTTACTGCTCCTGCTTTTCTTTCCCTCTTCTTCCTCTTCTCATTCTCCTCTTCCTCCTTCACCTTCATCTTTGTCTTCAATTATTTCTCTGTCTTCATCTTTGAAGCTTCTTCTATTGCACTCCTGACCTCGCTTTCTAGGCACAGGTTTTGAGCAGGTCTGGCAGTAGATGTTTACAGGCCTTTCAAAATCTTCCCAAGCTCAAGTGGATGATTTACATATCAGGGCAACCTGAGATAGATGTCTCCACTTTGAATGTTCCACCAGTGGGAGGAGGAAAGGTCATCTTAGGGCATTCTCTTAGAGTACAATTACACCAAGCTGTGGACCTGTAAAAGGACAGAACAAGAACCTATACTGGTCACTGTTACATTTCCACATTCCTGGCACACAGTAACCATGCAATAAATATTTGATAGATACAATTTTTTTTTAGCATCTCTCACTATGCTATTAACACTTCCTTGAATCCCAAGCTTTATAGTATCCTTCACGGCTGGCTTTGCTAGTGTATATCTGTCTAATTTAAAGGGTCCACAGTACAAAATTTGCCTTTACTTTGATGTTTTAAGATCAAGCATTATTAATTCATCTCTGCTATGGACTGAATGTTTATGTCCCTCCGAAATTCATATATCGAAACCTAATCTCCCGTGTGATGGTATTCAGAGGTGGGCCCTTGGGAGGGGATGAGCATGGAGCCCCTCCTAAATGGGATCTGTGTTCTTTTTTTTTTTTTTTTAAGATTTTATTTATTTATTCATGAAAGAGGGAGAGAGAGAGAGAGAGAGAGAGAGAGGGAGAGGCAGAGACACAGGCAGAGGGAGAAGCAGGCCCCATGCAGGGAGCCCGAAGTGGGATTCCATCCCAGGATTCCAGGATCACGCCCTGGGCCAAAGGCAGGTGCTGAACTGCTGAGCCACCCAGGGATCCTTGGGATCTGTTCTTAATAAAGACATCCCAGAGAGCTCCTGCCCCCTTCTGCCATGTGAGGACACAGAAAAGCTGGCAGGCGTCTATGAACCAGGAAGTGGGCTCTCACCAGAACTGGATGTGCCAGTACCTTGATCTTAGACTTCAAGACTGTGAGAAATAGGTGGGTGGGGCGTTGAGGTAACCAGGTGACGGGCATTAACGGAGGGCACGTGACATGATGAACAATGGGTGTTATACAATATGTTGTCAAATTGAAATTAAATTTAAAAAACTGTGAGAAATAAGTTTCTATTGTTTATAAGCTATCCAGTCTACGGTGTTCTTTTATAACAACCCAAACTGACTAGGATAGTGCTTACCTGATCCTTCCTAAGATTGATTATTAGCTCTCCTTTCATCTATCCTTAATGTTAATGCTTCCCAGGATTCAGTCTGATGTCAGAATCTCACCTCCCTCTCCCCATGTTGCTCAGGCTATTAGCCATGATTCTGGTGACATCAACAATTCCTTATCTGTGGTCTTTATCTCTTGCCCAGACCTCTCTCTGGGACTCAGACCTCTATTTCCAGCTATCTCCTGGGTAGATTTGTCTGGAAACTTTCCAAGTCACTTCAGAAACAGCCTGTTCATGAAGGGCCTCCAGAGCATGCTATTCTTTCCTTTCAGCAGTTGTCAGAGATTGAGAATATTTTAGCCACGAGCAAATTCTTTCTCTTGAATGTATGTCTTAAAATGTAATGGAAAATATTTTTATAAGCCTAGACTATGAATACTGCTTATGGTGTTTGCTTGGGGAGGGAATTGAGTGACTGGGGTAGTATGGGAAGAGAAGTTATATTTCACTGTGTAGCTTTTAAAATTTTATGCCGTACACGTGTACATCTATTTAGGGATATTTATTTACAGAATAATAATGAAAAGCATAATGAAAGGAATGATAGATATTTACCAGAAAAATTCACCTATCAAAAACTGACGCTCACCCAGAAGGAGCTGCCTCCTTCCTTTTCAAAGTACACTTTGCTGAGAGAGAGAAAAATGGGATAATTTATTCATAGGTACGTGCTCTTTTAAAATAAGCTTGTTCAAAGGCAGTGAGATTGTTTCAAGTTCTTCTGAAAACAAGTTCAAGGGTGTCTAAACTTTAAGCGCTTACTCATTTACTCACAAGCATTTCTGAGCTCCAGGCACTGTGTGGAGACCTGAGGACACAAAATTTAATCACTCACCGTTCCTGAACTCAAATTGCTGCAAGTCTGGAGACCAGGAAGTGGTGTGCTCCAGAGCAGGGGAGACTTGGGCCTTCCGGCCTGGCAGGGAGAGCAGAGGGTTTAGGTGGTTGGGGAAGGCTTCCTGATAAATGGAGATCTGTCCTCACTCCTAAGACTGAGCTGAACAAAAACTTCAGTTCAGTCTTAGGAGAGGAGAAGAGAGAGGAACGAATCGGGGCAAAGACCTTGCAACATGAAATGGTAGAGTAGGGATCCCTGGGTGGCGCAGCGGTTTGGCGCCTGCCTTTGGCCCAGGGCGCGATCCTGGAGACCCGGGATCGAATCCCACGTCGGGCTCCCGGTGCATGGAGCCTGCTTCTCCCTCTGCCTGTGTCTCTGCCTCTCTCTCTCTCTCTGTGACTATCATAAATAAATAAAAATTAAAAAAAAAAAAAAAAGAAATGGTAGAGTATGTGGGATCCCTGGGTGGCGCAGAGGTTTGGCGCCTGCCTTTGGCCCAGGGCGCGATCCTGGAGACCCGGGATCGAATCCCACGTCAGGCTCCCAGTGCATGGAGCCTGCTTCTCCCTCTGCCTATGTCTCTGCCTTGTCTCTGCCTCTCTCTCTCTCTGTATGACTATCATAAATAAATCATAAAATAAAATTAAATTAAAAAAAAAAAGAAATGGTAGAGTATGAACTATGGGGCCACAAGGGATTTTGAGCCTTCAGCATGAAGGACAAGTTATGGTTTTAGACACAGCGTCTTCCTGAACCTAATTCAGGAACTCAGGCCGTGTGTCTGCCTTTGAGCCAGGGGGTATCCTCTTTCCTAATATTTCTACTTCCTGAAAAGGTTTTGGTTCCTTTTTACACTGTCTAAAATTGTATCCATTCATCTAAGCCTTCCAAACCTTTGAGTAGATCCAATTTTACATGAAAGTCTCTGAATTTTTATGTAAAATTGTCTATCTATGCCCCCTGTGCATTTTTCTGAGCGGGGAAGACCAGGTATCTCTTCAGCAGTTTGCAAATGGGTCATTCCCTTTCTTTCTTTGACAATCTCTCTCTCACACACACACCCTACTCAAAATGTAAATACTTATTTAGTTATAAGCTTTTAAAATGCAGATAACTCTGGGGGAGTTGAAATAACTCTCAACTATTCTAGCAGTTCCCAAATATTGGATAACCACCACAGTGGGTGAACACTACTTTGCCCATCTAAAGTGAATTTCTGGTGGCTCCATGTTGGGTGATCAGGCCTTCCTGGGTGCACAGACAGTACTATTTTTTCCCTTGAGGCCTCTGCACAAACACATGTAAACCCTTGAATTGAAAGGTGCTTATGTGGCCTTTCAAAGAACCCCTGTCCTGTTTACCCAGCCACAAATCCACCTCGCTGCCAGTGACTTTCCCTGGGCAACCACTTCATGTTATGTGTGTGCTGCAAAAACTCAGCCTGTTAGCAAATATTTAAGAGTAAATAGATAATGTTAGGGGAAAATTGTACTAAGTAAACTAGGCCAAAAGTGTATTTATTTCCTGCCTAAACAACATTTAGTTTCTTTCAATGCTATTTTTTAAAAAGCACTTTTTGTTAGTTTGGAAAAAAAAAAACAAAAACAAAAACCTTACAGATTTCTAATGGGAGATGGCAGTTTTCTCCCTAATGTGGTGCACATACAGGGAAGGAGAAATGAGAAGGTATGTGAGATGGACAAATGCATTATCTGAGAGAGGTAAAGAGCACAGTCGTTTCCTAAATTAATTGATTCTTACATTCTTTCTTTACTAAGCCAGTTAATCATGTCTGAGCACTTCAAGCTTACTATGATTCTATTTGTCCTAAAATGAAACTGACAGAAAGAAAATAGTACAATGGATAGTTTAATCGTTAAAGATGCCATATTAAAGAAGAATATAATGCACTTCCATTGTAATGAACAAACACTTTTTCTTCTTTGGTAAAATCTTCCTTTCTTTTTTGCTTGCCTATGTTTATGACACAACCTTTATTATCAATTTAATTTTTTTCCCTTCTAAAACACTCCAGGAATGAATGATAATTTCATTGATTATATTGATTTCTGACATGTATTTTTGTTTCAGTAGAGCACAGTGATTAAGAACTGGATCTTGGGAGGAAGGAGAAATCACATTATGGTATCAGTTTTGCTATTAATTGTCTGTGTGGACTTAACATACCACCTTCTCTGTTATATTCGATTAACTTTATCTAAAAATTAGGAAAATGAGAGGATTTAACTCCTAAGGTTGTTTTGAGAATCACATAAATAAATGGAGATGAAGTTCAATCTCTAGTTAGTTATGTTTATTGTGCATGTATTTATGCTTCTATTACAAGTATGCCACATGATTTATACATTTTTTAAAAGATTTTATTTATTCATGAGAGACCCAGAGAGAGAGAGGCAGAGACATAGGCAGAGGGAGAAGCAGGCTCGTCTCAGGGAGCCCGATGCAGGACTTGATCCTGGATCCTGAGATCAGGCCCTGCGCTAAAGGTAGACGCTCAACCGCTGAGCCACCCGCGTGTCCCAAGGATTTATACATTTTTGCATTAGATGTGAATCTATGGTTTTAGAAGTCAGTGTGGTGGTGATAAGGGTTGTAAAAGAAAGGGATCTTGATGGGGCCCTGGTTCTGATAATGTTCATACTGTACATCAAGGTTTTAGCTACACAGGTATGTTCACTTTGTGAAAATTTATCATCGGTGTGGCTGCGATTGGTACACATTTCTGTATGTATATCATATTGCAGTTACAAGTTTGTGCAAAAAAAAGCAACAAAAGAAAAAGGAAGATGTGAATATTATGCACTTTGATTCAAAGTGGCTTACAAACATTAATTTTGCTCTTTGGAGGAAACCCCAATTCTGAAAGGAATGCAAATTCTAAAGGTATTTAATCTGAGGAATTGGCCACAGATGACTCTTTGGATATATACAAATCTCAGAATAGTTTTTAATGCATATTGTGTATATATTGAATTGAAAAATTGCAGGATAAACATATATAAAATATACTTTATGGGAAAATACTGGTTTCATAAGTTTTGAGAAAATGCATAGTGAATATGCAAAAGGGGCACATAGAAGTAGGAAAGAAACGATGCCTGGGGATTGTTTTTTGAAGAACATAATTTTAAGCAAGGTAGGTATGTGGATTGAGAAAGAATGAAGCAAAAGATTTTTAACAGGAAGAATTCGAGTAAAGTATGGAAGTGTGAACAAAAGCAATGAGCACAGGAAAGCAAAGGGTTTGTTAGACTGTATTGAGGGAAGAGTGTTGCAGATGGGAAATGCTGAATGTGGAGCAGTTTTGTAGAAGGCCTTAACTGTTAGGAAACCATACGAGTTCTGTTTGTGATGGGGCAAAGCATAAGCATTCTTATGATTCTTGTGCAATGTCAGTAGAACCTGACCCTATATTTTACACATTGTTTTGGAATTTGAGACACAATACAAAATAATAGCCACCTAAATACTACTCTGTAGTGTACATACCTACTTCTTTTTTTCTCTTTTTAAATTGAAGTAAAATTAATATCCAGTGTTATAGTAGTTTCAGGTATACTGTATAATGATTTGGCAATTCTATACATTACTCAATGCTCATTAAGAGATGTGTGCTCTTCTGGGTGTTATGCTATATGTTGGCAAGTTGAACTCCAATAAAAAAAATTTTTTAAAAAAGAGATGTGTGCTCTTAAATACCTTTACTATTTCATGCATCCCCTCCCCAACTCCCCTCTGACAACCCCCAGTTTGTTCTCTGTGTTTGAGTCTGTTTTTGTTTGTCTTTTTTCTATGTTTGTTCATTTTGTTTTTTAAATTCCATATATGACTGAAACCATATGATAGTTATCTTTCTCTGTCTGACTTTTTTTTACTTAGCATTATACCCGTTAGGTCTATCCATGTTGTCAGAAATGGCAAGATCTCAGTCTTTGTTATGGCCAAGTACTCTTCCACTGTGTGTGTGTGTGAGTGTGTGTGTGTGTGTATACCATGTTCATCTATGGAGGACACTTGGGTTGCCTCCATATCTTGGCTACTGTAAATAATGCTGCAATAGATATAGGGATGCATACAGCCTTTCAAATTAATGTTCCTGTTTACTTTGGGTAAATTCCAAGTAGTTACTAGAATACTTTGTTTTTGTTTATTGGACTACAATTGATTATTACTCAGCTGTAAAAAAAGAATGAAATCTTGCCATTTGCAGCAACATGGATGGACCTAGAAGGTATGATGCTGAGTGAAATAAGTCAGAGAAAAACAAATACATGATATTTCACTCACATGTGGAATTTAAGAAATAAAACAAATGAACCAACAAAGGAAAAGAAAGACAAAAAAACAGACTCTTAAACAAAATAGTGGTTGCCGGGGGCACCTAAGTGGCTCAGTCTGTTAAGCACCTGCCTTCATCTCAGGTCATGACCCCAGGGTCCTGGGATAGAGTCCTGAGTCAGGTCCTGGGATCAGGGAGTCTGCTTCTCCCTCTCCCTATGCCCCTCCCCTTGCTTGAGCACTCTGTCTCTTAAATAGATAAATAAAATCTTTCTTTTTTTAAAAGATTTTATTTATTTATTTGTGAGAGACACAGAAGAGAGAGAGGCAGAGACATAGGCAGAGGGAGAAGTAGGCTCCATGCAAGGAGCCCAACATGGGACTCGATCCTGGGTCTCCAAGATCATGCCCTAGGCTGAAGAGGGCGCTAAACCGCTGAGCCACCTGGGCTGTGCGAAAGATAAAATCTTAAAAAAAAAGGTGGCTGCCAGAAGAGAGGTGGCTGGGGGGATGGGTGAAATGAATAAAAGGGACTAAGTATATACTTACAGTGATGAGCGCTCATGTATAGAATTTTTGAATCATTATACTAAGATTATACACATGAAAATAATCATTATATACCTGAAAATAATATAAAACTGTATGTTAATTTTACTTTAATTAAAAAATAAATAAATGCACGCATGCATAAATAAGTAAATAAATACCACTGTGTAGCATAGCCCATAAAATTCCAGGGATGGAATTGGTATTTGGAAAAATTTCAAGCACCTTACACAGAATTACCAAAGTAAGATTAATTGATTTTTACTGTAGTTTATTAAAACCAGCATTCTTTATCTGGAAATTAAAACAAATTGTTCCTTATCTGCAAGTCCAAATTAAACAATTGTCTGGAAATGGTAATGCTTTAGCTTCTGAACCTTTCTAAGGACAACAAATAACTGGAAATGCAAGTATGGGCCAAAGTTTAAAGACTTCTGTCTGACAATCTCTTGCAACAGTAGCTGCAGTCATGTTGGGACTATCAGCAATGTTTTTAAACACTGTCACCTACTGGAAATTTGCTTGAAATGCTCAACATAGTGGTAAATGAGAACCCCCACTGTATTTCATTTTACCAACATCTATCTCTTTCTATCCTTCCCACCAAATCAATCATGGCTGGAAGCTAAGGGAACAAGGATACATAACATCAGTGCTGACAATTTGTGTTTTTCTGTTTATTTATTTTTTATTTATGATCACTCAATATGTTTAACATTATTGATGTTTTTCTTATCTTCTCATTAGATGACAGAGTGCCAGGAAGATGAGTTTTAAACTGAGACAGATCTGGTTCAACCAGAACTCTGCCACATGCTAACTTCTGTAGTTTTACATATGGTGCTCAGTCCTTCTAAACCTCAGTTTACTCAACTATGAATAGGAACATTCTCAACGTTACAGCTAAAATATAAACCACTAGTTAAATGGTATGCTTTTAATAAACTATGGTTATTTATAGAAACTATGACAATAATAAATACAAGGAAAATGGTTTGGAGGTTTAAGTCAGCTTTTATTGAGGAATTCATTTGGGATCTTGGTCCAGGTTCCTTGGATATATTTTTTAAGTAGCTTCTGCAAGGCCAACGTGCCTGGGAGCATTGACTAAAGACCACCAGGGAGAATGTATTAAAGAAGCAACTATGAAGCAATTATGCTGTGCAAGAAGCCTGTTGTTAATGGCTTTTAAAGCCCTTAAGGTTGACATCTTTTCCAGGAACCATACACAGGCAGCTAAGACAGGCAACATTTTGCTTAGGGCAAAAAAGAGGACTTTTCTTCACTCTATACCCAGAGAATACTTAACTTCCAACACGAGAGTTGTATTTTCTCTTCCCTGTTTATACAAAGGGATGATTAGATGTTTTCTTTATTTTTTATTTTTTTTAAATATTTTATTTATTTATTCATGAGACACACACACACACACACACACAGAGAGAGAGAGAGAGAGAGAGAGAGAGAGAGAGAGAGGCAGAGACACAGGCAGAAGGAGAAGCAGGCCCCATGCAGGGAGCCCAATGTGGGATTCTATCCTGGGTCTCCAGGATCGCCCTGGGCTGAAGGCGGCGCCAAATGGCTGAGCCTCGGGGGCTGCCCAGATGTTTTCTTTAAACACCAACTCCTACCTTCTTCCCAGATCTCAATGACAAAACAAACGAACCCAAACCAAAACAAAACCACAACAACCAATCAATGAACCTGAAAGTGCAATATGCATTAAACATATTTATCCATGTCCTTGTGTATGAGGAATGGATTCTCAACTTCTTTTTTGTGAGAAGTAGAGGGGAGCAGAGAGGGAATCGCAAACAGGTTCCAGGCCTGAACTCACAACCCTGAGATCATGACCTGAGCCAAAATCAAGAATTGTATGCTTAACCAGTGGAGCCACCAGGCACACCTGGAGTCTCAGCTTCTCCAAGGGGGGACTGCCACTTATCAGCAGAGAGAATGTCTTTAAGTCCATCAGGTTCACTTTTATAGCTGCCATCAGGTTCTTAGTTTGTACAATCTAGATCTCATACCATCTTTTGTCAATTAAAAGCTCAGCTTATCAGAGGCACTAGTGGTGAAGGTTTGCCTGAGACAGGTCCAGGCACGAAGAGAAGTAGACATTTGGGCTTCCAGGAGCTAAGGTCTCTGTTAGCACGTTTGCTATCATAGTTACCAAAGGGATCCTACTCCCAGATATATTCTGGGTAACTCTGGACTAGTTGGCCAGCCTGACCATGTTTGATCATCAGCTCTGGAAGCAAAGGATCCTTAAATCTCTGTTGGGGTATTCTTACTATTTTTATATAGGAATATTCATCTTCATCATTTATCTCCTCCCCTTTAAAGTTCATAACTGAGTCCAAACACTAGAAACATCAATGATCAATTGTTCTAAAAAGATAACTTTTATGATCATCTATTTAAGATGATATACAGTTGTAATGATGGAAGGACAGTTTGATGCAGCATCTGGTTCATGGTGATGGGTGATTGCTGGTGAGAGCAGAGGAGCTTCATCTGTGGACAGTGTGGGGTAGATGGACTCTATAAATTAGCATCATCAGTTTGTAGATACTGAAAAAGAAAATTAGCTAATAAGTTCATCCATATTAACCACTTGGAGGAAGACAATAAAAAATGGTAATTTCATCTTCAGAAGAAATGGCATGAGTACTGAAGACAAGATTTAGAAAATTTTTCAGTGTTTAGCAAACAGATTAGTCATGAGAAAGGTCTGGCTTGAATTCATGGAAAGGAAAAAAAATGGAAACGTATGTAGGAAGAGATGGTGAAAATCCAAAAATCACAAATTGGGAGAAAATTAAATGCAGTGTGAAATGACAATTTGTTCTTTGTAATGTCTTTTTCAGAAGGAAAATATATTTTAGCTTGTATTGCTTTTTTGACTGTCCAATTTCTATAAAATAATTTTTTCATTGCCATCTCATGGACGTTTTGGAGTATATAATTTTTTCAACTAGAAAATGAGATGATAACATCTAGTATCTCACAAGGGTTGTTGTGAGACTACGTCAGAATGTATAAGGAAAAAGCCCTTTGTAAATTGTAAAAGCTTTTCGTTGGCCTTAAAGTCTTCTGTCTGATAAACATAGCTCGTAATGGGACACTAAAAAAATAATCACGGTACAGATGAACTTGTGACGTTGCTTTACTGCAGATTCTCCAATTTTATTTAATATTCCTGAGAAAGGAGACTGTGTGAACAATCTGAATATTTTAAATTACTTCTTCACTTTGATTTCAGATAGAGACACACATGACTTTCCATCATGAGGTGAAATGGAATACTAGAAATGACTAATCTTTGGTTTTTAGTGTTGCCTCTTCATCAATGTAACAAAATCTAGAACACAGTGAATCCTGTTGGAGATGTAGAGTTATGGTGAATTATGAAATGGGAAAACAGGATTTAAATTTCACTTTTTAGAAAGAAAGCAGTCCTCTCTTGATCTGAAGGAAATATCTTTAATAAATACATCTTTTTCTCCACTGTAATTCAGTTCTTTAGAATGAAAATAATTGGAAAGTCAGAACATTCTGGAGAGCAAATAATATGTAAGTTAAATTTAAGGTTAGAATTAAAATAAAGCATTTTACATATCAGCACTTAGTCTTTGGCCCATGGCAGTGATGATATAAAACAAAACATGAGTGTAATTGTAAGGAAGATCGCCTTGGCCATGAGTCAGGACAAGGACCCATGTTACAGTCACTGCCTGTTTCTGTTCTAGGTTAGCCCACTTCACCCGGCTATACCTGGTTGGGCTTTATCTGCTAAGCAAGGAGGTTTCACTAAATCATCTCTCTAACAAAGACTAAAATTTAGCAACAATCTGATAAGCAGTTTCAATGAAATAGTGACAAAATTTTATGATTCTAAACTCTTATTTGTATTCCCTTAAAAATGTTAGATACCCTCACGGAAAGAGAAGCAAAATTAAAGCTATAACAACATGGCACTTTTCACATCCTGGAATGTGAAACATAAAGAACTTTAATATTACAGTGTGTTGGTGATGGCAAAGGGGACTGGGTGGACTTATATATTACTCATAAGACGGAGATTGGTCCATCTTTGGGAGGGCAGGTTGGCAAGCCTCGTGTAAGTGCAAAACACGAATGTCATTTCAGACTGTATTTTCATTTCTAGTAAGTATAAAGGCTGTGCAAAAATTTAGACACAATCAAGATGTGCATCAATAGAGGATTTTTTTAAATTAAATTAAATTAAATTAAATTAAATTAAATTAAATTATATTTTATACAGAGGACTGTTTAACTAAAGTAGTACATTTCCATATAATGGAATACCATTCAGCATCTGAAAGAAGAAGCTATTTTTATATGCATGCACCTGAAAAATCTCACTCATAAAAGAAGTAAAGGTATTGATACAATAGTGAGCTGTATTTTTGGAACATGCTCATATACATGTGTGAATATGCACGCGCTTGTGTCCAGGGGGACCAATGAGAACAGTCATCAGCCATTAGAATAGTAGTATGAATACATATGCCATTTCAGCCCTCCTTACCCCTGCACTGCATATTTCCCAAAGACACTCAAGCAACCAGTTTCAGTGGTTACCTCTGGGAACCTAGTGGTTACCTAAATGATAAAGAGTGGGGAGGAGGCCCACTTTTCTATCATTCACTTTTTATTTTTAACCAAGGACGCTTATTACCTATTCACAAAACAAAATAGCTATCTTACGGAAGAAAAGAATATGTAAATAATTATGTGTTTTTATAACACATAATTTTATATTTTTATAGTTTTATATGTTAAGTTTTATGATTTTATATTTTAAGTCTCTCTTCTGTTGTAGTATCTTAATTATTCATTAATTTAAAAAGATGATGAGTTTCTAAAAGATATGTTCTGGTATAACATTCATAATCTTATCATTTCACAGTCCCTGGCATTGTGCCTTTTTTGTTAAATGGAGCTACTTTTAATAAGTTCCTTTAATTTTGGTGCCAGTTTTGCAGAGATAAAGCTTCTCAGTTTCTATGAGCCAACTGACTTTATATGCCTTAATTTATATGTATGGAATAAAGCAGGCTTAATGGAATTCATTTTTTGATACTGCCATTTTCTCATAATATAAATTATCTTCTACTTTAGATAAAATGGAAACAGATGGTGCAAACCTTGACTTGTCCATCCTTGAATTAAAGTGATTACTGTAGTGATGGCAAAGCGGGCAGTGGAAGTTTTCTTTAGCTATTTTGTCCTGTTTAGAGAACTAAATTTTGGAGGATTTGATTTTTTTTGTTGCCATAGTATCACCGATTCTGTGGTGTAAACTCAAGTTCTGGCCTCTGGAGAGCCTTCTCTCCATCCTTAGTTCTTATACACTAATTTTCTATGGACTCTATCAGCTTTGAAATGTGGTTCCCATACATTTGGGGTAGGGGGACATTTTTGGTGAAAGAAGCTGGGAAAATTCTTTGCCTGTCCTCCCAGTATGTATCTCTGGATAACTGACACCCTATCTATGCTTGGAAGCCAAGCCTATTTGCTGAGCATTGTGTCCCTGGTGACAAGTCCAGGGCTAGGCAAACAGGAATATAGTTTTTTGGATAAATGGGATGAGTAGTGTATGGCGTAAACAGCCCCGTCCCTTTTTGTAATTTTTTAAAGGTTTATTTATTCATTTTTTTTTAAATTTTTATTTATTTATGGTAGTCATACAGAGAGAGAGAGAGAGAGAGAGAGAGAGAGAGAGGCAGAGACACAGGCGGAGGGAGAAGCAGGCTCCATGCACCGGGAGCCCGATGTGGGATTCGATCCCGGGTCTCCAGGATCGTGCCCTGGGCCAAAGGCAGGCGCCAAACCGCTGCGCCACCCAGGGATCCCTATTTATTCATTTTTTTAAAGTAATCTCTACACCCAACATGGGGCTCAAACTCATGACCCCAAGATCAAGAGTTCATGATCTTCTGAATGAGCCAGCCATGCCCACTGCTCCCTGCCTTTTTAAAGCAGCACAGTGGTGGCCACTATTGATCTCACTCTCACAGCTCTTCACTCTAAGGTTCTCTAACCCCGTTCTAGCAGGGGAAATGATTTCCTTGCTCATCACTTTTCTGAGAGTGCTCTCCCCTCTCATGCCTGGTACATTCTCCTTCCCAGTCACAGATCACATGTGGAGTTATTCTTGGGGTTTGGAGCTATCAGTTCTTGCCAAGGTGTGTGGAGCTGCTGCAGGATTATATAACTATCTGATTTCATCCACCTTCCTGTTGCAATGTGCCCTTTGTCTTATCCTGTTTATTTTATGGCCAGATATCTATGACTGGCCCTGAACACAAAAGTAGAATTTGTTTTGTGTCCTTACAAGGAATCCCTGGGGACAAACAATATCCCCACTTTGCAGTTGTTCTCTCCATTCCCATTGTTTGTCCTTTTATTTTTTTTAAAGACTTTATTTATTTATTCATGAAAGAGAGAGAGAGAGAGAGAGAGAGAGAGAAAGAAAACAAGAAAGAGGCTGAGACATAAGCAGAGGAAGAAGCAAGTGGGGAGCCTGATATAGCAGTGGATCCCGGGACCTTGGGATCAGGCCCTGAGCCAGAGGCAGACACTCAAGCACTGAGCCACCCAGGCATCCCTGTTTATTCTTTTCTACTTGACTGAAGTGCTCTTGCTCTTTCACCCTTACACCCTTAAGTATCTCAGATATCCTCAACTTTGTAGCCCCTGGTTCTGAAGCCAGCCTCTCCCATCAGTCTGCCTCAGCTCAGTGGCCTCACAATAAAAACCACTGGGGAAGACAATGCCTATAAAAGAGCTCTAAAATTTTGTTAGGATTATAGCCCATTCTCATTTCCACACTGAATTAAATAAGAAAGAGCCATTATCCACCCATCATCTTGGCACATCTTTGCCTTTTTTTTTTTTTTAAAGATTTATTTATTTATTCATGAGACACACACACACACACAGAGGCAGAGACATAGGCAGAGGGAGAAGCAGACTCCTTGCAGGAGCCCGATGTGGGACTTGATCCTAGATCCCGGGATCACGACCTGAGCCAAAGGCAGCCATCCAACCGCTGAGCCACCCAGGCATTCCACATCCTTGCTTTTAAGGCACCACCTACACATGTGGTCAACCTCACCCTTGGGCTTGTTAATGCTGATGTCTGAGGTGACCCAGAGGGTGCAAGATCAGTCAGGGTGGAGCTGAGAAGATTTTCTTGTTTGAAACTCAATTCTGTGGTCACCTGTTGATTTAAGCTGACCTTGGGGTGCAAGATCTCCATAGAATAGAAGGCCTGCAACAGGCTAAGGATACCAGAATTGGTAGAAAAAGGACAAATAGAAAAGTATTCCTTTCTTTCGCTTCTTGTCTCTATGTTCAGGTCTTTCATAATTTTTAGGAAATTCACTGCCATTATCTCTTCAAATATTTCTTCTGCTCCATTCTCTTGAGACAAAGAGCTTGATGTATTCACAGAAAAGGAATAAGCTGAGAGTCTCTGGCACAAAATGAGCAAGGAGTGAGTAGTGAGATGAGACTGGAAAAGTTTTACGAACCAGGTTATATAGGTCATTGTTGGCTAATGGTAAGAACTCAGATTTTATTTTCACTTATTATAGAAAATTTCAAATATGTACAAAACTAGAATGAATTGCATAACAATTTCCCATATACTCATTGCCAGTTCAAACAATTGCCAATTCATACTCAAATCTTTTCCTGTTATGCCCCTACTGACTCTCCTGGATCATTTTACAGCAATATCCAGACACAGTTTTTATTTATAAATATTTCAGTATTACTGAAAGATAGGAATTCTTCTTGACATAACTGCAATACCATTATCACACCTGAAATATTAACAGGTATTCCTGAATAGCATCAAGTGTTCCGTCAGTGTTCACATTTTCAATTTATTTAAAAAAAAATTTTTTTTAAAGTAAGCTCTATGCCCAACATAGGGCTTGAATGTATCACTCTGAGATCAAGTCACATGCTCTACCAACTGAGCCAGCCAGGTGCCCCTCAAATTTTTCTTGTTTTGAACCAGGTTCTGAGTAAGACTCACACACTACAATTGGCTACTATGTCTCTCAGATCTTTTTTAATCTGCAGAGTACCATTACTTTTTTCCTCTTCTTACAGTTTATTTGTTGAGGAGATTAGATTTTGTTGACTGCATCTCTGTGTGGTATTTTATATATTTCTGTGGTTTCAGTTAATTGGTAGTTAGATGTAGACTCTTGGGGAGATTTGGGTTTAATTTTTCAGGCAAGAACACTTGGTAGATTTCGTACCCTTACCTCAAGAGGTATCTATTACCAGTTGATTCTCCTTTAGAGATGTTAGAAGTCGTTGATAATCATGATCTACATCCATTAACTCACTAGAGTTTGCAAAAGAGCTATCTTAGAATATCACTGTTCTGCCATTCTCCTTTTTAGATGAACGGGCATATTTCTATATAGAGAAACAGCCTCATTAACCACTTAGTTACTGGGAAGGATAATTAATCTAGAAAGAGCAAGATAAAGTTTGATTCTTTCCCTTTATTAGTTAGTTTCAAAATGACTTTATTCCCTGAAATTCTCCAAAGAGGGCCAGTGAGTTAGTTCGCTTGCTTACTTGAATATCACTTATAATCCACAAACTATTTTACAACATCACAGTTGTTTTTATTGGTGTTCTATTTGTCCAGCTTTGAGGCTGTGGGAAATGTCTCAAGCTGCCTTATAAATCCTTTGGAAATGATCTTGACAATATATCTTGCTTTCTGATCCAAAAAGATCGTTCAAGTTTATTTTGTAAGTTTCTTGCTCCAGATCAGGAACCAGCCATTTCTCCAAGAAGCTCAGGTTCCATCTAGTGGAAAATAATGTTTAGAGACAATCTGGGCACTAAGGGTAGTTACCATTGTGCTGGTCATTATTTCTAGGTCTTTTCAGAGGACAGAGTTAGAACATCCTTTAAATCCTTTTTTTTTTTTTAAGAGTTCAGCTTAATTTTTTTAAAATTTAAATTCGATTTAGTTAACATAGAGTGTATCATTAATTTCAGGGGTAGGATTTAGTGATTCATCAGTTGCCTATCATACCCAGTGCTTATTACACCAAGTGCCCTCCTTAATGGCCATCACCCAGTTACCCCATCCCCCATCCACCTCCCCTCCAGCAACCCTCAGTTTGTTCTCCATAATTAAGAGGAACCTGGTGGCTCAGTCTGTTAAGCCTCTGCCTTTAGTTCAGATCATCTCAGGGTCCTCAGAGTCATGCATGGGGGGCGGGGGAGGAGAATCCCTGCTTTGTGTGGAGTCTCCCTCTTCCTCTCCCTCTCCCTCTGCTCCTCCCCCCACCACTCTCATGCATTCACTCTCAAATCAAATCGTAAGGAAAAGAAGAGTCTCTTATGATTTGCCTTCCTCTCTGTTCTTATTTTATTTTTCCTTCCCTTCCCTTATGTTCATCTGTTTTATTTCTTAAATTTCAAGAGTTCCGCTTTTTACTGACAGGTTACAGAAGAGGTTTAGTAAAAAAGATCAAGGTGTATGTCCTCATCAGACTCCTGATTCTTCTTGGTTTGCCTCCACTTCCTTCTCCTCAGCTGGGCAAACCTTGGGGGAGGGAGTGGGACCTCCTACTGGTGCACCACCAGCTGTTGGGCAAGTCCTCCAGCTCCTTCCTTGCACTTGAGGCTCTGGGTGTTGATATTGGCAAGGCCTTTGCTGACAAGTCGAGTCAGAAAGGCTCAACATTTACACCTGCTGCTTTAATGAGGGTATGGATCTTAGCCAGGACCATCATCTCACTGTTGTAGAGGATGCGGGCTGCATAGATGCAGGTTAGCCCCAGACTGAGGAAGAAGTGGGAGGGTGGGTCCTGAATCTTCCCAGTGCTAATCTGTGGAGGCAGAGAGAATTAGGGCCATTCAAGTTTAACATTGGCACAAGTACAGCCATTGTAGCTTCAGTAGCCATCTCAGGCCACTGTGACCAGGCCACTGTGACCAGGTACTGAACTCTACCTTACCCTGGCTACAGAAAAAAAACACAAAGCACGCCCTTATTGGAATAAGGAAGCAAGAGCTTGTGAGACCTCTTTACTGGAGATTCTCACACCCCTACCCTTACTGAAAACCCCCTCCTTACCCCTAGACCAGCCCATAAAAACCCAGCTGTAACCCATCTTGGGGTTCAAGTCCCTGCTCCACTGTGTTAGGTATTCTTGGACCCAAGCTCGAGCTTGCTAATAAACTCTCACAGACTTGCATCGGTGTCGGCTCCTTGGTGGTATCTTGGATTCACAATCTTGGGCACAACAAGTCCATGGAGAAAATGAGGGCCTCACCCATCCTGGCCGGCCCTAGCTTTCTCAGAAGGACCGAGCACCTTAGTGACAGCTGAAGAAAGGCTGGGACTTGCACCTCAATGTTCATAGCAGCATAGTCCATAACAGCCAAACTGTGGAAAGGAGCCATGATGTCCTTTGACAGGTGAATGGATAAAGAAGCTGTGGTGTATGTATACAATGGAATATTCCTCAGCCATCAGAAAGGACGAATACCCACCATTTGCTTCAACATGGATGGAACTGGAGGGTATTATGCTGAGTGAAAAAGTCAATCAGAGAAGAACAACCATCATATGGTTTCACTCATACATGGAATTTAAGAAGTAGTGAAAGGGATTATAAGAGAAAGGGAAACTGAGTGGGGAAGAATTAGAGAGGAAGACAAACCATGAGAAACTCCTAACTCTGGGAAACAAACAAAGGGTTGCAGAAGGGGAAGTGGGTTGGGGGGTGGGATAACTGGGTGATGGGCACTAAGGAGTGCACTTGATGGGATGAGCACTGATTATTGTATGTTGGCAAATTGAATTTAAATAAAAACTTTTTTAAAAATTAAAAAATGAAGAAAAAAAAGAAAGGCTAAATCCTTTTCCTAAAGATAAAATTCATCATGGGTTCACCCTAGTATTTTCAATTAATATTCAAGGAGATGGGCATTAATTTCATTTCATCAACAACAAAATTGTATTTAATCTCTTTCATGCTGAAATTTCTGTTTGTCAATGGCACAAACGTACTTACTCATTTACTTTATCTTCTGGGACACATTCAACAGTCTCAGAATGGCAAAATCAACACTACCATCAATAATGTAAATTAATGAAGCAAAAGTTTTTCAAAGTTTTTTGATCATTAGACTATACACCATTAAAAATATACAGAAAGAATACTGTGGGTTTTTGTTGTTGCTGTTTTTAAAGATTTTATTTATTAAGAAAGAGAGAGAGAACATGTAAGCAAAAGAGAGAGAGAGAGAGAGAGCAGGAGCAGGTGGGAGGGGTAAAGGCAGAAGGAGCAACAGACTATCCCGCTGAACTGGGAGCTATGACCTATGTGGCATTCCTCTCAGGACCCTGGGGTCATGACCTGAGCCTAAAGCAGATGCTTAACTGACTGAGCCACCCAGATGCCTCAAGATTCTGTGTTTGAAAGTTTCTTATACATATTCATGTGACTAATATAGAAATATTATATGTATGTATAATATATTTGAGTTAAAGAATTCATAGTTCCCAACTCATATTAATAGAATAAGCTACATTTGTTCTTTTTTTAAAAAGTAAGCTCTAGGCCCATCTTGGGGCTTGAACTCCTGAGATAGTCTCATGATCCCAGACCAAGCCAGCCAGGTACCCCCGAATAAGCTATATTTAAAGAAGACTAAGCATCTATTCCTGTTTTTTTCCTCCCCACTCTACATACTGTATTATATAGCCCAGTGGTAAGTTTTTAAAGATTTTTGTGACTTATTTTTCTATTGATGTTTTAATATAAGTATATATGTGTAAGATGGTAGCTACACTTGTGGTGAGCATAGCATAATGTATAGAAAATTTGAACCACTACGTCATACACTTGAAATGAATGTAACATTGTATGTCAACTATACTCAGAAAAACCTTTTAAAATATATATGTGTATATATAAAAATACACATGCACACTGGTGTATATCTTGTTTTTTGATAAATGACAACACACTATACAAGTTTTTCTCTACTTTGATTGTTCTTGTTCAATAATATGAACTGCATAATCCATAGAAATGCATGGAGATATTTTTCACTCCTTTTTTTGCCCTGCAGACTACTGCATTGTGTAAAGATATATTATTTAAGCAACTAGTCCCCATTTTGATGGATGTTTCAGTTGTCTCTAGTATTTTGGTATTATAAACAATGTTGCAATGAATAATCTTGGCAAATGCATTTTTTGTTTATCTACTTTAAGTTAAGTAACATACAGTATATTATTAGTTTCAGGGTTTTTGATTGTTTTTGGTAGTGTATGTTTGGTATTCATTTCCAGAAATAAGGTTGCTGGATTAAAGGTTAAAGAATTTTGTATTTTTTTCTAATCTCAATGGGTAGTCCTGAGGTGTGTAACCCTTGCCATGCTCATGGCAAGGATGGGATTCTCAAGGCATCAGTGCCCATAGCAGTGGGATAGTAACTTAAGAAATGATACCACCTTTAAGTACACACACACACACTCACACACTATATACATATTCTACAAAATACCATCCTTTAAGCAGTAATTTGGGAATCTTTTTGTCATTTCCTAAGATGAGGGATAATTGCTCTTTTCCCTAAAAAATAACATTTAAATTATTTTCCTAGAAATATAAGAATTCTCTCTTGGTGATTGCCATTCTACTCTGACAAAAACTAGAAAGCAGAAAGTATAAAGTGTAATCTGGATATAATTTCTGGGATTTATGTGTTTTGATAGTTTTTGTGCTGCAATTCCTTTTTATGTTTGTATGTGAGGGAAATGTCATAGGAAAAGCTGGAGTTGAGCAGAGCTGAATTAATTACTGTGACTTAAGGAGAGCATGGGAGCATGAGAGTCTTTGGAGGGCCACCAGGAGAAAACTGACAAAACTGCTATTTTCACATTTAGAATTTTCTATGTGGTCACTGCCAAGATGGAAAACTTAGGAGGATGGTGCCATCTGCTTTTTCCAATACCTAAAGGTACTTTATCTAGATCTCACATGATTTATAACCCTATAAAGAGCCTTGTCCTGTCACTCTAGAGTTGACATTCAGAGTTATCCAATAAAGAAGAGCTCTTTTCTTTCCTTTCATGAAAGCATGACTATCACTGCAAACAGTTGATCAACAATCTGACTTGAATCGCCAGCATGTAGAAGGAACAAAAATAATAAAAACCAACCTTTATTGATTAACACATAATGCTTGTTAAGCTCTTTTCATGGATATTTCACCTCGTTTTTGAAAAGCCCTATCAACATTTCAGAGTTACAAAACTGAGGGTTAAGCATCTTTTAAAATACCATACAGTTGGCATATGGTAGATGACTTAAGAATTCAGTCTTCATTAAGAGACTGTATCACTCACCCACGTAGGCTCTCTGGAGCTACTAAAAATAAATATCAGATATTATTTCAATCATTCATGACCTGCTGAAGGAAATTGATCCTACTGCACAGGAAAGTGATATAAGACTTAAGAATATATATATATAGGGATGCCTGGGTGGCTTAGCAGTTAAGCTCCTACCTTTGGCCCAGGGTGTGATTCTGGAGTCCTGGGATCTAGTCACACGTCGGGCTCTCTGTGTGGAGCCTGCTTCTCCTTCTGCCTATGTCTCTGCCTCTCTCTCTGTGTCTCTCATAAATAAATAAAATTTAAAAAAAGAATGTATATATATATATATATATATATATATATATATATATATAGACACCTGGGTGACTCAGTGGTTGAGCATTTGCCTTTGGCTCAGGGCATGATCCCAGGGACTTGATCCTGGGATCAAGTCCCATATTGGGCTCCCCACAGAGAGCCTGCTTCTCCCTCTGCCTATGTCTCTGCCTTTCTCTCTGTATCTCTCATGAGTAAATAAATAAAATCTTAAAAAAAGAATAGATATATACAAATATATATACCGAATATACATATATACTGTTATTATTAAATGCAAATCTATAATTGTATCAGTTATACAAAGTGTGTATGGGGATGCACATTTGTGTGCACCTACAGGGATATGTGTAGGTCTGCTAAAGGGCTGATAGAGTACTTACAAGGAAAGCATGAGTTGAATCTGTACATTTGACTGAGCTTGCTTCAAAACCTGCTTCTACATTTATTCCCTGGGTAGACTTGGGTTCAATTACTTACTGCTCTAAGATTTGTCAGCTCTTTTTTTTTTTTTTTAAAGATTTTATTTATTTATGTGAGAGAGAGAGAGAGAGAGAGGCAGAGACACAGGCAGAGGGAGAATCAGTTTCCATGCAGGGAGCCCAATGTGGGACTCGATCCCGGGTCTCCAGGATCAGGCCCTGGACTGAAGGCTGGTGCCAAACCGCTGGCCACCCGGGCTGCCCTGATTTGTCAGCTCTTAAATAGGGGTTATAATTCCTCGAGTTTTTCTGAGGATTTGGAATTAATAATATATGTAAAACATGTTTGAAACAGTGTCTGCCACCTAAAAAGCAAAATGAAGATTTTAGTGATCAGAACCCACATGTGCATCATCTTTGAAACCTCTCCTTTTTCCCTTTGGCTTCTTTTTGCCCTGAGCCCTGCCCTCGATCGGTTGCTTGGCTGGGGCTCGGGGACGCAGCCTCCTGGCCTTCCCTCCACGAGGATGCCTCACCCCTAGCTGTGGCTGCAGGACTTAATTTATAGGGAGAGGCCTGTGGCGGCGGCCACCCCAGCCACAGCTGGGCCGCGCTCACCGCACAGCCAGGCTGTCAGCCCCTGGCAGGGGCCCTCTTGGCTTCCCATTTTTCATTCCCGTTGCTGTGGCTAAGGGGTGGGCGGGAGGGGACAGGGGGGAGGGCTGCCCGCCATGGGCCAGGGCTTGAAAAACCTGAGTCTGCTGATTGAAATAAATGTCTCTGTCTTTAAAAAAAAAAAAAAAAAAAAAGGTTTAAGGTTTTCAATTTTGAAGTGTGGCAAGGATGCCTTGGTGCCTGGAATGGGGTAGAAAGAAGAGAAAAGCATAAAGACTTAAAGGCAGAAACAAACGAACTGTGCATTTATCTAACAAAAGTTTGACTTCCCTGTTGAGTTTAACCTACCGTGTAGTGGGAAACCACATTGTTTGGTGTATGATAGAAGCTTTTGATGTTTAGCTAGGATAACCATGGTGGGAGAATTCTTCTGGAGGTCTACTCCGTTCAAACTATGGTATCCTGGATTTCACATGCTTTTATCACCTTGATAACTTCCTGGGAAATACACTATAAGAACCTGATAGATGTGAAAAGGTGTTGAGGTGCCCCCTTTGAAAGCTACACCCCTTATATCCCTTACATATATCTGTCATCTTCTTAGTTCTTCTGGATTAAAAGTTTCTGGGGGCAGAGTCTCATGAGGAGGTGAAAGGAACTCAATGATCATTACACCTTTTCTATGGTTCTAAGGCCTGAAAACTCAGAATACTTTTGTGTTTCTAGATATTAAGCAAAATATTGTGAGTTATAACCGTTAAAATTCCAACTGGTCTGAGTTAAATAAGTAACATCTATGAATTATTTTGGAATTCAACATTTTTTTTTACATTTTCTAGAACAATGCATTTTCCAAACTGTATTTTGACCTCTCAGAATGTTCTTTCCTGTATTTTTGCATCTTTGCCACCAGATGGCAGTGACAACCCGTTCATTAATATCTTCCCCTTTCCCTCTCCCGGTTTTTCCTCCCTCTCCTGTCTTCCCTCCTCCACCTCCTTTCCCCTTATCACCATTCTCCTGCTTAATGTTATTCTAGAAATGAATCAATCAGTGGCTCTAGGTTAAAAGCAATGGCTAAAAACTCCCAGTGTATTTCCTTTGACAGATCAGCATGCTAAAGTCATAGTTCCCTAGTGCAAAAAGGGTGGGTAAATGTCCGTTGAGGCAAGCAACAGTAAATAACAGGATCTTGTGTGGGAGTTGAAAGGCCCTTAAAAAATAAGTGCCCCTAGTAAGTAACAAAGGACTATCTTGGATTGTACGTATCAGAAATGTATGTAAAACTCTGTGTGTGCCTGTGTGTGTGTGTGTGTGTGTGTGTGTGAGAGAGAGAGAGAGAGAGAGAGAGAGATAAAGACAGAGAGAGAGAGAGAGAGATCTTTTGGAGTTGGGTATAGGTTGTATAGAAATGACTTCAGGAATCACCTGTCATAACAAGCCTGACACAGCCTAGGCATGGCTCCATTAAGGATGAGAGAGTGGGGTCATCCAGAGGTGATGTGGGACCTTACATGACCCCTGTCTCTACTCCACTTAATCTTCACCCTCCTAATTCCGTTTGTCTAAATATGGCATGTTTTCTTTCTCAGATATTTTCTCCAAGGAAAATTTTCTTGTTCAACTATCCTGGATTCCTACGTATATGTTTCAATTTGGGAAGCAAAATTTGTTGTGTCACTTTTCCACCCCATTTCTTAAAAAATAGCTATAAAAAGATTGAAAGAAAGAAAGAAACCTTATAATTGGGTTGAACCAAAAGCCTGCTTGGACATACTTCTTTAAATTTGTCTTGATGAGACTGTTTTTAAACCAACACACACACTCAAAATCTAAGAGACAGGAAAATAGCTTGAAATGGATGTTTTGTTTTGTTTGTTTGTTTTTTTGTCCATTGTATTTTTAGCTAGTGAAATTTACCTGGAACTTTTTCAATAGCTTGGGATGATTAATTGATATGATTTTAGCTGCAGCAGAGAAGAATAATTTTCAGGGCTTCTTTAATGACCCAGGATGTGGGTACAGATCATGCAACACAAGTTTTATTGGTGAGATCCAACTATCTTTAAAATTGTAGTCTATAGCTCTGGCTTTGCTATGTGCACTTTCACATACCAGGTTCATGGATGTGAGCATGTTTCTTTATCCTCATACATAAAATGGAGATAATCATGCCCACATGGGGATTCACTGAGGTATAGAGCCCAGGAAGTGCTGTTATGCATGCAATATTCAACAAAGAAGTGTCCTCTTTCTCTCTTTCTCAACCTAGTCCCAGGATAAGAAGAATGTACTGATTCTAGCTTACATTGCAAAGAGGCAAGCCCTTACCCATTTGTCACTCCCAGAAGTTCACTCTGTAAAACATTCACTTCCATGTCTCCCTTTGGTTTGGAATTTTCCTAATGGCAATCTAATGAGAAAAGGAATTTTTTGTTCTTATGCCCATCATGGCATTTAAAACGTTCATGGGCATTGATGTACTTAGCACACCGTCAGCGCCCTCGGTACTGGACAGAGTTTGTGACATGGGAGAAGGGAGGAATAGAAGCAGATGAGACTAAAAAAGTTAAGTTTCTTTCCTTAACTGAACAAGAAAAGAATGCTAATGATTAGAATAATTTAGTGAAGATTCAATAAGTTAATTAACAGATCAGTGCTTTGAAATGTTCTTTTTTCTGCTAGAGGGTCAGAGGGACTTATGAGCATACTTTAAAGCTTTAAGAGATTTTCTAAAAGCTTGTGTCTTCAAGGACCCTTGAGTCATTGTCTCCACTAGAGAGCTTCAAACTCTATCACATATTTCTGTGAGCTGGGAATCTAGTTTCAGAGTTCTTAACATTCTAGAATGGCACAGATTTCTGAAGGCCGGCAAGAACTTCATCGTTTCCTATAGTTCTGACACTGGCTAATTGATTTTTTTAAAGATCTTATTTATTTATTTGAAAGAGAGGGAGAGAGCACACACACAAGCTGGGGGAAACCCCAGAGAGAATGAGACGTGACTCCCCACTGAGCAGGAAGCCTGACTCCAGGCTCTTTCCCAGGATCCTGAGATCATGATCTGAGCCAAAGGCAGCAGCTCAACCGACTGAGCCACCCAGGCGCCCCTAACTGATTCTTTATTTCTGAATAGCTTGAAACTTTATTTTTGAAATAGAGGATAATGTTCCCTTGGAATCTTGGCATTTCAAAGAAATAACTTCTGTTTTAAAACTTTGCTTAGGGACATGCGAGGTATTAAGAACTCAAAAACCACATGGCAGTTTGGCAAACCTATGTGACCAAATTGTATTTGTTCAATGAAAGCCCTGGGTTGCTTTGTTCAAAAATGCTGAGTGCTTAATAGCTTCTGGATCTTAATGTGGTGAAGTTGGAAAACTTTCTATTTGAGAAGCAGTGATTATTTTTTATCTTCAGTGGTAATACAGGAATTTGCCTTTGTGGCAGATCTTCCCTTTCACCCAGGAGTTTCCGAGGCAGAGGCAGGACAATTGATAACCTTCACATTATTCTTAGAGAAGCACTGAAATCCAGCGAAGGAACCAAAGGGCAGTACCTTCAAACTGAAGCATAAGCATTTTATTAGTCATATAAATTGTATGTACTGGTTAAACTTTGTCTTTGCAGAGTTAGATATTTTTTACTCTCTACATTTATTTATTTCTTGATATTTATTTATTTATTTAAGTATTTATGTATTTATTTTTAAAGTAATCTCTACTCCCAGACTGGGGCTTGAACTCATGACCCCGAGATCAGGAGTCACATGCTCTACCAACTGAGCCAGCCAGGCGCCCCTTTTCTCCCTAAATTTAGGCTTTTACTGCCTAAAGCCTGAAAAAATGCTGTTTCAGGGAGGTGTACAGATGTTTCCTCTCCTTCCCCAGCACAAGAATTTCTTCCTCAGGAGTGGGGAAGCTGAGACTGTGTTGTCACCAAGCCATGCAAAGCCTGAATGTCACTTTGTTTCAAGGAGCTAACTGGGCTTGGTGGAAGGACTTAATTACACAGGACTGATATTAAGGAGATTTACCACATACGTTTCCTTCCAGTTTTATATTTTCAGGTCTTATGTTCAAGTCTTTAATCCACTTTGAGTTGATATTTGTGTATAATGTAAGATATTGGTCTAGTCACCGCCACACCCCCCTTTTTGCATGTTGCCATCCAGTTTTCCCAACAGCACTTACTGAAGAGACTGTCTTTTCTCCATTGTATATTCTTGGCTCCTTCGTTATTAATTAATTGAACAAATAAGCATGGGTTTTGTTTGTTTATGCTTAAAATGTAATCACTTTCTCCTACTTCTTTAACAATCCTGGTTCTCATGAACACAGCAGATAATAAAATTAAAATTTTCCATATTTGCTCTATTATTTCATTCCATGTTGCAAACATTAGTCTTAAAACAATCATACTAAAAGTATCATAATTTAAAATTACTGGGAACCTTTGAAGTATTTTTGAATATGTTCTACACATATTACCTGATTTTTTAATAACTTCACTACCTAGCTTAAATATAGAGGCATGATACAGTACACTCTCATCCTTTATTCCTCACTTAGTGTCAATTCTTTTTTTTTTTTTTAAAGATTTTATTTATTTATTTATTCATGAGAAACACAGAGAGAGGCAGAGACATAGGCAGAGGGAGAAGCAGGTTCCATGCAGGGAGTCCAGTGTGGGACTCCATCCTGGGACTCCAGGATCATGCTCTGAGCCAAAGGCAGACAGACGCTCAATCACTGAGCCACAGTGATGACTGATCGCCATCAGTCTTCATGTTGATAATTCTCTACTTAACTTTGGTTGTGTGAAATACATTTTGTAGTAGATTCCTAAAGAAGAAAAGAGAAAAATCATATTCCCTGAGTTTTTGCATGTTGATAAAAGTTTGCCTAAGCCCTTTATATCTGAAAGTGAATATAAAACCCATGGCTTACGTATCCTTTCATTTGGTATCTTAAATGCTGCTCTAGTTTTTTTCTAGCATAAAGCATTATTTCAAAAATCTGATAATCTAATTTTCTTTCTCTCTTTTTACATTGATGTTTTCTGTTGACATAAAATAAACTACACATGTTTAAATGATATATGCTAGCAGAACTCTTCTTTTTTACTTTTTAAAAAGATTTTATTTATTAATTTGACAGAGAGATGGAGTATAACCAGGGAGGCAGGAGAGGGAGAAACAGGCTCCCCACTGAGCAGGGAGTCCCATGCTGGGCTCAATCCCAGGAGCCTCAGGATCATGACCTGAGCCAAAGGCAGATGCTTTGCCCACTTAGCCACCCAGGAACCTCTAGGCAGCACTCTTCTAGCTCCAAGATTCCCTGCCCTTCTTGGTATACACAACTTGTATGTCCTCTCTTATGTCCCCACAAAATTCATGTGTTGAAGTTGCAACTGCTCATATGATGATATTTGGGGATGGACCTTTCAGAGTAATTAGGATAAATTAGATCATAAGGATGGGGCCCCCATGATGAGATTAGTAGCCCAATAAGAAGAAGAAAAGAGAGAAAAGACTTGAGTGATGACATAGCAAGAAACAGCCATCTGCAAGTCCAGGAGAGAGCTTTTACCAAGAATCAAATCTGTCTGTATCTTGATCTTGAACTTCCCAGACTCTAGAACTGTGAGAAAATACATTTCTGTTGTTTAAGACACCTATTCTATGTTATTTTTGTTATGGTAGCCCAGCTGACTTAGGATACCTTCATTTACCCTCATTTGACTAAGGGCATGACCAGTAAATATGGTGGGATCTTCACTCGTGTGACTAGGTTATCTTGAATAAAATTTTGTCAGAGCAGGGGTGCCTGGGTGGCATCTGCCTTTGGCTTGGGGCATGATCCCTGAGTCCTGGGATCAAGTCCCACATCAGGCTGTCTGCATGGAGCCTGCTTCTCTTCCCTTTGCCTGTGTCTCTGCCTTTCTTGGTGTCTCTCATGAATAAATACATGAAATTTTTTAAAAAAGATGTTTTTTCAGAGCAGATTGGAGAGAGGTTCTCTTGTCTGGTTCAGTGAAGTAAGCTTCTGTGTTGTGAATGGCTCACATTCACAACAAATGGATGGAACCTGAGGGCAGCCTCTAGGACCTGAGAGAAGCCCTGGTTAACAGCCAGCAAGAAAATAGGGATGTTAGTCCTACAACTGCAGGACATGAGTCCTGTGATCTGGAGTCTTGTGGTGATGACAGCCCTGGCTGACACCTTGATCTCAGCCTGGTGGAATCCTGACCCACTTAACCCATACATGGACTCCTGACCCAAGGAAATGGTAATATAATTAATTCGTGTTGTTTTAAATTACTAGATGTGTGACAGTTTGTTATGCAGCAATAAGAAACTAATATAGAGTAAAATATAATAAAATTTGACATACATGAATGTTAGAATAAATAAATAAATACCAACATAAGAACATATTTATCATTCCCTTAAACTCCCTGTGCACTTTTGTAACTCATCCATCCAACTCTGTCTCAGCCCGTCCTATGCTCAGGCAAACACTGATCTGCTTTCTCTGTGGATTAGTTTGTATTTTCTAAGCTTTAAATAAAGGGAATCATACATTATATACTTTTTTTTTGGGTCAGTTTCACTCAGTATAATCATTTTGAGACTATTTCATCCATGTCATGTCCTTTTTTCTTAATAAATTTTATTTGTAATGTTTATTTGTATAAAACTTTTTTACAAATTTTATTTTATTTATAAATTTTATAATATTTTATTAAATATTTTATTTATTTATTCATGAGAGAGAGAGAGAGAGAGGCAGAGACACAGGCAGAGGGAGAAGCAGGCTCCATGCAGAGAGCCTGACATGGGACTCCATCCTGGGTCTCCAGGATCAGGCCCTGGGCCGAAGGTGGCGTTAAACCACTGAGCCACTTGGGCTGCCCTCCATGTCATGTTCTAATAAAAATAGCTCATAGCATTTTATGGCTGAGTGGTGTTTAGTTGTATGCATTTACCACAATTTATTCATCCCATTCAACTGCCAATGCACATTTTCGTTGTTGGTATTTCTTTGCTATTGCATGTAAAGATGCCATGAACATTTGTGTATATGCTTTGTTTGGAAATAAGCTTTTATTTCTTTTGGGTAAATACTTGAGAGTGGATACCTTCTTCACATGTAGATGTGTGTTTAACTTGAAAAAGTTGTTAAACTTATTTTCCAAAGTAGTTGTACCACTTTCCATCCATAGCAGCAGTATATGAACATTCCAGTTGCTTCACATCCTTGCCAACACTTGACATGGTCAGTTTAAAAAAAATTAGATATTTTAATAGATGTATCTTGTTATCTCATTGTGTTTTTAATCTCCATGTCTCTAATGAACAGTAGTGTTGAGAATCTATTTATACTATCTGTATACCTTATTTGGTGAAAGGTCTGTTTAAATACCTTTTTAAAAAAGATTTATTTATTCATGAGAGACACACAGAGAAAGAGGCAGAGGGAGAAGCAGGCTCTATGCAGGGAGCCCCATGTGGGACTCAATCCCAGGTCTCCAGGATCATGCCCTGGGCCCAAGGCAGGTGCTAAACTGCTGAGCCACCAGGGGTCCCTAAATACTTTGTATTTTAATTGGGTTATTTATATTCTTATCATTGAGTTTTTAGAGTTGTTAATATGTGGAGACCAATCCTTTATGTGGTTTGCAAATATTTTCTTCTAGTCTGTGGCATGTCTTTTCATTCTATCAAGAGGATCTTTCAAAGAATAGACGTTTTAAATTTTGATAATTTGTTCTATGTATTGTACATTTGTTCTATGTATTGTACATTTGGTATCATATATTAATAAGCTATTGTCTAACTTAAAGTCACAAAAGCTTTATCCTACATGTTTTTCTAACAGATTTATAGTTTTATGTTTTATATTTAGGTCTGTGATCCATTTTGAGTTAATTTTTTGTGTATGATGCAAAAATAAGATTTAAAGTTTATTCCTTTTTTTGCATATGGATATCCAGTTGTTCCTGTACCCTTTGGTAAAAGACTGTCCTTTCTTTACTAAATTGTTTTTTCAGCTTTGTCAAAAATCAATTGACTATATTTGTGTGTGCATCTATTTCTGGACTCTATTTGTTCCTTGATCTATTTGTCTATCTTTTGAAAAAATTTTTTATTTCCTTTTTTTTTCATAGAAAGAGAGAGTGGACTGGGGAGGGAGAAGTAGAGAGAGAGAGAGAGAATCTTAAGCAGGCTCCATATCCAGCATGGAGCCCAACATGGGGTTCCATCTCTCGACCCTGAGTTTGTGATCTGGACTAAAATCAAGGGTCCCGTGCCCAACCAGCTGAGCCTTCCCGGTGCCCATGATCTATTTGTTTATCTTAGTGTCAATATAATACTATCTTGATTATTGCAGCTTTAAATAAGATCTGCAGTCTGGTAGTGTAAGTCTTCTAATTTCGTACTTCTTTCACAGAATAGTTTTGTTTATTCTAAATCTTTTGGTTGTCATGACTCTTCATGATCCTTATACAAACTTATTGACTATCTGTATTTTCTCCTCTAATATGCATCCCATTTTCTGATAATTCAAGTTTACATGTGTGAGATCTGTTTATGACTTATTATTATTCCATTAGCCTATTTATTTAGCAATGCACCAAGTCAGTTTTAGTTACCATAGCTTTATAATAAGTTTTATTTTCAAGTAGAATGGGTCTATGTATCATGTTCATCTTATTCAAAAGTGAATTGGCTATTTTTGGCCCATTTCTCTGTCATATAACTTTTAGAATCATATTGTCAAGTAACTAAAAAACCCCCAAACACTGGTAATTTTTAGAAAGGTATTAATTCTTCAGATCAATTTAGTGATATCTACCATCTTTATCATACTGAGTCTTCTGAATCATTTAGTATATCTTTCCATTAATTTAGATATTTCCTGCATTTCAATAAAGATTTATTTATTTTTTTCTCTAATGGGCTGGCTTTTTTTTTGGTTATATTTATTCCAAGGTGCTTGATATCTTTGTTGAAATTAGTAAGATCTTTTCCCAATTTTAATTTTTCAACTTATACACAGTAAATTTTAATTTTTTTGGTGCATAGTTACATGAATTTTAACATATGCATAGATTCGTATAACCATCACCACAATCATGATACAAAATTATATCCCTCACCTAAAAGCTTCCTTCATGCTGCCGTTTATAGTCAAACTATTCTTGTATTCCTGAGTCCTAATTGGTCTTCCTCCCCTATAATTTTGCCTTTCCTAGAATGTCATATAAATGCAATTATAGTATGTAACCTTTTGAGACTGGCTCTTTTCACCAGCATAATGCATTTGAGGTATATCTGTGTCATTGTCTGTGTCAATAGTGTGTTCCTTTTTATTACTAAGAATTAGTTCATTGTATAGATGTACCACAGTTTGTTTATGCCTTCATTCCTTGAGAGATATAACCTCCAAATGCCCTAAGCATTTGCGTACAGGTTTTAATCTAAACATAAGTTTTTATTTCATTAGTATATATATATATATATATATATATATATATATATATATATGTAGAAGTGAGATTGTTGGGTCACAATGTGTGTATTACTTTATAAGAAGTTGCCTAACTGTAGTATTTTGTATTCCCAGCTGCAGTGCATGAGTTTCAGGTGCTTCACATTCTCATCAACACATGGTATGGTCAATTTTTTAAAAATTAGCCAATACATAAGTGGTGAATAATATCTTTTTAAAACTATATTTTCTATAGTAGCTGGTGCATATGAATAGAATTCAATTTTTAAATTGTTTATTTATTTATTTTATTTTTTTAAAGGGAGTGATGTGTTACTTTTTAAAAGATTTTATTTATTTATTCATGGGAGACACAGAGAAAGAGAGACAGGTAGAGACACAGGCAGAGACAGGTAGAGAAGCAGGCTCCATGCAAGGAGCCCGATGTGGGACTGGATCCCAGGACCCTAGGATCATGCCCTGGGCCAAAGGCAGGCGCTAAACTGTTGAGTCATCCAGGGATCCCCATAATTTTTTTTTAATTTAAGAAATTTCTTAAGGATTTTATTCATTTATTTTAGAGAGAGAGAGCAGAGAAGAGGGAGAGAGGAAGAGAGAGAGAGAATCTCAAGCAGACTCCACCCTGAGCATGGAGTCTGATGTGGAGCTCAGTCTCACAACTGTGAGATCATGACCTAAGAAGAAACCAAGAGTTGGATGCTTACCTGATTGAGCTACGCAGTTGCTCCTTATAATTTTTTAAGATTCTTCAAAAGATTTTATGTTGTTAAAAACCTTTAAAGTATAGCATATATACCAAATATGTATGTATTATGACAACTTCATGAATTAAATACATCCAGTAATCAGCAACTACTGATCAAGAAAAGAACATTACAAGAAAAAGAACATTATAAGAAACAGAATCCTCTTCTATGCCCCCTTCCATTTTTTGCCATCCTTCTGAACCAGATTCTGACTTCTAATAGTGTAGATTAATTTTGCCTTTTTGTACATCATGTAAACGGAATCTCACCATATGTGATCTTGAGCCCTCTGGTATGTTTTCTTACCCTTTTTGGAACATCAAACAGAAGGAAACAACCCAGGAGAGTGAAAACATTATGACAGATCACAATTGATAGCATATTCATTGAAAACATTTATTAGTAGTAATTGAGTACACACACTGTTTGCATATTATACACGTTCATTAGGATAATGACAGATGGGGCAGCCCGGGTGGCTCAGCGGTTTAGTGCTGCCTTCAGCCCAGGGCGTGATCCTGGAGATCCAGGATCAGTCCCACATCAGACTCCCTGCATGGAGCCTGCTTCTCCCTCTGCTTGTGTTTCTGCCTCTCTTTCTCTCTCTCTGTGTGAGTGTCTCTCATGAATAAATAATAAAATCTTTAAAAAAAAAGATAATGATAGATGTATTACTGAAATGCCAAGAAAGAAAGCAGATTATTTGGACTCAGTATTGCTAAGGTTTTCTTTTTTATCTTAATTCCTTCAATCATGATTTTATTTTCACAGTTATGAACAGTGACCATGGTTTATGTTTCATAGTTTATTTGGTTGATTGTGTGCTTTTTACATGCTTTTCCCAGTAGAAAAGTTTTTCCACTTTTGGAAATGGTGGAATGGAGATGCATAACCTCTGTCATCACCAACTGAATTTTCATTACTTCTGTCATTCATGGTCTCCAATCATCAGCAGAGGAGTCATTACCCACCATGGAGGTGGTAAAGAGAGATTAGGCAGCTCTTCAATTATCTTGTAGAGTTTTCCCTCAAGGGACTACAATCATTCTCGTTCTTTCATATCACTATGGTCCTTTGCCATAATGTCAGAAGCGCATGTTTGCTGTTGCATAGTCAGTTTGTCACATGTTTTTACTTAATCTAAATTAGATAGATCTTAGGAACTTATCTTATTAAGTACATACAAACTTATCAGTCTACATAGATATCTAAAACCTTACTGTCTATTGTTTTCTTCAGGAATTGTTGATAAGAGGTCACAGCTTTAGCTGACTTCTACTATCTTTAGTAGTTCACATTTATGTACCCCACACACATACACAAGCATATCTTTAATACTTAAAGGCATATCTAGCTTACCATTCACATAATTTTCTTCCTTCACTTATTCCATATTTTATGATAGCCTTGGTCAGAGCAACTGGTAATTACATTTTAAGAAACCAATACTCATATTTTTAACAGCTGAATCTGCCAATGGTTTCTTTGTGGGATTGGGGTAATTATACAGCATTCATTTCTATATATCTTGACACAAAACACAAAATATTGATATATCAGAATGACTTATTTATTTTATTTTTATTATTTTTTAAAGATTTTATTTTTAGTAATCTCTACACACTACATGGGGGCTAGAACCTACAATCACGAGACCAAGAATCACATGTGCTACCAACTGAGCCATCCAGGCACCCCATCAGAATTACTTTTAAATCCCAGAAATCAGACCATGTAATTTAAACACTAGAGAAAATATTATAAAGGTAGAGGAGCTAGGGGTTATGTACATAATTCTCTATGTACATATAGGGGGCAGGGATTAATTTTAACCTTCAAAATACTTCACAAAAAAAGTGTTTCTAAGAAGACATGACATTCTGCACTAATAGAATCATTACCACCTGCTAGGTTAGCCAGCGATGGAGGCTTTCCCCTCTGGATCAGGAGAAATGTTGAAATCTGTACCAGCAGGATTGCAAAGTGCTTCAACAAGTGGGGTCTGAGCCACATGGCCTGGGTTTGAATCCCATCTACACTGCTTGACCACTGGCTTTGTGGTCACTGGGCTTTTGTTTTTTCATTTATGAAATTGGAGTAGTAATGGTACCTATCTCATGGGGATACTGGAAAGATTAAAAGTGTTTACATACATGAAGTGTTAGAAAAGTTCTTGGTTCAATAAATATCATTATTATTGAATAAATGAACTAAAATATAAAATGAGCATAAAGCAAATCATCTTCTGGATCTCATTTTTGCTATTAACCTGATAATTCACAGTGTTTTACAACTAAAAAGGGCTTCAGGAATTATCTATTCCAACCATCTCAGTTAAACATAGGAAAGTAAAATTGAGGAAGGCAAAATCATTTGTGCTAAATCGTCTAGCTCACTAGTAATAAGCTAGGATGTTATCAAATTCTCTTAGTCTGTATTGTGTAAGGGGAATCGAATAGTCTAATTATAACTAGGCTTAAAATAAAAATACAAATTAAAGTAGGAAGTCAGGGGTGCCTGGGTGGGTCAATTGGTTAAGCATCTGCCTTCAGCTCAGGTCATGATCCTGAGATCCTGGGATTGAGTCCTGCATTGGGTTCCCTGCTCAGCGGGGAGCCTGCTTCTCCTTCTCCCTCTGCCTACTGCTCCCCGTGCTTATGCTCTCTCTCTCTCTCTGTCAAATCAATCAACCAATCAATCAATCTATCTATCTATCTTAAAAAAAAGTAGGAGGTCAAAGCCTGAAGGGTAATTCATGTTCCATTACATAGAACTTTCTCTGTTTCCTGTTTTCTCTATTACTCAGGGCATCATATTTGTTATGCATTTTGGTGTTTGGGGTGCTTTGAAATATTTAGTTTCTTCTTGTATAATTTTAATTTTTTATTAATACTGTTAGTGCTCAGAAGAATAGGTATCAAAGCCTATTTAAGGGAACTCTGTGTTTCTTAGGTCATCTGAGATACCATCTAAATAGTTCCTCAGGTTCTTTTTCTTCTTTCAGCAAAGATACATGCTAGCCAAAGACATTCTGATCAGATAAGTCCATAGGGCACAAAGTGAACTGAAATATTTTATCTAATGTGATCAAAGTAGACAAGCTGGCTGTTTTAGACTTCAAAATATGAATTCATTTGTGCCCATTGAACTTATGGCTAAACTATTGATAGCATATCTTTAATCTTGTTCTAAGAACGTTACCATCAAAGGCGAAGCAGCAGTTCTCAAAAATGACCAAGAAAGAGAAAGAGAAAAAAAACAAGAAATGGTGTGCTGCATTGTCTTCTGAAAAAAGTCTTGATTGTGTGTGTGTGTGTGTATGAGAGAGAAAGAGAGAAAGAGAGAGAGACCAAGTCCCATTTTCTGGAAAAATAAATGAAGTGCTAAAAATTCAATAAACGTTTATTACTAGTTTAAGTGTCGACCCTTTGCTAGGCATTCACCATATAGCAGTGACTAAGACAACATGTCACATAGCCAGTAAGTTCAAGACAAGATTCCGCTCAGCTCAGCTAACTCTATCATGATCTCTCTTAATGACTACTTCTTAAAAATCTTATTTACACAAAACCGTATTTACTGTTTTCTTATTAATAGTGAGTGAAAAAAAATGTGTCATTGCTTCCATACCAACGTTTGGCATAAAAGTAATAAGCATTAGTATGTTGAAGTTGCATCTTCAGTTCAACAAAACATCTCAATGAATTCTTTTTTTTAATTAAAGATTTTATTTATTTATTCATGAGAGACACAAAGAGAGGGGCGGAGACATAGGCAGAGGGAGAAGCAGGCTCCTTGCAGGGAGCCCAGTGTGGGATTCCATCCCAGGACCCCCAGATCACGCCCTGAGCTGAAGGCAGATGCTCAACTACTGAGCCACCCAGGTGCCCCTATTTCAGTGAAATTCTAAAACAATGTTAACATGTGAATTTTTCTAGTATGTTGTTCTTTGGTTGTGTTTCAGTTCCCATACTATCTTTCTGATGGGCAACTCAATATACTTATTTTTCATTTTTACAGTATTAGGTAAATCTTTCTTAGCACTTATTGGGGAAGTACTTAGCCATTCTTAACCCCAGCTGGGTCAGCTGCTTCCTATTGGAGAAGGTAGAACCAACTGCTTAAGAATATGGTGCTGCCCTGTTCACAACCAGTTGTACAATAGAAATACTAGACACTGTTTTCTTCCCTGTGTGTGAAGTAGCAAATCATTGATTATGTGACTTGTTATGTATTTTTATAAGCACTAAAGAATTGAACATTCCCTCCTTTACAAAAAAATTAAAAGTATGTGCTGTGATGCAGCCCTAGGTCCAACTCCTAATTCTGGCATTTAGCTGTCTCATCTTTGACAAATGACTTAATTTATGTGATGCTTTGAGTTTTTTCATCTGTAGAAGATTACATATACATAAAAGAAGATATCATTTACCTCAGATTATTATTTGCCTTATATGTAAAGACTATACTATAAAGTACTGTTTATCTCAAGCCTGTCATTAGATCTCATTCTTCAGTGTCACATAGTGTTTCAGTTAAAATGAAAGGGTTAAGCCTGGAGGTTTCTAGCTCTAACGTTGCAGGATTTGTGGCCTCAGAGACCATAAGGCTTTTCTCTGGTGGCATCTACAGGGTATTCCACTCTTTTAGGACTTTTTATGACTTCGATTGGAATTTCCTGAATAGTGCTACCGAGCAGCAATCTTCCTGGCTGGATTAGGACTGTCATTCTTCCACTTTTAAACATGGTCTTCACATTGCAGTTAATGAAAATAAAAACCCTCTGAGATTAAGTATAAAATATCGTTTCCCTAAGATAATTATCAAGGTAGTCATAGTTCTGATTACTAACCACTCACTCAGTACTCTTCCTGGCACACTGTATTACTTCTTTATAAAAAGGTCTAGTGAGAACAAGCCATTGCTTTAGTACACTAGAAACATTTATGGGAGAGGCTCCCATAAATCTCTTTAGTGAGTAACAATGGGATCATAAAACTCAGGGATTTGGAACTCACTTTGGTTCTCATCTTCTTTCCAGACCTTTGTGATTTAGAAAGTCCATATGTTAAAATCTCAGAGAGGCTGATTCAGAGAGACCTCTTTTAATTTGGAGGCTGCTAGTGACCTCTTATTTATTTGTTTCCTCTTATTTTTTTTCCAAACTAAGATTTTTTTCACAGGACTTGGTATAATTTTTCCAGCTTTTCTGGTATAAACCATCTGTGGTCATTTTGCAGAGTCTCTTTAGGTCATGGGAAAGTTCTGTCTTTCCTGCATAGCACATATATGAGTCCTGCTCACCACAGCGACTTTTTAGGAGCAGATAGTTGCATTTGTCCCTAAGGAATTTGATGTAGTTGCAATGCCAAACTTGTTGCCAATCTATATTTGTGAAAAAATTTGAGTGCTCCTACTTTTAAATAACTCATTCGTCAGTTCTGAAGGTGAGCTTTGCCCCTTTCTTGAAGAGTCAATTATAGGATCTCTGTTAGAAAATGAAAGTTCTCAAATGCTGTGTTTGATATGCTAGTAGGATATTTATGATGGTTTTCTAGATGCCTTACAGCTTTAAAATAACCATTGAAAGGATGGAGAATATGAAATATATTGTCACAGCTAGTCCTGACTGTCCCTTTTCAAGTATGAATCACTTATCTTTTCTCATTAGACAAATTCCTGTCTTCTTCTGAGACCCACCTCATGTACTTCCTTACCTTTCTACTGCCCAGTGCCTCCGAATTTCAGAAGACAAATTATTCCCTATTTTGATATTTGAATATATCCTGTCATACATATTTAATTTTACCCTGAAATATGTATTTGAGTTTTCTTTTACGTATGAGCTGTATGGAGTGAAACTATATGTTCCTTGAAGACACAGACTATCTCCAAGAATTCTAGTAAAGTCCAAACATCATATGCCTGGTGGCCACAGATACATGTTACTTCAGCTAATAATTTTTTTAAATGGCGATACATACCCCTTGTGGATATTCTGGGCAATACTGAGATAACAAATCTGAAGTAGTCAAAAAAATTGCAAGAAAGGTATTCTATTTCTCCTGGGATCTTTTCCTTTGAAAACTTGTGTGTGTGCGCACATGTGTGAACAAATTCTGATCATATTTTATACGGTTTTGATGCTTGTTTTTTTAAAATAACCCATCATGATATTTTTGCTATGAAATCTTATTCAAATGCACCATTTGTCAGCCATCATTTACTCAACTATTTACTTACTGTTGGACATTTAGATTGTTTTTGTTTTGATTTTATTTTAAAAAAATATTTTGATAAATATCTGTGTCTTTCTTCCAGGAAACTTACTAACTTATAATTCCAATAATCTATCATAATGCCCTTTCACTTTTTGCAGCTGTCAGTATTTTTGTAGAGTATATTTTAATTTTAGAGACAAATTTTTATTACTTTGAAATACATTCTTTGGGCAACCCGGGTGGCTCAGCGGTATAGTACTGCCTTCAGCTCAGGGTGTGATCCTGGAGACCCGGGATCGAGTCGCATGTTGGGCTCCCTGCATGGAGTCTGCTTCTCCCTCTGCCTGTGTCTCTGCCTCTCTCTTTCTCTCTGTGTGTCTCATGAGTAAATAAAAATAAAATCTTAAAAAAAAATGAAGTATATTCTTTGCTTATCAGAGACATTATCTATTTCCTATATTTGATAGGCATTCAAATGTTTTCTTTTGTGCACTGTCCATTTGTGATTCTTTCTCAATTTTATATGTGATGTGTTACTCTTAGGTTCATAAGAACTCATTATATATTAAGAACAGCATGTCCATATTTGTTGGATTCATATTTATTTTTCCATTTTAGTGTTTACCTTTCTTTTTTAAAGATTTTATTTATTCATGAGACACACAGAGAGAGAGGCAGAGACATAGGCAGAGGGAGAAGCAGGCTTCCTGCATGGAACCTGATGCAAGACTTAATCCCAGGACCCCGGGTCATGCCCCGAGCAGAAGGCAGATGCTCAACCACTGAGCCACCCAGCTGTTCCTAGTGTTTGCCTTTTAATTCTTGGTAGTTTTTGCAAAAAAATTGAATTTAACAATTTTTCTTTGTTTTTCCATATAAAGCATTGAAAGTATTTATTTATATTTTTTCCACACAGATTTTCTGCCTTGAAGTTTTAATGTTTAACTTTATAATATACTTAGAATTACTCATTTTTTTTCACTCAAATAGTTGATCAGTTTCCCAGAATCATTTATTGAATATTTTTTCCTACTTATTATACTTATTATATTTTCTTATATACTGTATATTTTAATGTATATTATGTATTTTCTTTTTTTAAAAAAGATTTTATTTATTTATTCATGAGAGACACAGAGAGCGAGAGGCAGAGACACAGGCAGAGGGAGAAGCAGGCTCCATGCAGGAGCCTGATGCGGGACTCGATCCAGGATCACGCCCTGGGCTGAAGGCAGGCGCCCAACCACTGAGCCACCCAGGTGTCCCTATTATGTATTTCCTTACTGATCACATATGTGTCATATGCCAGTTTCTTATAACTGTGTATTTTGGAGCTCTTTATTCTGTTTCATTGATCTGTTCTTTCTTGTTCTAGCTCCACAGTGTTGATTATTATAGCTTTATACTAAAGTTTAACATCTGGTAATAATTCCTCGTGTTACTATCTCCTTTTTTTTTTAGAGGGGAAGAAGAGAGAGAGGAGAGGGGCAGAGGCAGAGAGAGAATTCCAAGCAAGCTCCACACTCAGTGCACAGCCTGATTTGAGGCTCAATTTCACAACCCTGAGATTATGACTTGAGTCAAAAATCAAGAGTTGGACACTTAATTAATTGAGCCACCCAGGCATCCCCCTCATTTTACTATTTTTATCTTTATAAATACAATGTTTTTTCTTGCCTGTTTGTTCTTACAGAAATTTAAAATTATTTGTCAAGTTAAAAGTATTCGGGATTTTTAAAAAAAGATTTTATTTATTTATTCATGAGAGATACAGACAGAAAGGCAGAGACATAGGCAAAAGGAAAAGCAGGCTCCCTGCGGGGACCTTGATGTGGGACTTGATTCCAGGACCCCTGGATCTTGTCCTGAGCCAAGGCAGATGCTTAACCACTGAGCCACCCAGGCGTCCTATTTGGGATTTTTTGCATAGAATTGCACAAGGCCTTATTATTTGAGATACACCCACAAAAAACATTATAACATTTGGTATGTTCTTTCTTTCAAGTCAGACTAACACTCCTTTCTTGTTGGAAGAGAATTAACTGCCAGGCTGCCCCGTAGTCCAAGTGTGCAAGAAGTAGTGTTAACTTGTGGTAACTTATGTCTGCAAAGAACATTTTATGATGAGACTCTGAAGCAGCTCTCACAACTACTTTACATATCTGCTACTTTTCCTTAGAACACAAACATGAATTTTCTCTCAGCAATACATCTCCAGAAGAAATTTTAATCCAGAGACTTTTTGACACACAAGGGTTTCCTATCAAGCTTAGGTTTATTAAAGTATTGAGGTAAATACCTTGAACAACTTTCACATTTGAATGAAGTTTAAAAATTTGCCCCTGGAAAATTGCCCTAAAATCTGGTTGTGACACCATAATATAAACAACAAAAAATAGTTTGCACTCATCTAAACCTTCTTATCTGTCTATTGTTTTTGGGTTTCATTCAGTTTTTCGTTGTCTCAAATGCATGTGTCCTTGTTTCTGGTGGGAATTCTTGCTAAGTGATATGTGTCTTTCTCTTCCTTTGGGATTTGAACTATCCCAGAACCATCTTTTCTCTTTTTTTTTCCCATAAATTCTGCTCCTTGGATGACGGTGTCTGTGTTTGGTTTCACAAACATCTGAGTAAAATGTGTTTATTTTCCTTTAGAAATATGCATTGTACACTGTGTGTACTTTTGCTTTTAGGAAAGTACAAGGTGATAATTCAAGGCCTAGATAGACAGAGAAATTTTATGTTAAGAGTAAAGGCAAGAAGAGTGGTCTTATTTTCCAAAGCTTTCTGTGCTGAACAGCATCTTGAGATGAGAAAGACATTTATTTAGTTAGTTTGGATAATTTTATCTGTTTAGTTACTTGGCTTTTGATCAACAATTTTGAAGCAAAGACTGCCCATCATCATGGAGGAGGATTTTTCTTAATTCTTACTTTATGTTATCAGAACAACAATAATCTGGTAGCAAATAAAAGATCTCTAACTAGTGGTGGCAGCAGAGTGGTGCTTGGGGGGTGTGCAGTGCAGAAGCATTTAGTGTTTTGAAAATTTCCTGCATTTTCTATGACAATTAGGAAAATAAGAAATGTTGACATCTTTCTAGAACAACTGCTGTTAGGTATACCAGGAGGATGCTTTTAAAGACATAAGTTAGAACACATGAAAGATCAAATAACTTCAGGAAAGGACTTTTTACTTTAGTTTCAGGACAAGCTATAAAATCGAAAATTTTGTGAGAGAGAAAAACAAAACTTTGAGTAAATTATAGGCACTGGTACTTTAGTCTGAACATGTGTTTAGAAGCAATCACCACCATCAAACAGTGACCACGGACACATGCAGTAAGATGGATTGCTGAGAATCATATGCTTTTCTCTACTATTTGAGAGTTTCATGGCAGTGGGGCTCTGATGGTATTTGGAGCAATCTGCCACGAAAACATCTCTAGAAGGATCCATGCAGATTCCCAGGTGTTATGCGTGTGCCTTGCCTGAGCCCATGCACATCTTTTGTGGTTTGTGAGACTGGAAGTAATGACCATTTTCTTTATTTAGAGGGAAACATTTTTTTTAAAGGGTTGCTATTGTAAATATTTAATTTTTAAAAAGATTCATTTATTTTAGTGGAGTGGGGTAGCAGGAGGGACAGAGGAACAGGGAGAGACAGTGCCAAGCAGACTCTGCACTGAGTGAGGAGACTGACTCGGGGCTCAATCTCACCACCCCAAGATCATGACCTGAGCTGAAACCAAAGAGTCAGATGCTTAACAGACTGAGCCACCTGGGCACCCCTGGAAATATTTAATTCTAATTTTACCTTATTTTAAATCATTAAAGATAGATTAGGTTATTATCCAATTTGATTGCGATTCAATTCAATTTTTGATTTTTAAGAAAATGCAATTCAAAGATGCCAAACAGTAATAATAATGCTCCTTACCACAAAACATGCAGAGAATTGATTTTATATTTTTATAAAGAAACTCTACCAATGACCATGAGCTGGATTTTCCTTTTTTCAACAATATACTTCTGTGGCAGAAACTGCTGAAATTCTTACCCAAACATGGACAATTACCTCTTGAATGATGAACAATATTGTCATTTGGTATCGGTCAACCCATGGGCAGAGTATCACAGAAACAGAAACAGTTACACAAAGAGATATAGATTTATATAACATTCCATATTTATTTAAAAATGTTAATTGACCATCTACTAAAATTAAATATTGAACATTAAACAGAAAAATCTTTGCCAACGAGGAATTTACATTCTAGAGGGTGAATTTAGGAAAGAAACGGGTACTGTAGAGTGCAGATGTTGAGAGATTATCAATCAATGACCAAATATGGCCCACCACCTATTTGTGTAAATGTTGTTTTATTAAATGTCCCTCCCTTTGCATGTTAGCTATGGCTACTTTAGCACTACAATGGCAGAGATAAGTAGTTGTGACAGAGACTTTCAGCTCCCATAGCCTAAAATATTCACTATCTGGCCCTTCACATAAAAATTTAGTTGACTTCTGCTATAATGTGTTGGTGGTAACAAGTGATTTTATTTTCTTTATTTAAGATTTATTTATTTATTTTAGAGAAGGGGGATGGGAAGGGGCAGAGAGAGAGAGAATCACAAACAGACTCCCTACTGAGCATGGAGCCTGACATGGGGCTGGATCCCACCACCCTGAGATCATGACCTGAGCTGAAACCAAGAGTTGGACTCTGAACCAACTGTACCACTCAGGTTCCCTGGCAATACGTGATTTTAAAAGGTAGGGTGAGTTTTTGTAGAGTGAGCAAGGAAGTGCTTTCTGAGAAGGTAACATATGAATAAACTTGAAGAAGGTAAGGGAGAAAGCCCTGCAGATTTGACAGAAAAGAATCCAGAGGAAGAGAACAGAAAGAACAAATGAACAGGAGTGCGCTGATCATGTTTGAGTAACTGCAAGCTCACTTGGAATGCTATTTGCAACAGCCCGCCCAGGTGAGTGACAATGGTGGCTTGGACCAGGGTAGTGTGGTAAAGGCCGGAATAATTACTTGGACTTAAGACACATATTTAGAGTTGCCAACAGGATTTGCTGACAGACTGGATATGATGAGAGAAAGACAGTCACAAGTGACTCTAAGGTTTTTGTTCCAAGTGAGTGAAAGAAATAAGGTGTAATTTACTGAGATGGGATCCACTAGAGAAATAGCAGGTTGTGTTGGAAGGAATAAAAAATGAGTTATCAATTTTTTTCCTTTCCTTTTCCTTTCTTTCCTTTCCTTTTTGTTCCTCTCCTCTCCTCACCTCTGTCTCTTCCCCCTCCCCCCTTCATTTCCATTCCCTTCCCATCCCTTCCCTTTTCTTTGTTTTCTTTCCTTCCCTCATCTCTCCCTTCTTTCTTTGTTTCTGTCTTTTCAGACCTTTTATTTTTAGGTCAACAAATCAGAAATAGAGGTTTTCAAAAACAAAAGAAAGAAAAGAAACTTCTTTCAATAAACAGTGTGAAGACATTGGAAGCAGTTCCTAGGAGCAGCAGGTGATGATGAACTCATATCTCACTCTATGGCTTCTAATCAGCTTCAAGACACATTACCTGCCTCCTCTTTCTTCTCTTTCCTTTCAACCTAAAGCATCTCTTTCTTCTGCCCCTTCTCTTTGTGAGTCCAGGTCCAGCAAGATAGGACACATACCCACAGCTGCTAAGGGTCTGTTTTTGAACACACAAATTTTGAGATGGTGGTTAGTGTCCAAGTGATCATGTCTAGTAGGGAGGTCAATGTCTGAGATGAGTTCAGAGAGGTAGTCCAGGTTGAAGAAAAATATTGGGGAATCATTTGCGCATAGAGATCACAAGTCATGAGACTGATTGAGATGCCCTGAGAGTAAGTGTAAAAGGGGGAAAAAAAAAGATGTAAAAATCCAAAGATTCCCAAGTTTCGTGTTTAGGGTGATGAGAAAGAATTGATAAAGAGACTGAGAAGATGCAACTCGACAGGTAGGAGGGAGCTAAAACAATGTGGCGTCCTAGGAGCAAAGTGAAGAATTTGATTGAAGGTGCAAGGAGTGATGGAAGATTGAAGACAGAAGGAGTGATGGATGCATTGTCTCAAAGGCTGCTGAGATCAAGATGAGGAATTGACCTTCTCATTTGGAAGTGTGGGAGTGATGTAAGACCATGTAAAAAGTTGTTTCAATATAGGGTAGTATTCAGTATGGCTCAGTTGGAGTGGGCTCAAGAGAAAAAGAGGATATCCAGGGAAATGATGTGTCTGTGGAGCAAATGGGGAGAGACAGTTGAAATGTTATGAAATAGTTATGAGAGGGAGTTAAGGAGTCAAGAGAGGATTATTTTTCTTTAACCAGGAAGTATTCTAGTATGTTTGCATATTAATGGAAAGGATCTCTAAAAATGAATGTAGCCTGAATGAGATCTTTAAGCAAGAGCAGTAGAATTCAGTGTGTAAGTGGAAGAAGTGGCCTAACACAAGGGAACAGAAGGTTCAGCCTTGTCTGAATGAAGCTAGAAGACAAGTGATGACCTCTTTCCTCTCTCTCATTTCCAGAAACACATTTTATAATCCTTCTCCAAAGCAAGGGAGGGAAGATCAAGTACAGAAGCATCCATAAAAGATGACATGATAGGTTTTGTTGTAGACCGAAGTGGACGTTCTCTTGTAATCTGATTCATACTTTTCAACAGAATAAGAATCTAGGTCATCAATTCAGAGTGAAGAGTTAGGAAAATGGTAAGTGAATGAATTAGGGAAATGAGTAGAATTGCCTGGCAGCACTAAGGGCCTACTTGAAGTTAATGATCATTGTTTTAAAGTGAGACCAGTCAGCATGGTTGAATGCTTTCCTGCCGTCATCCCCCACCCCCGCCCCCAGCCCCCAGCTCTGTTCTCCTTTGGTGCATATGAAAACTAGATATAGGGTGGTGTTCAACCAGATCTGGAGTTTTGCCACAGGACTTCTATGGAGAGAAAAAAGGGTGAGATAGAGTGTGGAAGGGAGTAATAATACTTAAATTCTAGAATTTAAGCTGGATAGGAAGGAAGCGAGAATATGAGATGGGTAGGGGATAGTGAAGAGGTAGTAGAAAAATTGGCGGTCCAAAGACAGGTGCAAACAAAGTTGAGTACCTAATTGTTGGACTCAAGGGGAAAAGTAAATGATCTTAAAAGATAGGATGTGGTGACTGGAGAGAGGTGCACTTGAAATTGAATTTGGGGAACGGTGCAGTGATCGGTAAAGCATATAGAGGGTATGACTGTGCCAGGGTGAGCTAGGCAGAGTTAAGGACAATCACAATTCAAAGGAGGCAAGAATCTGAAAGGACAAAATAATGGAGGGATTATATCTGGATAGGAAAACCACCAAGAATTATGGCAAAAGTCCTTTTGGACTGGCCATTGCTAATATCTTCAAGGAAGAAGGGAAGGGTTCTGGAGATCCACAAATAACTGGAATGAAGAGGGAATAAAATTGTCCAATGGCATGACCTGAGATTTTCAGGGATCAGCCCAAGAAAAGACTAAAAAATGCATAGAATGAGGTTCCCAAATTTTGCTGCATATTAGAATCACCTGGGGAGCCTTAGGACACCTGGATTCCTACATCATAGCCCATACTAATTAAATCAGAATGTCTGGGGATAGGAATACCATGAGCATGTCTTTCCAGATTCCTAGGTGATTTTGATGTCAGCCAAGTTTGGTGACCATTGCTAGAGTGGACCCTATATTATATCATTTGGTGAGAATCAAAGTAGGACAAATTGATCTTGGCTGAAAGGCAGATTTTTTCTGAAAATATCTCTATGTAAATGGAGAGCAGGAAATGAAAACAGCTTCAAGAACAATAACAAAAACAGCTGTTGGAAATCAGCCTGAAATGGTGAGGTTATTACGATAAGAAAGTTGACAGTTTGAGAATTGGAGGGGGTGCTTTCATTTAGATAATTAGCTTTAATATCCATGTGGCCATGTGCCATGTACTTAACTTCCAACTCAGCCCCCTCATTTGTACAGTGGAATCAAAAAATATACCTTTCAACTATTGACAGAACATGAATATCCTAGCAGAATTCCCTTATTAAATTCCTCCATTGAGAACATTTTTGTGTCTTCTCCATAAATGCTTGTGTAATATTTCTTTGTTACAGAAAATTTTGTGTACTTTTTAAGGTGTATATATAATTTATATGTTACATATAATTTGTAATCCATGTGTATGTGTGTATGTATGTATCTATCTATCAAGTAAGATCACAAGACCAAAAGCACTATGCCCAGTGTGTGCAAGAATTTTGCCTGCATGAAGCCAGGTTCAGTTCTCTGTAAGTCATTGTATGATAAAATATGAGTGTATCAAGCTCCTCATCTTCTCTTGCTTTGAGGAAGGATTGTAAGTTGCGTTTCTGGAAATGAGAGGGAGGAAAGAGGTCATCACTTATCTTCTAGCTTCACTCAGATAAAGCTGTACTGTCAATGGTTAAAATCACAGTGTAGAGTGAGTCAGGTATGGGACTACATTTTGGTTATATTACTTTTTACTTAACCTCTCTGAATATTCTTTTAGGGCTGTTGAGATAATGCTCATGCCAATTGCATAAATTAGTAACTGGCCTGTAGTGAAGGTGAGTATATGTTTAATAAATGATTACTATCACTATTTAAAATTTTTAGCCACTTTAATCAAGGCCATTTACTCAATGTTACTATTAGAATAATACAATGTGTGAAAAATACAAAAATTCCTGATGTTAGAAAAATTGGCATTGTGTGGGTTTTGACAATTTTCCAGACACTTTGTTTACACAGAAGATCAAGATTGCAAGGACAGGTATCTAATTTCCTCTGATACAGAGGCTGGCAGGAAGTTGAAAAGAATTGACCAGATGGATTTCTCCATAAGGGCTTGACATTACTTAAGACATGAACACCACCAGGATAGACACCTATCTAGGGAAATGGGGGGAGGGGTATTTTTGTTTTTTGTTTTGTTTTGTGAGCAATGACCTATTGTCCCTTATTACAATTTGCTGAATGTGATCTTTGCTCAAGTTAATCACAGAGAGCCAATTTTGCAGGGTTCCAACATCAACCTTCCAGTGGTGAAGAGCCAATGGCAACATACTGCAATACTCGCAGGAAATCTACTGCTTTATGGGTGAAACTGGCTCTCCAAAAGAATCTTTAATAGCATGGTGTTGTTTCATATGAAGCTATTAAACTGTCTACATGAGAACGAGACCTTCACTCCAAAGGTCTCTCTGGTCCCTTTCACTTTGATTTTTCTGGCTCTTATAAACATGTATAAATTCAGTTTGAAATTTTCAAATCTTGTAAAAAGCCCAGAAAAATTCAGATCAGTTAACAAAAACCCAGTTAAGCAGTCTCTTGGCACAAAACTCTAATACTTAACACATTTCTCTGGGCCATAAATTAAACAGGGCCTCATGGGCGTTTAAATAGCTTGGGGGGGTGTGTGGGTGGTGGTCTTTGACAAAAGGAGCCAAATAAGTGATATACTGATCTAAAAAAAGATATGATTTAATGTCTTCTTTTATTTTCTTCTTCAATTACCCAAACCTTGTATTCCACAAAATTACTTGATATGTTCCAATAGTAGCAGCTTTTGGTAGATCAGAAAGTGATAATGCTTGACTACAAAGGTCTTGTTCTGTTGAGTATATAAGTCACAAAGAGCAAAAAGGGGTTCTTTTTTTCTCTGCAGCTAACTGAGAGCTGGTAGGAGCTTCCAACATGGCTTTGAAAGGCAAACTTGGCAACTCTGGTCTCCACTTTAATCAGAGAGTATGAATCTTTTAAATCTTGTATTAAAGAGTCATGCAGAGAGTAGAAATTTAAGTAAATTTTTTGTCTCTATTTTTAAGAGCTAAAAACTTATATCCACATATCCAAGTCCTCTCGTTTCTAACTAACTTGTTAATGGTGTGATATTTGGCAAACTACCTTAACTCTTGAGTATGTTAGCCTTTCTGGCTAACCATAATGGTGGAATGAAATAATGTGGATAAAATACCTACAAATTAATAGTTGCTCAATAAATGTTTACTCCTCTTCACTAAGGTGGGCTTTATGGGATTTACCATGACTAGGAAAGTACAGGCACCTTCTAGAATCAGTTTGCTCTGTTTATATAACATATGGTCTCTGCATCTCATTTCTCTTCTCAAAAAGCTAAAATGAAGTTAGGAAGCTGAGATCTTGTCTTACTGTCGATGGGCTTTCCCTCTATATTCCTACTCATTTAATGGTGGGAATCTTTTCTAATCCATTATGTGTGTTGTAGGTTGATGTGCCTGAGAAATAAACTCTAAGATGGAGATCAGCATGCAGGAGGGCTTTTCCAGAGTGCTGTTAGGGTCAAGGCTTGTAAAAGAGAAGGTGAGGAAGCAAGACTGGGTAAAGGAAAAAGTCAAGCTTTTAGGGAGGCTCAGCAAAAGACTCAGCCAACATAATGGGAAGTTCTGAAGGAGATGTCACAGCTTCCCTGAGTGGAGATTTGGCATAGTTCAAAACAAGAGGACCAAGGTTGATTGGCTAGAGGATGACCTTCTGTAGATTTAAATCATAAAAGAAGGGAAGCAATACAGAGATACTTGGTGAAGCACTTTGATCATAAGATTTTAAGGCATGGATCTGGGTATTATAGACCAAGTAAGGTACAGAGAAGGTGGTATAGGCAGTTTTGTTCACTCTACATACACGACATGAAGTAGGAAGTGCTGGAGGTTGAGATTTGGAGAAGGGGTTGTTTCAATAATGACATAAAATAATTAAATTAGCTGGGGTTGGGGTAATAATAGTGAACGAAACAGAAGTTATAGGCAGGAATAATTTAAAGCACAGTCGAATTTTTTTTACTTGGAAAATTATGTATACAAGGCTTCAATTCATTTGTTATATTCAGTTAGAATATCATTATGAAGATTGAGTTTTGAAGACATGTATTCTTTTTTCCCTAATGACACCAGGATAAAAAACTGCAGATTTGGAAAGAGCTCTAGAGATTATTTATTTCAGCTCTTCCATTTTACAAGTGAGAATAGCAAGGTACAACAAAATTAACGACTCGTGCATTGCAGTAGTGGAGTAGTACAAGTGAGGGGCTCTGATTCCCAGGAGACTTTCTTATCTACAATTCCAGACTGTGGTACTACATTTATAAAAGGATATTAAAAAATCAAATGGATAAAAATATTTCATACTAACTAATGCCATTATAATATATACTGGAGCTCCACTCTGGGTTCCAATCAGAACCATCTGATGGGCTTTTAAAAATATATAGATTTCAAAGTATATATTTTTAAGTTCTACAACTGGTTTTGTCCCTGCAAAGAAAGGTTTAAAATATAAATATCCTAACAAAACAAAAAGCAAAAGTAATAAATCAAAGATATTGCACCCACAGGAAAAATTGTATTATGCATGTGAAAACCAAGTGGAATATGTTTTATATGTATATTTGTGCATTCTCTGAAATCCTTTGCTTGCATGAAGTTATTGGCAGCAATTCTGGCTCTACCAAAGCATTTTACAGACAGATACAGATTGGCTCAGTGCTCTCTGCACTGTGTCTTTAGGAGATGAGGGACAGTGAAAATTTTATAACTCCAGCAATGTAAAATATCATACTTAGGAAATATTTAAAATAGCATATTTATGCAAAAATACCACCTACCGAGAACAACCCAGTTGTTGGTGAATATTTAAAGATATGTAAGGTTTTCCAATATTTTTATGTTTGGCAGTTATATGAATCATGTCCCAGTGGTAGACAGATGGTACACTCAGATCAGAATCATTTGAGGATGGTTTAAAAATGGGCCCATTGACATGGGTGTGGGCAGGGTGTGGAGGAACCACAGAGTAAAGTGCAGCCAGCCAAGCTAGGGTCAGCAGAATTACTACTATTCTTTATCTCAAAGGATTGAGTGGGAAGATGTTACTAGAATGGGGAAGAGCATAGAGGAGGCCATCTTGAAAGGAGTAGTGACCTCAGGTCAAGGAACACAGTCAGTTCAAGGTGACCCCACAGGGAAGGAGGTAGCAGGGGAATAGGTACTCTAAACTCACTGTCTTCTCTGCTTCCAGTCTCCTGTTGCAGCTCTAGGCTAGACAAACCCAGTGAGAAGTCAGAGTGCAAGGGAGTAGAGGTGATGGAGAGTGGATTTGGCAGGCAAAGGGAAGGTCTCCAGCACAAGGGGGGGAAGCCAAGGCCTTGGAAAGGTTAGTATCTATTGATGACATCATTATTTTGTTCAACACACATGTACTGAGTATTTACTATGTGCTGGGCACTGTTACATGTCATTGGGACACAAAGGTTAATAACACCCTGGAATAAAAAAGCTCGTAGGTTTGATGGAGAGAATCGCAAATCAATGTAAGAGTACAAATTACATGTAAGTGGAAGGTCAGAGTCTCAAAGTGGAAGAATTGCAGCAACTCCTTTTGAAAGGATATTTTCCTCCAAAGATTCCTTAAAGACAACAGGAAATCCACTGCCAGGAAGAACCTTGAATCTCATGGGTGATCTGAGAGAAAAAACAATTATCAGGATATTACATCAAGGCCCGAGAGCAAGGAGTGAAGTTGATAAAAGTACAATTAAAGAAGTTCTGAAACAATATGGATATTCTTCTAAGTGTGTATGGGGTGGTGGTGCACTTGTACAGGGGGTGACAGGATAGGACAGGAGCAGACAAGTATTTACAAGAAACTTAGATTCTGTGTCAAATAGAACTAATGGAGAACTAATTTAGGGAGATTCCTTATGTAGTTCAGACACCAATGGGCCCTTCCCTGTCCCCCTTGTGCGCGTGTGTGTGGTTTGTTTTTTTTTTTAAGATTTACTTATTTATTTGAGAGAGAGAGAGAGAGCTTGACGATGAGTGGGGGAAGGGGCAGAGGGAGAGAATCTCCAGCAGACTCCCCGCTGAGCTTGGAGCCAGATGCTGGGCTCTATGTCAGGATCCATGGGATCACAGCCTGAGCCAAAACCAAAAGCCAGTTGCTTCAACGACTGAGTCACCCAGGCACCACCCCTGACCCTTCTGTTTGATTGCACGATGTCTCTTTTCCTCCTGTGTTAAACTGTACCCAGAACTCAATGCCTTCACCAGTTTCTATACACACAGAGGATTTTGCAGGATAATTATGAAAAGCACCCCACAGGGATCCCTGGGTGGCGCAGTGGTTTGGCGCCTGCCTTTGGCCCAGGGCGCGATCCTGGAGACCCGGGATGGAATCCCACGTCGGGCTCCCGGTGCATGGAGACTGCTTCTCCCTCTGCCTGTGTCTCTGCCTCTCTCTCTCTCTCTCTCTCTCTCTCTCTCTGTGACTATCATAAATAAATAAAAATTAAAAAAAAGAAAAGCACCCCACAATTGAACATCATGCTTGCCTTCTTTTCCCTTCTCTCTCCTTCATTTCTTGTCTTTCTTCTTCCAGATGCTTCCCAGGCACTTCGATTATTTCCTTCTATCATTATTAATCTAGTAAAAAGCAGTAGTTCCCAGACTTTAGCATTATCACAGTCACCTAGAGGGCTTGTTTAAACAGAGATTTCTGGGATTTGAGAATTTTGATTTCTACCAAGTCCCAGGTAATGCTGCTGATATGGGGACCAAACTTTGGGTACCATGGCTTTAAGTTATAACACCACACATTTCTGACACCATTTTATTTATTTTTTTTAAGATTTATTTATTTATTTATTTATTTATTTATTTATTTATGAGAGACACACAGAGAGAGGCAGAGACATAGGCAGAGGGAGAAGCAGGCTCCATGCAGGAAGCCCGATATGGGACTTGATTCTGGGACTCCAGAATCACAACCTGAGCCAAAGACAGACGCTCAACCATTGAGCCACCCAGGCATCCCTCTGACAACCATTTTAATCTTCAGATGATTTCATGTCTCTATTGATGTCACAAGGACAGGCATACATTGATGGTTTCAGAAAGACAGCCCTGGTAACTTTGGGAAACAATGTCTCTTTTCACTAAAATGAACGGAGTCTTCTACCCTTGCTATCCTAAAAATACCACATTAGATTATGGTTCTTTAGTTGGGACTTCCATAAAAGCCAAATTAGAACACATTTCTTGATTTGGTTAGTTACATGAGAATCAAGGGCAGATAGAGATAGGCTGGAGATCATCATGTGATTTATTTATTTATTTATTTTTTAGATTTTATTTATTTATTTGAGAAAGAGAGCACGAGAGAGCACAAGCAGGGGGAGGGGCCGCGGGAGAGGGAGGGCAGACTCTCTGGTCAGAGCTGGGAGCCCAATACTGGGGGCTCGATCCCAGGATCCCAGGATCATGACCTGAGCTGAAGGCAGATGCTTAACCAACTGAGCCACCCAGGTGTCCCCATCATATGATTTTAACATTAGTTTGTCACTTGATAATACCAATATTCGATATAACTCTTGAGTATTCTGTTATTGTTAAACACAGACCACTTGAAAGTAAGTGGTGAGCATAGAAAGAGAGCAAAATCATGTCTCAGTGTTCAAGTTACCCTTTGATTGACTGTATTTTATGTAACAAGGATTTATCAGTTCCCGGTATATGCAGGGTGCTTCCCTGTCCTGGAAGGAATATGAAATTGAGTGGAGGAAACAAGCATATACACAGAAAACAAAAGAGAATGAACAAATGATAGAAAGGAAACACATTGCATTACATAAAATAAGGAAATGGCTGACCTCAAAGTAACTAGCTGGGCCTCGATTCTGTAACTTGTGAACATTTAAATCCTTGCTTGATGGTTAAGTGTTTGGGCTACAAGAATAGACTATTGCCCCAGGAAGAAGCTGGGCTTCAGGGGCCTATGTCAGCTACCAGTGTCTCTCTACAGATAATGCAGGACTTGGGCAACAGTAGTGTAAATAAATAAGGATTTATTTCTTTTTCATAACAAGTTGTCTGGGAATAGGTAGTCTGACGTGGGTTCAGGAGTTCAATTTCATTGCCAAGATTTGTTTTGTTTTGTTTTGTTTTGTTTTGGAGTTTCCCCCATGGCTTTAAAGTAGAAGCTGCACGTTCCACTATCCTCTCATTCACATTTGAGGCAGGAAGAAAGGAGGAAGGAAGATTCGGGTCAAGCTTGTCCCTTGTTTCCTTCTGGGAAAGGTTAGAAACACAAGCTTTCCCAGAACCGCCCCACAAAATTGAATTTACATATCATGGGCCATGCGTCATGTGGCTGCAAAGAAAGATGAAAAAATATTTCACTAGGTATATCCCAAACCAAACAAACAAAACCAGGCTTCCATTATGAGAGGAAAGCGAGACAAATAATAATGTCTATCCCTGGGAGGTTTCTTGGGAAGTTGTGTGTAAGGGTCAGGCTGATACTAGCTGCCCCCTGCTTGATCCTGCTCTCCTATCAGGATTAACACTTTGGGATGTGGAGAATATAGTTAATATCTCCAGCTCTAGCATCCTATAGCTCTATGGTTTAATCCCAGGTTAGACACTAATAGGCTGTGTGACCTTGGGCAAGTTACTTGCCTTATCTGAGTTTAAATTGTCATAGCTGTAAAATAGGAAGACTAATATTAGTACTTTTCTTCCCCAGGGTATCGGTGATTTTAAATAGCACCCTTCCTTTAGAGCCTGGCACATAGTGAGTGCTCAGTTATTAGAGACTTAAGAGTTTTAGTTGCTACGATCTGTCTTAGAGAAGTGAAGCATGAATGTCTCCAGGATGGCTGCAAGAAAGGATCATGGTAGGATGCAAGAATAAATGATAGGCTAACCCATAGCTCATTACAGTCTCTCAAATTATTATAGTTGTAATATATAAACAAATTCTTTCCAGTCTACTTTTAGCCTGACACTGTTCACACTACTAAATTTTACAGACTTGAGTGTTTATGTGAGCCAATGAAAATGAACTGTAACTCAGGATATGTAACTAGAAGAAGTTTAGTACACCATTGCAACGTGCACGCAGTTAAGCTGTTGGATTTTTCTGAGAATTGTGCTCTCTTCCTTGTGAAATACAGAAGGTGAGTTTTTAGGTTGTCATAAACAACTTGCTCTTCCTGATTCAATTCACTGACCTGACTATAGAATCTGCTTTCTATTTTTGCTCGGTATTATGAAAAAAAAAAGTGCTGCATTTATCCCAGTAGTATAGAAGACTGCTTTATGCCAACTACCATGATAAAATAGCATTGCCATTTGTGTGGACTCTGTAGAACGGTCACGTGGAGTGAGTAAACAGGGTGAGGTCCCTGTGGCTGGGATTGGAACTAAGGACTGACAGGAATGCAGTGCGTCACAGCCCCGGCCCTCAGAGCTGCTGGGATGTGACCAGTCCCGGAGTTCTTCGTGAGGGGAAGAGTGTGGTCCTGAAGAGGATGAAGTTAAAGCCATGCCGAGTGGGCAGGACAAGCCTGATGGTTCAGGGCATCCATCCTAGGTAAATGGCACAGTGGCACCAGGTGCTACCCAGTCACGTAAGCCCCACAGCAGAGGCATCTGCTCCTCTGTTGCAGGTCCACACTGCCAGAAGGAAAAACAAATGGCTCTCCTTCCTGTGTCACCTCCTTAAACTCATCTGCATCAGTCCAACCCACTTTTGCTTTTTTGTTGAATCCATATTGTTGAACCCTCGCAGTGTGCCAGACTCTGCTCTAGGCAATTTGAACTCAATGTTTCCTCTTTCTAGAATTCCTGCTCTTCAGCTATCCACATGCCTTGCTACTCTAAATCTTTCCCTCTTCAAGTCTTTTATTCCAATATACATTCGCAGGGAGGCCTTCCGTGGGCCTAGATCTTTAAAATCGGATTCCTCCCTTTTCCCTTCTCGATTTTATATTTCATGGCACATGCAAAGGTGCTAGGAGATTTGCTTATTTGTGTTGTTTGTTTTTTTGGGGGGGGGGGAGTGGTTCTCTGAATAGAAGGTAAGAATCAAAAAGGTTTTTGTTTGCCCTATTTGTTTAAAATCGGTTCTGCTATTGTGGCATCCCATTGCCTAGAACAAGGCTTGCCATGTAGTAAATTCCCAATAAGTACTTGTCAAATGAGATAATGAAATACACTCAGGACAAATCCTTTGGCAATCAGTGTTAAGCGGTCTGTGCAGATATTATTTTGTGCATTTCAACTGTGTATGCTCTACTTCGACCCTGGTCTCCTTTTTAAAGATTTTATTTATTCATGAGAGACACACACAGAGAGGCAGAGACATACAGAGAAAAGCAGGCTCCTTGCAGGGTGCCCACTGTGGGACCCGATCCCCAGATCCGGGATCATGCTGAGCTGAGGGCAGATGCTCAGCCGCTGAGCCAACCAGGTGTCCCTTGACCCTGGTGTTGATACTGGGTACTTTGATGGATAGAACCAGGTAAGCAGCATCTTTTATAGAAGATGATCTTAACGGGATTTTATTCTAATGGTGTGTATATGTCCATGCTACATCCTCTGGACATACAGATGGGCCTTGTTAATTCCTGCAGTTTCCAACACAAGTGAGATTTTGTTAATTGGCTTCCACAACTCCTTTTCAAAGCATTAGCCTTTACCCTTATTTCTTATTTCTACTCTCCACTGTTGGAAGGATCTGAAGTTCACCTTATCTCATAGCAGGGGCAGATCCACAACGAAGCTAATGAAGTTTAAGTTTCTGTGATTCTCAGCAAAGGAAGCAGTCAACAAAACTAAAAGACAACTCAAAGTATGGGAGAAGATATTTGTAAATGTCTTATCAAACAAAGGGCTAGTATCCAAAATCTATAAAGAACTTAACAAACTCAATACCCAAAGAATAATCCAATCAAGAAATGGGCAGAAGACATGAACACACATTTCTTTGAAGAAGACATATGAATCGCCAACAGACACATGAGAAAATGCTCAACATCACTTGGCATCAGGGAAATAAAAATCAAATCTACAATGAGCTAGCACCTCACACCAGTCAGAATGGCTTAAACTAACAAGATGGGAAACAACGAATGTTGGTGAGGATGCAGAGAAAGGGGAACCCTCTGACACGGTTGGTGGGAATGCAAGTGGGTAGCTACCCTGGAAAACAGTATGAATGTTCCTCAAAAAGTTGAAAATAGACCTCCCCTATGACCTAGCAATTGCACTATTAGGGATTTACCCCAAAGATACAAATGTTGTGATCTGAAGGGGCACCTGCACCCCAATGTTTATAGCAGCAATGTCCACAATAGCCCAACTATGGAAAGAGCCCAGATGTCCATCAACAGATGAATGGATAAAGAAGATGTGGTATATAAACAATGGAATACTACCCAACGATCAAAAAATGAAGTCTTGCCATTTGCAATGACATAGATGGAACTAGGGAGTATTATCACAAAGATAGAAAGGTAGTGATCTGAAGGGGCACCTGCACCTCAGTTTTTATAGTGACAATGTCCATAATAGTCAAACTATTGAAAGAGCCCAGATGTCCATCAACAGAAGAATGGATAAAAAAAGATGTGGTATATATACACAATGGAGTATTACTCACCCATCAAAAAATGAAATCTTGCCATTTGCAATGACATGGATGGAACTAGAGGGTATTACACTAAGTGAAATAAGTCAATCGGAGAAAGACAGCTATCATATAGCTTCACTTATATGTGGAATTTAAGAAACAAAACAGCAGATCATAGGGGAAGGGAGGGAAAAGTAAGACAAAATCAGACAGGAAAACAAATCAACTATAAGAGACTCTTAATCGTAGGAAACAAACTGAAGGTTGCTGGAGGGGCGGGGGTGAGGAGATAGGGTAACTGGGTGATGTACATTAAGGAGGGCATGTGATGTAATGAGCAATGGGTATTGTATAAGACTGATGGGGACTCCTGGGTGGCTCAGTGGTTGAGTGTCTGCCTTCGGCTCAGGGCATGAACCTGGAGTCCCACATTGGGTTCCCCACAGGAACCCACTGCCTATACCTCTGCATCTTTCTCTGTGTCTCTCATAAATAAATAAAATCTTTAAAAAAAGAAGACTGATGAATCACTGACCTCTACATCTGAAATTAGTAGTACACTATATGTTAATTAATTGAATTACATTAAAAAAATAAATAAAATGGGGAGAACAAAAAAAGTAAGTTTCTGTGATCCTTATGTACATGGATCCCATCTACATGGAAGTACTTAACTGTGTGTTAAACATATATTTATGTATTATATTATGGTAATATATATAATAATTATATATATCATCTTAAAGAGAACCTCAAACTGTATAAGCTTCAAGACCCACAAAATTTATATCCATTCCCATTTAATAGTCATGCCCTTTTTATTGAGGGACTTGTAAATGAAATAATTACCTCTCATGGGGTTCCCTCTAATTCTCATGCTTTATTTCCTCCCAAACATAAAACAAATGCCTTAATTTCCTTGGGGTTTCATTGTAGGCAATTTAAAAACATATCTGTCAGCTCTATTTTTCATTACATTTTTCTAGCATGATTAACTTGGACAATGTGGAATCTCCATGATTATTATATTATTTAAATAAATATGGCATTAGATAATAAGACTCACTGTTATTGTATACTGAAGATCTCCTATTTTTGCATTTTGCATGTATTAACTGATTTAATTCTCATGAGAACTGGGCATTACCCCCATTTAACAGAGGAGGAGACAAAGATCCAGAGATATTTTATGTTGGTCAAAGCCTAAATACCACCCGATTTCCACAGTAGGGTAAAGAGAGAAAGAACATTTGTGAACTGTATGTGAGTGTAGGTTTCTAATCACAAAGCTATTTGCCAAGCTTTTAACATCCTTTGGAAAACTAACAAGAAAAATATTTGAGGATTTTGGTTTTCTGGTTTCTTGAGCTGGGGTGACATTTATATCCATATGATTGCATATACAAGTTTACTCTAAAAGGAAAAAGACAAGGAAAAATTAATCTTACTGGCTCACTGTTCCTGTGCATCAGACAAAGCCAGTGCTCATGAAGGCAAAAAGGAATGGAAAGTGGAAATTAGTAAATTTATGCACACAAAGAATTATGCTTAAGAATTATGCTGAGCATAATTTGCTTTTCATAATATCATGCGATAAAATGTTCTATAAATACTACTGCTAAAAGTATGCATTCCCATGATTGTTAAATGTCAAAAATCTGCTTTCCAAATCAGGCAGGTGGCTAATTCTGGGATTTGACTAATAATATGCATTGACAATCTTTATGATGATTATTTCTGATATCTCTTAGTTTTTTATTGCTTTGAAAGTAAATCGTTAAAATTCACACTTGTCAAATGTATACCATTTTCTTAGCTGTTGTGATTTATGATTTGGCTGTTTGTGTGTCTGGCCTAAAGTGTGAGTTCAATGACTGGGATCCTATTCTCTGGATGCCTTGCCTAATGCTAAGCATAATGTTGGCTCTCAGTAATAATAAATTATTTCAGTCATAACCCTTCACATTCTTGTCTAGACAGTCTTCCATGTGGTGTGCTTGTTCTTATTTCCATATTTTCATCAATAATAGTCAAATGAATTTTGAGATTTATATGCAGATTTTTAAAAATCACAGCTTATCAAAATAACCAAGTGTGAACCATTCTGGTTTATCATATTATATAACAAGGAACATTTTAGAAAAACTCTTTAATTTGGAGGGTTTCAAGAGTCATTTTTGTATCAAGTAGGTTTTAACAAATAAAGTATTTATGATATAGACATCTGGGGATAAGTAGTTGCTATCTTTCCCTATTGATTCTGTTTAATGATTAATGCCTTGGTCACCTCCACATAATGAAACTTCTGTTGTTTAAACAAGAGTTGAGTTTCATTAAAGGTCAGGTCAATTAGCTTTTTTTAAAAAAAGATTTTATTTATTTATTTAGAGAGAGTGAATGGGGGGAGGGGCTGAAGGAGAGGGAGAGAGAGAATCTCAACCAGATTTGAGAGAGAGAATGCATACTCATGAGCAGGAGGTGGGGTGCAAGGGGAGAGGGAGCAGACTCCCCGTTGAGCAGGGAGATAGACCCAGGCTTATTCCAGGGCTCTAAGATCATGACCTCATTGGAAATCAAGAATCAGACATCCAACCCACTGAGCCACCCAGGCACCCTCAGGCCCATTAATTTTATGTAGTCTTTGGAATTCAGAATTATTGATTCATATTTCTAAAGGCATAAAGCTCTGCTCCTAATAGCTTCTTTATTCTTCCTATATGGTGAAGTATATTTAAGAACAGTGAACTATAAAGATATCATTCATTAAAACACAACTATAATTTATATTTGTGACTGTCAAACCAGACGTGTCAACTTTAAAAATAACTTTAGGGGATACCTGGGTGGCTCAGCGGTTAAGCGCCTGCCTTCAGCCCAGAGCATGATCCTGGAGTCCTGGGATCGAGTCCCGCGTTGGGCTCCCTGCTTGGAGCCTGCTTCTCCCTCTGCCTGTGTCTCTGCCTCTCTCTCTCTCTGTGTCTCTCATGAATAAATAAAGTTTTTAAAATAAATTAAAAAAATAAAAATGACTTTAAAAATAACATATAGGGGATCCGTGGGTGGCTCAGGGGTTTGACGCCTGCCTTTGGCCCAGGGCCTGATCCTGGAGTCCCGGGATCGAGTCCCACGTTGGGCTCCCTGCATGGAGCCTGCTTATCCCTCTGCCTGCATCTCTGCCTCTCTCTCTCTCTCTCTCTCTATCTTTCTATGTCTATCATAAATAAAAACATAAATAAAAATCAAAAAAATAAAAAATAAAAATAACATATAGCGTATGTTGCCAAACACTTAAAGATCCAGAAAATATCCCAGAAGAAACCAAAATGTTTGTGATGCTCCATGCTCATTTGGCTCTGGAAGCTAATTCCTTTAATGCGCTTAGTAAATTATCCTCCTATTTGAACATGAAAGTCTTGACTTGAACTTCAGCAGAGGGCAAAAAAGATAAACAGCCAAGATAGGTCATGTGAGGATAGTAAACTTGGCTAAATACTCTCTCCTCTTCTGGAGTCTGATCAATATCTGTAGGTGAAAATAACTCTTATTAGGTCATTAAAATGTTTATGAGCTAGTTTCAAGTTTTCTGTTTTCCCAATTCCTGGCATTGTAAATGTTCAGTAATTATTTAATAGTGTTTTTTTTAAATCCTATACGGATTTACAAAAAAAAAAAAAAGACTTATTTGGGCACCACATAAACCCTGGAACTTTCATGATCTTTATCTTCACATGCATATAAACAAATATTGATCCCATACCACAGTCATTTAAAGACTATTGAATTTCAGTCATACGTTTGGCTTGCTGGTTTCCTCCCACATTCCTTTCTTGATGCCAAAAACCCCACTTGGCTCCAGGAATTCCAAATTATTCCAGCAACTTCTTAAGATTGATAAATATTATACTCAAAAACTATAAAGGCTAAGAGGGAGAATAATTAATAAATTACAACTCATTATTAAGAGTGCTATATGAGTAAAAGCTATTAGTTACAGGGAGTTATGTTTTTTTAACTTAACATTTTAAAGACTGATTATTGCATAAAATAAAGGAATTTTGGGGATTTTTAGCTTCTAGTGAATAAAAGAAGTTAGACTTATCACTAAAATAAAACACTTGAGATCATAATTTCTAGAGCATGTCTATATATTACCACATTTGTTCTTACAACAATCCCATGAAGTGATATGATTTCAATTCTACACATAGTGTATATAGATAGATGATATTTTTTAAAGAATGTTTATTGTTTTATTTATTTTTTAAAGATTTATTTATTTATTTTAGGGAAAGAGTGTGCAAGTGAGGGAGGGGCAGAGAGAAGAAAGAGAGAATCTCAAGCAGGCTCCCTACTGAGCCCAGAGCCTATTGATAGGAGCTTAAATCCCAGGACCCTGAGATTATGACCTGAGCTGAAATCAAGAGTCAGATGCTTAACAGACTGAGCCACCCAGGCACTCCTAGAAGTATGTTTACATTTTGCAAATTCATCCTTGGAAATTTGGGTAATTAATTCTCTGGCTGAATTTGTAAGGGATTCCACAGTCTGGTTTTATTGATTTTTAGACCTTTTCAGCCATTCTCTCTTCAGATATTGCTTTTGACCATTGCTGTTCTCTTTCTCCTCTTTCTGGGATTCCAAATACAAGTATTGTTATTGTGAGACTCTCACTCTATCCTTTATGCCTTTAACCTTCTCTTTTAGGGTTTCCACTCATTTGCCTCTGGTTTCATTATGGATTTATGGTTGTTATCTTCTGATCTCCTTTTCAGTTCAGTAATTCTCTCCTCTTTCTTACCTGCTGCCATACTGTTCAATTGTGATACTGAGTTCTTCTAATCTGCTATTATATATGTCGATTTCCAATTCACTGCAAAAATGTTTAGTCTCACCATTTCCTTGAACCTAATGAGTACTTTTGTTTTAAAGTACTTCTCTAGTAACTCCAATACTAGAGCTTTTTGGGTCTACTTCAATTATCTGTTGCTCCTGGTTTATTCATGTCATCCTGTCTCCTTGTGTGTCATCATTTTATCTTCACCTGCTTAGAATTAGTGAATTCGTCCAGGAGAAAAGTAGCCTTAAATTCTAGCTCATCTTCCAAGCTTCCAATCCATCTTTTCATGGATTTCATCTCATAATTTTTTTTACTAACTTATTAGCTCTCTGATGCTTTTAAGCAGAATTTAAAAAAATATTTTGCCAATTTTTTATTGTCCTCAGAGAATAGTTTTAATTATTCAGTCTGTGATTACTCAGAAGCAGAATACTTGGGGATCCCTGGGTGGCTCAGTGGTTTAGCGCCGCCTTCAGCCCAGGGCCTGATCCTGGAGACCCTGGGATCCAGTCCCACATCAGGCTCCCTACATGGAGCCTGCTTCTCCCTCTGCCTGTGTCTCTGCTTCTCTCATTAATAAATAAATAAAAAATTTTTAAAAAGAAGCATAATACTTTAGTCATTTCTTTACATATGTTTGCCATATTTAATTTATAGGACAATTTGGGAAAGAATATGTTTTTTAATATACAGTTAGTCTTAGGTGCACAGATCAGTCTTACTTCAGAAAATATTTGTGAGTTGGCTATTTGAATTGAAATGCATTTTTTTCTATTAAAAACATATATGCTAATTAGGTTCTTAGGCCTAGTCATAAAAAAATCTATTTCCCCTACATCCTGGATTTGGTTCCCTAAAAAGCAGAGCTAATCCTGAGATTCTTTTGCAGGTTATTGAGGAAGTTCTCTCAGATGGAAAACCTATAAAAAACTGAGAAAATCAGGATTGGGCAGGGGTAAAGCTAAGCAAAGATCTTCAGCTAAAGCCTCACTTCACCAATTCCATGGAGAGCTCTAGACTTTAAAATGTGCCACAATATTGTGCCAAATTGAGGTAAGGGTCTGGGATTTTACACTCCTAAATTAGTCAGTTATTGGCCACAGGCTACCCCTAAAGAGGGAGGTTATAACTTTCCAGGTATTTCCATATAGCGTAGTTCCTGTCAGACCATGGCGATTCTGGGAGGAAGGTGTAGTGGTGAGCTCTTAGGAACCAGCTCACAACAGATGAAGGATGGATATCCTCTTCCAAAGATCTGGGCAGGATCAATAGCCATCTTCTACATCTCGTAAGCTACCTAAAGTATAAGGGAGTATTTTCAATGTTATGGAGTTTAATTTCTAAGAATAATAGTGTTTGAGAATATGCATTTAGATTTTTAATTTTGAATATCTGCCAGACTTTTCTCTCTCTGCTGGGGCTTGAGCAACTTTCTCCACACTTCCCAACTTCCAAACAAATAAATCAGGATTCTTTAACTACTAGCCATGATGGTGGCTCCAGTATCCTGGCACAGAGTGTCCTGGAAGGAAGATAATAGAAAGGTGAGAATCTTTATGGGGCCAGATAGCAATAAATTTTGGGTGCTAGTGAAGAGCTAGAGAATGAGAACTATTCTTAGACTTTCTAATTACTTAGTTACCTTCTGTTATTACACCCCCCCTCCCCCGCCCTCGATTGCCTTTTCTGCTTTTCTTACCTCTATCTGTTGCTTCCTCACATGACTTTTTTGGTATACTGCTTAATCTTTTGCTGAGATTCAGGCATTTGAAAAAACTTCCTCTCCTAGTTTTTGCATATTGTCTTCCTGAAGAAGACAGAAAGCCTGGTTAGGGGTTCCAGGATTTTTCAAACATTTTTTGAGCTCCTATTTCCCATGACATATGCATGTGGAACTGTGATCTAATGTGGCAGATATAAGCCTGTTTCCAGCAGCTTCCAAATTACACCACCAGTCCAGTCAGCATTTGGAGTCAGGATAGACAGAAATCAGTCTGTTAGGCAGACCCCAAACTACAGGACTTTGGATGCATGATCTACTCCTTTGTTTTGTCCAGATGGAAAAGCCCTGTTATGGGGAATTCCTTCCCAGTTGCCCTGCACTAGCATTTGGCCACATAGAGAGGAAGGTATGGGCTGCCATGCAAAACTTCTAAAATTACCTACTCATTTTCCTGGTATCCCTTCTTGGTTTTACATTGGCCTGGGTGCTGTACCTTCTCAATGGGTCTCTGGAGTTCTCACAGAATTATTGTCTGTATGTATTTGTTAACTCAGTTTCTCTGTGAAGGAAGGAGAGCCTGGCTCTTTCTCATCTGCCATTTTGCTGATGTCACTATGTCGGATTGTCTTTCATAACATGATTGATCACCCCAAATTCATTTGTTTCATAAATCCTTATTTTCATGAGTTAATTTTTCTTAAGCTTGAGTATACCACCATGAGAGTCATTGCCTCCTGTTCTTTGTGTCTCTCTGAGGAACCTACACCCATCCTAATAGTATTAACTTAGCATAGAATCTCCCCAGGGCTGTTATCTGCTCTCTTATATATTGTAAACTACAAGTGAAGCTGTTAGCCAATGTCTTCCATGTCAAGCTACACAGTCTAAGCATTTGGAGGAGCCTTTTCCGTGTTAAAGCCGTAACTACAAAATATGTCTTTAAAAACTGCTCAAGTGCAAACTCTTTTTTTATTGAGCTTTTGGTTTTTCAGAGTTATGAAACTTGAAATAAAGATGGTCTGTTGTCTTCTGCTATTCCTTTATAAGTGGATACAATCTTGGCTGATGCAGTAGATGCCTGGTTCAGTCTGTGCCAAAACTTATATGACATCTCAGCTATCGTATCAGTCATTGAATCATAAGGCATTCAATGCATTGCCAGACCCTGAAAGAATTTGGGTAGGTCACCAAAGAAGCTATTTTTTACATAAAATATTGCTTATTTATGCCTTAACATTAATAAACATTGAATGCTGTGAATATAGAACATGAAATAGGACAATACTTACTTTTGAAAATCTGTTTTAGCAAGAAAACTCCACCTGCTTGTCAGCTTACCCAATGTAGTTGGACAGGTGCTTACTTTTTGTATGGGTAAATCTCTCCATTTTAAAAATTATTATTAGAAGATGGGACTTATACTTATTCTTTCCCCACCTTATTATTCTAGACAGAGTGTCTTGAGCAAATTTTCCAAGAGAATTGAGCACTGGAAGATTCCTTTCCTATTTAGATCTGGGGTGTCTATTTGTTTGTTCAGAGTCTGTTTCTGGAATGTCTGAAGAGTGATTAGAGAGGCCAATCTAGGAATCTGGGCATGGAGCTTTAGGTGGTTGCCCTTTCATCCTCTATCCTCCCTTTTCTACTTCTGCCTAAAGGTGACACCAGCAGAAGCAGCAGGGCTGCCCTGGCATCCCTGACAGATTCTCTCTTGCCCAGGGTGTCATCTCTCAGCTGAGGCTGCTTTACAGGTGCCCACGCTGAGTGTCTAGGGTTTTTCACCAGGGTGCCGGTTCCCATGCTCCCAGACAAGATTCTGCAGTCTTTTTTTTTTTTTTTAACTAGGCTCCATGTCCAGGATGGAGCCCAACATGGGGCTCAAACTCATGACCCTAAGATCAAGAGTCGGACGTTTAACGGACTGAGCCATCGAGCATCCCCAAACTGTTGCACTCTTAATGTATCTCTGGTAAGCGTACTGGTCAGCATGAATTTTGCATAACCTCAGATGGCAGACAGGACTATTTTCCAGTTAGCAGTGGAAGATTTGCTCCAGAAAAGGAGTGATGATTATTTACAATGCATGAATTCAATAGCTTGGTGAGTGTGCCCCAGGTAAGACAGCTACCTAATCTAATTTTGTTTTCACTATTTTCTTATCTATCCTTCTCCCTGTTTTCTCATCTTGTCTTTCCTTTTCCCTTCCCCACTCTCCAGACACAGGATTTCTGGGGATGGTGAGATCATGGCCACATCCATATTTTTATAACTCTCCTCCAAAGTCTTTTGAGAAGATTAAGTCAGATGCTCCAAAATTATCCCTAGAAAGCTACAAAGCTCCTTTTCTGCAGCTTTCTTTCTTTCCTCAACTCAGAGTCTAAGAAAAAGCAAAAAAATTAACTGATCCAGAGATTTGTGTCAATGACTAAAATAGTATAAGATGTTTACCACCAAAGATGTATTTACAAATGAGAAAAGTGTGCAGGAGAAGCCTGCTTCTAACCAAAGGCTTGCATTGCAAATGCCTGCTTGGTTGTTAGTGTGCCGAGCAGGGAGACAAGAAGGATGTCCCAGAGGGATAAAAGGGTGCACATTTATAGAAGAGCAATCCATACTTGCCTTCTTCTCATCCCAGATGCCCACAATGTTGCAGTAGGTTTACCTCTCACGTTGTTTCACACTAGCCCAGGATCCATAGACTCACCTGAGCTTCCTTTTGCTCTAAGGGGGTTGTGACCTCGATCATCTGTGGTGCCCTGAAAGTAAAAGGGAAGGCAGTAATGTAGGTCAGGAGTTCCCAACTGAGATTTTAGACTGGTGGCAGGTGATGGGGAGGGGGGGGGGGGTGGGGGGAGAACGGGTTAAAATGTTTTGATCTTCCTACTTTTATTTTAAAAAATAAAATACATCTACTTCAGTGAATGATCTGATGCTAGCTGAGTATAGGCTGTCACTGTTGTCTTTCCAGAAATGTTCTAGAATAAGATTCCACAGTGTAAGAAGCTTCCCTTGGGCCTGAGATGAAAACAAGGTCATTTTCCCAGGGGAGTAACCCATCGAGCAAGCGTTTAAAATAAACAAACTGCCTGGCTCTGGCTTGAAATGAGCTGTAGTTATCAAGATTTATTGCAACTGACTTTGGACCTCATCCATATGCTGAATTAATACAAACTTCTTATTAACTAAAATGGAGTCTCCTTTTTGGCAGATGGATTAGAAAAGTTCCTTTTCCCAGATTCTGGAAGGTTCAATTGCCCTTCCACCCCCAACATGGGTCACCAAACATCGCAACAGGAGAAGCAAGTACTTTTGGTAAGCATTCTAATTAGTGGTCGGATTTCAATGCTCATAAAACAAAGTAGCACAATTCACTTATAATATGCAAAATTAGGACCATTTTTCAAGTAGGCTTAAAAAATAGCAATTCAGTTAAAATCATGTCATATATAAGGTGTACCTTAAATAGTTCAATCTATGTGATACATATCATTTTGATAACTATGGTGCAATTTTAGCATTTCTGCTTTTTCCCCCCACAACTATTTTATACCGTGGAAATGGCAGAATGAATACTGAAAGCCAGGCAAGTTGGTTTGACCCTTTCCTAAATGACTTGACCTTTAGGATGTTCATCTACAGAATGAAGAGAGTTGCCTTACATAACCTCAGAGTTTCCATTTAATCTTAACATTCAAAGAATCTAGAATTCCTCATTCTTCTCTGGAAAGTGAGAAAGAACTTAGCATTTCTAAGGATGCCTCTTGTGCCTGCCCTGCTAGCAGGCACTTAAATATAAGAATGCAAAAATAGAGAGTGATCCAGGCTCAGAGCATAGTGTCATTGTCTTATCTTAGGGGAACAAATAGACATAAGACAGAGAGAGAATGACTGGGGATGCAAAGCCTGAATTAAAACAATAGCAAAGTGACCACTTAAAAAAAAACTGGACTGGGATGCCTGGGTGGTTCAGTGGCTGAGTGTCTGCCTTTGACTCAGGTCGTGATCCTGGGATCCTGGGATCAAGTCCCACATAGGGCTCCCTGCAGGGAGCCTGCTTCTCCCTCTGTCTATGTCTCTGCCTCTCTCTCTCTCTCTCTCTCTCTGTCTCTCATGAATAAATAAATAAGTATTTTAAAAAATGTGAACTAAAGACAGAGTGTGGTAGGGTACAGATGAAATGGAACCAGTACTTAGACAGCTATAAGGGTCCTGGATTATAGGTTGATGACGTGGGCAAGGCCACAGGAAATGGCCACCTAAAGTTCTTCTGGGTCTTGCATGTGTAAGATGATGATTAGAGAGACTTTCTCTTTTCCCAGAATTGGCAACTGAGGCTCAACAGTGGGGTCACAGAGTGCTATGTACCCCCATGTCCTACTGAGTGATGGGAAGCCCTAAACCTCTTTACCTCCCACCCTGCCTCATAGACAAAAATGTCCGTGGCAAGTTGACTCTAAAATGGCCCCCAATGATCTCAGCCTCCTAACATTCACACCCTGTGACTGTCTTCTAACCAACAGAACATGGCAAAGGTGATGGAATGTCACTTTCATGATTTTGTTACTAAGGTTGTAATTTATGTTTTGCTGACTCTCTCCATAGCTTTATTGACTTGCATGCTTTGAGGAAGCACACAACCACATGACAAGGAACTGAGAGTGGCTACTGGCCAGCGATTAGCTAGCAATTGAGGCCCTCAATCCAGTAAGTCACAAGGATCTGAATACTACCCACAACCTTGTGAGCTCAGAAGAAAATCCCTTTCCAGTCAAGTGATTCACATGAGACTTGCTTGAGCCTAATTAGCAACCTGGAAGCAGAGAACCTAATGAAGCCATCCCTGGATTTCTGAGCCTCAGAAACTGTGAGATAATAAATGTATGTTGTTTTAAACTATTAAGTTAGACAACAATAGATCACTAATATGGAGACAGTGAAGGCATAGGACAAATGAAGAGTGGGAAACCCCTCACTGAAAGGGGTACTCTGTTATGCAGTTGTGAAGCTAAAATCACCCAAAGAAAAGTACACACACATCATGTTGATAGAGATCATGGCATTGGTGGAGGCCACTAGCAAAACATAGTGGCACCAGTTACATATTTTTCTACTATATCTCTTACTCCCTCTTGTCTCCCCAATATCCATGATGCCAAAAAGAAAAGAAGGAGGACATGCCCTAGTGATAGGCCATTTCTCCAAAGTAGGGGAGAGAATTAAAAGAGCAGACCACATCCACTCATTTATTTCAAGTCCCCTGGGCCACAAGCCATTCCAGTAACAGGAGAGTAAAAGTTATTCTTCTAATACACGATTGGAATTTTTAAGTAGACAAAATTTTGGAAGTCATACAAAAATTTATTACGAGATTTTCTACCCAACCAGAAAGGGAAGCTTGACGTGGTATACATAAGACAGTGTTTGGAGAAAATGTAATCTGTTTCTTGTATATACTCCCACCACATTTAGACTCCATGAAATGGGGAACCCTTTAGTACAGCCAAGAAGCCATCTGAAACTCTGAGGACTGGAAGAAAGGGGTTGTAGGCTCTGAACTGTGAAAAAACACTTCAACATTTGAGAAGCACCAAGATATCTTTGTCTACTAATATGGAACTAATTGACTTCTCATGGAAATTCCCAAGAGTTTGACAGCAGTTCGCCAATGCCTGTGTGTAGCTTCTGACGAACCTCCTGAGTCATATAGATCTGAGTCAAATCAGGATATTGAATCACCTTGAAATATGATTTGTAAATGACCATAAGGACTCAAAGAGATTTATTTTCTAACTTTCTCTGTCGCTTCAGTATTATTACTTATTCTCATCCTTTGGGGAGTTCTCCTATTTTAGGGCTTTGGTGACACATTTCCCAGGTTTTTCTCTTGCCTTTCTTATACTTCTCTATCTTCTTTACAGACTTTTCCCTCTTCCTATCTCTCTAAAGTTTGGCATATTTTTTTCCTGGCTCAAGTTAACATTTTCTCTCTTCTCTTCCCTGGCAGGAATATCCACTTCTGTGGTCTCATCTGAGTTGACTATGCAGATGTCTTCCAAATACACACACACACACACACACACACACACACACACACACACACACACGCTGCTCCTCACCCTGGATCCTCTGAATGATGAAAAAACCCCAACATAAATCATACTTACTCTTCTTTGATTCCTTGCCCCTTGTCTTCTCCTCAATAAATCAATTTCAAAAGTTCAGTTTTCCTCCCCCACAATGTCCTGTGTGTCTGACTCTTTTTATTCTCTTCCTACTCTCATTCTAGTTCAGACCCTTATTATCTGTTGTCTAGGCTACTGCAATTACTTTCACTCTTACCTTCCTGATTCTCTTTTCTCTGAACCATCCAATAAATTGTTAAGGACATGGTTTTCCTAAAGTATGAACCACAATCCTGTCCTTTGTTTAAAAAGCTCAGAGACTTTCTCTTTCCTTTAAAATGAATTTCATACTCCCCATCCTAGCACTCAAAGCCTTCTGTAATATAGCCCTACTCTACTTTCTGAATTCATCCTTCTTCCTCTCATTTATTTCTCTTATAACACTCCATCTTACCCCTTCTTACTGTTCCCTGGAAAGCCCCTTTATATACCACTTTGCTCACAGCCACCAGAATAAGCTTTATGTATGTATGCGTATGGGTATGGGTGTCTGTGTGAGATTGTGATAATCATTGACTAAATGTTTTCAATGCCTCCCCATTGCTTCTAGAGTATTGTGGAAGCCTTTTGTGTTCTGACTCTCCCAAAGCTCTTCCCCTCAGGCACATGGCTTTTGTTCTATCCTCTGAACAAGATCTGCCTCTGGCTTTTGTACTTCTTATTGGCTTCCCCTGGCAACTTCTTGTCCAGGCCTCAGTAGAAATTGAACTTTTTTTAGTGTCTTTCCTACATGGTCCCACCTAAAGGAGATTGCCCTTGCCCCACCCAATCAATTATATCACCCTGTATGTTTGTTTCATTATTTTTTTGGTTTGTTTTTAAACATTTATTTATTTTTTTAGAGAGATAGTATGAGCATGAGTAGGGGGAGGAGAAGAAGGAGAGAGATTCCTTGCTGAGCATAGAGCCCAGCATAGGGCTTGATCCCAGGACCTCAGATCATGACCTGAGCTGAAGCCAAGAGTCGGGTGCTTAACCCACTGAGCTACTTAGGTGCCCCTCCTTCATCCTGTTTTATATCCCACTGAAATTATCTTATGTCTTAAAAAATATACATATTCGTGTAATATTTTATAACACGAATATGTATATATACATTTTACCCTTTTTTGTTGCTTGTCCCCTTCACAACATTATAAACTCCGTGCAGTCAGGGATTTTGTCTCTCTTGCTCATGGCTGTGTTCCTTCCATGTTTAACACAATGTCATTCCTTGTTTAATAAATATATGTTAAATGAATTAATGAATCAATGTCACTTATTCTGAATTGATTATACTCCTTGCCATCTCTACCTGTTGAAATAGTGCCCATTATTGAGGACCTATTTTGAAGTCTTCCTCTCCTTTGATCTTGGTATCTCAATGTTATTCCCACCCTCAAATTTTTAGCCTTTTTTTTTTCACAACTTTTATGGCCCTTGTCAGGTTCTGATTGTTATTTTAAATCCATCATCTGATCATTAGACTACAATTTTCTTTAGCAATGACATTTTGTTATATTCATCTTTACATTTAATTATTGTGCCAAAACAATTATAGTTATATACATAGTTGATATCTTGAATTAAAAGGCAAGAAATACTAGAAGAAACAATGGTAAGGTTTCACAACTGATTTCATAGTCCTGTCGGTTTTATTTCTTATTTATTTATTTTAAATTTTATTTTATTTTATTTTGGATTTTATTTATTTATTCATGAGAGACCATAGAAAGAGAGAGAGGCAGAGACACAGGCAGAGGGAGAAGCAGGCTCCATGCAAGGAGCCCGATGTGGGACTGGATCCCGGGTCTCCAGGATCCTGCCCTGGGCTGAAGGCGACGCTAAACCGCTGAGCCACCCCGGCTGCCCTGATGAGTCTTAACCGCTTATAGTCTCTTGGTGGACTGACATTCTATACCTGTTTAATATTCTAATCTCCATGTTGCTACCTTGTAGTGTTATCAAATATATAAAAACTTCTCTGTCCAATTTATTTATTTATTTATTTATTTATTTATTTATTTATTTATTTGAGAGTGAACGGGGGAGGGGCCAGGGGAGAGAGAGCCGACTTCCCTCTGAGCAGGGAGCCCAACTCAGGTTCATCCCAGGACTCTGAGATCTTGACCTAAGCCAAAATCAAGGGTTGCCCACTGAACCAACTGAGCCACTCAGGCTCCCCTGCCAGTTTTTATTTCTGATTGCCACTGCAGATAAGCATTACCTTATCCCTGTGGTGATACTAATTTTGGAGCATGCTGATGACATGAAGAGATTGTCATTGGTTTTGTTTTGGGTTTGATAATTGTAGAGATTCTGTATCTTTTTAGATATGTAGTAAAATATTTAGAGATAAAAATATATGATGCTGAGAGTCATATACTCCCCCTACTCTTCAATGAGAGAAGGAAAGGAGGAACCCTAAGGAGGTAACAGAGGAAAAAAGATTGGTCATAAGTTGATCATTGTTGTGGTGGCTGATGGATATGGGGAGTTCATTATATTGTTCTCTCCACTTTTGTGTATGTTTGAAATTTTCTCTAATGAAAGGTTAAAGGAGTAAAGAGTCACATTTTCCCCCTAATGAAATACAATTGACTTCAGTGGTGATTCGCAAAAGGAAATCTGGGACAGAATAATTTTATTTTGAATAAGCACACAGCAAATATTTTATTCAAATACCAGAAAGCTTATTTAAATTTGATAAATTCAGTGTTAACTGAACACTTGTTCCTTGTTATATTTATGATATGTGCCATTCCAGCATTCCAGATTAAGCTCTCTATATGTGTTTCTCTGTACATTGCTTCTACAGTGATGCACATTTCCATGGCTACTGCAATGTCCTGGACAACCTTGTTTTAGTCTTGAAATCATCTCACTCTGTCTCCAGAATGCAGGATAACACCAATCAACTGCAAAGAGCAAAGATACACCAGAAATCCTCTCCGCCTAATGTAGTTCCACCTAAAATGGAAATATAGTTAAGTTGAATTATGTTCCTGGGTGATTGTTTAAAAAGATTTAATGTCTATGTCAAATTTAGGCCCCTTAGAGAATGCCAACATTGTAATCTGTCAAAAAGTGTATCAACATACATAATCTTTAAACATAAACTGTGATCAAATGTTAGGAAACTTCAAAAGGCATTGAATAAGCCTTTTAATCCTTGGATTAAAAAGATCTTCTTCTTTCTCTCTGTATCACTTGTGATGGCCCAAGTTATCTGCAGCCCAAAGCCCCAGTGGCTTCACTAGAAACCTCAGGTAGCAGATCCCTGGTAACTTACGGTCCCAGTTATTGTCTGCAGAGAAGCACACATCCACACAGCCCTGCACCATCCCCAGATCACTGTATCTTTTCTTCCCAGACCCAGCTCTCTCTGAACTTTGGCTATTTCCCCACCTTTGTTGTAAAACTACTTTTTAAGCTACTCTTTACCTTCTCTTGGGTGAATCTGGGTAATATGGCTCAGCTCCTGATTGGTTTTCCTGGCAACTCTTTTTCATCTTCTTTATGTTTTCCAGAGATTCCTCAGGGTTTTTTTTTTCCCCCACTGATGAAAATATTTCTTATTTATGGGACCGTAACAAATTACTTCTGATTTATTTTTTTTAATGTCTGTGACAAGACCAGCTAAAAGCATAGCTTATACTTTGAGCTAAAAACCCTACTCATACTCAATTTTTTAATGGTTCTCTCTAATCCTAAGCCACGTAACCTCTGCATTTGCCTATTACCTCTGATACAAAGGAGATTAATATGAAAAGAGTTCTGATAGACTCTCTTTTTATTTCCTTCTTTGGCTTTAAACGCTCAGGTCTAAGATATGTATTTTTGTGAAATTAGATACACAACTTGGGGAGGAAGAGGGATGTTAGATGCTGATGGCCTAGTAACCACTTCCAGTGTCTTTGGTAGAAGATGGAGCACACCTTCATCGTCTTCCTGTGCAGTCACAGTGGCGATTTTAGGAGCCTTGGGATGATCTAGAATAAATCCTGTGTTCTTCCCTTTTCATGGTTTCTTATTCCTTTTTCTGCTAGAGATTCTCTTTCTCTTCTGCCCTTTGGTTTATACTCCTCTGGGAACACCACTGGGCTATTCCTGCTGCTGCCAAAATAATAGTAATTATAATGATATGCTTAAGGTTCACTGCAGATGTTAACTGGGCTGAACACAGATTCTTTCTAAATCCTCAATATAACCCTATATGAAAATTATGCTGTAGAAAATAAACAATTGATATATTGTAATTATATATAATTGTATCTATGATATATATATACTATATGTAACTATATACCCTATATAACATATAAGACATATACATTATAAGTCTCATATGTTGTCATATGTATTCTATATGTTAAATATAATTATATATTAGGTATACATATAATCTATGTATTATATATGTAATATGTGTATAGTATGTGTGTGTGTGTATATATATATATATACGCACACAATAATATAGCAATAATATAATTAAACATAATCTGTTAGACTATAGGCACCTTGCAATGACTTGGTTATCATTTCCCACAATTTAATGCAGTGTCTGGCACAGAGTAGTTGGTAAATAAATAATAGTTAATGAATGATTGAATAATAGTTAATGAATAATAGTTAAATGAATGATTGTATTCAGGCTCCAGCATGAGCTGTAAATCTAATAGATTGTGAAACTAATAAAGATAAGTTGTTTTTCTTTTTTTAAGATTTATTTATCTTTTTGAGAAAGAATGAGAGAGCGTGAGAGCCAGCACAAGTGGAGGGGAGGGGCCGAGGTCAAAAATCTCAAACAGACTCCCTGCCTGTGGAGCCTGGCCTGGGGCTCCATCCAATGGATCACGACTAGAGCTGAAATCAAGAGGTGGCCGCTCAAATCAACTGAGACCCAGGGCACTTCAGATAAGTGCTTTTTTTTTTTTTTTAAAGATTTTATTTATTTATTCATGAGAGACACAGGGAGAGAGGCAGAGACACAGGCAGAGGGAGAAGAAGGCTCCATGCAGGGAACCCAATGTGGGACTTAATTCCGGGACTCCCACATCACTCCGTGGCTGAAGGCTCAACTGCTGAGCCACCCAGGTGTCCCTATAGGGTCTTTTTTTTTTTTTTTTCCTATAGGGTCTTTTGATAGTCAATTAATCTAAAAAAATTCAGTGCATTTACCACATAATGAGAAAAGTAGAATTCTATCCATACTGATTAGTTTTAAGAGATTTTTTTTTTTGTTTTACCTTTCATTCGTGTTCTCTTTAATGAATTTTGAGTGCTTAATTTTTAAAAAAATTTTATTGATTGAAACTGTGGGTATTAAAAAGTGCACAAGTTATGATGTACAACTCAGTGAATGACTTCCCAAGATTAATACACCTAATTAATTAGCACACAGTTCAAAAAACAAAACAGAACCCAGAAGCCCCATCATGCTGTCTTCCAGGCACTATCTTTTGCCCTTCAAAGGTAAATGACATCCTGACCTGTAAACACCACAGAGTTGTGTTGGCTGTTTTATCTCTTGTGATTTGCTCAACAGTGCGTTTATGACATAGCTATCAATGTGAGTAGTTGTAAATTATTTATTCTCATTGCGCTATAGCTATCATATAACTGTACTACAATTTATATATCCATCTTATTATAGATGAACATTTGGGTTGTTTCCAATTTGGGGCTCTGATAATGATACTAGAAACATTCTTACAGAAGCCTTTTAAGTCTATACCCAAAGTGGAGTTGCTGAATCATAGTTTGTCATATTTAGTTTTCAAAGATCCTATCAAACAGTCCTTTAAGGTGCTAATGACAAAATACCCTTCCACTAATAGCATATTCAAATTCTTCATCTTCTTCAATACTTGTGTTTTGTTTTAATATATATTTACTAGTTTTTATATAATAAAGGATATGACAAAGGATATAGACAAGCAGCTAGGGGAATGGATACATAGGATGAGGACCTAAGGATCCTGCACACAGGAGCTTCTGTCCCTGTGGAGTTGGGGTATACATCTCTCCCAGCAGTGGATGTGTTCATCAACTTGTAAACTCTCCAGCCCTGAGCCCCATTCTATTAGAATATTTTTGGAATGTCATATATCACTCATTTAAATACTTCATCCAGAAATAATTGACATAGATTATCGTCTACATTTAAGGCATATAGCATGATGGTTTGATTTACATATATTGTGACATAATTATCACAATAGGTTTAGCTAAACATCTTTTCATACAGATACAATGAAAAGAAGAAATTTTTCTTTGTGATGGGAACTCCTAGGATTTACTCTCTTAATAACTTTCCTGTATATCATACAGCAGTATTAACTACAGTCATTATGTTATACATGACATCTCTAATACTTATCCTAAAATTGGAAGTTTGTACCTTTTGACCACCTTCCTTCAATTTCCCCTTCCTCTGCCCCCCATCCCCACCTCTGGTAAGCACAAGTCTGATCTCTTTCTATAAATTTGTTTGTCTTTGGTCTTGGTTTTTTTTTTTTTAAGATTCCATATATAAAAAGAACATACAGTGTCTATCTTTCTCTGACTTTTTCACTTAGCATAATGCCTTCAAGGTCCATCTGTGTTGTCACAAATGGTAGCATTTTCTTTCTTATGGCTGAATACTGTTCTATGGACTACATATACCACAACTTCTTTATCCATTCCTCAATTGACATTTAGCCTTTGTCCATGTCTTGGCTATTGTAAATAATGCTCTCTGAACACAGAGGTGCAGAGATCTTTTTGAGTTAGTATTTTCATCATCTATGGATACATTTCCAGAAGTGGAATTCCTGGATCACATGGTAGTTCTATTTGAGGATCCTTCTTATGTCTTCCATAAATGTACCAATTTACAATCCTACTGACAGTGCACAAGGGTTCCCTTGCTCTATGTCTATTCCAGCACTTGTTATCTCTTGTCTTTTTGATGATGGCCATTCTAACAGGTATTTCATTGTGATTTTAATTTGTATTTCTGTAATGACTAGTGACGTTGAGCATCTTTTCATGTACCTGTTGATTTTTTGTATATCTTCTTTGGAGAAACATCTCTTCAGGTCTTTTGTTCAATTTTTTATTGGTTTACTTGTTTGTTTTTAATTAAGTTGAAATGGGTTCTTCATATATTTTGAATATAACCCTTTATCAGATATTCGATTTACATATATTTTGTAGGTTGTCTTCTCACTTTGTTGATAGTTTCTTTTCCTGTGCAAAGGCTTTTTAGTTTGATGTAGCCCTACTTGCTTATTTTTTATTTTGTTGCTTGTGGTTTATGTGTCATATCCAAAATAATCATTACAAAAACCCACGTCAAGGAACTTTGTTCCTATGTTCTATGAGTTTCATGATTTTAGGTCTTAAATTCAAGTCTTTAACATATTTTGCATTAATTTTTGTGTGTTATGTAAGATATGAGTCCAGTTTCATTCTTTTTCATGTGACTCTCCAATCATATCAGAATCATTTATTAAAGAGACTGTCCTTTCTCCATGGAGGATTTTTGCGTCCTTGTCAAATATTAGTTGACTGAGTTTATTATTGGGTTTACTTCTGGGTTCTTGATTCTGTTCTATTTGTCTGTTGTTAGGCCAGTATAATACTGTTTTGATGACTATAACTTTATAGTATAGCTTGAAATCAGGAAGTCTGATACCTCCTGCTTTGTTCTTTATTTTTTTTTTTCTTTTAGGATTTCTTTGGCTGTTCAGGATCTTTTGTGGTTCCATAGTAATTTTAGGACATTTTTTTCTACTTCTGTAAAAAATTCCATTGGAATCTTGATACAGAATGCATTGAATCTGTATATGATTTTCTGTAATATTGACATTTGAACAATATATTTTTAAAAGATGTTATTTATTTATTCATGAACCACAAAAAGAAGGAGGCAGAGACACAGGCAGAGGGAGAAACAGGCTCCCCAGAGGGAGCCTGATGCAGGACTTGATCCCAGAAGTTTGGGATCATGCCCTGAGCCAAAGGCAGAAGCAAACCAGGTATCCCAATATTAATTCTTCTGATCCATGAACACAGGATATCTTTTCCTTTATTTGTACTTCTTTGATTTTTTTCATCAATATCTTGTAGTTTTCAGCATAAATTCTCACTGCCTTAGTTAAGTTTGTTCCTAAGTATTTTGTTTCTTTTTTTTTTTTTTAAGATTTTATTTATTTATTCGAGAGAGAGAGAGAAAGGCAGAGACAGGCAGAGGGAGAAGCAAGCTCCATGTGAGGGGCCCAATGTGGGACTTGATCCCAGAACTCCAGGATCATGCCCTGGGCCGAAGGCAGGCGCCAAACCACTGAGCCTCCCAGGGATCCCTATTTTATTGTTTCTGATGCTATTGTAAATTGATTCAAGTTCTTTATTTCTTTTTCAGAAATTTTGTTGTTAGTGTATAGAAATGCCACTGATTTTTGTATGTTAATTTTGAATCCTACAACTTTACTGAATTCATGGCTACATCTAACAGGTTTTTTTGGGTTGAGATTTAAAATTTTTTATATATAAAGATTTTACTTATATGTAAAAATATTTTAAGATTTTCTGTATATAAAATCATTTCCCCTTCTAATAGTGACAATTTTACTTCTTTTCCAATTTTGATCCATTTTATTTCTTTTTCTTGCCTGATTGACCTAGGTCAATCCAGTACTATGTTGAGTAGGAATGGTAAGACTGGGTACCCTCATCTTGTCCCTGATCTTAGAAGAAAAGCTTTCATTTTTTCACTGTTGAGTATGGTGTTAGCTTTGGGCTTGTCACATATGGCCTTTATTATGTTGAGATATATTCCTTATATGCCTAATTTGTTGAGTTTTTATCATGAATGGATGTTGATTTTTTTCAAATGCTTTTTCTCTGTTTATTGAGATGGTCATATGATTCTTTTCTTTCATTCTATTAATTTGACATATCACATTGATTGATTTGTGTATGTTGAACCATTCTTGCATTCCAGTGGAAAAGTCCTACTTTATCATGGTGAATGATCTTTATAATGTGCTGCTGAATTCAGTTTGCTTATATTTTATTGATAACTTTAGAAAGGATATTGGCCTGTGGTTGTCTCTTCTAGTAATGTCCTTTTCTGTTTTTAGTATCAGGATAATTCTGGCCTTGGAAAATGAATTTGAGAGTGTTCACTCCTCTTTAATTCTCTGGAAAAGTTTGAGAAGGGGTGATGTTAATTTTTTTAGTATTTGCTAAAATTCAGTGAAACCATTTGGTCCTGGTTTTTTTTGTTGAGAGATTTTTGATTCTTGATTCGATCTCTTTACTAGCAATTTGTATTCATATTCTTTATTACTTCTCAATTTAGTCTTAATAAATGGTATATTTCTAAGACTTTTCCTATTACTTCCAGGTTCTTCAATTTGTTGGCATATAATTGTTCATAGTGGCTTCTTCTGATCCTTTGAATTTCTGTAGTATTAGTTGTAATGTCTTTTTTAAATTTATAATTTCTGTCCTTTCTCTTTTTCCTGGTTAGTCTGACTATGTGTTTGTCAATTTTGTTCATCATTTCAAAGAACCAACTCTTAGTTTGATTAATCTTTTCTATTGCTTTTCTACTCTCCATTTTTATTTATTTCACCTCTAGTTTTTATTATTTTTTTTCTTCTGCTTACTTTGGGCTCAATTTGTTCTTTTCCTAGTTCTGTAAGGGGTATAGTTAAGTTGTTTACATGGGATTTTCTTGCTTCTTAATGTAGTTGTTTATTGCTATGAACTTCTTTCTTATAACCGCTTTTGTTGTATCCCATAATCTCTGGTCTATGTGTTTCCATTTTCATTTGTCTTAAGAAATTTTTATTTATTTATTTTTTTAAGATTTATTTATTCATGAGAGACACACACACACACACAGAGGCAGAGACACAGGCAGAGGGGAACCTGATGCAAGACTCGATCCTGGATCCCATGAGAGACATTTGACTGCTCAGCCACCCAGGTGTCCTAAGAAATTTTTATTTCTTATTTAGTTTCTTATTTGATCCATTGGTTGTTTAGGGGAGTGTTGTTTAATTTCCATGTGTGTGTAAATTTTCCAGTGATCCTCTTGTTATTTCTATTTTCATGCTACTGTGAACAGAAAAGGTAGTTGATATAATTTTAATCTTCTTAAATTTGCTAAGACTTGTTTTTGGGGCCTGTTATACAGCCTATTCTAGAAAATTTTTGATGTATGCTTGAGAAGAATGTGTATTCTCCTGTGGTTGAACTGAATGTTCTGTATATGTCTTAGGTCATTGTGTCCAAATCTGCTGTTTCCTTATTAGTTCTCTTCCTGGATGATCTATCCATTGTTGAGAGTGGGCTATTAAAATTTCCAACTATTGGGGCTCCTGGGTAGTTCAGTCAGTTAAATGTTTGACTTTTGATTTTGGCCCAGGTCATGATATCAGGGTCATGGGATCAAGCCCTGTGTAGGGCTATGCACTGAGCATGGAGCCTGCTTGGGATTCTTTCTCTCCCTTTCCCAGTGTCCCCCCCCCCCAACTCTCTCTCTCTCTCAAATAAATAAATCTTTTTTAAAAAGTTTCTAACTATTATTGCATTATTGTGTATTTCTCCTTTTAGCTCTTGTTAGTTGTTGTTATGTATTTTATTTATTTGAGAGAGACAGAGATAGTGACAGAGAGCATGAGTAGGGAGGAGAGAGAGAAGCAAACTATCCTTTAAGCAGGGAGCCTGATGTGGGGCTTGATCCTGGGACCCTGGGATCATGACCTGAGCCGAAGGCAGACGCTCAACCCACTGAGCTACTCAGGTGCTCCTGCTTTATATATTATATATTAATATTATTTTATATATCTTAAACTTATATAAACAATGATAAGCACATGCATTTTTATAATTGTTATATCTTCTTGATGTTTTGACCCCTTTGTCATTGTATTATGACCATTTTTGTCTCTAACACTTACTTTTATCTTTTTCAGATTAATCGTTCTGGTGGTATGAAATGGTATTGCATTGTGGTTATCATTTGCATTGTTGGATACTATATATATATATATATAGTATATATTATATTATATATATATATAGGAATTTTGGATTCTTTCTTTTGTAATAGGCTTTTTCATTTTGTTTTCCAATTATCTGTATTTGGCTGTGTGTATTTTTCTTATTGATTTATAAGAGTTTTATGTAAATTATTTATGAGTTTTTTGTAGCATATGAGGATGGCAAATATTTTCTGCCATTCTGTGGATTGCAAGTCCATTTGATATAATTTTGCATGTATTGTTTAGGATAAAGACTAAGCTTGAGTATAGTAACAAAATATACAAACAAATTTTGAAAAACTAAAAAGAAAAAAACCACTAAAATAAAATATGTATTTCTTTCTTTCTCATGTAACCATGTAGGGGTAGATAGTCCAGGCTAGTGTGATTCTATTCCACAAAATCATTTAGTGTCACAAACTTTTTCCATATTTTTGCTTCTTCGGTTTTGTCATTATTAGCCTGGTGAAGGCTGGGGTCTACCACATATGTGCCTGCCCATGGGAAGAAAAATGAAGATGGAGAAATATAAGCTCAGGATTTTAAAAATCAAGAACAGAAAGAGGTCCATTTGGTTTCTGTCCATGGGCTGTTGACCCTAGATTAAGCACGTGGCCACAACTAACTGTAACAGTCTGGAGAAGGTAGTATCACAGTTGAACAACTCTGTTACTGTGAAAGAAAGGACTGTGGTAAGTAGTTTGGGAAAAACAGACTTTTAATCTAATGAGGAAAGGTGAATATGATATCAAAACATTATATAATACCAATTATTATGAAATAATGAATATACAGAGGTACACATGATGGAATGGAACAAGTGAAGTAGATGGAAGATTTGAAAAGGCTTTGTAAAAGCTATAGTTTTGGTAGACAGAAAAAGCACAAATTTCTACCTCAGAGATTTGCAGTTTGTGTGAGAGACTGAATGAAGCATTCAGTGAACTTGAAGCAATCTAAGGTGTTGAGGACAGAGGGCAGGGGCAGGATTGAGGAGGAAGGCTGGGAGATGAGGCTGGAAACATGTGTTGGAATCAGACCACAGAGAGCCTTGAATATCATGCTTAAAGAATGTGGGCTTTTTTTCAAGAGTCTGTGATAAATAATTGAAGCCCCTTTTTCAAAAAAAATCTATTTTAACTTCGCTTTTACAGATAACTATTTTATCCTCCACTGTTTCAATATTTATTCAATACAAACCAAAGTAATCCCATAGTACGGAGAGATCCAGCCTTAATATTTTTGTTTTCTCAAGTGATTAAAGTAAACATTGTGCAAAGTAATAGTTTCATTTAAATGACCCCAGAGAGTATTAGAGTCAGGGGAAGGGTGTCATACAATACTGCCAAGAAAATCTTCATGAGAACTCGGACAACAATAAAAAAAAAGAGTACTAATGAAGATGTGAATGATCTGGCATGAAATTAGGCTCTAATGTGATATTTTGATCTGAAATTAAAGACTGATTAAGATTTTCATGAACTTAAACGTGAATAGTGCAGCAAGTTATCAAGGGGTGTAATTAGAGTCACTTCCTTCCTAGGTCTGTGGGGAAATTCCCATCACCATTGATGAGAATTGTGCATAAAGATCATGGGAAGAGCATGGCCCTTGGGTTTCCTCTTAAACAGCCTGTAGGATTTGTTATGGTTATTTTAATGTACTGGTCCTCAGAGACACTAATTTCAGTTCTGCCTCTACCTTCAACATCCTGAAAATGACAAAAGCTGGGAGTGGGAACCCCAAGAGATGTAGATATCTTTTCATTCTTTCTTCTTTATCTATAATTAAATCATTTTCAAAGAGGAAACTTCTTGCTCCTTAAATGCCAAATTATTAAACAATAACAACAAAAATGATTCCTATCAATGGAGGGGAAAGAATACTCCCCCATTTGACTACATGGCTAACAACTTCTCTGGGAGTTAGATTTTGGGAACTGAGGTCATTTCTTTAAGTCACTGCTGGTTCTGAGATACTTATGTGCCAAAACACTTGGCCAGGGTATTTAGAAATGTCTGTGGTCTGGGAAACAGGATTTTTACTCACAAAAAGTCTTGAGCCAAGTGACAAATGATGAGGAATTGTAGAAGAAAACTGTGATATTGGGATAAGGTAAAACGGGGAAAAATAATTTTTCAGGATGAACAGTGTTCTAGTTTCTTCCCTCACTCTCAGCAAAGCTATCTGTGCAACAGATCTGGATCTTCCATTGTCTTCCCTTGCCTGCTCAGTAACTAGGCGTAGGTCTCAATTTTTGATTTTGAGATCGACGTGTCTATTCTGTAATTCTGGTAATCAGTCAGTGTTTCTTTCCTCATACTTTCCGTCTCAGATTACTTTAGAGCAGAATCAGCACCTACCTTGTCTATAAATTTTTGGTTCTTCTAAAAAAAAAAAAAAGAAACACATCTAGTTATTTTTGCCAGATGGTAAATACCAGACATTCACTATATATTACTGGATGAATAAATAAATGATAGACATGTAAAACCAGAAATATCTTCTGTATGTAAAATGTTTCCTTTTACACATTATAGTATTTTGCACGTTATGGTATTTGATAATATGCGAGTGGCAGGAATCAAAGAATCAGGAAAAGTCACTGGGAGTGGGGAAATGTAAGGTCTCTGCTGTAGATTTAAGAGATCAGATTTACATTGCAAAGATCTTTTGTCTCTGTCCTACAGAAGAAATGTAATGCATTGAATTAGTCGTTTGCTAAGAATGTAATCTTTTAAAATTACTTATTTATTTATTTGAGAGGAAGAGTGCGAGTGGGGAGATGGAGACTCCCCACTGAGCAGGGAGCCAAACATGGGGCTCAATCCCAGGACTCTGGGATCATGACCTGAGCTGAAGGCAGACACTTAACTGACTGAGTTACCCATGCACCCTATTAAGAATGTAATTAATTTCAAGACAGTATTTCATTTCAAGCTTTTGTTCTGGGCAAATGAATTAAACTCTTTTAAGCCTTTCATAGTGTTAATTCACTTACTCCTTATAACAACTTAGGAAGTAGATACTATAATCATTCTGATTTTATGCATGGGGAAAGTGAGGCAAAGGAAATTAATTTGTCAAGACCTCACAGATAATAAGTATTGGAGTTTAAACCAAGAGACTTTGGCTGCAGAGTCTGTTTCCTCAACCATAATACTATATTGTCTCATGTGATGGTACTCTAGTCACTAAATAATGATAGCAGAGACCCAGGAGGCTTTTTGGGGAAAATGTTCCATGTAGAAGCAAACCCATGATATGAAAGTATGTATGGCTCCTTTCCAAAGAGCAACAAAGCCTGTGTGGTATAAAGTGGAAATGGTTGAGGACACAAGTGATAATAATGAAATATAGTGGCTTATGAACCATGGGAAAGATTTTGGTCCTTATTTTTAGAAAAACAGAAAACCATAGGAGGGTGTTAAGTGGAAGTGTGATGTAGCATTATTTAAAAGAATATTGTCAGGGTACCGGGGTGGCTTAGTTGGTTAAGAATCAGCCTTCAGGGGGATCCCTGAGTGGCGCAGCGGTTTGGCGCCTGCCTTTGGCCCAGGGCGCGATCCTGGAGACTCAGGATCCAACCCCACGTCGGGCTCCCGGTGCATGGAGCCTGCTCCTCCCTCTGCCTGTGTCTCTGCCTCTCTCTCTCTCTCTGTGTGACTATCATGAATAAATAAAAGAAAAAAAAAAAAAGAATCAGCCTTCAGCTCAGGTCATGATCTCAGGGTCCTGAGGAATCAAGCCCCTCATCTGGATCCCTGCTCAGCTGGAAGTCTGGTTCTCTCTCTGCTCCCTGCCCCTGCTTCATACTCTCTCTTTTTCTCAAATAAATAAATAGAATCTTACAAAAAATAGAAACTTAAAAAAATATTGCATGTATGAAGACTAGGGTGGAAGCAGACTCTAAATATTTAATATAATACTTAAATTCAATACATAAATCAAAATAACACACACAGAATCTTCTTGTTTCCTAAAACTAAATTAAAAGGTTCCTGAAAATTTTTGGCCAGCGAAATGTATTTTAGCAAAAATAGGTTTTCAAATCATTGTAATACTCTAAAACATTTGTATTTTAAGGAATTATTGATGTGATCTTCTCTTCAATGTGGCTGACACCAGCTAAATGATGTCCCTGCCTAAGCCATGACTTGACATAGGCGGCTCCATCAAACGCATTGATTGACTTCCTCATTGACTTGATGGTCATTAGGTTGTTGGTGCCTAGCATTCAGTTGCAGCTGGAAGGGGGCTGAGGGACTTGGTCATGCTTCATATCTAGATTTGCCCCTGGGTGCAAGGGCATTCTGTATCAGACTCGGAAATCCTGTATTTTAATCCCACTGACCATGCCCCAGCATTACCTGCCCTGCAGCCTCTGTCCATCCCATTGACATTGACTTGTCAGTGGGCAGCAGGCAGGCATTATACATATCCTTATTGTTGGAGTGGAAGCTGCCTTCTGGCTCTGCTCAGCTGTCCTGGAGTGAGAGTGGGGGACCTGCATCTGTGTCAGAACTGCTAGGAAGTCTGATATCCCTCCCTGAAGCCTCTGTTGAGCTAAGTCTTATTGAAGATAGATTTTTTTTTGCATCCTATTAAAAAAATGTTGTAATATTCTGAAAATTGGTGTAGGTACTTCCATACACACTGGGTAATGAGTACCCAGCTTGGACTCTGGGGAAGTGGTAGAGGTAGAGAGAATTGGTCATACTCTGGATATAGTTTGACAGCAGACCTAATAGATTTTTGTGGAAAGATGGCATGTGAGATATAGAAGAGAGGTGTCAAGTATGACTCCAAGGTTTTGGCTTGATTGGAAGAAAGATGGGGGGTAGAGGGTAGGTTTTGTTAGTGGAAATGGAGTATTTGGTTTAGGCAGGTTTTAAATGCATATTGGGTATCTAGGTGGAGCTTCAAGTACCTGCTTGATACATGAGTCTGGAGTTCAAAGGAGTGGTTAGAACTGTTCAGAAATGATTAACTTAGTAACCCAAGAAACAATTTCCATTCATCTGGTTAGAATCATGAGTCATTTGTTTAAGATAAGATTTGAATATATTAATGATTACCTGCCTATTTCAAATGTTCATAAATGAACTAAAATGAATACAACCCCCCAAACCTGTGTAAAAGGCCATATAAGAGCTCAGTTTTCTGATGTTCAACTATGTGAAACAGAAGAATAAACCCAGTCTCTCAACTTAGTGCTTCTTTTTGCGTCATCCCTTCTTTGAAGAAAGAAGAGCTAAGGATGATTAAATCAAGTTTTGATAGAAAAATCTCAGTTTAGCAAGTGCTATCATGCTAAAGCTATATATGCCAGGCCTGAATTCTGGAAGAGCATATAGCTTTAAGATAGGAGGTTGGAGATTTAAAGAAAAACGGTTATGTGATTTCCATGATACATCAGGCTCAGATAGAAGAGCTAGGAAAACATTTCAAACCTTGGAAGGAAATACAATCAAAATGAAAAAAATGTAGTTCCCTTGGAATAACCAATTTCAAGGACAGGAATGTCTGAGAGGTGTTATCACTGTATATCTCTTTCACATGCCTCTAAAATTTTTTTTTTTCTTTTCTTGAGCTTTGAATAGGGATGATTTCGTGAAAGAGAAATCACAAAACTACAGTGAGTACGAAGAAAATATTTTAATAAAATACTCAATACAGTATTTCCCTGTAGGGGCTTTTGAGAAGTGAGAAGCCAAAGGAAATAATTGTCATTTTTGGGAATCCAGTCCTAAGTGAGACAGGAATGTTCTTAGCCTTTCTCCAAAGCTCTTTGCCCAGTTCCGCCAACAGGCTGCCATTAGGAGGACGAGGAAACCTGCAAAGGTCACTGTGAAGAAGTAAGTGACTGAACACAATCTGTTTAGAAGCAGCCAGAGATAAGCAGTTTTTACCTTGGGCTTCTTACCAGATGTAGTATCTGGAAAAAAAGAGAGGGCTACATACTGGCTGATACAAAAGGTGTTAACAGCACACTTTTAGGGTTCCCCCTCATCCTACCTGCATTCCTAGAGGGACCAATGGAAACAGAGAGATCTGTGGTTTCAACCACTAAGCATTTCACACAGAGTCATTCCTTGGCCAGCTTTTGTACTCAAGGTCTATTCCTATTACTGTAATCCTTGGGTTTCAAATTGAGAGAAACAAGAGCATACTATTTCCTATACACAATAGAAGCATATCACTGCAAATACTGCACGTATGAAACAAGTGTCAGCCATGAATCCTCCATGTTGTGTGTTACTGTTTATTGACACAGAAAGTGCTGTTGCTTGAATATGAGCATCTGGTGATAGAAGGATAAATTACTGTGTTCCCGCTCTAGTACAGTCTGGCAGTGCTTTGCATAAACCACCAGGTTTGTCTTGCTGTCATGATTCTGATGTGTTCTGATTTCCTTCTGGAGTCATAAATTGCACCTTTGGCACCATGAGGGATGAGTTGTTCCTTCGGATGGAGTTGTTTCTCCTCATAGAATTGTTTCTCCTCATGGAATTGCGCTTCCTCAGAGAATTTTGATGGGACAGCTCACTCTTCTGGAGGGTCTGAATCAGGATGGAAGGCTTCTCGTCCAGCTCTCGGGCACTGCACCTGGGAGCAGCTACTTTCACAGTGTTGCCAAATTTAGAGTAATCCACAGAATACACTCCTTCCTCCTCAGTTACAATAGACACAAAGCGATGGCCCCATTGGATCTCTTCAGCGATATAGGAGGTTCTCGCTTGTGTGGTGATGCCGGTAGTTTCGACCACTCCTTCCAGAATCACTATGACCTCTAGGTCTTGGTTGGCGAGGTCAGTTGCTGAGATGTCGTACAAGGGGCTGCGCTTGTCAATCACATGGCAGATGATCAGAGGGGCCACCAGAAAAATGTTGTTACTCTCAATTGGGTTATCAACAGGAATGTCCAGCTGGTGAATGGGCACCACCTCCCCTTCGGGGGTAGTTGTCTTCTTGACCACCTGGATGCGCACTGAGGCACTGATGATCATGCTCTTCCTTAGGTCCCCCACACGGAACATGAAGCACAGTTTGCCATTTCGGACAGCAATCACAGCATGGCGGCTGAAAATCAAGGTCTCTGCCCTTCTGTGAGCCTGAGCTGTTTTCATGAAAATGCAGCCCAACATGACTGCATTGATTATCAAACCCACAATGTTCTGGAGAATCAAAACTGTGATGGCCAGAGGACATTCCTCTGTCATCATTCTCCCTCCAAATCCGATGGTCACTTGAACTTCGATGGAGAAGAGAAAAGCAGAGGTGAATGATCTGCAAGGAAGGACATCAAAAAATTGTGCCATCAGATCAAATTTTGAACAATGAAATAACATGCCAAGCTGAATTTTCCATTTTCTCCCTCCAAAGGCTATTAAATGCTTTTGGAGAGACTTGGCCACTTAACTTGTCAAATGTCTGATTCTAAACACAAGCACTTTCTCTCTCTCTCTCTCTCTCTCTCATTGGAATGCGTCTACTTCCAGACTTCTGGGATACGGTTCTATTGTTTTCTATGTCATGTAACGATGGACCTACTTATAGGAAAGCATTAAAATAATAAGTTAAAATAATAAACCCATACTTGTATTTACAGACATATTTTGTGAAATACTTTCACAAAGGCATAGTTTACTTGGTGAAACTTCCTACCAGGTAGATACTTATTATTCATTGCATATCTGAGTGTAAGTGACTGGAGTCATATGGGAAGGTCCTGAATAATAAGTGAACTTTTTATTATTTACAACCCTGAAAGTCATATTCATTGGCTAACACTTATTGTGTATCTTATACAAAGAAAGCATAGTGCTAAAAGGTGGTATAAAACACACCATGTAAAAGTACTAGTATTTTTCATAAAAAAGAATGTTTTGCCATTTGGAAAGAAAACTTTTGTTTTCTTGTATCATTTTGTTCTAGAATTCTCGAGAATAACTTGGGATATTAAAGGAAAAAATTGAGGCAGAGACTAGTAAGTGACTGTCTCAAGATCAAATAATTAATGAGAACTTGAATCTTCTCAGTTCTGGCTTGGTGCTCTGAAAGAGGGAAAGGGAAAGAGAGTAAGTGTCAGTATTTTCTTGGGAAGCTTTTTCAAATTGCACATCTCTTCCATATTTCAATGCAAACACTGATTTGGTAGGTCCAAGGTCGACCTAGGTAAGACTTACCTGGAAAAGCTCTCAGGTAAGTCTGATTTATCCTTTTGCTTAAGATGCACAACATTTGGTTATTCTTAAGATTAATGTATTCACTTAACTACATATCCTATACTGTTGTGACTTCTTAACAAAAACAGGGTTAGTTCTGTGTTTGCCCCCAGTGCCAATTTCAAACTTCTTTAATTTTACAGAAAGTTAACTACATACAGGCTATCTGTGTTACCTATCCATGTCCTTTTGTGCAACACAGTGAGGGGGAAGCAGAAATAATTCTTTTGATTAGCCTTTAAGTGGAATGTGAAAATTTATTTTTTAAGCCCTTTTGTTGCCAAAAAGATTCATGGAAAACCACAATAACTGCTTTTTGCACTAGCTACACAGATGTCGTATGATCCAAAAACTCGGCGAAGAATAAGCATGGACCCCAGAGGAAAGGCTTGGACCCAACGCTGCTTTCTAATAACATCTATATACTTCATGGGGCAGCCTGACGATGAATATCCCCAAATGTCTCGCTTTAACCAATTGAGGGATTAGTCATGTGTCATATTTTACATATTGTTTATTTTATGAACAATTTTAATTCTAAACATTATATAGTGCAAGACCCAGCCTTTTATGGACACCTATCATGCTAAACACCCTTAAAAGATGAAAGTGTGCAGTTGTTCATTTGTTCTGCTACAGAGGGAGTTAAGCTGAATAAGAAGAAAAATGCTGGTTTATTTTCTGACTCATGTTGGAAAGTCATTCACATGAAAGGGAAAGTAAGCCACTCTAAAATGAGAATGATAAAATTTATTTGGACATACTGGTGAGTAACCATCACAATAAGTTGTTTTTAATTTCAATGAAATGCTGGGACACTGAACTTCTGAAAGGAAATATAAAGAATGAGAACATTATTAGGCATCTTTTATATCCCCTTTGAGAGAGAATAGAGATTTACTGTTTCTATATTTTTGGTGAAAAAGATTGTATTATGTACAGCTGGTTATGAGTAAGCTGCATGCTGAGATTAAACTATAAATAGTACCATAATATTGAAATATAATTAGTAGGATTTTAACCTTAAAATATGTCAAGTAACTTTTTTTTTTTTAGGTAAGAAGTGCAATTAAAAATTGTCATTCTGATAAAATCAGCTCTGTCTCATTGTATTTGCGACACCATTTCTCACAATAAACTGATTGTTCCCACCAGCATCGGGGGAATGAACCTGCTTCGGAACACATCTTGGTGGAAAATAAGAGCTAGCACTAAAACAGCTTTGAACAACCAGTGTACTCCGTAAATTCTTTCAAAAAAAAAAAAAAAGCATTGAAAGGATGTCACTTTTGATGATACATCTTTAACAAACTGCCTGGTGACTTCTTTTTCACAGGAAAAGCCAATATACTTGTCTTATAATTAAAATCCATCATTTGTTTTCGAGGCTTATCATTTTTGTTTATCTCTTTTTATGACTGTCTACTGCATGTTTATTAAAAATTTATCTCGATATGAAAGTGACTTACCAACATCCATGCCCATAAATTTCTTAAAGAGAAATATTACAAATAATGATATTTGACCCTACAGATGCCTGTTACAGTGTTTTAATTGTTTCCTTTGGATCTGCTATGCTGGTGATCACCCACATTTTTCATCTTTATTTTCTTTGTGACAAAAGTCTATGAAAAGTTCAAGACAAGAAAATAATATCTACTTGTTGACAAAGGATCAATCCAATATATTTTTCTCTCCTCAAAATCCAAGCTGAAATCAGTGACGTGTGATTTCTGCACACAAATGCTACATCCCTCCCTGATATGTTGGCACTGCTGTCACTTAGGAAATGTGCAAGGACGGACAAGGTCACGGGCTGGGCTTCTGCTTCTTGCAGTGGTATGCTAAGTTCAGAAGATTTCAGGGTCAATAAAGATCTCATTCTTTACAGTTGCCTGGCAGATTGGTGCTTGTTCAAGTTGTTTTGCTTTGTATACTATGTAGATTTGGAATATTACTCAGAAAATGTCTTGGCAAAGTTTCCAGTATTATTACCATTGTTTCGCTTCAGAGTGAATATTTTTGCAATTGATATAAATGATTTCTTTCTGTCTTCCAACAAAACAAAAGACAGATCATCCCAACTAAGTGTTCTTAGGCCATGTGAAAATATGAGGAGAATTGCTGAAATCAAATTCATTTTACTTACTTTTGAAACACAATCTAAGAGAAAGAGCCAACATTAGGCTACCTGAGGATTATCTTGTCCCTATTCTATTAAAGCTTGTAAAGAAAACTCCAACATTTAGTCAATTCTCTATAATCTCTTCCAGGCAAAACTTGGCGCAATTTCCATTAAAAACTACTTTTTTCTAGTTCTGCGTCTCAATATAACTTTTAATTTTGGAATCCAATGCAAGCAGCCAGATATTTAAGATAATCTTGATAAAGAAGGGCTTACTTATATCTACTTATTTCATTTTTTAGTGGATCTTGAATCTCGGATACCTCTCCACCAGTGTTTTCCCATTTCCCTTACAATTTCTGAAAATGTCATGAGTAGGAGAAGTCAGGGAAAAATATTACTCGCATTTGCACAGTATTTTTTGTCGATCAAGAGATATTTCCTTGAGGATGGGGGAACGACGGACATCAGCTTTTTCATACTGAAAACTGAATGTGTGCTTTTTCTGAGTAAGGCACTCTGTGGACTCCTTTGAACCACAACCATTCTTTAAATAACCAATACAGTATTTTTAAAGCTAACCGGAGGGATCAAAGCTGGCGTTTTCAGAGTCTCCTCATCCATAAGGCTGCATTTAAAAAGATTCTTAATGCGTTAGATTAGGGGTTTTCCCACTCCTTTGTGCCTGAAGGCACTAAAGCAAATGCTTTATTTCACTTTCAACAAATTAACCGTGATAGGAGAGAAAGGCAGTTTAATTCTTTTCTCTATACTGTTGTCAATCCCTGCCTCATCCCACTGCATTCTTACCTGACATTAGTCACACAAACAGTGGACTCCAAACCACTCTTCTCCATTCCACTTTTCTCCATGTAGGCGTAGATGTCCCCGTGGGCAAAGGCCACCAGCCACCACATGATGGCGAAGAGCAGCCAGCTGCAGAGGAACGACATGGTAAAGATGACCAGCGTGTGGCGCCACTTCAGGTCCACCAAGGTGGTGAAGATGTCCTGCAGGAATCGTCCTTGCTCACGGATGTTCTTGTGCGCCAGGTTGCATGCCCCGCTCTTGGCGATGAAGCGGGCTTTGGGGAGGCGGTCCCGGACGCGCGGCTTGCGCAGGTTCTCCGCCGCGATGCGCGCCAGCACATACTCCTCGGGGATGATGCTCTTTCTGGCCAACATCGTCCTGTCACCATAGCCAGCCTATTCACCTGTCTCTGACCTGCCTCTCCTTCCCTCGGGGCGTCCTCCTGCACAAGGGAAACGACGTTTTACAACTTTCTCCTCCCCCACGTCCTCCCCTCTCCACTTCTTGCATTCGGGGACATGTCTATACGTCCCAGGTGCCATGCAAAGCTAAGGTGTGCTTTTAGTGATCCCAACACGAATCTAGTTTTGTGCTTGAGTTCTGGGACCGCGGAGAAATTATTTGGTCTGGATCGGAACTGTTTCAATTTTCCTTATCGTTCTCAACACATATGGGCACAGCCTTAGACAAAACCGGGAGGCTTCCTGCAAACAGAGGGCTCAACGATAATTCTGAGATTAGCCGCGTCTGTAGATCAGGGCAAGGATACAAACACGCGGCGTCTATGATGAAAGTGAAAGCCAGCTGGGCATCACGATCCAGTTGTTACCTAGACGTTATAGCAGTATTAAAAGTAGAGAGAGGAAATTCTTCCTCCGTTATTTTTAGAAGGAGGCAAGGAAAAGGCCGTGGCCTCTTGCGCAGTATAAATAACGTGTTTAGTGCAATTTGACAGAATAATAATGAGCGGTGTGCTACGTAACTTGAAAATGAGGAAGTATCTAAGGTTTTAAAGAAGTTCGGATTGCATTTAAAAAAGAAAAAAAAAATCCCATCGGAATTCATAACATAAATGGAAAACTTTACAGCGAAGGGACCAAACGTAGAAGCTGCAGGAAAAACCCGGACGGCTGCAGACAGAGTGAAGAGAGCGTGCCCCGAAAAGCGCATCCAACACCGTCAACCTCTGCTGTGTTTGGCATTTTAAGTCATTTGCGGGGATGCGAACAGCCTCCCCCCTCCCCGGGAGGAGCGCTGGACTTACAGACTCCGGGCCGCGGGCGCGGCGGCTGCGCCTCCCTCCACCCGCCGGCCGACCGCGGGCGGCTCCCGCGCTCTCCCATCCCCGCGCGCGGGTGCAGGGACCGCGAACGCCGCAGGCACGGATCCGGGGGCCGCGCGTCCTAGGGAGAAGAGTTAAAATAATAAAAGGTGCAATTGAATCTGAACGCGGGAGGGCTCGAGGAAGGGGGATGGGTGTGGATCTTCCCCTCCCCCTGCCCGGCTCTGCTCCCCCGGCCGTGGCTCCGGGCGCAGGAGGGGCTGGGGGGAGAGGACCTTGGGGGTGATGCTCCACAAACCAGCCTCCCAGTTCCGGCTTTGACGCGCGCCAGACCTCGGAGGCCGCGGGAGCCGGCGAGGTGGAGGCGGGAGGGGCGGGGGGAGGCGCATCCCGCCGAGGTGGGGAGCCGGCCCGAGGGAGGGGCAGAGGGAGGGCGCGGGGGGCGGGACCCGGGGAGCCGCTCTGCCCCAGTAGCCGCGACCCCCGGCCGCCAGCTTGCCCCCTCGCCTTTAAAAGGCTCCCCGCTCCGAGGAGAGCACTTGCGAGGCCAAGTTCACTGACGTAAAGGGAATTTATTATTATTATTATTTTTGATTCTTATTTTGTAATCTGGGTAGATAAGTGGGCCACTTCAGAGCGAATAAAACCGGATGTAGAGATCAGAAAGACAGTTTTCCGAGGTGTGCAAGCTGTGGGCACACATTCACATCACACTGAATTTGCATCTAGCGGGGATGATGCAGGTGGAAGAGGTTTGGAACCCACTACGGTCAAGCGTTTTTCACCGGCCAAAGCTGGTTCTCAGGGAATCAAACGCGCGCGCGTGCACACACACACACACACACGCACACACACACATACACAATAACCCCTCTGCCTGCCCCCCCCAGAAGAAAAACATCAGTTGAGGTCTCCCCCAATGAAAAAGTTTACCCCCCAAAAAAGGGATCGCTGTCAACACTTGAGAACCCAAATGGCTGTTCTTCAGTACTTGGTTACTTTCTGAAATGTTGCGGCTTCTTGATCTCGTCTAGATGGTCTCAAGGATAAAACAGAGCAGTTGCGCACAAGATTATATAGTAAATATCTTTCTATAGCTTTTGGAATAGGAGCCAGCAAAGACAAATGTACTTTCTCCCACAGGTCAGGCCTCCTGATTTGGCACTTGTGTTAATGGAAACTTTAATTCTTGGAAATTTCACGTATTTTCCAAGACTCAGGGCAGAAAGCGTATGGAGCATAAACAGTGTGCTCATTTAATTACCAAAAGACCTAAAATTAGTCTTTAATAAAGGCAATGAAGAGCTTTTTCCCATTGTGGGTAAGTCTGCTTAACCCCTTTCAGCCCGGGGTTGCTAGTCCATTAGTGGCAGCTCTCATCTCTCCCGATGTTAATTTTTACAGTAATTTATGTAGCAGATTTACTATACGTGTGTTAATCCCCTCATTGTTGTATTTTACAATGGAGTTTGGTGTACAACGTATTCCCTATTATTTTAACTCAGAGAACATTCACCAAGCACTTTCTCACCCTTTTCTGAAGGGTTTGGGGTTTTTTTAGGCTTGTGTGTATAAAATCACACCGCGATCAGTTGCTGTTCTGAAGAGGCAGACAGATATAGTAAGAGAAACAAGACTCCAATACAAGCAAGGATGTGATTAGAATGAGAAAAGGAAATACAACCATTGCCATAGGAATTCAGATGAGAGATATTAAGACATAGACAATTTAGGAAAGCTTCATGGATTAATTGACATCTGACCCAGGCTTCAGACCAGATATATTTGGGGTGCAAAAAAGCACAGAAAGGAGATTCTGCAGAGAGGAATCATCAGGAACAAAATTGTAGAGTGACTGACAAGAGTAGACCACGTTTTACTAACAGAACTAAATAAATTAGCATCGATGAAGTGAGATCAACAAGATAGCAGGATTGGACGCTTGAGTCCGAGGTTGCCTGGGGAGCCTCTGTCACCACTCTTCTCAACAATATGGGTTTTTCATGTACTTGTCCCTTATGAGACTGAAGGCTGCTGGAGGACAGGGCTGGGGCTTCTCTATCTTGTGTCCTAAGCCTCTGGCCTATCACAGCTTAAATGACAGAGGTATTGAAAAACTACTTTGGAATCCATGCACAGAAAAGATAAGGCTGCATACCACATCAGGGATTTGAAAATAAATGCATAGATGGCCTTAAATGCTCAACAAAGGAGTCGGGACAGTTTTCAGTAGGTAGGGATAAGCCATGGAAAGATTTTTGATTAGAAAACAACCCAGTGAATCTGATTTAGTAGAATTGATCAGGAAGCAGGGGCTATGATGACTTTGGGAGTTGCATTTCTGAGTAGAGTCCCTTGAGCTCCAAAACTGTGATTGGCAGAAAGGGATACTGGAAACTATTATATCAATTAGAGAAGGAATGAGGTCTGGGCCTAATAAGCAAATATATACAAAAGGAATGTTATACAAAATCAGTAGTGAGAGAGGGAAAAATCAGAGCTGACTGTGGTATTTACTGTGGTGACAGAGAAATAACAATTGACCCTTGAACAACATGGGTTTCAACTGCGCCGGTCCACTTCTAGGAGGAGTCTTTTTGATAAATACAGTATAGTCCTGTAAATGTATTTTCTCTTCCTTGTGATTTTCATAATAATGTTTTCTTTTCTCTAGTTTACCATATTGTAAGAGTACAGTATGTAATGCATATAACATATGTGTCAGTGGACTCGTTTATGTTATCCATGAGGCTTCCAGTCAAAGTTAAGTGATTAGTAAGTATTTTTTTTTGGGGGGGCGGATAGTCAAAAGTTATACACGAATTTTCAACTGCATGTGGGGTCGGCACTCCTAATCCTCAAGTCATTCAAGGGTTAATGGTATTTATTATTGATTGATATCTAGCTTCTCTCCCTTTTGATCTTCTTCTCATATTATGGCCCGAGTATGAACGTCTAAATTTCCCTTGAGAAATTTGTTAAGGAAAGCAATTAATTTTTTAAGACCACGTTTACTACTTAAGGCTTATTTTATTGGACTACTTATTTAATCACTATTTTGCTGCCATCCACTAAAAGTTACACGTATTTTCTTGACTGTTCCATAATTTTCCTCTTTCTTCTTTCGAGAGTGAAGACCAATTTGTGCACCCCTCTTGAGGAGGTCAGTAATAAGTTTAGAACAAAGCTAGCTTTTAAAATCTTATGATTTTCTTGACTTTAAGATGAAGAATTCTGTTAGAATCTGTTCATGTTGCGTACCAGAGAAATTTATGCAACTGGGAAGCAATTCAAGGATATCTGTCCACTTTTAAGTAAACATCTGTTAGGTTCCTTTTGGACCCTATAGGCATTTTATTTGTGAATAAAGAAGATTCTACAATTCCTATTCTCCTAGAAACAAAGTTTGTCAGGTGCCTTCAAACAAGTGGAGGAAGTATTAGGGTGATGTTTTGCCCAGTTGTCTGCTGCTTTAATTATCAAATACCAATCAGTGAAGTTCTTGAAAGTACTCTCCAGATAAAGGGTTAAGTCCTTGCATTTAATGACCTTGCCTTTGATTAGACTTGTGAATTTCGAACTCTTGGACTTGATGAGCCGTATTAGATGTAAGAATTTGGAAAGTCTTCAAAATGACAATGGAAACGATTCATGTTAGGAGCCCAAATAATGGTTGGTCTATTTGCTTGGTATGCTGCTTTATTGGTGTCCTCATATAAACCACTTTGGAACATATTGCTTGGGAATCAGCTTAATAAAACTGTTACATAAACTAGTAATCAAAACAGCATGTTATAAACTCACTTTTTTTGAGTTATCATGAAATGGAAATGACAATATAACTCTTCTTGCTTATCTGTTCCAGTGAGTTTAGAGAACATTTCTTTTTGATACATAATTCTATTTATATACAAAAAAACCTCACTGTCCATGAAATTAGGTCACCCCATTTCTTTAAGGGTATCCATCAGCACCATTCGTGGAAAAGAATCTATTCAGTTTGCATGCTCAACTCCTTGAACCTATGCCATCTCACAGGTGTGGATCAGCAGGTCAGGAAGGGAAGCATTAATAACAATCGCTACCTTTTCATACACACCTAGGTGAACAAAACAAAGCCCCTGCACCGAGGCATTCTGAGGGAGGAAGCTGTTAGCAAACAAGTAAACTGAGTAACACATTATGTAGTTATCAATGGTGTCAAGAGTTAGAAGGAGAATAAAGCAGCGTGGTAAGTATTGAAAGTAACTGGAGCCAGAAATTGGCCATTTTACATACAGTTCAGAAAAATCCTCTTTAAGAAGGTGGGATTTGAACAAAGGATTAATCAGGTAATCAACAGGGCTTCAGGAAGCTCAAGAACAAGTATAAAGGAAATGATTTGGTGTGTTCAACGAACAGGAACAAGATCAATATATTGAATGGAGAAGAGAAAAAGCAGACAAGTTGGGAAAAGTGACGAGGGTACTCACTGATCCATTCATCTCTGCATTTACCCAAAGAATATAGATAGAGAGAATCTGCCTATACTAGGCTTTGAAAAACATTGACCTAATCCTTGATACAGCTATGCTGGGTTGTTTCCATCCTTCTATATATGAGTCTGTTAAAGTACAGCTAAATGAATTAGCCAAAATCAAATACTTAGTAGATGAAATGTTACAACAAACTCAAAACATCTGATCCCAAATCCTGTGCTTTTCTCCCTGGACAGCATCTCAAAGGGATGGTTGTTATTCCATCATTCAGCTACATGAGAAACACCTGGTAACATGATTTTATGCCCCTCCAGATTTTATTGAGCAAGGATAGAATAAGATATAAAATCCTTGACCTCAAAGTGAAAATATCTTTAAATGAGAAGGTTTAAATACTTCTAATAAAATAAAGCCCACTTAAAAGCTCCCCTGGAGATTCTCTTGCCCACTCAGGTATAAGAAACTCATAGAATTGTCATGAGGACAAGGTGCCACAGTCCCTCTAAAGTGCTCAGGAGACTGACTGGCCTGTAGTAAGTACTTAATAAATGTTGGTTCTTTTTATTATTACTTAAAGTCAATTTAAATAACACAGTGTGTTACTAGCTTCAGAGGTAGAATTCAGTGGTTCATCAGTTGTCGGTTCTTATTAATATAGTGGGCTGGTTTCGGTTGGGTGATGGTCAAAAATAACTCAGAGCTGGGTTTGGAGGTGGGAAGGGAGAAGGTACAAACCCACAGATTCCTTTGACTCTTAGTTAACTATCTTTCCTAACCTCAGACTAAGAAGAAATGACAATACCATTTTCATTTTATAGACTTGAGGATTATTTTTGAGACCTCACTCACCTTCAGATTGCTAACTATCCAAACACTTGCACTGGTATCTCTTCAACTTTTGAATTTAATCAAGACACGGAGGGCTGAAAAGAAGCCAGCCAAGACCCCGGTAATACAATAAGGACCCAGGAAGTCAACCTGGCTGTTTTACTATAATAGCGTCTCCGAGGGCAAAGTGGTTCCTTCAATCAAGTAGAAAGTATCTGTGGCAATTATTTTCGGCCGGCAGGGCAAAAAATGCTGGTACTAAATAAAGCTGGTGAGGTCTCTTCCAAGAGAGGATGAGGAAGAGTGGCTGGAACTGTTCGTTTTTCTAGGCCTTGAAATTATGCTTTTATATTCTTGTGCCAAAGAAAGACAAGTTCACATGAGCCTGGGATCTGTCTTGCCATAGGAATTCTTCACAAGTTTTTCTGAAGCTCTTAGTGAAAGAGCAATTCCCAACAATGTCCTGATCTATTGCTAAGCTTTCACGTCACAATGTTTTGAAAAATCAGTGACTCATATGGTGCTTGGAAAGAGAAATCTGACATTTTCCAGAACTCCCTGTAGGGTGATTCCTTCTTGCCACCTTTAAAAATGCCAGTTGCAGAAGGGATTATAGAGGTTGAAAGTTTTAAAGTGATATTTAGACTCCATGATCAGTTGCCAGGATTTTCTTCCCCCGCTATTAAGTGACCTGGATTTTCCTTTAGGTAAAAATTATCAGTGCCAGAAAAGCTTTCACAAAGTCATTTTTTCTAAACAGGTTCATATTAGAATTAAATATTTGATATTTGTTACTAATTTAAAATGCCAAATTACCTCACTTATTGTTAGAATAAATAGGGTAATAATATGATCTTTCTGTAAACCTACAGAAGTTTATTATGCAGTTGGGTCAATCATTTTTTTTTTTTAAATTGAGGAAATGGGGAAGATGTATGAAATATGCTTAACCCTTTGTTTAAGTTCACAGAGTTTGGAGTCTGAAAGATGTGGGATCGGTTGCCAGTTCTGCCCCTTATCTTAGTTGGTGGCTTTGAGCGACATACTTCATCACTCTGAGCCTGTTTCCTCTTCTGTAAAACGGACACATTAACATCTACCTCTCAGAGTTGTATAGATTAAATGACGTGGGTATGTAAAGGATGTAGCACAGGCCAATGCACTTAAAACATAGTATCTTCTTTAAAAATTAGAACTTTGCTACAACCTCCTGAATTAGTATTTAATTAACTTATCACTTACTATTTCAATATTTTCCTTTCCTGCATTTGTAAATATTTTCGGGCCAGTAGTCCATAATGATGGTGATAGCAGGCATGCTTTTCTCCTTAGTGATTTTGAGAAAATGCTTCCAGAATATGTAATTTACATAGTTATCATTTTAACGTAGTGTGCTCTTTCTACTTTTCTAGGTTTTTTAAAATTAATAATGGATGGTGAATTACGTAAAATACTTTTAGCATATATCAAAGTTATCTTTTTGTTGCTTCTTTGGCCAAATAATATGGTAAATTAAAGCACTGGATTAAAAAAAAACATTGAATTATTTTTACATTCCTGAGATAGATTGTATGTGGTCATGGTGAATTATTATTTTAATATAAGGCTGAATTTTAAAAAATATTTTATTTATTTATTCATGAGAGACACACAAAGAGAGAGAGAGAGAGGAGAGAGAGAGAGAGAAAGAGAGAGAGAGAGGCAGAGACGCAGGCAGAGGGAGAAGCAAGCTCCTTGCAGGGAGCCCGACATGGGACTCGATCCCAGGTCTCCAGGATCAGGCCCCAGGCTGAAGGCGGCGCTAAACCGCAGAGCCCCCCGGGCTGCCCTGAATTGCTTTTATTTAGGATTTTTGCATCAATATTTATTAGTTAGATTGGTCTGTATTAGTCTGTCTGTGTTCTCTCTGCCTGGTTTTGGATGAAGGTTATGAATCTTTTAAATTTTAATTATATATTTATTTTTTAAAAAGATTTGAGGGATAAAGAGAGATAGCTAAAGCAAGCATGCGGTGGGGGTGAGGGGATGGGAGATGCAGAGGGAGAGAGAATCCTCAAGCAGACTCCCTGCTGAGTGTAGAGTCCTGGGCTCCATTCAAGGACCCTGAGATCATGACCTGAGCCAAAATCTAGAGCCAACAGTTTAACTGATTGAGCCACCCAGGTGTCCCCCCTCCTTCCTTTTTTTTTTTTTTTTAAGAGAAAACCAGTATGCAGGGCCGGAGCAGGGTTGGGGGGGTGGGGTGCAGTACAGGAGCAGAGGGAGAGGGAGACAGAGAATCTTAAGCAGGATCCACATCAGTGTGGAGCCCAGTGTGGGGCTCCATCCTATGATCCTGAAATCCTGACCTGAGCTGAAATCAGGAGTCAGAGGCTAAACCAACTGACCCACCCAGGCACCCCAGGTTATGAATCTTTATAAAAAGAATTGATGCAGATTCTTTCTCTATGGATTTGAATAGTTTAAATAAGATACCGATTAGCTCCTCCTCGAAAACGCAATAATTTTGAAATCATCTGAGTCTGAAATTTTTTTAGGAGTAGTTCTTGGCTCTTTGGGTTTTGTTTTTTTTTCCCCCCTGACACCTCTGTTTCAGACCTTTTAATGCTGTCCTTCATATCTTCTCATTATGCTTCCTATTTTCTATCAGCTTTTTCTGTACTGCTGGGTACATTCTAGATGTTTCCAATGGAAAGAAGTGTCTGATCATCTAAGCTTAATTGATGTTTTAACTTGTCCATTAAGTTTTTAATTTTAATGTTTTTTTTTTACCTTACTAGTTCTATTTGTTTGTTCTAAAGTAATCTACTTTTCCTCACCTTTTAAAAACCTCTACACAGCCACATGACTGGCACGTGGATCACAGTTATGTGGTCATAAAATATGACTATCACCCTAGATTTCCTCCTGCCCCTTTGCAGACTGTAGCTGCGCCCTCCCAGAGCTAACTCTATAAGGACTTGTTTCATCATCCATTCATTTTATTTGTCGATGAATTGTGTGTGTATGGGCTCCTATAGTAGGTACTCTTCAGTACCTGACTTCCTGTACTCCACATATTTGTGAGATTTGGCTACGTTGTTTTATAGGTATTTCATTGGGTGAAGAAACCACCAAATGGTAGTTATTTATCCATTCTCTTGCTGATAGGCATTTGGGCTCTTTTGGGGGCTTTTTGGCTATTATGAATAAAGCTGCTATGAACATTGCTGTACAAGTCTTTTTGTGGACATAAACACTCATTTCCCTTGGATACATGCTTAGGAGGGAAACTGTTGAGTACTGGTATAGGCACATATTTAGCCTTAGAGAAACTGCCTATTTTCCATATGGGTTGTGCCTTTTTCATTCCCTTCAGTGATATATGGGAGTTCCAGTTTCACCAGAGCTTGCTATGGTCAATCTTTGTAGTTTTATTTATCATCAGTCTTTATAGTTTCAGCTATTTTTATTTGCATTCCTGGTAAGGAATGATGTTGAGCACATTTTTACACCCTTATTGGCAAACAGACATATTTTTAAACCTCTTATAGATTGTTTTAATGTTTCTAGTTCTTGTACTAATCTTCCTATTTGTTGTGTCTTTTGTTTCTCATCATGGTGGTTCATTTTCTCATGTGGTTCTAATTTTGAATGTGAATTAATTTTGTTGTTTTTTTTTTCTCCTTTCCAGGAGACCTAGGTTATACCCTAACAGACTGATTTTGCATTTGCCCTTTCTAGAACCCCAAGGATTTCAATATTTTAAAGCCATTTTTATATAATATCTCAGCTTGAATATATCATCTCACCATTGTAACATTGGAATCATGTCAATTTTTAGGAGAGGAAAAAGCTTATTCTGTGACTTAAGAAATAATCCCATATAATACTATTAAGATGTGGTATATGTAGTGGATTCTCAATATCAATATTTCATGTCAGAATGTGCTTTTCAAATAATAAAATCCTTTCATCACCATTTAATTAGAGAATCACAAAAACTCAATGAAGCTGACAGAGTAGTTATCATGCCTTTTTGTTTTCCTTTTTGCAAATGAGGAAATGGAAATTCAGGTGTTAAATGATTAATCCAAGGCTACACATCCAATATGTGATAGAGCCAAGACTAGAACTTCTAATTCCTGGTCCAGTTCCTTTTTCAAAATATTCTCCACAGGCATAATTATTCTTTATTATATATCATAGATAGTGTAAATCAGTTATTTCCAAGAGAACTTAATGGATTCATGAATTGAATCATCAGTCTAGCATAGCACATGGTCAGGCATATGGGCCTTCAGTTCAGACTGCCTGAATCTCTGCTCCACGAAACCTTGGGCAAATTAGCCAATCTGAATCCCAATTATAAAATGGTGATAATGTTCACCTCATAGAATTTTTGTCAAGATTAAATGAGATTATACTTATAAGGCTCATATCATATCTCCTCAATATGTGTTAGTTAGTTGTAATTATTCTTTCATCAAATTTTTTAATGAGACAGTTTATACAATATGCCTTCTACTGGTATCTCAATTGATTTCACATTGTTCTTCTCTTCTTTCCCCCAGGGGTTTTGCTTCTCTCATGTTGTTTGATACAAGATGGTACTAGACATTACAGAGATTATATGATATTTAAATCATAAGTCATTATGTCATCTCTCTGCTTTACTGGCACACATAGCTAAGCTTTATTAAAATATTGTTTAAGCCAAGAATTTCTCATGAAATATTAGGCTTGCTAATTTTTTCCCTAAGTTTTTTGGCCAAAAGCCTAGATGCCTTGTGTTTCCAATATAATATTTTACTGAATTTAATATATGCTAGAAGTTCAGACAAATGGGAACAAAGAAAAGAAACTTTTTTTTTTCAGGTGAAATCTTGTACCCCAAATCGCAGCCTTTTGCCACTTCTCTTTTCCATTCTGCCAATGACACAGCAAATTCAGTGCCTTGGCCAAGTGCTTGGCACATGTAAGTGTCTGAGAGTGACAGGTTCTTGGGAGAAACTGGTGCCTTTATCTGAAGTATGCCTGTAATTGTCCTATGTGTTAGGGATCCTAAAATGGGTGAGAGAGTGCAATTCTAGATGGGTGTTGCTGCTTGTTTTGAACGGGTGGTTGTGAGAGTGTCTTGTAGGCTGTGAGTTATGCAGTCATTCCCACAGGGAAATAAAACTTGGGCTTACAAGTCAATATTTGGAGGTGACTACTTATGGCAGAAGATTTTGATTTGTTTTCTTGTTTAAAAGAAAATTACATCCTTCTTTGGACTTTCCCTCTCTCTGGAGCAAAGTTAGGGTATGGGACCGTGTAAAGAATGTCCAAAGGGTTTAGTCAACCAGCTCACTCTAATGCTCATGTGATAGAAGAATGGTTCTCCCTCCCTTCTTCTTTTTTTTTTTTTTCCAAAGGAAAATAATCAGTAGCCAGCTTGGTATCATCACTCTTTTTCTGAAACTACTGGTTGTGATTTTGGTTTGTATTCTTGCTTTCATGTCACTCTCCAGGCTATGTTAAGTTTTCCACAGCATAGGATATTGCTTCCAATTGGCATATACTATCAGGCCACAGCTTTTTAGGCCAGAGGTCAATCCCTGACCCAAAGTGAAGTAGTGAAAAGTTGTTCAGTCATGCATAAGATACAAAGATGAGCTGCACAAAGTAGATTCTTTGTTTAATACCTTGAAATGGACAATCTGAGAAGTGGAGATAGTTGTGGGCCCTGGTGCTAGAAAATTTCACATGATATAGGAGTGATTGATAAATGTCACATGCAAGGCAGATGGAAGGATAGAATGGCACAGAAGGGTAAAAGGAAGCTCAGAAGCTTGAGACAGAAAGATGGAATGGAGGAGTGGACTGCCCTACTCAGTTTAGACCTGGCCCAGCCACATTTGTCCTCAGACCGGATAATTCTGCTTTCCCTAGATTCCAAGGCAGATGTGTCCTTTCAATAGCACCCCCATATCCACACTCCAATCCCCTGAGGGGTTAAGTGCCATCTCTGGAGACAGATCAGTGATATGGAGGTAATTAATATAAATTCTAATCTCAGTTCTTTCCCTATAAAAGAAGTACAATAAAGATGGTTATTTCAAAAGATATCATACTATTTTTAATACACTAGTAAGCTCTGTACTATCTTGATGGATAATCTCCTCAAATCACACCTGATTTACTCAAAGGTGAACACATCGAAGATATTCATAGAATTATTAATCAAGATGAAAAACCCAAATTCATTTTCCGATGGCTTCCCTTAGTAAGGAGACAACCACCTTTCTTTCACAGATATGCAGCCCGGGTTCATTACCTTTATGACAACCATTATCCTCTTCTTGTTGAACTAAAAAGAGCCTGCTCACTATAACCCAGCAATATGTTACCACGGTTATCTTAAAAAAATAATAGAAAAAATCCTTTGATTCTCTTATTACTGGAAACACATTCTATGATCTATCTAGAAGTGAAATGTCTTCCTAAAGTGGCATTAGAGCTAGAAGATACACTTATAATTATGATTATAAGAATTTCTCTTTATGCCATCCATTGTAGGCATCTGTATTTGACTTAACTATGCATTGTATTAATATGTGATGAAAAGATTCATGTAGGTTTATTCTTCTATAAGACAACAAGATAAAATGTGAACAGATATGTGCATGTAGGGGGGTGGCATGCACAGGTTGTGAGGTGTTGGAGGATACATTGTAACCTGTGAAAGATGGTTAACAGTACACTTTAAGGGATTTAAACAGTGGAGAATTCTGTTTATGTCTACATTCGAAGGCATGATGAACATGTAGGGTATCTGAACGAGATTAATTTTTTTTAATTCGCTCTACTTAACTAGTGTTGGAACAAAACCCCAACTACTGTGAGTCAAAGAGCAAATACCTAGATATGGAAGAGCTGGTCTAAATCCACTTGACTCTGATAATATTAAAGGTCAATAGTCTTTCACTTAACAATTACTGATAATGTGTATAAATAGTGCATATTGTAGCTCTAAAAGAAAAATGGGAATGAAGTGGCATTAAGCAGTATTGTGCTGTTGTTATTTATGAACACATTACTTATTTTATGCAGTGGGCAGATTAAATGATAAAAATAATAGAAAAAGAAGCTCTTTGTCTCTAGTATGAAGTGTATAATTGCAGATGATGTGTGATGGTTAGTGGCACGAAGGTCACAGAGGGCATTCTTCTTAGAGCCAATTAACTGGCAGGTAAGACTTTCTTGATCAATTTAGAAAGAGGGCATTGGTCACCATAGTGTGAATGGCTAAGGGCAATTTGTTACTACCCATAGAAAAAGATATTATTTATTTAAAAAAGATTTTATTTATTTGAGAAAGAGGGAAGGAGAGCATAAGCTGAGGGAGGGGCAGAGGGAGAGGAAGAGGAACATGCAGACTCCAAGCGGACCAGGGAGCCCGACATAAGGCTCGATCTCACAACCCGGGGTGAAATCAGAAGTCAGACGGTTGAACCACCCAGGCACCTCAAAGAGAAAAAAGTCCTATGTAGTAGATATACAGAATGAATATATTGACCTTCACATATCAGTGATGATGACAACACCTGTAGAAAAAAAGATGAAGGTGGAAAGGGGAATAACTATGACAGATAACTTACCTGCTTTCCATATTGTGAGGCATCAATAATGAAGCCTACCCAAAGTTCTCACACTTATGGACCGTGAACATTTGGAAATATGACTCTAAATTCAGCAAAATAATGTACAGATGATTCAATAGCAAATTCAGATGTGGGGGAAAAAGACTTTGCATCTTTGTGAAGACATTTTCCCCTTAGATTCTACATTGCTGATTAAATAAAAGAAAATAGCATTCAGAACCCCAGTTGATATCTTCTCAGGTAAAGATTCTTCTCAGGTAAGATTCAGTTCATTTAACTCAACGTTTCCTTCATGATGGAACTAAGGGGTTCACTCAGTGACACCAAGAGGCTCATTTCGGTCATCTGGAAGACGGTAATGTCAGGAAAGAGAGGGAGCATGTGAAAATCACCTTCATCTTCTCTGGCTCCATGTGATCATAACAAAAGAGACTATGTGATGACTGAGGTAAACAAGTGATTCCCAAACTTGGCTAGTTATGACTCCTATCTGGAGAAATTTGCTAGAAATACATATACAAGCCCCTTCATTGGAAAGTTTGAGTGGGGTGAACCTTACTAGTGCTGGAGAAAAACCGTTGGGAATGATGTGTAGTTGCTCAAGAAAAAAATAAACCTGAGTTCCAGAACACATCCTTTTGACTACTATTACTTATGCTAAAATGAAAAGACTGTATTTTTTATTCTTTCGCTTTTTAAATTTAAATTCAATTAATTAAAATGTAATTTATTATTCGTTTTAGAAGTAGAGGTCAGTGATTCATCAGTTTTATATAATACCCAGTGCTCATTTTATTATGTGCCCTTCTTAATGTCCATCACCCAGTTACCCCATCCCCCAATCCCTCATCCTGTGTCCCCTCCAGTGACCCTTAGTTTGCTTCCTTTTTTTTTTTTTCTTAGTTTGCTTCCTGGTTAAGAGTCTCCTATGGTTTGTCTCCCTCTCTGATTTCATCTTGTTTTATTTTTTCCTCTCTTCCCCTATGATCCTCTGTTTTGTTTCTTAAATTCCACATGAGTTAAATCATATAATTCTCTTTCTCTGATTGACTTATTTCACTTAGCATAATACCCTCTAGTTCCATCCAAGTAATTGTAAATGGTTAAGATTTCATTTCTTTTGATGCCTGAGTAGTATTCCACTGAGTATATATATCTTCCTTATCTGTTCATCTGCCAATGGACATCTGGGCACTTTCCACAGCTGGGCTATTGTGGACATTGCTGCTGTAAACATGGGGGTGCCCCTTCGTATTACTACCTACAGTACCTACCTACTGTCTTTGGGGTAAATCCCTAGTAGTGCAATTGCTGAGTTGTAGGGTAGCTCAGTTTTCAGCTTCTTGAGGAACCTTCATACTGTTTTCTAGAGTGGCCACACCAGCTTGCATTCCCACCAACAGTGTCAGAGGGTTCCCCTTTCTTTGCATCCTCGCCAACATTCGTTGTTTCCTGTCTTGTTAATTTTAGCCATTCTGGCTGGTGTGAGGTGCTAGCTCATTGTAGTTTTGAGCTGCATTTCCCTGATGCCCAGTGATGTTGAACATTTTTTCATGTGTCTGTTGGCGATTTGTAGGTCTTCTTTGAAGAAATGTGTGTTCATGTTTTCTGCCCATTTCTTGATTGGATTATTTGTTCTTTGGCTGTTGAGTTTGCTAAGTTCTCTATAGATTTTGGACCCTAGCCCTTTATCTGATAAGACATTTGCAAATATCTTCTCCCATTCTGTCAGTTGTCTTTTGGTTTTGTTAACTGTTTTGTTTGCTATTCAAAAACTTTTTATTTTGACGAAGTCCCAATAGTTCATTTTTGCCTTTGTTTCCCTTGCCTTTGGAGACCTGTCTAGTAATAAGCTGCTGTGGCTGAGGTCACAAATGTTGCTGCCTGTCTTTTCCTTTAGGATTTTGATGGATTCCATCTCCCATTTATGCCTTTCATCCATTTTGAGTCTATTTTTTGTGTGTCATGTGAGGAAAGGGTCCAGTTTCATTCTTCTGCATGTGGCTGTCCAATTTTCTCAACCCCATTTGTTGAAAATATTGTCTTTTTTACCATTGAGTATTCTTTCCTGCATTGTCAAAGATCAGTTGACCATAGAGTTGAGGGTGTATTTTCGGAATCTCTATTCTGTTCCATTATTTTTGTGCTCATACCGTACTGTTTTGATGCTTACAGGTTTGTAATAGAGCTTGAAGTCCAGAGTTGTGATGCCACCAGTTTTGGTGGTCTTTTTCAACATTCTTTTGGCTACTCAGGGTCTTTTCTGGTTCCATACAAATTCTAGGATTATTTATTCCAGCTGTGTGAAATAAATTGATGGTATTTTGATAGGGATTGCACTGAATGTACAGATTGCTCTAGACAGCATAGACATTTTAACAACACTTGTTCTTCCAATCCATGAGCATGGAACGTTTTTCCATTTCTTTGTGTCTTCTTCAATCACTTTCATGAGTGCTCTATAGTTTTCTGAGATCAGATCTGTTGCCTCTTTGATTAGGTTTACTCCAAGGTATCTTATGGTTTTGGGTGCAATTGTAAATGGGATCAACTCCTTAATTTCTCCTCTGTCTCATGTTTGTGTATAGAAACGCACCTGATTTCTGTGCATTGGTTTTATATCCTGCCGCTTTGCTGAATTCTTGTGTGAGTTCTAGCCATTTTGGGGTGGAGTCTTTTGGGTTTTCCACAGAGTATCATGTCATCTGCCAAGAGTGAGAGTTTGACTTCTTCTATGCCAATTTGGGTGCCTTTTCTTTCTTTTTGTTGTCTGATGACTGAGGCTAGGATTGCTAGTACTCTGTTGAACAACTGGTGAGAGTGGACATCCCTGGTGTGCTCCTGACCTTAGGAGAAAAGCTCTCATTTTTTCCTCATTGAGAATGATATTCATGGTCAGAATTTCATAAATGGCTTTTATCATATTGAAGTGTGTTCTCTCTATCTGTGAGGGATTTTTATCAAGAAAGGATAATGTACTTTGTCAAATGCTTTTTCTGCATCTGTTGAGAGGATCATATGGTCCTTGTTCTTCCTTTTATTAATGTAGTGTATCACATTGATTGATCTGCAGATGTTGAACCAACCTTGTAGCCCAGGAAAAAATTACATTTGGTTGTGATGAATACTCCTCTTAATGTACTGTTGGATCCTATTGGCTAGTGTCTTAGGGAGAATTTTTCCATCCATGTTCATCAGGGATATTGGTTTGTAATTCTCCTTTTTGGTGGGGTTGCATTTAACTGTAGATAATAGGTCAATAAGGGAATTGTCACAGAACTCCAAAGAATGCAGTACAGAATAAGTGATGAAAGATACATTGGAAGATAACTATAAAAATTGATCAGTAAACCTTAGGGAAAAGTCCGGACATCCAGCTATTTAATTAAAGATGTTATAAAATTTATTGATATAGCTGTTTCACTTAATGGAAACTTCCACATAGAATCTATATATAAAAGTAATGAAGTGCATGACAAGTGGCAAATACGAAATAAAATTGTCAAAGTAGGGTATTATCTCAGCAGTTGGTGTTGATTTACATCTATTGATTATCTTGGCTGACACCCAATATTATTATAAGTGAAAGAATAATAACCCTATTTAATCAAGCAAAGAGAAAGAGTAATTTATTATGTAATATCAAACCAGTATATTTTCACAGTAGAATAAACACAATCCGGGAAGTGAAGAAAATAACTCATTGTTTTAGGCACATGGCTAGTAGCGAGACTAATCAATGGATCAATCAACTATATTTATTAGGGCCTACTATGGGCTAGACACTTCTATTAAATGCAGAGGACATAAAGACAAACAGACATGGTCCCAGATCTCAAATATCAGTTATGTGATCTCAAATACCAGTCTTTTGGTATCTAATCTAGAGCTAAGCTGATTTTTAAGTAGCTCGTGAGTAGTAGCACAAAAACAGATGATGCACAATCCTTTAAGAGAAATTTTTTAAAAAATCTCTCAGTGATATTAGTAACCTTGTTATTTTTCAAATAAATCTTTATGCATTTTAACAAATATTAAGGAATTAAAATTTATAAAATTGATTTTGGTTAATTAAATGTCAAATCTGTGAGTGTAAAATTTGATTTGGTTAAGGCTCATCTTTTATAGATATGTACCTATTTAAAAGTAAAAAGTTATCTTGAGATGAGTCATCTCTATATTCAACAGATCATATATATAGCATATTAAATAATTTTAAAAAGTCATTCTTGACTTTATTCAATCAGCTTAGTTTTGTTAACACTGAAGTGGCTAAAAGATATGAGGGAACTAGTGATCACCTGGGTATCAAAATGATAAATGTGATTCTGTTTAGTGTAATTAGCTATGCTTCTCTTGACATTGCCTGTATAGTGGTATAATTTACAAGTATTGTGAGAGGTTACTTTTATGGATAAATCCCCATTTCTCTGTGATAATGACATGTAAGTTGATAACCAGCTTTATGTAAATGCAGCCTTACAAAATACTTCCATGACAGAAACATGCTTAGGAGATTGGTAGAATATTTAGAAAATATTTTCAGGATTGACTTAATAGTTACTGATTCTGTTTTGCTTAGCTTTCAGGAAACATTAGGAGGATTTTTCTTAATGAAGTTTTATATATACAACAAAGGGTAACAATTCAAGCTAAGTGACACAGAACATGTTTGTCCATCCTTATGAAACCTATTTAGGTAAACATCAGAATTCTATATTTAGGTGAAGGTCCAATCATGTATGCCAGATAAACAAGTATTACAGATTTCCCAAGAGTGAGTACACAATACAATAAACTGAACACAAGAACTATAGGGAGGAAGCATAAATTCTCTTTTTTATCAAACATAATTCTTTAAAATCTAACAATGTCTGCAGGTCCCCATATGAAAATCCATGATATTTATACTAGTAGGGCACAGAATTGTAGTAGAAAGCTTTGGCTGCTTAGCATGACAGTGCAGGTAACTTTTAGTATTTTAAAATTTATTAATTTATATTTATGCAAAACATATAACTAATGTTCCATCCACATTTGATTCACTCTTAACATCTGCATTAAAAATTATAACATTAAAAATCAATAACATTTTGATTCACTTTTTACATGTGCATTAAAATTAGAGCAGTACCAAATGGATACACATGTGACACCACTGGGCATTTATGTAAAAAAAAAGTATACTCTTCCACTTTGAAATAGACACTTTTATATATATATATTTAAATAGGCAAATGAGACCACTTGCCTATGCTCCTGAATCTTGAATAATGTGGAATTTTAGGGCTCAGGATCATAACTATATCCAGCTATGAATAGAGAGCTTTAGCTGGCCTGCTACTGAAGGACTGAATGTATTTACACTTTGAAGTTTAGTCTGGAAAAAACACATTATTCCCGATTCCCTTACTAGAGAGGGAAAAATGGAACCTTGAGTATAATTTTTCAAACATCCAAACTCTTTTCCATGATCTTTCTGGTTAAGGCTTTGGCTTTACAAAGCTACCATAAATGACTTCTTGGTAACAGAAACAATTTAGATGAGGAAAAGAGACTGGTAAAGGCAGCATCAGTATTCTAACGGTAATGAACCATTATTCTCCTCCAATAGATAATAGATTTAAGCGTTTTGTTTTCTCAGTGATTAGAGAATGTGTCCTCTTAATCCTCTTCCAATAACATCTGGGGACGCCGACAAAAAGGAAAACATGTTCTTACATATAAGAGTATAACCATACTGAATACTCATGGTGACATCTATGCCTGAGAGATATTTACCAGACTTAAAATTATGAGAAATTATAGCTGTTGACTTACCACTTAAAGTAGCTTACATATCTTAAGACAGCCTGCTATTCTTAAAGGTAAAGTGGCTTAATCATTAGAAAATCATCAGTAATGAACATATGAAGCAGTAAAATCTTGGAAAACAAAATAAAAAAGAAATATCAACATAGGAAATACAATATTCATTGGTAAAGTGACACTGTAAATAAAACAAAAATTTTACACAAAAGTGTAAAAATTAAGATGCCACTTTCTGAAGGTCAAGCTGATGATCCATCAGGTAGGTTATAACTGCATTATTTTAAATCCCTGTATTGTTTAAAGACATCCCTTCACATGTCTGCACGAACAAAAGAAGCAAAAACTCCATCTTCCCTAGCCAAGAGGCTTTCTGGAGTGTCATATTCTAAAATATTTCCTCGCTTCATCACAATAACCAGGTCTGCCGTCAGAATAGTGTGAACCCGATGCTGTGAGTGAAAAAAAATACACATATTACAAATTTCAGGGCTTGAACCAAAGCAATGGAATATGCATATCTCACCAATTATTTATCTTGGGGTACTAGGGGGTACTAGAAGCACAGCCTCTTTTTCTGTCTTATTTAAAACACCATTATTTACATACTTTTAAATACTGGTGAGTGTGTGTGACTGGGTCTTGGATGGGCTGTGTTAAATTCAGTGTAGCTAATATAGTAGTTTCAACACATTCATGGAAGTGTAAGGAGGCTAATTTTGTTTGTCAAATAATTAAATGATAAGAACCATTGTGAACCAGTTGCGTTATAGTTTAGACTAAAATCATCTCTTGTGTAGAGTCAACTCATTTGTGGGCTAACACACAATTTGAAGAGCCCTGGAAGATGGTTCAATTCTGGAAACACAATATGGGAAAGTCCATTCTGGCATGCAGTATTAGAATGGATTATCCAGGACTTTACACATGCTGCCTCTTAGTCTTTCGAGATCATTGCCACACACTTGTCCTCTCTTTTCACCTAGTACCCTTTGGAGAGAAGCTTTGGGATTAGTAATTAATAATAATAAAAGCTAGCACTTACTGAGTTTAAACTATACATTAAGTGCTTCACACACATACTTGTTAATCATCAAAACATTCCTCAAATATGAGTGTTTTCAATGTGTGAGATCATTGTGGCTCATAGAGATAAAGCAAAATCAAGAGATCACATAGATAATAAAAGCAGCAAAACCAGCATCAAAATCAGACTTATTGACTTCAAAGCATGAGACATTTCTGCCTTGCAAATTGTTTCATAGGGAGTATCTGCTATCTTTGAGGACTTTTTCACCAGCTATTTTTAGCGTTATGACTTAGAACATAGGCTTTGAGGTTAGACTGGGCTTGTTTTTTGCTTTCCCCACCTGTTTGGCTGTACAATCCTGATCAACAAACATAACTTTTATATGCCTCAAGTTCCACATGTATAAAATGATGGTAATAACAGTACCTGCCTCACAGAATGGCGGTGAGGATCAAATGAGATAATCCATTAAAAAAATTCAGCAGCTTGTCTGACACATACAAGCACATACTAAATGTCAGCTACTATTATTTTTTATTTTTACAATTTATAAGGGAAAAATCTGTGCCATGGGTCTTTTTACTTCTCTTGGTAAGATAGGTGCTATGCAGTAGAAATATGTGAACCACAAATGTGAGACACATGTATTTTAAAATTTGTTAAAAGACACATTTTTCAAGGCACAAATAAACAGGTGAAATCTAGAAATCTATGTGAAGTTGTATGTAATCCAGTTGATTTTTTTTGAAGGAAGCTCCATATTTTATGTGGGGCTTGAACTCATGACCCTGAGGATCAAGAGTCACATGTTCTAACAACTGAGCCAGCCAGGCATCCCATGAACTCCATTTTAATAATATATTTTAATCCAATATATTAAAAACATTTCATTGGATAACCAATATAAAAACTATTAATGGTATCTTTTACATGTTTCTATTAGGACTAAGTCTTTGAAGGCCAGTGTGTATTTCACACTTACAACATGTCTTAATCTGGACTACCCATATTTCAAGTGCTCAGTAGCCACATGTGGTTCTGGGTTACCATACTGAACCTGGACTATGCAGGTCAAAACATGAGCATGCTGATGCCAAACCCAGAAATATCATCTGCTTATCAGATACACAGTTTTCCAAAATGCCTTCTCCTAACAACTCTGAGTCCAACCTAAAGCCATCCCCAGGGCAAAGACCTATCTTCTGCCCTGGGCCCTTAAATGGGGTAGTCTCAATGCTTATGCTTTCAGAGAAGCAGAAAGTCATGGTTTGGACAACTAGAGGAGAAAAGAAAGATAGATAGGGAGGATAATCAAGATGCCAAATCAGAACATGTACCACTATTTCCAACATCCATAGACAAACCTATCATTCACTGAATATTGGTAATGAGAATATATATTTAGGAATTACTAAAATTTGCAGGATACTGTTTATTTATCTTTGAGAGAAGGCCAGAGTCACTAGTATACCCATGCATTTAGAAAAAAAATAAACTTAAGGTTAATGAACTGGGTATTTTCCTTCCAAAAAAGATTAAGCCTTCAAAAACCATATCACAGATGCTAAAAAAAGAATTTGGCTCTAAATACATAAATAGAATGATATAAACATTGCCTTATTATGCTAAAATAATGGTTATTCAAGAAATAAAAATAAAAACATGGAAAAATCTTGGCCAATAGAAATAAATATATGTGATGATCATTTCATTAATCCAAATTCTTTTTTGCTTGAGAAAGTATGGTGTCAATTATAAGAGCAATGATGCAATTTTCAAAATACTCTAGAGAAATTAATCTAATCAAGAGTGGTGAATAAATCACTTCCATAAATAAATGCCGTGCGCTATTTTGGTGCATGAAGGCTTCTTACTTTTAGAAGCCAGAGAAAGTTATCTTTTGAAATTCTTTCACAATTTTCAGTTGTAGTTAACAAAATTAACATAACAACTTTAAGCAGGGAAGAAAAATTAGTTACTGTTTAACAGAACTAAGAATCATTCTACTAGAGTTCTACCACAGGTTGCTGGTGTTTTCTCTGTGCAAAGCCTGGGAAGAGGAGTTGGTCCCATGGTAATTCATCCTACCTATGGCCTTCTGTGTTCCAATGGGGAGGTATCTTAGTGGCCACCTCCTCATTAGTGGTCTTGAAATGAAGAATGAGTGAAAGATACAGAAGTCTATAGAAAAGTATTCAGTCAATGTAGGCAGACTAGAAAGAGAACCTAATTTTTTGATTAAAGATACAAATAATGCTCAAATCATCTTCCAGGTATAAACTAAATGGGGCCAAAAAAAAAAAAAAACCTAAATGGGGCCAGTCAACAATACCATGCTTCATGCAGAAGAGAGAAAACTAGTCTTTTGAGTAGGCAAGGGTCTGCTTCCCTCCTTTTACTTGCTCGTTTAAGGACAACAGGAACTTCTCCTCCCCCCGCTGCCCCTACCAAATATCTCCCTACCTTCTCCAGTGAGAAAATTCTGGAAATTTTAGAGAACTGTTTTTCAAGATAGCCAATTCTCTCATCTATTAAACCATTCACACTCTAGTATGAATGACTCAATCAGGTAACTCTCCTCCAGGAGAGAGTTCATTGGGAAAGTAAGAGAAAAGTGGCTTTTTCTTTCCTTAGGCCTAGTGTATGGATATGGAAGGTGGGCCCTGATGGGAGTCATTTTCTGCCACTTTAAACAAGTGCACTTCAAGGAGTGCTCTTTCTCCATGCATCATTCACTAAAATGGAAGCATCAGCAAACACTCCATACATAGCTTCTTAGTATTCAACAGTTAGGCCTAAATAATTCTGTAAGTTAAAAACTGCGATCTTCAGGGCAGGTAAGGAACATGCACAGTATTTTTAAGGACACTTACAACCTATTCCCGAGGAATAGTGAAATTGGTCCTTAGGACAGAGGTAAATCTGATTCTCTTGCATTTACATATTAGAAAATTATACGTGTGCCTCATTCAGTATCGAACATAACTGAAGCAGGTGGTTGAGCCGATTGATGTGAGAATGCTCTGTAGGTAGTTCCCTCACCACACACCATCCCCACTTTAATCACTGTGTTAGCCCTGCCTGACTGAGGGGATTCCCCCTAAGATAACTACCAGAGAATGGGATAGTTGGCAGAGTAGCTGATGACGGTCTACTTGTTGGTCATCACCAAAGTGGAAAAGAGGCCATTCTTGTGGGCGAGCAAGTTTGGAACAGTGTCACACTCCACTAAAATACCCTCAGAGAAGACTAAAACAAGACCTGCATCCAAAATAGAAGAGACACGGTGCTGGAGAGAAAAGAGAAATGGAAAGACAAGAATCAGCAAGAGGGAAAATGTCCAGGTGATTCATTTAAAAAAGTTCTTGTGAAACATTAAGCCTAACTGTGAGCAAGAATCCATCTATCTGCAAAGAGGAAGAAGAAAATCATGGCCTACTTTAAGTCAGCTATTACAAATACAAAGATTTGGGCAATTCTTCAATTTGATTGGTGCTCGGAGATAGCATCTGCCTCAGCTGTGATTTATCTCATAAAGCCTTCCTTTTTTAGATAGTTAAGTGAATAGAAACCGAAATTCAGTGTAAGCAGTAGCAGAACTGGCAGTCCTGTTGAAGAATTTTGCTTCTGAAACTGCTCATCAGATGATTAGATTATTGAAACGCGAATTATCCTATATGAACTACCATCTGTATCTAGTGAAAAAACACAGGCATTCCTGCTGGAATCCTTAGAGCTAGGATAACCCATCATTGTAAATTAGGAGAGCTAGTTTGGGGATAGTTTGGGGAAAAAAACAGTTTGGGGGAAGAAAAGATAATATAAAGGCTTTCAGAGCATAGCTGTGTTGTTTTGTACAGATAAAGAAGCACTGGCAGGGAAATATAGAATTCAACATATGGATATCTGAATTGCTCCAAAATAAAGATTATTTAATCTTGGAAGAAAAACCAAAGAGGAATAAATCAGCCCCATCTCCAATACTTACAGCTATTGTAACAACGGTGCGGTCTGCAAAAGCCGTCATTACCACTTTCTGCAAAATGTTTTCCTGCCAAAAAATAAATAAATTAAGTCTGAATTTTCTCTGGACTCCATTCTCTCGCCATACTATTTTGTCCTTGAGAGTAAAGTACCCCATCCCCAGGCCCAATCCCTTCAGAGAACTCCCAGTTCCTGCCTTCTGTGTAGGTGCAATAGGGAGTAGTCCCTGAAGCAAGCTTCTGCTGGGTTCTGTACACATCTTCAAAAGGCAAATAAAACTCAGTGATCAATTCATAATGACTGATAGATTTGGTACCAGGGAACTAAAAGGGGAAAATGAAATTAAATGGGCATGGAAATGCTCACTTGAGTTATGTCACAAATAGTAATGAATAAAACCCTAAGATGGTGTTAACTTTTGGGTCAGAAAAGGAAAAAAATAAGATACATGCTCCAACTTTGGATTTTGACTCATAAAAGAACCATCCAGGCAAAAACCATTTTTATTTCCACCACAAAATGTTACCATTATATTTTGAAAGATTTTCTCTCTCTCCTAGAGAAAAACTTGATTCCTAAGTCTGAATTCCTGTCAAATGGCCCATTGCCAATTAATTCATTCTCCCTTTCTCTCTCATCTCTACTGAGGCTATATTATAATAAGCCCAATATTCTAAGTCCTTAGCAATTAATACTAATTTTGATGTAGTTATGCTTATTTAGTGAATTGGCTTAATTAGAAACTATTTTATTGCTTTAAATTCTGTTAACTTTGAGAAGGATATATAGCTTTATATATAACTGATTAGTTTTAATAAAAAGAAATGATGTCAAATTAGCATCTCCATATATAATAGGCTGTTAATACACAAACTGTTTCACCTTTTTTGGATATTTTTTTACCCAATGTAGAGTGTTCAGCAAGAGTATCATGTTTGTGGATTTTTAAAAATTTTTATCCTTTCTGATGCCAAACTTTTAATATCAAGTTAACTTGTATAAGAACAACATTGATTGCTAGTGCATACAGTTTGTGGTTTAATGTGACATTTTCTCCACTCAATCACAGCCTTCTAGACAGATCCTTCTTGGCATATTTAACAGTTTTAAATAACTTCCTTCAAAAGACAGTTTCTGGCTTGCTACCATGAACACACTGAGAAGATCATTATTAATTCTAGTGAATCCTTCTTCTTCAAATTGCTTTAGAAAATAATGATTGATTTTTGGTTAGGAATTTCTATTAAATAGAGATTTAAATACTTCATTTTATAACTTCCATGGCATAAGCCTTGAACATTTGAATACAGTACAGTACTCTCATCAACTGAGCAGTGGAATTTGATTGTTTTAAGCATTTATTAAAAAGTGATGGCAAATTAATTTTATGTACTGGCAGTAGGAACTCCTTTAAAGCTGTCATGTTTCCTTTATTGTGATTCTGAATGTGCTACCATCAGTTGATTAAAGAGATAAATGAGAAGATACTCAAAACAACGGTACTGAGGACTTTGCACCCAATGGAGAGAAAATAAGTTGTAATTTTCATGTGCATTTCTCTAACTCTTCAATTTAAAAAGTGCAGATAATGCACTCACCGTGGCCATGTCAATGGAAGCTGTTGCTTCATCCATGATGAGAATGCTGCTCTTGCGGACAAAAGCTCTAGCAAGGCAAAACAGCTGTCTCTGTCCAACACTGAAGTTCTCCCCACCTTCAGTGACAATTGCATCTACATCAGAGAGAGAAGCAAGATTTCATTAAAATGGTACTAACATTTTCCTTGAGCAAAGTAGGGAAAAGTAGGAATGTCCTATAAGAGCGTGCTGGATGTCACTGTACTGCTGCAGAGATTTCATATTAGAAATGTGAAGAGGAATTTTACTTTGGAAAAATGAAGATGATCCTGAGCCATCCTAATTTTGACAAAAGGTTGTAAATTACCTCCTTATAGTAGGATATAAAATACTGGTAAGCATTTTGAAGACTGGAAAACCTCAGAGGTTTCTCAGATCAGAAATGACATTCTTGACTCCCATATTCGTTCTCTTTTCATCATATACTATCCCACTGAACTGTAAGCTCCACGTGGTTAAGGACCGGGTTTGTTTTTGTTCATCAGTGTATCCTCAGCACTTGGTATCTGACATAACAGCTGAATAAAACATTGTTGTATAGATAAATGAATGTCACATCCTCAGTGTCATCTTCACTTTTTGGGGGGCGGGGATTCCATCCACATTTCATAAACTGTCCTACTGTGAGTTTAAGATAAATTCTGTTTCCAAAACACCCTTTTATTAGAATTCAAGCAGTTTGTAGTAGGGTCCTGGGGATAAATTTCTATTGATTATATTCTCACTGCATTGAATTCTTAATGATTTTTTAATGGTTGGGTGCTATGCCTTTATTTTCCAATTTTTCATTTACATAATAAATAAGGAGGGTGCAAGAAATGATGAATGTTCTTCACCAGAGTTGGCCTGAACCAGATCTTTTTTTCTTTTTTCTTTTTTCTAGATTTTATTTATTTATCCACGAGAGACGCAGAGAGAGAGGCAGAGACACAGGCAGAGGGAGAAGCAGGCTCCATGCAGGGAGCCCGATGCGGAACTCGATCCCGGAACCCCAGGATCACGCCCTGGGCGTGAAGGCAGGCTCTATCTAAACCGCTGAGCCACCCAGGGATCCCCAGATATTTTTTCTTAAATATTTTATTTATTTATTCATGAGAGACGCAAAGAGAGGGGCAGATACACAGGCAGAGGGAGAAGCAGGCTCCCTTCTGGGAGCCCGATGTAGGACTCTATCTCAGGATCTCGGAATCACGACCTGAGCCAAAGGCAGATACTCAACCAGTGAGCCACCCAGGTGTCCCTGAACCAGATCTTTATCAAACAGTTGATGTAATCTTTATGTAGAGAATGAGCATAAACAACATTCAATTACATAGTGTAAGTAAAATCATCTGTTGCGTACGCTGTACCATAACCCTTGAACACGGTGCTCATAATTCAAAACAGGTTCATATGTCTTTTGTGTTGAGTGAAGAGGACTAAAAAGTCATAATTGCCTGTATTCCCAATTACTAAAGATCTAAACACCACAGGAGAAGGGTCGGTATGCATTATCATTCTCAAGTAGACTTGCTGGGCTTTCCATGCAAGACATCAAAATTATAATGGGAAAGTTCATCCAGATCCCTGGAATTTCTCCCACAGTCTGACACTGGCAAGGTTAATAAAGCTATCCTTTAAGACATGGTATCTCATTTCTGTTTGTGGGATGCCTTTCCCTTAGGACTTAATTAAAATCACAAAAGGTATTGTTTCTGAGCAGGCCCTCCTTCCCAAATAAACTTGGTACTATTTTGTGAGCTGTTTTTTTTTTTTTAATACCAAAACAACACAATCAATATGGCAACTACATATTATGTATTAAAATTAGAATATCAGCCAACTCTTATCTTTCTGACTGCTTTCTTAAATGAGTTCAGATTTTAAGAAAGCAAAAGCCCAAAATTAGGGATATTCATCATTTTTATGAATTAAAGCCTGCATTGTATACTTTTTGTTGTTTTCTTAATCATGTTCTTTCATTATTCATGTTGTTATTTTATTCTGTCACGAGTTATTTGCCAGAAATTGTCTCTCTCTGGGACTAAATTTATATCAATGATTGTTTGAGTATGTTTTATCCCTTTCAAGGGTAGCTAAAAGTGAGATTGCAGCAAGGTCATAGAACATAATATCTTCACAAAATTATGTCACATAAATATAAGGAATAGGTAGGTCCTCCTGTCAACAAAGAAAATGGCTGCCAATGTGGAGAAACTGCCTACTCCTACATGGTATTGATTACTCTGAACCTAGCAGCCTCTTCAATCCTCTTACGCACTTACTGGGGGCCAGGGGTCATGTAGATCACATGAGTAGAATGACCACAAGGAAATATTCTGATTCAAATGACTGTATTACTGGAGCACCTGGGTGGCTCAGTCGGTTAACGACTGACTCCTGATTTCAGCTCAGGTCATGATCTTAGGATCTTGAGATTATGCTCTGCACTCAGTGTGGAGCCCATTTGAGATTCTATCTCTCCTTCTGCCCCTCTTCCCCCTTACTTGCATTCTCACGGGAATGTGCACTCACTCTCTCTAAAAAAAAATAAAACAGGGATCCCTGGGTGGCGCAGCGGTTTGGCGCCTGCCTTTGGCCCAGGGCGTGATCCTGGAGACCCGGGATCGAATCCCACGTCAGGCTCCCGGTGCATGGAGCCTGCTTCTCCCTCTGCCTGTGTCTCTGCCTCTCTCTCTCTCTCTCTCTGTGACTATCATAAATAAATAAAAATTAAAAAAAAAAATAAAACAAATTTACCTGTACCACTAAAGATGAAAAGACTAAAGAGTTAAATGTACTAACTGGGATATTATGGAATGTTCATATAGAACAGAATTTGTTTGAAGTTTCATTCAATGCAAAATCATTAGATTTTGAAGTGTCCTAATGATCTTTTGAAGATTATTTTAAATATAAGGGAATTTAACATGCATTATGTGATTCTAGCATAAAATATAGACAGAGATATATAGAATTAATTGCATATGTAAAAATAAATGTATTGTCTAGAAAATATACCTAGACCTCCAGGTAGGGATTTGACCATATTCTTCAGCTGAGCAATTTCTAGAGCTTCCCAGAGTCTGTCGTCAGTGCATTTACACTCTGGATCTAAATTAAATCTGTAGGGGAAAAAAATAAGTTGTTTAGTCAATAAATAAAAATAAAGGAATTTTTACATATGTTTGCTTATTGGTGTTCTTTCCTTAAAATATAAGTCATATTTATTTTGATTATTGCTATATCCCTTGTACCTAGAACAGTGCTCAGGACAGAGCAGGCATTCAGTTCATGTTGAGTGAATAAATGAATGACCTTAATGTTATGAAAAATTTTTTCTGATATATAATTAGTAAGATTATATGCAAGATATGACATAATAAAATTCATTATGTGGATTTATTCACTTTCATATTACATTATATGTAACCTGAATAGTATCTAGCAAAGTGTTTTACAGAACCGACGGGAACATGTAATGGGAACATGTAATGTTATCTTAGAAGAACCATGCTGCACCAACCACAATACTGGTCTTCATAATAAATCTAATCAGACATATAAATTCACTATGGCATTGCTAAATAACTGGATACATCTGCAACTTTTAATTAAAGTGGTTTTACAGCTGAATATTGAGTGATCTTACATCTATTTTCTCTTCAAGACAAAAGGAAGTGGGAGTACTTCTTTGTAATTAAGGTAGAGGAGGGGAGCAAGAGAGAACAAAGGATTGATACAGTGAGAGACATGACCTGGTGGATAATGCCATAGTGGACTTTGGAGTCAAACTTTATTTAGAGTTGTGGTTCTACCACTTACTAAGTGTATAAACTTGGACAAGTTAGAGCTGCTCTTAGGTTCAAAATTCTCATCTGTAAAATGAGGATAATAATATGTACACTAGAGCAGTGCTTTGAGGACTTATATTTAAAGCAATATATTTAAATATAGAGACAATATATTTAAAGCACTTAGCAGATAGTAGATACCAGATACCGCCATTCTTTTTTTTTCTTTCTGTGGGAAATCATAAACTAGATATGGAGAAGATTGTAGCAGCTTCTTAAAAGCAATTTTGGCTGAAAGAAAAATTGTGAGAGATGAGGGAATCAAGGGATTAACCGAACTCAGTATCTGCTGAGCCCAAGCCAGAAGCATAAGTGATAGGCAGGATATCTGTAGGACAGAACACCTTAGAAATGTCTGCCAAGAATCACTGCCCCAAGTACAGAGGAAAAAGTAACTTTTGTGGAGTCAAACTGAAAGAGCAGAGCTCCTGGAAAAACATAAAGGACTGGCTTCTGTAGGTTATTTTAGCAACTCTAGGGTTTCCCAAACCAAATTGTTGGCCAGAATATTTCATTTTATCATCCTGATAATGTCATTCACACCCACCTGAAAAATTGTTCTGAGTAAAACCCTTCTAAGAGCCAAAAGGTAAACCCTGAGACATATGGGTTTCTGTTGAATACATCACCCACCTAATAGAGCCACTGAATAGTATTGGATCTTGCAAAATGATGGAAAGTCTAGAACGTAGTGTGTGCAGTGGTAGTTTTGAAATGTCGATTCCATCAATGACGATCTTTCCTGTTAAACAGAAACAAAAAATTACAGGCATGTAGTAAAATCAAAAGTAAAATAATATTCGTTTACAAATTGAAAGTACTTTCCTACTTCAGGGTTGCAACTCAGAAGATGAAGCTTTCCATTTAGGTTACAAACATCATTATGTATCTCTCAGAAAAATATACATTTTGGTGATATTGTCTCTTTCTTATATATTTTCTCTTAAATAGATTCTTAGTTCTTATTCAGTTTCCATGGTTCATACAAACCAAAAGTACTTTTTCTCTTTAACAGGTCCTCTTCCTTCCAACATTTCCTAGTTCCCTGCTTTATTTTCCTTCGCAAGATATTCTATATGCCTTTACCTATCTTTTGTTATTGTCTCTCTCTCCCAACTAGAATAAAAACTCCTTGAAGACAGTGACTTTTGTCTAAATTATTCACTTTTACTGATTGAACAGTACAGCGTATTGCAAATAAGAAATGAAATTCTATGACATAGATACCAACTTTTAATGAATTTCTCCACAGTGTATTTAGACTTATTAGAAACTTGCGCAATCTTGATGTCTTTCCCTCAAGTTGATACGTTATTTTATCATACCATTTTGTGCAAAGATAGTACTGGCATATGAAATGAGCCAGGCGAAGACTGCCAAGTGGAGTCTCTTTTCCAGCTAGATTTAGATGCAAGAGGAGGCAAGGTGATCGGCTCAAATTTTCATTCAGGAATAACACACATTATCTATTAAAACCTGAATAGCTTAATGCTAAACAAGACAATCAGTCATTGATAGTCACATGGGGCCTGACATCACATTTCTGGATTCATGAGGAAATGGCTAATCTGATACATTCGGTTATAACTATAGATATGTGTTTTTTTTTTTAATGAAAAGTGTCAATCAATTGCCTTTGGATCATGTAACTGACTTGTAATGCAGATCCACTGAAAGTCTGTAAAGCATCTGTGTATTACTACTAGCCGTGGAAGAGCAAGCTGCTAACTCAGCGCCTGATGCCTACTCTGCTCCTGAATCTAAACCCCAAAGAGACTGCAATTACCGTAGATCATCTCTGTTGTTCATAAACTGACCTCTTCATCTCGCAGAGCTGTTGTATAGATTAAATTAAATAATACAAACTGTCAAGTACAATAAAAATGTGAGGTACAATAATCATCGCAATCATTTCAGACAATAATATGAAGCACTTTCTTGAGCTAATGATCAGGCATATTGCTGGAGCCCCTTTTACTCAAGATGGTTTATGTGCTGGCCTATTTATAGTCCACTTGATAGACTAAATAATGCGTCATATTTCTTCTACAGCAAGGATTAAATTATTTCCATGTATCATATTATTAATAATTTTGTGGATGAGTAAATATTTTTGTATACTGTCAACATGTGCTTGGCACTTTGCAGGTTACCACCCCACAAAATGTTCAACATCATTAAACCATGTTATTAAGATGACGGTAAGAGTCATGCACCTAAATTAATAATGCAGATCACTTACCTCCTTGCGTTTTTTTCCTTTGATGGAAATGGATGTTTTTAGTTTGAGCAAAACAAGACAGACTTCCTTTCTCTCCCTTCCCCTTGAAATGCCACCTTCATCTACTGTTATTCAAAACGGATGGCTTTGTTTTCATTTTATCAGTTTGTTAGAATTCTTTAACAACAGTCTCTAGGGGATCCTGGGTGGCTCAGTGCGGCAGCCCAGGGCTTGATCCCGGAGTCCGGGATCGAGTCCGGGATCGAGACCCACGTCGGGCTCCCTGCATGGAGCTTGCTTCTCCCTCTGCCTGTGTCTCTGCCTCTGTGTGTGTGTGTATCTCTCATGAATAAATAAATAAAACCTTTAACAACAACAAGAAAAAAAAAACAATCTCTAGAGGGGAGTTTGGAGCTAATAATTTTTTTTTAATTTTATTTATTTACTCATGAGAGACACACACACACACAGAGGCAGAGACACAGGCAGAGGGAGAAGCAGGCTCCATGCAGGACTCAATCCCCAGGACTCCAGGATCACACCCAGAGCCAAAGGCAGGCGCTAAACCGCCGAGTCACCCAGGGATCCCCTAGAGCTAATAATTTTATTAGCAATTCTATGTTGATTCTTCTAGACTATTTATCTGGGACACCTGCCTCAATCCATGGGTTGTAGTACACAAAGTCCTTATAAATATTTGCTTTTTATTCTGCGGGATTAGGTAAATTGATGTTGCATTTTTTTAAAAGATTTTATTTATTTATTTGACAGAAAGTGAGAGAGCACAACCAGAGGGAGCAGAAGAGGCAGAGGGAGAAGCAGGCTCCCCATTGAGCAGGGAGTCAGATGCGGGCTCCATCCCATTACTCTGGGCTCATGACCTGGGCAGAAGGCAGGTGCTTAACTGATTGAGCCACCCACACGCTCCAGATGTTGCATTTTTTCTTTCTTTCCTTTTTTTTTTAAGATTTTATTTATTTATTCACGAGAGACACACAGAGAGAGAGAGAGAGAGAGAGAGGCAGAGACACAGGCAAAGGGAGAAGCTCCCCTACAGGGAGCCTGATGCGGAACTCAATCCTGGAATCCTGGATCATGCCCTGAGCCAAAAGCAGATGCTCAACCACTGCCCCAGATGTTGCATTTTTTTTTAACGAAAAGCACCATATAGCCAATGAAAAAAATTTAGTGACTTACCATCAAATATATCAACCATTCTGAAGAAAGCCAGAGATAATGATGACTTCCCACTGCCAGTACGACCGCATATGCCCACCTATAAATAAATGTCACCCAGAGAGAAAAGGACTCAGAAAAAAGACATAAAATGTTCAAAAATTTTTTTAATTTAGACAGATACCATGGTGAGACTGCACCTCTATTTAAATAATTATAATAAATCCTCATTCTTTTCTTAGGTCTCCTTTCTGTATCATCATTAAGATAAAAACAGAGTCCTCACCAAATGTTTAATGATTTCATTCTAACTCTTTTTTATGTGGTTGTGTTGTTTTCCCTTAATGGCTTAATTTTTGCATTTAGTATATAGTGAGCCTAATAAATATTTGATTTTATCTTAGAAGTGATGATTTTATAACAAAAAGACTGACTCCAATTTTTATGCACATTTTCTCTTTTTCAAGTAGCTTAAAAAATCATTTTGGGACTAAAACTAGGACAAATGCTAAAGTTCTGAAGGGGATGTCTGATATGGCTATGAGCCAGAAGCCAGAAATTTGGAAAAATACACATATAGTTGATTTCCTTGATCTTTATGGGAGACTAATGAATAGCAATACATCTTAGAGAACATGTATTTTATCCTCCTCTTTTCTCTCTCTTTTCTCTTTTATGTAGATAATTTGACCTCTAAAGTATAGGGAGTATTATGCGAGCCCAGTGAGATTGTACTTGGCTTAATGTCTCAGAGCTTAGGTAGTGACCCAATGGCTCCATCCACTGATTTGTATGAAACAAATGGCAGTGAATTCCATACCTTTTGCCCAGGTTTGATGTAAGCCTTGACGTGTTTAAGAACAGGTTTCAGATTATTTTCATATCTGACACACAGGTCATGAATCTTGATCTCTCCTTCCTGTGGCCAATGTTCTGGAACTTGAGAAGGGTCTAAGGGGTGAGGGTGGAGTAAGGCAAGTCAGAGAGAAAAGGAGAGAGGGAGAGAAAGAGAGAGGAAGACAGAGGGAGAAAGAGGGAGGGGAGAGAGAGAGGGAAAGGAGAGGGAAAGAAAAGAGAGGGAGAGAAAAAGGGAGAGAGGGAGGGAGAAGGATGGAGAGGGAAGGAAGGAAAAAGAGGCAGGAAGAAACATACAAATACTTACATACATTTATACATACAAACATATACATTTTTATAAATTTAAAGTAATACTGAACCAAATTCTGCATCTTTTTAAAATTAAAATTACATTCAGAATAAAGGCCTATTGATTATGAACTTTCAAAACAGTTTTTTTTGTGTGTGTTTGTGTGTTTTTGAAGAATGAACTATCATGTCTTTTCTGCATTCCATCACTTGATTCTATTTTTTTCACTTGATTCTATTGAAGATAGTTCATCTCTGAATTGATTCATTTGTTCAATCAGTCAGTCAGTCATCAAACGTTTGATCAAAGACGTGAGAGGTGTTGTGCAAGATGTTGGAATATGGAGATGAAAGACATGCCTCAAAGTGTTCCTTTTGTCCTGGGAGAAGCATCAGGATCTACAATACTGCATAGTACATGGTGGAGTCCAACCCAAGGTGCTCTGGGAGCATAGATGGTGGTAACCTGAGTGTTCCAGGAAGGTTTCAAGAGAAGATGGTGCCTGAGATGAGTCTCAAAGGATAAGGGATGGGGAGATTGGTTTCAAAAGTATATGGAGAAAATAAAGATAGAAAGAAACCATAGCATGTTGGTATGGCCCAGAGTAAAAGGCGTGTGGACAGATGATGAAAGAGGAAACCAGGTAGGTTGACAAGGATCGACTAATAAAGAGTCTAATAATCTTAGCTAACTTATCTGGATTTTGTCCTTGAAGACCTGGATAGCTACTGAAGGATTTAGGCAAAATAATGTATTTTAAGCATGAAATTTGAATTTAAGAAAGATCATTCTGTCTTCAGTATTGAATTTCCTGCCAATCTTATCTTTTTTTTAAAAGATTTTTTTAACTTATTCATGAGAGACACGGAGAGAGAGAGAGAGAGAGAGAGGCAGAGACATAGGCAGAGGGAGAAGCAGGCTCCATGCAGGGAGCCCAATGTGGGACTCGTGATCCCAGGATTCTGGGATCATGCCCTGAGCTGAAGGCAAACGCTCAACCACTGAGCCACCCAGGCGTTCCCCTGCCAATCTTATTTTAAGCAAAGCTAAGAATCTCAGTGAGTAAGATCCAAGTTTATTGATAGCTAATTTAATATGATCTTGAGAAAGAAGGACACAATAGTTCATAGTATAGGTTGGTAATGAGTGTAATAAAGTCCAAATACTTTAAATTTTTTAAAAAAAATATTACTAAATAATAGCTACTTGGAGTCTGGTTGTATCACAAACTTTTCAGGCCTAAATGGTCATATCGTTTCAGGTGTAACTCATAAATCAAAGTCAAGATGAGAAGAGATTCTCTGGATATTAAAGTGGAAAACAAAAGCAAAAATAACAATATGTCTGACACACAACTATTATTTGTATAAAACAAATATTTCAGTGAAACAATATAATATTCAGAACAATACCCATAGTGCCTTCATAGTTCTCCGACTCCATGGTCAAGAAACTGTTCACTTTCTTCACTGCCCCCATCTGGACCTCCAGGTCAGCCAAGTTCCTCACAACCCAATTCAAATAATTGGTTATCTGTGTCAGGTGACAAAGAAAAAATTAACACATTTTAAATGAAGTAACGATCTTTGTAATCACTGGAAATTTTAGGATAGGATGACTTGGACACTTAGTGTACATCATATGGTACAATTCATAAGTGCTGCAAGATACTAGAGACCAGGGAGAGTGTCATGGGCTCAAGCGGGCAAAGGAGGTGCCCACTCTTCTTCAAGGGTCCTCACATATCAGTGTTTTTAAACTGTCCTCTGATTTCCCCGTACAAGTTGTATGTACCTCTGTTTGCATCTATCTTGTTTATATTTGTATTCATTTTAGTGTCCCCAAATAGGTTGTGAACAACTTAGGACAGGGATCTCAGCCTTGGGAGTGTGCTCCCTGTTGTTTTTGAGGAGTTTCTAAAAATCAATTTGCATTATCAGAACTGAATCCTTGCTAAAATGCAGCCCTAAAATGCAGCCAATTGGCTTTGGGCCCCCATCTCCTATTATTTGCAAGATGTCATGTAGTTATGAGTGTTAATCTGTTCCTTTTATATCCATGAATAAGAGTTGATGATGATAACTATAGTACCTTCACCACTACATGAAAAGAAATGTTTTCTTCCATACCTACCGTAAGTGCGTACAGAAGACCCAAACCCACCAATCCAGAATTGGAAGAGCCACTGATGGATGCAATAGATGCAGTGAGGACAATGCAAGCTCCCAGATAATCCTAGAAATGAGCAAGAAAAAATGTTAAAGGATTTTCCTTGAGTTTTTTTTTTAAGAGTTTATTTATTCATGAGAGAGAGAGAGGCAGAGACACAGGCAGAGGGAGAAGTAGCCTCCCTGTAGGGAGCCTGATGTGGAACTCAATCCCAGGACCCCAGGATCATGACCTGAGCCAAAGGCAGGCACTCAACCACTGAGCCACCCAGGCTCCCCAATTTTACTTGAGTTCTTAAACAAAAGAGCCCAATCAATTTAGAGAGGTGATCACTGAAACAGTACGTTACTTCTTGTGTGTCCTCTTAAGTTTCTGAGGAAGACTACCTAAGATATGGGTGAATGCCAACTCACCATATTAGGGCTGGAGTGGGGGTAATTCAGTGATATAATGCTCTCATTATACTAACACAGAAATGGATTCAGGGAAGTTAAATAACTTGCCAGAAATTCAGCTGCAATTTGTGGCCCAACCAGTGTCAGAAGTAGGATTTCTTTTTCTCCTCCCCTCCCCTGTGCCCTCCTTCCTATCACAATAGGTTGCCAGACAAGTAATTATTTAGGAACTTGATTTACTACCTTAAATTTCCTGTATGCTTATGTGTGGGTTGTGATCTAGCTCCCTTATGTGATATAGTAAGGGCTCTGCAAAAATTTGCATCTGGTTAACTTGTTGAGATTCATATCTAAACTGTCAAATATCTGGGCTCAGAGTCTGGGACATTAAATCTCCAGATTCCATATAAATAAGAATAAGGGTTACATGTGCTCATAAATGGGAAATGTGGGCCTCTCTTAGAGCATGTGAATTGTCTATGGCTCAGTGATAAACTCTTTTGTGAAATTTCAAAAAATCACTGAGGGCCAGTCTTTAACTCAAATAAGAAACAGGGCACATCTGTCTATCTTTATTTTTTAAAAGATTTTATTTATTTTAGAGAGAAAGAAAGAGCACAGGGATGGGGTTGGAAGTAGGGGTGCTGGAGGAGCAGAGGGAGAGACAGAGAATCTTAAGCAAGCTCCATGCCCAGTGCAGAGCCCAACACAGGGTTTGATCTCATGAACCTGAGATCATAACCTGAGCTGAAATCAAAAGTCAGATGCTTAACCCACTGAGCCACCCAGAGGTGCCCCACGTATGTCCATTTTCCAATACTACTTCCTTCTCCATTTCCTGGCACTCTTAGCCATTATTATGTCTTATCATTTGAAAAAGAAATCTTAAAAACTTTTCATGCTGCTAAGTCCTATGTCCAAGAAACTGCAGGCATTTCAGGCATTAGTACTTCTAGAACTCTTTCAAGTCTCATCTCATGTGTGATCTTTCTAGCTAGATATGTCTCTGATCTCTCAAAAAAAAAAAACAACTAATAATTAGGTGATAAGACTTTAATGATGTAACAGAGTGTTTAACATACTGGAGTTAACAAATGAAGTTACTCAAATCAGCTCACATGTGTGCATTCCTGCCTCTTTTTAAAACAGCTCCAAAGACTGACTCTGGAGGAGCAATCAATAATCCCAACCTTGAATTCAGAGATCTGGGCTCAGATGCTGACTTTGCCAATTGCCAGACAAATAACTTAAATCCCTTTGAAACTCAGTTTCTTTGGAATATAGAAATGATACCTAATTCAAAGACTCCAAAAGACTAAAACAAAAATAATAATAAATACCCATTATGTTTTACCACCTCTGTGTATCAGGATGTCTTTTTTCCTCTGGATGATTTTCAAATGTTTGAAGCAAGCTTAAAAGTTTATGGGCATTGTAAAACATCAAAGGTTAAAAGAGACACTAAAATTTAATTCCATAATGATTTCCATGATCTTTACAAAGAATAAAGAAAGAAATTATGCAGAGTTACTTTCTTGAGGCAGTAAGTTCCTAAGAGGTAGTAAATACTCCTTGGATTGCTTCTTCCAATGGGATCATGTGTTAACAACTTGTCACAACCCAATTAGGCAGTTATTTTTCTTTTTCACTTTATTTGAAGCAACTACATGGATGCATAATCTAACCAGTTTGGGCCACTCTTAACATCTGACAAATGCCAACATGCTCCCAAAATACTTCTAAAATATTTATAGCAATATGAATTTTTCCTTCCAGCCCTCTGTGTAAAGTTAATACTTCTGAAGTTACACTGTATATTTATAGTTTCTATATCTTTTTAAAAAGACTCATAGGAAGTTTCTGTGATGAGTCTGAGAGAGTAAGTTTGTGTTAGAGGATACTTTGAACAAGGCCCTCTTCTGAGCTTGATATAAAGAAATACCCCATTCAGCCTCTGAGAAATTTCTGTGGGTAATGTACACATTAAGGAATTTCTATTCTCCACTTCCTCCCAGCTGATCTTAACTGGGAAGAAGAGCCTGATTCATTCATTATATATATATATATATATATATATATATATATATATACACACACACACACACATATAATATGTATAATTATACATATATTTTATTTAAATTCCATTTAGCTAACATATAATGTAATATTAGTTTCAGGAGAATTTAGTGATCCATCACTTACATATAACACCCAGTGCTCCTCACAAGTACCCTCCTTAATGCCCATCAACCATTTAGCCCATCCCCCCACCTTCTCCCCTCCATCAACCTTCAGTTTGTTCTCTATAGTTAAGAGTCTATTTAATGGTTTGCCTCTCTCTCTCTTTTTCTTTTTTATCCCCCCGCATTCATCTGTTCCATTTCTTAAATTCTATGTATGAGTAAAATCATATGATATTTATTTTTCTCTGACTGACTCATTTACCTTGGCATAATACATTCTAACTCCATCCACATCATTGCAAATGGCAAGATTTCATTCTTTTTTATGGCTGAGTAATATTCCACTCTGCGTGTGCGTGCGTGCGTGTGTGTGTGTGTGTGTGTGTGTGTATACCACTTCTTTGTCTCTTCATCAGTCGATGGACATTTGGGCTCTTTCTACAATTTGGCTATCGTAGATAATGCTGCCATAAACATTGGTGTGCATGTGTCCCTTCAAATCAGTATTTTTGTATTCTTTGGATAAATACCAGGTAGTGCAAATGCTGAATTATGAGCTAGTTCTATTTTTAACTTTATGAGGAACCTCACAAAGATTTCCCTTCCTCCACTCCTCACCAACACCTGTTGTTTCCTGCATTGTTAATCTTAGCCATTCTGACAGGTCTGAGGTAATATCTCACTACAGTTTTGATTTGTATTTCCCTGATGATGAGTGATATTAAGCATCTTTTCACGTGTCTTTAGCCATCTGGATGTCTTCTTTGGACAAATTTCTATTCATATCTTCTACCCATTTCTTAACTAGATTATTTTTTAGGGTGTTGTGTTTGATAGGTTCTTTTAAGATATCGTTTACTAACCCTTTATCTGATACGTCATTTGCAAATACCTTCTCCCATTCTGAAGACTGTCTTTTAGTTTTGTTGATTATTTTCTTCGCTGTGCAGAAGCTTTTTATCTCGATGGAGTCCCAATAGTTCATTTGTGCTTTTGTTTCCCTTGCCTCCAGAAACTTAGTGTCTAGTAAGAAATTGCTATGCCTGAGATCAAAGAGGTTGCTGCCTGGGTTCTCCTCTAGGAGTTTGATGGTTTCCTCTCTTACATTCAGGTCTTTCATCTATTTTGAATTTATGTTTGTGTATGATGTAAAGAAAGTGGTCCAGTTTCATTCTTCTGAATGCTGCTGTCCAGTTTTCCCAAGGCCATTTGTTGAAAAGACTATTTTCCATTGGATGTTGTTTCTTGCTTTGTCAAAGATTAAATGACCATATAGCTGTGGGCCCATTTTCTGGACTTTCTCTCCTGTTCCACCAATCTATGTTTTTGTTTTTGTGCCAGTACCTTACTGCCTTGATCACTACAGCTCTGTAACATAACTTGAAGTCCAGAATTGTGATGCCTCCAACTTGCTTTTCTTTTTCAAAATTGCATACATTCTTTTAAAAGGATAACAAAATAATCACTGAGCTTCAACAAATGGAAATTAGAGTGTTGGCCTAATATAAATATTATAAAGGAAATGCAAAACATTATGCACTCAAGTCTGTCTCTCTCTCCTCTTTCTCTTTCTCTCAAACCTCCCACCCACTAAATTGACTATGGAATCTTTACATTTTATATCAAGGCCTGGATTCACTCATTATATAGAACTAAATGGTAGATACAGTTAGATGATAATTTAAATTATTTTCTATTGAATTAAAGTGGTAATTCTGGCAATAGATAGATAGCCTTATCCTGCCATAAAGCCAGCAGGAGAAGTTAAAACAGATGAAGGGAGGGAAGGGAGGAGGCTGATCAGTAAATGTGAGCTAATATATATTTTCTGGCTCTCTTTCACATGGCTAATGTTTTTAAAACTACTTGTAAGGTTCCCAGTATGATTGAAACTATTATTTTAATTATTAGTCCAGTATATAAAATATGTCAAAATTTATATATAAATATAATGTATATATTTTTACTTAACTTCAAATTAGTTAATATACAGTGCAGCACTGGTTTCAGGAGAATAGAGTGATTCATCACCACATACAATACTCAATGCTCATCCCTACAAGTGCCCTCCTTAATGTCCACCACCCACTTCATCCATCCCCCCACCACCCACCTCACCTCCAGCAACTCTCGTTTTGTTCTCTATATTTGAGTCGCTTATGGTTTGCCTCCCTGTTTTTATCTTGTTTTATTTTTGTTTCATTTTTTATTAACAATAATGTATAAAGGTAATGTTTTTGACATCTCAGCAATAAGGTATAGTTTCCTATAGTATATATATACATATATATATATATATATGTTATTATGTATATAACATTTTCAGGGGATGAACCCATTTTCAAAATCTACTAAATTCAAATAGATATGAGAGCTTAAAAGCCAGTATGTCTGCAGTTTAATAGCTATAACAAAGTTATTTTGTTGTAAAAATATTCATCATTCTAGTTATACCAACTAGATATTTTCAGCTCACTCCTGGATTATTACCACTACTCAAAAATCTTTTTTCTAAAAAAACAAAAATGAAACCAAAACCAAAACCTTTTTTGCAAGAATCTGGAAAGTTTTGGAGGCATTTGATCAGAATTTTACCTTGATTACCGTAAGAAAGGAAGCTCCTTTGTGCACTATATTTATCCGGAAAACTCATAGCAAAATCGCTAAATTCCATTAACTTCCTTCAAATTGTACAAGAGTATAGACAGGTGAAATTGTCAGATAGCAAGAGCTTGTGTTAGCCTCCTACTTTTCCACTTCCTTTACCACTCCACAGAAGTTTAATGAATTACAAAGTGATTCTACAGTTACATCTTCTTTCTCTGCAAACATGAACGACAAAATGGTTTCAAGGCAATAAATTAAGAAAGGAGATGCAGCCGGTCTGAAGAACTTAGGTCTGAAGAACTTACACGAGGAGAGCAAATACTTAGGGGCCACTAGCAGCATTGATCTACCGCTGAGTCCCCCACACATCCTCACCAATCAGTTCAGCAGAAAAAACACCTGTGGTCAAAATGATACAATGGACTGAGGGATTCAGGTTAGGAAGCAGAAGCTATGGAGCATATGGGAACTGCCAGTTCTGAAAGGAGGCCCCACCACAGAACATTCTATCTGTATAGGGAGAAATTAGAACTTCTATCGAGTTTGTGAATTCCACACCCTCCTCCAGGGAAAAGCTTTTGATTTCCAAGTCAAAAGAAAGGCCTTTTCTCAGATTTCTAGTGATTCGATGCTGTGGATCCATCTATCAGACAACAGTGAAAACTGTAATTTCCTATAGAATAGACTGGCAAATAGTTAACAGCAACACAATCCTTTTCCATATATAGCCCTCAGAAGTACCAGTCATTGGTACCACTGAGGATCTGCGAAAATATATCAGGGCCTCCAAATGACAAGATAGGTGCATGCCTGCCTGTGGTGGAGGAAAGAACACACAAGAAAGCTCCGTGCTGTTTCCTAAAATCGATGCTCATGCATGCTCATCCTGAAGACCATTTTCACTTCAGCCTGTTGATTCTAAAGACTTTCTTTTTTCTTTTTTGGCTTCCTGATGTGACTTTTCTTTTATCCTTTCACCACACAGCAAGACAAAGCCTTGGAAAGAGAGCCTTTAGATACAGTTACACAATTTTCGCAAATGGAAACACCGATGCCAAAGAACTGGAACTGTTTAGTGCAGAGGGCTGAAGAGCAAATGCCGTGCTGAACAAAAGAACATAAGCAGCATTCAAAGGTTAGGCTGTAGTGACACGTTGCACATGATTGTGGCCCACTTCACTTGGCACCCAGAGGAGAAACACTCCCCCCTCTGCCAAAGCAACCTGGGTGGTCACAGTCTAGCTCCTCAACCACCAGCCAAATTATTTTATTCTTTTATTCTCTTGTCCCTTTTTTGATGTGAGTGTACGGTGATCTTTATTTTTTCCTAATTCAGAATGAATATGAAGTGAATATGGTGTGCAGGGCTATATCTTCTATAGGGAAAGCTGTTTGCTCACAGAAATGAAGTAACTTGTGATTGTCTTAGCTCTTGCTTAACTTGATCGGGAAAAGAAACAGGAGCCATGTATTTAAAATAAATCAGGGGATAAACAAAAATTGGATAGGGCTCATGGATCTTCCAGAATCCAGTTGAAAGTGTTTTCCCCTGGTTTCTCTTCCTTTCTTCTCCTTGAGATTTTCTGTCCAGGGAATTCAGTGTCATTGCTTCCGAAAGCTCGAACTGAGAATCAAGAGGGAAGGAAGTGAAAAATTGCCACAGAAAACTGTGATAAGTTTTCTCCTCTTTCAATTCACGAAGGTGATGAGTCCATGAATTAGAGTTGGTGAAATCCCCAGATCTGCATCAGGAAATTTTTCTTGCTTCTTCTGATTTATGCCCAATGCCTCAACCTTCCTTGTACCATTTCAGTTGTGTTTCTGCTCTGGGAACTCCAAGGACACTTGCTATAAACAGATATTTTTGCTAATTTACTGAGTAACATGACAAAGAATGGAGAAAGGAGGGGTTGTGTTGATATTGTGGGTAAGTAAGATCAGTGCAGAATCACTGGGCCAAATAGAAATTTTCATTACTTATTCTTCTAATGACTTACTAGGTAGAGTATCTCCAATTGTGGGGGTCAGAAAAGAGTTCACACCCTACTCTCCAAGGTCCTGTATCTCAACATTCGTGTTTCTGGCACAAGATCCATTTATTTCACACTGCAATTTTGTCTCCAGTGATGTGGACATGCCCGCAGGAGCACAGTAGTAATGAGGTCATTCATATGTGTACGATTGAGAGAACGGTTACTTCCTAATTGGAGTTATCTAGTTAGCTTATTCAATACTCCTACTGTAACACATGTGCTTGAATTACAGCATTTATATTCAAATAAATATTCTGATATTCACATATTCTAAATCATATCCTGGTTCTAATGAACACTCTCGATGTACTTAGAAGAGAGAGTGAATCTGACTAGTTTTAAATGGGATCACTGTGTGTGTGTGTGTGTGTGTGTGTGTGTGTGTGTGTGTGTGTATGCACACCTACAGAAACTTATTGACACATATGGTTAGGTAAAGGAGACAAATCATACACCAAAGACTTTGGACCTTGATTTCTGTCAGCAGAAATACCTGGAATTTTGCAATAAATCAACAAGTTCCTTACCAAAACTTACCTTTACTCATCAGAAATAGAAGCAAAAGATTCTTTTTTTTAAAAAAATGGTTTTTAAGGGAGAGCTCTGGTAATGAGACTAGATGGGAAATCTTGGCAGGATCAGAATACATAGAAAACAAAGACAAGACACACTAGCAAATGAATTATCAAGTAACAGAAGGGATGGAACACTGCGTTTCGTGGTTCAAACATCAGTATTTAAAAAAAAAAAAACATCAGTATTTTCCTTACATTTCTAGAGCTGGAACTAGAACTCTTTTACACTCAGGTTGGTCTGCTGCCTTTTCACATGGGGGTTAGAGTAATGAGCTGTGAGTCAAACTAAAGGAAGCCATTCTCAATCTGGCCACTCTCTCTAGTTTTTCCTGACCTCCCCTTTCTTGGCAGTCTGACGGCTCTAATATCTTGTCTTTTGGCTATGAGAGCAGAACATATGGTTTGCTTGAGGATTTCTGTTAAACACTTGTCCATTAACCTGACAGTAGGAGCTGCTAAAGAGCAGAAACAGGAGTCAAGTCAGACATTCACCTCAAGTCCAAAGCAAACACACTCACCCCCTAAAAAACATGCTCAATCTCCAACCTAAGAAAAATCAAATAACAAAGATAACTACTGACATTTTCTCTTATGATCTGGGGACATTCTTTCATTAAGCTGTTTCATGATTAATTCTGTTATTCAGATACGATTGGGTATTTTTTCTTCCTTAAAGAAAACAAATTTAAAAAACAAATAGAAGCTTAAAACAAGGAACTAGGGTCTGAATAGGATTGAGGAATAATGTCTTGGTTTTGTTGTAAATCCTAAGCAACACTTCATCTGCCTTTATGCTATCTATAGGTAATTCAGGAGACCCTTTTCCCTGTTCCCCATAGCTTGGAAGGAATTTCTCATCAACAATCAATGGTTCTCTCTAAAATTTGTAAAATATAATTGTATTATGTCACTGAGTAATTTCTACATTATAACTAATATAGTAGAAGAGAATCTCTGTAAAATCAGTGGGAAATCATGACAACTTAAGCTCAAAGGGGGTCCAAGAATCCATATCAACCTGTATCCATCCATCAACAACTCAGATTATAACTTGGGATCCTTCATTTCTGCCTCATCAAATTCCTTTTACTATCTATCTTCTCTGGTCTGTTGAGTTTTGAAAGTCTGAATATAGTAGGATGCTTAATTAGTAGACATGATGTCCTTATAATAGTACAGATAAACTTCCTTTTCTTTTTGACAAATGGATAGACAATTATTTTTAAAAAATTACAGACAACTCATCATTACCACCAAAGTAGCTTATTTATAGTGTGGTTTATGCAGACCAGTCTGCAAATTACATTTCCTTCCTTTCTGGAACTTGTGTTCCATCCATCTCCTGGTCCATACTCCAGCTGGCTAGCTTATGAACCACTTACCACAGCAGGTGCTGTTTCCATTCACTTATTTATTCATCCATTCATTCAAAAGACATTTGTTGAATGCACTTGTTAGTCAGTTAACTAGGGGATTTATATTATTATTTTTCATCCTAATATCCCCATGTAGTATATATTCTTATTTCTATTTCACAGATGAGGAATGGACTCAAATTAATTAACTTGCTAGATCAAGTCTGTATGATGCCAAAGCATGTGCCTGTCCTCCTCTATCTTTAGGGACCGAAGAAGGCAAGAGGTGATTAACTGCAGCTTTTTACGTTTTGTGCTAACATGATCCTCCACTGGCTTAAAACATAGAAAGTCACCATCTCTTCCAGGCCTGTCCTGCTCAGTGAAGGAAACAAGTACACATCTGTTCACTTGTCAAATTTGCTCTTTTGAAAAAAAATTGAAGTTATACAAACATTTGCCATTCCATTAACTTATGTAATCTAGAGACTAATGAACACAAAATGAATTTTTGCTTTTTGGGCTATTTGTCTTGCCATTAACTAAAACATTATGACAAATTTCATCTGTAACATAAACAACCTGAGCTATTTTAATGTCCGGAAAAAATGAAGTTAGTGTGAATCTCAGTACAAGACTAATTTTTACAACTGTCTCCCTCTTTGCATCAACCCCCTTTTTTGTTTGGTTTCCATTTCGAAATCATGAAATGAACGTACCGTTCTGACCTCTAGCCATCTGTTGGCTGCTGAAAGAAATAAGTAGGCAATGTTGTTTGTGTCCGTCAGTTCCAGCATACGTTGCTTAAATCTGGTTTCATGCCTGTAGAAAACAAAAATATTACCATGTTAGCCACACAACAGGGGAAATAATAAGAAACAGTCACACTTACTACTACACTATTTACTCAACACAGTGACACACACAGATGGGATGGAATGAATAGGAAATGGACTCCTACTTCAAAATAAAGCCCAGCTACTACTGCTTTGGTGCACGCTTACTGGAGAGGGTGTGGTCCGGTGTTTCATCCTTTCTCAGACCCCTGCTATGAATAGGAAGCTTTCGGATGACAAATCCTATTAAAGATCACTTCATAAATTTCCACATAATTTTGTAGCCACAAAAACAAGGCATGGCCTATGTTGCAAGGGCTTACAAAAAGTAGAGTAAGTTGTCCAGAAATGCAATATGCTCTGCCTACTTTTTATTGCACTTTTTACTTTACCAAATAACACAGTTAGAGGTGGGTGGGAGGTACTGGATGGGGACCAGGGAAGACAGGAAACTATGCATGTGAAACAGGCAAATATATACTTTTAAATTTCTTCTTCTGCCTGGTGTTTCTAGGAACCAAAGAAGGAAAGTGAATGGAAAGAAGTAGAGGATGATAGTCCTTTGAGGTGGCGGATGTTCTTGTTAGATGAGATATCTTATCCTCAAGGTTCTAAAATATTTGTAAGGATGGTCATTGCGCGAAAGGAACTCTCAAGTCTATGGTACTTATAGGGTTTTTATAACAAAAACAGTTTAGATATTGATCCCTGACCAATTTCAGTTCATTCTTGGAAATCAAAATCGTCAGACCAAATTCTGTGTAATCCATGTTATAAATGAAACTTCTAATAAAAATCTTGTCCATTTGAACATGTGAGTTGCTTTCCCATAGAACGCATGCTACACAGTGATAAATCTTTCTAAATAGCAAAAATAGTCTTTTTCATTTTTCAGTTATTTTCCCTGAATAAGAGAAACAATGGAAAGCTGGATAATATAATCAAAATAACTGGTTTGAAGGTTGGAAGAAATGCCACGTCAAAATGTGGTCTATTCATTCTCTGTGGCTGTGACTTTTTTTTAAAAAAGATTTTATTTTTTATTCATGAGAGACACAGAGAGAGGCAGACATAGGCAGAGGGAGAAGCAGATTCCTCAAGGGATCCTGATATTGGGACTCGATCCCCAAACTGGGATCATGCCTTAAGCCAAAGGGAGACACTCAACTGCTGAGCCACCCAGGCATCCCAGCTGTGACTATTCTTATATGGACCACTTGTCTACACATTATGTTCATAAGGAATAGCCAAGTTTCATTTGACAGCCCAGCAAGGATCCCTGTTTGATAAAAGACTGCCTCAAGTTTCCTCAAATCTTCAAATCAATTTGCAAAACTTTATATTAAACCATAACTATGTCAAATGAAATGAAGAAGTTCTGGGTGGGGCGTTCACTTGGCCCACGAAGCCATCCATACAGGCCAATATAAAGCAGATACTTGATGTCTGTCCAATTGATCTGATCATTCCAATATGCCAAACTAGATAAATCAGATAACTGAGTCAGACAACAACATCTGATCTTCAATAATCAAAGGATCTGGCAATCAGAGCCAAATAATTACCTCATTTTGAGTTATGAGTTTGCAGCCTTGACCTAAATGCCATGTACAGGAGGACCTGCACTAAAGAGCAACTCACTAGAGTGGGGCAGGGCACTCCTGGCAACATGGCCACCTTGTTCTGTGACGACCCTTTTAGAGATGGGACAAGTGAATAATGAAAAGGTAGGCTGGCTCACAGGATTACAGGATTTACAGAAATCATGGATATGAACTGCAAAGAGATATATCCAAGTAAGGACCACTCTTTCTGTATTTGCAGTGTTAGGGAGATTTTCATCTGTTCATTCAGAAACATTTAGCAATCAACTCTATGTGAGACATCAGAATATATATGTACAAACAAGACATATCCCCTTCCCTTTGAGGAGCCCACTCTTTAGTGAAGGAGGTAAGCATGGTATTAACAAGCAAGGACTTTGCAAAACAGAAGCTGGATATAATGGCCCTATGCGCAAAATGCTACTTGACTATAAAAGATGGGAGTGATTTGCACTGACCAGAGGGTCACGATGACGGGAATGAGTGGAGGATGGAGAGAGAAGGAGGATTAAGCAAAGTTTCACAGAGGACTGGGAGGATGATCTGAGTGAGATTTTAAAGGATGAGCTGAGTTCGTCCGGTGAAGAGGGGACAGAGCACCGGAGCAGTAGGAACATGAGCAAAGGCACAGAAATGAGTAAACTCATTGTGTTCAGGGGCTCAAGACAGGGTTCTCTCCCTAGAGGACAGTGGTAATGGGAAGATTGGAGGTGGGGCTCACTGGATTGAAGCCACTGGGCTACATTTGAGATAAACATCAAACACTTTAATCTGACAAAGTGCTTTGTCCCGAGCTCTTCTTGCTCTTCATTTAGTTTTGGGATATTGTTTCAGATACACTCTTAAAGAGTTTGTAAATGGAACTGGCAACAGTCTGAAGCAGCAGCGAGAGGGGAGGGGTGGAAATGCAGTGAACATTCTTTCTGTGTGTTTCTATTTGGCAAGAAACCTTCTGTTTTCCTAATGGAAACTTTGACACACTCAGTCTGTATCTTTTCATCCATATCCAGCTCATCTTCTGAACATTCTTAGACCTTTATTCTGTTGGACCAAAAGAAAAAAAATAGGAAAGGTCACTGAAATCTCAGTCTAATTTAACTGTGATACTTTCATGGTAAACTACTTGAGGGAGTTCACGGCTGCATGTGAGTACAACACGAACCCTGAATGCAGGGGAGGAAAAGCAGCCTAATCAGTAAATACTAACTTTCCAAAAGAGCTGAAGACTCTGGGGACTCTGGGTAGCCTGGAAGAAAGGAAGAAATGGATAGAAAAGAACATGTTTGATTTTTGACCAAGAGCACCAAATGTAAAGACTCTAGAATTTTATTTATAGCAACAGGACTATCCCCACGTTTTAAAAACTCCTTTAGTTTAAAAATGCTCATATTTGTGGTACTTAATATTTACTTTAGAAATGACACCTGGAAGATGTATGTCTGGATAAATATGATATAAATACTTCTACATAAAAGTTGGGTTGTTTTGTTTCTTCCAATCATAATTCAAGCCTTGAAGCAGTTTACCACATAGTATTTTGTTCTTTTTACAACTACTTAGACTTTTCCTCATGTAAAATTAGGAATAATCATGTTAATTTCTGTTCATGTGTCTAGCAAAGAAGGTAAATGAAAAGCCTAAACCTTGACTTTGGTCAAGTTCCTCTGTCATTCTAAACTGTTATTTCCTTTGAGTTCATTTACCTGATTCTAGTCCTCATCACTCTTAGAAAATAATCTCACCTTGTTCAGGGAGAAAACAGAGCAGAGACTATTATATATTGAAACTATCAACTTCCTGCTGTTCCATCAACCAGCTTGCCTGAATCCAGCCACCTCTTGCCCCTACCTGCTACGTTATCCTATCTACTTTTTGTGGTATTTATCTGGGATGGAAGGCCATGTCTTTGTAGTCTTTCAATACCCACATCAAGACCAGTACCTAGCATATGTTCAATACTCAAATAGATTAACTTGAAAGGACTTATTCAGTGAAAAATGTGATCTTTAATATGATGAACTTATGAGTACCACTGGTCATTGCTGGCTTCTATCAGGATACAAATTTGGTCTTAATATTAATGTTTGATGTCAATAAATAGCCTTACCATCTCTAATAAAAGGCTCTCTGATGGGAAAATACAGCACTGCAGAAAGTGTGAGTCTTCATGATGAAGTCTATGTAGATTTTTTTTTGTCTATGTAGATTTATGTAGAAATTCTGTGATACATATTGTGGATGGTTGTGTCTCTATATTCTACTTTTTGACTTAAGTTGATATATATAATAATATAAATATTTCTTAGGTCAGAAAAATCTCTAATTGAAATCACAACATATTTGCAGTTAGAGCTCCAAAAAGACATAATTTTTAAGACGTCAATTTCCAAGATTAAATGAAATATTCAATGGTGCCACCTTCTATTCTGAGTTTATTTGAACAGGAAAAATAAGGGCAGATAATTTTCTGAGTGGTAAGTAAACACTCTTGATAAAAAAAATCTTGGGTTCTTATTGATTACCAGTAATAACTGAAGAGCATGGATTAAAACTAAAATAACTTTGGCTTAGTAGTATTTATCTTATTATTAATATTAATATATTTTAACTTATTGGGTGCTTCTTTGCTAATCACTGTGGTTAGTGCTTTCCATACATTTGTCAATTAGCCTAATGATCCTAAGAACCAAAGTTGATTTCCCCATTTCACAAATAAGGAAACTGAGGCTAGGGAATTGACAAGCTTGGTCTTCATTACACAGTTAGTATATTCCCAATATGGTGTTTCAATCTTCTTTATTCTTGTTAAAATTTTAGAGGATTAGACTAACTCTGAATATTTATTGCCATATTTTTCTTTCTTTTAATTTAGAACACTGGCATGCACATACAGTGGGCATCCAAAGAATGGTAGCCATTATCAGTTATTTGCAGATAGATATTCGTTGATGATGTAATTGCCTAATCAGCAAAATGAAAATATGTTTGCTCACCTAAATGCCCGAATGGTGGTGAGCCCTTCAGCTGTTTCTGAGAAGTGGCAAAGCAGAGGGAGCTGGGTACTATCATCAAGTTCCTGGAGATCCCTAGAACAGAGAGAAGTACAAAATTAACATGTGCATTCAGGCTCAGAGGCTACTATGTTCAAACTAAATTAGGATTTTTATTTGTCATTGCAAGTAATTTCTTCTAGAACCCAGTTAACAAAAACTTTAACAGTTTATGACCTAAAAAGGAAGAGAAAGATGAGTACATAATGAATTTTGATTCAGGCCAAATATACACTGTGATATAAAAAAAATTACTTGCTTTGTATAACAACTATAGTTAACTGCTATTGGGACACAGAGGAACGGATGATTAACTCATACCTAGGAGATGGGTAACACTTTTTTTTGAGCAGGTGGAATTTAAGACAAATCTTAAGCTTTGAGGAAAGCTTCAAAAACAAACAAAACAGACAAAAAAAAATGCATTCCAGCTATGGGAATTCCATTCCATTCCAGCAAACACAGTGGACTAAAGAACCTGGCAGGTTCAATCTGGCTGGTGCCCAGAATCCTTTGCAAGTGCTGACGTGGGGAAAGGTTGTATAATGGAGAGGTGGGACTAGCTGGCAGAGGATTCTGAGTGGCCTGGACAAAATCACTAGAAATAAAATGATCAAGCTGTGCTTAAACAACATGACTTGGGAGACTGTAAAGGATGAAAAATAATAAGTGAGTTAGGGTACTCTACATCAGAGACTTTTTAAAAGTTCTCAATTACTGTGATGCTAGTGAGATTTAAAATGGGAAGAATGAACTATTGGGACTTCATCAAGATAAAAAGCTTTTGTATAGTAAAGGAAACAGTCAAGAAAACCAAAAGACAGTTAACAGAATGGGAGAAGATATTTGCAAATGTCTTATCAGATAAAGGGCTAGTATCCAAATTCTATAGAGAACTTAGCAAACTCAACACCCAAAGAACAAATGAACACACATTTCTCCAAAGAAGACATATAAATCGCCAACAGACACATGAAAATATGCTCAACATTACTGGGCATCAGGGAAATACAACTCAAAACTACAATGAGCTAGCACCTCACACCAGCCAGAATGGCTAAAATTAACAAGACAGGAAATGACAGATATTGGCAAGGATGCAGAGAAAGGGAAACCCTCTGACACTGTTAATGGAAATGCAAGCTGGTGTGGCCACTCTAGAAAACAGTATGAAGGTTCCTCAAAAAGTTGAAAATTGAGCTGCCCAATAGCCCAGCAATTGTACTACTAGGGATTTACCCCAAAGATACAAAGGTAGTGATCCTAAGGGGCACCTGCACCCCAGTGTTTACAGCAGCAATGTCCACAATAGCCCAACTATGGAAAGACCCCAGATGTTCATCAACAGATGAATGGAGAAGAAAGATATATACACAATGGAATACTACTCAGGCATCAAAAGAAAGGAAATCTTGCCATTTACAATTACGTGGATGGAACTAGAGGGTATTATGCTAAGTGAAATAAGTCAATCAGAGAAAGACAATTATCAAATGACCTCACTCATCTGTAGAATTTGAGAAAGAAACAAAAGAGAGGATCATAGGGGAAGGGAGGGAAAAATAAAACAAGATGAAATCAGAGGGAGACAAACAAACTGTAAGAGACTCTTAATCACAGGAAACAAAGTGAAGGTCGCTGGATGGGAGGTAGGTGGGGAATGGGGAAACTGGGTGATGGTCATTAAGGAGGGCGTGTGATGTAATGAGCACTGGGTGTTACATAAGACTGATGAATCACTGACCTCTACCTCTGAAACCAACAATACACTATATATTAATTTAATTTAAAAAAATCATTACCACCACCAGCAGCATAATTTCACATTGCCTGAATGAAATGTTTCACAAATAAAACCAATTTGAAATAAATAAATAAATAAATAAATAAATAAATAAATAAATAAATAATACTGACTGAGGAAGGACTGTGAGACAGTCTTCTAGATGTAGGCTTCTAAACTGCAATGATCAATGAATTGTAGCAGAGTAAGAGAGAAGAGGCAAACATGACTTGGCCGTTTCTAGCTCAGCAGATTTGACAAATAACAGTATTATTTACCAGTGTGGGGAACACACTAAAAAAGAATTTGAAGAAAAAGACAATGAGGGCAGCCTGGGTGGCTCAGTGGTTTAGTGCCTTCAGCCTGGGTGTGATCCTGGAGACCCGGGATCGAGTCCCACGTCGGGCTCCCTGCATGGAGCCTGCTTCTCCCTCTGCCTGTGTCTCTGCCTCCCTCTCTCTCTCTCTCTCTTTGTGTCTCTCATGAATAAATAAAATCTTTTAAAAAAACAAAAAAAAAACTATTAAAAAAGGACAATGAAACGGCCACGAGTTTGAATCTTTGCCTTCACGCATCATGGAACTTTTATATATATATATATTTATATATATATCATGAATGTTTGGTGGACAAATATCTGAATCTTTTCATAAAGATGCACACTACTCATGGAAACCTTTCTTTAATCCACGTAAGCTAGCATTTCTAGAAGATAGGCTAAGAGTTATAAGTATATGTTTCAAAACATCTCTCTTTTTTCTTTTCAATATTTTTTTTCTCTGCCATTTTTTAGGTTTTTGGAGTTGAGGATTTCGAGTAGCAGCATCATCATTCATCTTCCAGAGTCAACTGGATATACTGTTCCATAATCTTCAACAATTAACGTGGGCCATTCTGGGCTGCCTGGGCAGTCCCACAAATAAATGAAAATCTCTTCTGAGTTTCTACAATGGATTTAGCCACTTTAGAAACTACAGATGAGGGGACAGAAAGAAGAGGGGAGGAGGAAAACGAATATGAAGGAATGTGAGTAGTTTGTTACTTTTAAACATAAAACTAAGTGGCTATTTATAAATTTTATGCAAGTTACAGGTGGTCACTTCATTTGAGGTTTGTAATGAAGGGAAAAAATTAGGAAGGAGAAACTTTGTTTATAGGACTATATTTTGTGAAACCAAAAAGGTGAGGGTACGGCTTGACCTTATATTTTTGTAAGTAGGAAACATTTCCTTACAGAGCTAACCACACATTAGAGCTTTGATTTCAGATATTCCAAATTCCATGACATTTCCTGTCTCCCACTTTAATTCCTTTTGGTGTTTACAAAACACTCTGTTAGGTTGCCTGAGCTTTTCAACATGAGTGAGTCCTACAGAGCAGAGCCTCAACACCTAGAAAGGTTTTTTTTTTTTTCTGTGAAATTTGATGTCATGTGGTCATAACTGCTAACTTTCAAAGAATTTCAGATAAGACTGGTAATCCATTTCCAATGTTGATTCTTTAAAAGTGGTCATCTCCTCCACTGGGTGCCTGGGTGGCATAGTTGGTTTAAGAGTCTGACTCTTGGTTTTGGCTCAGGCCAATCTCAGAGTAATCTATTTGAGATTCTCTTTCCTTTTGCCCCTTCTTCTTGTGTGCTCACTCTCTCTAAAATAAATAAATCTTTTAAAATAATGATCAACTGGAGAAAGTCCAAAATGGAGAGGAGTAGGAGACCTTAGTTTCATCTGGTCTCAGGAATTCAGCTAGATAGGTATTAAATCATTCTGAACACCTCAGAACTCAACCAGAAATCTAAGAAAAGAATAGCTGCAACTCTACAAATAGGAAAGCGATCACTTTAAGCAAGATAGGAGGTGCAGAGAAGTGAATCTGAGATGATATTGGGAAGATAAACCATGGTGGGGAGGGAGCCACCATCAGTGGGCTACTGGAAAGGGATATAACAGCAGAACCCAAAATTAGAACTTTTAGAAGTCTGCTCTGGTGAGGTATGTCCCTGACTGAAAGGTGCTCAGATGACTAAGCAGGCGTGGAACCCTAGGTGGGACATTGTGGCCTAAATGATCCCCGGGGTCACAGGAAGGCTGAGGGTGCCTGAGTGCAGCAGAGTTCCCAGGCATCGGAGCAGGAAACCTGCTGCAATCAGAGAGTCCAGGAGTAGGCGCTCAGCTCCTCAGCCCCTGAGAGCTGTGCTGCAGCCTTCAGGGAACAAAACCCATCTAGAGCAATCTGGAACAGAATACTTAGCCTGGCCCCTTGGCAAGGGTGGTACAATGCCACCCAGGGCAAAGACACCTGAAAATCAGTACAACAGGCTCCTCCCCCAGAAAATCCGTAAGAACATCTGGCTAAGACTAAGTTTACCTATCAGACAGAACTGCAAAACTCCAGCACTAAGGGAAAAGGCATATAGAATTCATGAATTTTATTCCCATGATTCTTTAGTCTTTCAATTTTAATTTTTCTTTATTTTTTAAACCAATTTCTTATTTTATCAACTTTTTAAAAATCTTGCTTAATTTTCACTTTTACAGTTACATTCTATCCTTCAATTGTATTTAGTCTTATTTTTGTATATATGTAAGTTTCTCTTTCTTTACAACTTGGGAATGCAGTTTCTTCTAACAAACAGACCAAAATACACCCAGAATCTAGCCTATGGCTCTGTTCTCTTCACCTGTTTGATCATATTCACTTTTTTCTTTTGTTTTTTTTTTCTCTTTTGTTAAAGTCTTTTAAAATTTTCATCCTTACAGTTACAGCCTATTCTTTCAATGTATTTAATTTTATTTTTGTATATATATATTTTTCTTTACAATTTTGATGTATGGTCTCTTCTAGCTGACCAAAATATACTCAGAATACAGTGTATTGCTCTGTTCTGTTCACCTGTCTGCTTATATTCCTTATTTTTTCTTTTAATTTACATTTTTACAGTTGCATTCTATCCTTTCATTAAATTTAATTTTTTTTGTACACAAATAAGTTTTTCTTTTGTTACAATTTTCTTATTTTATTTTATTTTTTTAAATTTATGGTAGTCACACACAGAAAGAGAGAGGAGAGGCAGAGACACAGGCAGAGGGAGAAGCAGGCTCCATGCACCGGGAGCCCGACGTGGGACTCGATCCCGGGTCTCCAGGATCGCGCCCTGGGCCAAAGGCAGGCGCCAAACTGCTGCGCCACCCAGGGATCCCTGTTACAATTTTCTAACAAATGGATAAAAATACACGCAGGATCCAGTGCATTGCTCTATTTGTTCACTTGTCTTATTATATTCTTTAAAAAAAATTCTTTTTTCAGTTTTGAGTCTCTTCTAATTTGTTTAGTGTATATTTCTCTGGGGTCATTGTTGCCATTTTAGTATTTTGTTATCTCATTCATCTATTCTCCTCTGTATAGAATGACAAGACAGAAAAACTCACCTCAACAAAGAGAACAGGAGGCAGAACTGACTGTCAGGGATCTAATCACTATGGACATAAGTAAGATGTTGGAACTAGAGTTCAGAATAATAATTATAAAGATACTAGTGGGGCTTAGAAAAAGAAGACACCAGAGAATCCCCTTCTATATAAATAAAAGACCTAAAATCTAATCAAGTTGAAATAAAAAAGGCTATTAATGATATGCAATAAAAAATGGAGGCTATATCTTCTAGGCTAAATGAGGCAAAAGAGAGAATTAGTGATACAGTAGATAAAATGGTGGAGAATAAAGAAGCTAAGTAAAAGAGAGAAAAACAACTACTGGATCACAAGGGGAGAATATGAGACATAAGTCATAAAATTAAGTCAAACAGCATCAGAGTAATTGGGATCTCAGAAGAAGAGGAAAGAGAGAGAGGGGCAGAAGGTATATTGGAGCACACTATAAGGATAACTTCCCTAATCTGGGGAAGGAAACAGGCCTCCAAGTCCACAAGGCACAGAGAACTCTCCTCAAAATCAATAAGAATAGGTCAATACCTTGATATATTAAAGTGAACCTTGCAAATCTCAGAGACAAAGAGAAAATCCTGAAGGCAATGCAGGATAGGAGGTCCATAACATTACACAATAGAAACATTACACTGGCAGCAGACTTATCCACAGAGACTTGGCAGGCCACAAAGGACTGCCATGATATATTCAGGGTGCTAAATGAGAAAAACATGCAGCCAAAAGTACTTTATCCAGCTAGGATGTCATTCAAAATAGAAAGAGAGATAAAAAGCTTCCAGGACAAAGAGAAACTAAAAGAATTTATGATAACCAAACCAGCCCTACAATAAATACTAAAAGGGATCCTTCAAGGGAAGAGAGAGCCAAAGAAGCAGAGACCAGCAAGGAACAGAGACAATATATAGACACAGTGACTTTACAAGTAGTACAAAAGCACTAAATTCGTATCTTTCAATAGTTACTCTGAATGTAAATGGGCTAAATTCCCCAATCAAAAGACACAGGGTATTAGACTGGATAAAAAGAGCAAGACCCATCAATTTGTTGTCTGCAAGAGACTCATTTTAGACCCAAAGACACCTTCAGATTTAAAGAGGGGATGGAAAAACATTTAATCATGCTAATGGGCATCAAAAGACATCTAGAGTGACAATCTTTATATCAGACAAATTAGATTTTGAAACAAAGACCGTAATAAGAGATGAGGAAGGACATTATCATAATTAAAGGATCTATCCAACAAGAAGATCTAACAATGGCAAATATTTATGCCCCTAACATGGGAGCAGCTTATATAAGCCAATAAATAACAATTAAAGAAACATCAATAATAGTACAATAATAGGAGACCTTAGTAACCCACTCACTGAAATGGACAGATCGTTTAAGCAGAAGATCAACAAGGAAACAGGGATTTGAATGACACATTCGACTAGATGGACTTCACAGCTATATTCTGAAGAATCCATCCTACAGCAACAAAATACACATTATTCTCGAGTGGATCTGGCACTTCTCCAGAATAGACCACAGACTGTGTTACAAATCAGGCTCAATCAATACCAAAAGACTGGGATCATTCCTTGCATATTTTCGGACCACAATGCTTTGAAACTGGAACTCAATCACAAGAGGAAACTTGGAAAGAACTCAAATACATGGAGGCTAAAGAGCATCCTACTAAAGAATGAATGGAAAAAAAATAAATAAATAAATAAATAAAGAATGAATGGGTCAACCAGGAAATTAAAGAAGAATTTAAAATTCATGGAAACAAATGAAAGTGGAAACACAACTGTTCGAACCTTTGAGATGCAGCAATGGTGGTCCTAAGAAGGAAGTATAGTACACTACAAGCCTTTCTCAAAAAATGAGGAAGGTCTCAAATAACACAACCTAACCTTACACCTAAAGGAGCTGGGGAAAGAAAGCAAATAAAGCCTAAACCCAGCAGGAGAAGAGAAATAATAAAGATTAGAGCAAAAATCAATAAAATAGAAACCAAAAAGAATAGAACAGATCAACCAAACTAAGAGCTGGTTCTTTGAAAGAATTAATAAGATTGATAAACCCCTGGACACACTTATAAAACAGAAAAGAGAAAGGACCCAAATAACTAAAATCATGAATGAAAGAGAAGAGATCACAACCAACACCAAAGAAAGACAAACAATTATAAGAACATATTATGAGCAACTATATGTCAGCAAATTAGGCAATCTGGAAGAAATATATGCATTCCTGGAAACTTATAAACTATCAGAACTGAAAGAGGAAAAAATAGAAAACCTAAACAGACCCATAACCAGCAAAGAAATTGAAGCAGTAATCAAAAATCTCCCAAAAAACAAGAGTCCAGGACTAGATGCCTTCCCTGGGGGAATTCTACCAATTGTTTAAAGAAGAATTAATACCTATTCTTCTGAAGCTGTTTCAAAAAATAGAAATGGAAGGAAAACTTCCAAACTCGTTCTGTGAGGCCAGCATGACCTTGACAGAGAAAGATCCTACTAAAAATGTGAATTACAAACCAATATCCCTGATGAACATGGATGGAAAAATTCTCCCTAAGACACTAGCCAATAGGATCCAACAGTACATAAGAGGATTATTCATCACAAACAAATGTAATTTTTTCCTGGGCTGCAAGGGTGGTTCAACATCCGCAGATCAATCAGTGTGATACACTACATTAATAAAAGGAAGAACAAGGACCATATGATCCTCTCAACAGACGCAGAAAAAGCATTTGACAAAGTACAGCATCCTTTCTTGATTAAAATTCATCACAGTGTAGGGATAGAGGGAACATACCTCAATATCATAAAAGCCGTCTATGAAAAGCCCACAGTGAATATCATTCTCAACGGGGAAAAACTAAGAGCTTTTCCCCTAAGGTCAGAAACACAGCAGGGATGTCCACTCTTACCACTGTTGTTCAACATAGTACTAGCAGTCCTAGTCTCAGCCATCAGACAACAAAAAGAAAGAAAAGGCACCCAAATTGGCATAGAAGAAGTCAAACTCTCACTCTTGGCAGATGACATGATACTCTGTGGAAAACCCAAAAGACTCCACCCTAAAATGGCTAGAACTCACACAAGAATTCAGCAAAGCGGCAGGATATAAAACCAATGCACAGAAATCAGGTGTGTTTCTATACACAAACATGAGACAGAGGAGAAATTAAGGAGTTGATCCCATTTACAATTGCACCCAAAACCATAAGATACCTTGGAATAAACCTAATCAAAGAGGCAACAGATCTGATCTCAGAAAACTACAGAGCACTCATGAAAGTGATTGAAGAAGACACAAAGAAATGGAAAAACGTTCCATGCTCATGGATTGGAAGAACAAGTGTTGTTAAAATGTCTATGCTGTCTAGAGCAATCTGTACATTCAGTGCAATCCCTATCAAAATACCATCAATTTATTTCACACAGCTGGAATAAATAATCCTAGAATTTGTATGGAACCAGAAAAGACCCTGAGTAGCCAAAAGAATGTTGAAAAAGACAACCAAAACTGGTGGCATCACAATTCTGGACTTCAAGCTCTATTACAAACCTGTAAGCATCAAAACAGTATGGTACAAGCACAAAAACACATAGATCAATGGAACAGAATAGAGATTCTGAAAATGTACCCTCAACTCTACGGTCAACTGATCTTTGACAAAGCAGGAAAGAATACCCAATGGTAAAAAAGACGATATTTTCAACAAATGGGGTTGAGAAAATTGGACAGCCACATGCAGAAGCCACATGCAGAAAATTCGACAGCCACATGCAGAAGAATGACACTGGACCCTTTCTTCACACGACACACAAAAATAGACTCAAAATGGATGAAAGACATAAATGGGAGATAGAATCCATCAAAATCCTAGAGGAAAACACAGGAAGCAATGTTTGTGACCTCAGCCACAGCACTAGATATGTCTCCAAAGGCAAACATGAACTATTGGGACTTCATCAAGATAAAAAAGCTTTTGTATGGTAAAGGAAACAGTCAACAAAACCAAAAGACAGTTAACAGAATGGGAGAAGATATTTGCAAATGTCTTATCAGATAAAGGGCTAGTATCCAAATTCTATAGAGAACTTAGCAAACTCAACACCCAAAGAACAAATGAACACACATTTCTCCAAAAAAGACATACAAATCGCCAACAGACACATGAAAAAATGCTCAACATCACTGGGCATCAGGGAAATGCAACTCAAAACTACAATGAGCTAGCACCTCACACCAGCCAGAATGGCTAAAATTAACAAGACAGGAAACGACAGATGTTGGCAAGGATGCAGAGAAAGGGAAACCCTCTGACACTAATGGAAATGCAAGCTGGTGTGGCCACTCTGGAAAACAGTATGAAGGTTCCTCAAAAAGTTGAAAATTGAGCTGCCCGATAGCCCAGCAATTGTACTACCAGGGATTTACCCCAAAGATACAAAGGTAGTGATCCTAAGGGGCACCTGCACCCCAGTGTTTACAGCAGCAATGTCCACAATAGCCCAACTATGGAAAGACCCCAGATGTTCATCAACAGATGAATGGAGAAGAAAGATATATACACAATGGAATACTACTCAGGCATCAAAAGAAAGGAAATCTTGCCATTTACAATTACGTGGATGGAACTAGAGGGTATTATGCTAAGTGAAATAAGTCAATCAGAGAAAGAATTATCATATGACCTCACTCATCTGTAGAATTTGAGAAAGAAACAAAAGAGAGGATCATAGGGGAAGGGAGGGAAAAATAAAACAAGATGAAATCAGAGGGAGACAAACCAACTGTAAGAGACTCTTAATCATAGGAAACAAAGTGAAGGTCGCTGGATGGGAGGTAGGTGGGGAATGGGGAAACTGGGTGATGGTCATTAAGAAGGGCATGTGATGTAATGAGCACTGGGTGTTATATATGACTGATGAATCACTGACCCCTACCCCTGGAACAAAGAATACATTATGTGTTAATTATTTTATCTATTTTTTTTAAGATTTTATTTATTCGTGAGAGACAGAGAGAGAGGGGGGCAAAGACATAGGCAGAGAGAGAAGCAGGCTCCATGCAAGAAGTCCGATGTGGGACTCAATCCCGGGACTACAGGATCACGCCCTGAGCCGAAAGCAGACGCTCATCCCCTGACCACCCAGGCATCCCTAATTATTTTAATTTAAATAAAATTGGTAAAAATGGAAAAAATGACCATCTCCTCCATATTTTAGTTGCTAACAATGGTTATGACAGATTATTCTTAAAATGAACAGAATTCATAAGTACATTTATTGATTGATTGATTGACTGATTTGCAATTCCAATTTTTAACAAACTAGGAATGTTTGCCTGGCCTTTGCATTGAATTTTTATTACAAAGGGGCAAAAAATAGGCCTAAATGAGTATGCGACCAATGTAAGACACGACTGTAATATTTAGTGGTAAGAACATAAGGAGAGGTTTGGAACCAGCAGAAATGAACTGAACTTCTTGCCCCTCTAGCAAGCAGCATCAGCAATAGTACCAAAAGGAATGAAAGTGAACTCATGACTAATTTTTCCCTTTTGATCTGAATTCGCTACAAGAAAAGTGGATGAGGCTTGGAATGAGAAAACACTCTAGATTTAATACAGATCTCTAACATTGATGGATGCTAATTCAGAATCCCAAGGGAGAAACAACCATGTTTTTTCAATTAAAAAATGTGATATGATATATTGAGAGGTTCCCAACCATAATCTTGGCTTTTCTTGTTACTGTCCTCAATTTTTCAGCATCTTTCTTGCACTCAAGTCCTATTAAATATTATCATTTTACTGAATTAACTCACTATCTACCTTCTTATTCCAGCACCTAATCCACAAAAAAAAAAAAAAAAAAAAAAGGATTACTTTATCTCTGTTTTATTTTCCCCAGAGAGAAAGTTTCTTGAGAATTATTTCTTGTCAGGTGGATGTCTTCATCGGCCACATGACTTACACAATTCTTTGCAACACAGTAATTGCTTACTGAGTGTTTGTTGCAATAAAGTGATTATCACAATGATAGAAAATTCACTGTACTATTTATAGCAAGCCTTCAAAGCTAAACTGGTACTACATTTCAGTTAACTGGTTCATTTTAGCAAATGATAAATCTTATATTAATAGAAGAGTCTAAGCTTCAAGGCTGCTTTTATTTATCTTTGGCTGGGTACTGAAGTACGTGCTAAATGATCTAATCTGAAAAGTTTAAATCTCTTGGAGTTACGGCTCTTCTATCAGACATTCGAGATTATCTACTTTTCTAGTCATCACTCTGACATCACTTTAACCTTTTTAAATTCTAGACTTTTACATAATGTATTTTAGCATTTTACAATATGTTACCTTTTTTCCCCTACCTGTGGAATAGAACAATACGAAATCACTTACCCTTTAGAACTGAGTTTGCTTTTACAAGTTTTCTGTCACTATTATGTTCAGAAAAAGGATCATAGAATGAAAAATTTAACATAGTTTGTGGGCACAAAACTCAACAGGAAAATCCACATGTTAATATATGCCCATGGCTATGTAAGGCATAGACAACCACTTATAGAAACAATTTTAATAGACCTCCAAATGAAACATAGTGTAGGTTTTATCATGGTAAAAATAGGTTGCATTTCCATACCAAATCTTGAAAAACACGACAGCAAATCTAGATCACAGTAAATCAAACATACAGGCTTTTGAAAATGAATAGAACTTTGTTTTACTTACTTAGAGGCCACTCGGAAGTATTTCTGGATAAAATAAAAGGCGACCCCAAGAGGCACAAGAGCAACCAGGAACACAGGAGTAGCATATGAAATCATGCCAATGGCAGACAGGCAGAGCAGTGTTGAGCGAGTTAGAGATTCCAAAGTTGGAGGGATATGCTATTAAGAAGGTAGTTTGAAAGGAAAATGTTTTAGTCCAAAGAAAATATTGGTTACAATGCAATAAAATATTCATTTATATTAATGTTAAGTTACATAATTAGTTACAAAAGTAGTATGTCAACATCTCGTTATAAGCAAGTCTTCATTCCTTTAACTTCACTCCCTTCCCATAGGTCAGTATATTTACCCATCTATCTACCTATCCATCTACTTATCATCAGTCAGTCTACCCATCCATTTATCTTGGGTATTTTATGTAAATGACACTATACTATAAATCTCATGTGTCCATGTGTTCTTATTTTACTTTACTGAGCAAGACAGACTATAAAGCTTCCCATGATACCATAGACATCTCTCTCTCTCTCTCTCTCTTGAATGGCTGCATACTATTAACATAGTTAGTTATTCCTCTTCTGTAAGATATTTACATTAATTTTCTGTATTTTGCTTTCTCCTATCCCTTGCATATTTTTGATTGGATTATTTACTGCCTAATCAATTTTTAGGTGCTCTTTATAGATTATAGATGTTTTCCTCTTGCTTTACATGTGTTGCCAGCTTTTCTTCCAGTTAATCTATTATGTTTTAAATCTGGCTTTGATGCTTTTAGCTTGAGAGAAGTTTAAAATTTTATATAGTCATTTCCGTTGGCCTTTTTCCTTATTCAGAGTTTTGTGTCTTACTTAATTCCCACCCAGAAATTTTAAAACTACTTTCCCACATTTTATTTTATAGTCTTATGTTTTATATGGCTATCTTTATTCCATATGTATTTGCTTTGTATTTTATGGATAGCTAATTGTCCCAACATTCTTTATTGAAAAAATAATCCTTTTCTTACTGATTCCAGATACCACACTTACCCTGTGTTAAATCTCTCCATATGCTGGTGTTTCTGAGTTCTCCAGTTTGTTCTTTTGATCTACTTATTTTCTGTGATCACCAGAGTATTTCATCTTTATAGTGCTTTCTGGGTATCTGATAGGGAAACTCTCTCTTTATGTAGGAATTTTAGGATTTCCAGTATTGTTGGATCTCTTCACTTCTTATTAGGTTTCTTTCTGTTTTTGTTATTATGAATAGAATTCATTTCTCACTTAATTTTTTAATTGGTGTAGAAAAAGTTACTGAATTTTGTATCATACACCTTATGCAGACACTCTTATGAACTTCCTTTTGTTTTCTTCTTGTACTACTTGTCTTGGACTCTCTAGGTGGCTATCATATCATCTTCCAAATAAGGGCTGATCCGTCTCTTCTTTTCCCATGTGTATTCCTTATGAAGTGTTTTGGATGCAGTGTGACCAACACCAATGAAAATATTCAGTATACTTTTTAGTCAGCTGCATGCATCAAGCATTCTTTTCCTAAGCTGAGGGTAATTTAAGTATTCTAAAGGCAACTATGAAAAGTCAGAAAAGACCAGTTCTGGATTTGAAGGATTCTTTTGTCAGTTATCCTGAGGGGTCTGTTCTTGGAGTGATCTATTTTAAGAGTTTGAGGACTTTAACTTCAGGACAAAATTCTAGAGGGATAAGGATCTAAAACTAAACTGGGCATCCCTAGAATAGTCTCTAAAATATCACACCATTTAAAGCTTTTCTCATGGAAGAGCCAATCTAATTGAAGTAAAGGACATCTAAGACAGCCTGGCATTCTATCCTTTGCTTCTGGGAGACATTCTGCAACAATAGTAAACTGTTAAGAATATTGCATGAATGGAGATACAACATTGATCAAAATGATTCCCTTTATAATAAAAAATTAAATGTTAGTTCTTTGCTTTTTCCCTTTATTTTAAGCTGATTTTCAGGGATCCCTGGGTGGCTCAGCGGCTGAGCATCTGCCTTCGGCCCAGGGTGTGATCCTGGAATCCTGGGATCAAGTCCCACGTCAGGCTCCCTGCACGGAGCCTGCTTCTTCCTCTGCCTTTGTCTCTACCTTTCTCTCTCTGTGTGTCTCTCATGAATAAATAAAATCTTTTAAAAAACAACAAAAAAAAGCTGATTCTCGAAGTATCCTCTTCTACATGTATAAATTATTTCAAATTAAAGTTTTCCTTTAAGTTTTTTTTTAAGATTTTATTTATTTATTCATGAGAGACACACACAGAGAGAGAGAGGCAAAGACACAGGCAGAGGGAGAAGCAGGCTCCATGCAGGGAGCCTGACGTGGGACTCAATCCTGGGTCTCCAGGATCAGGCCCTGGGCCGAAGGTGGTGCTAAACCGCTGAGCCACCTGGGCTGCCCTGCCCTTTCCTTTAAGTTTTTATTCTAGAAATCCATATGTATATAATATTGATAAGTGTGCATATAGGCTCCAATTGAAATTTTAGAAATCCTCTATTGTTAATAGGGATCATAGTTTATCTTAAATGTTACTTAGGTTCTACCAAAAAAAATGTTTTTGAGCTTGGAAGTAACTCAGGCACTCACCTGATCAATGATATTTGTATCAGCTGAGAAGCGATTGAGAATCAATCCCAGGGGGGTGGTATCAAAGAATCTAGGCAATAAACAGATTGGAATGAAACTATCAGGACCCTGAGCACTGCTAATGAACATCTTGGACTCAGGAAAATGAGATGGTTCCTATGCATTTGCTCAAAGGCCAAATACATTCTCTAATGCTTCATAATTCACTTAAATTTAAAGATGCATGTTTTTATGATTTTCTGTGTGAGAGGGTAAGAAATAATTACATTTTTACCTTATTGGTCCAAGAATTATCTTATTGAGGAGATTTTGGTGAAGGTTTTTGGCAGCTGTGAGACCCATCCATTCTACAGTGAGTGATGTGACAAGGCAGAGGAAAATACCTGCTCCACAAAGTATGCTAAATCCAGCCACATAGTAGGTCTAAAAAGCAACAGCACCAAAAAAAAAAAAACCCACAAATGAAATTATCAGTTTTTTCTCATTAGAACACTAAATATCAAAGTCAGACAATATTTTTCAACTTCATTATCTTGCATCAATTTAGACAGTTGAAGGAGTACAGTTTTCCTTCACTCTTTTCCAAGGTTTGTGTAAGGGCAAATGAAACAGTAGAGTCTGTTTTCAGGTTTGAAATATTTTTGGCTCTCTACACTGTAGAGTTCATCATTCCTATCCTTAATCTCAGAATGACCAACTAATACATTGGCATCCGTAGTTAAAATCAATACTATCAAAACAAAAACAATAAAAGTCCCGTGTATATGTTACACACACACACACACACACACACACACACACACACACACATTGTGCATATACCTTGAATCCAAATCAAAACATTATCTTTAAGAGTTTCTTATAATAAGCTTTAAAACACAAAAGCGATCACATAGATTCCATTTTGACAGGTTATTCTATTTCAGGTCCTGTTCTAATTAACTTACTGAATCATTACAAAAATCCTATGACATTTGGGCTATTAATATCAAACTGAATAAATGGGTATAACTGTTAATACCAATATTTATTTTCTTGATGATTTAAAAACAGAATTCACTATACCTGATCAGCTTTTCCAGTATTGTTTATACTGTACTCTGAAGTCCATGTGGCTAGCCAGTAGTCTATAGCCACGATGACTGAATGTTTCAAAAGCTTAGAGAAAATCATCAGGAAGAGCAAGAAAAATCCTCCAGAAGTAAGGTATCTCCAGCAGGTTTTCCATGGCATTTTAGTTCTGAGCCTCATGACAGTGGACATATTATCATCCTCATCTTCCTCCTCTTCTTCCTCTGCATGTAAAATATTAGTTTAACCTTCACTCAGTAAACAGGTAGATAAAATTTGTATCATTTCACAAAAAAACATATAAAAATCTCCCTCAGATTTATAGAAATACAAGTGCTGGTCTTAGATATTTTAAATGCTTCTAGCAGAGAAAAAACCTCATTTAAAAAGCTGGTGAAAATGAATGAATGAGCAAAATGATAAACAACATCTATATCTGAATGAGATAATTTGCCAATTTATTACACATCAAATTGACAGGAAGTGTAGACTAGAAGTTTATGAAGTTATTGAAAGAACTGTGTTGCCAATAAAACCACAGGCCTGGCCTTTAAACACATAAGGTTTTGAACTCTAAATTTCTGAATTTGTAAAACTTCACCAGAAGGGAACAGACTTGAAATCTGTGGATAGTCTAAAAGGTTATAATCAATGCTCTCAATGGTCCATTTTAGATGTGGTCATGCAGGAACAAAGTAAGAAGAAACCTTCTAGAGAGGAAAGGTGGAGGACAGATGACAATAGGGAGTTCCTTTCTCATGTTTAAGCCATCTGGAAAGTCCAAGATGGCTATCCTAAGAACATACTCCATTATGAAGACAGGGAATTTCGGCACCTCCTCACTGGCAAGATCTGATTATTTGTGTGGTCTGGTGATTGATGTGCATATCCCATCCTTTCCTATTCCAAAGACCATTTTCATTGCAGTTATCCTTTTAGATATTCCATTACTGTATACTGAGAGGTTGTGAGCAGGAAAGATAGATAGCTTTGGTTTACAGGTTATCAGACCACAGAGATCTAAATATGGATACTACGGGAAGGCTGAGCATCACCAAACATCCCTAATATTTTGAGCTGGATCCAGTAAATGAACAGGTCTCAGATAATGTGTCCTTTGGTAAGAGTCGATTAAATATGTGAGGACAGGATTAGAAATCTGCATAATGAAAGTGCCAGACACTTACAGACTACTTACTACCTGTCTCCCCAACATCCATTTTCTGTTTCCATATTAGCTGAAATTTCAACTTGCCAATGGCTGCTCAGCTAAAGACAAGATTCGTTCCTTTCCCAGTACATAATCTGTCCATGAAATGAACTGACCAATGGTAAGGAGTAGGAACAATATATGCAACTACTTCCCCTCTTCCCTTCCTGGTGGCTGGAACAGACATACTGACCAGGACCAGAAATAGCAACCTAGTGAGAAATACGTAGCATATTGGGCTCTTTAATATGCATTACCTCATTTTATTCTGTAAGAAAGTAGTACTATCTAATTTTATGCCTGAGAGAATGGATTAACACAACAAGCCTAGGATAGAGTGTCCAGCTGTATACTCACCACTGGAACACTGGATAGAGTAACTGGGCATGACTCCACTTTTAGAGTGTCTTAGAAGTAACCGGCTTAAAATTCTAGAGGCTGATGTCTGTTTACAGCACCAGACTTTCTTTAAAAATATTTTTAAATCTAAGGAATGGAAGTGCAAAATCCATTCATTTGTCTGTTCATTCATTCATTCTCTCAATGAGTATTTGTTGAAATACTGAATAGTTATCAGCTGGAATATAAAGGTATCACATTTTGGTGTTCTTTGGCTTGAAATTACAATTTCCTCTCTTTCTTAATTGGCTTGTAGAAATGCAGTCTTCAGCAAAAACTGTATAGCAAACATGAAGTATAGTGCATTTACCCTATGGACTTAAATGGGATTTAGCTTACAAAGTTCTTGGCAACAAATATCAATTATTTCATCTCATTCCTCGATTTTCCAGGAAATCTTTTTTTCTCTACCTTATTAGATCCAGAAAACTGAAACATAACAAATGGCTTTCATCGAATTCTCTTATTCTTCATTGCTATATTGGCATGAAAACTCCATGAGGATTTACTGAATGATTCAAGTATAAATATTTCAAACCAGTATTTCCTTCATATTTCCCATTTATTGTTTATTTCTGAAGGAGTGACATTTTATTAATAACTTGCTTTGGTCATTCTACTAGACCTTTCCAATTTATATGAATATTTACAAACAGGGCCTTTTCTTTTCAGCCCTATCTCACACAGCACTAAGACACACTCAGAAACCACTCACGATGTCTTTTGATGGATTGCACACACCTTTCCTTTGCTCCTATTCTTTTCATTTGCATTATTTGCACTATTATGTATTTTGCTTAGCTCTTTTCCCCCTGCAAAGTGGCTTCTTATTCTTCACGGGTACACTCATGCATCAGTTGCCAAGGTAAAACAGTCACACTTGAATGTTTCAGATATAAGAAAAAGATATACCTTCATCTTCATCCTCCATTTGGGCTTTGGCCTCTCTTGAATACATGGCTCTTCGGAGGGTTTTCCTCTCTAGAGTTGTTTGGTCAGCTTCCATATCCTACAGTAAATACCGTATTCATTCATTCATTCATTCAAGGAGCTCACAGCTGCAGGAAGGTTTTTGACTTACCAATCAGTGACCCACACATACCAATCGTTAGTTATCTTTGCCAATCTTGGGCTGTTTGCTCTCTCTAGAGATCCACAACTCCTGTCATAGGAGTAGTTGTGAGGCAATGTCTGAGGTTTGTAGGGTTTCAGAGCTCAGAGATGTTGCCAATAAGAAGCCAGGAAAAGTACCAACTATACAATAGAACTGACCCCAGGAGCAGGGACACCTCCTCCAGCCTTAAGGCATAATTCCATCACTGCTATTTGTTTTATCTTTACCTCATTTTCAGTTACTCCCTGCAATTCTCTAAAGATTTATTCATGTTAATAAGTATCTTCCTTTAAAAATGCTTGCAGTTCTAGACTGGTTAAAACACTGTCACTCACCCCCTCTTATTATAAATTATTAAATCAGAGTGAGTTTCTTTAGGTTCTCACTAAGGCTGGCTGCATAAAAGAAATGGACTTCAATAGGCACTGAAGTAAGCAAATGAAAAGGGTAGTTAGGTGCGAGCAGTTTAGGAGAAAGCCCTGGGCGGGGAGGGATATGCAGAAGGAGAAGGAAAACATTCCCCAAACAAACTTGGTGAATTTTTCAGGGTTGCTTCAGATTTGTTCTGTGCTCAAGACAGGGAGAAGCATTTCATTTTCTCCACTCCTCTGCTTCCAACACTCTTGTCCCCTGGGCTTCAGAACTGGAGTGGTAATACCAGTTTTGATACACTGTGGGTTAAATCAGCTGCTGCAGGACAGTTTGGGAAACTAACCATAGCTTTGTGTCTATGAGGAAATGCATTCTGAGTTCCAAACGACTGACACACAAACTTTTGGAATCTATGGTAAATTGAGGGCTTTCTGTATTCTCTCTCTCTCTCTCTCTCTCTCTCTCACACACACACACACACACACACACACAATCACAGTTTGGCCATTACATCAATAAACAAACAAACCCTTAGTGATCAGTCTCTAGGTAGTGATTGTTGTTGTTTTTGTTTTGGCCTTATACAACATGTGTGATTTAGGAGACTTGCTAGAAGCTCTATTGCTTCCAGATTCTTGGTTAAAAAAGAATAAAAGCTAAAATGTCTCCTGAATAGCATTTTTTCAGAGACAATTTCATATCAGCTTTTAATTTGCCTAATGATATGAAAACTAGTGCTGCTACATGGGATTAAACACAAAATTAAAAATTATTCGATTCTTTGTGTCTAGTGTAATAAAATGAAATGACCCCGCACATTGGAAAACAGCGTATTTGGTTCTTGTTCAACTCTCCCTGCTACGTGAGCAAAAGATTGAACATCTTAGATACTTAAAAAAAATCTGTATTCATTTTCCTTATAAGTAAATGCTCATATTAGGTTCATTACAGGTTAAATATTTTAAATTACATTGATATTTGGCTTAAGTAAATGTGATTTTAATTTCGTTTCTCTTGTAAATATTTCTTGGATGCCTGTTACCGATTGGATCAAGGTGAGGGCTGGAGGCTGGGGGAGGAGACACCAGATAATACTAGATTATTTTGCTTATAACAATATGAAGATAATGGTGCCATCCAAGATAGAATTTTTTTATAATATTTAAATTAGCTCAAAGTGTTATCTCTTCCTTATTGTAGTTTTCACTGCTATCCTTGTAACATATTCTTTGGTTGGCCCCTTAACCCTTAAACTGACAGTTGTGTCTAAAGCCCAGTGATAGGATATTTTGTTTTGCTGTCCTTCTGTGCTTGCTTGGTCTGCTCTGGTTGTAGGTCAGCCTTTCTCAACTTGGCACTATTGACATTTTGGCCAGATAACTTTGTTGTTGTCAGAGATGCACTGTAGGATGTTTAGTAACATCCCTGTCTTCTACCCAGGAGACACTAGTGGCACCTGCCCTCTGCCCTCCCCCCAGCTGTGACAACCAAAAATGTCTCTAAATGTTGCCAAATGTCCCCTAGAAAGCAAACTGGACCCTGGTTGAGAACCAGTGCTCTTGGCAAACACGGGATCCTGCCACATAACAAAGTAAACAAGAAACTGATTCTCCCCTAGTGTGATTCTCCCTGCCTTCAGATGAATTTCTGGTACCTGCCCTTCCCAAGGTGGCAGTAAATCTCCTTCCTTCCCCAGGTGAGGATTCTGGACAGGTGCATGGTTCATTCTGGTTTCTACTGGCCACTGTTCAACCTCACAACTGCATTCACTCTGTCCACACCCTAACTTGCTCCATATCTCTGCCAGCTGATTTATAATCTGGTAATGTGTCTTTAATTATAGAGCTATGCTATCTCAAGTGATCACTTCATTTCTAAATACAACTTAATGGACTTTCTTCCTGGCTTAACAGTCAGTATTACTATAAAATCAAGCCAACAACTCTCTCTCTCTCTTTTTTTTTTCCAGATCTTCTTTCCAAAGTAAACCATAAGTGGCCCTACTCCTTAAGCTTACGTCATATTCTTTTGTCCCTGGCATCTAGGTCCCTGTAAAAAAACCAACACAACCACAAGTTGTTCTTTCATTGCACTCAGTCTGGTTTCCAATTCTGTTATCACCTCACTCAATGTTATATTTACATCACACATAACATTATACTGGAATTACACTGAATACAGACCTTGGTTTAAGTCCAATGAGTACCACTTAGTATATGTACTATGCAACTTAGAAGTAACATAACCTCTCTGGGCTTCAATTTTCTCATCTGCAAAAGTGAGACCCTATTTTCTTTACTTATTTTCTTTATTTTATTTGCTTTTTTTCCTAGGGGCTTGTAAATGAGCTTAAATTAAATGAGTAAAAAAGCCTTTGTGGACTTTAAAAACTATATCAATGTAAAAATTAGTTATTATCTCCTGATCATCTTCCTTCACTCCCCAGCCCTATTCCAGGCATGCATAACAACTTCAATCACAGCTCACAGCTCTTCCTTCTTTCAAAATCATCTTAGATTTTATTTTTCCCATGACTCTCCATTTGCAGGTGGTGAGTGATAATATCCTCACATTACAGATGAAGAAAAGATACACAGAAGAAAAATAAGATAAAATAATGATATACCATACTTCAGCAGTTTAAGTTTTAAATACACATATAATTATAATATGGTTCAAACCCAAATAAAAATCTTCTAAAAACCCGAGAGCACTTCATCCAAAAGATATCATTAGAATTTTATAGTTTCAAAGTAGCCTATTTGTTAATGATATATAAATATACAATTACTTTGGGTTTCAAATGAGGACCATTATATCATCAAATAATAAATGGTAGTACTCCTTTAAAGAAATTTTTAATAATTATATGGTATATTCATAACTCTTTTAAAATAGACTCTGAACTCTTCTAGACTATGAGCAATTACCTTTTCTAATTCTTGATCTTGCCGATTCATAAGTGTTTTCCAGTGTTCATAAAGCTCAACATCTTTGGTTTGGATGTCCTTCAAAGTTCCTTCTCTTAGTACACTTCCATCTTTCATGGCTATGATCTAAGGAAAGCACATATTAGCAGAACTATGATAAAAAGCCTTAACTGACCAAATGAATTACTTTTATCTCAGAGAGCATTTCTTAATGTCCTTATTTATATGACTATAATATTAAACTTAATGAAATTTCTTTTAAACTCTTACCCAGTCAGCATGTGTTAGATACTGTAATTTGTGAGTCACAAGAACAAGTGTTCTTTTGTCATCTTGCAGAAATTTCAAAATCCCTTCTTGCATTAAGTGATCACTCAAGTGAATGTCCAGGGCTGAGAATGGATCATCCTACAACCAGTAAAATGGAGAGAAGAGGAAACAATTTCTATATTCTTGATATAATTAAATTTTTCTAGAAACTAAAAACATAAGTAACTAAGAGTAAATTATCCCTAACATCCAATTTGTTAAAAACCAGACTCTGCAGGGACACCTGGGTGGCTCAGTGATTGAGCGTCTACTTTCAGCTCAGGGTGTGGTCCCGGGATGGAGTCTCACATTGGGATCCCCTCAAGGAGCCTGCTTTTCCTTCTGCCTATATCTCTGCCTCTCTCTGTGTGTCTCTCATGAACAAATAAATAATTAAAAAAACAGACTCTGTATATGTTTAAATTGTTGAGAAAAGGTAGAAAATTAAAAGTGAAGCTTTTATTTTTCTCTTTCACTTTAAAATTATTTAAAAAGTAATAACAATATCCCAAGTGGTTTGGATTATTATACAGAACATTCAAGCTCAAAAAACAACACCTCTTGACAACCTTTAACAATAGACCAAAGAAAGAATAAAAAATAATTCCAGTAGTTGAAACTTAGATAATATAAACAGACAGACTCCAGGCCAAGATGGCAACATAGGAGGCTCCTAAATTTCCCTCCCCCATGGGTGCTCTGCCTATGCAGCTATACACAGAGCAATTCTCTCTGAGACAAATCCAGAAACTAGTTGAGTGACTTCTACACATTGAGAAACTAAGAAAATACCCCATCTAAAAGATAGGAAAGGGTGAGATGCACTCTTACCACAAACCTCACCCTCTGTACAACACCATACAATTGGAGGGAATCCTAACTCCCATCTTCTCTCTGAGGAGTGAAGGATTGGGACCATACATCTAGTGCCCCAACTTTTATGACTGCTACCTAAGGGACAAGCCCCCCAAATCGCTTCGCTTTGAAAGCCAGTGGGGCTTACATTGGTAAGTCCCACAGAAATATAAGAAACAAAAAAGCAGCTGTTAACAGGCATATGCATGAATAAAGTGAGAATTTTAACATAATATATAATATTAACATCAATATTAATATTATTAATACTATAATAATAGTAATTTAAGGCATAAAATATTAAAAAGTACCAAACAGAAATCATAGAGCTAAGAATAGAATAGTTGAACTGACAATTTCAATAGAGGACTTCAACAAATAGCTAGATCAGGAAGAATAAAGGATCAGAGAATTGAAAGACAGGACAGTGAAATTAATCCAGTCAGAAGAACAAAAAGAAAAAAGAATGAAAAAGACTGAAGGTATCTTAACAGACTCATAGGACACAATTGAGAGGAGCAATATATTCATTATACGGGTCCCAGAAGGAGAAGTGAAAGAAAGGGGCAAAAAGCTTATTCAAAGAAATAATGGCTGGAAATTTCCCCTACACCTGGGGAAAGAAACATACATCCAGTTCCAGAAAACCCCAAAAGTACCAAAAAAAAAAAAATGACGAACTGAAAGACAGCCAAACTAGGCACATTAAAATTGAATTGTCAAAAGTTAGACAAAAAAAGAATCTTAAAAACAACAAGAGAAAAACAACTTGCTACTTATAAGGAAATCCCCATAAGTATATAAGATTTTTCAGCAGAAACTTTGCAGGCCAGAAGATAAGCTATACTTCTATGAGATACATAGGTTTTAAACCAAAGACTGTAACAAGAAACAAAGTTCATTTTATAGTGAGGAGATCAATTTATCAAAAGATCACAAAAAATTTAAATGTGTACCCGGCATCGTATTTACATATTTACATCATATTTACATATTTATATTTAAATATGTAAAGCAAATGTTGATAGATCCGAAGGGAAAAATAGACAGCAACACAATAATAATAGGACTTCAATACTCTACCTTCAACAATGGACAGATCATTTAGACAGAAATAAAATAAAATACAGAAAATACCAGCATTACCCTGATACTAAAAGCAAAGATGTTAGAAAAGTACAGACCAATATCCTTGATGAATGTAGATGTAAAAATCCTCAACAAAACATTAACAAACCGAATTCAACAGTACATTAAAAAGAATACACATCATGATTAAGTGGGATTTATTCCTGGGATACAAGGATGGTTCATCATATGCAAATCAATCAATGTGATCAATGTGATCAATCACATTAACAAAATGAGGAATTAAATGAGGAATTAAAATCATAAATCATCTCAAAAGGTGTAGAAAACACACTTGACAAAAATCAACATCCTTTCATGATAAAAACTTCAAAAATTTGGATATAGAAGATATGCATCACAACATAACGAAAGCCACATATGACAACCCCACAACTAAAGTCATTTTCAATGGTGAGCAGTTGAAAACTTTTCTAGTAAGATCAGGAAGGAGACAAAGATATCCACTCTCACCACTTTTATGCAGCACAGTACTAGAAGTCTTAGCCAGAACAAAGAGGCAAGTAAAAGAAATAAAAGTCATTTAAACCAAAAAAGGAAGAAGTAAAACCTCTGTTTGCAGATGAAAAATATTACATGTACAAATCCACCAAAAACTGTTAGAATAAGTGAATTATAGGATATAAAGTTGATACATGAAAATCATTTGCATTTCTGTACACTAAGAATGAACTATAGAAGGGAAATTAAGAAAACGATACCATTTACAATTACTCAAAAAGATTAAAGTACCTAAAATGAATTTAATCAAGGAGGTGAATATCTTTACACTGAGGAAATTGGTGAAAAAATTAAAGAGGAACAGATGGAAAGATATTCTTGTGTTCATAAACTGTAAGAATCAATATTGTTAATATGTCCAACTATCTAAAGTTATCTATAGATTCAGTGTAATCCTTAGCAAAATTCCAGTAGTATTTTTCACAGAATAGAAAAAAAAAATCCTTGGGCAGCCCGGGTGGCTCAGCAGTTTAGCGCTGCCTTTGGCCCAGAGCCTGATTCTGGAGACCCAGGATCGAATCCTGCGTCAGGATCCCTACATGGGGCCTGCTTCTCCCTCTGCCTGTGTTTATGCCTCTCTCTGTCTCTCTCTCTCTGTATCTCATGAGTAAATAAATAATATCTTCTAAGAAAAGAAAAAAATCCTAAAATTTGTATGGAATTACAAAAGACCCCAAATAGAAAAAAAAAAAAAATCCTGAGAAACAACAAAGCTGAAGACATCACATTTCTTGATTATAAACTATATTACAAAGCTATAGTAATCAAAACAGTATGATATTGGCATAAAAACTGACACACAAATTAATGGAACAGAACAGAAAGCCCAGAAATAAATCCGTGCATATATAGTCAATTCATTTTTGACAGAGGAGCCAAGAATATACCATGACAAAAGGACAGTTTCTTCAATAAGTTGTGTTGGGAAAATCATAAGCAAAGATTTGAATGAAACTGGCCTACCACCTTAACACCATACACAGAAATCAACTCAAAATGGATGAAGGACTTAAAGCAAAATCTGAAACCATAACAGAAAAAACATAAGTAGTAACCACTCTGACATTGGTCTTGGCAATGATTTTTTTGGATTTGACATCAAAAGCAAAGGCAAAAAAAGCAAAAATAAACAAGTGGGATTACATCAAACTAAAAAGCTCTGCAGTGCAACTATAGAATGAAGTAAAATATTTGAAACTACATATCCATAAGGAGTTAATATTACAAACATACAAAGAGGGCAGCCCGGGTGGCTCAGCGGTTTAGCGCTGTCTTCGAACCAGGGCGTGATCCTGGAGACCCGGGATCGAGTCCCACGTCAGGCTCCTGGCATGGAGCCTGCTTCTCCCTCTGCCTGTGTCTCTGCCTCTCTCTCTCTGTGTCTCTCATGAATAAATAAATTTATAAAAAAAAAAAACAAAGAAGTTTTACAATTCAATAGCTAAAAAGCCCAAATGACCCAATTTAAAAATGAGCAAAGAACCTAAACAGACAATTTCCAAAGCCATAAAAATGACCAACAGGTACATGTTCAACATCACTAGTCATTAGGAAAGATCAAATCAAAACCACAATGAAGTAGCCCCTCATACCTCTTAGAGAGTCTATTAATAAAAATACAAGCTAGTGAGGATGTGAAACAAAAGGGAACATTTGTATACTTCTGATGGGAATGTAAACTTATGTAGCCACTATGGAGAACAGTGTAGGTCCCTCAAAAAATTAAAACTAGAACTACAATATCATCCCACTTCTTCATATATATCCAAAGGAAATGAAATCCATTATCTCAAAGAAATACTCCCATGTTCACTACAGCATTATACACAATAGCCAAAGTATGGGAACAACATATGTTTCCATCAAAGATGGATGAATAGATAAAAAAAAATGTGCTTCTCTTGCTCTTTCTTTCTCTCTCACATACAGACACACTCGAGTATTATTCAGCCATGAGAAAGAATACTCTGACATTTGCAATAACATGTATGCACTTGTAGGACATTACGCTATGTGAAGTAAGACAAAGAAAGATAAATACTGCATGCTATCACTTCTATGTGGAATCTAAATTTAAAAAGCCAAACTCTAGAAACACAGAATAGAATGATAGTTGACAGGGTCGGGGGGCAATAGGGAGAAGTTGGTAAAAGAATACAAACTTTCAGTTATGAGATGAATAAGGTCTAAGGATCTAAGGTATAACATGGTGACTACAGTAGGTAATAGTGTATTATAAAACTAGAATTTGCTAAGAGAGCAGAATTCATGTGTTTTCATTCCCCTCAAAAATGTAAATATGTGAGGTAATGGATGTATTAATTAACTCAAGGCTGGGAATCCTCTTATATGTATATATTTATCAAATTATCATGTACATTTCAAATATATTTTCTTTGTCAAATATACTTCAATTAAAAAAAGAAATTTAAGGGGGAATCTAACTCTAGCCAAGTTAACTACCTTTGGTAGAACAAATCAACAATCATCATAGGAAAATATAAGTATTTAGAGGCTCTACAATATATTACCTACAATATTCGGGATACAGAAAAAAATTAACAAATACATAAAGTAATGGGAAAGTCTGGGCCATAGTCAAGAGAAAAAGCAGTCAGTAGAAACTATGACTCAAGATGACTCAGATATAAGAATTAATAGCCTTTTAAACAGTTATTGTAGATATACTCAAGGACTTGAAAATATATTTTTCAAGGTAAAGAGGCATAAAAATATTAGATTAAATGAGATAATATAAATAAAGTACTTAGTATAGTACCAGATAAATAATAGACACTAAATAAATAACAGCTATTATTATATTATCAGTATTAACAGTAGTAACTGCAAAAATACCATACCTACCACTGAACTGGCAACAACTGTCTTGGGAAGAAAGGAAATTTTTATGTACGAAGTGATTAAGACATTTAGAAAATAATTTAGCAAATTGTATTAATTGAAAAAAATTTAAAAATACAAAAATTATATTAATTGGTGATGATATTCCTGTTCATTATTTCAACACATATTTTATTTTTATATACACATCATAGTAGATGCTTGATGGTTTGGAATCCTGAGAAGAAAACTAGAAACTACTAAAGAAAACTGGAATGTTTCCAGAAAACAATGAATTAAAAAAGCAATTGACATGCAGAGAGGATGGTGAACAGATACATAATCACCAATTAGAATTATTATAACACAACATCATAATGGGAATGAGAGAAACTCAGGAGCAAAGAAGTAGAAGATAGTAGGGGTTTCTGGTAGAGAATTGGGAAGAGTGGAACAGTGAAAAAGGAATTCATAAGTGTTTCCTTCATCATACCTAGTTCTTTGTTGTTTCACCATACATGCAATATGAAACAAATTTTTACTTTGTCTTATGGGATCAAAAACAAAGTCTACTCATTCTACTACACTTAGGTTACGTAATTGACATATTTATAAATTATAACTGGGTGAAGAATTTCTAAACAATTGAGTAAGCACAATCACAGTGTATATACAGATAAATTGCATTGGCTAATTATCTGGACATTGAAAAATAAAAGCAATTTTTATTGAGACATTAATATCTCAAAGTTAGAATAAATGCATCTATGTGGTCATTATGCTAGTGATACAATTAACTCAATAATTTCACAAAAGTCTCCATCACTCTGCCTGCATCAACAGAACCTATAAGCAAGATGGTTTTATTAAAGTATTTAGAAGAAGCCTTATGAAAAATAAATATAGCAAGGCATTTAGAATAGTTAAAGCGTGATTTAAAATTACAATAGCTTTAATAAAACCAGTCTACCGATTTCCTAGTGATGAATAAAGAAGCAATATAATTAATATCTTCAAACAGCTTTTATGGGAATAAATTTAACAACAGAGACATGTCTACTGTAATCTCATTTATTTAAATCATGCATCATTTTGGACAATGTAATATTATCATTATACACACACATATATACACATACATATCTTTTTTTTTTTTAATTTTTATTTAATTTATGATAGGCACACAGTGAGAGAGAGAGAAGCAGAGACATAGGCAGAGGGAGAAGCAGGCTCCATGCACCGGGAGCACGACATGGGATTCGATCCCGGGTCTCCAGGATCGCGCCCCGGGCCAAAGGCAGGCGCCAAACCGCTGCGCCACCCAGGGATCCCCACATACATATCTTAATGTGCATGTATATATACTTTAAACATGATAATTAAACAAAATAGGCTTAATGACATAATTATCTTGATTGTCCTGAAATTCTTTTGGATGACATTAGGAGATATTTTAAAATCTTTCAGAACCTCTGGAGCATCTTAATGAACATTAATTATTTCTGAAATGTTCCAAGAGGAAGTATTTATAGGACACTGAATTACCTTTCTACTACCATCCAGTGAGTTTCTTTTTTTTGAATGATCATGGATATCAGCCTCTACTTGTCATTTAGCTTCTTTTTATAACAAGAAGAAACTCCTATTTGAATTTTCTAATTGTTAGATTTTGGATGAGTAATAGAGAGACCAACTGCCAATACATGGAATTTCTTTCAACAGAGAAGTTATAATGGAATTTAAGAATTCTTTAAAAGGGAGAGTTCAGGTATCAATAGAAAGTGATGTGGGATAAAGCAATGTTTCCACAGAAGTGGAAAAATATCACCAGTATTAGGGTTATACTAACAAAGGTTTTTCTCTCTCTCCATTTCCAATAAAGCAGCAAGATATAATGACCAAAGCTACTAGCAGATCACTGATTTTCAAAATTCAGGTATTATGTAGAGGTAACCTGATTGTTTCTGAAATAATTCACTGCCTCTGATTCAAAAAAAACCCTAAGAATCCCTTGTGATACAGACAAAACTATTCCAAATAATTCTGAAAATTTTTCACACAGAAATAGGACACGAATTGGAAATGGGTTTTTGATCATTCAGTTTGGTTTTCTAGAAAAGCCTGATCTTTAAATTTGTCAGATAGTAAGGCATAATGGAAAGTCCATAGTCTCTAAATTAAGCGGCTCAAATTTTAGTCATGACTCTACCTCTCTGATGCTGAATAGTTTTTCAAACTCAGTTATTTCATTTGCAAAATGGGGATAATAAAGCGACTTGTCAGCACATAAAATTACTACAAAGATCAAATAAAACCGTGTTCTAAAAGTCTCTGTAAAGTGTTTTAGAAGTGTTATATTATTATTTTCTTATAAATAAAGTCATGGTAGATTAATATTTTGCTAATCCCTTTTAAGCATCACAGTGAGAGGTTAGTGACTTCCAGGAATCTCTTAATAAGGAAGAGTGCAGTGGCTAAGAATACAGACTATGAAATTGGGCCATCTGGGTTTGTATGCTTGCTTCCCTATTACTATCTGTGTTACTTTGGATACATTATCCTCCAAAGCCTCAGTATCTTCATCCATAAATAGCAGTAATAATAAAATAATAATAATAATAATAATAATAATGCAAAACTTAACAGGATCGTTCTGAGAATTAAGTGAACTATGTGTATAAATCATGCCTATCATAAAATCATAAAATCTTTGATCCCAAAGACTATCATAAAATTAGAATCATGCCTATCATAAAAAGCTTTTATGAATGGCTGGTATTGGGGTGCCTGGTGGCTCAGTTGGTTAAGTGTCTGCCTTTGGCTTAGGTCATGATCCCGCTGGGTCCAGCATTGTCCTCCCTGCTCAGTGGGGAGTCTGCTTCTCCTCCTGCCCCTCCCTCTGCTTATGCTCTCTCTCTCTCTCTCAAATAAATTAAAAAAAAACTTGAATAAAAAAAAAGGATGTTTGCTATCATTTATATGCCATAGCTTCATTATGGAGCCTTTTGGTGTTATAATCAAATGTAATCTTTTTTTTTCCTTTTTAAAATAAATTTATTTTTTATTGGTGTTCAATTTACCAACATACAGAATAATACCCAGTGCTAGGGATCCCTGGGTGGCGCAGCGGTTTGGCGCCTGCCTTTGGTCCAGGGCGCGATCCTGGAGACCCAGGATCGAATCCCACATCAGGCTCCCGGTGCATGGAGCCTGCTTCTCCCTCCGCCTGTGTCTCTGCCCCTCTCTCTCTCTCTGTAACTATCATAAAAAAAAAAAAAAATTAAAAATACCCAGTGCTCATCCCATCAAGTGCCCCCCTCAGTGCCCGTCACCCATTCACCCCCACCCCCCGCCCTCCTCCCCTTCCACCACCCCTAGTTCGTTTCCCAGAGTTAGGAGTCTTTATATTTTGTCTCCCTTTTATACAACTTAATAAATATCTAGGTTTAATGGTTTGGGAATCATTCATTCTTTAAGATTCAGTTTGTATATGAACATTTTGGGGAGATACTTCTTTTAAAGAAAGCAAGTCAAAAGACCAATTCAATGAATAAACAATTCTTCATTTTCAAGAGCATATTATTTATTTTTATATACATACAGTTCTAACTATAATATATTCTTCCTATATTCAGTGAATATGTGTAAGTAGTATATGCTTTGCATGGATATACTTTTGGAAATAACTTATAAATATATTCACTGGTACACACAGCACATTTTTAGATGACATAAGGCTTCAAAAATAACTAATATACTTGATACATTATTAAGATGTTTCCATTTGGCTTTGATATTGTATAAAAGCTGATGTGATAAAGCTTAATTAAAACAAAACGTAACACCCAAGTAATTATTTGTGCAAGATCCTTAAAAATTGGAGTAATGTTCTTTTCTCCTTTGTTTGCCTTACCCAGCACAGAAGATAGCACTGAGGATATTCACTATATATTAATGGATGGAAAAGTAGGGGGGAAGGAAGGAAAAGGAAAGAGAGAGATGGAGAAAGGGGAAGAGGAAGGTAGGAAGGAAAGAACGTAAGGGGGGAGAGGCAAAAGGAAGGGGAAAATAGGACATTATAGGTAGTGATTTGACAGTATTATATATTTTAGAGAATCTTAGCTGATCAGAAAAACAATACTCAACAGACATGCTGTCCTATCCCAGATTTTGCCACTCACTCACTAGTCATTAGTCCTTGGGTAAAGCACTCTATACATACGTTTCTTCATCTAACATAAGGATACCATCTACCCTCACAGCACACTCATAAGAATCAATTGGGGTAATATTGTGGTTCAGAGTGCTTTGTTAATTTGAAACAATGGATGGAAGTGTAAGATATCATCATTTTGAGATAACTATTAAAACACATCAAAAGTATTTTTTTGCTGCTAAAATATTCAATTTCAGGTTGCAGTGAAGTACGTATAATATTTAGATCATAAGATTCAATAATTTCAAGGTTATCTGAGCTGATCAGAATGCATCCAGGACACACTTTTTCAAAGGGACTCTGATGTACACTATTACATCCAAGACTAAGAAAAGTTATAGAAATTATATTTTGTGGAAGAATTAAAATATTAAGCTTATTTGGCTTAGAGAAAAGTAAATCAAGGGAAGTTGTGGAAATAATGTTAATGTTGAATATAGCTGCATAAAGGAAATATATGCTGCTGTAGAAGCAGAAGGAAACCCAATTAATGAAAAATCCACAGAAGCAAATTGTAATCACATAATAACTTTCCAATAAGAGCTATCCATGGGAAGCAGAATAATGGCTCCCAAAGCTGTCCAAGTCCTAATTTCCAGAACCTGTAAATATGTTACCACCTTACATAGTAAATGGGACTTTATACATATGATTAAGATTAAAGACCTTGAGATTGGAAAATTATTCTGGATAATCTAGATAGTTCCAAGCTAATTACATGAATCCTTAAGAGCAGAGAACTTTCCCAGCTGTGAAGAGAGGAAGATGTGACTAGTAAAAATGGTCAGATAGAAAGTTGCTGGCTTTGAGGATGAAAGAAGGCAGCCATGAGCCAAAGATTGTGTGCTGCCTCTAGAAGTTGGAAAAGGCAAGGAAATGAACTTCCCCTCAAGCCTCCAGAAGAGAACACAGCCCTACTGACATGGATTTTTCACTCTACGAGATCCACTTTGGACTTCTAACCTTCAGAACCTTCACATTGTACATATTATTTAAATCACCAATTATGGTAATTTGTTATGGGAGCAATAAGAAACTTATACACTTAAAAAAAAAAAGAAATTTATACACTAACCAACAAGGAAAAGAGCACTTTGAAGTTAAGCAGTTTGTCTTTTTTTTTTTTTTTAATTTATGATAGTCACAGAGAGAGAGAGAGAGAGAGAGAGGCAGAGACACAGGCAGAGGGAGAAGCAGGCTCCATGCACCGGGAGCCTGACATGGGATTCGATCCCGGGTCTCCAGGATCGCGCCCTGGGCCAAAGGCAGGCACTAAACCGCTGCGCCACCCAGGGATCCCAAGCAGTTTGTCTTCAGAGAGAGTCATCAAAAAGATGTTAGAGGTGATGTAAAAATAATCCTATAATGAATGGATGAAAATCTACAATAAGTTAACCCTATGACTTCTTTGAATTCTATGACTCTACAATTGAAATAAGTAAGGGTTATTGAATTGAAAGCAATGAACGGAATGAACAGGGATGGAATACTAAACCCAGAGAACCTTGGTGTCTTTCAGATTTCTTCAGGTGGTTCAGCCATTAACTGATCCCAAAATTCAGTTGTGGGTCTATCCACTATGAAAGGGATTTACAACTACATAAGTGACTGTTAGATCCTGCTATGGTTTTAATGGTGTATTTTCCTGGAAAATTTTGGGGACAAGTATTCTTAGGGAGATTAACCTCAAGTGAATTTCCAGTATGTCCAAATTCTACTCCTATCCCCAGGAATAGATCCGAATTTAGTGGGAAACTCCAAAATCAACCTACTTTTTGAAGAGTTTCTAGATATTAGAGTGAATACTCTAAAGAAAGTCTAGAAACTAGATTCATAAATGAGAAGGCAGAGGAAAGATGCATTTACATAGTCTGCTAGTCTCTAATATACATACTTTTAAGTTAAGTTATTTTGGCTATCTCCTGCTGGAAGATCCAACTTGGAGCAAAATTCATAATCAACATAATCCTCAAATTCTGTTTGTGGATACATAGGAAGAACAAAGTTTTTTGTTTGTTTGTTTGTTTGTTTTTTCCCAGGATATGAGAATCATCCATGGAGCTTCTTTACAACTCAGATTCTAGACTCTGGTCTTATAAATTTGGTAGGTTGAGGGTGGTACCAAAATTTCTATAGTTTTAAAAGGTTCACAGTCAAAGCTTATGCACAGCCTGAATTGCACACCATTGGAATACAGTACTATGCTTACTTACTCCTACATCCACCAGGAGTACATTTTTTAGTCCTTCTTTCTTTATCAGCAAATAGAAAAAAGAATATATATGATCCTGTCCAGTTGATCCAACACCATACAGACTTTTTTGTTAATGAATCTCATGGTTATAAAACTCATATATGCAACATTTTAGGGCACCTAAGTCTTTTGGACACCAATCCAGATACCCCAACTCTCAACTGTATATATGATTCTCTGGTTTGTACCATGGGATTTTGTTTCCTTTATATTCCTAATGATTTCAGAAGTTAAACTGTCTTTCCTTCAGTTACTTGACTTGTCTCTTTAAAGGCTCATTTGCCCAGAGGGAAAAATGAGGTAGAAATAAAGGTCATATTCTCACCAAAAAGACAATGTTGGTATTTTGATAGAGAGCTCGTGCCACACAGATTCTTTGCCTCTGACCCCCACTCAGGTTGATGCCCTAGAGGAGAAATAGTTGTAAACATCCACTCTTTCCAATAGTAAATAATCTACTGGTTAAAAATTCTCTTTAAAATATGAACTTTTTTAAAAAAAATCTTAAATTAATGGTAATTTATTTTTTTAATTTATTTTTTGTTTAAATTCAATTAGCTAACGTATAGCATATCGTTAATTTCAGATATAGTGTTCAATAATTTATCAGTTGCATGTAACACTCAGTGCTCATCAAATCAAGTGCCCTCCTGAATGTCCATCAATTACCCCAATCCCCTACCCACCTTCCTTCCAGCAACCTTCAGTTTGTTTCCTGTAGTTAAGAGTCTCTTTTGGTTTTTCTCCTGCTCTGATGACTTCCCATCCAGTTTTTCCTCCTTTTCCCTATGATCCTCTGTGCTGTTTCTTATATTCCACATATGAGTGAAATCATATGAAAACTGTCTTTCTCAGATTTACTCATTTCACTCAGCAATTAAATTGTGATAACATTGGTAAGATAAAATGAAACTGTCTAGTGGTCAATACTTCACAATTATAATACTGAGATAAGTTTTGATTGGTAACACTAATCCTTTTTTTATTCTGAGAGACAGTTCTGCTGTACAAAGGCATAATAACCAAACATGTGGCGAGTACTAAACACTGAAAATAACTCCAAAATTTTTACCAGTTTTGTGAATTATGTCTGTAGTTTATTTAACATATACCTCTTAAATTTGATATTACCAATTATGTTCAACAAAATTATATAGCAAAATACTTTTATATAATTGAGTACTAATTACAAACATTTTAAAACTATATGGAGTGTGTAGTATGTGCTAGGCTTGTGTAAATGCCTTTAAATCCCTTAATTCTTTTATTCCTTATAGCAGTTTATCCAACACCAATGATATAGGTATCATTCCCTTTACAGACAAGGAAACTAAAGCTCAGAGAAGTTAAGTCCATGCTCTTAAGTATATACTGTGCTGCAATCAAGAATAGCCATTAAGAACACAGACTACAGAGTTAGACAAATCCTAGCTGTATCAATAACTGGGCAAGTTCTTCAACCTTTCTCAACTTAGTTTCCTCAGTTGCAATATGCAGATAATGATGACACCTATATTTAAAAAATTGCTGTAAAAATAGATAATGCATAAAATTTTTTCCCAGTACTTAAAATCTATAATGGTCAAAATATTTTAGGCAAAATTGTTATAAAGGTTATATACAGGCATGAATATATTTTAGCTGCTCAGAATAGTAAACATCACCATAAAATATGTTTTCACAAAGAAAAAAATAAGGACACTTTAACAATAAGTAGATGTTGACAAGAGTGGAAGAAGTTGGAAGCAATCTCAGTTTCAACTCCAAGTAGATAAAAATACATTTGATCAAAGGCAGGAACTGCTTTATATTCCTTAAGAACTCTCTAGTAGCTAGCACAATGTTACATATAAGGTGGTCACCCAACAAACACTTAAGAGTGGTTTAAAGTTCCTATGCTCCCGTTTCTGGAACCCATCGCTAGGACCATGCACAGCCCCTAAGCTCTCAGATTTCATTATGCTCCATTAAAGGTTAAAGACACTCAGGAAACTTTTCTAGATTTTTATTTATTGTTTAATTAAACTATATACATAGCTCACCCTCTCTCCAATTTCAGTTTGGTCTCCAAAAGGTAGTAAGTCAATATCTGGTTGAAGAGAACAGGCATCTGTAACAGCTTTGTACCTTTGGGAGAAATTATTTTGAATTTTTAGATCACTATTAATATACTGCTCATAAATTAAGCCCCAAGTTCAATATCTTGGAAGCCGAAATACATTTACTGATCAATTTAATACATACTAGCCTCTACAGTAGGTTTGTGGATACAAAGATAATTAGATATTGATTCCCACTCTTATAAAACTACTAAATGGAGCAGAAGACTGATACAGAAGTATATTATAAAATGGATCTCCTTAAGTGTTACAGCAGAGGTAACAAATGCTCCTAGGATACATAGAAAGAAATGGCTGACCACTGAGAAATTAGTGATGACTCTGCAAAGGAGATGACACGTAAGCTGTATCCAGAGGATAAGCTATAATTTGCTGGGAAGAAAATGAGGGAAAGAAAGCTTCAGGAATTGCATGAAGGTGTAAAGGTCATGGTGGATCTCAGGGACAACAGAAGGCTCACTAGAGCTGAAACACTGGTTGTGGGTGGGTGTCTGTGGGTGGGTGTCTGTGCATGCTGAAGGGGGGATATGGAAGGTGTTGAGGATTGACAATACTCAAATAGATCTAAGGCTGGGACTGGAAATGATAAATTGGAGGTATAGGGAAGCATGGGGATAGGGAATGCTGGGGAAAATATCCATAGTTTCATTTTCTCAATCACCTAGTCTTAAAATATTCAAAAGTCATTCTTGAGTAATCCCTCTGCTTCTTCTTGCTCTTATTTTTCCATTCTTATCCTAGAATGTTTTTTTGTCAACCTTTTCTTTTTTTCTATTTCTATTTCTTCTTTTCTATTTCTGCCCTTCCAAGCATGGCAATGGACATTGCATGCCTAGACCATTATTTCAACAAACATCTAAAATGTCTCCTTGCTCTGAATTGAGAATCATCCTGTATGTATCTGCCATTACAGTTCCAGATTCCACATCACATTTCCTTTGTTATTTCTCTTTCTAAAACTTTCTGTGCTTCCCCAGAATGCACTAAATTCTATCCAATTGGTGTTTAAGGCACTCCACTACATCATCTCAGCTTTTATTTATAATCTAGTTCATCACTGTCAATACACATAAATCCTTTTTTGACTGTTTTGTTCCCCAGTTCCCATGGGAACGATCCCATGTAACTCAGGTTTTTCCTCCCATACTTCCTTCCCCTCCTCATGCCTCTCCTCTGACCTAACTCTCCTTAACTTTCAAGTCTTGGGTTAGGGTTTTAAGACCCAGCTTTGAAAGAATGGCTTCAGGAAAGGGTCATTCCTTTGTACATGACTATCACCAGGGTGTTATTTATTTATTTATTTATTTATTTATTTATTTATTTAAATTCAATTAATTAACATATGGTATATTACTAGTTTCAGAGGTAGAGTTTAGTGATTCATCAGTTGTATATAACACCCAGTGCTCATTACATCAAGTGCCCTCCTTAATGCCCATCGCCCAGCTACCCTATGACCCCACTCCCTCCCCTCCAGCAACCCTCAGTTTGTTTCCTAGAGTTGAGAGTCTTTTATGGCTTGTCTACTCTGGTGGTATTTAAAGATGGTTGAAAGATGGCCAATTCTGGCTATTCTCAGTAACTAGAGCTCTCAGATCCCACATTCTTCCTCTTCTTTCCACAGATCACTTTCCTTCTGCTCCTTGGATTTTCCTTCTACTCACCAACAACCTCAGTAACCCTCTGCATGCCCCCCCCCAATTCCATTTTGGCTTTTAGTTTTGGTGTCCACGTTGTTCTCAATAAATGTATAGGATGGGCTGACATAAGGATTAGAAATAGTTGCTCATTTTAGATCTAAATTTTATACATTCCAAATTACCTCTGCTTGTTGAAAGGACTTCCAAAGGTAATATTTTCTTCTACTGTAGCATTTAATAGCCAAGGCTTTTGAGCTGCATAAGCCACAGAATATCTGTTCCTACTGGAAAATGGAAAAGAAAAACAAAATACCAAAATCATACAATGGTGTTGTGTTGTATGTGTATTTTAGTAAAACTGAGGAAAATAAAAGTTGATAAACAGAAATGGAAAGCTTCTAAAAAAGAACATTTTAATAACCACCAACCTTATTATTTGTTGGTTAAGTATTTCACCTAAATTAAAAGGATTAGAATTTAATCAAAATGTTTCCCAATGTGCAATTTGATTTTGCTATGCTAAAGAAGTGTTTAAATAAACTGAACATTTATTTTCTAAAATGACTATAATTTTAAAATAATTAAAAGATTAATAGCAACACATTCTCTTTTATAGACACATATATTTTACTTCATATTAAAAGTATTTTATATAATTATTAATTTATATGCAGACCTTAGAAATAGACATGAATTGGTACTGTGTCTGTGACTTAATCACATTAACATACTTTAAGGTAATAATTATTTCAAAATAGAATAATATATTGAGGAGTCCATTACAATACTGAAATAACTATACATTTAAAAACTACATATTTCAAACCATATTGAAACCATTTATTTTTTAGGAATTATAACCTCTTCCTTCTCCCCATTTTTTTTTTTTTTGGCTTTCAAATTCTACCAGATGTCTATACATCAGACTTTAATTTGCAATAACCAGGAAAATGGATGTGAGCTGAAGATAAAGAAGATGATGGGATTGGGGTAGCAAAGGAGTCAGTTTAAAAGTCACACTTCCAAAAAAAAAAAAAAAGTCACACTTCCGCTGTTAGTTCATGATCTGTAAGTACTAATTAAGGTTAAAAGATAGTAAGGTTAAGAAAAAGGATAATTAGAAATGCTCAGTGATCATCCTGAAACATTATGTCTTAGAAGTTTAAAAGACATGATAATACACAATATGCTAGTAGCCTCTTAAATAACATATGTGCAGCAAAACAGTGGTTCCCAACTTTTGACATGCCTACTTCCCCTCCTCCGTGGTCTTCCCATCTCTAGCTCATGGAAAGACCCCATCACTGTTTAACTTATAAATAATATACATATTCTTGCATTTTTATTCTATGAAATCCCAAAACCAATTGGCTAAGAACAGTTTGAGTTTCAACTCAAACAGCCTATAAATGTTGGGAACCACTGCTATTAGAAATATGTTGTACATTTTAATAAATAAATTCGTACATCATCAGAATGAATAAAATGACCAGGAGTAAGAGATTGAGTATTAAGTAAAGTCTGAGGAAGAAAGTTATTCTTATTAAATGCAGATTAAAATAGAAATAATACCTTCTGGTTGCTTCAAAAGAAGGCTCAGATTCATTTACACTGCAAGTATGGCAAACAATGTTCATTAATTATGAAATATAAATATAGAATGAATGTGTGCATACATCAAGTAAGAAATAAAATAAACATTGAACACATTAAATAGCTATATTTCCCAAATGGTTTTTGATATTAATTTCAAAGACAAACTAGACAGATAATAATTTTCTTTTATGACTTTATCAGCTAGGAAAGAATTACTTAGTAAGCTTCCAAAAGACAGATAGCACTGTTCTATTTACATACAAAATCTAGGTTCATACAGTGACCTGGGTTCTACCCCAACTCTGTTCCAACGAGCTGTATCAGTTTAGGTAATCTTCCTAGAATAGTTTCCTAGTCTGTATAAGGATTTGGTACCTCCAAGGTCTCCCTACCTTTAAAATTCAAATTAAATCGATTTAAATTCCTAATTAACTACCCTACAACATGAAAGGAAGAACCTATTAGGGGCTCTAAACTTAAAAAGTTTAGACACAGCCTGGCCTTTAAGGACTTGGTGAAAAAGACAGACATGTACAAAAGGTCAAACTGCAACATTTGGGAGTAATTAATTATTGTTTGATCTGATTTATGTATAAACAGATGTTTGTCTAAAAACATTTAGGTATATCTATGTTATGGGAAAAAAAATCTGTAGACTTATTCATTTACTGTTCTGAATTTTTATAATGTAGTTGAATTCCATCATTCTGAAAGACCTAAATTCAAAAACCACACACAAAATTAAAGTCCAGTGGAACTCCAAAAAATAGACCCAATTTGGTTTTGGAAAGCATCATATACTTTTATGGAGAAAATATACCTAAGTATGCTGCCTGGTGATATTCAGCTTTGAGCTATTAATGATACAATTTTCAGCATGCACATTGCTAATGACATCTTGATATGGTTAATGGCAGCAGGAAAAAACAATCTCGGACTAAAAATTCCCTCTCAATAATGATTATTCCCTGACTTAGGTTGCTCACAAAAAAATAATGAAATATACAATTTCCCAAGTGATAGTTCCATAAATATGCTTTAGATATCAAGAAATTTGAATTTTTAATAGTAAAAAGCCAATGAATAACCTCAATGGTTTTAGTTAATTTGAGGAAAATGGAAAACAGAAGAAGAGAAGCAGGAATATGGCAGAAATTGGATTAATTTGCCTACTGGCCATCCAGCTGGAAGTGCGAATTAGATGTGTGGAAATGCTCATCAAACATTTGAAGATGTCAGCCCAAACTGGACACCATCAATTTTTTTCAATTACTATTGGTTAGATTCCAACTATATTTATCCAATATCAATTTTAAAGTATTTATTGATTACCTCCCTCAGTAAAGAACACCCAATCCATGTTTGGCAAGCCAGTGTACACAGCAGACTTGCTGCCAGAGGAGTAAGTAAGAGTGGTCGAGATGAAGTAAAGATGAAGAGCATTTCAAGACTGTGTAAAACACATACTGGATGGCCCTGAGTTATGGTAGCCTTACGAGAACTGATGTAAATTCGGCATGGCTAAAATGTGGGTGTAAATGGCAAATGAAGAAAGGTATGTAGTGAACTTAAAAAACATGCACAGCAAAAAAAAAAAAAAAATGCACAGCCAGATAGTGAAAGGGTTCATAAACCATTTTTACGTAGTTTGAACTTGTCTTCAGAACTACATAAAAACAGTGAAAAGGTTTAAATGAGACAGAGAGAGAGGTTCAGTTTAGAAATACACTCGCAGAATGTAACAAAAGAATTGGAGGGAGCAAGACTAGACTGAGAGACCACAGTGGTTGTGGAGATCTGAAGGCAGTGCTTTGAATTCAGGTAACAGTGAATAATGAAGAGAAGTGGATACCTTCAGAGATACCTAGAATTGTGTGATGGACAAGATGGGAGGGGATGGAGGAGAAGAAGAAGTTGTGGATGGAGAACACAGATGAGGAAGTGCCTATGTTAGGGGAAGATAGCAAATTCAACAGCAGACACATTCAGTTTGAGGTGCCCAAGGGATATCTGAATGATTGGAGAATTTGAAACTCACGAAAGAAATCTGGTAAATAAATGAAGACTTTGTGGTGATTTTCCCTCCTGATATATGCCTTAGATACCAAGGGCTTTGGAATCCATACTTTATTAGTGAAAAGTCAATAAATGACCTCATAATACAACACAGGTAAAAACCAGACAGACCTAAAGTCATAAAAAGCTATCTGATTGCCTGGCGAGTAAATACAGAGACAGAGAAGAAGCGGACAGAGTCAGAACCTGGAAAACATCACTATTTAATGAACGGCTAAGGAAGATAAATCTACAAAAAAGTACCACGAGAAGCAGACAAGTGTACTGAGGTCAACTCAACTGTGAGTGGAAACTAAGCAAGGTGATCTTTTGAAAGAAAAAAGTATGAACAACAATGTCAAGTGGCCAGGATATTAAGTAACATAATGATCAAAAAGTACCCAATGAATTTAAAAACTAGGATGTCACTGATGTGACTTAATAAGAATAGTTTCAGTAGAGTGGCAGAGGTAAAAATCAGGGTACAGTGAGCTACGGCAAGAGGAGAATAAGAGGAATTGGAAAGAATGAGTGAAGTTTTTTTTTTTTTTTTTAATCTACAGAAGTAAGAGGCGAGAGTAGTAGCTGGAAGGGGCTCTGGGTTTAGATTAGAAAGATAGAGACAAGAGAGAGACACAGAGAGAGAGACAGAGAGACAGAGATGGGAGAGCGATGTTTTTCCACAAATAAATAATAGAAAAGAGCCAGGGGCTGGACTAGATGTAAAGCAGATAAAGAGAAAAAGACAACATGCTTTGGATATAGGGTACCTCAGTCTATTAAGGAGACCATCCACTTAAACAGAATGCAGAGGGACGAGAAGAGAAGCACATTTCAAACTACCTGGGAGAAGAAGAGGCGGCTTTGTCAAAGAGATGATCTCTAAGTTGACACTGGAAAAAAAGTGAAGCTAACAATCCGAAGAAGGGCATTACAGAGGAAGTGGTTGCATTTGAGAAATACCTGCAGTTCAGTTACTGGAGCACAATAGTAAGGGTCAGGCTATGGCAGGATACACACTTAAAAAGTTAGACAGGGACCAGATCATGGAAGTTCCTGGTATAATATACAAAGGTCTTTGGAAAATTTCTTGTATGCTTTGGCCAGTCAATTAAAAAAATTATCAGCAAGAGGTAATTAGATTTTCATGTCATAACAGTAGGAAGAAAGGTGAGGGAGTTATGACAGTGAGTAGTTCTGTTCACACATGGAATTCTTCTGAACTAGGCAAATTAAAAGAGGTGTAGAAATGTTAAGGACAGACATAAGAAAAGTGATTGGTTGGATTGTATGGGCAATGGAGAGAGAAGAATCTAAGTTGAACCTCTGAGCTCTGACCTGGGCACACACCAACTGATTTCAGTAGATAGGGACACACCCTTGCCAAGACACAGAGAAGTAGGTATTGGAGACATGAGGGATGTAAGCTCAGTTTGAATGTGTTCAATATGCAGCTTATATAGGACTTTTTGGAGGAGCTATGAGGTCTTCAGAAGAAAGATCTTGGCCAAAAATGTACATTGGTGTTTTTCTTTTTTTTTCTTTTAAATTTTTTTTTTAATTTTATTTATTTATGATAGGCACACAGTGAGAGAGAGAGAAGCAGAGACATAGGCAGAGGGAGAAGCGGGCTCCATGCACCGGGAGCCCGACGTGGGATTCGATCCCGGGTCTCCAGGATCGCGCCCCGGGCCAAAGGCAGGCGCCAAACCGCTGCGCCACCCAGGGATCCCTGGTGTTTTTCTAATAGAGAAGAACTGAAGTCAAAGGTATAAATTAAGGGCCATGTAAAGGAAGAGGATCTCAGAGCAGACCTCAGAAAGACTGAAGGAGAATCCTTCCCCACCTTCTAGCTCCACTTATATTGCAGCTCCTTACTTTTTTGACTCAATTTTGGTTTATCCTTAAAATATAAATTCAAGTATCATTCATTTATGCATTGCCCTAAAAAAGTCTTGTTGACCCCCACAGACTCAACCCAGTTAGGTTACCTATTATTTGTTCTTATAAAGCCCTGTACTTCTTCTTCCTGGCATTTATAAAAACTTAACCAAAGAATTACTTGTGAAAATATTTTCTTACTGCTTTGTGTCCTTCCCTGCTAAGCAGTAAGCTTCATGATAACAGAGCCTGACTTCTTTTGCTCAGTTATTTTCCCCCAGCAACTGACACAGTGATTTGCATGTCAAAGATATACTAGTACTAGAGTCAGAAAGATAAAGTAGATAGGGTTCCATTTGTAGGTAGACATCTTCATGAACAAATTAAAAAAAAACCGATTCTCATTTCCCATGAGTATTGTTTTTTTTTTTTTAATTTTTTATTTATTTATGATAGTCACAGATTGAGAGAGAGAGGCAGAGACACAGGCAGAGGGAGAAGCAGACTCCATGCACCGGGAGCCCGACGTGGGATTCGATCCCGGGTCTCCAGGATCGCGCCCTGGGCCAAAGGCAGGCGCCAAACCACTGCGCCACCCAGGGATCCCTCCCGTGAGTATTGTTATAGTCTTTAACTTCTAGAGACCACCTCCACAACCTTCTCACAGAAATACGTTTAATAAAATTCAATTGTGGAGGACTATTTTTCTCTTCCAAAATAAACAGAATTGTCTCTGCCTTCTAACATCATATCTTATTTGATTACATAAAATCACCAGGTCCGTGTCCAGACCCATCCTCCACCATTCGCTGTGGCAGTGAACAGCAATGGAAAACAAGAGAAAACAAAAAGGTCAGATGGAAAATCCTCTTCTGGAAAAGGGCATAAGATTTCCCTTCTGCATGCAGAATTTGTGTGTGTTTTCCTTCAAGAGTAAAAATTATACTTGGTAGCTCACAACTTTAAGTATACAATGGGAAAGAGTGACTTTTGCAAGCTAAAATTTAGAATAATGGGAGCTAGATGTGGACACAAACATACTGTATTATATCTAACCCAGGAAAACTGACTCAATGCGTTATTATTCCTTCAGGCAGGGTCACATCGAAAGGAACTTCTCAGTGCACCTGTCTTAGAATATCTGAACCACTGTTACAAAACTGATTATACCAAGACATTAGAAGATATGGGGTCCAATAGGAGGATGGTTGATGGCCTGGGTAAAAGGGAAAGAAAAAGAAAGGGAAAACAAAAATAAATGATGTCTATGTTTTGCATGATTACCACAGTTTATTACACATTCTAGACTCTCTCACTGGAACCACCCACTAGATAGAGCAGTTTGGTTCTGTCTCCTTAGATGTCAGTAGGAACTATTGTTTATCAAGACAATGATAAAGGACAAATTCACTCAGGCAGAACATTTTCTTTCTCTCTCCTCTCCTCTCCTCTCCTCTCCTCTCCTCTCCTCTCCTCTCCTCTCCTCTCCTCTCCTCTCCTCTCCTCTCCTCTCCTCTTCCTTTCCTTTCTTTTCTTTTCTTTTTTTCTTTTCTTTAAGATGTATTTCTTTATTTTAGAGAGGAGGGGAGGGGCAGAGGGCTACAGACTCTTGAAGCAGACTCCACACTGAGCACAGAGCTGGATACAAGGCTGGATCCCACAACTCTGAGATCATCACTTGAGTCAAAACCAAGAGTCAGATGCTTAACCAACTGTTAACACCCAGGCACCCCAAAACATTTGCTTTTCAACAAAATTGAACACACCCAGATGCAGGAGTAAAAACCCTGGCATTCTGACAATTTTGGATAATTTTTTAGTCCTTTCCTCACCTTTCTCTTTTGGGACTACAACATGGCACACTAGGTCAAAGGTAACAATTTCCAAAAAAACATCTATAGAAGTCTTTGTGTACCTAGTTCTACCCATGTAGATGTGTCCTGGACGAGCAGCAGTACCTTCTTTCCCACCTAAAGTAAATATGTATTGCTCTAATAGGGCAAAGTACTTTATTGGACTTCACTCATGCCAGTCTATAAAGACATATTTAAAAATAAAATCCGCGCAACCAGGAATACATGCAGTGGGGAAATAATGACAGCAAGGCACTTGATGCCTTATGCTAACATTTAGTTTATTGGGGTGTTGTGGGTTTTTTTGAGCTTCTGAATATATCAAACAATTCAGTCTGCTGAAGTAATGTACTTCTTAGCATTGGGACATCATCAACCTATCAATATTGATCATTTCTAAGTTAGCTTTTCTCTAATAACATTTCTATGCCTTTCCTTATTGGATTAGGCACAACAGCCTCTCATGGAATGAAGAGTAATTACAAATAACTCTTTAAAAGAAGGTCAGTATTTTCTGAATATTTCTGATCTAAAAATATATTTTATCAGATATTAAAGATACCATGGTAGAAAATTCAGTAATCCTTGTAGTTAAAAGAAAAAAGAATTTGTGTTAGCTTATTCAATCTCTTAGAGGCTTAGTTTTAAGTTGTGTCTCTAAGCCTACACAAACATTATTTGAAGAAAATCTCAGTCCTTTTGCCATTAAGAAATGGGATTATTGTCTATGAAGGCAAGTGTTCATACAAAGATTATTTTTAAATTATGAGGATTTTATTAATCCTTAGAATTATCTTAAATCCTTTCTTATACCTTCTTCTTATTGGCTCCATTTCTAAGATACAATCTTTATTAGCTTTTCTTGTTAGGGTTCATTAAAAATATTTCTTTTTTTTAAAAAAAACTTTATTTATTCATGAGAGACACACAGAGAGAGGCAGAGACACAGGCAGAGGGAGAAGCAGGCTCCATGCAGGATGCCCGACACAGGACTCTATCCCAGGACTCTGGGATCATGCCCTGAGCCAAAGGCAGATGCTCAACTACTGAGCTACCCAGGTGTGCCGTAACAAAGATTTCTTAACCTCTGTTGAGTATGTGTATGTTTTTATCTCTAGTTTCATCTTTGCCTAGTTTTCATGAAGCTCAGAGTGGAATCTGTGCTCTACATTTTATAAATATGAAGGACCCCAGTGTTTGCATTGCTACCTAGTCATTTCTCAGATTATTTAAATCTTATTTTTTATGGATAGCTTTACCTTTATTTTTCAAGCTCTGTTATACTATGCTATTTTAAAGTATTTATTTATTTATGAGACAGACAAAGAGAGAGAGCAAATGGGAAGAGGGAGATGGACAAGCAGACTCCCCACTGATCATGGAGCCTGATGCGGAGCTCATACCAGGTCAAGATAATGACCTGAACCAAAATCAAGAGTCAGATGCCCAACCAACTGAGCCACCCAGGTGCCCCATACTCTGGTATTTTAAGTAAAATAATTCACTATCTTTATGAAATGAGATAGGATATCTTGTTCAAGAATACAAAAAATATGAATACTAGATTATGTAAAATACCTTACTATGTCTCATATCATTTATCTATCCACTAACAAAATAATAAAGATTATTAATGATAAGATTGGAGGTCAATCTGGCTCAAGTGGAATCTTAAATAATGCTAGAGAAGACTAGATTAGAAGAATATCCCAGAGGTCTGAAAATAAAATCTCAAGTTTCTCCTGCCATTGTTTCCCATTCTTCCTCTCTGTTTTAATGACAGTGAAACAAAAGTAAAAATAAAATCCAAACAACTTGATTATGGTCATACATGTCACAAAGTATAATTTAATCAAGTAAATCTGTTTTTCAAAACCCTGAGTGATCCAAGATGGAAGGAGATAGTGGCAGGGCAGATGCTTGGCACCTGACCTTTGTGATCAGTAAGAACTTGTCATGAAGCCAACTGCAGGTAGCAATTATTAACCAAGCTCTCTTCTGGATATTTACTAGACAGTTTTATGACTACGTTCTTTTAGGTTGGCCCACCAGGAATAAAATGTGCACTCAAAAATTCTCAGTTTTCTTCTTTCACCCATGATACCAAATATAGGATTTTCCAATTCGAATTTCACATCCACATATTTCCTTCTCTTAATTGGAGTTTAACATCGAAACTATTCTAAAAATGCCCTTAAATAGTCTTTATTCATTCTTGAGACATAACTGTCCATATAAACAGCAGAGTAAGCAACAGTAGAGCTCATAATGGTAGGTACAAAATATTAGCAAACATCTATAGATCTAGAGCAAGATTTCCTAACCTCTGCACAAATGACATTTGGGGCCAGTGATTCCTTGTTGTGTGTGGTGGGGAGAGTCTTGTGCATTGCAGGATGTTTAGCAACATTCCTAGCCTCTACCAATCAGATCATAAGCAGCCTATTTTCCCAGCGTGACAACCAAAAATATCTTCCCTGGGAGCAAAACCACACATGGTTTGGAACCACCGGTCTACAATCTAATTCTTAGATAAGCTGTAGCAAATTTCTTCACATACTGTTTATGGGGAATCTACTAAGTAGGTCCTAAATAAACAGGATTAACTCTTTATTGCACAATTATATAATATTCTAAGTCACTTTATTACTGCAATGTCCTTTGAAGACCACAAGCCAATCATTCAAATATTCAGAAGAAGCCCCATGCTAGATATCTCTTTTTTCATGCTTTATGGTGACAGCGACATACTACTCTGACCTACCCATATCCCTCTTAATAGATACTTCTAGTGTCTACTTTAAATTAGGTGTGAAAAGAAATGAGTTATTTCTCAGCCCCCTGTGAAGATTTTGGAAAAAATTATTTGGTATTTCTTTGCTGAGCACTGAACCATTACAGTTGTTTGCATTTAAGCTTTCTGAATATGTCAGTTTTCCATAACTTCTTTTAATACAGGATGAACTTGTAAATTATTTCTTTGAATGTTACTCATTTAACTTTGAAATTTTATCTTTACAATACTGATCATACTAGTTTATACTATTTTAAACATCTGTGAGAAACTGTTTTGTAATTTTAAATTTATGACATTTAAGGTTTCCACTAAAAAGCTGTACCAATTTCAGAGGGGATCCTCAGATTCCTAATCTAGGAATCTATTGTTCTAATTTTTTCCCCTGGAAGATCATCAGATGTATGACAGAGCAATAGAAACCAATTAAAAATATACATACTTGCTCCAGTAAACTTTGCCTTCTAGTGTCTGCATCTCCCCAAGGATAGCAAGGAGAAGAGAAGACTTCCCACATCCCACCTGGCCTACAATCATGGTAAGTTGACCTAGAGAAATTAAACAAAGAATAATAGCAGGAGCACATGGAATCTTACTTTACTTTAGTAAGATAAAACCAAAATATATTTAGAAAGGCTGATGTTTCAAAATCAATGGCCCACATTCGGTCTCTAACAATAACGTATATATTTGGTATAACTTCTTTCTCTGATACGCAAGTTTTTTTGAGAAAGGAGAGAAAAATTAAAAGATACAGGTCTTTCTTTACTGTTTCCAACTATGAAAATATCTGACATTAATGAAAAGAACAATGAAAAACTTGCCAACATAATCTCAATTAGTTTTAATTTTATTACTCAAGTCATTCAGGAGAAGAAGGCAGTTTTGACTAAAATTGATAATTGGGATTAAAGGGATTTGAGCTGGTATTAAGACATCTTCTCCAGTTTCTTACCTTTATATGCATTTAAATAGAAAAATCCCAACCTATTGGCTATCAGGCCAGATCAAAAATGTATTTTTATTCAATTATCTAGACATCTCAAATAAAAATTATTGGGAATTTGAGCCTTAAATATCTTGAAAAATTTAGTTGTCTTCAGGAATAGAAAATAAATTTTATATAATTTTTAAATCCTTTCTCAAGCAAAACAAAAAATCAACTACCCCATTATTTAAAAGGACAAATCAGCAAAAGAACTGATAATAGCTTATTTGGACAGTAAATAGCTAGTCCAAATGTCTAAGCACTCTGTAGCAAAAGGCAAGTCTTAGCATTTCCAATCATTTCTTACAAAGATACGGTGGCTTGTGAGCTGCATGGTGCAAGTAAACAACTAAAAATAACATTTATAATGTTTAAAAAGTATTTTTAAAACTAAGATCAATTATCTTGGAAATCAATGGATTTAATAATTAACAATTTAAAAAACGAGTAACAAATAACTCTTACCTGTTGGAATTCGAATATCTATATTGGATAATGTAGCTAAACCACTGCCCCATGAAAAGTAACCATTTGTGACCTAGATAAGAAGAACATATAAATTAAGTTATAAAATTATGCCTATAGTTGGTGTTAGAAGAATAATTCCAATTAAAATACATTTTCTCTTTAGAACACTGAAAGACGTTCAGTTCAAGGTAGAACACACAGTGGTGAAATTCTAATTTAGAGTTGTAGCTATTGAGAGGTGTAAATAAAGAAAAAAGAGTGTAAGTGAAAAGAGGTTCTTGGAATTAGTAATATTATAAAAAGGCTAAAAATTATAATTTTCTCTGAAAATTTGGGATTACTAGACCATTTTCATGTGAGCATTCTTAAAAAGCAATCATCCCAAATATTTTTCAAACTAACCCCAACTTTGATTACTTTCTCACTGCTGGACAATTCCCAGAATCCCGGTGATGCTAGGTATAGCACAAAAATAATGACAAATTATCCCAAAAAAATGACTGTTACCAATGAGGAAGGTTTTGTAATAAAGGAGTTCCCTGAACTGTGTGGATTTATCTCTATTCAGTGAAGTTAAAAGAAAGAATAAAAAGAAAGATAGGAATAACAGAAAGGAGATAACATATCTTGGTAGGATAAACCTCAACAACCAACAACAAATCTCAACAAAGATTCCAAGACTTGCAGTCATCCAGCAATCTATTTACCAGGCATGAAGTGGACTTGATAGTTTTAATAGTTACAAAAATGGGAAATGAAAGAGGTACAACAGAACTAAAGGATAAAAGTTGCTTGAAAAGATCAGGCTGCAATTTTCCATGTGGGTTTTCTCTAGCTTGTAAGACGTAAGACATTAAGTAATATCCATCATATGGATGTACATGAAATTAGCCCTGGAAGGAGGGTGGCATGGAAGGGTTGCATTACTGATTGAGTTACAAATATTTGCTGAGCACCCACTTTGTGTGAGGTGCTGTGTTCGTATTGATGTAGACTACAAAGAAGGTATAACATCTCCTCCTTCTTGCTTGGAAGTTGCAACCATCTGAGTAAATAAACCAGAAGCAAGTACAATACAAGACAGTACAGGATAACTAACAAATAGAAAGGACATTCAGACAGTAAGTGTAACAGAAAGAAAACCATCATGGTTCAAAAAGAAAACCTTTCATGTCTGAGATGGAGTTTAAAATTTTTTTGGAAGAGGAGGTCTTTAGCTAGTTTTGGAAGTTATACTGAATTTCAGTAAAGGCATTTGGGGCATAAAGAACTAGAGTACAAACAGGCACAAGATCAGAGAACTATGAAATATGTTGTGGGAAATAATGAATAGAGCTGGCTGGGTCAGAGGTTTAAGATACTGTGGCTAACTGACAAATGATGCACCGAGAAAGTAAACAGCCTGAGGATCTCTGTTTCTCTGAGGCTCCAAGAGCTGCAAATATAATGAGATTTGGAAGTAGGCCAGCATGGAACTGAGAAAGGCCCTCCCCAACAATCTTGTGTTTTCAGCGAACTGGGAGCAGAGCTTATCTGCACAGAGAGGAAGCCAAAGGGGACCTGGAAGGAGGTGAGAAGACAGTGTTGACAGCTGACAAGCTGTGGGAGGCTGAAGAAACTAATGCTGATGGGAGGTATATAAAGGGTCACCAGGAACTACGAAGGGGCAGCAGGGCAGGGAGACCATAAATGTGTGGCTCAGCTAACCAGTACCTTGTGTCACTTCCTCTACAGTGCTAACAGCCTGTTCTAGAAGTGTCAAAGGCATGAGGTTGGACTGCTTACGGAAGGTGTTGACGGACCGAAGGAAAAGGAAGGGGCTCAAGTTGCTGGACATCTCCATAAGGTTAAAAAGCAATGTTCGCGGGCAGCCCGGGTGGCTCAGTGGTTTAGTGCCGCCTTCAGCCCAGGGCGTGATCCTGGAGACCCGGGATCGAGTCCCATGTCAAGCTCCCTGCATGGAGTCTGCTTCTCCCTCTGCCTGTGTTTCTGCCTTTCTCTCTCTGTGTGTGTCTCTCATGCATAAATAAATTTTAAAAAATGTAAAGCAATGTTAGCAAAGCTGAGGCCCAAGAAAGCTGGAGCTAAGGCTTTGGGGTCAGTGACTGACCTACATGGTAGTGTTTAAGATTTTGGAGGAGCAGCAGTGTCAGGTGGTGCCAGGTGTGACACAGGCCAGGGTGTAGAAGTGGAGTGAGAGCAGAGTAAGAAGTTTCTGGGCTGGGATACTAGAGAGCTGTGCACTTGGAAGTTTAAACCACATCTGTGCATGGCAACAAGTAAGCTAGAGAGATGGACAGAGAAATGGGCGCCCAAAATCTTCAGCAATGGTGCAGAGTGATCGTGAGGTCCTTTGACAAAAGATGTGAGAAAGGTCGACAAAGCCAAAACCTCACAGGGCACGACAGTGGAAAAGATATGGTCTGAGAGCGGCAGGGAGAAGCCAGAAGAGTGCAGTGTCCCTACAGAGAAATAAAAGAGGGAATAATCTCCACTCAAGGGGGATGATAGAAGAGGGTTAAAGTTAATCTCTCCTGCTGCAGTCTGCACTTCCACTCTCTCCTGCCTTTTACAAAACAATCTCATGTCTCCTCCAGGGTTAAAATCCTAGGCTTTCCTAACTAGTTGTTTGACCTTGGAAAATCAGTTAACATACAATTCTTTGCAAAGATTCATAAAAGACTGAGTACAAAAATGATCCTCATGGCATGGTCTGTGATAGAGGGATGATGGAGGCAAAGCCAGCATCCATCTCTAGGGGATAAGGAAAATGCAGTGATGCATACTACAGAATACAATAATGTTGTAAGAAAGAGCAAACCATCCTAAAAACATTTCAGGAGACTGAGAGCACGTAGATGCTTATTACCTAATTTGTAAGAATATGAGTATGCTTAGGCACATATCTTGAACACATTAGAGCTGGTACTATAATGGTGGGGGAGGAGGTGGTGGGGAGCGGCACAGGAGTGAGGATTGGGGATAGGAGGAAAGAATGTATTAAAAGTAAAGGAAGGAAATGGACAGATGCAAGTTAACCTACTGCATGATCCATTTATATAAAATATCCAGAACAGATAAATCCATAAAGACAGAAAGCAGATCAGTGGTTGCCAGAGGCAAGGCAGAAGGGTAAATGGGGAGTGACTGCTTTATGGGTATGGGATTTCCTTTTGGGGCAATGAAAATATTTTGGAATGGGAGAGAGGCAGTGGTTGCACAATATTGTGAATGTACTAAATGCCACTGAATTGTTCACTTTAAAATAGTGAATTTTATGCTATGTCAATTTTACCCCAGTTAAATAATTTTTGAAAATTTAGAGGAAGGACATTATACAGACCATTGTCCATTTCCTCCTGCTGAAAGTAAGCAAAAAAAAAAAAAAAAAGTAAAAATGCTGAATAAAATGTAGTTTGTAAAGAAGTTCATTAAAGCAAGGAGTAAGGAAATACCAGGTCCAAATATAAAGAAAAAGACAAATTCAAAGCTGTAAGCCCTGAAGTACCTAAGCCTCTTTCTCACAAAGGGGATAAGAATAGCTAAGATATTTTAGGAAAAAAAAAAAAACCAATAACATACAAAAACTTGTCCTAAAACATATTAATGCTTATTAGAAAGTTATAATGGTCATAACAATGGGATTTGGGACACAGAAACAGAAAAATAAATAAAGGCCAGCAATCAGTTCAGACATATAAAGATCCCTGATGTGTTTATAAAGTTACACTGAATGCCAGAGGGGACGGTAATTTGGTATGTGGGATGAGGACAACCGAATGTCACATAAAAAATTAAATCAGAACTTACTGACTCACAACTAAATGTAATAAAATTACTACCACTAAATTTACTACTGCTAAATATCAACCGAAACTATTTGTTACTGATTTCTCTGCTACATCATATCCTTACTTTGTACCAGACACAAAAATGGATCACAGTTCGATTCAAGAACTAAAAGTGAAAGATGTAGCTTCAGAGATTTTAGGAGCTGATATAAATCATCTTCATGACCTCTGGTAGGAAAAGTTTTCTTAAAGGAGACAAAAAAAGCATCAGCCATAAGGAAAAGTTGTATAAACCAGACTACCCTAAATTAACAACTTCTGATAAGATAGAGCCAAGCTGTAAATGGAAGAAGAGTTCTGTAACATATAACTGCCCAAACAGTTAAAGTATAAAGTATAAAGAAGTAGCACCCACAGTTTTTTAAAGGGGGAGGGAACAAATAAGCTGGCAAGTCACAAACGGGGAGACCAAAACCCACATGGCCAAGGTATACATGAAAAGATCCACAACCTCATTAGGAATCAGAAAAGTGCAAATAAAAACCACAAAATACAATTGCACCTCCTCACATTATACACTTTGGCAAAATACTGGAAGCACTGGCGAAAATGTGGAGCAACTGGAACTCTCAACCACTGTTGGTGGAAGAGTAAACTGGCACAACTGCTTTGGGAAACAGTTCTCCATGAACTGGGAAAGTTGATGCACAGACCCTGTGACTTGGCAATTATTCACAATAACCCCAGATTGAAAACTAATCAAAAGCCCATCAAGAGTAGACCAGACAAAGAAATTTCGGCACATTCATACATTGAAATGCTACACAGCAATGAGAATGAAGGCAGTGTGGCTTCAAGTGACAATCTGGAATGAACTATACATACATAATGAGCAAAAGAAGCAAAATGCACACACACAGACGCACATATTTAAACTTCAAACAACTCAAATATGTTTTAAGGGAAGAAAGCATAGCAGGGGTCAAGAGGAAATGATGACTATAAAAGTCAGGGTGGCAACTGGTTCTTGGAGAGATATGAGAGAGAACAGAAAATATGTGTGTTGGGAAGGCCTTCAGAAGGAACTAGTGAAAAAAAAAAGGAACCAGTGGTTTTTTTTTTTTTTCTTGCTGGTTGCACAGGGGTTCACTTTTTCATTAAGTGAATATACATTTTACGTACTTCTCTGGAGGCATGTTCTATTTCACAATAAAAAGAAAGATTTAAAAAAGACAAATGAGTTATTACCAACTTGAAAATTTCCACCACAAATAAAAACTTAAAAGCTTGATGGTGGGCGTGACACTGTAGTGCCCATTGCTAAGCAGTTTTGTGGGGTTTTTTGTGTTTTGTTTTGTTTTTTTGTGTTTTTTTTTTGGCGGAGTTTTTTTTTTGGTACATGAAAGGTCAACTTTAGAAAAACAAATGATAGCTCCATTTTTTTTACATTCAAAATAAAAACAAATTTAGTAAGGCACATGGAAAAGATGTATTTTTAGACTCACTATATTGAATAGAAAATGTCAATAAAGAAACTGATCCTGTTTCTTTAGTCATGCATATATTACTTATTACCTGGGCATAAAAATAAGAAGCACAGAGGGCCCTTCCTAGTCTTTTGTTTCGTACTTTGTCATAGCCTAGTCCTCACACCCTACCCACACATTGTTAGGTAACTACTAGAACTATTTTTTTTCAATGATGCCCAGGTCTCTCTCTCTCTTTGTCCACCCACTCCGTCTCTCTCTATATAGATTTTTTTCTTTTCATTCACAGGTGACATATATTAGCTTTGAAATAACCATACTAAAATGGCATCCCCACCACAAGCTGGGCAAACCACAGCTCAGAGAGGCAAAGTAATTTGCCCAAAAGTCACATATCAAATCGATGGTAGAGGTTGGGCTAGCATTTGCTTATCCCATCCAATAACACAACATTTGTTCCAAATGCTAAGTGCCTATCATAAGACAAGAATTGTGTCAAGCAGTACAGACAGGGATTTAAATGTAGCCCTCGGCAATATTCTACTCTGAGAGATGAGGCTCCCTCACTCTTCGACGGGTCTAGGCAGCACAGGGAGTTGGACAAGCCCAGCAGGCAACACACTTTTCTAAAAGGGCTAATTTCCAGGACTCTGGCCGCACCAATGTCCAAAAGCCCTTGACTGCTCAAGGCATCTGTTCCTGCATAGCACTGACCCCTCTTTGGACCCACGATCAATCGTCAGCTGGTTATCCCCTGGTGGCCTGTTCTACCTAAGCACACTTGCCTTGGGAGAGCACAAAAAGCTGTTTGAAATGAGATCAAAGGCACTCCTGGGAAGCGAGGGGAACGCATGCAACACTGGCCTAAGCATCCCTTGGTCAAAGACAACTACTACCTAATTTATTTCCTTAAAACCTGGATTTATAATATCAGTGTTCTCTATAAATCAATCTGCTGGGTAGAGGAACATAAGAGTATGAACGGAAATACGCTGGAGACTAGCTGCTAACGCAGATTCAGAAGAAAGTCTCATACTCCAGTTATTAAAGTAGAGCTGCTGGAGCAAGAAACGTGGTCGGGAGGCCACGCAGAACTGGCAATTAAACTCATCGGAACACTTCTGGAAATGCTATGAGGACTGGTGAACACTGTAAGGAAACTCTAAAGACTCAGTTTTAGGACACTTTACAGAACTTTACCATAAAAGAGTAACATAAATGTTTCTATTCAGGCAACAATCCAGGAAGTAAAATAACCTTTATTGCAATGTCCTCTGTCTCTATGGGACGTAGACGCCGTGTTGATTGCTCATAGCTGTCCAGGTGATATCTTCCAGGCTGCTTCCTGTTTATAGTTTTCGGCTGCTGCATTCCAAATGGAAAAAAACACAAGTTGAAACTTTATATTTAAAAAAAAAAAAAAAAGGACATTTTACTGAACATTAACTCATATTGCTACTTCTCCTTTTGAATTCCAAGAAAAAGAAAGAAGTAAAGTGAATGTGATATTTTAATTCTTTCAATGGCCTCTCCAAAAAAAAAAAAAAGGCAAACAATAACAAAAAGCATTAAGCTATCGTTTTAAACCTAATTCACAAGGTTTTTCATAAAAATGAAAATACGAAGATGTGATACTTGCAACAGATGGAATTTAAAGTGCGAGTCCCAAACTAGGTTTTGGATACTCCTTCTCCAGCTCTACAGATAAATACACCCAGGCAGTAAAATACTGCATGTGTCAAAAGGCAAGCAGACTGACTCAGGTGAAACTAGAATCTACTTGTGAGGCCATCTGGGCTTGTAAATGCTCCAACAGTACATTTTTGATCACTCTTTGAATCATGAGGATTTTGAGTCTCATACACTCATAATTCACATCGAGCTACATACACATCACCCAAGCATCCACTGTGGAGCGAAAAAAAAAGCATAATGATCTCAGATTTTTTTGGCTCAAATATGTTTGTATATTGTTTCATAAGTATATAAACATTATATAATGCTGATGTAAGTATAATAGAATGATCCAGTCTTTCTCAAATGTTATAGCATTGTTCCTGGTCAAAGGACTAAAGCATTTATTATAAAGAGGATGCCAGCTGAGGTTAGACAGTTTTCCCATCTTAAAAGGAACTTAGGTTAGGTCAAAGAATAGAAATTTGTTATTATCTAAATTTAACTTCAATGTCATGTAGATAGAGACAAATGACTAAAGAGAAGGTAGAAAATTCAGCTCTGGAAACCTCTAACTTAGAAAAACTTATAAGCTCAAAATTTGTGCCAGGAGTCTAGTGAACACGTATATCAACAAAAATAATTATCTATCTTACTAAATACCTTAAAAGTTTTATGAAGGCTAAATAATAATATACTTTAAAACTGTTAAATTACCTATAAAAGCAAAGTATTCTAGAATTGTGAAACTTTCTTTTTTGGCCTAGAATTGCAGGTTTAGCTTTTTGAAAAATCCACTGAATTCTACTATGGGAATTAGAGATGTCCTCAAATAATGGGCAATTTAATCCAAACAAGATACTGGCTCTTCCAATTTCCATCAACTGTCATATCAACAGAACATCAAATGATCAAGTAGTACATTGCTAGGCTACGTGCAAATAAATAGAGATTAAAAAGGTACTGAGAAAAACTAACAGTGCTTTTGTCACGTAGAAAATACCAAATTCATTCTAACTTAAAAAAAAATAGAGAGATTGTTCTTGAAATTTTATTTTAGTTCTGTTATTCTTTTCACAATCTTACAGATGACCCCGGAAGTATGTTGCGTGAGATGTAAAAAGCCAGTATCTTTCTCAGGAGACAGGTCTATGCCTTTACGTAAATCGACTTCTTCTAGAGTCTTTAGTTCTATAGTAGTATTGCCCCAGAGGTCCAAAAGGAATGACGTCATGTTCTTCACAAAACTAAGGAGAGGGTGGGAGGAGGAGATGTGTTGACAGAGATTTGAGTCGGAGTTCCACAGATGTAATTTGAAGAGACTTTGGCTCTAGAATGTCACTAATTCTCCATGGAGATTCTACAGCCAAAACCACTTAACTCTAAGCTTTTACAGAATACATAGCATCTTAAGCTCTCAAGAAGAAGTTTCCATTAGTGTTATTTTCAAACACACAGCTTTTTTCACTCCATTTTAAAAAGTTTGTCGTTTGTGGTTTGGCCCATCAGCAGTGATGAATGACCCTGAAAGACATCAGAAGTCCAGTCTGGTTTCAATAACCCTGAAGATATTGAATACATTTGAAGGGGATTCTTTTTTCCTTCCAAAAACCTTTTCTCAGTTCAATTTTTCATCTATCCCTCATCTCATACAAAAAGTTCTTTAGATTTCCCTAACTCCATAAACTTGACCTCCTACATCCTCATTCTTGAGGTCATCCACTCTGCTCATCCCCACATCTCTGAAAGATGATCTAATAAGTTCTTTGGTAATCTCCTATAATCCAAAGGATGACAACAGTGGTTCTAATCAACTTGACTTTCCTGCTGCCTCAAAGTGTAGACACTCTATAATGTGTTCCTGTCTTGCTGTCTATGTCCACACAATAGCAAACAAGCATTCTGAGGCATGGTTACCCCAGTGTAAACAGGACTAGGTGGTAGTTCATTCTCAGACAAAATCACACTTGCTCAATAAAACAACATAACAGAGAGTAAAGTAAAACTCCAGAAAAGCAGTAGAAGACAGCAAGTCTAAATATAGATGAGTGCTCATCTCAACTATTTTTAGCAGTTTTAAACATGATGTAAAGAAAAATTTAATATAGATTGACTTTCTGGTAAAAAGACTTTCCAAGCCTCAATTAATTCCAGCCAGAAGATTGCATGTGTAATTTTGTTTGGTTACAAAAATAGTAAATATATTCATATTTTTGTCTAATAGTAACATGAATAACTAATATCAATTTTAACATGACTCATTTTAGAATAACATCTTTCTATTTTATTGTTATGAAATGTACATATTAATTTTAAAGACTTTCTTCAGAATTTTTCAGACACATCTTTCAAGAAAGTGATGTGAACCAGTCTCATCGATTTAAATATCTAATGGCTAATGACTCTTACAATTTACATCTCCAATGCTGACTTCTCTTAGATGTCAATGAATATCTCAAAATTATCATGTGCAGATATTCCCCTTGATCCCACCTCAACACCAATCTACTCACTTCTCAGCCTCCCTATCCATCCTATCAGCAGGTCTTTATCAACTCAATCTTTAAAAAAAATACGCTGAATTTGATCACTTTCTCACAATGTCCACTGCAACTGCCACAAAAAAAAACCTAATTCTAACCATCATCATTTCTTGCCTATGTTATTGTAATAATTTTCTTACAGATCTATCTGTTCTACTCTTGTTCCCATTGATTACTGGCAACCCAGTAGCCAAAGTGATCTTTTAAATCACTGATACATATTTTAAATCACTGATCTTTTATTTTTTCAAAAGATTTTATTCATCCATTTGAGAGAGACAGAAAGAATAGAGGACAGAGAGAGCACGAGCAGGGCGGGGAGGGGTAAAGAGAGAGGGAGAAGCAGACTTCCCACTAAGCAGGAAGCCCAACTCGAGGTTCAATCCCAGGCCCCAGGATCACAACCTGAGGCAAAGGCAGAGGCTCAACCGACTGAGCCACCCATATGCCCCAATCACTTATCTTTTAAGACCTTTATATATATACATATATATACACACACACACATACATACATATATATCAGGGTTTAAATCCCTCCTATGGTTTTCTATTGCATGTGAATACAATCCAGACCCTCCATCCTTGTTCTTATCTTATCTCTCCATTTCTCACCAGGCTTCAACCAAAGTGTCTCTCTGTTCCTTGAACACACCAAATTCATTCCCACCTCAAAGTCTTTGCATCAACTGGCTCTCTGCCTGAAATGTTTTCTTCCCCAGATCTTTGCTAAATATACCAAGCAAGTATGTGCTCTTCATTCAGGTCTCAGCCCAAATGACAGCTCTTCAGAAGGGGCCTTTCTGGGAAATGATCACCTGGCTTCCAGCATCTCAGTCACTCTCTCAGACCCCATTTTATTTTCTTCCCAAAGTTAAATTATCTCACTTTTTAAACTTTTTTATCATCTGACGTCTTCCTTTAAGAAAGCTAACTGTGACAAAAGGAGCTTATTTTCCTTCTTTATAGCTATGTCTCTAAGGTACAGGGTAGCCAGTAAGTCTAGAAACATAGGCAAATATATGGTACATGTCATATTACACATAATATAAGACAAAGTAATATTGAACATGTTTCCAGGCTGTATGTAGATACTGAGTAAATATTATGTAATGGATGAATAAACTGGTTCAGGAGTTAACAAGACTCGGTTTTTAATTCTGGCTCTGCTGCTTACTAATTTTGACTTTATTCAAGCCACACAATACAGAAACTCAATGTTCAGTTGGAAAATAAAAATAAGGTAATACTAAGTGAGTCAAAAGATGTAATGCTTTAAAAGCACTTTTTAAACTAAAAAGTATAATATAGCTAAAAAGTATTGAAAGAATATGATGTGGGAATTATTAAGCTTTTATTTAGTAGTATTTTTTTTTATTTAGTAGTATTTTTATATAAAGTTTGGGGAAGACAATCTTTTAATTATTTTTTCAATTGAACATGTGCTCAAAGAATTGGGATAATTCTTTGATGATTTCTAATGACAAGCCTTATACATTTGTTGATAAATTTTAGACTATTGAAGTTTGTTGTAGAAACAGGTGGCAATTTTTCTTGACATAGGTTAAAAGTAAAGCTTATAATTTCTTTTAATGGCCCTCATATAAAATCATCCAATTTTGGGACTGTTGTCTAGTCACAGCTTCAATAATAAGAAAAAGCACTTACCACTCCAGTGTGTTTCTTACAGGACTCAAAAGGAAGAGAACCTTCACCAGTTCGCCAGCTATCCTCACCAATCTCATCACTCAAGAGAAACTCATTTAACTTTTGTACACTGCAAAAACCAGCCAAACAAACACAAAAAAGGGGTTAAAAATAAAACCACCAACAATGAAGCTCTACCAAAATAAACAAGCATTTCCCTCACTCATTACCATGTTGAGCAAGCCACCTCCGAGTGGCCTTCCTTTCTGAAGACCAACTGGGAATTCAGCTTCAGTTCGGAGTAACAAGCATCCTAACTAAATTGCCCAAAAATGATGGGCTCCCAGGACCTGGGACTTTCAGTTCTAAAAGTAGAAAGGTCTCATGAAAACCAGAAACAATTTGTCACCCTTTGAATGCAGCCAAATTTTTTTTGCACTTTTTTTTTTTTTAACAGATATGTTTCTTGTCAAAGACAGAGTTGAGGAACTTAAAACAGAATGGTCTAAAATAATAATGCCAATTATTCTAATTTTACAAACAAGGGGAAACAAGTTATAGAGAACCTAATAGCCTGCTTAAAATCATTTAGCATATAGAGGCTCCTGGGTGGTTCAGTGGTTGAGTGTCTGCCTTTGGCTCAAGGCGTGATCCTGGACTCCTGGGATGGAGTCCTGCTAGGGAGCCTGCTTTTAAACCCTCTGCCTATGTTTCTGCCTCTCTCTGTGTCTCTCATGAATAAATAAATAAAATCTCTCTCTAAAAAAAAAAGAAAAGTCAAACTTAAAAAAAAAAAGCATTTAGCATATAACACAGATCTGGGGCCCATGACCATTCTGTTATCTTGCTTAAGCACTATACACTACACATATTTTCTGAACCTAGAAAGAAGACAGGCCTCTGCTCAGTGTTGGCCAAGGACCAATAGCATCAGCATCACTAAGAGCTTACCAGAGACAATCAGGCCCCACCCAGAAGCTACTAAATCAAAATACTGATTTTCACAAGATCCAGAAATGCTTCATAAGCACATCACAGTTTGAGAAGCCCGGCTCTAGAACAGTGGTTTACAAACATTCTTTATTATGGTCTCCTTGGGCAGGGTATAAGACTCCTTGTTCTAACTACGCCTCCCCTTCTTACTTTTTCAAGCTAGTGTTACAGAATCAGGAGCAAAGAGAAAGAACCAAAGAAACAACAACATGATTTGAAAACATGCTCCTATAAATAAAATAATATGCTAAAGAAAGTTCTGCGAAGTTTGAAGAAGTTGAAGTTAAAAGAAATGCTCCTTTTAGTGTGCTAGGATGCTGAAAGTGAACAAACTAATTTGGCATATGCAGTATCAACCACAGGGGAAATATTGCCTTTGGTAGGAAACTGAAAAATTAAGATTTGAAACAAAAAAATTATTATATTTTTTCACTTGATCTTGCAGTCAAGTTAAGTGCTTCCAAATAGGTCTGCAAAGCTTGTTGTCTCTGTGTGTATATGTATGTGGCAGACTAATAAAATAGAGAAAAGTAAATTTAACTGTCTTTTGCCTACCATCTTTAAGGCCGATGGCCTCACATGCCATAGAAACTGCTTCTTTTCACTGGAAACATAAAGGTGAATAAATTCTTCACGGCATTATTATACATAATGCTAATAAGCCAGGCACAATAAAATAAAATAAACGCTTACAAATAGTGTCTGATTCTACCTATATGAGGTACCTAGAATAGTCAAATTCGTAAAAATTTGAAAGTCATTGGTGGTTTCCAGGGGCTGGGAGAAGAGGCAAATATTGTTACTGTTTAATGAAAACAGATTCTAATTTGGGGAGATGAAGAAGTTCCAGAATGGATTGTGGTGATGGCTGCAAAGCAATGTGTACGTACTTAAAGTGACCGAACTATACACATAAAATGGTTTAAATGGTAAATTTTATGTTATGTATATTTTACTATTTAAAAAAGAATTTCAGATACCTCAACAACAACAAAAAGATGAGCTTCAGTTTGTGTACTCTTTTTGAGTCTTGGTCAGCAAATATTGGCCATATGAATTGGAAAGCCAGTATTAGAAATGCCTTATGAAATGCCAGTTTATTTCTCTTAAATGACAGTTATCTCTTCTTCGCTTTGTAAATTGAGGTATAATTGACATGTATTTGTTTCAGGTGTACAACATAATGATTCAATATTTGTATAAATTGCAATCTGATTGGCACAATAAGTCTAGTTAACATTGTCGTCATACATAGTTACAGTTTTTTTCTTGTGTTAAGAATGTATAAGATCTACCTCAAAAGTAGTAGTAAAAGATCTTCTTTACCTTTATAGATTTTAGTTGTCATTCTGTTCTTATTATTTTGAAGAGTGGATTTTAAGGAGCACAGCTTTGCCGTTCCAAAAAATACCTTTTAAACAATCTCATACTAGGTCTTTGCACACAAAGGGAAGTCCAGGGGTCAGACTCATTTGCCTTTGTAACTCTATGTCTAGCTGCTCCTGGCACATATTACTCAATGAATGTTTGCTGAATAAATCAAAGAAGGAATAAACCAATGACTCAGACATTTAAGTAAAGTCAGTTGATTCAATTCTCCATTTCACTTTTCTAGTACACACACAAATCTTACTGAAGCTTTTATGGAATTAATGAGTCCCATTCTTACTAAGCATCAGGAAGTAACGGTCTCTGAGTGTAACTGGGGCATAGAGAGAACTTTCTTTCCTCTCTATAACATTCCACTCTGGAACTCTCTAATTACAAGAAATATTGGAGGACCCTAAGATGAAGACTTCTCTGAACCTCCTCCTCCTTTCCCCTCCCCTGCCCTCATCATTCTAGGCTTTCTGACTGAGGGTCCCTGGAACTGCTATCTTGTCATTTTTGATACCTCCATTACATTTTGATACTCTCCCATTACACAATGAATTCCTTAAGAGCAAAGATTTTCATCTTCAGAATCTAGCCCAATGCCAAAAATACAACATAGTAATTTCTCAAGGAATGTCTGGTGAATGAATAAATGGGTAATACAAAAAGCATTTCCTATGCATATGAGGTCCTTTCAGAAATCACTGAGGCAAAGCAATTATGGAAAATGCATGAATCCTGACCAAGGGTGAAGTAATTTCTACCATGCTGCCAGGGTTATATATTTAAAATCCAAATCTGTTTATGCAGCATTCCTCTCCTTAAAATAACAAATGGCACCCCTTTGCCTCCGGCACCCTTAGCATCATTTCCAGACTGCTCAGGATTTTACTCTCTAGCTTCATCCTCTTCCACTTTCCACATCAGAACCTGTCACCAATTACACTCAACTACGTTGAGTCCCCTAAAAATACCAAGATCTCTCACCTACTTACTCATCCCCCCCCCCACCGAAAACATTGCTCTCTCAGCTTGAACATGTTTTCCCTTTTTCTTCAACTGAGTCCTACCATTTCTTAAGATCTTATGAAGGAGCCACTAAGTCTTTTAAATCTTCACTGACCAGACTGTCTGCCTTCTCACTCGGTGAACTTCAGTGACCCTCATAGATGGGCCCTGGCATTCTGTGTAGAGCTTAAATAGCATAACACACCATATTGTACTTAGTTTCCCTTCCTGGTCTCGCCAACTAGATTGTAGGTTCCCTGCATACTTCACTCTATCTTTCATCTCTGCAATTCCTAATACCTAGTAATGTACTTAAAGTATTAACAAGTGCATGCAGACCCACCGAAGATATCTCTCTGAAGCACAGAAGGTAGATTAATAAAATGGAGGTACAATAATAAAATGGATATTGGTAAAGTACCTAAAACATTTAGGCAATGTGCTAGGCACTGTTCTATACTATCTCATTTAATTGTCTCAATCGCCATAAGCAGGAACTACTGTGCTCACTTAAGTGAAGAACCCAAGCTACAGAGACACAAAATGAAGTGCTTGAGGTTGAACAATGAGTACTCTGTGGCAGTACTAGGTTTGACAGCAGGTGCATTGAATACCAACTCCTAAGCCTGCCTCCACCATACTTCTAGGTCAGTATTTTACCAATTTCTCATGTGTTTAAATAATTCATACCAGTATTTAAGGTTTTAGCTACACACGTTATTTTTTCACCTTTCAAGTTTCATTTTGGGTATTTAGATAAGGTTTGAGTACCTTGGACAGGTGCTATTACATTAATCAGGAATAAGTGACTTTGTTGCTGGCAATTATGTTCTTTTCTTGTAGGAACTATAACATCTTTGTAATCAGGGACCAGGCTGAAGTATGCATGCTCTATGATAAATATCAGTAACAATTTATTTGATCAAAGGTAACTGTAGTGGACTAGCCAAGCATACATTCCTTTGGGAGGTACATGAGAAAAGGATACAAAGTTATTTTCCAATAAAGCAAGGGATTGGTTTTACACATTTTTCTCTTGGCAAGTAATATCTTTGGACATAGATATTGTATTATACATCAAATCCCAGCAACCTTAGCTGAAATTATTTATAAAGGACACAGCATATCAAATTATATTCTCCTCCAGAAAAGCAAAAATGCATAAATTATTTCCTTCCAAATAAAGCAAAGTGGAAAAGGGGGGCAAGCATCCCCCCAAAATCACTCTTTTTCAAGAATTTTAATATTTTACAAACTAGTGACTTTTCCTGCTTTTCCTCATTTCGTGACTCTGCTTTTGCAAGTGTAGACTGGAATACAATACCATAAAGTGTCCAGAAAACTCAACCAGAGTAGGGTGTGAGGTTGTAAAGAGAAAACCTGAATTGTATCTGCCCCCTTCTTCTATGTTATTACTTTTTCATGAGGTTCTGCCCATTGTGCACCCTGAAGACCACTTTGGCTAGCAAACTAAACGTTTTTAAAAGAACGTAGAGAATTTTCACATAGGAAAGAATTTTACACAGCACGGAATTTTACTACAGTAGAGGAGTTTGTAAGTTCTTCCAGGTATGTATAACATAGGTTTGGGAATATGTTGCACCGCCTTCTAACCCACCAAATCTCTGATGCATTGGAGAGTGAGGCAAAGAATTTATACTTCCACAGTCCTGAAGAAAAGGTTTCAAAATCAGCTCACCAAAGTCTCCGATTATAAACAGGCTGCTCAGCTCATCATGGGCCAATTGGCATCAAAGACTGGTCACGGGTTCCCAGGCACAGAAAAGAATGCCAAACCCAGTCAATACTGGGAAAAAGCTCATTTGGGTTCCCAGAACCAGCACACAGTGGGAGAAAGGCCTGGCTCCTCTGTTGCATCTCTGTAGGACCCACAAATCAACTACTGAGACTCATTTTAGAGAAGTAAGTTTTTATAAGCTAATTGTATTAGGCATATGGCTTGGGAAATCTGGAACTGAGCCCTGAAAACAGACTGGTCTTTATCAAACTGGCAAACGCCTTTCCCTGGGACATAAGGAAGAAGGAGTGCTATGCATAAATATACAGTGAATATTGCCCACTCTCAATTTTACCGGCATTTACTGCAGCAGGAGTGTATACTATGGAGTGGGAGGGCACTCCTAGGTTTTTTGGTGTTTTTTTTTTCTGTTTTCTCCCCCCCAAATAAACTCTTTAAGTCCTTTTGATGCTTGGTAACCTCCTGATTTAAGAGAAGTTACCTGTTATAACTTAACAACTTTTTTTATCCCCACTTGTGGTACAAAGTCAAATTCCAATTAAAAATGAAACCATGGAAGGGACAGCTATTAAATGGAGAAAATGAAACTAAGGACCAAAATAGCAGACTTTGGCCATTCATCAATTTTATTGTTTGAAATAGCTTCCCCTCCAGAGCACTGCCTAATTTGGAAATGGTGCTACGAAAATCAGTCAGTGTTCTGTACAACTGTTTCAGAGGCAAAACGGCACTGAAATAATTTTGTGATACTATTGTGACCCATCAGAACTTCAGTTTATAATAAGACAATGCATGTGCATCTTACTGTCATCTGGGTTTGAACCATCATTAAACAAACATAAATTACTCTCCCGAACTGAAGATTCTGGTATTTTAACTGCCAAATACTAGCTTTCTTTGTAATATGTCACCATTGGGAAAATTGTCTCATTTTAAAAGACTTTACAAGAAAAAAAATCAATTAGTTTAAAAAAAAAAAAGCCTTTACAAGAAATGGGAAATACTGCTATCAGTGGCAATGCCAGGCTTCATATACTTAAGGCCTCTGTTTTCCAATTTTCCTTAGTATTGTTAACATCTTGACATTTCTTTCAAAGGCCAAGTGTGATAATGACTGTTTATGAAACGAAAATGCTGAGATCTTATGAAGTTTATCAGATCTTCTACCATAAGCAAAATACTACTTGAAGACTTCCTTGTTTATAACAAAGTATCAGACACAGTAGACTGTGGTGTGTACAGCATTATACAATATAGTATAACCAAGTTTGGTAGCCTACTTATTTATATAGCACAAGAAAAATGGTGGGAAAATGGTCATTATTATATATCTATTTTTATTGTTGTGCATTGTAGGAAACTGTAAGTTTGAGACAAAGTATACACTGGTTAAAAAAAATGAGAGAAGCATATTTAAAATGAGCAAAGTGTGGAGGGGTTTTGCAAAGCCTTTCCAATTAGAAGAAACCATGAGACTTAGGTTTTTTCCAGATTAAATTAAAATTAAAACAGTGAATATTTGTTGATGGGAACACTGTCCATCACTGTAACTGCAAATATAAATGGACACAATTTTACTGGAAGATATTATGGCCATTTTCACTTTAAAGATCTTAAAAATGGCAGTGCCTGTTGGCTCAGTCAGTTAAGTGTCCAACTTTTGGTTTTGGCTCAGGTTGTGATCTTGCCATCATGGGATTAAGCTCTGCATATGGCTCTGTGCTCAGTGCAGAGTCTGCTTCAGATTCTCTCTCCCTCTCCCTCCTGCTTACTTTCTCTCTCTCTCAAATAAATAAGAAATTTTTAAACATATTACAAATGTCTACACTTTTTGACCTACCACTCATGAAAAGCAACACAGCAATATTCATTAAGGACCTTAAAAATGTGCATACTGTTCACACCATTGAACACCAAAACCCCCCAAATAATCTAATTACAAATGGGAAGAAGACATGAATAGACATTTCACCAAAGATGACCTACAGATGGCTAACAGACACATGAAAAGATGCTCAACATCACTCACCATCAAGGAAATGCAAATCAAAACTATAATGCAATATCACCTCACACTATCAAAATGGCTAAAATAAAAAACACAAGAAACAACAAGCATTGGCAAGGAAGTGGAGAAAAAGGAATCTTTATACATGGCTAGTGGGAATGCAATCTGATGTAGCAACTGTGGAAGACAGTATGAAGGTTCCCCCCAAAAATTAAAAATAGAACTACCCTACAATCCAGTAATACCACTACTGGGCATTTATGCATAGAATGCAAAAACACTTATTCAAAAGGATATATGAGCCCCTATGTTTATTGCAGCATTATTTACAATAACAAAATGATGGAAACAGCCCAAGTATTCGACAATAGATGAATGGATTAAAAAGATGTGCCATATATATGTATATACATATATAAACATATATACATATACACACAATAGAGTAGTACTCAGTCATAGAAAAGAATGAAATCTTGCCATCTGCAACAACATGGTTGGAGCTAGAGAATATAATGCTAAGTGAAATAAGTCAGTCAGAGAAAGATGAATCCTATATAATTTCATTCATATGTGGAATTTGAGAAACAAAACAAATGAACAAAGGGAAAAAAAGAGACAAACCAAGAGACAGACTCTTAAATATAGAGAACAAGGGGCAAGACGGCAGAAGGGTAGGGGTCCTCAACTCACCTGGTTCCACCAACTTACCTAGATAACTTTCAAAACATACTGAACACCTATGAATTTGAACTGAGATTTAAAGAGAAAACAGCTGGAATGCTACAGAGAGAAAAGTTTTCACTTCTAACAAGGTAGGAAGGTGAAAAAAAAAAAAAAGAATAAAGTGGGGGAGGGGAACCATGAGAAGCCAGGCTAAAGCAGAGTCAAGAAAGCCTCTGCGGCAAGAAAACCCAGCCTTGGAGAAGCAGGAACTTTAAAAATCTGTGCTGGAGTTTTCCCTGATGGAAAAATGCTTAGCAGGGAAATTGGGCAGAATCACAGGAGAGGCAGTGAAGCCTCAAGATTCCTGGGGTCACTATAGGAGAAGGGGCGCCTGGGGGAAAGCTTATCACAAACTGTGCTAAAGAGCTGGAGCACCACAGCCCTCCAGGGCATTTGGGAGAAGCCAGTTGGTTAGGCGGGCCAGCTCCTTTTGGGAAAGGTAGTTCCTGGGATCACGGGTCCAGCAGCACAGGGCCCCAGATTCCAGGGTGCCCAAGTGGACAAAGCTGGTGATCCTGTGTTCCCCCTGGGACAGGCGGAAGAGGGGAGCACACAGGAAAGCAAGAACACACCTGTAGCTGGGTGCCCCACAAGCTGTGCAGATCAGTGCACCCATGTCTGCCCCCAGGAGCATCTAGGCTGACTGGGAGACTGCAGTTAGTTACTGCAGGGAGCTGACTCCAAAGCTGGAAATCTGGCTGCCACGATTGTTGTTTTTCCTCTTTGTTTCATCTTGTGCTGGGAGAGGCAGGGCTGCCAGAGAACAAAGGCTTCACAGGATAAAAAGCTCACACTGAGCCCAGCACCTGGCAGGGGGTGCGGTATCTCTCCCAGGTACACACACCTGAGAATCAGCACAGCAGGCCTCTCCCCCAGAAGACCAGCTGGAAGAACAAGGGAAGAGCAAGTTTACTGACCAAGCAGTACTGGAAAGCTCCAGGACTGAGGGAAAATAGTATATAGAACCAGAGGCTCCTTTTTTTCTCCCCCATTATGACTTGTTTTTATAAGACACTAAAAACTTCCAATGCTTTTTCTTTTTTCCCACCTTAACTACAATATTTTACCAGCTCCTCATTTTTAAGTTTTTTCCTTTTTGACTCATATTTCTACAATTACATGTCTTAGATATATTTTTCACTTCTGGATTCCCTTCAGTGTATTTCATTTAATTTTGGTAGATATACGAGATATGGATTTTGTTTTTTGTTTTTGTCTTCTTCTGCCTCGTTTTGTTTTACAATGGTGGAAGTTATACCTTCTGAAACATGACCAACATACACCCAGAACCAAGTGGAACACCATGTTGGTTCATTCTGGAAGATGATATTCTCTCTTCCTTCCCATTCTGCTCCCCTTTTTTTTATCTTGTTTATGTTCTGGTGGTCAATGTTGGGGCTTTCTAGAAGTATTACTGGTTTATATAAATTTGGGATTGAGCATCTTATAACATAAGGAACAAAATACTCTCAGAAACAAGAGGATCACCCTCTAGGATCCCTCAGGTAGACTGTATTTTCTCTCCACTATCCCTTCCTCACCACCATCATCCCCCCCCTTTTTTTCTCTTTTTCCTCTTTACTTTCTTTCATTTTTCTTTTTTCTTCTTCTTTGCTTTTAGTTTTTGGCTTTTTATTTTGTTTTAAAATTTGTTTTTCACTTTAGTGGTCCTTTTATTTTGTTCTGTTCTTCTTTTTCTTTTATTTTCTGGTCTCTGACCTCTTTGGAACTATCTACAGTGTATTTTACTCAGGTCGTGGTTGATATTTTTGACTCAGCCCGCTTATACGGCCACTCTGCACTGGACAAAATGACTACAAGGAAGAATTCACCACAAAAGAAAGAACTGGAAACAGTACTCTCTGCCACAGAGTTACAGAATTTGGATTTCAATACAATGTCGAAATTCAATTCAGAGGTACAATTATAAAGCTACTAGTGGCTCTGGAAAAAAAAAGCATAAAAGACTCCAGAGACTTTGTTACTGCAGAATTGAGATCTAATCAGGCCAAAATTAAAAATATATTAAATGAGATGCAATCCAAACTGGATGTTCTAACTGCTAAGGTTAATGAGGTGGAAGAGAGAGTGAGTGACAGAGAAGACAACTTGATGGTAAGGAAGGAAGCTGAGGGAAAAAGAGGAAAACAATTAACAGTCCATGAGGAAAGGCTCAGGGAAATAAATCAGCTTGAAAAGGAAGAATATACATCTAATTGGGATTCCAGAAGAGGCTGAGAGAGACAGAGGACCACAAAATATATTTGAACAAATCATAGCTGAGAACTCCCCAAATCTGGGTAAGGAAACAGGCATTCAGATCCAAGAGATAGAGAAGACACCCCAAAAAATCAATAAAAACCATTAAATACCTTGACATTTAAGTGAAACTTGCAAATTTCAAAGATAAAGAGAAAATTCTTAAAGCAGCACTAGACAAGAGATTCTTAACTTATATGGGGAGAAATATCAGATTAACAGCAGAACTCTCCGCAGAGACCTGGCAGGTCAGAAAGGGCTGGCAGGATATATACAGGGTACTAAATGAGAAGAACAGGCAGCCAAGAATACTTTATCCAGCAAGGCTCTCATTCAGAATAGGAGAGATAAAGAGCTTCTAGGATAGGCAGAAACTGAAAGAATATGTGACCACCAAACAAGCTCTGCAAAAAATATGAAGGGGGACCCTGTAAAAGAAAGAGGGAACCCAAAGAAACAATCCACAAAAACAGGGACTGAGTAGGTAATATGATGACAATATATTCATCTCTTTCTATTGTTACTCTGAACATGAGTGGGCTAAATGAATCCATCAAAAGACAGAAGGCATCGGACTGGATAAAAAAGCAAGACTCATCTATATGCTGTTGAAAAGAGACTCATTTTAGACCTAAGGACACCTCCAGCTTAAAAATGAAGGGATGGAGAACCATTTACCATTCAAATGGTCCTTAAAAGAAAGCTGGGGTAGCAATACTCATATAAGATAAATTAAAGTTTATACCAAAGACTACAGTAAGAGATAAAGAGGGACACTATATCATACTTAAAGGGTCTATCCAACAAAAGACCTAAAAATCATGAATATTTATGCCCCTAATGTGGGAGCTGCAAAGCATATCAATCAATTAATAACCAAAGAGATATTTAGATAATACACTAATAATAGGAGACTTCAACACGGCACTTTCAGCAAACGACAGATTTTCTAAGCACAACATCTCCAAAGAAACAGGAGCTTTAAATGATACACTGGACCAGATGGATCTCACAGATATATACAGAACTTTGCATCTGAACACAACTGAATACACATTCTTCTCAGGTGCATATGGAACTTTCTCCAGAATAGACTACATACTGGGTCACAAATCAGGACAATACCAAAAGATTGGGATTGTTCCCTGCATATTTTCAGATCACAATGCTTTGAAACTAGAACTCAATCACAAGAAAAAATTTGGAAGAAACTCAAACACATGAGGGTTAAATAGCATTCAACTAACAGATGAGTGAGTCAACCAGGAAATTAGAGAAGAATTAAAAAGATTCATGGAAACTAATGAAAATGAAGATAGAACCATTCAAAATCTCTGGGATACAGCAAAAATGGTCCTAAGAGAGAAATACATCACAATACAAGCCTCCTTCAAAAACACTGGAAAAAACTCGAATACACAAGCTAACTTCGCACCTAAAGGAACTGGAGAAAGAATGACAAGTAAAACCTACACCAAGAAGAAGAGAGATAATAAAGATTTGAGTACAAGTCAATGAAATAGAGACTAGAAGAACTGTAGAACAGATCAACAAAATCAGTAGTTGATTCTTTGAAAGAATTAATAAGATAGATAAATCCCTAGCCAGCGTTATTAAAAAGAAAAGGGAAAAGACTCTAATAAAATCACAAATGAAAGAGGAGGGATCACAACCAATACCAAGGAAATACAAACGATTTTAAAAACGTATTATGAACAGCTATATGCCAACAAATTAGGCAATCTAGAAGAAATGGATGCATTTCTGGAAAACCACAGATTACCAAAGCTATAACAAGAAGAAACAGAAAGCCTGAACAGGCCAATAACCAGGGAGGAAATTGAAGCAGTCATCAAAAACCTCCTAAGACACAAAAGTCCAGGACCAGATGGCTTCTCAAGGGAATTCTATCAAATGTTTAAAGAAGAAATAATACCTATTCTACTAAAGCTGTTTCAATGGATAGAAAGGGTGGGAATTCTTTCAAAGTAGTTTTATGAGGCTAGCATTACCTTGATTCCAAAACCAGGGAAAGACCCCACCAAAAAAGAGAATTATAGACCAATATCCCTGATGAACACAGATGCAAAAATTCTCAACAAGGTACTAGCCAATAGGATCCAACAATACATTAAGAAGATTATTCACCATGACCAAGTGGGATTTATCCCCACCTCCCACCCCCCGGGAAGTAAGTGGTTCAACACTTGTAAAACAATCAGCGGGATGGATCATATCAACAAGAGAAAAGACAAGAACCATATGATCCTCTCAATAGATGCAGAGACAACATTTGACAAAATATAGCATCCATTCCTGATCAAAACTCTTCAAAGTGTAGGGATAGAAGGAACATTCCTCAGCATCTTAAAAGCCATGTATGAAAAGCCCACAGCAAATATCATTCTCAATAGGGAAACACTGGGAGCCTTTCCCCTAAGATCAGGAACATGACAGGGATGTCCACTCTCACCACTGCTATTCAACATAGTACTAGAAGTCCTAGCCTCAGCAATCAGGCAACAAAAAGAAATAAAAGGCATTCAAATTGGCAAAGAAGTCAAACTCTCCCTCTTCGCAGGTAAGATGATACTATATATAGAAAACCCAAAAGACTCCACCCCAAGATTGCTAGAACTCATACAGCAATTCGGCAATGTGGCAGGATACAAAATCAATGCCCAAAAATCAGTGGCATTTCTATACACTAACAATGAGACTGAAGAAAGAGAAATTAAGGAATAAATCCCACTTACAATTGCATCCAAAACCATAAGATACCCAGGAATAAACCTAACCAAAGAGGTAAAGGATCTATACCCTAAAAACTACAGAGCACCTCTGAAAGAAATTGAGGAAGACACAAAGAGATGGAAAAACGTTCCATGCTCACAGATCGGAAGAATTAATATTGTGAAAATGGCTATGTTACCCAGGGCAATCTACATGTTCAATGCAATCTTTATCAAAATGCCATGGACTTTCTTCACAGAGTTGGAACAAATCATCTTAAGATTTGTATGGAATCAGAAAAGACCCTGAATAGCCAGGGGAATACTGAAAAAGAAAACCAGAGCCGGGGCATCACAATGCCAGATTTCAAGCTGTATTACAAAGCCATGTTCATCAAGACAGTATGATACTGGCACAAAACCAGACACATAGATCAATAACAGAATAGAAAACCCAGAAATGGGCCCTCAACTCTATGGTTAACTAATATTGTACAAAGCAGGAAAGAACATCCACCGGAAAAAGGAGAGTCTCTTCAATAAATAGTGTTGGGAAAATTGGACATCCACATGCAGAAGAATGAAACTAGACCATTCTCTTACACCAGATACAAAGATAAACTCAAAATGGATGAAAGATCTAAATGTGAGACAAGAATCTATCAAAATCCTAGAGGAGAACACAGGCAACACCCTTTTTGAACTTGGCCACAATAACTTCTTGCAAGATACATCCATGAGGGCAAGAGAAACAAAAGCAAAAATGGATTATTGGGACTTCATCAGGATAAAAAGCTTCATCATGATAAAAAGCTTCTGCACAGCAAAAGAAACAGTCAACAAAACTAAAATACAACCTACAGAATTGGAGAAGATATTTGCAAACGACCTATCAGATAAAGGGCTAGTATCCAAGATCTGTAAAGAACTTATTAAACTCAACACCCAAGAAACAAACAATCCAATCATGAAATGGGCAGATAAAATGGACAGAAATTTCACCATAGAAGACATATAGAAGGCCAACAAGCACATGAGAAAATGCTCCACATCACTTGCCATCAGGGAAACACAAATCAAAACCACAATGAGAGACCACCTCACACCAGTGAGAATGTGAAAATTAATAAGACAGGAAACAACAAATGGGAGAGGATGTGGTGAAGGGGGAACCCTCTTGCACTGTTGATGGGAATGCAAACCGGTGCAGCCACTCTGGAAAACTGTATGGAGGCTCCTCAAAAAGTTAAAAATAGGGCAGCCTGGGTGGCTCAGTGGTTTAGCACCGCCTTCGGCCCAGGGCCTGATCCTGGAGCCCTGGGATTGAGTCCCATATCAGGCTCCCTGCATGGAGCCTGCTTCTCCCTCTGCCTGTGTCTGTGCCTCTGTGTGTATGTGTGTGTCTCTCATGAATAAGTAAATAAAATCTCTTTTAAAAAAAGTTAAAAATAGAGCCACCCTACGACCCAGCAATTGCACTACTAGGTTATTTACCCCAAAGATACAGATGTCGTGAAAGACCGAGACACCTACACCACAATGTTCATAGCAGCAAAGTCCACAATAGCCAATTGTGGAATGAGCCACGATGTCATTTGACAGATGAATAAAGAAGATATTATACACACACACACACAATGGAATATTACTCAGCCATCAGAAAGGACGAATACCCACCATTTGCTTCCACATGGATGGAACTGGAGGGTATTATGCTGAGTGAAGAAAGTGAATCGGAGAAGGATAATCATCCTATGGTTTCACTCATATGAGGAATATAAGACATAATGAAAGGTATTATAAGGGAAAGGAGGGGAACTGAGTGGGAAAAATTAGAAAGGGAGACAAACCATAAAAGACTCCTAACTCAAAAAAAAAAAAAAAAAGACTCCTAACTCTGGGAAACAAAGGGTTGCAGAAGGGGAGGTGGGTGGGGAATGGCATAACTGTGTGACGGGCACTGAGGGGGGCACTTGATGGGATGAGCACTGGGTGTTATACTATATGTTGTAAATCGAACTTCAATAAAACAAATGAAAAAAAAAACTATAGAAAACTAACTGATGGTTACCAGAAGGGCGGTGGATGCGGGGATGGGTGAAATAGGTGAAGGGGGTTAAGAGTACAATTATCTTGATGAGCACTAAGCAATACATGGAAGCATTGAGTCACTATATTGTACACCTGAAACTAACATAACACTGTATGTTAACTATACTGGAGTTTAAAATTAAAAAATTAATAAAATTTTTAAAAATACAGATACTGTTAGAAGTATCCTATCCCTACTTCTAGAAATCTGTGTTAAGAAAATAATCAGAGAAAAGTTTAAATATAGAAAAAGATGTTGATTTCAATGTTACTTATGTTAGGTAGAAAGCAGAAACACTCTAAAGCCCAATAAGGAGGTAATCAGCAAATAAGTTAGAGAACAGTACTTTGAAATAATGGACTATAGCATATCCAATAAATATCATGATCTTAATGAGGGGAAAAATAAACAATATGTGAAATAAGAAGTCAAAAGCTACATAAACTTGGGCAGCCCGGGTTGCTCAGCGGTTTAGCATCGCCTTCAGCCCAGGGCCTGATCCTGGAGACCCGGGATCGAGTCCCAAGTTAGACTCCCTGCATGGAGCCTGCTTCTCCCTCTGCCTGTGTCTCTGCCTCTCTGTGTGTGTGTGTGTGTGTGTGTGTGTGTCATGAATAAATAAATAAAATCTTTTTAAAAAAAGCTATATAAATTCAAATTTTTATTTCAGAATAATTATTTTCATTTGAAAACAATTGTAGGGAGGCCAGGTGCTCCCAGTGGTGACAAACAAGTGTTGTCTTTTAAAATTAATGAATTAATTAATTAATTCATTAATTAATTAAAAACAATTGTAAAAGCCTGAAAAGTAGCATATTCAAATTTTAACATGGTTATCTCTGGGCAGTGATTTGAATGTTCTTTTTTATACTTTTTCAAATTGACTACCACGAGCATATATTCATTTCTATAATCAAGCAAAGAATTTCAGACATTCCAGGGCATACCTTATGATGGCTTTGACTGCAAATCTGACCACTGTAGAAAGCAGGAACAGCGGCGTGACCAGGATATGAAAGAGAGACAGGGAAGCAAAGGCCTCTGCAGGTTTTAGATTGTTCCCACTAGCATAGGCATGGGTCACGAATGTCTGTGCAAAGAGAGAAGTTCTTTAGAGAAAGCTGGAGAAACTTTCACAAATGCTTACATTCAATTTTATAAACCTAACATATTCTGCTACACCAATCCTGACTCTAAGAACAATTACTTCATCCAAATTACATCCCTAACAAAATACTTGTCATTGGCAGAGTACTTAATGGTTTACATGGCATCCCCGCAGTAAACTTGTGAGAAGAGCAGAACAGATTCTATTTAGATTAGGAAATCGATTTCTGTCAAATTACTGAGTAGGGGAGGGTAACAGAGAAGTGAACCTAGAATTCTTAACAACCAGGTGGGTCCTTTTCAACCAATACTAAATTTTCTAAGAGAAAAAGAAGGTATTCCATTGTTTTAGGGTCCCTATTATGGATCTTTACTAAATTTGCCAACATTAGTGTTCAATGTAGAGTTATTTATGTTTCTAAATGTAGTCCTAGTTTGTCATTTTAGTTTGAAATGTAATGTAATTTTCTGGTTGTTGATTTACCACTATCTTGATACAAGAATGTCTGGGAAACAGGTCATGAAGATTACAACAGTTAGTCCCCAACTACTATTAATTTTGCACCCCAGGGCACACTTGGCAATGTCTGGGGAGCGCTAACAGGATCCAATAGGAAGAAGCCAGGGATGCTGCTACACATCCTCGTGCAGAGGAATGGCCCTCCTAACACAGAATTATCTAGGCCAAAAAGTCTATGGTGTCACCTTTGAGAAACCTGGATTAGAATGATTACAATGGGGATTGCAAGAGAAAACTGGCAGAGGTAAAGTAATATATATTACCAACCACACGTTCTTATCATAAATCATTTCTAAACACTGACTTAGTTCCATTTCTAAAAGCAAGAGAAAGTTTCTTACAGCAAGAACAGCTGCTATGGGAATTGCTGCGTTCATGAAGACTGTGGAAAGAAATCAAATACATTAGGTTCATTGAACTGTGAAACATTTTAAGTAACTTTAGTTAATCATCTATTATTACTTTAATAATAGTCTCTGTCTTCCCTTGAAGACAGAGAGGAACAAGTGCATTAAATAACATTTTGTCTGGAGTCCACAAACATTGCCCAGTTGGTATTTCCTTGTTCACAGTCTTATGAGTTCCTCCATATTAATCTGAATCAGAAAATATTTTTTCTTTTTTTTAAACAGATTTTTTAAAAAGATTTTATTTATTTATTTGAGAGAGAGAGAGAGAAAGAGAGAACACAAACAGGGTGAGGGGCAGAAGGAGAAGCAAGGAAAACATTTAGAGGTCACAGTAAAATTAAAAAGCGAAGTTCATGATTTGCAGTTAAATTTTTCGTAAACCATAGAATTCTAGGGACTGAGGAGTAAACGACTAAGTGAATTGGTAACAGAGTGGAAGCTGGAACCTTGTTTACTTGACATGCAGGAGAGAATCCATCCAAAAATCATCATCAGTCTTCATGATTTATTCTCATGAATTACCCTGACCATTATGTGCAGAATCAGATTGTGCCTTTGCAGGTCCAGGTATGGCTTGGTTATCAAATCCGAATTCTTATACAATACTGGGAATCCGAACACTGCCTTGAGCTTCCTAACAACACAGATGAGGAGCTATGTTTCCGCTGCCACCTCTTTTCTGTGGCTATTGTCACTCCATTCTTTAAGTGTATTTCTTTCTTTTCCCCTCATCATTATTTATACTTAATTTTATAATCAACGACTTTGAATAGGTAATCTCCCCTTGATGAAGAGGAACAAGAGCAACTGCTATTTGACTGAAAACCATTTATATAGCAATCTGCACCAAGTATTATAGCGGGTACTCTTCCTAATCCCATTATAAAGATGCGAACAAGAAGCTTCGGTTCACACAGCTGGGATTCAAACCAATGTAGTCAGGCCTCTCGGACTGCTCACCACCACCTTGCTCTGCACTAACACACCACAATAACTGAGATACAATAAGAATACTTTCCATACATTCTCATATTTAATGACCACAACTATTCTACACAATAATGAGGAAGCAGCTTATGAAGGGTGAGTAGCATGCAAGATTCCAAACTAAGAGGTGATAGAGCTTGGATTCAAACCCAGAACTTTCTGGTCTCAAAGCTGTATGTTCTTTTCACTTCTCCATATAAAATTCTATCAAAGTGAAGACAAAAAAAATATGATACTGTCTTTTTGCCTCTTACCAGTGGATTAAATCCATAAATAGTACATGACGATTTGGCAATGGAAGCTAGGAAATTACAGAATTTCTCTTCCCCCCGCCCCCACCCAGATATTATCTCAACTGGCAAGAACACTGATTCATAAATGTAAAGATGGATCTTCAATTCTACTAGTAAGTGTCCTGTTTAACTTTGTTTTACAATATTTTCAGATTATCACTGATTGAGCACTTTTATGTTTCAGATACTTTTCTAAACACTTTGCACACATTATCTTATTTAATTCCCCAAGATACTCTTAATACTTCCCAGCTTCCTGATGAGAAAACGGAGACTCCCCCCAAATACTGACCAAGGCTCGAGAGCTGACAAGTTACTGAGGCAGGACTTCATTTCAGGTCAGCTTGCCCTCTAAGCCTCAACAGTAACCACTCTGTTATTGTTATAAATGTTGATTTTTTTCTTTCATTATTTTTATCTTCTTGTGGTGCTCTACAAATACCATTTATAAGATGCATATGTTTATTTTATATATATATGTGTATATATATATATATATATATATGATTCATTTATTTGTTTGTTTGTTTGTTTTTAGGTAGGCTCCATGCCCAGTGTGGAGCCCAGTTCAGGACTTGAACTCAGGATCCTGAGATCAAGAGCTGAGCTGAGATCAAGGGTCAGATGCTTAACCAACTGAGCCATCCAGGCACTTCTATTTATAGAATACTTTTAACAGTTACTAAACAGTGTCACATTCACTGCCTCATTTGATTCTCACAATACACCTGTGGTAATGATTTATTATTATTACACCAATTTTAGATGAGGAAACTGACAGAGGTTAGTGAGCACTAGACCATTTGCCAGGTGCTTTATATGAGATAATGAGTTCTGAAGCATTTGACATAGTGGATAGAATAGAATCAACAATTTTATCAGCATTTGTATCATTTATTATTTTAATCTTCCCTATAGTCCTACATGGTAGACATTATTATCACCTCATGTTACAGACTAAGATATGGAGGTTTGGAGGATATAAATGACTTGGTCAAGGCCACAGTGCCAAGAAGAGGCAGAGCTGGGATTAATAGCCAGCTCTATGCAACTCCCATAGTTCATGCTCTGAATCACCAAGAACACTGTACTTAATCAGATCATAAGTCTTACAAGTGGTCCAACTGGAATTTTACACAATTGACTCAAGAATTCCTGCTGACCATCATAAATACATGACTCTGTATTTTTACCATCATGATTTCTTGTTTTTCTCCCCCATTATGGCCTCCTCTGTTTTCTCTCTTTTTATATCCGACTTTCAAAAACCAACTAAATCTCACGTCTGGAGGCAGACAAACTGGATTAACAATCCATTTCTGTGATTTATTAAGTGAATGATTTAAGGGAAATTCAAGTTCCTTAAGCTCTCTCCACCTCAGTCTTTTAATATCTAAAATGGAATTAATAGTAGAATCTAAATCATTGGATGTTGGGAGGGTTAAATGAGATGGTATGTGTAAAGCCACTTATGGCAATAACTGGCTGAGTATCTCAATATATCTTTATTGTCATTATTTCTGGATGCACCCATCCTTCTTATGAGTATTTTAGTCCACTGCACAGAGAAATATGCATTCCTCCATCAGGGTCCCAGCTTAGAGTACTACTATATAAACAAATGGATACCAATCTTTCCATCTTCTAGCATTTGGATACCATATTAGCAGTGGTGCCAAGATGGAAGATAAATCTTCCTCCCATTTCATTTCTAATGCATCAGGCCTTAGGACTAGAATAAATGAGCTATACAAACCAAATACTTTCTCCAAATCTATTTTACAAAAGAAGTATTTTATAATCTCTAAGAACTAAGGTAGTTTAGAATTCGAGAGGAAACAATATATAAACCTCCAAAATTTTAGTTTGTTCAAAGTCTTGGGAACAATAAAGATAAGTAAAACTGACACACAAACCAAATCAAATGTTAGTGGGAGTAGTTTGGCTAAGTTTGTAAGAATTGTACTAACATAAACTTAATTATTCTTGAGAGTACTCAGTGTCACTCTGAGGGGGAAAAACAGTTTTTAAAACAATTACTTTATAAAATTATAGCTGAAGATAAAAGTGCTCCGTATTTAAAAGTTCTCGAAACTTCTTTCACTTGGAATTATTGACATTTCTTCTCAATTTTCAAAATTAGCATTTTAAGCATAATCTTCAAGAAAATGTAATATTATAAACTCCCAGATAGATAACTATCTAAGACAACTACAGATTATTTTGGAAGATCTTTGAGGATAAGAACTCAATAGTAATATGGCTAAATCAACTTAACAAATTTTTACTGAAAACCCACTATTCATCCCAATGGTAACTGATGTGACAGTCTCAATTACAGGTACTATGCTCATCTCCATCCCCATTTTACAGATGAAGAAACCAAGGATTTCAGATGCAAAGTAACATGACAAAAGTACACATCTTTTTTTTTTTCTTCAAAAGCACACATTTTATAAGGAAACAAATTCAGGTTTACCTGACTCTAAGCCTATGCCAACCCTGCACTTTAATTTAAATTTAAACATAGGCTCATGTGGGTAATGGCTATTGGATAACACCTCACCTATGTAGAAAGTAAATGGGCTTCCTAGGATAAGTAGAATGTCTCAGGGGGCACAACCTAAACTGAACAGGCCACATCACATGTTTTTTGGTGGTCCTTAGAGCAATGGCAACTTACTGGAGAGTGATGTATAAAGTGCAAAGGTTTTGAGACTGGATAGTTCTTTCATTCTTGTTTCTTCTACACTTTTGCAAAAGATGTGCTCCCAGGCATACAACTTTAGAAGTTTGATGCCTTTCAATATTTCATTTGTTTTCTTCAGTCTCTCAGTAGAATAATCCTATAAAACAAAGAATTTTTTAAAAATTTTTTTGCATATTTCTCTGTGCAGAATTTGTATGCACGCCACATACAAGTGAATCAAAGAGGCTGGACTATATATATAAATGTATATACATATATACATATATCACACAGGAATGAAACAGATCTTGATTTCTGCCTGGCTCTGCCACTGGTTGTGGCTGTGAGATCCCGTGGAAGGAAGGAGGCAAACTTTCTGTGTTTTCTCCTTCCAACTCTAAAATGAAGAGTTGAATGAAATGGCCTCAGATCTCTTTCCACCTAAAAATTCTTACGCTTCTGTCACTTTGGGTTAAATAAAAGCAGTTTCTTAAAGTTTCACATGATTTCCTTGAATAATGTCTACAGACTGTATATATAGACATTTAGGGAAATGATACAGAAACTTCCAGTGGCTCCTTCTAACATCTAACTCATTTTATTCTCTCCTCAGCACTATCACTCACACTTAGAAGAGAGAACAATGAATGTAAAAAAAAAAGTTAGTTTGCTTATTATTTGGGAATGTGAGGGTTGTGTATGTTCCCACTGTATGTGTTCACATTGCATCTTCATAATACACTTACTGAAACCAAGGCTATTACCTTTAACTTCAAAAGATTTCTACATACTTCTTCATAAGCTCTGGTCTAAGACCTAAATTAGATGTACTAATTGCTAAGAATTTGGATCAACTGAAAAGAGATTTTACTCAACTGTTGCAACTTCCACTACTACCAAGTGTAAGAATTATCAGTAAGGTACATTATGACCCATAAACTATCAAAAGGAGCAGCACAACTGGCCAAAAGACAGGTAGGAGGAAGCAAAAATAGCAAATGGCTCAGTTTTTGTTCATCTTTTGGTCTCTACAGGGTCTTGAGTGCCTACCAGATGATTGTTACATGAGTCAATGAATACTGTATGACGAGCTAAATGAGAGACAGATGTCTGAGGATTGTCATGTCTCCACTCTGTGGCCCTCTTCCTCACCTCTCTATTCACGTCCTGAAGTAAAGATAGGGAGATGGTTCAGACAGAAATAATGAGTAACCTCACCGGGAGCAGCAGAAAAACAAGTGATAAAAACCACCTGCACATGCAACTTGCTTTTCACAGAAGAAACCAACTTGGGAAATAATTCTGTCAGGGGCAGCATCCCTACATGTCACGCCTGATTTACAGACAGCCTTGCTCATATTTAATCAAAGTGTATTTCCAAACATGCTGCCAACAATTTTATTATTTGTCAATATTTCCTTAAAAGAAGCTAATTCTTGGGTCCAATAAAATGATTTCATGGCACACTGAAGCCAGAAAGGATCAATAATTGGGCTTTTCCTTGTTTGCCAAGTGGACCATAAACATAGCCAGAGCAGCTGCCACTGAAATATTTCTGTGTAATTTCATAGATCATCACATGGTTTGAGTCAATTTTAGGGAAATTTAACTTCAGAAGCAGCAAACCCGATGCTTTATTTGTTCTTTGATATATTTATCCTATGTCAATAATTAGCATCCAATGCACTCAAAACACACTTAGGTGTATTCTCTAGACAAGTGATCTACAAGAAGATCCAACGTCTCATCCCTCATGGCACTTAAAAACATTAGGATTTGTGACTCTGGTGTTTTGAGTCTAAGATCATCAAGTCATTCATTTGAAGTCCACTTTTAAAAAGTGTTTTTGCAACACAGAAAATACACATTTGCTACCTAAGAGTTGAAAGGAAATATGATAATTTCCAAGTGATTCTGAGTGGCATGTATTAATTTCCTATTATTTTAAAAATAAAAAAGCTTACTAGATTTTCCTAATCAAGCTTCCAAAGGATGTTAACTTACAAGAGTGCTTTTCTGAGCCTCTGCCAACTTTGTAGCGATGAAGTACTGAATTGGCGCGAGGAGCACAATGACAGCTGCGCCAACCAATGCGCTCGATCCAAGTAAATTATACAGCAGAATCACTCCCATTATGATCTATAAAGGAAAACATATGGAAAAGGGAAAATGAATAGGAGTGTGGGGACGACTGCATGAAAGGAAATATGGTGAAAATGTAGTAGTTCTTAATTATTAATTAATAAGTATATTTATTTGGAAGTCAACTCAACTAAGAACTGTTGGATTTTACTATGTTTTATTTGAGGAATGCTAAGTAGTAGGAATTTATTTTTAGTCTGATGATCTGTACAACTGGTGTCAAACCAATTTACTGCATGATGCTTCAGACTGGTCCCCTGATGCTTCTGACCTTCTAACATAGTCTTCACATTTACAAAAGGACAGGAAATTTTTCTTGACAATGTTATCACCCGCTTGACAATGTTAACTGACATTCCATATTGTCATGGAATTGTACTAGCTCTTCCAGGCAGGAAGGATAGAAAGCAGGAGGCAGCATCATAATGTAAGTGAGCACTGGATGGTTGTTTGTAGGTTAAATGCATAATCTGAGCTCCTCACATCCTCAATGTCCCAGAAGTCACTTGATGACAAGAGGCTAAGCTTCATTAAAATTGTGAAGAAGCTAAAGTTGGTGGTATTTCATACCTCACTTTCTTTTTTAAATTTATTTCCCAAAACCTAGAGCTGAATCATGTAAACCAACCATCTCTGGTTTGTCACTTTCTTCTTCTTCCTTTAAAAACTTAAAAGATTTGACCCTGCAATCTTCTTTCCCCACTTTTTTCCTCCAGTAGCTCAGTTTATCATGGCTAAAAATGACAACTAATTAACTACACACATGCAGTAAAAGCATTTAACCCTTGTGTGTATGCCAATGATAACAACTAACAGTGGCCTTTTAGAGGCAAGTGCACATATTTACTGCCTAACCAATTAGGCTTTTTAGGGATTCCAATTAAAATGAAAGCTTCTTTAACGACACTCATGATACAGTCAACCAGAAGCAGCCTGGGATTTTTGGTGCATTTTAAATTATATCATGTAAGCAGCCTTGACCTGTATATAAGTACATATTGATAAAATGAAACCAAGCATATTTTAAGTTTTACTTTGTGTCATGCACTGTGCATGATATACACTTTTATTTGACTTGGATTTCCATTTAAAACTAAAAAGACAAATTTTCAAACTACTATATCTTATTTACTATTGTATGCATTTCAATACACTTGGTACACAGGGACATAGGTGATCAAGTGGATTTAGTAAGATCTACATTTTAAACTCTACAGGATGCAAAACTTGAGATAACTAAAAATATTCAGCATCACATAGAGAAAAGGGCTGAAAATACTTCTTTTGTGATTTTACCCAATTAGGGGGGAAAACCCACATCTTTTCTAAAATATTATTTTCCATAAAAAATAGCGAAACTGCCCTCCAGCTTGTTAGTGTTCCTATCACCTAATAAAGTGTGACATTTTAGAATACGTCAGCTATTGAAATTATGGGATGGAATACAAAAATTGCTCTACTTCAGAAATGCCATAAGAGAGTCTGTCAAAATGAAAGGGGGCAAGTCTTGGCTCTGTGACTTGCCTGAATTTGGTCAATAATGATAAAAACTAACAACTACTGAATGCCCGTGAAATGCTAGGCACTACACTGAATGTGCTACACATATTAACTTATTTAGTCCTGCCAATTCCAACACTTCTACAAGGCAGATACTATTATCACTCTCATTTTAAAGTTAAGGAAGCTGATGCTTTGAGGATTTAAACACATTTGCAAACTTGTGCCCAAGATTGCAAATCTGAGAAAACCACCAAAGAGCCGACACCAATGCAAACACATGAGGGTTTATTTACAAGCTCGAGCTTGGGTCCAAGTATACCCGACACAGCGAAGCAGGGACTTGTTAACTAGTTAACTAATGCCACCGCCCATGGATCTAACCCAGGCACCCTGTTCTGGGGGGACCGCCCAGGAGCCTACTGGGAAGTGGACTTCACTGAGGGAAAACCTGGAAAATTCAGATACCGGTATTTACTAGTGTTTATAGATACTTTTTCAGGATGAACAGAGGCATTTCCCACCAAACATGAAACAGCACAGATCATGACCAAGAAACTGCTGGAAGACATCTTACCAAGGTATGGTTTTCCTGTTAGAATTGGATCAGACAACAGACCAGGATTCATCTCTAAGGTAAAACAGGGAGTGGCACTAGTATTTGGGGCAGATTGGAAATTACATTGTGCATATAGGCCCCAAAGCTCAGGACAGGTAGAGAAGATAAACAGAACATTAAAGGAGACTTTAACTAAATTAGCCCTGGAGACTGGCAGGGACTGGGTGATTCTCCTCCCCTTTGCCCTATATAGGGTGAGGAACTTCCCATATAAGATGGGACTTACCCTCTACAAAATCATGTTCAGTCTTCCTCCATCTATTATCCCCAATTTAAAACCTGAGGTGCTTGCTGAATTTGATGATAACCAATTTCTTTTCTCCCTCCAAATGTTACAAAGAGCCCATGAACAGGTATGGCCTAAGCTGAAAGCCCTCTACAAAACCGGGCCACCCCTGACCCCCATCGATATCGACCAGGTGACGGGGTGGGTCCGGAGATACCAATACCAGACACTTCAACCTCGCTGGAAGGGACCCTACATCGTGATCCTGACCACTCCCACCACTCTCAAGGTCGAAGGGATTACTCCCTGGGTCCACTACACCCATGTCCAGCCAGCTGACCCACACGCCATTCTCAAGGACTTTGTTCCAGAATGGAAAGGCCAACCAGACAAGGACAATCCCCTAAAGCTAAGTCTGCATCGTTCTCATGTACTCCGCTAAATTAGTTGCTTTTGTCAAACACAGAGTCAATGCAGTTCAGGTCATGGTACTCAGACAGCAATACCAACCAGTGGACCTTGTTACTGAGACCAGCCTGGACCCATGATTGGATCCTTCCTTAGGTTCCTCTGAGAGGGGGAAAAGTGGAGGCCGAGAAAATTAAGGCCATTCCACCTCAAGTTTAGCGTTAGCACAAGTATAGCCATCTCAGGCCCCTGTGAATAAGAGCTGAAATTTACAGGAAAAACTGCAGAACACTCTTGACAGAGAGTCCCATATCAGAATGAAAACAGAGCTCAGAACGCCCTTGACAGAGACAGAAAGTCCCATATTGGAATGAAAACAGAGCTTAAGAAATTCCTCCACCCCTTCTGAAAATTCCCTAGACCAGCCCATAAAAACCCAGCTGTAACCCCCTTCAGGGTCCAAGTCCCTGCTCCACTGTGTCGGGTATACTTGGACCCAAGCTTGAGCTTGTAAATAACCCCTCGTGTGTTTGCATCAGTGTCGGCTCCTTGGTGGTTTTCTAGGATTCGCAATCTGGGGCACAACACAAACCAATAGAGCAAATACTTGAACCTAAGAGGTAGAATTCCAAACCCCTTTCTTAACCTATATCAGAGTATTTCTGAGTCTCAGCTTTCTCTTCTTTAAAAAGGGTACAATAACCTAGCATATTCAAAAAGTTTACCCTTTATTGAGCTAAATATCTCATACTCCTTTTGTTTTGTTTCCTCTGCAAATGAGAATATTTTATATATTGATTTACCTGAACAGGCATTGCCCATAGATTGGGACACAGGAACAAGAACCACATAAGTTGATTGGTTTCAATGGCAACCAAGTTATTAATCTGTCCCAGGGTCATCTCTCCCATGGATAAATTAGATGTAGACAGCCTAAGGATTTTATTGTATATCATGGCCTGCAAAACAAACAAACAAAAAAGTACCTGAAGCTCTAAAATTAATCAACACTCTATGCACTTTTATTGAAAAGATGACATTTTAAATTTTTCTGGAGAAAAAAGAAAAAAAAAACAGAATACCATCTTCTTAAGTCAACCACTATCTTCATTTTAGCATAGTTACTTTCAGTCCTCAACTACATACAAATTTAATTTTCTGGTGATACAATCAAAATGAATATTCAATTTTAAACATAACCTCTAGAACAAACTGAAACAAAGATAAATAATGTAAATTCTCAAAAGTTTTCTTTCTTTTTTTTTTAAGTAGGCTACACACCCAGTGTGGAGCTCAACCCAAGGTTTGAACACACATCCCTTATATCAAGATTTGAGCTGAGATGCAGAGTCAGAAGCTTAACCGACTGAGCCACCCAGGTACCCCAAAAGTTTTCTAATTACTACAAAAGCTTTTAAAAATTCAGTGGGTTTACTAATTAGCTCTGTTTATTTTATTAAGTAGCTTCTAGAAGTGTTGAAGTACGAAAGTAAAAACAGAATGAAAAACAAAATTGACTCCACTATCCTCCTCTCATTGGATGGCATATTGCATTTTCAAAAAACAAAGATCATTCAAAGCTTTTACATACCAGCAGAGCTCCACGGAGGTTAATGCCAGTCTCTATGGTTACATAGTAGGAAGCCTGTAAAAATGTCCTTTGCAGGATAAGGGCCAGGAAAAGAAGAACTGCTAGTACATAAGCATTTTCAAGAAATTCCTTTGATGAAAGGGTTTCTGAAATCTTGTCCCAAAAGAAAAAGACATAAATTAAACCTGGTCTTTTCAATATGCCAGGTGTACAGTTCACATTTATTAAATGATATATGATTTTTAAATATAAAAACTCAATGTCTTTATAATACAGCAGTGGAATGAGCCACAGCAAGGCAATTTTGGCTTTTCTTCATTATGTCCACAGATACAAATTCAAACTAGTTTAATGCATAAAATCCCAAACTGATCATTTAGATTGCTGGAAATGCCTGATTAGGGAAAAAAGGTACATTTTAATTTTTAAAAATTTGAGTATATTTTCTGCAAAGATAAATTGAGAAGTAGTAACTGAAGATTAAAGTTAATTTAGACTGTAATTTAGAAGTAGAAACCACATTGATGGTCAGCAAGACCAATGAAACAAAAATACAATTTCTATAGCTTTACAAATTTAAAATAATTCTACATAATTGACTTACTCTAATTCTCATGTATCTTAATTTATATTAACAAAATAAATTATAAATTATAAAATATGTAATGTGGCTATTAATTTCACCCACGCTGACACTTCCAGTAACAAAACATAACTTATGAAATCATTTCAGCAGGAATATGAGTGAAGTCATCATAGGGAAATACAAAACTGATTGCTTTTTGTTTGTACCAATAGTATGTGGTATCTTGGTTAGAAGTGAGGGAAAAGTAACACTTAAATAAGTACATTGTGTCAATCTGGACAATCTCCATTTTTAAGGTTTAGATCCATTAAATTCTATTTCAGGTCCCTTCCTCTTCTTTCATGGGGATACACAAAAATGTGTAAGTTCTGCTCCTTCTCAGAAAAGCGTGTGGTTAATATGTGAAAGGGAGAGGGATGACAGAAAAATTCTATGTGGAATTAGTGGAATATAATCAGGCTAGTAGGGACAAAACATCACAAAAATGCATTCAATGGTGAAAATATCTGGTTCACTTCAATAATAATTGAGCACCAATATGTGCAAGTGACTGAGCTATACATTGTGAACACAGATATGAACAGTTCATAGTTCTTCTGTTGAAAGAGATTACCACCTAGAAAGATAAGCATGGCCATAAATAACATGCTTCATTATAAGGAACATTTATAGCTAGTGCCAAGGTGAAATAAACAACATGTTGGAGAGTACAAAGGAGAGTCAAGTTCCAGCCAGAACAATCAGAAAAGCTTCACTGAGGAGGTGGCATTTAATGTAGGCCTTGAGAATGCATGAAATTGTAATAGGTGAGGAAAAAAGGATAGGAAATCAGATTGAGAGAATAGAAAAGGGAAACTGATGCTTCTAGATTAGAGTTTCTATCTGTGAACCTAAGGAAATCAGCTCTTAGAAACTAGGAGGTTCATGATAAGACTTGAGACTTTCTTAATAACAGCAAATAGAAGTATATATATAATATATATATCTTTCAAAAGCATGCACTTTATTCTAAGATACCTCCTTGACAAGAAGGGATCATGGGTTAGCATATAGACAAAAGCATTACATTCTAAACAAGCCCAAACTTTAGCTTAAATGTCATCTATTTAATCTCCATTAGACATACTCTAGAAAAGAGCTTGAAGTTCTTTAAAAAGGAAATGACAGCTAGCTGTAGCTAGATGAAATGGAACTGAAATGGCACGACTTCTGCCTGAAAGCAGTGGTTACAGAGAGGGACAGCTGGGATCTGAAAAGGTACACTCAGCCAGTGCAGCAAGAGCAATTAAAAGACCTGTATCTGGAACTTGGCTATCTCTTTCTAGCTGTGCCTCTCTGTGGCAGAGGTCTGTGTAACCTGAGCCTCAGAATCAGAATATATATATATTCTGAGAAGGAATATTTCATATATATATATGAAACAAAGTGATGGCTTTTATCATACAAGAAAAGAAAAATTTACATGTTACAAGTCACATTGCTAATGTAATTGGTCACAGGCCTCTAAAAAAAAAAGTGACTCAGCCAACCCTCATGTACTTATGCATGAAGATTCTTTGAAGGGTTGCTAAAAAGATCAAAGAAAATCAATGTGAAATTTCTGAGCCTGGCTTCTGGTGCATAGTAATTATTAAATATTTATAAGCTCTGAATCTGAGAAATAATTTTGTTGAACAGATCCATTCAATGAATACATAAACACATGATTTTCTCTACAAGGAAAATTATTGTTTTCTTTGCTTTCAAATGCATTCAATTCTCTGTAAATAAGCCTGTTTGAACTCTTCAAAGAACCACATTTAATAGTTACATTAAATGTAACGATTACATGAAATCTGCCAATAATGTATTTCCTTTCAAAAACAACCACAAACTTACTCCTGTTGTGTTATTTGTCCCATTCTGGGTTTCATTCACACGCTGAACTATTCCAGAAATACAGAGAGGTCCGGCAAAACCCAGTAAGTCTGCAAGATAACGGAATGTGCTACTAAGTAGAATTGGTCGCCCAAAAGCTCTATACATTGCTAGCCAGATAGATGGAGTCCGGTTTGGATGATCTGCTACTTTTTTCTGAAAGAAGAAAAACAAATGAACCAAAATAAAACTACTAGCACAGCAATTAATCTCAGCAACTATGGCAATTATTCTGATATTTCTGATGATATTTTAAGTTTCTAAGTGTTAAGTATAGTATGCATAAACTATATCCTTGCATTCTATGCAAAGAGTAGCTACTAAATGTCTTTTAATAGGATAAAATGAGGAGTAAATAGGCCAGATTTTCAAACACTTTGCATTATTTTTAGCTGCCAAAGGATAACCCAAAATTCTTAAGATCAAATTAAAATTAATTTTAATTATTTTTAATTTGGAAAATGTGTATACGTCATTAATATTACCAAATACCATTGGATGGAAAAGATAGTAAAGTACAAAATTCAAGGTTATAGTCATATGTGAAAGACTAGTCAAGATTTCTGGAGTTACTAGATCATAAGATATTTACTACGAGCTAAATAAAACAGATAACCCCAACTTCAAATTGTTTCTCTTCCAAGTATTTCCCATCTCCAATAATAGTAGTCAGCACTTTTTAAAGTTGTGTTAAACTTATGTTTTCTAGTTATTTGATAAAGAAATGCAAAAATGAAGAACGGCATATGCACTTAAGCCAACTCATGCTTTCACACATCTGTAGTTGTTTTTTGAAAGGATTTTAAGACCTGAACAAATAATCATAATTAAGTCTAGAGAGGTGGATAAAGTTTTTCATTGTGGCAAAGAAGCCAACTCAATGGAATAAAATTTGTGTTTCATATTTGATTCCCTATTAGATGAATAATTTGATTATTTCAAAAAGTTTATTAATACAAGATATTAATGCACTAAGTTCAAGCTGAATTGTGTTATAAAGAGTACTCAGAGCACTTGAACTATGTTTAGGCTATATTGCTAATCTTTACTTTAGCAAAGATGTTTTAAATATATTATGCAATACTTTTCCCAGAGGTGAAACCAAAGAGATGACTCAGGTTCATTTGCAGTAACATTTCCTGCAATATTAATTTCATAACACACATTATTTTGACACAAAACAGAGCTCATTTTCATCATTTACCATAAATGCATTGTTGTCTTGATTTAGAACAGACAAAAACTCTGATTCACCATACCCTACACTTTTCCAAAGTTGTTAATACTAATAATTTCAATTACAATATATGTAGATGACTGCCATATAAATTACATCTACCACTGTGGATAGCACATATGACTATACAGAATGATAACAAGATAAATTCAAAATATCCAAAGACTCTCATATTTAAGAGTTTTAAGATCAATTATAAATGCTCAAAATACCAGAAGAAATCAATTTTGGCAGACATATAGGATGATATATGATATATGATACATAGCTTTATGTAATTCAGTTTCTCAAGTTTGGAATACAGACTCCAAATTTTCGTCAATAACTAATTTAAGGATTTTAGTTTCTTAAATGTGGTTATTAGTGATATGATCTATTTTACTTTTATATAACAAAATTATTGAAAAGATACTTGAAAAAAACAATTCCATGAGTTGTTAACATTATATGGTAACAAGGATTAGATATACATGACCATTGAGTTTAATTTTTACTTTCTAGTAGGTTCCAGAAAAAAATTAGTGTTCCCCCTATCCCTCCTCATGTATGAATTGGGCAATTAACACAATATAACTTTATTTCATTGGCTCTTCTGATACATGCACAGTGGAACAATTCAGATGACTCAAAATTACTGGGAAAGTCATACAAAGAAAATCTGCTCTTCCTTAACCAAAGATATTTAAGCTTACTGTCTTTATATTTAATCGAACCATTTTCTACAACTATGGACATGAAAAACTGATACTAAATTACCTTTTGCTCTTCATATGCATCTTTCAGGCAAACATAATTTGTTACTGCCCTCATTGCTATTGGTAATTTTCCAATTGCTTTCAGATCAATAGGCTTTTTATGAGCAGATATGATAAGTGTGTTCATCCACCAGTATGTTGCTTTTGACAATAAATTCACAAATGGCTGAAGAAATCTCACACCCAGATCCTGGAGGTCTTCAGGAGGCTTTACTTTCTGAGGATTCATGAAGAATACATATCTCTGTGGCAAGAAAAATTCCACAGAATAATAATTAACCCAATTCTTTTTCCACATATTAAAATAAAATTTTAATTTTTTCTACATTTTCATTTCAGGAGGACAGAATGTTTATTTTACATTTCTCTTAAATTTTTATTTTATTATATTCAAAAAAATTTTTGAAATATTTCCCTTCAGTTGTGTCTATGTTAAATAGTAAATGCCAGAATTTCATGTTTAATCCACATAGGGACAATTCTAAAAAACAGATTATGTCTTTAAAAGATAGTTATTACTAGGAACCAGTCTTTCATGGTATCCTGTGATAGGGTCAACTAAATAAAGATTTTTACATTATTTAGATTTTTTAAATGTGTTGACACTATTATTGAGTCACTCCCTGATAATTTGTGGTTTGGCTAATGTTCACTAACTGTTCTCCACTATTCCTTGCAGCTTGTAACTTGCCATTAAGAGCAAACAAAGTGCTCTATTAGAAAATTAATACTGAAAAATCATTCACAAATATGTCATACAACATAACAGCATTATGTGATGCAAAACACAACAGGTTTATAATCACAGACCAGGCACGAGTCTTGACCATGTGACTCTGGATATAGCCAGTTATCTCTGTAGAAGTTTCTTCATAAGTGAAAGGAGCAAAGGTATTATCTTCTTTTCATTTTGAAATTTCTAGGAACACAGTAGTTTGCCTAATATAGATAGGTATGCTTGGTACAAATCATAGATGATGGAATTTCCTGATAAAAACAATTACATCTATAATATGAACTGAGCATAATATTTGGCACATAACAATCAGTCAATATTTACAGATTAATAAATAGATTCTAGGGTTATATCAAGATTTCTGGAACACTAATGGCCTGAAACTTAGTGATTAGTTCAACTTTTATACACATAGATGATATATATTTGCTCATCCTCTTGAATACTGATTTCTAGTTGACTAAAATCTTGAATTATTGGGGTTTTGAATTCTATTAATTAAATAAAAATGATTAGATACCTACTCTGACCCGAATTACATTGATCTCCACAGCCATGAGGAGTCCATTCAAGATGACCATCATGCCAGTAATGCAGAAACGCAAGTCTGATACTCCCCAACCGGACTGCCAGTACTTGACCAATTTTATGGTTTTTGTAATAAAGGCCATTACCCAATACAGAAATAGGGCTGGAAAAATAAAAAGGAAAAGGAAAAAGATGCAATCTTTTCCTTATATTTCTTCTAACTTCACTGAAATTTCAACATAAATATAATGCTTTTTAAAAACAAAGTTAATTTTAAATATTTTATTTCCACATTATTTTATTTTTTAAGAAAACAACATATATGCTTCATGCACTTTTGGAGTTTTAAACTGAAGATGTGGTAATAACTTTAAAATGCTAGTGCTTCCACTCTGTAATAGATCGACAGATGTAAAAAGACATCTAAATAGGAATAACCTACACTCCAGGACTCATATGTAATTCTGTAGACTCTGTCTCCTGGTATTTTTCTTTAAGAAGCCCCGATTATTTAAAAAATAAAAGAAGAAGAAGAAGAAGAAGAAGAAGAAGAAGAAGAAGAAGAAGAAGAAGTCGTGATTATATTACATGAAGAATTCACAAGTTATCTGCATCACCTATCCAATGGGTTAGTGTGCTGCAGCTTCCAGGGATATGTCTAATGGTATTACCCTGGAATTATTATGGAGTGCATATTAGCTATAGAATGGGGTTTCTGCTATACAGATCAGCATTCACGTAGTAAGTAACTCTTCTCACCCAAATGGTTTAAAATACTACATGACTCCACAAAGTGAAGAACAATGATCCTACAGAATAAAGCCAGACCTTAAGTAGTGGGATGAGAAAGGTAAGCATCTATACCATTTCATAACTACAGTCAGCGTTTTACAGGAGGTATGAGAAAGGCACTTTCCTAGAAATCAAAGGTCCAATATACTTCAAACTTTAAATAAAGGTAGTACAAATGAATATGGGATGAGAAAGAAGAAACCTGGAACATATATCAGACAATCCATTGGACAAGACATCACAGTTACTGAAGTTTAAAGGTGGTCACAGCTTCCTTAGTGAAAAAGAACTGAACATTGACATATAAGCTCATCATCTATCTTATTCTAGCATAAAACAGGAAATGTCAGAATAGATTTAGAGGGGGAAAAAAGACCAAACTACATGCAACTACATGCTACCTAAAGAGATTTGTCTTGGAGTGCCTGGGTGGCTTAGCTGGTAAGCATCTGACTATTGATTTTGGCTCACATCGTGATCTCTGGGTCCTGTGACTGAACCCCGCGTCAGGCGCTTTGCTCAGCACAGAGTCTGCTTGGGATTCTCTCTCTCTCCCTTTCCCCTCTGCTCCTCATCCTGCTCACATTCTCTCTCTCTCTCTCTCTCTCTCTCAAGTAAATAAATAAAATCTTTAAAAAAAAAAGAGATTTGTCTCAAATATAAAAAAACAGATTGAAAGTTAGTAGATGGAGAAAGATATACAATGAAAACAGTAAAAACAAGAAATCTAGAGTGGCTATATTAGTATAAGATAAAATAGACTTCAAAACAAAGAGTTTTATCATCAAAAATACTAATCCAAAGGGACACACTGAGCCCGATGTTTATAGTAGCATTATCTACAGCAGCCAAATTATGGAAACAACCCAAGTGTCCACCAACTGATGAATGGATAAAGAATATGTGGTATGTATATGTATATATATTCAATTATGTATTATATATCATATATAATGGAATATATTATATATTATATTATATTATGATATTATGATATTACAATTTTATATTATAACATATTATTATATTATACATATAATAATATATATATAATGGACTATTAGTTACAAAAAAGAATGAAATCTTGCCATTTGCAATGACATGGACAGAGCTAGAGAGTATTATGCTACGTGAAATAGGTCAGTCAGAGAAAGACAAATACCATATGATTTCATTCATACGTGGAATTTAAGAAACAAAACAAATGAGCAAAGGGAAAAGGGAGAGGGAGAGAGCGGGGAGGGGAGAGAGAGAGAGAGAGAGAGAGAGAGAGTGAAACCAAGAAAAAGACTTTTAACTACAGAGAACAAACTGACAGTTACCAGAGGGGAGGAGGGTGATGGAGATTAAGGAGTGTGCTTGTGATGAGTACCAGGTATGGATATAAGCGTTGAATCACTAAATTGTGCACTTGAAATTAATATTACACTGCATGTTAACCAACGGGAATTCAAATAAAAACTTGAAAAAAATGACAGAGTATTATCAGAAACTTTGAAAACTTTTAATAATGACAGAAAGTCAATTTTTTACAGACATAACAATTTAAAAAATACACATGTACCTAATAAATATTTAGAAGATCTGAATGCTATCAACCACTTTGAACTGTTTGATATTTATAAGGCCATATAATATTTAATACTATAAGAATACATCCAAACACCTTCAAAATATATACTCTTGTTAAGTGCACATGGTCCTGGCATAGGCTATATCCTTAGAAAACAAGAAAAAATAAATTTAAAATAACAGAAATCACATGAAGTATGTTCTCTGTTCACAACAAAAGTAAATTAAAAATCAACAACAGTAAGTTTATTGATTTTCTATTGCTGCTAAACAAATTAGCAGCAATAGAAGGTTTAGCAGCTTCTACCAACACACGTTTATTATCTCACAGTTTCCATAAGGCAAGAGTCTGGGTGTGGGTCACTTAGGTTCTCTGCTTCAGGGTCTCACCAGGCTTCAAGTTCAACTGATTTGGTGTCTTCATCTTTGTCATACTCTATTGGCTAGAAACAAGTCCCATGTCCCATTCACATTCAAGAGTAGAGGATTATACAGGGTGTGAACACCAGGGACAGAGACTGTGAAAGTAAACTTTGAGACTTTCCATACAATTAGATATCTAGAAGTCTCCAAATATTTGGAAGTTAAATAACACAGTTCTAATTAACCTCATGTTAAAAAAGATATCACTAGGGAAATTAGAAAGTATTTGAACTAAATTATAATAAAAATACTATATGTTAAAAATTTACGGATTGCAACTAAAACAATACTTAAAAGAAATTTTATGGTTTTAAATATCTATTTTAGGAAAAAAGATCCAAAATCAATTATTCAAGTTTCTATCTTAAAAGTGAGGGTAGGGATCCCTGGGTGGCGCAGCGGTTTGGCGCCTGCCTTTGGCCCAGGGCGCGATCCTGGAGACCCAGGATCGAATCCCACGTCGGGCTCCCGGTGCATGGAGCCTGCTTCTCCCTCTGCCTGTCTCTGTGTGTGTGTGTGTGTGTGTGTGTGTGTGTGTGTGTGTAACTATCATAAATAAATAAAAATTAAAAAATAAAATAAAATAAAACTCCAGGCCTAGATGACTTTACTGATAAATTCAACATTTAAGGAAGAAATAATATTAGTCATACACAATGTCTTTCAGAAAACAGAGAGATAGAGAACACTTTCCAACTCATTTTAAGAAGCCGGTATAAGCCAGCATATGACAACCTGACAAAGATATTATAAGAAGGGACGTCTGGGTGGCTCAGTGGTTGAGCATCTGCCTCCAGCTCAGGGTGTGTCCCAGAAACCTGGGATAAGTCCCATATCAGGTTCCCTGCAGGGAGCCTGCTTCTCCCTCTGCCTACGTCTCTGTCTCCGTGTGTGTGTGTCTCTCATGACTAAATAAATAAAATCTTTAAAAATATATATATAAGAAAATAACATACCAATATCCTTCACAACACAGATCTAAAAAAGATTTAGCAAACAAAATCTAACAATATATAGCATGGATAATATATAATGATCACGTGTAACATAGCCCAGGAATTCATGGTTACTTTATCATTTGAAAAATCAATCAATTAATTTAGCACATTAATGAAAATATAGCTGTCCTAGTGGATGCAGAAAAAAACCTTTAATAGAATTCAACATCTATTCATGATTTTAAAAACACAAAACACACAAAAAAAATTATTTTAAATTAAAAAAAAAACTCTGAGAAAGCTTTGAATAGAAGAAAATTTACTTACCTGATAAAAGATATCTATGAAAAGCCTATAATTAACTTTATAATTAATTATGAAATATTGACTGTTTCCCCTAAAATCAGGCATTAGACAAAGATTTCACTCTCCCCATATCTATTCTGCATTTTACTGGAGCCCTAGTTATTTGCAATATGGTGGAAAAAAAGCATAAAGGTTAAAAAATAAATATAACTGTCTTTATTTTCAGATATGTTTGTATATATAGAAAAATCCCACGAAATATACAAAGCAATAATTAGAAGTAATAAGTAAATTTCCAAGGTTTTAAAATATAAGGTCAATAGGCAAAATCAACTGTATTTTATATATATATGACAGAAGCAGCTGGAAAATGAAATTCAAAATACAAGTCTATTTATAATAGCCATGGGAAAACAAAAAAAAACTAGTAATAAATTTAACAAGACATAGAAGACCTCTACACTGAAAATATAAAACATTGCTTGGGGAAATGAAAGAATATAAAAAAGATGAAGAACAAACAGTGGAATTCAATAGTATTAAGAGGTCAATTCTCCTCCAAATTGTTCTAGATATTCAGTGCAATCCCTATCATAATCCTACTAGATTTTTTTGGTAGAAATTAACAACCTGATTCTAACTATATATTGTTCTAGATATTCAGTGCAATCCCTATCATAATCCTACTAGATTTTTTTGGTAGAAATTAACAACCTGATTCTAACTATATACAACAAAAGAACTAGAATATCGAAGGCAATTTTGGTAGAAAAGCAAAGAAAACAAGTTGTGTGGGTACACTATATGATTTCAAGAACTCCAAAGCAATAGTAATCAGAACAGAATGGTAATCTCATAAAACTCACAAATAGTTCAACGGAATAGAAACTGTAGAAATAGATCATACTTAAATGGTAATTTGATTCAAATATTTTACAAAGGTCCTAAAGCAATCTAATAAGAAATGTAAAGTTTATTCCGCAAATGGTGCTGAAACACATGGACATCCATTCGGGAAAAAGCCTTGGCACTAACCTTACATCATATACGCAATTAATTTTAAACAGGTCACAGTCCTAAAAATAAAAACTAAAACTATAAAGTTGCTAAAAAAAAAAACAGGAAAATATGAGGGAAACATATTTTGAGAAGAGGCAAAACTTCTTAAGGCACAGAAAACAATAATTATACATGAAAAATGATAAATTACGCTACATCAAAATTAAACTCTTCTGCTCACCAAAAGACCTTGTTAATGAAGGTAAATATATTATTCATGTAATGAATATTACATGTAATGAAGGTAAATATATCATTCATGTAAATGAATATGCATGCCCTTGACTGGAAGGAAAATATTCCCAAAGCATATATCTGATGCCATACTAGTATCTACCATATACAAAAAAGTACTCCTGCAACCGAATAATGAATATACAACCCAATAAAAAATGGGCAAAGGATATAATATAGCCACTTTACAAAGATAACAAATGGCTAAATAAACTTATCAAAAAGTGTTCAACATCATCAGTCAGGGAAATGCAAATTAAAACCACAATGAATTATCAGTACACACTCACCAGCATGGCTAAATTAGAAAGATCAAATCATCAAATGCTGGTGAGCATGTGGAAAAACTGGAGCTCCCAGCACATTATTAGTGAGTATGTAAATTAAATCACTTTGGGAATGTAAAGCAAACCACTTTGGGAAAAGATTTTGTGGGTTCTTAAACAAAACATTAACATTTACCTACATACCTTATGATCCAGCAATTCCACTTCTACATATTTTACTCAAGGCAAACAAAAAACATATATCCACAGAAAGACCCGCACATGAATGTTTATACCAGCTTTCTCTTCATAATAACCAAAACCTGGAAACAGTCCAGGTACTCATTGTCAAGAGAATGGGAAACTGTGGGATCTTTATACAGTGGAATAATACCCAACAATTAGAAGAGCAAAATACTGATCTATACTGCATTATGGATGAGCCTCCCAAAAAATCATGCGGAGAGAAAGAAGTGTTACACAAAAGAATTTATACTGTATGATTCAATTTATGTGAAGTTCTAGAACAGGCAAATCTTAACTATGGTGAGGAAAAAATCAGATTAGATTTTTGCCTTCTGTGGAGATGAAAATGAGGGTTGACACAAGAAAACTTTCATGGGTGATGGTACTGTTCTATGAAATGATAGGGTTATACAGGTGTGTACATTGAGCAAATTAAGATTTCTGTACTTCAGCATGTAGATTTTTAAAAATAGTTTATTTAAATTCAATTTGCCAACAGCATGTAAATTTTATCTCACAAAAAGAACTGTAGAAAAATTTAACTCCGATTAATTATATGCATGCTGAAATAATTAGGAGGTGAAGCATATTAATGTCTAAAATTTACTTTAAGATGTATCAAAAAATAAGACAGCCCGATGGACAGATAGAAGGATGGAAAGATGCAGAAATGTGATCAAATAGAATAAAATGTAAATTGAAGAATCTAAATATTACCCAGCCAGACTCTGATCATGTCTCCTTCAAAATATTATCAAAATGCACATTTCCCTTCCTTTTTCACCCTACAACTCTTGTATCTTATTCATCATCAGTTTTTCAGAAACTTAAATGTCTAACATATTGGATTCCTGATGGTATATATTTTTTTGCCGTTGCCTGCTAAAAATTTCACTCTTTTTTCTTGGCATCTTCAGAAAAAGATTTTTGTGATAACATCTGCCTGCCTTTCATGTTGTACTAAACAGCTATTAAGATAATTCAGACTTTGATAAGCCTTTTAAATTAATATTTAACCCAGACTACTTGTTTGTACTGGATTGCCTTTGCCCAATCATATAATGCAGTGCAACAAAGAATTAAATAATCAGTATTTTCCACTAATTCATTTGAAATTTCAATGTCTTCTGGATGAGCAAATAAAATATTTGTGTGGTTTAATTATTACTTTTCCAAATTTCTGTATCAGTAATCAACGTCACTCTCATCATTTAACAATCAAGTGAGTTGGGGATTTACCCCAAAGATACAGATGCAATGAAACGCCGGGACACCTGCACCCGATGTTTATAGCAGCAATGTCCACAATAGCCAAATTGTGGAAAGAGCCTTGGTGTCCATCAAAAGATGAATGGATAAAGAAGATGTGGTCTATGTATACAATGGAATATTACTCAGCCATTAGAAACGACAAATACCCACCATTTGCTTCAACGTGGATGGAACTGGAGGGTATTATGCTGAGGGAAGTAAGTCAATCAGAGAAGGACAAACATTATATGGTCTCATTCATAATAGTGAAAGGGAATATAAGGGAAGGGAGAAGAAATGTGTGGGAAATATCAGAAAGGGAGACAGAACATAAAGACTCCTGACTCTGGGAAATGAACTAGGGGTGGTGGAAGGGGAGGACGGCGGGGGGTGGGGGTGAATGGGTGACGGGCACTGAGGGGGACACTTGACGGGATGAGCACTGGGTGTTATTCTGTATGTTGGTAAATTGAACACCAATAAAAAATAAATTTATTTAAAAAAACAATCAAGTGAACTCTCTGAACCTTGTAAAATTGTAAGCTGTTCATTCATACAAACAACACCACTCTACCTGCAATTTTAGGATATTTACAGGCCCTTGAACCCCAGCCATGATTCATTTTCTACACCTTCATTTTAGCTTTCTTTATGAAGGTATACACCAAGGAATGCAAGGATTGGTCAGAGTTTTAAATATAACTAACTGGGATAAGCGACATTATTTAAGCATAAGGCAAAAATAAAGTTAGAACATTTGAGATAGCCTCTTATTGGCAAGAGAGGCTGAAAAAGGAAAGGTTAGGCATGAAGCAAATGTGAGGGGTTGTGCTTTGAAGACAACTGCTTCTCAGGACAGTACAGTTTCCAGCATGCTGTGAAGCATACTCTGCTGCATGAGTCCCCTGAAACGTTGGCAGCAAAGCTATGAAGAATCTGACATTGCCACCCCATCAGTGAAAAGCTGGGGACTTCAAAAAATGCCTCAGGATCCCAAGCCAAAGGCAGAAACACATGGAGCTAAGGCTCCACAGAACAGGGTAAGGGCTCGATTTTAAAGAAAACAACACCCTCTGCCAGCCAGAGGGCCAGCACATCCTCCACAGTCCTCCTGCCACACACCGATACATCATAAGGGGCATTTAGTGGAGAACAGATATCCTGGGGGAAGAGAGTGCTCACAGCCCAGAGCACTCAATTTATCTTCATCTCTCCATTCACCAGAAGAAGAATTAACTATTGCAGTTTTCCCATGCTTCCCAGTCCCAACCCCCAGGGACAAGGTTTACTAGGAGGAGAAAGAAAAACACTTCTGGGGAAGGAGGAGACATTTGATCATACTTACCTAAAAGTAATTTAGGAAAATTTGATGTTTCAATATTATGATAATATACTATTGATGTTGTAGTGGCAACAAATCCCATCACAGCTGGCATGAAGAGGTGGAGATGCCGCGACTCTCGCCGTCTATGGAGAGCGGTAGAGAGTATCAGTGTCTAGAGCTGGTAGGTCCAGATAGTTTCTCATTTTGTTTCTAATTTGTTTTAAAACTTTCTATCAGTAATAAGATATTTAAAATACAGAATGCAGTAATAGTTGCTAACATGCAAAGGAAGACTACGTTGGGATACATGATTCTGCCAAAAGGATTTATCTCAACACAGAGGAGTAAGCACCACAGCTAAACAAGATCTTAAATACTCACAAGAGCACACATGTAACTACTCCTATACTGCTAAAATAACACCTAAAGCAAGTAAAAACAACCAAATGGATGAGTGAACTCTAATGTATATGAAAAGTACATTTATTAGTTTCATAGTTTTCCTAAATTTTATGGCCCTAAGTGATTTCTCCATTGGCACTGATTCATTCAATACACGTGTTTTTGCAGTGTCCAGGCACTATTAGATGTTGGGATGCAAAAGTGAACACAAGATACAGCATCTGTGGTCACAAAGCCAATTGGGATAGCAATAGGAAATAGGAAATTATCACTCAGGGGAAGGGACTGTGGGTGCATGCGGGGCCAGTGTCTGAGAAGAGAAGGTTTTGTGAAGGAGCCAATTTCTTTTATTTATTTACTTACTTACTCATTAGAGACACAGAGAGAGAGAGGCAGAGACATAGGCAGAGGGAGAAGCAGACTCCTCGTAGGAAGCTCAGTGGGGGACTAGATCCCAGGACTCCGGGATCATGACCTGAGCCAAAGGCAGACGCTCAACCACTGAGCCACCCAGGTGCCCCAGGAACCGACTTCTGAAGTGAGGCCCCAAGAATGAAGAACTGCTGCTCAGAAGAGGAAGGTGGAAAACTGTTCCAAGCAGAGGATCCAGACATGTTTCCGGGTAGCACAAGCAACTGAGTATGATTGAAAAGAGACTAGATTTCACTCTGAGGGCAACAGAGAGCTTCACGTGAGTTGGAAATATGACAGAACCAGATTTACATAGTAGATAACCCTCAACTCCATTTACATTAATAATGTCACCTAACAAAACATTTAAATTTTCTCAAATTACTTAAATACATTCATACATAAATGGTATAGAATATAACTAGTTTGGGGTCCCTGGGTGGTTCAGTTGGTTAAGTGTCTGCCTTAAGTTCAGGTCATGATCCCAGGGTCCTAGGATCAGGCTCCCTGCTCAGTGGGGAATCTGCTTCTCCCTGTTCCTCTGCCTGCTGCTGCCCCTGCTTGAGCTCTTGCTCTCTCTGTGTATCAAATGAATAAATACAATCTTTTAAAAAAAGGAAAGTAACTAGTTTGCGAGTGGGGAAAAGAGGAGCATTTGGAAAAGACACTTCACAAGAGGTATGGTTGATAGTGGAAACTGAAATATGAAAGGGAATTCATGAGTCAGCAACATGGTAAAAGAGCACTTTAAAAAAAGAGAATAATATGTGTAAATACATAGAAGCACAAAACTGTGTAATATGTTCAAAATTCCAAGTAGTTTAATAGTCCCAAATGGAAAGTTTGAGATAGGATATATGGTGAAAGGCTCTGTATGTCATGGTAAGGAGCTGGAATCTAATCTTACTTTAATAGGTAAGTGGTATGGTCAGATTTTGGGGGTCTTTAGGCAAATCAGTCTGGTAATAGCATGGATGATGGAGTTGATAGGTAGTGTGTGCCTCTGAGGAGAGGAAAGAGACAGAAGGAAGAAAAGCAGTTGGCCAACTATGAGTATAGGCCAGGCAGGAGATGACAGACCCTGAATTAAGCTTTGGCAGCAGAAACATAGACAAAATATAACATCTGGAAAATATTCATTGTTAAAATGGACAGGACTTTAATAGTGCTAGGGTCTTAGGGTGATAGTTAATGATAGAGAATAATTCCCAAGGGGCCTGGGTGGATGTTGGGTAACCATATAAGACATTAAGAGGACAAGCAGATTGGAAAAAGAAAGCTAGTAAGTTCCAGCAAGGCCACGCGAACCATGAAGGTGTCTGTTAAGTATGCAAAGGGAGTTGTCTAATAAGCCAACTGCATGTAGAGATTTGGAACATGACCAGTGATATACTTGGAATGTTAATATGGACATGGGAATGAAAATGTGTAAGTACCACGATAGCATAAAAGCTGGTCTTAAAAGGACCCACTTGCCCCCCAAAAAACAGTTCAAAATAGTCAAAAAGAAAAAGCAGGAAATAAATATTTCATCAGTATGGAAATTAAGAAATCCTTCCAATATTATTTTACTATTAAGACAAGGAAAGAATTTAAAAATCACTGAGTTAATATTCAGGACATTTAAAAACAAACATACTACCTATCAAGGTTTATAAACAAACGTGGTCAAAACCAAACCCAGAAGAAAGTTTATAACCTTACACACGTTCAAAGAAAACATTATAAAAAATAAATTATGTGGTCAATTCAAGAAGTTAGAAAAAGAATGACAAAACATTCTTCATCAAGGAAGACAATAAATAAGGAAGACAATATAGTAGATGAAAAAAGCAACGGCTACAATAAGGTTTTATATTTATTGCGGAATTTCTTTGTTAGGGATTCAATGTGTCTTTTAACCATGCTAACCTTTTTATTGGAATTGCTATTATACTGTTAATTGTCTACTTACAAAGCTGCACAAGTTTTGAGTGGTGTCTCAACCCTATTCTTTCCCTTAAGCTCTGTTATTTTTAGAGTATGACTTGCAGACTTCAAGGTTCTGGTAGAAGCACACACATCCCATTATAGCAGAAAATCTTTACTCAGAAAGTAAAGAAGAAAACCAAAATGCATTCATCATGGAGGACAAAGATATTTTCAAAAAAGACAAAATAATAAAAATAAAAGCTTAAATGAAAACACAATAATAGTGAAGACTTTAATAAACATTTTTAGAATTTGATGAATTAAATAGTATAAAAATAGGGGGCACCTGGTGGCTCAGTCCGTTAAGCATATGCCTCTGACTCAGGTCATGATTCTGAAGTCCTGGGATCCAGCCCTGAGTTGGGCTCCCTGTTCAGCGGGGAGTCTGCTTCTCCCTTTCCCTCTGCCCCTCTCTCCCTCTCATGTTCTCTCTCTCTCAAGTAAATAAATAAAATATTTTTTAAAATAGTATAAAAATAATCACACACAGGACTTGAGTAATCTAAGAAAATTTTGTCTCCAACAAAGAAAATACATTATTTTCTAATTCTCATTAAAAATGTATAAAGTAAAAAAAAAGTAAAAGAAAATGTATAAAGTAATCAAATATTTAACTATAATGGAAATGTTACAAAGTCCCAAAAGATATTTGTTTAACAAATTACATGCTCTACTAATAAATCAATCATATTAGGCTAAAAAGCAACTAAAAATAATTCCTAGACCTAGGCGAGTATCTAAATCAGAACCATAAACTAGTTGGATAGAAATAAAAAAGAGGACATTTCTTACAAAAATATGTGCAAAACAGATAAGGATGTTTTGAAAGAAAAATGAATAGCTTTAATATTTGTATTATTAAAAAAATCAAATGGTCAATTAGGAAAATCTTTGCATTATTTCACTAATTATAATGAGCATCTGTTACATTTTAAGTAAAGAATAGTTCATAATATTTTGTTACAGAAAAAGAAGTAAGGAAATAATGATCAGCAACGTCCAATGTACTGGGTATGATAAGGAAGAAAAGTGTACATAAAGGTGTCTTTGATGTTCACTGGCATTCTTGTGCAAGCAGTTTCCAGAACAAAATAAGGCAAGCAAGAAAGCAAACTAAATTTTGGAGTGCAGGAATCACTGGAAAATGATTTTTGAGAAGCTTGAATAAAAAGGTTAAGAGGAAGCAGTCCACAGCTAAAGAATCAAGACTGCATTTCTGCTTGATTTCAGGATGGCCCTTTCAAATCACTACTGCCATAACACAAGTTTCTGCCATAAGCATGTGTCTTCACCATTGTTAACACAGCCTCTAACTCTCTAACTGAATTTCTACACTAATCACAAGGCTGGAAAAAAGGAGGCATCCTTGCCTACATGGTGTCAAGTTTTTAGGAAACATTGGACTGCTCTATCTTCCACTTTATACATACACACAGAAACACAGAGAGTCAGCCAATATGTTAAAAAATGAAGACTAAAATTGGTTATGCTAATACAATAGGATACAAATACACTGACAGGTTTTAAACAATAATCAGTAAGATAATAGTCAAGTAAGTGTCCAAATGCTTGAAGGCATGCAGTATCTTCAGAGTCTTTGATTTTTCCTTTTATCAGAAACTAAGACATGCACATCCATGCAAAGAACTGTCGTAAAACATTACAAAATAGTTGGCTCTGTAACAAAAGCTGAGAAGTTTCATTCCTTGTTAATTGCGATAGAAAAACATAAACAGATGTCAGGGAAGGTCCTTATTAGATAAAAGGAAAATGATTTTTGAGCTTTCTTTTTAAAAACTTTTTTTTTTAGAAATTTTATTTACTTTTTCATGAAAGACACAAAGAAAGAGGCAGAGACATAGGCAGAGGGAGAACCAGGCTCCCTGCAGGGGACCTGATGTCAGACTCAATCCCAGGACCCAGGATCACGCCCTAAGCCAAAGGCTGATGCTCAACCACTGAGCTACCCAGGCACCCCTCTTTTTAAAAACCTTTAAGAACTTTCATATCTCAATTCTTTAATTAATGGTGTACCATTTAGCAAAATTTCATAATCAAAATTCTCCTATTTGATGTGGCTTATCAAAATTTTTCCTGTTTTTTGTTAGTATGTGATAAAAATATTTTCCTCACATTATGTTCCAGTTTATAAGGAGAATTCATTATATTCTAACTGCCTAATGCAAACTTCCTTTATAAGAATGGCAAAATTCCTTCAAAAATATGGGTTTTATGACAAATCTTGATTTTTAAAATAGTTTTGTGTTTTGCTTCAATTTGTGGCTATATCCCCAATGGTTCTCACACTTCTTTAATGCCCATTCATCTATCTCTGCTTCTTTATTTAAAAACGGAAATATCTGAGGACTGGTTATATATTTATATGTAAATATATAGCTATTAGAGCTTTATGTCAATATAGACAATCTATGTACACTTATATTGATAGACAAGGTAAACATCAAAGTGTTTAAAAGGAGAGAACTTTCTTTAAGAGCTACATAGATGAATGAACAAATAGCACATGAATAAGTACGAGTCACAGAGACCTGAATTTTTGTTATCAGAGAAATTATGTAGCAACACAAGAATACAGACAAAACACATTATTATCAAATGCAGCAGTCCCCCTTTTATCTGTGGGGGATATGTTCCAAGACCTCAGTGGATGCCTGAAATCACAGATATAGTGGTGAGTCCTATCTATACCACGTTCTTACACATACATACCTATGATAAAGATTAATGTATAGAGTAGGCATTGTAAGAGATTGACAATTAATAATTATAAAATAGAATAATTATAACAATATACTGTTGTAAAAGTTATGTGAATGTGGTCTCCCTCTCTCTCAAGATATTTATTATACTGTATTCACCTTTCTTCTTGTGATGATTTCTAGATGATATGATATCTGCATGATGAGATGAAGGGAGGTGAATGGCATAAGCATTGTGATGCAGTGTTAGTCTACTACTGACCTTCTGACTACCCATCATCAGAAAGAGGATCATCTACTCCCAGACATCAGTTGATCGTGGGTAAATGAAATCACAGATTAGCAGGACTGCTACTAAATGTGTGACAAATGCTGTTCCTAATAAATTATAACTAAAAAGTTAAGCCTGACTTGGTATGCTCTTCACTACCATCCACATCAATATACCCACTAGTATAATGTAATCATTATAACTATGTCGAATCACTTACGAATCAGAAACAATGCCTTCTGCTATTTCACAAACATGCACAAATAGAAGAGCAAATGTAAGAATCCATCTCAGGTTATGTCCAGGAAAATGAAGCCATGTGTTGTGATGAATTTGTACCTTTGAGCTTTGACTTCCCCACCCTGGAAAAAAAAGAGAGAGAGAAGAAATAAAAGGATTAATTATAATCATGGAACTAATTCACACTGTAATATCATTTGGGGGATGAGAAATTCCTGAAACAGGATCGAAAGGTGCTTTCTACGGTAGCAATGAAAATCCCAGTCTATTTTCATTGTGTTAAAAAAGTAACAATTCAATTTCAATGAATTTTTACAAGACTGCCTAGGTTAACACACTGACATTTGTTGCACTGCTCAAGAACATCACCAATTCTAGGTGACAACATAATTTTTTCATGCTGATCACAGCTCTTACTGACAGATCCCTGATTCATTTAAGAGGAAATTAAATGATGTTAGTAAAAGCAATTTGGTGTCTAAAATCTTTCAAAACGGGATCTGTGGGGGGGGGGGCTAACAAAAAAAACATATTTTGTAATGAAATGTAGAACTCATCAGTTGAGTCAACCCAATCATATGCATGAGAAAAATTAGAACTTATGACGAGGCCAACACTATTCAATAGTGGTAATGATATTTTCTCAAAGAAATTTTTTTTTTTTTTGTAGAGAAGCCTCACATACTTCAAGAACGAATCTGGGTTTGTGCTGGAAATATCACAGGAAGGAATTTCTGTAAGGACTGATGGGACCCTGAAGCATTTTTTGAAAAGAAAATTGATTCATGTCTCAGTTGTTCCAGAATGAATTTCATTGTGGAAAGAATAGCTACGTTTAACCTATTGTACTAGAATTTATGCTGTAAACTCTTTCAGGCAAACTTTCCTTATACCTGATACTTCTTTGAGATTAATCACAATCTCGCTAATTTAAGTAGCCAATGTTATAGATAACAGTCTGCATTTTTCTCCACCATCCCCCTTTGCAATGTTCACACCAATTCCACTTGTTTCAAATACCTTTTTGCCAGCCTGTGTTCGATGCTAGTGATACAAACAGACTATCACAGTAATTGCCCTCAAGAAGTTAGATGAATGTCAAAATGAATTATTAACTGTCAAACTGCAATAAAAAAGTATGGTCTCCTTTTGGCCAAAGGGCATTGTTAATATCCTACAAATAATATCAACCACATAAACAACAACTCATGTTTCTATACATGGCCACTCTGGTTATACAGACGTTATATTTAATGTCTATATATTTAAAATGAAAAACTATGTGCTAAGAGTTTCATTGGCCTCTGCATGATATGATATATCATATAACAGAAAATTTTTGACCACTGTTATAATGCCAGGTACATAGCAGTCTCTCAATTAATATTTGTTACATGAAGAAATAAAAGCATACAAATTATTTTTAAACCTTTCAGGGCACCTCGGTGGCTCAGACCATTAAGCGTCTGACTTCAGCTTGGGTCATGATCCCAGGGTCCTGGAATCGAGTCCCACATTAGGCTCTCTGCTCAGGAGGGAGTCTACTTCTCTCTGTACCCCTCCTCCCTATTTATGCTCTCTCTCTCTCACTCACTCACTCTTTTTCTCTCTCTCAAATAATTTTTAAAAACTTCAAACCTTCTTTCAAAGCAGATCATTAAAATATGCTAGTTTTCTTAAGAAAATTAATCTGATAGCTTTCTCATTCACTTTTATGAGCAAATTTATTTTTATAAGCAAAATTAAACACCAAATTCAGATAATGGTTACTTTTTTTGAAGAGATAGTAACAGGATATTGGAAGAGTAACAGGCTCAGGAAATAGCACACAGAGGGATTCACTCATATTCTTACCATTAGATTCCTTAAGATGAGTGGTGATAGGCTCAATAGATGTTTAGATTAGTCTGTCATTTTCACATGTGAAATGTATTTTTTAAATTTTTTAAAGATTTTATTTATTTGAGAGAGAAAGCATGCACACATGAACAAGAGGAGGAGCAGAGGGAGAGGAAGAAGCAGACTCCCTTGCTGAGCAGGGAGCCTGAGAAGGTACTCTATTCCAGGACCCTGAGATTGTGACTTGAGCCAAAGGCAGTTGTTTAACCGACTGAGCCACCCAGGCACTTCTATTTTTAAAAATTTTCTAAGTTAAGAGGTCTATTTTGACTGTTTTAGGGAAGCTAATAAGTTATATATCAATGATCTAAATAACTGGATTTGTAAACTGTAAAACAATAAGGAAAATTGTATTTTTTTAACTCTTTTCCAAATAGTTTGCATAAGTATTCTTTCAAACTGGAATGTACCCTTACTACTCTTACTTCTACTCGCACACTCTGTGTCCTCAGCTCCCCCAAAATGTCACTTTCCGTGCAATCTTTCCCACTGGCCCGAAGAATTAGTTGTTCTAGCAAGTTAATGCCCAAGATGTACCTGCAAATGAGCTTACAATGCGGGATAGTCATTTTTGTCTTGAGTTTGATACGTCTGTTTCACTGGACAGTTCCAGTGAATATCCCAGGCAATACTGTTTTACTCATTTTTCATTCTCTTCACCAACACAAAGCAATCTCAACAAAGACTTTAGTCTATCCCACGTAACTCTCTTTCCCTCTTTCCAAAAAACTGCTGCTACTTGAAGTCCACTTCTAAGAAGACATATGACTTCTATTTTATCTACAGAATGTCATATGACGAGAACGTAAATAATTGAGAAGCACAGAAAACTGGCTTGTTCTTTTGTCACAGATTTACCTATCAGTTTTCATGTAATTGGTGAAAGAACAAGAATATTATTTCTTAAGAAATAATAAGAATATTAAAGGAACTATTCTTTTAATAAGAATATTAAAAGAAATATTAGGTGAGGATATATAGGAGAATAGATTACTTACCAATAAACAGTATTGGAAAAGTAATAAACAACAGGAAGACATGAGGGACCAGGTTGAGGGCATCCACGAAGCAGGGATTTTGTAACACACCCTTATAGATATCATATGAAGAAATGTTGTTACCACAGAATGAAAGGCTCATTTCTTCTTATATGACTTACTCTAAAAGGAAGAGAAAAAAGAAAGAGCCTCTCATTAAATTCCCTTTCATAAAATCATAGCCCTAAGAAGGAGGTGTTATTATAAAATTAACCCCTTTTGTTTCTGCAATTGAGGAAATGGGAAACTGTATGCCAAAGTCATTTGAGAGTTTCTTATAAAGCCCTTATACATTCTATAAATCACTTCCTTTCAATCTTTTTCTTTTCGGAGAAAAACATCTTATTTTAATTTGGAAAATATATAATTATTAATATCTACCAATGATGGTACCTTAAAGAAGTGTGTGTGTGACTCAAATTATTTCACAGAACAAAAATGGTGATATATCAAGAAAAAGAAAGAATAAGTGAAACCACTAACTGATACCACAAAATAGTGTAATATCAAATCCTTGCTCATCTTTTCTCACTGAAAATGCATTAGTAAACAGCTTAAACTGGACAAAATTTACCACCACTTTTCATTAACTATACAAAGGAATACTAATATACGAAACCAATGTGGCAGCAAAGAGAAGTCAGCCCTTCTCTGAAGAATATTAAAATCAAGTGCTTGAGAAAAATAACTCAATTAATGAAATCACGTCCCACAATCAGAGAACTTCCTTACACGAAATGTACTCTAATCAAGTTTCGAAGCAAAAAAAAAAAAAAAAGTTTTTTAACTGGAAACCAATATTAATAGTAGAGGAGAAGTAGACAAATTTAGAGAGGAAACTGAGGACAAGGTATCCCAGGGTTTTGCTAGCCATTGTTGTGACTTGGGCTTCTACTCAATGAAGTGGACTCTTTGAGGGATGATTTGATCAGAGGAATGACACACTGCTACTCACATTTTAAATGAATTCCTCCTGTTGCTGCACCAAAACAGGTGATACAGGAGCAAGGATCTGCTCCATCAAAATACCACTGTGAAATTCTGAAGAGTTTTAAGCCTTCTAAAAATTCTTTTATAATTCCTCCTATTTATTTACCACCTCCCAAATTCTGGGCACTTTGTCTTTAGGACAACCATGCAATGTTAGTTATTTGTGTTTTACAGAAGAGCCTCAGTAACTTGCCAACCAGTAGAGTAGCAGTGATCTACACGCATGTGTCTGACTTAAACTGTTTCTCCCACTGCATCATGCAGCCTCCAACCTATTTTTAAATAACATCTCATCTATTCTCATTAAAAGAAGTAGCAGGTTAAGATTTTTAACCTCATTGGACTTTGTTTCTTTTCCACATTTATGTCACACTGGATTGTGAATTGGATTATTGAAGGTTGGCAAAGGTATAAATAAGTAAAGTAGTACCTTTTCTCTCTTCCCTTTCATTGAGAAATGATTTAGCAATGGTCATGAACAATATTGTTCCCTAGGAAGAAACCAAAGAGTGTTACACAGAAAAGATTGGCAACAGTAGGTATGCTACCGGAGAGACCAAATTTCAAGCAAAAGTTTTATAAAGCATTCTATGAATAGAACAACTAGTTAAAAAGCCTGTGTTTACAGTATATAAATTCTTATTTGGAATTCCTTTCACATATTGTTTCTGGTAAGCCCTTTTGTTGGACATCATTGATATAATCTCTAGTTGAGACCTTTTCTAATTTAAAAAATTATATTAAGGAAACTCAAGATGAGGGTATATGCTTGGCAAATTCTTAGCAGCTATTAAGCCTCCCAGCCTCATAAAATAATTTTAAAAGGCTTGAGATTTTTAAAATAACAGTAAAGTGGAATTTTGTATTATATACTGTAGCTACAGTGATAGATCTTAACTAAACCTATAGTGGTAATCATTTTACAATACTAAATTAAACCATCATGCTGTATACCTTAACCTTGTACAGAAATGTCCATCAGGAAAACAAATGGGGGGGTGAACCCCAGAAACTGAAAAATAGCAGCTAGTAATGAAATTTCGAAGACTATTTCTTTTCTTTTACTTTTTTAGACTATCTCTTTTATTAAGAAGAAATGACAAAAAGAAACTTGAGTCCACACTTATTGAAAGACATGTGTAAACTGTTTCCTAGAATGGACCAGAAAATAATTTTTACTTTTGCCAGTTTTATAATTTTATCCGAAATTATAATATTTCAATTGGCCACATTTATAAATACTGATATTTAATCACTGTCATTGAGCCAAATACTAAAGTAATATCTGAATTTGTAAAACATATACTTCATTAGCTATAATAAGCATTGCCTACCTGGTATATTTAAGCAATCCTCAAACCTACCAATCAAGTAAATGTTGGATAAACGCATATAGTGGTGGAAAGAAAATAGCAGAGAACTACAGCAACCTGAGAAAGTCAAAGAACATTTCTAGCCATGTACCTGATATCTGGGATTCTAGGCCATTCGTTAACTCTAAAAATACTTGTTGATGCTGACCATGTGCTAGGCACTAGGAATCCAAGAATGTACATGACAAATAGTAGCTGTGGTCTTAGGCTGCATAAATCGGACTACACTAATCCCAATAGTTTTGGTATAATGTAAAGGTTATGATCTACTAGACAGGGAAATATACAATGATATAATCACACTAAGGTATACACTTCAGATTAATAAAGTGAAAGCTTCAGAATTTCTTCCTTCTACCACTATCTCTAACATATGCCCTGGGGCTCCCAACCTATTCACTACCTCTCACCACCTCTCTCCTTCTATTTTTGTCTCTGTCTCCCCGACCTCCATCCTTTTCCCTCTGACCCTTAGCTTCTTTCTCCAACATCCAGTACACATGTGGCACATTCTAACAGCCCATCTTACAACAGTGGGCAAAAAGAGGGAAGGAGTGAACTTGTAGACATGTTGATGGTTATCATGTTAACGAAAGGCATTTTATTTAATCAGGACCTTGAATTAATTTTTAAATCTCCTGTTGTCATTCAGGGTTTCCCTCTCTGAACTATGATTAAGTTAGGGACGTTCTGGGAACAGTACAGATTACTGCTCTTGCTGGCTAAACTCTGTCACGTCACTCTGTCATGTGACACCCCTGCCTCTTCTGGAGCTGTCTAGTTCAACTAAGCACTGACAGAGGCCCTGAGTATCCAGGAAGACGGAGGAGAGAGAAAAGGGGCCAGATGGGAAGACATGACACTTTTCTCCCCACAAGCAAAAAGCTACTGAAAGATGTTCAAGTGTTTATAACAGCAGACAGGGTTGAAGAACTTGACTGAATTAAACTTAAAGACAAATGTCAAAAGCGAAACTCTGATTATAGGGATGGTCTGCAAAGCAGAAAACACAGAAGGAAAATACTCCTTGATGACCAGACCTATGATTTCATGGCAAGAATTGCATCCTCAGTATTCTCACTCTTTGAAATGCATGATGTGAAGTTCCACACCCTTAGGCATTATAAAATTTAGATTTAGTTGATGACTAAAGTTAAAAACGAACACTCTTTCCTGCTCATCCAGAAGAAAGTGTCAGTTCTAACAGAGTAGCTACCTCAGAGAACTTTAACATGCTGGAAGCACCTGAAGAAAACATGCTAAAAGCAATAAAAAAAAAAGAAAAAAAGAAAAAACCTTTCATGCTTCCAGACAAAGTAACTCACTCTTTAGTTATTTGCAGATTAACTATATGTGAGAGGGAAACATGACATTGTAAAGAATTTAGGGCATTAGCATGATCTAGGGCATTTTCAGGAATCGGTCACTTAAGAAACAAATGGAGTAACTTCTTTGAAATCTTTCATTCAGCCTATGACTCCCAAAATATGAAACAAAAGATGTCTGTCTACCTGTCTGTCTGTTTGTCTGTCTCTCTCTCTGAATGACAGATCCAAGTAGGAAAGTCACTAGCAAAACTGACCACTGACTTCTGATTTAGCGCCTGATCTCAAAGCACCGGTTGAAGTTCTATCGCACACTAAAGGAAAAGGCCCTCAACAGATAAGATTCAGACACGACAGTGGGATGTTGTTTTTAATCGTAAATTGAACAAACAAGCAAAAAATAAATACCTTGGGCGGTCGTATGATGCTGCTTCACACCCCTACTCGTGCACTTGCACTACCTTCAAAACACCGGCTTACTACACTGTCTTAAGTGTCAATTTCCAGCTCAGACGCAGAACTCCTAAAAAGTCAAGAGTCACAAAAATCAAGCAGATAGAAAACGACTTCGTGAACAATACAGGAGCCCGTTTAAGAGGAAAAAAAAAAAATCAGTAATTTCACTCCTTGCACGATCCCCGGCAGGTTTTAAAAGCAAGAGCCGGCTGAGTTCCGTTAAGCAAAGCTGGAAACCTGATCCCACGCCCTCCCTTCTGGGGCTGGGGCCCCGGAGCCTTCATCCTAGAAATAGCGACCCCGGAGGCAGCGCTGCGAGACTGCGCGGGCGCCTCTTGGTTACCGAAATGCACACTTTACGGGAACTCTCAGTGATGCTTAAATCCTATTTAGGTTAAAAAATAAAAATTAAAAAAAAAAGAAGACGGACTCACTTACTCCGAAGGCAGTTTTCCTCCCCTAGCCGAAGCACGCAGGGCGCCGGAGCGGATTATTTTTAGGGTGGTGGGAGATCAGCTGCTGCCTCCTATCGGGTTTCTAAATTGCACAAGCTGCTGTGAGCCGGGGCGGACCCGAGAACTCCGAGGCAGGAAACTGGGCACCAGCCCCGAGCGCCGCAGCGCCTGGGACTGGGACTGGGACCCTCCCCACCCCCGCTCGGCCCCGCGCTCCGTCCTGGGGCGCGCGATGCGAAGCTTTTGCAAACCCGAGGGAACACGCGTCCCCCAAACTTCATCCCACACCGAAACTTGCAGTGTACATAGTGCTGCTCTGGAGTCAGGCTTTCAGACGTCAAGACACGCAAGGTACCCACTCACTTGCACTTGTAAAAAACTCCCCCCCCCCAGGTTCTATAGGCGCCCTTTTACCAACCACAAAAGGAAGCGGATCTGGGGAGGTCGTCGCCCCCCCGCACCCCAACAAGCGGACCTGGGAGATGTATAGGGCCGCCTCCAGGCAAGCACCCCAGCAGCCCGGGAACCTCGGGGGCTCCCCGGCCGGCGGCCGCGCTTGCCCTCGCTCCCCGAGAGTGGGGCTCCGGCCCGCACCCCACCCGCGCTCGCTCCCCACCGGAGAGAATCCACTCTCAAGGGCATAACGTGTCTAAAGTACACTCACCCCAGCCCCCAAGCCGTGAGTTTTGTCCCCGGGCAGCCCTTTCTTAAGTGAACACTCGACTTTCTCAGGGGCCGGGCGCGCTCCCTTGCAGTGGTCCTGGCGCTCAGCATCTGTCCCGGCGGCTCCAGGAAGGTGGGCAGGCGGGCTGCGGCCCCGGGTGCGCGCGACCGCCAGGGCGCCCTCCCGGAGCGTGGCCTGCGCCCCGGGGCCCCGCGGCCTCCCGGCCTCCGCGCCCTGGGGGGGCTGAGCCGACCCCCGCCCCGCCCCGCGCGCCCCGCCCCGCGCGCCCCGGGGATTTCCCGCGGGAAGGGCGCTGCGGCGACCGAAGCCGGGACCCGCGGCCGCTAGAGGCCGGCGGGGCCCGCGGGGCGACGGCTGGGAGGGTCCCGAAGCCTCCCGTCCCGCGGCGCTTCAAGGCTTGCCAGCGGCACCCTGGAGCTGTTTGGCACGACGCAGGCGCACACAGAAAGCGGGCTTCGAGAACCGGGATCGGGTCCCGGGGTGGAACCCGGGGAGCCCGGGGATCCCCCCGAGGGGGTCCTGGGCTCCCCCGCGGGGCCGCGGAGAGACACCTGGAAGCAGGGGGTGCAGGCAATCCCCAGACGGACACCTGAGTGTAGCTACAGAAAATCAGGTTGACTTTAGCATTAAAAAAAATAATAATAATAATAATTAATAATAATAGGGGATCCCGGGGTGGCCCAGCGGTTTAGCGCCTGCCTTTGGCCCAGGGCGGGATCCTGGAGTCCCTGGATCGAGTCCCGCGTTGGGCTCCGCGTTGGGCTCCCCGCATGGAGCCTGCTTCTCCCTCCTCCACTCTGACTCTCTCTGTCTATCATAAATAAATAAATAAAATCTTAAAAAAATAAAAAGTTAACATTACAAAATATATATATATATTATTTAGCTGATTTTTTTTTATATTTTTTTTTTATTTTATTTATTTATGACAGTCACAGAGAGAGAGAGAGAGGCAGAGACACAGGCAGAGGGAGAAGCAGGCTCCATGCACCGGGAGCCCGACGTGGGATTCGATCCTGGGTCTCCAGGATCACGCCCTGGGCCAAAGGCAGGCGCCAAACCGCTGCGCCACCCAGGGATCCCTATTTAGCTGATTTTTATAGTGATTAAAAGTCATGCTTACTGTAGAAACTTTGGAAATTATTGAAAAGTATGAGGGAGACCAGTGGGCCTCCACACTTACAGAACTGGAAACATTTCGTTATGTTTTAACGGTAGTAAAAAAAGCAAGGATGCAAGAGCTAACCGGCTATCAAGCTCTGCTACCTCACTTAGCTCAAACACTTGGGCAAATTACTCCATCTCTCCATGTACTAATTTCCTCACCTGTTCAGTGGGAAAAATAATAATAATATGATGATGATGATGATAGATAGATAGATAGATAGATAGATAGATAGATATGGCTTCATAGTCTTGATGTGAGGGTTAATGAAATAATCCTTTAAAATGCTGAATGCCTGCCCTTTCTGTAAAAGCTAATATGTATGCCATCATTACTATTTTTTCTATATATATTTAATACTGTTGGCAATCACAAAATAACTTGTCTCCTCACAGTATTTTTCTTTTATTTATGATAGTCACAGAGAGAGAGAGGGGCAGAGACACAGGCAGAGGGAGAAGTAGGCTCCATGCACCGGGAGCCTGACGTGGGATTCGATCCCGGGTCTCCAGAATCGCGCCCTGGGCCAAAGGCAGGCGCCAAACCGCTGCGCCACCCAGGGATCCCCTCCTCACTGTATCTTTTAAAAACATTTATCTTCTGATGGGATTTTAAGATCTTTATAGAAATCATTTAATTGGCTACACAATGGATTGTGTGGCCATCATCATCTAAAATCCATTTTTCTACTGTTGGATCTATAGCTGCTGATTTTTCACTACCATATTTAATCCTATGATGAACTTTAAAAATAAAGTTTCTTCTTTCTTTGCAGCAGATAACTTACTTAAGGTACATTTTCTGAAAAATAAGTACAGGGTCAAAAGTAGTATCTTTAGGGCTGTGGATATAGAATGCAAAATTACTTCTCTAAAAAGTTTCTGTTAACTTCTCCCAAACTGAATGAGATGACCTATTACACTTACACCCAAACCAGCATTGAATATTCATATTTATTTTTTAAAAATCCTATAATTTGACAGATAACAAGCAATCCTTTGTTATTCGTATTATGTTTTCAAATGTTCATTTATCTTTTTTGTGAATATTTTGTCCATATCTGCATCCACCTAATGGGTCTTAATGAAGTTTCTTATAGTTTGCATGAACTTTTAATAAGAGGATATGAATCTTTACATATACATGACAAATATTTTTCTAGTTTGTCATTTAATAAAATGACAGTGGTGCTGCTTTTACAAAAAAATAAAAATAAAAACATCCTATAAAGATTTATTAGACCCCACATAGTGCTAGATCTTCTTAGGTCACAGAGGTTAGTGATGAGTCAGACCTCTAGGGTCTCTGCCCTCTTAGTGCTTTCTTCCAAAAGAAAATTTACTTAGGCAAATTTGGTGTCTTTGACTAGAGCATTGTATTCTAACGCTTTGGTTAATAAATACTAACCTTTATGTGTATTTGTTTATAGGGTTTTTGATTTTTTATTCTGTTCTAGAATTTATTTTGGCATATGCTATGGGATGAGAAGTTAATATTTTGTTACACCAACACCATGTACTGAATAATCTTTTTCTTCTGCCCTCATGTGTCATACAATCTATGTGGTATACTTATTATTTTATAATAAGATTTGTTTCTGGACTACCTATTCTGTTTAATGGATTTTTTTTTTTTTAAGAGGAGAGAGAGGAAGAGAGAGTAGGGGGGAAGTGAAGGGAGGGGGCAGAGAGAGAGGAAGAGAGAATCTTACGCAGGGTTTATGCTCAGTGCAGAGCCCAATGTGGGGTCCACCTCATGGTCCATCTCAGGACCCTGAGATCATGACCTGAGCTAAAATCAAGAGTTGGATGCTGAACCAACTGAGCTTTTCAGGCACCCCATTTAATGGATCTTTTGTACAGTTTTTTTTTTTTTACTATATTACTATAATCAGTTAAATTTGATTATTATAGCTTTAAAGTATATTTTAACTCTAGGAAGGCTAGTCTCCTTTTTTACTCTTTTCAAAATTTTCTTAGCTATTCTCTGTTGGGCATTTTATTGGCATCTCATTAAATTTAGAAGTAATTTACAAAGAAGTAATATTTTTAGTGTTCTTTCTGCCCTGAAACATGGTTTCCCATTTACTTAAGCCTTCTTTTTATCTTACTATCAAATTTATATAGGTCTGTACATTTCTTGTTGTGATCGATCATACAAATTCTATATTTTTGTTTTCGTATTTTGTACTACTGTTAAGAATATACTAGATATTTACATTTTCTGATTATGTATTTACCTTATATATAGCCATTTTCCTAAGCTTTCTCAACAATTTCAAAATTGTTTTACCATGTTACCCTGACTGTCCAAAAAATATAATTTTATCTGCAAATAGTGTTACATTTATATTATGGAGTGCATGTTTGTGTTCCCCTCAAACCTCACATGTTAAAACTAACCACAAGTGCAATGGTAGGGCCTTTGGGAGGTAATTATAGTTAGATGAGGTCATGATGGGATTAGTGTCCTTATATGAAGGGAAAGAGACTAGAGTTTGCTCTCTCTGTTCTCTGCAGTGAGGACAGGGAGAAGATAGATATCTGTAAACCAGACAGAGGCCCTCAACAACATCCAAATTCATTGGTACCTTGATGTTAGACTTCCCAGCCTCCAGAACTGTGACAGATAAATGCTTGTTGTTAAAGCCACTCAGTCAACAAATTACTGCCCAGATAATTTGTTACAGCAAACCAAACTAAGACAACTTACTTCCAGCTTGCAAATACTTCTAGCTTATTTGTATTCTAACTTTATCAACTCCAAATCCAGAATGATATTAAATAATAAAAGAAGTCAACATCATTGTTTTCATTAGAAATAGGTACATTATATTTTTAAATCATACTTTACGTATGATTTTCATAAAATAAAAACAATCCACTATACATGTAACCTTTTAAATATTTTGATATAACCATGACCTCTAAAAGATAATAGGATATTTGTATCTCCCCAGGAAGTTCTCTTGTGCCTATGACCAATCTCACCATCACTCACCTACAGTAATCACTGATCTGAGGTCTATCACTACAGATTCACTTTGCCTATTCAAAAATGTCATATAAATGTCATACAATATATATTCTCTTGTGTCTGACTTTTTTGGTTAATCATAATATTTTTGAGATTTATCCATGTTGGATGTATGTATATATATTGGATTATATATATATATATTTGGGTTATTTCCAGTTTTTGATAATGATGTATAAATCTTCAATGAAAGTTTTATAAATATGATTTTCATACCTGTAACAAGTGTTGAATTTGCTGGGTCATATGGTAATTACATATATAACTTTACAGAAATTGCCAAAATGTTCTCCAAAGAAATTGAAACCTTCATGCCTTTCAGAAAAGTAAGAGAGTTTCAGTTCTTCCACTGTCTTGCCAGTACTTAATTTTAATTCTTCTACTGGGTACGGACAGGTTCCTTATTGTGGTTTCAATTTGTCTCTCTCTTGTGACTAATGATTTGGGGCATATATCTTCATGGGCCTGTTGATTCACACATCTTTATGTGGTGGACATAATTCTAAAATAGCTTTGATGACCTTTGCTCCTGGTGTTACACTCATGATTATGTTATGTTACTTGGCAAGAGGGATTTTGCAGATGTAATTAGGGTCAATAATCAGTTGACTTTAAAGTAGACAGATAATACAGGAGACTCTAATTTAATCACCTGAGCTCTTTAAAGCAGAAAGTTTTCTCAGGCTAGTGGTAGAAGAGATCTGAAGAATGAGAAGGATTGGTGTGAGGGAGCTTCTCTTTGGTCAGGTAAAATAACCATAAGTCAAGAACCTGAGAGTGGCCTCTAGAAAATGAGCACAGTCTCCCTGCCAACAAACAGCAAGAAAACAGGGATTTCATTTCTACAACCATGAGAAACTAAATTCTGCCAAACAGCCTGAATGAGCTCAGAAGTGAATTCCTCCTGAGTCTCCAAATAAGTGCCCAGTTAGGCCAACATTTTTATCTGGCTTGAGAGAACCAAAGCAAAGCTCCCTGTTAAGCCCACCTGTACTTCTGCTCTATAGAAATATGAGACAATAAATAGGTATTGTTATAAGCCTCTTACATTTGTAGAAATATGTTATGCCACATAGAAAACCAGTGCACTTCTTTTATGAAGAGTCTGTTCAAACTTTTAATTAGATTGTTTAACTTCTTATTGAATTGTAACTTTTCACCTACAGATCTGCCTTAGCTTACACTGGAATTATGGCCTGATAAGCCCGTTTTAAACTGGAAATATCATAAGTCAAAAATGTATTTATTACGCCTAACCTACCAAGCATCATAGCCAGCCTACCCTGCCTTAAACATGATCGGAACCCTTACGTTAGCCTACAACTCGGCAAGTCATCTAGCACAAAAACCCCTTTTATAATACAGTGTTGAATATCTTATGTAATTTATTGAATATTGTACTGAAAGCGAAAAACAGAATGGTTGGATGGGTACAGAATGGTTGTAACTGGATTGGTTGTTTATGTTCGTGGTTTATGGCTGACTGGGAACTATGCCTTGTTCCCAATGCCCAGCATCCCAAGAGAGTATCATACAGCATATTGCTAACCCAGGAGATCAAAATTTAAAATTCAAAGTTCAGTTTCTACTGAATGCATATCCCTTTTGCACCATCATAAAATTAAAAAATCACAAGTCAAAGCATTGTAAGTCAGGGACTACCTGTATATTCTAAATACGTCATTTGTCAGCTATATGTGTCAATATGTTTTGGCTTACCTTTGCATTTTCTTAATGGTAGTTTTAAAATGTTTTAATTTTGATCAAGTCTAGTTATCAATTTTTATTTATTTAATAGTGCTTTGACTTTCTTCTCTAAGAAATCTTTATCTACTTTAAAATTATAAATATTTTCTCTTACATCTTCTAGAAATACAAAATAGAGTTAGCTTTTGTGTTTGGGTCTATGGTCTATTTGGGGTTTCTTTTTGTTTATGGTTTGAGATAGAAGTTGAAGTTCCTTTTTTTTATGTATAAAGTAAGTTGCTAAAAAAAAGTAGTTCTTTTCTTCCACTGAATTACTTTGTCATCTTTGTCTAAAATCATTTGAACAAATAGACATTTCCTCTCAGACTTTCTGTTCTGTTCCATTGCCCCATATGTGTATCCTTTTGCCATTACTACTCTGTTTTATACTGTAGCTTTATAAAACATCTTGAAATCAGGCATGGTAATTTCTCTAAATTTGTTCTTCATTTTCAAGTTTGATTATTTTTGTTTATTTTTTTAATTTTTGTTTATTTTTATTTTTCTTTCTATATGAATTTTAAAATTAGCTTGAAAATTTCTATAAAATTCTGATGAGAATTTGATTTTAGTTGTGTTGAACCTATAGATAAGTTTGGAGAGAATTTGTGTCTTAACAACAGTGAGTCATCACTTGCCATTAGGGAAATACAAATCAAAACCACAATGAGATACCACCTCACACCAGGGAGAATGGGGAAAATTAACAAGGCAGGAAACAACAAATTTTGGAGAGGATGCGGAGAAAAGGGAACCCTCTTACACTGTTGGTGGGAATGTGAACTGGTGCAGCCACTCTGGAAAACTGTGTGGAGGTTCCTCAAAGAGTTAAAAATAGACCTGCCCTACGACCCAGCAATTGCACTGTTGGGGATTTACCCCAAAGATTCAGATGCAATGAAACACCCGGACACCTGCACCCCGATGTTTCTAGCAGCAATGTCCACAACAGCCAAAATGTGGAAGGAGCCTCGGTGTCCATCGAAAGATGAATGGATAAAGAAGATGTGTTTTATGTATACAATGGAATATTACTCAGCCATTAGAAACAACAAATACCCACCATTTGCTTCAACGTGGATGGAACTGGAGGGTATTATGCTGAGTGAAGTAAGTCAATCGGAGAAGGACAAACAGTGTATGTTCTCATTCATTTGGGGAATATAAACAATAGTGAAAGGGAATATAAGGGAAGGGAGAAGAAATGTGTGGGAAATATCAGGAAGGAAGACAGAACATAAAGACTCCTAACTCTGGGAAATGAACTAGGGGTGGTGGAAGGGGAAGAGGGCGGGGGGTGGGGGTGAATGGGTGACGGGCGCTGAGGGGGACACTTGACGGGATGAGCACTGGGTGTTATTCTGTATGTTGGTAAATTGAACACCAATAAAAATTAATTTATTAAAAAAAAAAAAAACAACAGTGAGTCTCTCAACCCAGGAACACAATATATCTATTTATCTAAGTCTTCTTCTACTTCTCAGACATAATTTTAGCTTTACAGTATATGTCTTGCACATGGTTCATTGAATCTACTCCAAAATTTTATTTTATCATTTTACTGCTATTCTAAATGACATTATTTAAGAGCATCAGGGTGGTGCAGTTGATTGGGCTTCCAACTCTTGGTGTCAGCTCAGGTCATGATCTCAGGGTCCTGAGATCAAGCCCTGCATCAGGCTCTGCACTCAGCAAACAGTCTGCTTGTCCCTCTCCCTCTGCTCCTACCCCTGCATTCTTTCACACTCTCTCTCTTGCTCTCTCAAATAAATAAATATTTTAAAAATTAAAAAATAAATGACATTATTTAAATATCATGTTTCATTGTTCATTACTAGAATATAGAAATGACTTTGTATCCTGCAACATTGCTAAATTCACTTATGAATTCTAGTGTTTCTGTAGATTCCTCAAATTTTTCTACATTCATGATCATGTCATCTACTGATAAAGTTTAGCCTTTTTCCCATCAGTTTCCTGTTTCTTTTTTCTTAACTTATTGCACCAGTTCCTGTATGATGTTGAATAGAAATAATGAGAATGGATATATTCGGCTTGTTCTTAATCTGAAAAAGGATTCAATTTTTCACTATTTTAAGTATGATGTTACCTGCAAGTTTTCTATAGATCCTCTTTATTAGGTCAGGGATATTTCCTGCTATTCACAATTTCTTGAAGGAGTTTAATCATGAATAGATGTTGAAGTTTGTCAGGTGTTTCTTGTGTATTGTTCTGATCATATGCTTTTCCCCCTTTATTCTGTTAATACACCAAAATGAATTGATTTTTGAGTATTAAACCAACCTTGCATTCCAGTGATAAATTCTTCCTGGTTATGATATAATTTCCTTTTTATATATTACTTTTTCAAAAATATTTTATTTATTTATTCATGAAAAATACAGAGAGAGAGGCAGAGACACAGGTAGAGGGAAAGGTAGGCTCCCTCACTAAGCCACCCAGTGTCCCTACTTTTTTATATATTCCTGAATTCAATGCACTGATATCTTACTTAGAAATTTTACATATATTTCAATGAGGGACATTAGTCTATGGTTTTCCTTTCTTTGATTTTGCTTTTTGAGTCTTGGGGGAGTTTTATTTGTCTGTTTTGGCAATATTTTGATATCAAGATTTTACTGGTCTCATAAAATGAATTTTGAAGTATTTCCTTCCATTTTCTGAAAGGATTTTGTAAGATCATTACTTGTTTCTCAAATTTTTGATAGATTTAAAGTAAAAGCCACATTAGCCTGGAGTTTTCCTTGTAGAATGACTTTTATTTAAGAACTTAATTTCTTTACTAGATATGGTGGTACTCAGATATTCTATTGTGTCAGTTTACACAATAGAATAGTTGTTCATAATATTTCCTTAGTATCTTCTTGATGCCAATAGGATCTTTACTGATATCCTCTCTATTCATTCCTAATAATGGTCTTTTACATTTTCTCTCTTATTTCTCATTGATCAGTTTAGCCAGATATTTGTCTATTTTATTTAGTTTAAAAATAATTTTGGTGACATTGACTTTGTATTTTCTAATTTTCTTGAAACCTCTTCTTTGACTCATTAGTTGTTTAGATATGTCTTAGTTGGGGGCAGCCTGGGTGGCTCAGTGGTTTAGTGCCACCTTCGGCCCAGGGTGTGATCCTGGAGACCTGGGATCGAGTCCCACGTTGAGCTCCCTGCATGAAGCCTGCTTCTCCCTCTGCCTGTGTCTCTGACTCTCTCTCTCTCTCTCTCTTTCTCTCTCTCTCTCAAGAATAAATAAATAAAATCTTTAAAGAAAAAAAATAAATGTCTTAGTTGCTTGGGCACCTGGGTGGCTCAGTTGATTAAGTGTCTGCCTTATGCTCAGGTCACAGTCCTTGGGGTTGTGCCAGCATTAGGCTCCCTGTTTTGTGGGGGGCCTGCTTCTCTCCCTCTGTCTGCCTGCTGCCTGCCCCTGCTTGTACTCTCTCCCTGTCTCTCTATATATCAAATAAAAAAATAAAATCTAAAAAAAAAGAAAAGAAAAGAAATGTACTAATTGCCAAGCATATGGAGGTTATTCAGACTTTTTAAAGTAAGGTTTAGTTAGGTAAAATTTAAATACAGTAAAATGTAACCTTTTTTGGCTTACAGTTCTATGAGTTTTGACAATATGTATACTGCCATGTGACTAGCGGCAGCCCAGATATAGAATCTTTCCATCACTAGCTGGAGATGGGGACAGAGAAGACTCAAAAAGTCTTCCAAGAAGTATGTGTGGACTAATAGAAGCTGATAAAATCTTTTTTTAAGAAAGATGTATTTATTTATTTTAGAGAGAGAGACAGAGAGCAGGTGGAGGGGTGGGGGAGAGAGAGAATCTCCAGAAGACTCCCCACTGAACAGGGAACCTGACATGGAGCTTGATCTCAAGATCCTGAGATCATAAGCTGAGCTGAAATTAAGAGCCAGACTCTTAACCGGCTGAAGCACCCAGGCACCCCAGAAGCTAATAAAATCTTGCATGCTTGAATTCTAAGTAACTTAATGTAGCATAAACAAAAATACAGTGACCTGGAAGTATTGCTAGAAACTGGTTCATGATTGGGATATATTTCAAAGTAAACAGTATGGAGCTTCTTCCCAGGTTTTCTAAGTAAGCATAAGATGCTAGGATCCATGTGTGTATATACATATATATATACACATATATATACCCACACACACACATACATAAATATATATATGTATGTATGTGTATATATATATAATGTATATATTATTTATGATTTCATTTTTAAGTAATCTCTACACCCAATATGGGGCTCAAAGTCACAATGCCAAGATCAACAGTTGCACATGCCACCAACTGAGCCAGCCAGGTGCTCCCGATAATCCTTGCTTTTAAAAGATTTCTCTGTAGGCATTTTTTTTTTTTTTAAAGCTGAGAGAGGATTTATTTAACTACGTGCCCAAGAGTCTGGCCCCTAAACTTAAATATCCAGCACGGAGCCTTGGCCCTCCCGGCCGTGGGTGGGTGCAAGAATGGGTATGCCCTGGTCTAGAGCAGTGGAACCCAGGGACCAAAGGTGGGATGCCCCTGAGCCAGCAGCTGCCATAGCAGCAAAAGGTGAAAAGATGGGAACCAAGCACTCATCCCAATCCCAGAGACGTCAAGGGGAGTGCCAGATGCTTTGGGCCCCACCACCAGACTGAAGGTTGGCCAAGCTGGGGTGCACACATGTGGGAGTAGTGGAGGTCCAGCGTGATGGGCAAAGGCTGTGGCCCAGGTGCCTGCCCCAGTGTTAGCTAACCAGAGTCAGAAAAGAGGTGGTTGGCAGTTTTGCCTCTGAGGGGCTCTGATACATTGGTGGGGATGAGCATGGACACAGGGATGGAAAACAGGAGGATTTTACAGTCCAGCTGATGGATGGTCAGGACCTATCCCAGTCACAATGGGACAAGGAACAGAATATTCTCACAAAGTTTAACTGTACCTGGAAGTTTCTTAATTGCTAAATACTGCAGGCCTTTTTTTTTTTTTTAATTTTTTATGTTTTTTACCTTTTTCCTGTTTGGCTTCACTAAGTCTTTTTTTTTTTTGGAAAGCTTTAGTTTTAATACATTTAATACATCAAACTCTTCTTCCTCTTAATAATTTGCCTTTCCTTGGTCTCCTTCAATGACTCTTCGTTCATTGCTTACTTCTTAAATGTGGGTTCCACTCTTAGCTCCCATTGCTTATCACTTTCTATGCTCCCCAGGAGAGATCTTAGCTTTAGCTCATGGCTTTAACTAATATGGTTGTAGCAGTTAAAAATATAGTCCCTGAAAGTTTTGTCACCTGCTGGGTAACCTCAGGCAAAGATAACCTACTTCTCTGAAACTCAATTTCTTTGGCAGAAAATGGGCATGATAATGTCATTTCTAGCACTGCAGATTATTGGGATGATTTCATGAGATATGTACTGAGCAAAATGTAGGCAATGTAGAAGGCATTCAACAAATTCTATTAGTCTTTCAAGTTTGACTTCTCTAAATAGATTCCTACAGGCACCTTGGTGAATACTATACGTCCAGCATCTTTGTCCTAGTAATTTGCCCTCTCTTGGTCTACCTGGTTACTGTAGGAGTTGCAATGTTAAGAGACCCCAGCCTCCTAACCACAGCTCATTTGACATGTAATCACTATGTGGCCAATACGAGACCAATCAGCATCTTTCCCAAATATTTTGAAGTAGAACTGAAAAGAAAAAGAAAAAAGAGCTCAATTTTTCCCTGGGTGACTGACTCTGATATAAATAGAGAAAGAAGGGGAAAAGATCTTCACAGACCAAAGACTAGAAACAGAAAAGAGTCTGGACAGCATTTGGGTCACTTAATCTAAGTCAACAGCATATCTTTTTTCAGATTCCTTAAATTGTCCCACGGTCCCTGTGAATTCTTCATTTTGTGTAAGCTAACTAGAGGGGGATTCTGCTGTCTGTGATGGGAGGAAAAAAAGTCCTAACAATGCACCTCAAACTCCCTCTGTCTATAATTGAACTTACTGTTCCCACCACCCACATTCCTCTGATTTCTTATCTCTGCCCACACTACCACTTGCCCTATACTCTTAAAACTTGGACACTCCTGAATTAGCTTTCCAATACACATACTCTATTGATCATGAATGTCTATCAGACTTACCTTGTAAGTTACCTATCACTTCTCTCTTCTCCACTCCTATCCCACTGGGACAACCTTAATTCATGCTTTTGTTGTCTCTCCCTAAGACTATTATGACACTTCCAAACTGGTGTTTCTGTGGCTAAACTACCTTCCTCCATTTACCTTCCACGATTTGCATACTTTTCTTTGTAGACACAGATCCAATCCTCTGCTCCTTCTCCATCCCTCAGAGTGCAGTCTGCCAATGACTTGCACCAGAATCTGCTCATGTTTCTTAAAAATGAAGATTCCTGGGCCCAACTTTGCCCAGACCTGCTGAATCAGGAGAAAGAGACCTTCAACAAGAAATCAATATGTTTTTACAAGCATCATAAGTGATTATTTGCACTATACATTTTTAAGAAAGAAGGACCTGCTCAATTAAAGCCCAATGCTTTAGTTTTCACTCTAATAATTTTTCCAGTTACATTTTCAATATCATCCAAACACCTCATGGTCTAGGAACACAACGTACCCACTATCCACAAATAAATCATTTTTTAATGTCTTCTGAATTTTTGCCCATGCTTTTGCTCTACTTGTCTTAAATTCTCTTCTCTTCTTTGTCCAGCTATTGAACATGACTTATTAATTATAGTCTTTATGCTCCATGATTGCTAGTATATCTGGTATGCTGATATCTTTTATTGAGCTACATTCACATTATACTTATGTGTCTCTCCTCCCATGAGATTCTGAAATTTTTGTAAGTTTGAACTGTGTCTTCTTCAGCCCTGCAGCTTCAATATCTATTGTATTATCCAGCAAACAACAATGAATATGTGTTGAATGAAATCTGAATTTTTTTTACTCTTCATTGTACTAGATGCTACTATAGAACAAGTGCAGTGGAAGAGAATAGAATGTAAAAGTATGTCCCTGAGGGACAACAAGGAACTGCCTTGCTGGGCCCAATAGCCTATAAATCTTAGAGTCCAAGACTCCTCTAGATTGGAGGGTTCCTCATTCTAGGTGGGTCATAGTGACCATCAAAGTTCAGGTACATGTCTATAAATAATCAAAGAGGCATCAGGAAGCAGGAGCATCTACTTTCTTACTAGGATTCTTATCTAGAGCATATCCATGGCACTGTCTTTTCATTGACTTGGTAGTGAAGCTCAGTAATATTAACCTCATAGCATTGGGTTTTTTGGTTTGGAGACGAAAATCTAAATATACTGCTTATGTCTTGTTGCAAATTCAACATTGACTTGGTGAAACAAACAAAAATTATGTAAATGATATCAAGTATTAAAAATAACATAGATAGAGGGCAGCCCCGGTGGCCCAGCGGTTTAGTGCCACCTTCAGCCTGGGGTGTGATCCTAGAGACCCTGGATCGAGTCCCACATCAGGCTCCCTGCATGGAGCCTGCTTCTCCCTCTGCCTGTGTCTCTGCCTCTCTCTCTGTGTGTCTGTCATGAAAAAATAAATAAAATTTAAAAAAAATAATTAAAATAAAAATAATGTAGATAGAGAATGAGACAGGACTTCAAGTCTTTATAACATAAAAGGAACTAGGCTGGCTCCAACATTGTTCAAATGTAGTGAAGACAGACCTGCTAATAAATCTAAGTCTCTCCACAATTAGTGATTCATACTTTTGCCATTAGTTAAATACTTAAGGAAACAATACATTTTTATTTACTCAAACTGAAAACAGTAAAACTATTTTTGCTTCTAACACATAATAAAAATAAATAAATTTAGGTCTTGTTAATTTGAATATTATAACAATTTTAATTGTATTATTTACATTTGGAGTAAATTTAAATAGCTCATCAGATTAATATTATAAATATCTCAAGGATATTAATTACATATTTTAAAAGAAATCTATTAATATCTGATATGCTAGTTATATGCATTTCCTGTATAATCCTTTAAATAGACAACCAGAGATGTTATACTAAATTAATTCATATTAATACTCATGTCATTGCTTTCCCTTTGTGAATTCTGTAATTTTTTTTTATTAAAACTGACCTCTTTAATATGTTTAAATGTTTAAGAATTTAGTAGGCAGAATTCTAGAAGTAATTTCTCATTGATGTTGTATGGTATGTCTGATTAAATCTTAGGGAGCATATTTAAATATGTCTAATCGGAATACTTTTCTGGATTAATCTAGGTAGTCATAAAACTCCAGATGTGTATTTTGTGTACATGTGCCTATCTATTCCATATATATTCCATGGAGTTTCCAAAGTCAAATAAATGGTGTTTTAAAACTATTGGTATTCTTCAGTATACCTTACAAGGCATTCTTTTTCAGGGTACAGGGTGCAAAAGTGTAAAAAGATGTTTCTCCAGCCCTTTCTGACTTTGTACTTGAACTCATAACAAAGAGAAATCATTTTTGAATACCATCAGTATTCAAAGGCCACAAGCAAAGAGGGTTCTTTGGGCCAGGAACTGAATCTAGTTTCAACGAATACAATACCTATCTCCTAAAGGCTACCAATCTTTCACAAGTAAGGCAGCCCACGGGCACAGTAGTAATGCTAGATTGCTGCGTTTGCTCAATGAAGCACTTCAGGGCATGTTGCTCTTACAAGTCTACAGCTTTCTACACTTACCTCGCCAGCCCTTCCCAAGAGTCACCCTAAGCACTTGAGAAGTGTAAACGTGTGTTCCTTCATGGCAGTTTAACCCAAAGGAATCTAAGTCAACATCAAAATTTCTTGTTGTCTTATGTTTCAACTGAAAAATGAACGTGAATTTTGCACTTCACCTTATGAAGCCAATACTACTACCAAATCCATGTTTTTTTAAAGATTTTATTTATTTATTCATGAGAAACACAGAAAGGCAGAGACACAGGCAGAGGGAGATGCAGGACTTGATCCCAGGACCACGGGATCACAACCTGAGCCAAAGGCAGACACTACACCACTGAGCCACCCAACCACAAGCCACCCAACCACGAGCCACCCAAGTGTTCCTCTTTCTTTTTTAAAAAAATATTTTATTTATTTATTTATTTATTTGAGATAGAGTGCATGAGCACGAGTGGGGGAAGAGCAGAGGAAGAGGGACAAGCAGACTCCCCATTAAGCAGGAAGCCAGACATGGAGCTTGATCTCAGGCTTCTGGGATCATGGCCTGAGCCAAAGGCAGATGCTTAACCAAATAACCCAGCCACATAGCCCCCAAATCCATTTTCTATATGAGTATTTTCCAACATCTGATATTCTGACTGAATGCAGTAAATACTTGTTGAATGACCAAATAATATATGCAAGTTAATTTCAATGAAAAAAAGTGTATCTTCCCAAAACTTGAAGTAAAATCAATATACTAGGACTATGTTCCATGATTACTCTGTTGTATCAAGAGTCCAATGCACATATTCCAGTTTGAGAAACATGATAGTGGCTTCACAACTGATTGTTTACCAGGACAACTTCAGAAATATTTTTACATGCAGATAATGATGCTGAGTCATAGTGTCAAATACAGATATGGTCTAAGGTAATCACAGTTTTTTTAAATTTCCTCATTCAGTTAGCCATGGGCTAATGAAATTACCACGTTCGACAGTCAAACCCAAACTGTCTGTCGCATAAGAGGTTAGGGCCTCTCTTCTTTCAGATTGTGTCAGCTTGCTCTTTGTCCAGACTGTGAAGTAGAAAGCTGAAGCAGTCATCCTCATAACTTAGGTGATAACAAAGTATTGGGGAATAGCACAGTTACAAAGGTGATTTGGCTAGAGAAGGAGCCAGAACAGGAAAGTGGAAAACCTTCTTATCTTATCATTATGAGCCTTCTTGGAACGCACTTCTCTATTCGTGAAAAGCAACAATCATGAGAGACAATTTGAGCCATTTCCATGTGCCAGGCACTTGGCTAAGCATCTTACTTAATCTCACTATTATTCTTTCAGGTAAGTATTTGATGATCCTTTTATGTTGGTAAAGAAACTAATGGAAAAAATAATAATTGCATTTCTTACCACTGTCACCATCAACCAGGTGAACACTGCACAGTAGAGATAAGTAAACAAGCAATTGCAATATGTTTGCTTCACAATTACACTAGGGTTAGACATAGTTTTGGAGAACAGTGGAGAAAACTCAGAACATCAATATTAGTCAGGAAACATTTTTCATCTCTTCAGGTCTTCAGTAAAATCTAAACTTGCTCTTCTGAAAAAAATTATATATCATTCGAACCCTGTACACAAATAAAAATTGAAATTATCCATAGTATATTAGTATATCATATTAGTACAATATAGTATACTTCTCTTTCCCTGTGTCTCTTTCCCTCCTCCTCAACCTAGCCTCACCTACAATTCTCTATTTAATTGCACTGGTAACTTAGATTTAAAGCCTTGGAGTAATCATGAATTCACTGCCCACTTTCTTTTATTCGTCCTTCTCCATCCCCACAGTCATTAAATCATTTATGTTACACTTAGCAATGACTAAGCGATGACTTCCATCCACCTTTTTCCTTTCTCTCTGCTTCCTGTCTCTCTTAGAGTCCCATTAGTTATTGTATCAACCTCTTAATTGGTTTCTCTCCACTTAAACCATTCTATTCACACAGAATATATTCATCTTCTTCAAATTCATCTCCAAAGACATCACTACCACACTCACGCATCTTCCATGAATCTTCTGTCATATAAGGTCCTTATAAAGTTTGCCTCATCCTCACTGACCCCTTAGATTTCAACCAAACTGTGCTACTTATAACTCTGGTACACCTGCTCTGCTAACTATAAACCATCTCAATACCCTTGCTTTTGCTCATCCAGTTGCCCAAATGAACTCTTAAATGCTTTTCCCTCCCTGAATCCTGTCCTGCTTCAATACCCTCCCCAAATAGTCATCACCCAACTGTGGATCTCGTAGTGTTTTTGCCACATGGAAGATCCAAAACTGATTGCTACAGCCATTTCTTTCTGTAATTGCAGTCATAGCGCTCCCCTTCAGGGTGGCATTTGCATTGATTCCCCCATGTGGCCCACACTCCAGTTCCAGCCAGCCACTGCCTCCCTAAATCAAGGTAACCTAGACGTCAACAGTCTCAGTGGCTGCTATTCCTTCTCTTCACCCATCAAGTACAAAACATAGATTACCCAGAGGACAAAAAAAAAGGTCAGTGAACTCTAGTCAAGCAAGTAGTCTTCGATTTTTAAAATCATGCCTTTGCTCCCACTACTTCATAGCAACCTACACAGACACCTGGGTATTTTTCTACCTTAAGTCTTTTGAAAATGAGAGCAGAGATTCATGTGGAGATAATTGCAGAAGTTAAGAGCAATAAGCTGTGTTCTTGGAGAGACTTCAGTGAGAATACTTGTAGGTGTGAGCCAAATAGATTTTGAGTCAAGTATTTTGTTTTTAAAGCAATGAATTTTGTTTCAAATCATGCTATAGTTATGTGAGTCAAGGAGGAGAAACCAGAGAGCAGTGTCTCTGAGGATGGTTTATAGGAGTGAAGGATACTCATAAGGTTATACAAAACAAAAAGCATAAGTAAGATCTAGATTTCCATTACTATGCATCCTATAAATCTGGAAGCACAGACTCATACACTTGCATTTGATGCAGAATATTTGATAGCTCTTATTGAGGATGTGAATACAGATAAACTTCCTTAGGAAATGCTATAAAAGGATATAAGGTTAGAGTCAAAATTTAAAAAAAAATCAACAACATATGATGTTGTTCCTGGAACAGCAGATCACAGAGGCTAATCTGGGAAACAGATCCTGAGGGCATTTAATAAACTGAGATAAGCCCTATTACATTGGCCCAGTCACGTAATAACAATTGTTTGTTTATCCTCTTGCAAACGTGAGCCTTTTGAAGAGTGCATTTCCTTTTTTAATGATTCATTTGGGAAAAGGAGGTATATGTCTGAAGCCAGAGAAAGTACAATTCTTAGTCATTGGTGAAAATGGAGTCCTGAAAACCGACAGCTTGATGTTCTTGCTTCCACCAGCCCCACCCAGCACTTGTTTCTTGTAACAAAGGGTATTAAGACTTAGATTGTCCTTCCAACAAATATTTATTGAGTGTCTACTATGTGTCTGGTTATACATGGTTGGAGAAAGTAACACTATAAAATAGACATACCTCCTGTCTTTCTAGAACTCTACGTCTAGCAAGGAAGGAAACTATTAAATAAATAAGAAACACTTTTTAAAATAAAATTGTGGTGGTTGCTTGGGTGCCTCAGTGTTTGAGCATTTGCCTTTGGCTCAGGTTGTGTTCCTGAGGTCCTGGGATCGAGTCCTGCATCGGGCTCCCCCCGTAGGGAGCCTGTTTCTCCTTCTGCCTATGTCTCTGCCTCTCTCTCTGTGTCTCTCATGAATAAGTAAATAAAATCTTAAGAAAATAAAATAAAATTGTGGTATTGCAAGGGGAAAGTACACAGTGTGCTATTGCCAGACCACACCTCATCCAGGAAGTTTCCCTATGGAAATGACATTTAAGCTGTAGCTTGGAGGGTAAGAAAGAGTAAGCCAGGTGAAAGATAAAGAGAAGTTAGGGAAGACAAGAGAATGTGTGCAAAGGCCCTGCAGTAGAAGGGGCTGTATGCCTTTGAAGCACCAATATGGCACTGGCTGAATGATTTTTAATATACTTCTAAGAATCGACTTAATGGTTTGAGTGATAGAAATATCCTCATTTCTCATATTATATATGTATGTATGTATATATATATATATATCTTTGCAAAAGCAATATACCCATGAGCAAATTACTATCACTGCAAACCTTCAGCATTATGATTTTTCTTTCGTACATTTTGTTAATTTATTTACTATATTAACTAAGGTTATGATAGCTGCTCTGTCAAAGAGACCCCAAAATCTTCTTCCTTATTTATATGATAGTTCAAACCTTATGTTCCTGAGGAATAGATGGCTTTCCTCTATGTGGTGACTCCAGATCTCAGTTTCTTCCAACTGCTTGCTGTGCTGTCCCCTAGGATAATGGTTTCCAAGCTTTGCTGCACATTAGAATTACCTGAGAGCTTTTCTGAATCCTGATGCCAAGGTTGTACCCCATATAAATTATTTTTTGATATTTTATTTAAATTAAATTTACCAACATATATTATAACACCCAATGTTCATCCCATCACATGCCCTCCTCAATGCCCATCACCCAGTCACCCTAACTCCTCACCCCCCCTCCCCTTCTGCAACCCTTTGTTTGTTTCCCAGAATTAGGAGTCTGTCATGGTTTGTCTTTCTCTCTAGTTTTTCCCCATATAAATCAAATCAGAACATCTGAAGGGCAAGGCATTCAACTAGTGATGGAAAAAGAAAGCATGGAAAAGGCACCCATGCTCCCTAAAAGTGTCATGTCAGAAGTGATACATATTCTGTTGGTTAAAGCAAGGCACACAGTCATGCATTAACATAAATAAGGATGGGAAAAACAATCTCGCTATGTGCTGAGAAAGCAACAGTCCATAGTCTTTGTTACAGAATGGGTATAAAAATACCTCATTGTAGAGGCTGCTTTTAGGCAACAGGCTTGAGAAATGGAAACTTGAGCAAGGCTTAAGGGCCCACAGGGACCACCAAGCTGAATGCAAACAGGCTTATTAAGTGACCCACCTCAAAATAGCCATAGGCCCTAATGACCAATTATAGCCAGGCATAGTTCCTAAGGTCAGCAAAAAAGGAAAATCCAAATGTCCCCATACTCTCTGCCCGGTAACTGTGGCCCTTCACCACCACCTCCTCACAGTCTCTCCTTTGCTGTCCTGCCAATGCTCCCTTGAGTTCATTCAATAAACTTCTATCTCTTCTGTTCTGCCATGGGTGAATTTCACCACCCATGCTGCCAGTTCCCACCAAATTGGGACCCCTGACATTCGGTGCCCCCCCCCATCTGATCTGAGTACCCCACACTCAAGTGTTGCTATTGCATTAAGTCCCATGTTTTAAATTACGGTCGAATTTGATTTTCATCCCCCGCTCCCACATATCTGAAGTCATTTCAAGTACTTTTGGGTTTTTTTTTTTCTGGGTTTGGCATCTAGAAAATCATAAGTGAATATTTGCTGAGTTTTATTGTATTCATTGATTTTTAAGTAGATACGCAAAAATCTTTAGTGATGATCTCATGAGATATGAACCCATTTATTTCCTATCGGAAATGAATTCTGAAGTCAGAGTCATTGGTTTTGATAGAGGACAAGCTCTCATGGCCTACATTTCTCTGTGCAAGCTACACATGTATATTTACTATTTTTCAAAATTTTATTTGTAGTTAGCTCTCAAAATAGAAGTTTGGGCTGCGGCCAACAGATTTCAGATACCAAAATAAGGAAGAACACCCTGCAGGACTTGCAAAAACTAGCTGCCCAAAACCAGTTAGATAATTCTTAAAGGCTCCTTGCCCACAGGAGTCAGGAGTTAGCACATAGAAGGTGATTTCTAAAGGGGACTTTGAGAAAGGTCTTTTAAAAGAGCCCCCCTAAAGAGAGTCAGAAGCTTCCTCCTAACCCTAAGTCAAGGGAGAGAGGATTTAAAGAGACCAGTTGATGAATTTAACATGTGCCTCCTGTGTTTTGAGGGATAAAGTGAACGGAATCTGCATCATCCCCTGTAATTCTAAAAGGGGAAAGGCTGAAGAGAGAGGTAAAGTTTGAAACATTGTAGAACTACACTCCTATCAGTTATGCTTGCTCGGCTGTGATTTGTGACTGCTCTCAATTCTCTTGGCTTCCCAGAAAGTGGGGGAGGACCGTCCCACGTGTATCTGGAGTCTCTGGGCTTTGTTGTATTTAGATCTCAAACAAGACTTCCATTTTAACATTCTATTACACATTGTCTCTGTCTCCTTAGTACCATATAAACAGGATTTTGAAAAGTCCAAAAGGAACAGTTCAGCTTTTGGGGTATTTTTATATAAGATTAAAATAAGATAAAGTGAAAGCCCTTGGCAAACTGCAAAATACCATAAAATGATTAAGATGTTAGTATTATTTAGTGCCTATTTATTATAAATACTTGCTACACTAAAAAGATCCCTTATCAAAATATAATTTAGGGATATATAACCATACTTAAAGCAAGTTCAGCTTGTTTGGGTCCTTTCTGTATTTAGTATCTAGTCAAGACTTCGTGGGTTTAAACTTGGCTAGGAAAGTGAAAAGAAGAAAAAATTAAAACTAACTTAAAACATTTTCCATAACTTCCCTTCTCTTTCCATCCTTCTCCCAATATTTTTGTTTCTATGGAAAAACACAAGGGAAATATTTTAAGTAGTTATTTTTTTTTTTAAAAAAAAAAAAGGAAGTTAAATGCAGTGAAACTTCTCTTTCAAAATACAATAAATAACACAATGGACATAATTCTTATCCAAACACTGAACTAATAATTGTAAAAACCAAGAGCTAATATCTCTTGCCATAGGAAAATGATAATAGAACTTAGTTAATGGATAGGAAAATATACCAAACTTTGAGGAAGAAAAGACTTACTTCAAGAGAGGCAAAAGATAAGATATTATTAAAACCAGAAATTCTGAGGAGAAAGGTGGAAAGCAAGCAAATTATATTTATATTTTTTTAAAGATTTTATTTATTTGAAAGAGAGAAAGCACAGGACAGGGGAGGAGCAGAGGGAAGGGGAGAAGGAGAGGTAGGCTCCTCGCTGAGCAGGGAGCCCAACTTGGGGCTCATCCAAGAACAGCGGGATCATGACCTGAGCCCAAGGCAGGTCATGGGCTCATGACCTTAACTGACTGGGCCACCCAGGCGCCCCAACAAGCAAATTTTACAGTGCAGGATTTCTTTTTAATAGCAAGAAGAAAAAATAACGTTCCATCCATTTTATACATGTTAGTGGTAAATTCTTATAAAAGAAAACAAAAATTTAACATAAATATAACTAAATCCACGCTGTCCACAATGAGCATGAAATGAGATCTCTATCTTTGGAACTGTTAGAAAGATGCCTAATTGTTTTGCACATCAGTTATATTCATTCATGTTTCCATCCAATGTAGGATCTGCTTCCAGCTAAGTCCCAGGCTGGAAGGATGAAAGAAAGAGGAGCTATAGAAACTAACAACTTGATTGAATTCATATTGCTATGTATAAGGCAAAGGTGAGATTCAAACCCAAAACAAGTCTGAATCCAAAATCGGGTCTCTTGTAACAGTACCAATTTAACTGTCTGTATAAGGAAAAATTAAGAATGAAGGCGCTCAAACAGAAGGCTTTTTTTTTGAACAGAAGGATTTTTTGTGTGTGTGCTGCACAGAATATCCTAACATAGAGCTATGTGGAATGAGGACAGTGTGGGATACCCTTCTTTTTGGACTCTCTAGAAAGCAAATACCAAGATGAGTTAGGAGTGATTGGAAAATATAACAACTTGAAAGAAAAGGGAAAGAAGTAGGATTGGACAAGGGGAGCTGTCAGACCATGCCACACACCTGACAAAAGCTCTGCCCACCTGGTGGGAATTGGGACTCGTCTGAGCCAAGCCAAGCCCTTGTAGCCCCTTGTAGCACCACTTTGCTCGGTCAGCTCAGTCACTGGCTGGAGAGCACCCTGAGAAGAACTTGACCTCTGCTGGAGAGCTGAGGCAGATGCTAGGAAAGCCAATTGCGGACACTATCAGCTCCCACCCTCCTCTCCTGGTGGCTGGGTAGCAGGAGGGGATCCTGCTGCACACCTCAGCGTCTGCCACAGATACACAGAAGATGATCAGAGTTTGGACGATTCAGAAAGAGAAGGCAGAATGGAGATCATTCTTCTGACCGTACATATGTCACCTATGTTTTCTGAGTCATTATAACTTGAATTTAAGAACAAGATGAAAGGGGCGCCTGCGTGGCTCAGTTGTTTAAGCCTCTGCCTTTGGCTCAGGTCATGATCCCAGAGTCCTGACATGGAGCCCACATCAGGCTCCTTGCTCAGCAGGGAGCCTGCTTCTCCCTCTCCTCTGCCTGCCCCTCTCCCTGTTTGTGCTCTCTGTCAAGTAAATAAATAAAATCTTTTAAAAAAGAATAAGAACAAGACGACAAAAGAACTGTTTTTTTAAAAAAGCTATCTATACCACCTCACACCAGTGACAATGGTGGAAATTACCAAGACAGGAAACCACAAATGTTGGAGAGGATGTGGAGAAAGGGGAACCCTCTTGCACTGTTGGTGGGAATGTGAACTGGTGCAGCCACTCTGGAAAACTGTGTGGAGGTTCCTCAAAGAGTTACAAATAGACCTGCCCTACGACCCAGCAATAGCACTGCTGGGGATTTACCCCAAAGATACAGATGCAGTGAAACACCGGGACACCTGCACCCCGATGTTTCTAGCACCAATGTCCACAATAGCCAAACTGTGGAAGGAGCCTCGGTGTCCATCGAAAGATGAATGGATAAAGAAGATGTGGTCTATGTATACAATGGAATATTACTCAGCCATTAGAAACGACAAATACCCACCATTTGCTTCGATGTAGAGGGACCTGGAGGGTATTATGCTGGGGGAAGTAAGTCAGTTGGAGAAGGACAAACATTATATGGTCTCATTCATTTGGGGAATATAAAAAATAGTGAAAGGGAATAAAGGGAAAGGAGAGAAAATGAGTGAGAAAAATCAGAAAGGTTGACAAAACATGAGAAACTCCTAACTCTGGGAAATGAACAAGGGGTAGTGGAAGGGGAGGTGGGTGGGGGCATTGGGGTGACTGGGTGATGGGCACTGAAGGGGGCACTTGGTGGGATAAGCACTAGATGTTATGCTATATTTGGCAAATTGAACTCCAATAAAAAAAATTTAAAAAAAATAAAAAATAAATAAAAATTTAAAAAAAAATAAAAAGCTATCTATAATCTTACTCCTCAAGAAATATAACCTCCAGAACTTTCCACATAAATTTAAGAGTATCCAGTGGGCATCTCACATGAATCTTAATGGTATCTGTTCACAACCTGGGGGAAACCTACTGTTTTTCTTATATTCTGGTCCAGATCACTGAGATAATGTATCTAACTGTGCCAAAGTTAAAAATAGCAGCTATGCTACTGTTACCCATCGACAGTATCACTGTCTGGACACTCCCAAAGGAAGTACCACTGGTGATGCCATGTAGCCCAAGACTTGATATCTAGTCAGGGGTTCCACTCCAGAGAATAAAAGGTGTTGAAACCAGTATTTTATTATTATCCACACCATCAATGCAGCTAATATTCTGTCCCTCTGTCTCCAATGCCACCATCTCCAGAAGACTCAATGTCTCATGAAGGCTGTAGAGCAACAGCTTTTTGAGATATTACAGGTTTTTTCCCTTGCTCTCAGGCTGAGGATGACTGGGCTGATTGATAATCTAAGTAACTAATGTAAATCTAACCCCTTCTAACAATAATATATTGGACTTGACCAAACTTCTATACTTCTACTTTCTTTTACCTGAGGAGTTTTTCTTGGTAGGAAAACAGACTCTTGCGTGTTGCCCACTCCCAGTCTTCCAGACTTAGTAGATATTTTTATATCCAAGAATGCAGGCTGAGATAACTGCTATATTTGCTTAAGAGTTTTCTCTAGTTCTTAGGCAATAGGAAGCCAATATTAGAAAGGAACAGAATAGCTGATAATTTTTACAGCATGATCTCTGTAAGAAACAATATAATTATCATCTACAGTGTAAACATAGTTTTTCTCAACAAATCTTTTTCCTGTCTTTATAAAAAGTTAAAGACGGCACCTGGGTGGCTGTCGGCCAAGTGTCTACCTTTGGATCAAGTCGCACATGTACGTCAGGCTCCCTGCTCAGCGAGGAGTCTTCTCCCTCTCCCTCTACCCCTCCCCCCACTCATGCTCTCTCTCAAATAAATAAAATCTTTAAAAAAGAGAGAGGGTTAAAAAATTCTTCCTAACAGAATAGCAGACCCCATATGACCATAATCACTACAAGTCTGTTGGCCAAATTGGGCAGATTGACACTCCTCATAGTCTTAAATCTTCTATTTGATTTTTCCATGCGTTACACTGATACCAACCTAGAATGTTTTCAGTCCAGCTATTCGCATTTAAGGAAGTCAAGATAATGCTTAATACTTTGGAACTAAGCTTGAAGTTCAGTATCAGTCCTACAATCTACATTTGAACCATTTGTTAAAAGTTTTCCTTTCTGGAAGCCTAAATGCTTCTTGTACACCTTTACTTGGATTGCTACTGTTTAAGTATTGCTACCTTGTAAGTAATACTGCAATATTGTGTCAGTAGTTTTGGGAAAGTACTGAAGAAAACCATCAGAGTTCAAGACATTAAGCTCATTTCTTGTCATACACTCAGCATATGAAGATTTTTCAGTTTCCTTGGGATAAAAGGAAAACTAAGGAAAGTAGCATTTTGGTTGTTTCTCCAGCTATGTCAGAAACCTCGTATTATTTTCTAGGAAAAATACTGTAAAAGAGAGAATTTCCTACCAATTCTTTTTAAGCTACAGAAATAAAATACATCTGCAGGCCATAGAGCACACAACTGTGTTTACCACCTCTTCTGGTTATAGTGGTGACATGTCCTTCCTGTTTATCCTTCTTGAGGATATCAAGTTTTCCACACTTTCGCTTCTGGAACTCTTTGATCTCACAGCTTTCTCGGTATCCTCTCTTCAATTTTTTTCCATCACTGATCTTAACAATTAAAGACAACTTAGGACCCCTACTGGGAGGACCTAAGACTACTGGGGTCCAAACCAAGACGGGAAGGACAAGAATCTTACTTACAGTTTGAATTTGAAGTTCTTCCTACACAAAACTCATCTGCAAGAGAGAAAAGATAGAAGGTGAAGATGCATGTTGATTAAGCAAAAAAAAAGAAAAAAAGAAAAAAGAAAAAATTTAGGAAAAAAATGAAAGAAGAGTAAGACCCTTTACAAACACAGCCCTAAATCTCTAAGCAGACTAGCGTGCAAACATGTATGCAGCCCTCAGAAGTGATAGGGGAGATGTGGAAGGCTAATTAGACCAGCTAATACCTGGATTGGATTTTAATGCCTGCATAGAGCACAATTAAGGTTTAAAATTGAAACCTTGCTGAAAAGTCTTTCCTGGAGAAGCTATGCCCTTAACATAGAGAATCTGGGAAGGAAAAAAGTGGCTCAGCAGCCAGGCAGCTGACATGCCAGCTTGTCTTGGCTTCCACTTTGGGAGAAAACAAGTCTTAAATGAGAAATCAGTTCCTTTGGCCTGTACTTTTCAGAATAGAAACCCACATGGTATCAGAGAATCCTCAAACTGAGAAGCAAACATAAATATTGGCTCTCAGCCAATTACATTCTTAAGTGCTCAGCAGAATCAAATATAAAATCTTCCTGCAGAAACATCCTAGTGGATAATATCAATGTCTGTGCTTCAGATCCCCTGGACCCATTTTTACTGTCTCTTGAGACAGAGACTCCCTCTTAGGTGCTTTCCTATCCAGCACCCTGGAGACTCTTGCCCGCCAAGACACACTCCCATCCATTTTTTTAAAAAGATTTTTTATTTTATTTATTCATGAGAGACACACAGAGAGAGAAAGAAAGAGAGAGGCAAAGACACAGGCAGAGGGAGAAGCAGGCTCCATGCAAGGAGCCTGACATGAGATTCGATCCTGGGTCTCCAGGACCAGGACCTGGGCTGAAGGCAGGCGCTAAACTGCTGAGCTACCTGAGCTGCCCCCAACCATTTTCCTAGCTTTCTAGTCTCAGTTGCAACAACTCTGTGGCATCACTTACACTCCAGAATCAGCCTGAGATCATTTTCTGTGGGGCTTTGTCTGAAATCACAACCTTGTTCCAATTTTTCCTCTTCTCTTTTTTTCCTCCAGTCCTTGTCAGTTTGCCTGGAATACTCCCTTAATAAGCATTGCCACTGAACCCTCATGTCAAGTGTCTGATTCTAAGGAATGCGACCCAACATACTCCCATGGGATTCTCTCAGGCAAATAAACAAGCACCTCTAAAAACAAACTAAATTTTCTAGAAAAAAAATACAAAATACAAGGGAAAAAAATCCATCTGAGACAGAATCTTCAGAAACAACAACAGAAGTATTTAGCAGTACTAAGGATTTAGCATAATAGAGAAACCATTTGACAGAATATATAAATTATCCAAGATACAGATAAAGAGAACTAAAAATGGAAAGTATGACAGAGAGTTGAAGAGAGACAGGGAAACAATGAGAAGGTTAGCCATAAGTCTAATAATAATTCCCAAGAAGAGAATAAAAAGAACATGGAGAGGAAACATCTAAAGTAATAATGTCTGAGCCACTTACAGGAGTCATGAAAGAGAGGATACAACACAATTCCTATAGAGGACAAAAAAAAAAAAACAAAGAGGGGTAAATTCATCTGAAAGAGACGCTGCACAACACAAAAGCAGAGAGAACATCTTAAAAGCAACCAGGTAGGAAAGGCAGATTAGCCATGAAGAAACAATAACTGGGCTAACCAGGAATAACAATAGTTAGACTACCAGGACAGCAAGAAAAGAGTCCAGAAGACAACAAAATATTATCTTCAAAGTGGAAAATGACTGTCAATATAAACTAAACCAAACTAACATATCACTAATGATGGTGAAAATAAAACCATTTTCAGAGAGTGACTGTGATGGGTGCCTGGCTGGCTCAGTTTATAGAGACTCTTGACCTCAAGGTTGTGAGTTTGAACCCCACCTTGGGTGTAAAGATTATGTAAAAAACAACAACAACAACAACACAACCTTCAGACAATGGGAGATTTTATAATTTAATTAATAGATTTTCACTAAAGAAAGTGACTGACCCTAGGAGAAAGGTCTGAGATGCACAAAACAATGCAGAACAGAAAAAGGAAGTAGGTAACAGGATATGGGTTCAACTAAATTGGCATAGAGTTTGAAAGCTACCATCCCCAAAACAAAACTTCTCACTTTGGGAAGGTGAGGGCTTAGAAGCAAGATGAATTTCAGAAACAATAATATGTGAGTAGAGTTCAGAGGAGATTAAAGTCAATGCATTCTACCAATTTATATAATCAGAGAGAAGAGTAAAATACTGGTCATCTTTACACTTTCTCTGCCATATATGAACACTGTGAATTTATCTACTTAAGGGATAGAAAGTGAATATATTTTTGCCATACAATAATAAAAGGAGAATATAAGGAAATTTTGAAAAACCAAGATTTATCCAATAGGAGAGAAAGAAGGACACAAAGTGAAATGTGGGAAATAGAAAGAAATGGTAGTAACAGCTAATATGGCCATATCACTATCAGATGAAATAGAGATTTGAGTGGGACAAAAGCATTGTTATATTTTTAAAGGGTTGTATAAAAGAAGCAATTCATTAAAAATACATATCTCTTTTGAACCTGTACATGCACCTAACAACATATATGTATCACGATTATATGAAAAACAAAAACTGACAAAATTACCAGGAGGTGACAAGCTTACAAATGTGATCGTAAACATTAGAACTGCTCTTTCAGTAAATGATGGGATAAAGAGATGGAAATTTACTGAAAACATAGGTGATTTGAACAACACAATTAACATGCATGATTAATATACATATAGTGAGACTTGCACATAATAATCACCAAAAAAATTATTTTGAAGCACACATGGAACATTTATAAAATTTGACCTCATATTAGGCTACAAAGTGAATCTCTCCTGTGACCCATGTCTATATTGGCCCATGTTTTCTGACCATAACAAAATTAAAAATAAGATAACAACAGCCCATATATACGGGAATTTAAAAACACAACTTCTTAATAATTAAATTGTCAAAGAAAAAAATCCAAATTGAGTTAGAAGAGGTTATGTGTTATAAAAAAACATTGCTTATCAAAACTTATAGAATAAAGTTAAAGCAATACTTAGATAAATTTTATAGTGTTATACTCATGTATTAGTTAAACTAGTAAAATTTGTAAAAAAAAAAAAATGAGTAAACTAAGCATCAAAAAAAAGAATAAACCCAAAGTAAATAGAATAAAGGGAATAATAAAGAAAGGAGCAGAAAACAATGACAAAGTGAAAAAATATGCCTAATAGGGTGGATCAAGAAATTAAAAAAACATGATGATAATATATCATGGAAGTATGTGCAAGTTTCCACCTGCCTTCAATGGCTTCCTACTGTACCCTAGACCAGAATCTACAAAGTCCTGTCTTCCTGTCTGACCCTACTTCCTACTGCTCTTCCTTTGGCTCCTTGGCCTACTTTGTGCTCCTCAAACATGCCAAACTCCTTCCTCTTGTAAGACCTTTGCACTTGCTCTTTCCTCTGCCTGGAACAGTCTGCCCTTGCATTCCAAAAGTATGCATTCACAGTTGTATCAAAAAAAAAAAAAATGTTGAGATCAGTTATATTCCCGGCACTGTCCTAGGCCCTGGATATGAAAGTCTCTGCTACTATCGAGTGTATGTCCTAGCAGTTTTATCATTTAGAAGGTCTTCTTCTTTCTGACCTAAAATGTCACTGCTATTCATTTTTTTTATCTTCCTATTTATCTGTCTCTTCCCACTAGCATGCTACTTCTTTGAGATGAGGGACCTTGTTAATCTATGCTCAGCACTGTACTCCAAGAGCATGGAATGATGCCTAAAAAAATTACATGTTCAGGAAATATTTGTTGAAGGGATGAAGATTAAAATGAATGCAAGTGAATGTTGAAAGAATGAATTCATGGAAGGTGTTTCAGAAGAGAAAAGGGTTACAGTTATATTTGAGGAAAACAAAAGAAGCTGCCTACAGCAGAAGCGTGTGTGTGTGTGTGTGTCTACAAACAGAAAAAAGTCCCTGTATAAAGGCAAGAGAATGAATATCATGACTGAAGAATAAGAGGTTAGATGGGCAGACAGGGACCAGATCTGAAGTCTGTGTGCTGAACAAAGGAATTAACATTTAGTCCAACAAAAAGCTGTGTGTATGATGGCCATTTATTTCAACACAAGGTAGGAATTTATGTTCCCAAAATCCATGTTTTGAGCTTTGATTTAAAAAGTAAAGAATAGGGGCCGGGCAAGATGGCAGAGGAATAGGGTCCCCAAGTCACCTGGCCCACCAATTTACCTGGATAACTTTCAAAACATCCTGAAAACCTACGAATTTGACCTGAGATTTAAAGAGAACAGCTGGAACACTACAGAGAGAAGGGTTTTTGCTTCTAACAAGGAAGGAAGGCGGAAAAAAAAAAGAATCCAGTGGGGGAGGGGTCCCATGAGGAGCCGGGCTAAGGCAGGGGCAGGGGCGGGGGTGGGGGGAGTCTCCAGGACAGGAAAGCCCAGGCCGGGAGAAGCAGGAGCTTCACCAATCTTCCTGGACTGAAAGGCGCTCAGCAGGGAATCTGGCAGAACCACAGGAGAGGCCGTGGAGCCTCCAGTCTCCTGGGGTCACTAATAGGGAAGTGCACCCCGGGGAGAGCGCACCACAGACTGTGGGCCCAGCACGGTAAAAGGCTGGAGCGCAGCCGGCGGGGCCTGGGGAGAAGCCGGTAGGTCAGGCCGGGGCTCCGTGGAGGGGGCTGTGCCCTGCTGCCTTCAGGAGCTGCAGCCCAGGGAGCGGGATTCCAGCAGCGCAGGCCCTGGAGCCCAGGGCGCTGGGGGACACAGCCCAGGATCCTGCGCTCCCCCCGGAACAGGCAGAAGCAGGGAGAGCCCAGGATACTCCTGTCACCGGGCACCCCCAAGCAGTGCAGGTCAGTGGCCCCGGCCCCTGTAGCATCTAGGCCAGTGGAGACTGGGAGACTGTGGTAGTTACTGCTGGAGATGACTCCAGGGCTGGAGAGCTGGCCGCTGCCAGTGTGGCTGTTCCTCCTTGTGTCACCCTGTGCCTGGGACAGAGCAGGCCGCCAGAGAACAGGGGCCTCACAGGATAAACAGCTCCCACTGAGCTGTGCACCTGGCAGGAGGTGAGGCAATGCCCCCAGGTGCACACACCTGAGAATCAGCACAGCAGGCCCCTCATCCCAGAAGACCAGCTGGAAGGACAGGGGTAGAGCAAGTTCTAGACCCAGCAGCACTGGAAAACTCCAGGGGAAGTCGAGGGATTTACAGTATATAGAACCAGAGGGTACCCCTCCTTGTTTTTGTTTTTGTTTTGTTTTGTTTTCCTTTTTCTTCCTTTTTTCTAGTACAACTCGTTTTTAGCCACTCTGCACTGAGCAAAAAGACTAGAAAGAAGAACTCAACACAAAAGAAAGAAACAGAAACAGTTCTCTCTGACACAGAGTTACAGAATTTGGATTACGATTCGATGTCAGAAAGCCAATTCAGAAGCACTATTATAAAGCTACTGGAGGCTCTGGATAAAAGCATAAAGGATTCAAGAGACTGCATGACTGCAGAATTTAGATCTAATCAGGCCGAAATTAAAAATCAATTAAATGAGATGCAATCCAAACTGGAGGTCCAAACAACAAGGGTTAATGAGGTAGAAGAAAGAGTGAGTGACATAGAAGACAAGTTCATGGCAAGGAAGGAAGCTGAGGAAAAAAAGAGAAAAACAATGAAAAGACCATGAGTAAAGGTTAAGGGAAATAAATGACAGCCTCAGAAGGAAAGCTCTACTTTTAATTAGGGTTCCAGAGGGCACCAAAAGGGACAGAGGAGCAGAAAGCATATTTGAACAAAGCATAGCTGAGAACTCTCCCTAATTTCCTGGAGGGAAACAGCCATTCAGATCCAGGAGATAGAGAGATCCCCCCTAAAATCAATAAAAACCATTCAACACTTCACATCTAATAGTGAAACTTGCAAATTCCAAAGATAAAGAGAAGATCCTTAAAGTCGCAAGAGATGAAATCCCTAAACTTTATGGGGAGAAGTATTAGGGTAACAGCAGACCTCTCCACAGAGACCTGGCAGGCCAGAAAGGGCTGGCAGGATATAGTCAGGGTCCTAAAAGAGAAGAACATGCAGCCAAGAATACTCTATCCAGCAAGGCTCTCATTCAGAATGGAAGGAGAGATAAAGAGCTTCCAAGATAGGCAGAAACTGAAAGAATATGTGACCACCAAACCACATCTGCAAGAAATGTTAAGGGGAACTCTGTAAAAGAAAGAGGAAGCCCAAAGAAATAATCCACAAAAACAAGGACTGAATAGGTATTGTGATGATACTAAATTCATATCTTTCAATAGTAACTCTGAATTTGAATGGGCTTAATGATCCCATCAAAAGATGCAGGGTTTCAGACTGGATAAAAGCAAGACCCATCTATTTGCTGTCTACAAGAGACTCATTTTAGACCTCAGGACACCTCCAGCCTAAAAATGAAAGGTTGGAGAACCATTTATCATTCAAATGGTCCTCAAAAGAAAGCTGGGGTAGCCATCCTCATATCAGATAAATTAAAGTTTACCCCAAAGACTGTAGTGAGAGATGAAGAGGAACACTATATCATACTTAAAGGATCTATCCAACAAGAGGACCTAACAATCATAAATATTTATGCCCCTAATGCGGGAGCTGCCCAGCATATCAATCAATTGATAACCAAAGTAAAGACATACTTAGATAATAAGACACTAATACTGGGAGATTTCAACCCAGCGCTTTCTTTAAAGGATATACTGGACCAGATGGATTTCACAGATATTTACAGAGTTTTACATCCAAATGCAACAGAATACACATTCTTCTCAAGTGCACATGGAACTTTCTCCAGAATAGACCACATTCTGGGTCACAAATCAGGTCTCAACCAATACCAAAAGATTGGGATTGTCCCCTGCATATTTACAGACCATAATGCTTTAAAGTTGAACTCAATCACAAGCAGAAATTTGGAAGAAACTCAAACACATGGAGGTTAAGGACCATCCTGCTAAAAGATAAAAGAGTCAACAAGGAAATTAGAGAAGAATTAAAAAGATTCATAGGAATTAAGGAGAACGAAGATACAACTGTTCAAAATCTTTGGGATACAGCAAAAGCAGTCCTGAGAGGGAAATACATCACAATACAAGCATCCCTCAAAAAATCGGAAAAAAACTCAAATACACAAGCTAACCTTGCACCTAAATGAATTGGAGAAAGAACAGCAAATAAAACCTACACACACACACACACACACAAAACGAACCCTACACCAAGGGCAGCCCTGCTAGCCCAGCGGTCTAGTGCCAACTTCAGCCTGGGGTGTGATCCTGGAAGCCTGGGATTGAGTCCCACATTTGGCTCCCTGCGTGGAGCCTGCTTCTCCCTCTGCCTGTGTCTCTACCTCTCTCTCTCTTTCTGTGTCTGTCATGAATAAATAAATAAAATATTTTTTTTAAAAAAATAGCTACACCAAGCCAAAGAAGAGAGTTGATAAAGATTCGAGCAGAACTCAATGAAATAGAGACTAAAAGAACTGTAGAACAGATAAACAAAACCAGAAGTTGGTTCTTTGAAAGAATTAATAAGATAGATAAGTCATTAGCCAGCCTTATTAAAAACAAAAGAGAAAAGACTCTAATTAATAAAATCACAAATGAAAAAGGAGAGATCACAACAAATACCAAGGAAATACAAACGATTTTAAAAACATATTATGAGCAGCTATACGCCAATAAATTAGGCAATCTAGAAGAAATGGACGCATTTCTAGAAAACCACAAACTACCAAAACTGGAACAGGAAGAAATAGAAAACCTGAACAGGCCAATAACCAGGGAGGAAATTGAAGCAGTCATCAAAAACCTCCCAAGACACAAAAGTCCAGGCCACCTGGCTTCCCAGGGGAATTCTATCAAACGTTTAAAGAAGAAAAAAATACCTATTCTACTAAACCTGTTCCAAAATATAGAAAGGAATGGAATACTTCCAAACTTGTTCTATGAGGCCAGCATCACCTTAATTCCAAAACCAGATGAAGACCCCACCAAAGAGAATGATAGACCAATATCCCTGATGAACACAGATGCAAAAATTCTCAACAAGATACTAGTCAATAGGATCCAACAATACATTAAGAAGATTATTCATCATGAACAAGTGGGATTTATCCCTGGGATGCAAAGCTGGTTCAACACTCATAAAGCAATCAACATCATAGATCATATCAACAAGAGACAAAACAAGAACCATATGATCCTCTCAATAGATGCAGAGAAAGCATTTGACAAATTACAGGATCCATTCCTGATCAAAACTCTTCAGAGTGTAGGGATAGAGGGAACATTCCTCAACATCTTAAAAGCCATCTATGAAAAGCCCACAGCAAATATCATTCTCAATGGGGAAGCACTGGGAGCCTTTCCCCTAAGATCAGGAACAAGACAAGGATGTCCACTCTCACCACTGCTATTCAACATAGTCAGCAATCAGACAACTAAAAGAAATAAAAGGCATTCAAATTGGCAAAAAGGAAGTCAAACTCTCCCTCTTTGCAGATGACATGATACTGTACATAGAAAATCCAAAAGACTCCACCCCAAGATTGCTAGAACTCATACAGCTATTCGGCAGTGTGGCAGGATACAAAATCAATGCCCAGACATCAGTGGCATTTCTATACCCTAACAATGAAACTGAATAAAGAGAAATTAAGGAGTCAATCCCATTTACAATTGCACCCAAAAGCATAAGATACCTAGGAATAAACCTAACCAAAGAGGTAAAGGATCTATACCCTAAAAACCATAGAGCACTTCCGAAAGAAATTGAGGAAGACACAAAGAGATGGAAAAAATATTCCATGCTCATGGATTGGAAGAATTAATATTGTGAAAATGTCAATGCTCCCCAGGGCAATTTACACATTTATGCAATCCCTATCAAAATACCTTGAACTTTCTTCAGAGAGTTGGAACAAATTATCTTAAGATTTGTATGGAATCAGAAAAGATCCCAAATAGCCAGGGGAATACAGAGCCGGGGGCATCACAATGCCGAATTTCAGGTTGTACTACAAAACTGTGATCATTAAGATAGTGTGGTCCTGGCACAAAAACAGACATATAGATCAATGGAACAGAATAGAGAACCCAGAAATGAGCTCTCAACTCTATGGTCAACTAATATTTGACAAAGTAGGAAAGACTATCCAATGGAAAAAGGACAGTCTCTTCAATAAATGGTGCTGAGAAAATTTGACAGCTACGTGCAGAAGAATGAAACTAGACCACTCTCTTACACCACACACAAAGATAAACTCAAAATGGATGAAAGATCTAAATGTGAGACAAGAATCTATCAAAATCCTAGAGGCAACACCCTTTTTGAACTTGGCCACAGCAACTTCATGCAAGATACATCCATGAAGGCAAGGGAAACAAAAGCAAAATGAACTATTGGGACTTCATCAAGATAAAAAGCTTCTGCACAGCAAAATAAACAGTCAACAAAACTAAAACACAACCTACAGAATGGGAGAGGATATTTGCAAATGACGTATCAGATAAAGGGCTAGTATCCAAGATCTGTAAAGAACTTATTAAACTCAATACCCAAGAAACAAACAATCCAATCATGAAATGGGCAAAAGACATGAAGAGAAATCTCACAGAGGAAGACATGGACATGGCCAACATGCACATGAGAAAATGCTCCACATCACTGGCCATCAGGGAAATACAAATCAAAACCACAATGAGATACCACCTCACACCAGTGAGAATGGGGAAAATTAACAAGACAGGAAACAACAAATTTTGGAGAGGATGTGGAGAAAGGGGAACCCTCTTGCACTATTGGTGGGAATGTGAACTGGTGCAGCCACTCTGGAAAACTGTGTGGAGGTTCCTCAAAGAGTTAGAAATGGATCTTCCCTACGACCCAGCAATTGCACTGCTGGGGATTTACCAAGACACCTGCACCCCAATGTCTATAGCAGCAGTGTCCACAATAGCCAAACTGTGGAAGGATCCTCAGTGTGTATCAAAGGATGAATGGATAAAGAAAATAAAGAAGCTGTGGTCTATATATACAATGGAATATTACTCAGCCATTAGAAACCATGAATACCCACCATTTGCTTCAACGTGGATGGAACTAGAGGGTATTATGCTGAGTGAAGTAAGTCAGTTGGAGAAGGACAAACATTATATGGTCTCATTCATTTGGGGAATATAAAAATTAGTGAAAGGGAATAAAGGGGAAAGGTGAGAAAATGAATGAGAAAAATCAGAAAGGTTGACAAAACATGAGAAACTCCTAACTCTGGGAAACGAACAAGGGGTAGTGGAAGGGGAGGTGGGCAGGGGGCTGGTTGACTGGGTGATGGGCACCGAGGGGGGCACTTGACGGGATGAGCACTTGGTGTTATGCTATATGTTGGCATATAAAATTCCAATTAAAAATATACAAAAATAAAAATATGTAAAAATTTTAAAAATAAAAAAATAAAAATGGGAAAGGAAAAATAAAAAAGTCAAGAATATTTTTATTTTGTTTGAATAAAACAATCAATTTCCATATAATTGTTTATTTTTATGTACTCAATTTTAACTGTAGACACTACATAATTGGCAAAAGGATATTTTATTAATAATTAACTTTGTATCATGCTTCATATAAGCATAAACCGTGTATAATTTATGTGTAAGTCGAGCATTGGAACTCAGTTATGTACAAAATTAGGATGTATTTTTCCCTAACTGGTGTCAGGTTTATGAGTCCACTGGTGCCTGGTGGTGAATTTGTCATCATCATCATTGCTACTGTATCTAACATGCAGTGAGTGTTTCTTATGTCGAAGACACTGTTCTAGTCCATTTGATTTTTTTAAAAAAATGTGTTACAGGGACAATTAATTGCTCTGAATCACGCAGCTAGTGAACAGAAGAGCCAGGATTCAAATGTGGTAGTTTGGCTCAAAGCCTGTAAACCACTACTCATGCTGATTCAGGCCTTCCTGATGCATTCAATCCTGCCCACTGAAATTTGTCCCTTAATCTTTTCATGAAAACATATTCTGTCCAGTTTTAAGTCTTCTCATGACATCCTTCTCCACCTTCCTGATTTTCTCTGCCCATCTCCTATCCATTCCTCTTCAGAAGTTTCTGCCACCAATGTCACCCTCTGGTCTGGCACTGGTCAAAGACAAAGTCACAGTCATGAGAGGAGGTCCCATCCACTATCAGATTTGGTGTGATGTCAGTTGATTCCGGAAATGTGGGAATCTCCATGTAGATGGCATCTGGGCTTTTCTTAGCCAACGTACCTCTCCCCCAAACCTTCACCAGTGGTGCATACACCCTCCTGGGTATACATCTGCTGAACAGCAATCTAAAGTGGCTCCTATCTTCCTGCTCAAATTTGGGTTCTCTCAGGCAGAATCTTGAACACTACCTCCCAGGCCCTCTAGGGGTGGGGCTATGGTGGCCCTCAAAGCCTCCTCTTCAGAGGCACCCTACGATACTCATGCCCTGCTAGTCTCCTGTTTCTGTGAACCCACTCACCAGGGGGCTTCCTGTCTTCAGACATCTCCAGATGAAAAACCAATGGCATTCTCCAATTTTTAGAACCCAAATTTCAGTATATGCAAGTCTAGTGCCTCCTCCAATTTAAGGATTAAGGGTTAGTTAAATGTTTCAGTAACTATTCTTGCAAGAAGATGACTATTTTTCGCTTTCCCCCCAGGATTTTGTGGGAACCCACCGCTTTTCAAACCCAACAGGAGGCTGTCCTATTGGGTTTAATAATTTAGGAGTAGGGAGCAAGGGACATTCTTTGTATTTAAGAGGTAAACTCAGTGTCTTTTTTCTCAGCTAGGAGTTTAACAAGTCCTACTCACCAGTCTCTAACACCAGGGGATTACTAGAAAAGCTCTGAGTTGGTACACCAAATTCTCATGTCCACATCAACACATTCATGTTATGAACCCACCAAAGACAGTGACATCAATACCACCTTATGCTGACAGTGAATCAGCATAAGGAATTAGAAGAACTTTATAGGGTATTAGTGACTCCTGATAGTAAACATATTCTATTTATATACTTAGCTCAAATAAGTAATAATTATTTTTCTCTTTTTTAAGGATTTTATTTATTTATTTGAGAGAAAGAGAGCACAAGCAGAGGGAGCAGCAGAAGGGGAGAGAAGCAGACTCCTCGCAGAACAGGGAGCCCACACAGGGGTTGATCCCAGGACCTAAGATCATGACCTAAGCCAAAGGCAGATGGTTAACTGACTGAGCCACCCAGGTGCCCCCAAACCAGCACTTTTAAAAGTCAAGAGCAGGGATACCTGGGTGGCTCAGTGGTTGGGCGACTGCCTTGGACTCAGGTGGTGATCCCAGAATCCGGGATCAAGTCCCACATCAGGCTCCCCTGGCGAAGAGCCTGCTTCTCCCTCTGTCTGTGTCTCTGCCTCTCTCTCTCTCTCTCTCTCTCATTCTGTGTCTCTCATGAATAAATAAAATCTTTGAAAATAAATAAATAATAAAATAAATAAATGTCAAGAGCAATACAAGCTGAGCTTTCTGTTTTGGTAATAAGATACATAGTTTACTTTTCAAGAATTCATTTTTCTCTCAAGTGTCAAATGCCAAATATTACAAGGGTTTCTCAGACATATGTGCTTTCATTGTTTGCATTCAATTTTAAAATAAAGTTAACCATGTCTTTCTATTATATTTTAATGAAGTCTTCATCTTCTAAAGCTATTTGTTAAGGCAAAAAATAAAATAAAGTTAACCATGTTTTGTATAGATTCTGATCATATTTATTAGAAAATATAGTGTGAAGAACAAATAATTATTAGCATAATGCTTGGCTTGTAGTGAGCCTATTTTCTAATTTGAAAATTAGTTGGCATTGATGATGGTTGGCATCATCAATCTCATTACCATCCTAGGGAAGCCTAAATGACAATATATATAAAGCATAAGGACAGACACCTCATATATGTTCACTATTTTTCTATCCTTAGTACAGCAATCTTTTTTTCCTCATAATTCTTTGTCTTTGATTCAAAATTTCTTTCTAAAATTTTTTTTTAATGGAGTGTCTGGGTGGCTCAATCTGTTAAGCATCTGACTCCTGATCTCAGCCCAGGTCTTGATCTCAGGGTCATGAGTTCAAGTCCCACACTGGGTTCCACAACCAGTTAAATAAATTTTTTAAAAAATTAAAAATTTCTTGATTTAAAAAAAATGTTCTTACCAGGACATAACATAGCATGTTCTCTGCATTATAAAATTATCCATATTCTAAAAGCCGTTTGTTTTCAGAGGTCTCCTTAGTAAAAGCAGGTCAGAATTGTATTGTTCTTGGCCAAAAACTGTTCTACCTACTTATCCTTGCCTTATTCCTGCTAATTAGCAGAAAGTGGCAGCAAAGTCTTTGAAAGTTATGTGTTTTAGTTTCCTAAAACTAAATGTTTAATGTACAAACTCAAAAAGTTCCAGTCTTGGAAAAACTCCTAAAAAGAGTTCAGTGGTCCAGAGCAGCATCCCCAGCTTCCACTGTGTGACCTCACTTAGAAAGTACTTTCTTGAAAGGTCATGGAAGTTGCTCACTATCACAGACTGTTAGAACATCCTACCACTTCTCAGCCATTCATTTCTGAAATTTTGTAATTTTGACTATTCCTGTAATGATCTGGAAGCTCAAATTTTCTCAGCTTTTCTTCTGCAGTGTCGCTCCCCCTAGCGTCCAGTCAAGAGACTGAATATTCGGGAGATTAAGCATTTTGCGAATTTAATGGAAAAGGTAACTGCATTATAGCATGGGCACAGTAAAAGTACTTTAGCGGCAAGTCAGGACTGGGGTCCTCATCATCACCACATATCCAGCAGCAAGTGCAGCATTGACACCTAACAAATGTCCTTTGAGCCAAACTGCCAAGAGAATACATAGCATGGGGGAAATAAATTAAAACTGGCTCTATCTTCAATTTCTAAATTTAAAATGTGCCTTGTATAGTGGCACCTAAATTTTTGGAAGCATCTTATCATAAGACAGCATTTCACTAGCTATGAAAACATTGAGTAATTAATTCTTTCCACTTTTTTCTCCACATTTTTTAAAGAATGAGGTACATGATTAAAATATACTTGGAAAGAACAACTTAGTAGCTTCCAACTTAGCAGTGAAAGGACTCTGATGGTTGGACCTTGTGTCTGTAGACTTTTGAGGAATTCATATACATGTCCCAGCCTAGAGCTACTGAGTGGTTGTGAATCTCATGATGCTTTAGGACTGGTGATAGCTTCTAGCAAAGCTTACTTTACCCAGAGACCTACTCAACAAGAGCTCTCCTGAGCTCTCTCAACAGTCTGCCATTTGTTTCCAGTCTTTACTTTTCAACTTTCCACCCCCAACTCCCCTAAATCTATGTGGCTTCATCCTCTGGTTGACCAAACTTCAGTCTTTGACTTGCAGGTTGATAGCTGAGATCACAACTCCCACTTCGGGTTTGGAGCAAGGACTTTCCATTTGAAGTAAAAGATATACAGTTGGCCAATGAACAACTCAACAACCCCCCTTAGGGGGGTAGGAGCGCTAACTACCCCCCTAAGTCAAAAATTAGTGTATAACTTTGACCCCCCCCAAAAAAAAACATAACCACTAGTAGCCTATTGTTGACTGGAAGCCTTACTGATAGCAAATACAGTTGATTAATACATATTTTGTATATGTCTTGCATGCTTCTTACATTGCATGCATTCTTACAGTAAAGTAAGCTAGAGAAAAGATAATGTTATTAAGAGAGTGTAAGGAAGAGAAAACACATTTACAGTACTGTAATGTGTTTATGCAAGAAAAGCCACATGCAAGTGGATCTACACAGTTCAAACCCATGTTGTTCAAAGGTCAACCTTATTTCTTGTGTTGAATAATACAACATTTCAAAAATATTACTGAGGTGCAAACATTTAGGAATGGCATACTTCTCTGTGTCTGGATATTATATAGACAGTTTACACTTCATCAAACATGCTTTCTGCAACTATCAAATTAAACAACCCCAGATAATTTTGTTGTACTAATGCTTCACTTCATATTTTAAATACAATTTTTTATGTAGTGCTAGAATAACAAGCTCCCACACTTTTTCAGGATGGAGGAGACTGCTTTGGAAGAGGTAATTTTCCTACTTGTAAGACACAACAGTAAAATATGGTGAATATGTGTATGAGAGAATCTGTTCCAATGCACAGTAGAAGGAATCTTCACCATCTTCAAGATCCCGCTCCAGAATGTGGGCTGGCTTCCCGTGGCTTCTGATTCTTAAAATAGTTTGGCATATAACCAAGAGAAGGAAAGTGTGTCAGTGTTGCATATAACAGAGACCCTATTAGAGAAGCTGAAAAGCACGAGTTTGTGCTCCTCTATGTTTAATGAAGATCAGAGAGCACAACCCAGACGTGAAACAGTGGCTCCATGGAGTCACGGGCACCCCAGAGCAGCACTGAGCTCTCCCATCCTTCATGCTCTCAAATGCATTACCTCTGCCTCCTAGGCAGCAGGAAGGAGAAATGGCAGAAAGGTCAAAGGGTGCACACCATCTGTCTTTTAAGAAAATTGTCTGGTAGTTGCACATTTCCACTTTCACATTATTGATGGTTCTGAATAAGATCAAGGTAGGAAGAAAGAGAATAGGTATCGGACTAAGCAACCAGCAGTCTCTGCAGCAGAAAGCGGTAATGGCACAGTGGTAAAAAGGTACCTCAAAATCCACAGATGGGTCATGGGAAAATATAGTAAAATAAGCACAGCAATAATCACATCTCTTTAGTGTAGAAGGGTGAACAATGAATCCCTTTCCATTACTCCTGTTAAAATATGCAAAGGATGTCACCCATGAATCAATGACAGCATGTTTTAATGACTAGGATCTGGTTCCTCCTTCCAAGAGGCAAAGTGTTTAATTAGAATGATGTGTCAGGAATTTTAAAAATCTGACAGTGCACATTTTTCTTTTTTATTCTCCTCTCCTCCCTCTTTGTTTTCTTTTTTCGCTTTCCCACCCATTTATACTTCCATCTGCATGTTAGAGTCATTTTTAAATTTAAAAGTAGGATTTCAAAATTGCACTTTCTTTTTTGAAATGGATTAATAACAAATCTTGGCTCATGACACACTCTTATTGTTTGTGCGTGATCTGCTTCTGTGCATTTAGTTAGCTTTAACTAATTTTTAACAATGAAGTTAGCCCTTGCAAACTATCACCCAAACAAAAGCTAGTACCCTGACCACAATCCATTCCCTCCTTAGATTTTTCCCACTCAAAGCCACCATTGCACTTCTAATTACATTTAGAGATATTTTTCAGCTTCAGTAAAATTCAATTTATTCAAATCTAATTTTATGTGCCCATGAACAAACCCTCAGTAGTTATCATATTATGCAGTTCTAAATGCTATTTATAGCAGCAGTTGCTAGTTGCCAACACTAATGTTCATTCTCCTTTTGTCCTTAAATAAAATAATATTAGTTTGATTCAAGGTGGCAAAGTCCTCAATTAAAAGACCACATTTCCTAGTCTCCCATCTCATGAGGTATGGCCAGTGGCTAATTTCTGGCCAGTGGGACATAATTAAGAGTTGTTAGATGACACCTCTGAAAATGTTTGTTAAAGTTGGGACATACAGCTAGGGTACATGCAACCACTTGACCTTCACTTTTCTGCTTTTGGGACTACAGATGTGATGGCTGGAGCCCCAGCAGCTATAGAACCATGGAATAAACTTGATGCTGGAAAAGCCATTCTCTAAGAGTGACAGAGCAGAAAGAGATAAGCCTAACAATTATAGAACCATAGCAGCTCTGGGCTGCCTATCTCTAGGCTTCTTTTTAGTGAAAGATAAAGAGACTCTTGGCTTATTGATGCAGCTTCTATTTTCAGTCTCTGTTACTAGCAGCAAAATGCATCTCATAACTGATACACTATTGTAAATGGAAGGCTATAAAGTTGTATTTTAATAGCTCGTAATTTATCCATAGGAAAATTCGTTTATTATTTAAAAACTAGACAAGCTCCATTGTTAGCAACAAAATGCAATACACAACTAATATACTGGTATGAATAGAACATCTTAAAGTTGTATTTTATAACTTCTGATTTTTAAATTTGGGAAACCAATGGCTTTGTTTCTTTGTAATGAAACTGGAGAACTTACTGAGCTTTTGTTGTTGTTCTAGTAGTTTCGCTGTTGAATCCTTGAACTTTTTTGAAGTTAGTCATCTTATCATTTGTAGATGAAAGAATGAGATCCTGACATATGGATGGGGTCATCTGAAATCCACGAATCCTCAGATTCCTCTGCCTTGTGAGCCTCAGAAGTAGCTTACTCCTCTAGTACTACTTCCTACACTAAGGGTCTGAACTGTCCCCTTCCTTGAAGATTATACAGAGGTCCTCCTGCAGCACAGTATGAGCTACAATCAGGATCTACCCCCACTTGCCCTTCCAGCTTCTAGAACAGCAATAACTCTGCCAGAATATATTGGCTTGATAATGGAGAAGGGGACTCTACCCCAAAGAGCTGTGGGATCCAGCCGACATGTACTAGCAGAATCTGGATGAATCCACATGGAGCTGAATTCTGAGAGTGGATTGAAAGGGGTGGCATAAACATTTGAATAAGAGAGAATACATCCCTGAGACACATGACTTAAAAGCCTGCCCAAGAGTGAAGGAGATGGTGCAAACATATAAGATGGCTCCTTAGAAGCATATGAAAAGCGATGGCCCACACTACATGAGGTAGAAATAGATTTAGAAGAATTTTCTTTTTTTCCTTTTTTTTAGGAGAATTTCTCATAGTACCATATAAAGAGAATGACTACCTATAAAAGTAAAACTTCCATGTAACTGGAGCAGTTGAAATTTGCCAAATTGGGATTATATAGTTATTTGCATGAATTTGGTTTTGTCTTTCCCGGTGGACTTAAAATTCCATGAGGCTGGAGAATATGTGTTTTGTTCAACACTGTATCTAGCAGAGATTAATAGGCTCCCAATAAATACCTGTCAAATAGACAAAAGAAGGAATGTAATTAAGGAAAATTGTATATCAAACAATAGACTAGAGAGAGAGAGAGAGAGACACTCAGTATCTTTGAGATTTTTTTTCTAGCTAATCTTTTTAATTTTTAATTACACAAAGAATTCTCTAGAATGTTAGTCAACATGTCAGGGCACTTACATGCAATACTTTTGCTAGACCAATTCTTCCTTTGCCTTTTGTGAAGCATACTTATTTGGGGTACAATACCGCACTGTGGTGTTTACAAGGAGCCACAAGCCTTCTGTGAATTTTGATCAAGCTGAGGAGAGCTCTTGTGTGTGGAGAACCCTTCTAAAAAGAACAGATGGACAAAGTTAGTTCTGTGGTACTTGCCCTCTATCAGGACTTCTCTTTGTGATGGAAATGAATAAAAATTTATATTATAGGTGGGGATGGGGATGCGAAATACCTACACTTTTAGCCCTTGAATGGCTGTAATAGCAAAGATAAGTGCTTTCCCCAGTTACATATAGTTTTGGGCGCCTAGGCTTATCCTGTACTAGAGCTCCTAAGGAAAAGTTTTTGTCTTTCCACATTGCCTATGACAATAAAGACCCATTAATGACGATAAAGACCAAATCCAAAAGGATCCTTTCATCTTGAGAATGTCTCCAGAAAGGGCAATAAGACAGAAAGAAGAGTCAGTGGAGTTTTGTCTCAAGAGAACCAAAGTGCTGCTACAGCTCGATTCTTCTCTGAAGTAAAGAACCTATTGTGAGTAGAGTATCGTTCTCACATTCCTACCCATAAAATAAGGTTTATATTAATTAATCAAAGTGGTTTTTTCTTGAATCCCAAGATTTCTCAAGTTATTGTTTTCCTTGATTCATGTGTTTCCATTACTTTCTCCATATGAAAAAATCATCATAGTTTTGTTACCGTGGGAATGTCTTGTTGCTTAAAACAGATGTTAATGACAATTTGATTAAAAGGAAACGTCACAAGAGTCAAAATGACTGTGGGAAAGAGTGTTAATACTCTTTGGGGTTAGAAAAATATAGCCATGTTATATTGGCACACTTGGAGGACCAATGTCAAAATTCGTCCTTTTGTTATTTGTCCATATAAAACAGGCTTGAGAGACAATTCAGAAGCTTTCTATGCTCAGAAACATTTCCTTGAATGATTGGTTTTGAAATTTTCCTGGGGACGGATAGTAAAAATATTCTCTGCAGTTATCCTGGACTATTCTCTTCCACTCCCATATATTCTACACTTGTTATACCAGATAGGCTGTACACTGGTGATAGTCTGGGGTGTGGAGAAAAGAAGGAGGAGAACCCAAGTGGGGCTGAATGAAATACTTGCTAAGGACCTAGATTCTACTTAGTCTTCTAAGATTCCCTTGACTATCCTACAACAGAAACTCTTATAACTAGTCTTATATCCTATATATAGGACTTCTTTGAGCTCATTTCTTTCACCTGAGCTCAGAGCCATGGAGTCTCTACTGAGGTCTTCTGAAGGGATGCAAGGATTTACACTCTTGGGAGATTTTGCTTGACCTACTTATGGATTCTTTCCTCACACCTTCTTCTCTTTCCTTAGCCAGCTTCTCACCAAGTTGGAGGTTATTAAGTGGTATTTCTTGGGGTCTTGTCAGTTCCCCTTCATGCTTCTCAGGTGAGGCTGCTGAGAAAGCAGCCCAGCCACCTGAGACTCTGGCTTCTATTATCAAAAATAAAATTTTTGAAATTTTGAAATGTATTCCCTAATCTTTTCTGTGATTGATTTGTTCTGGCGAATCCTCAGCTTTGCCTATCATTATCATTTTTGCCTATTCTGTCTTGTTGGGGTAGTAGGGGAGTGAGATTCGGGACCACTACATCACTATGCTATCTTAAAATGCAAATGTTCCCATTTCACTTTTCCTATGCAGGAAACCTCAATGGGGAATTCCAGCTTTGTGGGAGGGTTTAAATAGGGGAAACAGGAGAGAACCATAAGCAAGTGATAATTTGCCCACGCTATAGTTCCTCTTGAATAAGATGATAAATTGGGGTGTCTATCTACTTATTACGTCTTTGTCTTGTTCATTATTACTGCTTACATAGAAGGGAAGAGTAAGAGCAAATTTGAGTTTCAGAATGTTTAGAACTCTCTCTGTCAGTAACATATTTTGGTACATTTAGGTTAAATCTACATTGTGTAAACAAAGAAAAATAGTTATGAGCAATTATCAGTAGAATTTAGGCAATAAACAAACCATCTGCTAATTATCAGCCTTAGTTAGCTATTTCCTTTGACTATATTCATTGGAAAATTGTCTAACACACTCCTACATTTAGCTTGTCATGGATTTCCAAATAATTAGAGTCTGATTTGGATTTTATTTTATTTTTTAAAAGATTTTTTAAAATTTATTTATTCATGAGAGACACACAGAGAGAGAGAGAGAGGGGGAGACAGAGACACAGGCAGAGAGAGAAGCAGGCTCCATGCAGGGAGCCTGACGTGGGACTCGATCTCAAGTCTCCAGGCCCTGGACTGAAAGCGGCGCTAAACCGCTGAACCACTCGGGCTGCCCTGATTTGGATTTTAAAGGTCTGATGTTGCACACACACTCAGAGAGAGAGGGAGAGAGAGGGAGAAAAGGAAAGAAAGATTCTGGAACTACGAAGAAAAGTGAAACTATATAGTTCTTTTACTTCTTTAAAAGATAAATTCTATTCTAATTCCTTGCTTAATGATGCAAAATATAATACAAATAACTCAACCCACAGTTTTATGATAACCCATAAAACTATCAAATTAGGAAATTATTAGCATAATAAAAGCTTTGATTAATTTCTAAAAGATTTCTAAAAGTCCTTTTAGCATGTAGTTTTTTCTTTGCAGGTCAATGAAAGAATATAAAGGATTGACAGAAGAAAACACAAAGAATTACCACTACATTTTGGAGATCTACTAAAAAGAAGATTTTTACCTAATTCTTAGAGGCAAATTTAGTAAATTGAAATATCGTCTTAAGTATGGGCAAAATGCCACCCAAGCAGCTCCTGAAATGGTGGCCCAACACAGGAAAGGAGTTTGTAAGTTTAACCAACAGTTCAATCAATTGCTACTTTTTCTTTTTTAAAGATGCCAGGAGCCATTTGCAAAATAATCTGTATCAGCAAAAAGAACTGTTGTGATATATATAGGATCTATTTAGTGAAACCTCTAAATGTGTAGGTATTAATGACTTTTAAGATTATCCATTGTGCAAGTTGATGAAAGCACTGGCAAGCTTTAAAATTGTTACATAGAGTGCAGCGGCCCTTGAAAAATATTTAACATCCACCTAGTGACCTGTGGAAATCCTGTCTTATTTGGCCCACAAGTATTTATTAAGCACCTATTACACAGAATGAGCTTAAAGTTTAGTCTTTCCAGTGATACCTATAATTATTTCCTCCGTATGACTGTTTTGTTCTTATTCATCAACAAATAAATCATTCACTAAAAATATGTACATTTTTAGCACCTAATATCTTTTATCTTTCCCAACACACATGTCCAAACTTGGAAACTAAAAACATGAAACAATTCAGAAAAGTTATTGATCTAAATGATTGATGTACAATACACATATTACAGCTGACTTTATAAAATGGTTGTCTTCGGGCACATTCTTCTAAAAATAACAACTCAATTTTGAAGTAGATGGATGCTGAATCTCCTTCAGTAGATTGTCTTTTGGTTTTCATACAGTCAGTGATGGTAAATGTTAACAAATATTTTCTGTAAATTACATATCCTTCCTGAATTTTTTGATAACTGAATATTAAGTATTTAACTTTTCAGTGAAGGTAGACTTCTGTCTTTTGAAGCTCACAATTTCCTAAAGAGTTTACCGCATAATACTGAAGTGTTACAAAACAATAAAACAGGAACAAGCAAATTTCCACCCTATGATCAATGACAACCCTGTGGAGGAAAAGTGTTCAGACTGTACTCTGTGTGACTTAGGGGAGAACTGTCTGACCTACAGCTGCCTATGTGTATTTCATGTGAACCTAACTATATGATATCTTACACGCCACCCTACCTTGGCACCCTAACTGTGGCATTGTGGCTTCCAGCTTCTTGCAGTGCATGGCATGGCCCGTGGCATAACTGGCAGGTCCTTCAAGCAGTTGGCAAGGGCAGCAAGTTTGAACAATCCTCTACTGTCAAGAGTTTGTTGTCTTGAGATGCACCTTTAATCACCATACTTACTGCCATTCAGAGAGCAGTATGAGATATACTGCATGTGGGATGAGTCAGAAGAGAGATAGACTATTGCTGGATGTCTTTCAGACTTTTTAAAAAAGATTTTATTTATTGATTTGAGAGAGAGAGAGAGCAAGAGAGAGAGCAAGAGAGAGCAGGAGTAGGGGGGAGAGGGAGCAGGGAGACTGACATGGGGACCCATCCCAGGACCCTAGGATCATGACCTGAGCCAAAGGCAGATAGATGCTCAACTGACTGAGCCCCCCCAGGCACTCCATCTCTCAGACTTTTAATTACATGGTAAAAAGAATCTTTACTGCATGCAGGTTACACATGGCACCTGAATGCCTAATTCTCCCTACTGAAGCCCACAGGGAAGGGGGCTTTGGGCCCTGCCCTACTCTGCTTGGGAGTACCAGGTATCCCTGAGAGCTCACCCGGGCCGAGAGTGGATGACCCCTCTCCAAGAAGCCAACCTAAGTGCCCCTCCCCCATTTTCCCTACTGACCAGTTGATCCAGCTTTCCACACAGATGTTGCTGCCTATTGTGGTGCTTTCTTTCAGGTTAGGAGCTCTCAGCTGTCCCTGACTTCTCCCTCGCTGCTCTTTGAATTGCTCCTCCCTCAAGATGCTCTCCCCCTTCCCTCCAAAGGAGCCACAGAATCCTGAGAAGATGAATGTGCCCTAACCTACCCCCATGTGCCCAGGCCTTATGCATTCACTGACTGACTCAGCCCCCCACCCCTTCCCCAGGCTCCTGGGGGCCTTTCCTACCCCCATCAACATCAATAAAACCTCCTGTCTCCGGTGAAAAAAAAAATTTCTAGAAGCGAGAAATGAAGCTAGCTTTCACAGAAGCTAGAAATGAAAAGCGGTGCTCTCATAAACTGGTGCTGGATTACTTTAATGCAACTATCAATAATATTGCTTATTTAGAAAGCAAGAACTCTGAGACAAACGCTAAGCAGGCAGGAGACCTCATTGACCATTGGTATATACTGGGACTTTCTAGGAAAACCAGAAGAGATAGCTTTATCTCTTGTTTAGCACTGTTACCATGGAGTCTTCCAGGCCTTCTGATGCTGAACAATTGAAAACTATTTCATAAGCTGGGGCAAATACCTGTGTAATCCTTTGCTTCTTGGTCACAGATCTACTAGAGCCCAGATTATACCTCAGCACTCGGGATGGAAATATTCTTATGTGTATAAGAACCTTTGGTTGCAAAGGATAGAATTCAACTTGAGCCAGCTTGAGCAAAAATCACAACAAAATAGCAGCAACAACAGCAAATAGAAAGCCATGTAAGAGGCCTTACTGGAAAGCTGTTGGTGTAGCTTGCAGAATTAATGATGGGGAGCCAGGCATCAGGAACCAGGAGTCAGAGCAGCTTCAGAGTCCTCAGGGACTAGAATCAGGAATTCAGTGCCACCAGTTCTCTCTCAATTTCTCTCTCTCTCTCTATCATTTTTACATCTTTCTATATGTTGGGTTTATCTCCCCCAGTGTGAACCAGCATCTGTGGCTGGGGTCATTACCTGTGGCAGCTTGCACAATTCTCATCTCCCCCAGGTTCACCACCAAAGGAAAGAACCTCCTCTTAAATATCACAGGTATATCTTTAGAGATAAAGTACCCAGTTCTACTAAAAAAAAATGAATGTTACCATTCTCATTAAAATGATAATAAACATATGTTTTCTATCTTGGAATCACATAGATGTTTATAGCTTTAAAACCTTACAGGGACGGACACCTGGGTGGCTCAATTGTTGAGTGTCTGTCTTTGACTCAGGTCATGTTCCTGGAGTCCTGGGATCGAGCCCTGAATCAGGCTCCCTGTGGGGGGAGTCTGCTTCTCCCTCTGCTTGTGTCTCTGCTTCTCTCTCTGTGTGTCTCTCATGAATAAATAAATAAAATCTTAAAAAAAAAAAAAAAAGAAGAAGCTGTAAAATGAGAGAACAAATTGAAGAGCAACTAAATAGAGCCCTGGAAACAGAGTTCAGAGACTAAACTTATTTCCAGCTATTTCTCATCCCAACTTCTGTTTAAGAACAGAAAAGAAAGTAACTATTCAGGACAGGCAAAAAGCTGATTTGTTTTGATATTCTGTCTTTTTAAGGATTGTTTATATGTGTGGATTGTTTTTTTGTGTGTGTGTGTGTGGTTTTTTTTATAACTTTTATACTCTGTCCGTATGATTTTATCATTGTATTAAAAATTAATTCTTACCTCCACCTTTAGTAAACAGATATCTTCTTCACAGTGCAAAAGCAATTTATGTACTGGAAAAAGGATAAATAAGACTATTAAGGCATAACAAAAGAAAAAGCATGTGTTAGGCTTTGACGCAAATTGAATGAACATTATCTAACTCTATGTTGAAGCTTGATTTCCTGTTTCCCATTCAAATAGCACCACTAAAGTATCCCCTTTGTCTGTCTGTTCTATAGAGCATATATATTCTAGATACACAGTACTTTTAAATGTCTTGGCAGAAATTATGTCGACAAGAAAGCACTGGTTGATTTCCTAGAAAAGGAAGGATAAAAAAAAAAAAAAAACCACTGATTTCTCTTAACGTTTCAGCCTTTTCCAAATCATTTTTTTGTTTGAGGAAAGTATTTGATTTTGACAGTATATTGATATAACCCTGTTATTTCAAGTGGAATTAAAGCTTTGCTAAATTCAAAGCCACTCTGGAAAATGCAAAGATATTTTCATTCAGCAGTTAACATATAAAGCAAAAATGCTTTTTATTAACAAACTATATCTTATCATTGTGGTCACTGTTTTATACCTTGGCTCTGAATCCCAGTGCAATGATTAAATTGCTGAGTAACCTTGGGCAAGTCAGTTAATCTCAAATAATTTTCTTCTCTGAATAACAGAAATAACATCAGGTTTTTTAGAGAGCTGTTACCAAGAGTCAATAAGACGATATGTAGAAAGGCATTCAATATAGAACCTGGCATAAAGTATTATTCAGTAAATTGCTCTATCTGCTCTGTTGTAGGTTGGAAGTCTTTAGCTCACAAGATAGCTATTAAAATTTTATGTGAAGTCGAACGAATTCCCAGAGCATAAAAAGAATGAGATCCTCCTCAATCTCTGAGATATGAGAGCTGTGGGATCCTATGGGGTCTCTGATAATATAATGATTAAAATAACAACAATAATGACATTTATCAAAGAAGCAGAATGTTTCTCTAAACGCTTCCAATTTTATTCATACTCCAAATTTTTTTAGAAGTCATCATGATCTGAATTTCATAGGAATATAACAGAGTTGCTTAACAATACCAATTATCTCCCATAAATAGGTAAAATGCTTCTCTTTTTCAATTTGCTTCAGATAGTTCATTAGTCCAGCTAGTTCATTAGCTAAAATTGCTAATTCATTCCATTCCACAGGATAAATTGAAAGTGACCCACATCATCGTGTTGAAAGTGATTGTAAGGTGATTGATCATATCCATCTGCTCTCGGTATGATTCTTACTTTTGGTTTCTGAGGTACCATGTTTCAATTCTAGCCCATTTTTTCTGCTTTGACGGTTAAAGCTCATGGCAAGGACTGAATAACTCACCTTTGAATCTTCCACAACTAGCCTAGTTCCTAAACTATGAATCTTAACATGTAGCAGTTGATCTGAACTGCACTATGGTATATCTCAATAAACCTTACATAAATGCTTGTTATATGTAAGCATATCTCCTTATGCTTTCTCTTGTGACACCAGACCTTTGTGTTGGCACAGGCAAAGAAGGCATGAAGATAATCTAAGCCAAATACCACACAGGACGATCTTATCTCAACTTCTAGAGATTTGGGGTTTATCATGCTTTTCCTTCCCTTCTCCCACTTAATGGCATATAAGGACTTGAAGGGTTAAATTACATAGACTTAAATTGGTCCCTCAGCAGCCAGAGAATTGAATTGAATCTCTTATAAGCAAGGAAGCTGTTCATGTGGGAAGTGTCATTCCCATGGGATCTTTTGTACAACTGTTCAAATTTTAAACAATATATCTAGGGAAAAGAAAGAATGTGGGAAAAAATATAGTAAGTTTTTCTTGTGTGTTTGTATAATTTTGACTTTTGGGCCAAAAGGAGTAATATGTAATCAATGGTTTCGCATTTTTCTGCACTTGGTCCCAAGCCAAATTGAAAAATAGCTCCTCTCCCACTGAGGATCATCCCAAGGCTTTAGTGTCTCCTTCGTGTTGTGAGAACCACATCCCAGGATGTTTCCCTTGTTCTGAAACGGGGAGAGTGGACGTGCAGACCTGAACACTGTGGCCTGGTCATTAACACTCACCAGCTGTCTCAAGACATGAGATCCCAAAATAAAAGTGATGTGAAACATCCTCAGGCCTAAAGAGTCACTCTACTAACACCAGGGCATGAGAGAGGAAAGAACTTTCTGTGACTCTAAGCTATAGTTTAAGTGCCAGAAGAAGAACACTTTTCCTGATGGTGTGGCTCTAGAATGGGTGTGGAGAACATGCGTTTTGTGCTGTTACAAAACAGCACACAGTCTTGTAATTTGTGATTTGCCCTTGGGGTCATTATTAGCCAGAGTTGGGACCAGAAGAAGAATTTATTTCAGACAGAAGTATTTTATTCTATTATTCTTTTCTCATCCAAATTTAGATCAGGAGATAGGTTAATTTTTTAATGGGAATCAAAACAAAACCTAGATTGGCTGCTGTCAAGGTAACCAGGTTGACTGTATCCTTATCAGGATAATTTTTTTTTTCATAGATTGAACTGCTTTGTTCTTTGTAAAAGGACTAAAGGGTTCAATGAATAACATGACTTGAAATATCCATACCTCCACTTATCCAGATCCAGAGTACACACATAGAAATGTAATACCAGTGTTTCATTTTCATCTACCTTTTAGTTAATATCAAATAAAATCAGGACACCTTGATAGCTCAGTCACTTAAGCATCCAACTCTTGGTTTTGGCTCAGGTCATGATCTCCGGGTCATGGGATCAAGCTCCACATTGGGCTCCACACTCAACGCAGTCTGCTTGAGATTTCCTCTCCCTTCTCCTCTGCTCCTCCCCTGACATGTGCATGTGTGCTCTCTCCCTCTCTCTCTCTCTGAAATAAGTAAATCTTTTAAAAATCTTTAATTTAATAAATAAGTAAATAAAAATAAAAATAAAATAAAATTCATCTTGGAACTAGGTTAGAACTTGAGGTATGTCCAGAAGCTGAGGCACCTGTGGTCTATAAAATTTCAAGAATCACTGGATTATCTGATTTTTTTCATATACCTGGTCTTGGCATCATACATATTTAAACATATTTCTCCATTGAAAAAGGAGGGAGGTGGGGTAGTGAACATCACAAAAGACTGTGAGCTTAGGGATCAAAGCTGGGGTTGAACCCCAGCTGTGTTACCAGCTAATATGTGATTTTGGTCAAGTAATTTTATCTTCCTGAGAAGAAATCTCCAAGTCAGCAAAATTAAAACAACACATACTTCACAGAGTTGCAAAGAATAAATGATAATACATAAGTGAAAGTCTTATGGTGTCATATGTATGTTAGTGACCCATTTAATGTCATCTTTCCTTTCTAGGCAATCTAGATATTAAACATTCCTCAAATATTAGGCACCTACTTATTATATCTTAAGTGGTGCACATTATTTTTTTAACTAGACCATTGCCAACTTTTTTGGAATTTCTTTCTAATGAGTCTGCTCTTGGTTCAATCAGCTTGAGAAAAAAAAAAAAAAAAAACCTGTGATAACAGAGAGTCATCCTTCAAAATGAGTAAGAGTTGCTCCATGAAAACTAAGTGATATTTAGGGGTGCCTGGGTGGCTCAGTTAGCTAAGCACCCACCTTCAGCTCAGGCCATGATCCCAGAGTCCCGGGACCAAGACCCACGTCGGGCTCTTTGCTCAAGCAGGGAGTCTGCTTTACCTTCTCTCTCTGCCTCTCCCCCACATACACTCAGGTTTCTCTCTCTCTCTCTCTCAAATAAATAAAAACTTAAAAAAACAAAAACAAAAACAAAAGCAACTAAGTGATATTTAGAGACCTAAAATACAGGAAGACCCAAATTATGGTGTCCTGTCTTCCTCACCACACATTTGTTGTTCATTCATCATTTAACAAATATTTGTTGGTTACCCACAATATACTTGGTACCACTCTAGGCACTGATAGAGAAGTGATCCAAAAAGACAATAACCTCTGCTCATATGAAGCTTATATTTTAGTGCAGCAAATAAATAATGTAATAAATGTTATATCAAAGGTGACAGGAGCTTTGGGGAAAAAAAAACTTAATAGGATTTTGGAGCAGGGATAAAGTTTGGAATTGTAGACAGGACCCTCAATGTACTCCTTGGTATGAGGACTGAAGAAACCAAAGAGGTGAAAGACCAAGACATATAAATACTAAGAGGAGAGACTTTCAGGAAAACGGAATGGCAGTACATGGGCCTTGAGGTCTGATTGCACCTACCGTGTTTGAGGAAAAGCAAGGAAGCTAGTATGGCTGGAACAGAGTGACAGAGAGGAAGAGAAGTAAGAGAATAACTTAAGTATTGAGGGCCAGATTTTATCTGACCTTGCAGTTCATCGTCAGCACATTGATTCTATTCTTGATGAAATGAGGAGCCACTGCAGAGTTTTCAGAGGCAGAGTAACATAAGTTGACTTACATTTTGATAAGACCACTCTGGCTGCTCTCATGGTGAAAGTAAGGCAGTGAGAGCAGAGGCTGAAATCATCGATTGGAAGGCTATTGCAATGATTCAAGTGAGAGACAATAATTGATTGGACCAGCATGTTAATAGTGGGAGGGGTGAGAGATGGACTCAAGTTAGAGGACTCAACAGACTTCATGACAGGTTGGAAATAGAGGAGTAAGAAAACTTTCAGTGTTTTGGGCCTCATCAACTAAAAAGATACAGAGTTGCCATCAGCTGAGATAAATAATACCACAGCGTAGGAGTCTTGGAGATGGGAAGAAAATTTCAGCAGCTCTGAGATTTTTATTAGATATTAATAAAATTGGCAGATAAACAGTTGAATATATGTCTGGAATTCAGAGAGTAGGCCTATGCTAGAAATATAAATTTGAACAGTGTCACTACATAGAAGGTCCCTGTACTCAGATGGTACACCAAACCCAAAATAACACATCACATGATTTCTTGGTATTTAAGTATAACTCAATTAGCAATCACTACTCTTCTTCTGCATCTGACTATCCTCAAAACAATGCAGCAACTCCTTTTATACAATTGAATCTTTTGGACTCAACCTAAAATGTGGACATTTTAATTTTATTTAAAACAGCAAACCTGAGGGCCCCTGGATGGCTCAGCAGTTGAGCGTTTGCCTTTGGCTCAGGTTGTGATCCTGGGGATCTGGGATAGAGTCCTGCAGCGGGCTCCCCACAGGGAGCCTGCTTCTCCCTCTGCCTATGTCTCTGCCTCTTTCTGTGTGTCTCTCATGAAGAAATAAATAAAATCTTTACAAAAAAAATAAAAAACAGGGATCCCTGGGTGGCGCAGCGGTTTGGTGCCTGCCTTTGGCCCAGGGCGCGATCCTGGAGACCCGGGATCGAATCCCACGTCAGGCTCCCGGTGCATGGAGCCTGCTTCTCCCTCTGCCTGTGTCTCTGCCTCTCTCTCTCTCTCTCTCTCTGTGACTATCATAAAAAAAATAAAAATAAAATAAAATAAAAAACAGCAAACCTGGATGATATCAATAAGGAAGTGAATGTAGATAAGAAAAGAGAGTTAACCAATTTTGGGGCCCTCCAAAATTAAGTAAGAAAATGAGGATTAGTGGGTAAAGATAAGATAGAGAAGCATCAGCCAGTGGGGTAAAAAGAAACCAGGAGAACGTGGTGTCCTGAAAGCCAAGAAAAGAAAATGATTGCAGAAAAAAAGAATGATCAGAAGTGTGGGATGCTACTGACAAGTCAAACATAAGGAGGCCAAAGAATAAATATTGAACTTAGCAACATAAAGGTCATTGGCAACTTTTCAAAAACACCACAAAAAAAATCAGAGTGAAAGAAAAAAATCATATGTTAAGGGAGACCAACAAAATTCTGATTTTTGGCATTGAGACTTCTTTGATCTTTTTTTAAAGTTTCGAAATCTTTTGACTATGGGGTATGGATAGTCTATATGCACTGTGCATATATATATTCAGTATATGGAATATACTGTGGTCTGTGTTTTAGACATTCTAGCCCTGAAATGATTAACCCACCACAATTACTCCCCATGCTGAAATAAAATGTAGAAGTGTAGACTTTGTATTGGTAACATCATCTTTATCAATATAAAAACCCTTTAAAAAATAAATAAAAAATAAAATAAAAACCCTTTGTAATTACCACTAACAGTATTTCAAATAAAATTGAATAGAAATTCTGAATACATCAGAAATATATTTCTAGACCTCAAACAACAGTCCATTCTTTTTTGAACATTATGCACAAGAATTTCAAATATTAAATAATATCAATTACATGTTGGAGTTTATTAGAAATTAATTGGGCCTCTAATGAGTGTATACTTATACTGCCATCTACTGTTTAGTAATAAAATCATAATATACTGGAAAACTAGGATAGAGAAATAAAATAGAGGTGGTTTTATTATTATCAGTAATCTCTTCTTAGAAATCGGACATTCTGTGTAATAATACTAACTTGGAGAATACGTCCCATTATTTCAATGAGAAAAAATTAAAACTAACATGTTCCACATCAATCCAAAAGTCAATTTTATAAAATGTAACAAAGAAGTATATATATGTATGTAAATATGCATACATACGTATGCAACAAACTATCATACTAGGATGTAAATGCTTTAAACATTGCTTTCTGATTGCCAAACAATTATAAGTATGGTTGTGGAACAAACAACTATTTTGCATGCAGTAACATTTTGTTGACCATTGACATATGTTTCAAAAAGCTTATAAGTAACATCAGTTTTATTTGAAATGTAACTCCAAATGTTTTCTCTAATCATTTTGTTTAACATTTTATGTTTGCTACAGAACTATCTCCAGGATATACAGTAAAATGAAAAACTAAGGTAGAGAAAACTGTGTATAATTTACCATTTATCTAGGAAAAGAGAGAAGATATTACATATTATCATGTTATCTATAATAACATAACAATATATTTTCATAATAGAAGGTCATTGTTTTACTACTTTGTTTACTTTCCTCTGTGCTTTACTTTCCATCCCCATTTGTAAGGAAATCAAAGGTCATCTATAAATCATGTACAGAATGGTAAATTGTACATAAATGGTATGATGTATAGAAATGGTATAATGCATATAAATGGTATATATTGTATACATTCTCAGTAAATGCACGTTGAATTGAATTGGTTTCTACTTAAACCTTAGGCAAATAAGACTCCTAATTTGGTTGTCTTTCCTTATATTTGATAATCAATAATTCACACATATTTTTGGCAGGGTTTTTATAAATATACAATCTGGTTATGGTTTTAAATTCTATATTCCTCCAAGTTTATACTACCTCATGAATATCAATTTTGTTCAGTTTACTTTTTATTTTGTATCCCATTAAATTGTAATAGCCAACATGATAATTTTGTGGTATGAAAGATCTTGAGATTATGTATAATATAAGAATAAAATATATGGACATGGTCATTAAACTGCAGAGTTTGTAGTTTTGACCTTTATCCTGGCATTTTATAAAGACACACAAAATACCTTTTGAAAACACTAATATAATACTAAAATATATTGACACTGAAAAATAGACAATTGATGCATCTTTCTGGTATAGTGATAAGCAATTGTTAAAGTTATTAGTAGTATTCATTATTTGCACTTTCAATTAAAGAGGATATTTCATTATCATGGGTCTAAGTAAACCAGGCAGGATAAATTTCCTCATGTAGTTCAATGGTTTTCTGTGCCTCATCAGTTTTGCAGAGCTATAAAACTTTGGAACAGAAGTTATTTTTATATACACCCAAACACATAAGGAGACATTCACTCAAATCCTTTAAGACACTTGACCAAGTTATCAATATCAAGTTAAGAGCAGGGAAAAGTGTTGAATTGATGTTAAGATGATGAAGCCAAAAACAAATACTCAGTTGACACAAGTTCTCTTTCTGATTCTTACAGCAAGAATAAGGAAATTTGCCTGATAAAAATAAGGTAATTTAATTTTATTTTAAAGATTTTATTTATTTATTTAACAGAGAGAGAGAGAGAACAAGCAGCGGGGAAGGGCAGAGGGAGAGGGAAAAGCAGACTCCTCCCTAAGCAGGGAGACCGATACAGGGCTTGATCCCAGGACTGAAGGCAGACACTTAGCCAACTGAGTCACGCAGGCATTCCAATAAGTTAATTTTAAAGACTTAGATATGTCCCTCACTAACATCTTAGAAAATTCAAGAGAAATTAAAAATTTTAAAAATTATAATAGGGAGAAAATATGTTATGTAATAGCTAATTGCTGTAGTTTGAGCTGATGAACCTAAGAAAGCAGAATTCCTCACAAAACAAAATAAGCAAACAAAAATCTACACTTCTCAAAATGTTCCACATCACTCAGCATCAGGGAAATACAAATCAAAATCACAATGAGCTAGCACCTCACACCAGTCAGAATGGCTAAAATTAATGTCAGGAAATGACAGATGTCAGTGAGGATGCAGAAAAAGAGGAACCCTCTTACACTGTTGGTGAGAATGCAAGCTGGTGCAGTCACTCTAGAAAACAGTATGGAGTTTACTCAAAAATTTGAAAATAGAGCTACCCTATGACCCAGCAATTGCACTACAGGGTATTTACCACAAAGATGCAAATGTAGTGATCCTAAGGGGCACCTGCATCCCAATGTTTACAGCAGCAATGTCCACAATAGCCAAACTATGGAAAGAGCCCATATGTCCATTGGCAGATGAATGGATAAAGAAGATGTGGTATAAATATACAATGGGATACTAATCAGGCATCAAAAGAGAGAGAGAAGAAGAAGAAGAAGAAGAAGAAGAAGAAGAAGAAGAAGAAGAAGAAGAAGAAGAAGGAGGAGGAGGAGGAGGAGGAGGAGGAAGAGGAGGAGGAAGAGGAGGAGGAGGAGGAGGAGGAGGAGGAGGAAAAGAAAAGAAGAAAAGAAAAGAAAAAAGAAGAAAAGAAAAGAAAAGAAAAGAAAAGAAAAGAAAAGAAAAGAAAAGAAAAGAAAGAAAAGAAACCTTCCCATTTACAACAATGTGAATGGAACTAGAGGGTATTATGCTAAGCAAAATAAATCAGAGAAAGACAATTATCATATGACCTCACTTATTTGTTGGAATTTAAGAAGTAAAACAGAGGATCATAGAGGAGGAGAGGAAAAAATAAAACAAGACTAAATCAGAGAGGGAGACAAACCATAGGAGACTCTTAATCATAGGAAACAACTAAAAGTCGCTGGAGGGGAGTGGTGTGGGAGGGGAGGGGATGGGCTAACTAGGTGATGGATGTTAAGGAGGGCACCTGATGTAATGAGCACTGGCTGTTATATAGCACTAATGAATCACTGACCTCTTCCTCTAAAACTAATAATATATTACCTGTTAATCCATTGAATATGTACTTCTCTTTAGAGAAGAAACCTCAAGTTATTGGTATTGTTATAAAGATAAAGTTTCCCTTGCCAACCTTTTTTAGGCAGAAAACAACTTCAAAAAATGTTAAATTGTAATGCATAAAAAAGTATGCAAGCACTGTTGGTTGCCTACACAAAATTAATTCCCTATTTCTTTCATGGTAGCAAAATTCTGTTTGAGTCTCTACACAAAGGTGGACATATCCCTAACTCAGGAGTACATCTTGCCCACCTGTCAGTGAAGGATGAGGGGTAAGGTTGCCTGTGGATATGTGATGGCGTTCTGAGTGGAGGCTTCTGGGAATCGTTTCTCTTTCCTTAAAAACAGGAAAGTGGATGAGATAATCTCTCTGTACTTCTGGATGTTGTGCTTAATTGTGATTACCGGAACTGCTGCAGATATTTTATGAAGAATGGTAGTCTGAGAAAAAAGATAGTATACTAAGGATTGAGAGAAGAAAACCCAACTAGAAAGAACCTGGGTATTTTACAGCATCACTGAACCTTTAACTATAGGTCTAGAGCCTTCATACTTCAGGACTTCATGTGTGAGACAGTAAACATTTTAATGACTTAAGCCACTTTGAATAAGGTTTTCTGCTTACCAAATGCATCCTGATACAGAAAGCAACAGAATTTTGAATCTTTTCCTGGCAGGTAAAATAGATACCTACTTTGAGAGTTATGGAATTATGGAAAAGCATCTTGCAAAATAGTTGGGGGCTGGGACGAATAGATGAGCAAGAAATCAGCAAGCAGGATCCTAAGGAGATTGTCCAGTGATGACTTCCATATGGCAGGGGTGGCTGGGACCTTTTTGTATTGAGCATTCTAACAACTTTCTACAACCTCAAAATGCCAGTAAAACTCAGGGAACCTACAAGCTTGTGTTATTGGAGCTTTCAGAAATAAAGAGAAAGAGTACCTAACGAATAGTAATATGTTGTAGAGGAAGGACGGTAAATACCATAACAAGCTAAAAAGTGTTAAATCTCTTGATAACCTGGTTACCAGGAGAAATATACCCCACCATGAAAATTTTTCAAACAATTGGAAAGATAGATCCAGGAGCTTTTAAAAAAATTGTTGCAAAATGAAATTTAAAGGAATATTAAAAGGTGTTGTATTAGTATATTAAAATCTTTAAAAATCTTTAAATATATGTTATATAATATGATAAACAATATTTATAGATTTATTATATATTCTATATCATATTATTTGTTTATAAATATCCAAGGGCAGGGATCCCCTTTCTTAGACTCTCCCCAAAGCCTTTGCCCTCCTGCCCTGTTTCCCCATTTCCCACCATTGTCTTCCCTATTATGGGAAACCTTTCTGCCAGCTGCCCCAGAAGCCACAGTTCACTTCTTTTAGAAATGGGGATTTCTTAAAACTAAAATAAGTTCACTGGAGGTCTGGAAATGAGCTGACAGTAATATTTTTTTCTGGTTAATTTTTACCAGTTGCACATGATTCCAACCATCACCTTGGAACAAGAAGCCTTGATTGGTATTGCCAATCATCTTCCTTCCAGGGAGAAATTTTGCAGCTATTTGGCTGAAAGAAAATTGTGTGTCTGTCTGTCTGTCTGTCTCTCACACTCAGGCTTTGTCTTCTACTACCTCTTTGTTTAGGTTGGGGTGTGGAGAGTTTGTGGGGAAGGGGAGAAAGGAGTGAGAGGGTTTCATTGTTTCGAAGTGAGAATTCCCTTTTACTTTCTTATATTTCTTCTGAGAGCTTTGGGTTTGGAGGCCCTACCACTAGGCCATGGATTGCCTGACTATAAAACCTAGAAATGGTAGATGATCCCCAAATAATAGTCTTTTTGTCTCTGGTCAACCATCTTCTTCAGTCAGAGAGAAGAGGTGAGTGGAAGTGAATTGGTTGTTAGTTTCTGAGTTTTACCAAATAAAGTAGAATCCAAGAAGAAAGAAAAAATATATATCTGGATATACACTATTATATATAATATGCTATATCATACATATAGTTGATATAGTATATCATATAGTACATAGTATTTATAATATAATGCATTATATATTGTTAATATAGTATATTATATAACATAAAATATAGCATATTGTATATAATATATAAAATAAATTATATATGTGTATTCATTAGTATATACTACAAATATGTTTGCATAACTTATTTAAATTCAAACCAAGGAATGCATTCATTTTCCAAGTACTATATTATGTGATATGGATAAAATAAGCTGAAAAAGGCATAAAAAATAAGTTAAAAAACCAACAAGACTCTTAAGAGTGTAGAGAAAGGAGTGATTAACTGAAAATGGATATTTTGAAAGGGCCTTATTAAGCAGAACCTTGAGAGCCAGCCAAGACATCAGCAAATGAGGATGAGGAAATAGACCTACCAGGTAAAGGACAAGAGATAAACAAAGTTATGTAATAAATGCATGACAAGTGTTTTTAGGGAACAAATTATTTTATGTTGGTAGAGAATCCAGATGTCAACATATGGAGGCTCAAAGAGATTATTATGTCTGTTGGTGAGCGGAGGTTTTTGTGGAAAGGAATGACATGATGAGATATATTTAAGGAATTTAACTCTGGCACAGCAAGTAGTTGAATTGGCATTGGATAAGACATCCAAGAATAATAGTGTGCAGTAACCAGGTATGGGGTTCAGAACAGCATGATAACAGTGGAAACCAAAAGGAAGTTTTGAAGTTATGAAACCAAAAGTAGAAGTTTTGAATATAGAATGGACAAAAAGAGGCACAAGTATAGTTCTAGGATTTTCAGCTAGATGACCTGAGAGAACTATAATGCCACTGACCAAGATTAAGAACATTAAAGTATAAAGAAGGACAGTAATTAGAGGTTTCTTAGGAATATCCATGTAAAGTTGACAATAGGCAAAGGAAGGAATAATCAAAAGAAGAAAAGCCAGGGATAATGATGACAATTTGATAGTAGTTCATTCAAATCAAGCTGTGAGCACAGATCAATGACAAAGAGCACAGATAAATGTAAAGGAGGGAAGGGGAGCAGGGATAAGGAATGCCCTAAATTTAAGATAGAAAGATCTTGTTTCAAATGGCAGTATAACATTGGCATTTCTACCATCCCTTCTTGAAAATCATCCAAAACCAATGAGGAAAAAGAGAAACAAAAACACTGAAGTTGTTTTTGGCAAAACTAGAAGACAGTTAAAACTCCAAACCATAAAATAGGTGAAAGAGCTGCTTTCAAAAGCAATGAGGATCAAGCAGGCAAATGCTCACAAAGAAACAGAGGGGGGACGGGGCGAGTGCTACAGCTGCTTAGCTCAGAAGATCCAAAATAAAAGTACGTTTCCTGACACAGACCTGCATACCCTAAGGTACAAAAACTTCTATCCCAGGTCTGCAACAATAGCTGGAAGGAGCATGCTTTAACTGCAGGGATTCAGTTTGGTTCTAAATACTGGTGCAGGCAAAGCCAAAGGAGGAATCACACAAAGGGGCAATTTGTAATGAAGCAATCAGTCTCTGTGGCAGTGGAAGAGAGATTTTACATTGTTAAACAAATAAACAAATCTTGTGGTTACCTATCCGCTATTTTGCCACAAAATCTTGGTCCTCTCTCACTCCCTAACATTCCTGCAAGCAACTGGGGAAATGATCTGTTTCACTGATGAATTTTTAAAAGTATATCTATTCAGGAGTCACATAAAGATACTAGAAGGAGAAGGAGAGGAAGGAGAAGAAGAAACAGGAAAATCAACCGACAAGTTGAGGACACTCACTCAAATAATGTTACCAAAGAGTAAATAAAAATTACCACCATATTATATTTAATATAAATGAGCAAATCTGAAGTAAGCAATTGCCTCTATAACACAAGAATAAGGAGCAAGGATCCAGCATCTGAACAAAGATTTGGTGAGGAAATAGAAAGTGATAGAAGTTAGGAGAAATCAGAAAAGAAGAGAAAATATAAAATCATTCACCAAACGAAAGTGAGTTGGAAGAAGCAAAGGGAAGGTAGGTACTGCTAAATATACAGTTGAGGACATAGAAGATAAAAATAAGGTAAGTCTACAAAATGAAGTGAAAATGAAGAGTTAAATGATCATCGGGGACAGAAAGAGAGAGGAGACCAAGAAACAAACTCTTAACTCTAGAGAACAAACTGATGATTATCAGAGGGGAGGAGGAAGAGGGATGGGTGAAATAGGTGGTAGGGATGAAGCAGGGCACTAGTGATGAGCCCTGGATGATGTATGGAAGTGTAGAATCACTATACTGTACATTTGAAACTAACATTACACTTTATGTTAACTAACTGGAATTTAAATAAAAACTTTAAAGAAAGAGAAACTTTGAACAAACAGAAGACAAGGCTCAGGAGGCTTCACTGGTAAATTCTAGCAAGTTTATACCAGTCCTGCAAAAAACACTCCAAAAAAAAAATTAGAAAAGGGAGACTACTTTCCAAACCATTATATTCACCTAATATTAACTCTGAAATCACGACGAGACAGATAAAACTAGAGACCTACATACCTCATGAATATGAACACAAAAATCCCCAACAAAATGCTAGCATATTATTTTCCCAAGGTTTCTATAACAGTGCCACAAGCTTGGTGGTTTAAAACAACAGTGATTTATTCTTTCAGCATTCCAGAGGCCAAGCCAATGTGATCATATCACTCCAATCTCTTTCTCCATGATCACTCACTTTGCTTTTTCCTGTTCCATCTTTAATGTCCTTCTGCCACCCTCTTTTAAGGACACTTGTAATTATATATAGGGCACACATAGAGTTTCCAGGAAAATCTTCCCATCTTAAAATCCTTAACTTCATGATATGCAAAGTGTTTGTCCTGTAAAGTAATAATCATAGATTCCATCCAGGAATTATGACATATATATCTTTTGGGAAGCCATTATTCAACCTACTATAACTAGGATTCTAAATCTAGCAACAAGAAAAATAATAAAAATGATTGATTGTATACCACAACCTAGTGGGATGTATCCCAGAAATACAAAGTTGATTTGACATCCCAAAATTTGATCAATGTAACATACTATATTAATAGTATAAAGGACAAAAAAAGCACATGTTCATTTCAATGATGCAGAAAAGATATCTGAAGAAAATATAGCACCATTTTATGATGGAAACATTCAACAAACTAGGAATAGAAAGGGACTTTTACACCTGATAAATAAAGGACATCTACAAAAAAGAAGCAGCTAATATCATACTCATATCATGAAAGAGTTAAAGCTTTCCCACTAAAAAAGCCATCCAGATTGGAAAGGAAGTAGTAAAACTTAGCAGATGATAGAATCTTATATTTAGAAAATGCAAAGAAATCCATTAGAAAAAACTACTATAGGTAATAAATGAGTAAGTTTGCTTGAAGTTTGTTTAAGATCATGACTTTACTCTGAGATTTAGATATAATTCTTTCAGGTGCTATGACCCTGTGCTGCTCTTCAAGAAGAACTCAGATTCAATTCAAGGAAATTTTCTTCTACTTGTTCCTCACACTTGTTTTCAAGAGCTGCTCATGCACTGTCTTCTGCAGCCACAGGGTATAAAGAAGAAAATCCCAGTCAGTTGCATAGCCTCCTCCATCCTTACAGTAATGTCAACATTCTGGGGCGTTTATGAAATGTCAAAAAATAAGGCTAAATCATTTGGTCTTGGTCGTCACTGTCAACCTCTTCTAGTAGCTGCTGCTCCAATTTGTATTTCAGTTTGGTCTTTAGTTGTGCATCCGTGTAGGTCACTACTGCATCCTCCTGGTCATGTCTGTGAGGACAATGGGCTACAAGCCTGGCTATGTCTGATACATACAGTCCTTCTCTTTGCTGTCTGTGCTTCCTCTATGGACACACTGGAAACTTGGCGGAGTCTTACCACTTTATTTATTTATCTTTAATTGAACTATAATTGATGTATAATATTGTATAAGCTTAAAGGGTATAATGTACATGTTGACTTGATACATTTATATATTGTAATATGATTATCACTATAGCTTTAGGTAATGCCTCTAACATGTTACATAATCATCACCTCTTTTTTGTGGTGAGAACATTTAAGATCTAGTCTCTTGGGGTGCCTGGGTGGCTCAGCAGTTCAGCTTCCGCCTTTGACTGAAGTCATGATCCCAGGGACTTGGAATCAAGTCCTGCATCAGGCTCTCCACAGGAAGCCTGCTTCTCCCTCTGCCTATGTCTCTGCTTTTCTCTCTGTGTCTCTCATGAATAAATAAATGAGAACTTTTTTTAAAAAAATCTAGTCTCTTAAAATTTAAGGATATAATACAATATTGTTGACTATAATCACTAAGCTGTGCCTTTTATCTCCATAACTTACTCATATTCTGGTTACAAGTCTGTGCTCTTAAACAGCATTTCCCAATTCTCCAATATGATCCTTTCTGCTTTTAAAGTCTTCAAGCTTAGCTAGTCTTTTGCTCTCTACTGACAATAACTCCCTTTGGGTTCCCAGACCCAATTCCAATAGGGGGGTATTCCACTATTCCACAACACCAAGCAATTCTTGGATGCAAGCAATTCTCAGCAAAGTACCTGAGAACTCAACTTAATTCTAACACTATCTACCTGAAGATATCATCAGATTGCACAGATTAAGGGTTCAGTCCTACAAGACCACCCTCTATACTCTACTTCAGATGCCAGTTTCAAGCCTCAGGCTGTTCCGTGTGCTTTTGACTGACTTCTTGGTTCCAACAACCTCCTCTTTAGATTCTTTTAACTTGCTAGATTACCTCTTGGAACTTAGGGAAACATTAACTTATGTTTGCCAGTTTATTGAAGGATACAAAAAAGGATATACAAATCAACAGCCAGATAAGGAGGTGCATAGAGCAAGGTATGAGGAAAGAGTATGGAGCTTCTGTGCCCTCTCCAGGCTACACTGCATAGTAATAATGACTAAGTCATTGGCCATTAGCTGATTCAATCTCCAAGCCTCTCTCTCTCCAAAGCTGGGGTGTGGGGCTGAAAGTTCCACTTCTCTGATCACATGATGGGTCCTCCTAACAACCAGTCTCCACCCTTTGATGCGATGCAAAAGTCACCTTCATTGGTTACAGGGCACTCATGACACCTTTACGGCTCTGAAATGTTCTCAGGATGAAGAAACAAATGTATCACAGCCCCCCTCCCTAAACTAGTAGACATTCTGGATAAATCTGAGTAGGTGAAAAAAAGGAGCTGTTTAACATAGTACATTTAAAATACATACACCAACAAGGCTACATTCATGTAGCCAAGAACATATATAAAACACATTAGGGTAAGTGTGAGAGGGAGGGGAGGGTACAGTGAGTGAAGATTGGGAATGAAAATGGGAAAAAATGAGAGGAAACTCTCAAAGACCAATGATAATAGAAAATAATGACCAGAGGATTGTTATGTCAAGTATCAGTATCTGAGTTAAGAAATAATACAAAATAATAATAATAAAAAAATAATACAAAATAAAGTCTTCTGCCCAAACAGCAGTAAAGACAATCAAGTAATAGAAAGAACATATCAAGATTTTTCAAATATTACCAGTATTTTCAAAATAGTATCATGTGACAATAGCTTTTATTTGTTTATTTCCATTTGGTTTTCATAAGATAGAGGATACTGTGAAGGATGCTCGACTGGCTCAGTCCATAGAGCATAAGACTCCTGATTTGGGGTTGTAGGCTCAAGCCCCACATTGGGTATAGAGATTACTTTAAAAAAATAAGAGGACACTAAAATTCTCCATTTTCCCCATTTCTTGGACTTTCTAATGCATTTCAGATCAATTTTTTGGATACTTGCCGTTTATGTTTATGTATGAAGATAGGAATACTGAGTTAAAATGACTATATTTCAAGATTTCATTTTTGTCAGTTGTTAGAAACTCAAACACATTTTCCTAGTATAAGTGTTAGTGAAAGGAGGTGCCAAAACATCATGTGTGAAAAATAAATGCATGAAAATGCATGAAGATTGAGGACAGTTTACATTATACATTTTGTTCTCCATATGTCATATTTAATAATTTACATATAGGTTCACCTCCATGAAATGTTAAGTGTCTTTACAGTTGGAGGGGTGTGTGTGTGCATGTGTGCATGTGTGTGTGTGTGTAAGTGTGTGTGTTTTTAATTTATATAACCCACTGCAATGCTCAGGAAATTTATTTTACTCAGAATAAATTTTCAATAAATGTTTGTTGGTGAAGAGATGGATGACCATATGAATATATTATGGCCAAAACCATAAAAGTGAAAGAGGTATGTCCTAACATATTCTGTATATTGTATTTTCCCACCCTTATCAAAAGGAAAAAAATTAAATATTTGAAGAAGGAGAATTTCAATGTCATTCTCCTGTTCTGTTCTACATCTCAAGCCTACTAGGTAATGTGAAACTAGTTGACTTCACAGATAAGGAGGCCCCTTCATGGTGTAGTTGACAACACTTGTAAGTAAAAGGGAAAGTGAAAAAGTAGTTCCTATATTAATATAACCACATAAAACAAGCAAAAATATTAGCTGTGGGTCTTTTGAAAATGCTCTTTATTTTGTTGAGGCACATCCCCTCTAAACCTACTTTGTTGATGGTTTTTATCATGAATGGTTGTATTTTGTCAAATGCTTTTTCTGCATCTATTGAAATGATGATATGGTTCTTATCCTCTCTTTTATTAATTTGATGTGTCACGTTGATTGATTTGTGAATATTGAACCACCCTTGCAACATGAGAATAAATCCCATTTCTTTGTGGTGAATGATTTTTTTAATGTACTGGTGAATTCGGTTTGCTAATATTTTACAGAGAATTTTTGCATCCATGTTAATCAGGGATATTGGCCTGTATTTCTTTTTCTTAGTGGAATCTTTATCTGATTTTCATATCAGGGTAATGTCGGCTTTATAGAATGAATTTGGAAGTTTTCCTTCCATTTTTATTTTTTAGAATAGTTTGAGAAAAATAGGTAGTAACGTTTCCTTAAATGTTTGTAGAATTCACCTGTGAAGCCATCTGGTCCTGAACTTTTGTTTGTTGGGAGATAATTTATTACTGATTCAATTTCTTTGCTGGTTATAAGTTTGTTCAAATTTTCTATTTCAAAAAAAAAAAAAAAACAAAAACAAATTTTCTATTTCTTCCTGTTTTAGTTTTCATAGTTCATATATCTCTAGGAATTTATCCATTTCTTTGAGGTTTTCCAATTTGTTGGCATGTAGTTTTTCACAATATTCTGTTACAATTGTTTGCACTTCTGTGGTGTCAGTTGTTATTTCTCTTCTTTCCATTGTAATTTTATTTATTTGGTTCCTTTCTCTTTTCTTTTTGATAACTCTGGCTAGTGGTTTATCAACTTTATTAGTTTTTTCAAAGAACCAGCTCCTGATTTCATTGATCTGTTCTATTGTATTTTCAGTTTCTGTATCAAATGATATAGATTTCTGCTCTAGTCTTTACGATTTTCCTTCTTCTGCTGGCTTTAGACTTCATTTGTTACTCTTCTTCTAGTTCCTTTAGGTGTAATGATTGGTTGTTTATTTGAGATTTTTCTTTCTTCATAAGGTAGGCCTGTATTGCCATATAATTCCCTCTTAGGACTGCTTTTAGTGCATCCCAAAGGTTTTGGACCATTGTGTTTTCATTTTCATTTGTTTCCATATATTTTTTAGATTTCTTATTTTATTTCCTGCTTGACCCATTCGTTGCTTAGTAGCATGTTTTTAACCTCCGTGTATTTGTGATCTTTTCAGATTTTTTCTTGTGGTTGATTTCAAGTTTCATAGCATTTAGGTCAGAAGATGTTCACAGTGGTGACTTCGATATTCTTGAACCTGCTGAGGCCTGTTTAGTGACCTAATATGTGATCTGTTCTGGAGAATGTCCCATGTGTACTTGAAAAGAACGTGTATTCTGTGCCTTAGAATGAAATGTTCTGATCATATCTGTTAAGTCCATCTGGTCCAGTATGTGCCTCAGAACCATTGTTTCCTTGTTGATTTTCTGCTTAGGTCATCTGTCCATAGGTGTAACTGGGATGTGATTGTATTATCATTGATTAGTTCCTTTATGTTTCTTATTAGTCATTCTATGTATTTGGGTGCTCTCATGTTGGGTGCATAAATATTTACAATCATTACATTTTCTTGTTGAACTGTCCCATTTATTATTATTTATTGCCCTTCCCTTCATTGCCTCATCTTACAGTCTTTGGTTTAAAGTCTTGTTTGTCCTATAGAAGTGTTGCTACTAAAACTTACTTTTGATGTAGTTTTGATGTTCATTCACATGATAAGTTTCCCTATCCTCTCACTTGCTATCTGCAGGTGTCTTATTCTCTAAAATGAGTCTCTTGGGGCCCCTGAATGGTTCAGTCTGTTGAGTGTCTAATTCTTGATTTCCCTCAGGTCATGATCTCAAAATGGTGAGATCTAGCCCCATGCTGGGTTCCACAATCTGTGGGGAGTCAGCTTCTCTTCCATTCTCTCTCCCTCTGCCCCTCCTGCCACTTGTGCATGCACTCTCAAAATAAATAAATAAAATCTTATAAATAAATAAATAAATAAAATGAGTCTCTTGTAGGCAGCATATAGATGGGTCTTTTTTTTTTTTTTTATCCATTCCCACACACTATGTCTTTTGATTGGAACATTGAGTCCATTTACATTCAGAGTAATTATTGATAGATATGTATTTAGGGCACCCCGGGTGGCTCAGCAGTTTAGCGCCGCCTTCAGCCCAGGGCATGCTCCTGGAGACCTGGGACGGAGTCTCACGTCGGGCTCCCGGCATGGAGCCTGCTTCTCCCTCTGCCTGTGTCTCTCTCTCTCAATCTCTCTCTCCCTGTGTCTCTCATGAATAAATAAATAAAATCTTAAAAAAAAAGATATGTATTTAATGCCACTTTATTACTTGTTTGTCATTGTTTCTGGAGATTTTCTGTGTTCCTTTCTTGTCTTTGTCACTTTTGGTCTTTCATTTCCACCCAATGAGTCTCCTTTAATATTTCTTTCAGGGCTGAACTAGTGGTCACAAAAATCCTTCAGTTTTTGTTTATCTGGGAAACTCTTTATATCTCCTTCTATCCTGAAAGATAGCCTTGCTGGATAGAATATTGTTGGCTGCAGATTTTTCCCATTTAGCACTTTGAATATATATCACTTTATTCTGGCTTGCCAGATTTCTGTGGAAAGATCTGCAGCTAACCTTATGGTTCTTTCCTTGGAAGTTAGGGATTTCTTTTCCCTTGCTGTTTTCAGGACTTTTTCCTTATCTCTGTATTTTACAAACTTTACTGTAATATGTCTTGGTGCTTTCATTGATTTTGATGGAAGTTCTCTGTGCCTCCGGGATCTGGATGTTTATTTCCTTCCCCAGATTAGGGAAATTTTCAGCTATTATTTCCTCAATATATTTTCTGCCTTCTTTGCTCTCTCTTCTTCTTCTAGGGTTCTTATAATACACATGTCATTATATACACATGTCTTATAATACATATGTCATTGATGGAGTCACTGAGTTCCTTAAGCGTATTCTTGTGTTCCAGAATTCGTCTTTCTCTCTTTGGTTCAATGTTATTATTTTCCATTTTATATCTTCTATATCACTTATTTATTCCTCTACTTCTTCCACCTCGTGTTCATTGCAGGATGTCTGTTTCAAATCTCAGTTATTGCATTTTCCATTTTTGACTGATTGTTTTTTAACTCTTCATCTTTGCTGTAAAGGTTCTTTGTTGAACCCTTCCATTTTTTTTTTCTCAAGCCCAGTGAGTATCCTTACGATTGTTGTTTAAAATTCTCCATCAGCCATGTTACTTATATTTGTTCAATTTAGATCTCTGGCCATGGCCTTATCTTCTTTCATTTGGGATGAATTCCTCCATATTGTCATTTTGTCTAAGTTTCTGTCTCCTGTGTGATAGAAAAGCCTATTATGTTTCTTGCTTCTGAGAGTAATGGCTTTATAAAGAAGAGATTATATAGTATCCAGGGCCTGGCACTTCGGGCAGTATCTCTGGTGTTGGCTGCATGAACTCTACTGCTGTGTTTTGGTTGTTCTATCCTTCAGGCCAGTCATCTGCAGAGGCTGCCCTTGTCTGCAGTGAGCAATGTTTGGTCCTTGGCCAGAATGTGTTTTTAACTAGGTGTGTTCTGGTCTGCTTGTGAAATAAGACCTGACACCAACTCCACAAGAACTGAAGCCCTGGTCAGGAGATGTGGTTGGGCAGGGGTTTTTGCTGGTCTTCTGGAGATGGGATCTACTGGGCTGGGACTGAGGCAGCCTGACTGAGAAGGGAAGTACAGCCAGAAGGCAGGGGTGTGGGACTTGGGGTTAGCCAGTTAAACGGCCATGTCAACACTATGCTGCTTACTGAAGGTAGCTCTGCATGTATGCTGGGGGCAGCAGAGGGAAATGGCACCAGCCAGCTCCTTTTTCCCCACAGAGAGGTCTCCATGCACACTGCTTCTCAGGGAAGCACTCTGAGAAGAGCAAATAATCTCCCTGCTCTGTGTCCTAGACATTTTTCAGATCACTATTTCCACACTGTCAGCCTCCAGGTTGTTTGCCTGCCTTCTCTCCAGGAGCAGCACAGTGCCCTCAGAGTGCTATCCCAGCCAAGCCCTCCAACTTTTAAAACTCCAGTTTTCAGGGAATCCCTGGGTGGCTCAGTGGTTTAGTGCCTGCCTTCAGCCCAGAGTATAATCCTGGAGACCCAGGATCGAGTCCCACACAGGCTCCCCGCATGGAGCCTGCTTCTCCCTCTGCCTATGTCTCTGCCTCTCTCTCTGTGCCTGTCATGAATAAATAAATAAAATCTTAAAAAAAAAACAAACCCCTCCAGTTTTCAAGTCCTGCTGTTTGCAAGAAATCAGAAAAATCAGCCCCTCTCATTCTCCCAGTCAATGGCTTTGGAGAAGCATTCCCTGGCATGCTCTTTTTGCACGTGCATGTACCTCTCTCCATAACTATGACTCCCTCCCATCTGCAGCACCCATGATCCATTTCTCTCCCCAAATGTCTCCATTTATCCTACTTTCTTCAATGTGGCTTCTTCTCTCCCTCTAGTTGTGGAATTTGTTTGGTTAGCCTTCAGGTTGACTTCTGGGGTACTTACAATGATGGGATAGATATCTGGTTGTGTTTGAGGGATGAGGTGAGCCTAGTGGCCATCTTAGCTCCCCTACCTACATACACTAGTACATTTCACCTTTAAAAGTTCTGCAGCAAGGGCCTCACATTCACCCATGGAGCAGTATAAATAAATTCTGGAAAACAATTTGATTATACATATCAGGATTCTTAAAACCACTGTGAAGACCCTTCTGTTATCCAAGTTTCTCCCTATAGATGAAGTAACAGAAATGATAATTCAAACTATCTGACTTTCCCTGCTCATTCATGAACCCATCCTACCTTTAGTGTCCCTCAAGTCTTTCCATAAGTCTTCAGAAATGTCTAATATTTCTTCAAACAAGTCCTATCCCACCAGTGATAGTGCTGATTCTCCTGGCACTGTCTCTCCCTAACCAACTCCCCATCGTGGACTCTGTAGGTTTTCTCTGCTGTACCCAGACAGCCACTAACAAATCTAATTGGAAGCTCTTAGCCTAGAAACAGTGCTAGCCCTTTACTTCTTTGCTCTGTGTTATACTTCCTTACCCAGAGTCTCAAGCATTGCTGTTTCTTCCCTCATTCTTCACACTCTCCTTCATGATGACATCCCATATATCTTCTTTTGATAGCTCCTTTTACAGGACCCATGTGCCTTTGTAGAGGGCCCGGCAGAGGACAGACAACACACTGTCCTTTCTACTTTCCCACTCTTGCCAATATTCAAAACTTAACCTCTGTGTTAGTTTCCTATTGCCACTATAATAAATTACTTCAAATTTAATGGCTTAAAATAGCTCAAATTTATTATCTGACATTTCTAGACATCAAAAGTTTAAAGTCAGTCTTATTGGGCTCAAATCAAGGCATCTGCAGACCTTCATTCCTTCTGGAGGCTCTAGGAGAGAATTGTTTCCTTGACTTTCTCATGTTCTAGAAGCTACCTGCTTTCCTTGGCTCATGGCCCCTTCCTCTGTCTCCAAAGACAGCAGTGCAACATCTCCTCTCTGACTTTTGATCTAACATTTCTCTTTCTGACTGTAACAGCTGCCTCCTTCTCATTAAAACCCTTGTGACTATATTGGCTCCACCTGGATAATCCAGGATAATCCCCTCGTCTCAAAATCCTTAAATAAATTGCACCTGCAAAGCCCCTTCTCGCCATGTATCATATTCACAGGTTCTAGGGATTAGGATTTGGCTTTGGCAAGCTTATATTCAGAAGGCACAGAGGTATTTACAGCACGGCAAAAATAGCACAGCAAGCATCTTAAATATGCTCTAACTCTAGCACATCCAGCCCATGCTATTAACCTTTGCTACCCAAAATTTCATCTTTTCTACTCAACAAGCCTCTTGAGGCATTGTGCATTCTAAATGGTGGGGGTGGGGAGGGAACCCAGGTGGTTCAGTCAGTTAAGCATCTGCCTTTGGCTCATGTCAGGATCTGGGACCTGCTCAGCAGGGAGTTTGCTTCTCCCTCCCTCTGCCCCCATCCTGCTTATGCTCTCTCTCTTTCTCTCTCTCTCTCTCTCTCAAATATATAAATAAAATCTTTTTTTAAAAAGGATCAGTAATATTCCTATAAAATATGAAACATTGTGCCAGCTCATAAACTTCTTTCTCTTATTTTTTTTAAAGATTTTATTTATTTATTTATTTATAGGGTCATAGACACCTATATGCTTGAAAGGAATGAGAGATGCAGAGAGAGAAAGAGAGAGAGACAGACACAGATAGAGACAGAGACACAGGCAGAGAGAGAAGCAGGCTCCATGCAGAGAGCCTGATGTGGGACTTGATCTTGGGACTCCAGGATCACACCCTGAGTGGAAGGCAGACACTCAACTGCTGAGCCACCCAGGGGTCCCCATTTTTTTCTCTGAATACATAAATACTCAAATAACTCCACTTATTGGACCTTTACTATATGTTATCCACTGTGCTAAATGCTTTTTATACATTGTGACTTAGTCCTCAAAATAATCTTATGATGTGGTCATTATTATTATGAAACCTATGAGACAGATGAGAGAATTTAGATGCATAGAAGGTAAGTAATTTCTCAAGGTCAGTCTAATAAGTGATAAGGGAAGATCTGAAGACAGAACTCCGAGCACAAAACATGACAAGGTATTCTCTGAAGAGTTTTTCAATCCCATGCAAATATCTTCTACACCCTTCCTACATATCACAATATGGTAGTTAGAGAAATGGGCAATGTGTTAACTGGGGCATTTATTCTGGTATTTCTGGCTTCCTCCCAGGGTCATAGACACCTATATGCTTGAAAGGAATGTGTTGGTCAGTCCCATGCTCATACAGAACAGAAGCAGTGCACCTGACCAGGACACTGGGCATCTTTGTGACATTTCATATAGATTACTCAGCTTTGTCTGGAGCCTTGTTTTCCCCATCATGGGCTCCTGCAGGAATGGAACTGGATCTATAGGTTGGGCCCTGTTGATTTGGCCCTGTGTGATCTAGGCTAGCAACTATCTTCTGCTCAAGGCAATATCCAGAGACAATGATCTGATCGGATGACCCACCCTTTTCATCTTCCGATCAGGGTGACCCTCCTACTTGTTGGGTGTTTCCTTTTGGAATACTTCCTTCTTGCCCTATCCCAGACTTAGTGCCTTTACTGCAAGTATGCAATGAACCTTTACTATGGTGGCCCCCTTTCAGAAAGTAGTTTTTGAGGACACCAGATATTTTCAGCACTAGCTCACTCCTAAGTTCTCATGGTTTCCATAGCTTTCCACCATTTTGAAGCGGCTGTGTTACAGAAACATTTGTTGCTAGATCCTATCTATTTTCAGTCTGGGTGTCCGTGTTCTTTCCTTTCCCCAGCAAGGCAGACTTTGACTACTAAAGCATTCCAAACATATATGTGTGTATATATATATATATATATGTCATTCCAGACTGGTTCTCATAGCATAGGGATTTGGAGCGTTTGAGATTCTGCATTCAAATTTCCCTTTGTCCACTTGCCAGCTGTGGGACTTTGAACAGGAGTTAGTTACTCTGAGAGCTCAGTTTTATTATCTTTAATCAGAGGTGGTGGTAAGTGGTAAGGCTCAGTGTTATTATCTTTAATCAGAGGCGTTGTTAAATGATCAAGGGTCATTGTAGGGATGAAATGAAATAATGCACGCGAAGACTCAGCAGTCTGCATGACACACAATTTCTCAATAAATGTTAACCACGATTATGAATACATTCCTGTATAAAATGGCCATTTTCTTTCTTTCTTCTTTCTTTCTTTCTTTCTTTTTTTCTTTCTTTCTTTCTTTCTTTCTCTTTCTTTCTTTTTCTTTCTTTCTTTTCTTTTAAAGATTTTATTTATTTATTCACGAGAGACACAGAGTAAGAAAGAGGCAGAGACACAGGCACAGGGAGAAGCAGGCTCCATGCAGGGAGCCTGATATGGGACTCGATCCTGGTACTCCAGGATCACACCCTAGGCCCAAGGCAGATGCTCAACCGCTGAGCCACCCAGGCGTCCCTCCATTTTCTATTAACATCAAAGTGGTGGGCATTTTTAATTCATCACATTGCAGAGTATTGTTCTAGAAGAAACTTCTCTTGTTTTGCTGGACTTAAATCTGGTCTTTGAGGGGCCAGTTCCACGCTAAATCCTGGTTGCTTCTTGACCCACGCTGACATGCACTGTAGCAGAGGATGGCATGGTTTACTTCCATCCATGCCTCCCCCCCACCTTCTATTCTATGCCAGTTACAGAACAATAGTTGTGTGTGCCTGTAAAGATCTGATCTTTTGCCCAGGGGTTCTCTAATTGTGAACAGGTCTTTATCAGATGTTTTTAATACACAAGCAGTTGTTGAAACCTCCCTCAGGCCACATTGCATCAACTCTTCCCACAGAGTTCCAGGACTGAAGTAGCTAAAGGCCCTCCTGGCTCTGAGCTCAGTATTCTGAGGCACCTCCCCTTCTTTCTCCTCCTATATCATTATCAGTAAGAACTTGGCAGGGAGAGGCAGATAAGCACCCAGTGAGTCCTTCAAGTCTTGCAAATAATCCAAATTTGCACAGTGGCATTTCCCTGAAGATTAACCTTTCTCTCACTTGCTTCCACACAAGCTTTCAAATTTATTTTCTGCAGTTCCTATCCACCCTGCTTTTTGTAATTTCCCTAGCATTAACAAATCCACGTTTTTTAATCATTTATTTTGATATAAATTAAAAAATGGGTGTGCTCATCCCAGTTATCAAATGTCACTTCAAATCTTAACAATTGTAAAGCCACAAACACCAAACCATTAACAATTTTGTTTGCTCTCGAAGCCCTCTCACTCAGGATTCTTTCATCTGTTTATTATCTCTGTTTGAGGGGCGTGCATCTTGAGTTATGTGCCAGGAATAAGGTCTGGCCATGGTTGAAATTTCATCCCTTCAGGCACTGTCATCACACTCTCTGGGAATACCTATAATCTGGGGACCATGTTTGTTCCATCATGGGATAAAGAAACTTCTACCAATTTATTGCCTATTTGGAAGTTATTAATCTAGTCTTTTGGGGATCCTTCTCAGGAATCTGAGCTCAGGGTAGACTTCCTCCTTCTTTCTTCAACAAGTAAAAAAGAAAGAGACAGGTAGGGAGGGGGTAAGGAAGAAAGAAGAATGGGAAAAAGGAAAACCCAACTCCTAGGTTACAGTGATTTTAAAATTATGGCCATATTCTTTGATGTGCCACCCTCCTAAACGTAGAGCCCAATTTCCCTCCCCTTGAGTGCAGGCTGGACTTAGTGACTCACTTTTAACAAATAGAATGGAAAAAAAGTGACTGTGTGCAATTTGGACACTGTGGTTTCCATCTTGGTTGCTCTGTTTCTTACACTCTCTTGAATCACTTCCTCTGGAGAAGCCAGCTGCCATACTCTGAGCTGCTCCATGGAGAGACCCATATGGCAAGGAACTGAGGGAGATCTTTGGTCAATGGTCAGCAAAGACCCGAGGCCCTTGGTCCAGTAGTCACAAGGAACTGAGGCCTGCCAATAGCCATGTGAGTGAACCATCTTGGAATTGGATTCTCTAGCTCTTATCAAGCTCTGAGATGACTATGGCTCCATCTGAGATCTTGACTGAAACCTCATGAGAAACTTGGAACCAGGACCACCAGCTCTTTGACCCTCAGAAACTGTGAGATATCTCATATAAGTATTTATAGTTTTAAGCTGCTATATTTTAGGGTAACTTATTATACAGAAAGGGATAACTTAAATACAACTAGTAATAGTTGCCAGCATACCCAGATAGCACAGAAATTTAATTTGAATTCAAAGGAAGATAATCAGTACATTTTGATCAAGTAATTTCATTTCTAGAAATCTGTTCCAGGAACTACCACCTCATAATTACAAATTTATATGCAAAGTTATTAAGGATTACTACCTTATATAAAAATGTTCAGCAATAAGAGTTGTGAAATAAATTACATTCTGTCAATTTAAAGAATTTTAGGGGTGCCTGGGTGGCTTGGTTTGTGGGGCCATCGATACTCGATTTCAGTTCAGATCACGATCTGTGTCCTGGTATAGAGTCCCACATCAGGCTCCGCACTCAGTGGGGAATCTACTTCAGGATTCTGTCTCCCGCTGCCCCTCCCCCAACTCGCTCACTCTCTCTCTCTAAAATAGATAAATCTAAAAAATAAATAAAAAGGATTTTAGTTATTTTAAACAATATTTAACAATAAGTTTAAAGAGTTTGTAAAAAAAAAAAAAAAAAGAGTTTGTAATGCAATGTTAGATACTCTTGGGACTCCAAGAAATACAAAAGGAGAGGAGAATTCATCCAGGACTGTAATATATAAATATTATATATAATATAATGTAATTTATGTATGTATTTATGTAATGTATAAATATAAATATACATACTGTATACATAAACTATAATATAATTAGAGTCTTTTTTAATTTTTTTAAATTTTTTTTTGTAATTAGAGTCTTGAGATGAAAAGATTATAAAGGACTTTCCCAGTGGGCTCAAAGTTCAATCACAAGTGTTCTAATATGAGGGAGGCAGAGAGAAATTACAAACAGGGAGGAGAAGACTATGGAGGCAGAGTTTGGAGTGATGTAGCCACAAGCCAAAGAATTCAAACTGCCTTCAGAAACTAGAAAAAGCAAGGAATGGTTTCTCTGCCGGAGCCTCCAGAGGGAGCATTGTCCTGCTGACACCACAAAATTAGCCCAGAGATACTCACCTCAGATGTCTGGCTTCCAGAACTGTGGGAGAATAAGTTTCTGTTATTTTAAGCCACCAATTTAGTGGTAATTCATTTACAATAGCCATAGAAAATGGATGCACTAATTTTGTTGAAAATTTTTGTTCCTATACTCATATGGGATATTGGGCTGTAGTTCTCTTATGATATCTTGTCTGGTTTGGGTACCACATTAAGCCACACACCTGAACATGTGCCCATAAAGTTTGTCTTCTCTTCTATTACTAGCCAAAACCAGTCCTGCCACCTAGAATTAGATCACATATCCTGTGGTCTACTAAAGGAGAGGCAACAGGTCTTCCCTCTTTCTTCTATATCAATAGATTTTCCTTTTTTAACTTCCTTTATCCACCATGCAAAGATGCTATTATTTTCAAAACACCGCTTAATTTAAGAAATAAAAGCCTCTTTTGACACTGTTTAGCCTTTCCACTACTGTCCCTTGCCTCTTTTGTCTTTATGCCAAAACTCTTTAGTTGCCTGTACTCACAATCTTCACCTCCCCTCTTCTCATTCTGCTTCACCCACTCCAATCAAGGGTTTGCCACCACCAAGCCACTAGGCCAGGCTTCCTTAAGATTACTAATGACTCCACATTGCTAAATATAACAGTTTCTGTTTATAAGGCCGTCATAACACCTGATACAGCTGACCACTTTCTCCTCCTCTAACACTCTTATTCATTTAGACTTCAGGCTAGCACACTGGTTTCCCTTCTAAATTGTGGCCATTCTGTCTCCTTTTCATTTCCTGAATGGTCTGCCAAGGTCAGGGTTCAGATGTTCAGATTACTTTTCCATCAACTTTTCATTTTACCTGAGCTCATCTAGTTCCTCTAGCTCCTCCTCTTTTCTACCTACCAATACCTGCTACATGTCATCTAGTATTACTGCTTTGTATATTACCTGTATGTCAATAACACCAAAGTTATACTTATCTTCTAGACCTCTCCTGTGTACTCCAGGCCATATATTCAATATCCCACTTTTATATCTCTTGAACGTCTGATATATGATTCATACTTGACCAGTACAAAACAGAATTCCTAGTTCTTTCCCCTAAATTGGTTCTTTTCTAGTCTTTTCCATCTCAGTGAATAGGCGCTCCCTTCTGCTAACGGTCAGGCCAAACAGTTGCTGTCTGCCAGCAAATTAGTTATACTTTTGAGATATATTCAGATATTGAGGACTTTTCATCATCTTCAGTGTATTTTTCCAGGGCCTAGAAAAGTACTTGATGCACAGTAGTCCTGTAATAATGATTTGCTGAAAGAATGAATGAAGTCAATTATGTCCTATCCCTGCTCTCTATAACTTCCTTGACAAAGCTTGGCCTATAATGCCTTTCTGTGCTGTAACCTGGTGCACCTATTCCTCTCTCTTCTCATGTTTTGCCACTAACCAACAGGTATCATGAGCTCCAATTATAGTGACCTACTTCAAGTTTTCCAATTTATCATGGTGTTTCATTCCTCTGTGCCCCTCGCAATGCTGTTCCCTCAGCCTAGAACATTCTGATACTTTAACAGTATTTCCAGATTTATCTCGGCCAACAAAAATTTCATTTTCTTCTCCCCCGTGCTGGCCTACCTCAGCACATGCACTTCCGTCACTACACAAAGCACACTCCACTGAGTTTGCCTGTCTTCCCATCAGGATTCTATGTTCTGTGTCTTGGTCATCTCTCTTTGGTATACCTAAAGTGTAGCACAGCACCCAGCTTATGGAATGCAATGAACGGGAACAAGTGAATGAATGAAAAGACTCCTCTGTGCACTGGGTATGTTCATATACAGAATCATAAAACAAGAGTTAATATGAAAATATGTTCTTTCACTATAAATATGAATGAATTATTACTTGGCAGCAACACTTCACACTCGTCTCTAAAAAAAGGATGAATCTGAATATTTGCTTTGAGGGTGGTTTATTTTTATTCCTCCAAACTAATCCAAAAACAAGCTAACATTTCTTTTTCCTGGCATAGTCATTCTTTCTCTTTAAAAAAAGGTTATTGTGATAAGAACACTTCACATGAGATCAACTGTCTTAAAATTTTAAGTGCATAATACATTATTATTGACTATAGGTACAATGTTCTACAGCAGCTCCCTAGAGTTTATTCAACTTGCTTAACTGAATCTTTATGCTCATTGATTAGGTAGCAGAAAACTATATTAAATAAGTATCCTCTAATTTTACTGAAAAAATATTTATTAAACTTCCATGTGCCATATTTGGAACTAGATGAACTATTTTCTACTTCTACTACCATCCCCCACCCCAGTCTCTCTTTTTCTCTTCTCTCAAGATTGAAATCAGCCAGTTCTCAAGCCTAACCAAAACTGTACTGTAACAATATAAAGATTACAAAATGCTTAATTATCATAAGATTGCAAATATAAACAAAAGTATGTGTGGGCAGAGACTGGAGAAGTAATATGAAATGCAGCTCACTGACATTTACTGAACACAAACTCGGACCCACACACTGTTCTAGATATGATTACAGAGAAGGAACAGTCCCTCTCCTGGAGCAGCCCACAATCTCATAGCATTTACGCAAATCCTATAATCTCTTTGATAAGTAACATCGGTGGCACTTGCTTTCTCCGCAGCTTGGAGGACACCAATGTACCACAGAAGCCAATCTACTGAAGTGTTGGTGGCCCAGTAGGGCTTACGGGCCTCTAGGGAATTACTGTGGAGAATGGCGACTGTATTATTAGTGGTACCTAGGGTTGTTATTGAGGTAGAGAGTAAAAGAGAGTTTTGGTGTGTAAGAAGCAGTAGGTGTCCTCCTCACACCATTATCCAAAAAAACCAGTGTTGGTGTCTCTGAAGCATAATAACTGCAAGGTTCTATTCAAAGAGCCAGTGAGAGGGGAGGGTGGTAAATTGACCATTTGCTCTGGGATGGTTCTTGGAACATAACTCCCTTCTCCAAGCTTGCACCAAGGTCTGTTTATAGCCATCCTTTCCCATATCTGCCAGCGCAGCACCCTCTCCCTGAACCGGTCCCAGGAAGGGTTGGTCCATCAGCTACTTCACAGGCAAAGAGATGTGAAGTTTCTAGTGCCTCTCCTAAGATCTAAAACACTAAAGGCTTTTCCTCTCCTTTTCAGAAAGGGCCAAGACCTGAGAAGTGCAAAGGCCTTTTTACCTTCCTTGAAAAGAAACAGCAGTACCACTTCCCGTTCCTTCTAGATGTGTTAGTCTCTACTAGACAAGAAGACTATTTCTAGTTACAGGCTTGCAGAAGTGGTGAAAGACAAAATATGTGTTAGGTCAGAGGAACTTTGCCAAAAAGAAAGAAGAGATTGTGTGCGTGTGTGTGTGTGTGTGTATACACGCCTTTGAATCTCTTACTGGATCAAGAGATTTAATGATACCACAGGGCTCTTTGTCTCTTCTCTTCTGCATGTCTTGGCACTGCTTTCTTCGGTGTGAGCGTTGGTCTCCCAGCCCATTTCAGAAGAGCAAACTCCCCTATTACCTCTCGCTCGTCATGCCCTGAAGAGTCAGATTTATAGTGTTTTTAGTAGCCCAAAACTTAGCAAGAAAAAGATCCTTTCTTCCCCAGAGTCTCTGGGAAGGATTCCAATGGGCTCTGCTTGGTCATGTTCCTACCCCTAGACCACAGCTATGTTCAGAAAGATGAGACACTACATCCACCAGTTTGGGTCACACACTCGCCTCTGCAATGCAGAGGATGTGACTGAAAGCTCCACCAGATAATAGAGGCAACATTTTCTAAAAGGAAAAGATTTATAGTGAACAAAACAACAACAATAACAACAAGAATAGGTGATAACTACACTATAGGGGAATAGTCAAGGTTGACTTCCAGGTTTTCAATGCTACCTGTTGGGTGACGTTGATAGAAAATGGAGATGTAGAAGCAGTTTGAGCCCAGATGGAGAGTGGAGCTTTTTAAATGTCGAATTGAAGGTGCCTGTAGGACATTTGAATGAGGTAATCTCTTGGAAATAAAGGGTCAGAAACCTAGCAGAAAAAATATATGGTTATAATTTTTTAACTATAAGACTGATTCGTGTTAGGGTGCATCTGAGTGCGCAATGGGAAACCCACTACCTTTCTTAAGTGGGTAAGTTCTTAAGCAAAAAAAAAAAAAAATTATACTCTACGTTGCCTATTTTAGAAATCTCTGTATAATAGCAACCCCGTGCTCCCAGAAGCTGCACTTCTTTCTAGCTATCTCTGGACCGCCCCCCCTTCTCCCTCCCTTGGCGCCGGTTTGGGGACTCCCAGGCAGAGCCTCCTGGGCCTACCGGACCCAGGCGAGACGGCCGCGGACTACAATTCCCGGCATGCCCCGCAAAGGGCGGCCCGTGGCAGGGGCGGGGCCAGGGCCGGGACCAGCCACCCCCGCGAGCGGTCGGGCGGGGAGATCGGGCGGCGCCGAGCTGAGGTGGCGAGAGAAGAGCTCCCGGATGTGGAGAAGCTGGGGAGAAGGCGTGGGAGGAAGATGGACTCGGTGGAGAAGGGGGCCGCCACCTCCGTCTCCAACCCGCGGGGGCGGCCCTCCCGGGGCCGGCCGCCGAAGCTGCAGCGCAACTCCCGCGGAGGCCAGGGCCGAGGTGTGGAGAAGCCCCCGCACCTGGCGGCCCTCGTTCTGGCCCGGGGCGGCAGCAAGGGCATCCCCCTGAAGAACATTAAGCACCTGGCGGGGGTCCCGCTCATTGGCTGGGTGCTGCGTGCGGCCCTGGACTCGGGGGTCTTCCAGAGGTGCGCATGTGCGAGAGTGGGCGGCGCGGCCTGGGCGGGGGTCGGGACGCGGCGGCGCGGAGCCGCGGAGCCGGGCCGCTGGGGGGCCGGGGTTCCCGGGTGATTGCTCCTGGACGGGGAGTGCAGGGTCCGGGGTGTTTGGGCGCCCGTGGAGAGCGCAGGGACCGAGTGCTCCGGCTTCTTCCTTGTTCCGCATCAGCTGTCAGTCTTGACCTGGGGCACTTCCTTGTCCCTGCCCTTGAGAACGCCACCCGCGCAAGGGGCGTCCCTCCTTTGCAGCCGCCGCCGCCGCCGCCGCCCCCGGGTTGACCTCCCAGGGTAGAGGAGGCCGCCCCTGTGAAACGCCTGAGGTTGTAGGTGAACTCTTGTGGACGGAGGCCATCGGGGTTCCCCTGTTGCTTAGCCGCCCATAACCACCTGGTGCCCATCGATTAGGGAGCCATCGGGCTCGTGAATGGACTCAGGTGTCAAGGCTTCCTAGTTCCAAGCTCAGCTTGGAGATCTCTTTCTGACCTTTGAAAAAAACTCCAAGCTCTCAGCCTGTGAGTCAGCACAATCTAGGAAACTACCTACATCTCTACCTAGGCAAGAGGTAGCGAGAAAACGTACGGCAGGCTGTTTTAGGATGTGCTTATAAAATGGTTCTTATTATATCTTTGGAAGCTCGTGTGCCCTAATGACAAGTTTTAATTGTGCATCCTTCAGAGACATTGCCATATGCCATTTTGGTCAGGAGTCACGAGCTGATGTCATTCATAAAAGAAAGAATTCTGTGTTAGGAATGAGTTGACACATGGTAACTTCACCCTAATTATGATTGAATTTGTTACTGTGGAAAATAAACTTTTTTAACGTTTGGGTTTTTGGTTCCTTAAAGAGGTGATTGTTTCTGGAGCCTGTTAATTGCCCCGTAATATATGGGTATATGATTTTCATGTAACTCGTCTTGTTTAACAAAAGATACTCCAGAAGTATGAATTTACTAATTAATGTTTTTATCCAAAGGAAGCCCTGGGTGGGGCGAGGTAAATAGGGACAGGCACCCAGAAGATAACACTAGTGTAGTAATGTAATAGGAAGCGTGCAAAGGAGAGATAGGGAAAGACTTGGGGATTTAGTTCAATTCAGTAAACATTTACTGAGCCCCAGTTTCTACCATACACATCCAAGGAAACACCAAGATGAAATGACATGATTCTTGTCATTTTGGAGCTTCTAGACTTTTGGGACATTTTTTCATCTGTACAAAGAGTGCACACTGGGGAAAAAAAAGAAGGTGCATCAAGGCAGCAGCAATATGCCGTTTTTGTAAAATGAAGTAAAGATCAAAAGTCACTTTCTCGATAGATTAAGAACAAAACTCATTTACAGCTCTTCAGTTGCATGTCAGGAAGCCCCTTTCAGCCTGGCTTAACAAGAAAGGGTAAGGCTTGTTTCAGGTACGATGAGATCCAAAGGCGAAAATTGATTCATTCATTTAGCAAATATTTATTGACCACTTACTATATGCCTGGCACTGTTCTGTGTTCGTTACTAGAGGTTGTAGCAGTAGCAATAGTCAGTCCCTGGTCTCAGGAACTTGCATTATAATGATGAAAGACAGGCAGTATACAAACAGTATATACTGTATTTGGTGGTGATAAATATTTTCAAGAAAAATAAAGCGGGTTAGGGAATGGTGCACCCTGTCACCAGAATCCTCCATTTCTTGGTTCTTTTGATATGCTCTACCTTTTACGGTGTCAGGCTGTTGTGCTGAGAACTGCAAAACTCTCAGCGCTTAAAAACTTGTCCAAACTCGGAAGGCCTTGTAGAAACAACAGGCCTTCCCTGGTGGGGAACGTGTACCCCTTTAAAATGGCTGAGAAAGCTCAATGCTGCCAGGAGAATTTTTGTTTCAGGGACAACGTGGTGAAAGGCAGCCTCTGAACCCCCCTCGGAAAAACTACTTTAGAAGGCTTATAATTATAAACCCCTTCTCCATCCTTTGGAATATAAATCTACCACCCCAAACTGTTTCCTCAAGGACCAGAGAGCTCTCTTTGAAATGCAAACACCTTTGAGAATTAAGGGCCTAGATTCAATGGGCACCTTGCTTCAACTCGCTTCTTGCCTCCCATCATAAAGTCAGAAGTTAACAAACCCTGATGGCCTAGTCACATGAACTAATCCCCTCTAACACCCCTGCAATACTTTTTTCTTAACGCACTACGACCTTTAAGAAATCTCCAGCTTTTGTTTTGGGGAATTTGAGTTTAGTTTATGCCGGATTCTTTCCCCTATTGCCATAGTTAACAAAGTAGACCCGTCCTTACCGCTTTAGTGTCCCGCTTTGTTTACCCCTTTATTTTACTCTTCATATCCTTCCCAGTTTAAGTCTAGCCAAAAAAGAGTCTCTCTGGGTCACCTGCTCATCCTCGAGCCAGTCACTGTGACTACAGCAGTGCTTGTATTGGTAGTTTAGCTGCCTCTTCCACTCTTGGAGCTGGTGATGGAGCGCCCCCCAAGCACCATGTGACAGTTTAGCAGACATAGGGGATCTTGCTACGAAATAATCGGAAAATATATATTACGCAGCAATTTTCCTGTTTCCATTTATTAAAATTCATTTGTACAAAATTCCATGCAAGAATAAATGATTCCTGAGAACTTTTTCTGTTCCAGTTTTAATACATCTAGAGTATAAGCATCTTGACAATAGGAATGATATTTTATACTTAAAGCCACCTATGATGGTATCTGTTACTATACTAATAACAGTAATTAGAAGAAATAAAACCAATATTTTCCTTAACCAGCAAAATGAGCATAATCTGCCTGACTCTGCCTTCTCAAACTTAGAATATGGTGTAATAAAGTGATTTTCCTCTCTTTAGTTTGCATAGCTGTTTGCTATGTGGTGGCATCCCTTCTGAGATCTGGAAAGTTCAACTAAAAAGGTAATGAAAGGGACTAGCACTACTTCCGCAATGCAGTTTTTGCTGATCCCCTCAATGGAAAGTAACTGTACCTTTGTTTTCTGTATACAGAGCAGCATTGTTCAGAGCTTTTAGTGCATGCACTGTGCAGGGAGGTAAGGCCAAAGACCCTGTGGTCTAACTGCGGATTTGAATTTCTAGCTTCACCACATGTTAACTGCAACTTTGGGTAAATCACTTAACATCTGTGCCTCAATTTCCTTATCTGCAGAATGGACTTAAGTATCCACCTCAAAGGCTTGCTGAGGGGATTAGGTGAGGTAGTGTACATACAGCCCTTAGAGTAGTGTCTGCCGTAAAGTGTGTGATATATTCTTGACATTTTCCCCTCGTATGGAAGGTTTTTACAATCTTCATGTCTTCTGCGGGTCACAGTTTCCTTACTTGTAAAATGGGAAAGTTGTAATTATCTTCAAAATTCTTTCCATTGCTAACGTGCTTTGACCTTCAAGTATTCATGGACTTGTGTCTTTACTCTCTATTTCAGGGGTCTACCAGCTTTTCCTGTAAAGGGCCAAATTCTAAATATTTTAGACTTTGCAAGCCAAATGGTCTGTGTTGCTCAGCTCTGTTGTATGTTGTGAAAGTAGCCAAACAATACATATGTGAATGAGCATAGCTGTATTCCATGAAAAGTTTATTTATGAAAACAGGCAGGCTGTGAGCCAGATTTGGCCTGGGATGACCGTTGCTCTACTGGGTTGAAGAGCTTCTTGTGAGCAGGTACTCTTACTGATCTTGGTATGCTTAATGTGTTGGGACCTCAATTAAAATGTGTTAATTTGGATTTAATTGATTTATTCTGAAGCTTCAGTCCAAATTTGGAGCAACCTTGTCACTCCTCACCTTCTATTTTCTTTCTTTGAAATATTCACCCGAGGAAGGAATTGAAGAAAATTGCAGCTGCCTGATTGTGTTTCTCAAGGCTAGGAAATGCTTTAGAGATTATTTTGTTCAAAACCATGATTTGTTCATTGAGGAAAATTTTTCTGGCCTGCTCAGAGTCAAAGCTAACAATACTTTCAAGGTTGCTAACTTTGCATACTAATTTGACAGTTGAGAAAAAATGCTAAGAGGATTTTTTTTTTCATTTGGTAAAAAGTTACTGTTAGAGGTGGGTTTGTAAGAGCTTCTCTTCAACAGTGGTTCAATGTTGTGTTAGGAAACCTCAGAACAAATTGATTTTGTAAATGTTACCTAACATACTTGTGGGGAAAAAAAAAAAAGCCCACGAACTTTAGTTTCATTTGTAGGGTGTAGATTTATGATTAATGGTAGGCCTATGCTGTGTTATCCTTAAAATGGCAGTTTATGATTTGAAATCATTTTGATAGGCGTCAGGGTTGATAGTCCTGTTCATCCTGTTAGATGTAATATGACTTCATCCTGTTAGATGTTAAAGCCATTAGCATTAGGCTTTGACGTCTACTCTGTACTTGCTTTTAAATTTTATTAGGCCTGTTTATTCACTTGCTCATTCTTTTTTGCCCTTCCTCTTCTGATTCCCCTAAACCAAAGGAAGTCTAGCTACTTACATAGTTATTAATGATGATCATTGTATTTTAAGTCTACATATGGGATGCTATTTTCATATGTATAAATTAGACTTTTGGACCTTTGAAATTCTGAAAGCAGAACTTCAGTTTTCCTTCCAGCAGAGGCAGTGTGAGGATTAAATGAGACTGTGTCTATGTTCCTTTATTGCCATTCCTATTTTATTATTTTGAATAGCTAAAACGTATGAAATGTTTATTGTGTGTTGTGGTTTGTATGTAATCCCCATAACAATGATATGAGGTAATTACTGTTATTATCACCTGCATTTTTTTTTTAATCACCTGCACTTTACTGAAAATTGAGGCTTAGGGAGATTATGAATTTTCCCTAAGGTCATATAGCTAACATGTGGTGGAGCCAGGATTTGAACCCATTCCTTCAGATCCCATGCTGTTAACCATTTATTGTTTCATTTATTAACACATATAGATTGAGCATGTTATGTAGCAGTCACTATAAAAAAAGACTTTGCAAAAATAAAGCATTGTAGAGGAGTTAGTCATTGCTTTCTTACCTCTCTTTCCCAGATGGTTTAAAGGGAATTATAGAACTGTGTTGGCCACTGTCTCTACTAATAGGCTGAAAACTGAAAGTTTCTCAGGAAAATGGACTATCTTGTCTCCATTGCCCAAAGTAGGACCTGAAACATAATAGGCACTCAGTAAATGTTTCATGAATAAAGAAATAATGAAGGAATGATAAAAGGGAAGAAAGAAGAAAAACCTCTTCCAAAACCTTTGTTGTTTTTTATTCACCTTTTAAGCGTTTCAAAAATATCACTAAATCCTGTGGTGTTGAATTTTCATTACAGAAAATCAGAATAATAACAGCAGTAACTTATTTCAATTAGTGACATAAATTAGGTGTCAAAAGACCATTTCTTTTGCTTTTACTAATTCACTTTTTAATGTATTTACCATCTTCCCATCCTGCCTTCACCTTCTGTTTTTTAAAACTAGGTACTGGTACTTTACTTTGTTATATACCTTTAACTATGATATTTCTCCAGTAAAAATCTGTCCCCAAATATTTCAGATTTCAAGATGGGGAAAAATGGGGGGTTCTGTGTTCTGCCTTGCAGAGTGACAGTAAATGGGAGACATCTGACCCCTGGCCAGTGGCTCATCTTGTTTACTAGACTTTAAAAAAAAAAAAAGAAATTTTAGGGGGTTTATTGACTTTATCTCTGGATTTAATCCTCCTTCCACATATATTAAAAGGAAGAACGGAAATTAATAAATGAAATCTAGAGGTGTTAGAAATTTTTCTATATTCAATAAACTTCTATCTCCTTAAAAAAAAAAGAAAGAAAGAAATGTTTCTTTAGTTTCTCACTTTCTTTTCACTCTTGACAATTGAGCATAGACATCTGAAACATGCAGTTCCTCTTATCCCCAGTAAATTGTGAATGAAGGCAATAAAAAAATAAATAAATGCATATGCCAGAGAGTAAGTCATTAAACTTTGTGTAATATCACTAATAAAACATTGTGGCTAGAGTAATATTCACATCTTTTGTTTCTAGAAAAAGGGAATTTGTAAAGGTCTAGGAAATAACCTCAGTAGAGACTGGCATGTTACTCCAAAGTAGCATTTTACTCCTAGTCATCATCTTATAAATTTTAAATAGTGAGCCATGTAAGATGTGGTTAAAGGAGCAATTAAATTAAGTTTCCCAGAGCTCATCAAGTCATGTTCTCCATGTCTATAATTGTTGTCAGTGGCTATTAGTCAGTTGATTCTGTGTTCATGTATTTATAGTATACCTACTGTTAGTTGGCAGACCAAGAGAGTTGGATTCTCTGATTATTTTGAGCCTAGATTTGGGCATTTCATTGCTTCCAATCTTCAAATTCTTTCAGCTTCATGGTTTGGCTAAGCCAATTCCATTTTTTTTTCTTAGCAAGTATATTAAAATTCTCATACAATAATTTGGATTTGAATGAGCAGGATCTTCTTTATTTCCTTTAGATTTATTTGAACTTCTGGCCACTACTGTTTTACATAATATTCCAGTAGCCTTAAAAGATACAAGTGTCATTTTTTTCTAATCTTATAAAACTATAGGGCTCCATAAATAATATTTATATAAATAATATAAGACATAATACAAATACAATATTTTATGTAAACATAAATGGTACTACATTTTTATTCAGATATATAGTTTATATGCAAAGTATAATTCTTTAATTATATATTTTATATGACGTTAGATCTGTGTTTATTTTTTTGATGGTATAAAAATTATTCTAACATATAAGCTGTATTTTGGGGTTGCAGAAGTCCTTTTTATCTTTAGTGGCTTCTTTTAATGATTTGGCTTTTTATATTTTTTTAATACCTATACAGTGTGTGGGTTTCAACAGACCATGATGAAATTGAGAATGTGGCCAAACAATTTGGTGCCCAAGTTCATCGAAGAAGTTCTGAAGTTTCAAAAGACAGTTCTACCTCACTAGATGCCATCATAGAATTTCTTAATTATCACAATGGTATGAATTTGATAGTTTATTCAAAATTTTATATAATTTCCACCTTATTTCACAAGACTCATTTTTACAGTTGAAGATCTTTGTATTCCTTGCAAAGAACTTTGATGTCCTTTTCATTTGTTTTGTCTTTTTAAGAGGTTGATATTGTAGGAAATATTCAAGCAACTTCTCCGTGTTTACATCCTACTGACCTTCAAAAAGTTGCAGAAATGATTCGAGAGGAAGGATATGATTCTGTTTTCTCTGTTGTGCGACGCCATCAGTTTCGATGGAGTGAAATTCAGAAAGGAGGTAATCTATCAGTATTTTAGCTTTTATGGAGAATCAGTTTTTCATATGTAAATATTCTTTAGGAATGAAGGGAGCAACATCGAATTAACTGTAGTAGGTAATGACATTTATAATCAGTTCTAAGTCTTGTGATTATTGAGACGACAGACCAAATTCCCTGCTTTACTTTTTACAAATGGACATTTTAACAGTCTATTTGCCTTTTGAGGCAGGCATGTCGTTTTTCTAGATATGAAATACTTCTGTTTGTTCTAGGCTTACTTGGTAAACTCCATATAAATTGTAATTGGGATCATGGGGATAGCAGTCTACCAAAAATGTTCTGGAGGACCTCAGGAATAAATTGTGGAATTGCCTCCCAAAATAGGTCACTCCTATGTAAGGAGACTTCCACAGTAGTTAGCAGGAGGCTGATTTCTGGTTAGATAAACTAGTAAAATATGGAATAAAGAATAGGATGGGTGTACCTGGGTGGCTCAGTGTTTGAGTAACTGCCTTCAGCTCAGGTCATGATCGCAGGGTCCTGGGGATTGAGTCCCTCATCAGGCTTCTCACAAAGAGCCTGCTTTCCCCTGTACCTATGTCTCTGCCTCTCTCTCTCTATGTCTCATTAATAAATAAATAAAATCTTTAAAAAAAAAAGAATAGGATGACCAACAAATAGGTGAATATTGCAGTATACATAAGGAAAGATGATATGATTTCTTTTAGGTGCCCTGATATTTGTTGAATATAGAAAACCTGGCCTAATTGTCTCCAACATATGTGAGACTTAAAGGAGACAGTAAGGAAAGTGCAATGAAACTGGAGACCGAGCAAAAAAGAACAAGTAAGAGGATAAAGAAGAACTGAAAATAAGATTCTTTAATCTCAAAATACGAATGCTACCCAAACCAATGAAATATATCAATAAATACATTTACTGATTGATGTCATTCAGTAAATGTTTACTGCTTGTCTTCTCTGTGCCAGATTCTGTGTTAAGCTATATATTTTAACTTTGAACTTACTTAGCAAATTTCCAAAATAATTTCTAGGAAGGATCTATTAAAACTTAAAAAACAAATTTTTGAAGCAAATCAAGGAAGCCCAGTGTTCAATTGAATGTTGAGCTTTGTGTGCTATATGATTAAAGTTCAAGAAATTCAGGAAGTATGTACATTAAATAGGTGACAAGGCCATAAAAAATAGATCCATGAATATCTTTAAGAAAATTAGAAATGTTTGAATAAATATCTTTTAACGTCAAGAAGTGAATGTTAGGAACAAGAGCTTTGTCTTGTCATATTTTCTTAGAACCACTGTGAAACAGACTCCTATTGATGAACAATGGTTCTCACCCAGAGTGGTATTTCTTGTGATTCTATGCTCATGTTCCTTGTTTATAAAATCACTTAAACTTCTGTTGGATTAATAAATTCTTGAAAAATTATTCCGTTTTATACTGTATAACTTTTTGTATTCTTTTTTTGTAATCACAGTAGAACCTTACCATCTAATATAGTAGCCTTTACCACTATTAGCACTCAAAGTATAGTTAGTCCAAGTTGAGATATGCATTAAGCAAAAAATACATATTGGACTTCTAAGATTAGTATGAAGTATTTGCAATATATCTAATAATTCTTATATTTGTTCCATGTTGAAACAATACTTTAGATACTAAAGTATTAGGGCTAAATGAAATCTATTGTTACAATTAATTTCACTTCTTTTTACTTTTTCTAAACTGTAGGCATATTAGAATATTTTAAATTATATATATGGCTCACATTATATTTCTATTTGACAGGACTGCTCTGAGGATTATACTTTGCACTCTTACATTGTTATAATCTGCCTGAATTTGTATTTTTACAAATAACTAAGAAATTTATAATAGTAAATTTCTATTTAGCCCCTGCCTTTTATACTATTATTGTCACATAATCTATTTCTATATATATTATGACCCCATGATATATTATTGTTATACTTATTTTAAACAGTTAATGATATTTTAAGTTATTTTAAAATAGTCATTTATCTTCACCTGGATATCTATCTTTTTTTTTTGTTATTCTTAATTTCTTCCCACTTACGTGTGCTTCTGTCTTACAGGGTATTTCTGTTAGTAACAGGTCCTCTCAGCTTTTGTCTGTCTAAAGATGTCTATAATTCACTCTTATCTTTGAAGGGCATTTTCACTGAATATAAAATTTTGGTTTGCCCTTTTTTTCTTTCAGCATTTTAAGATTCGATGTTACTGTTTTGGAGATGAATCTTTAATTTGTCATTTCATTATTTTCTGCCATCCATTGGTTTCTTAAAAGAAACCAGCTGTTATTCTGATCATTGTTTCTCTAAATATAATGTCTTTTTTCCCCTCAGGCTACTTTTAAGATCTTTCCCTTTATCTTAATTTTTAATAGTTGACTCCAATTTGTATTGATGTGGGGTTTTTTGTGTTTATCCTATGTAGGATCCTCTGAATTTCTCATGCCTACAGGTTGATATCTGTCATTAGTTTGCAAAAATTCTGTGTCATTATCTCCCCACATATTTCTTCTACAACATTTTTTCTCTCCTTTCTTTCTTGGACTCAGAGTTAAGTGTATCTTAAATAATTTTATGGGGTCCACGTGTCTCTCACAGTCTGTTCTGCATTATTTGTTGATTTTCTCTCTGTGCTTCATGTTGAGTAATTTCTGTTGACATATTTGAGTTCATTGATCATTTCTTCTGACTTGTCCAGTGCACTGTAAGTCCTGTCTAGTGAATTATTTCAGATATATGTGTTTTCCATTCTCGCATGTACATTGCAGTTAATTTTTAGAAATTCTGTTCTCTGTTGAAATTCTCCATCTTTTTAAATCTTTTCCTCTACAGTCTTTGACACATTTATGATAATTATTTGAAAATCCTCAGTTGTGGGTTCTGACATCTGGGTCATTTATACTTCTGTTTCTACAACTGTTTTTCTCTAGTTATGGGTAATGTATTTCTGCTTCTTCATAATGACTCATATTTTGTCCTATGCCTGACGTAGAGACTGGAGTACAGTTGACCTTTGAACAACACTGATTTGAACTTCATGGGTCCACATACAATGGTTTTCAATAAATACAGTCTAGTACTATAAATGTACTTTCTCTCCTTTATGATTTTATTAGTAGCATTTCTTTGCTGTAGTGTATTTTATTGCAACAACACAATACAAATAACATACAAAATATGTGTTGATTATGTTATCGGTAAGGCTTTTGGTCAACAGTAAGCTAGTAGTAAAGTTTGGGGGAGAACCAAAAGTTATATGTGGATTTTGACCATCTGGGGAGGGCACACCCTTTCTTCTATCAGGCAGATAGGATATGGAGCTAGTCTCTTTGACCCAGTTAGGAGTTGTGCTCTTTACCTCTTTAGTGCAGGTATCTTGCCAGAAGATTGATCTTGTCTGGACTGCTGATAACCTCGTACTAACAGGACTTTGGTATCTAAGCACCACACAACTATAATCTCTCCCTGCCTTCCAGCCCATCTCTAGCTCCTTGGGCCATAACACTCAGCAAGAGTCCTATAGCAGAATAATCGAGTGGGAAGAACTAGCTCTGTGTTTGCACTCCTATAGAAGCCAATCTATGCTTCAAGTCCACAGGGCCATTAAAAACTCTCCTGGTTTCTCTTTACCCCAGCAGAGTCCCTCTGCTTATGCCAAGTTTGATCTTTCTTTCACTTCCTCCTCAATTCAGCAGATGTCCCAGAGAGAAAATAGCCATTGATCCTTGTTCACTTAGGAAAGACTTGCCCCTCTCATTCCCAGAGTACCACTTGAACCATCGAGTTTGTTTGTTGCCTATCTCTACCACTAGATTCTACACTCCATGAAAGTAGAAAGAGTCATATTCATTGCTTCAAATCCAGTGCCTATAAAACTATATCATATGTAGCTATTCAATGTATAAATATAGTATAAATTTATTTATGGATGTATAGCATAAATGAGTATTTTTCCTAGATTATATCAAACACTGGTAGATTAGGATTGAACAGAGGATGGTTCAGTTAGTCAAGTAAGTAGAAGTTATTTCTAGAAGCTGTTATACACATAAGTGACAGCCAAAAGTAAAGAAAGATTCTGAAGAGTCACCAGCTTTAAACACACACACACACAGAACCATGTGTGCATATCAATACACATCCATAAACACAACTTTGGGAAAAATACAGTGAAAAGGCAAGAGGATCCCTATTTATCAGTACTGAGGGCTTCATTCATTATATGATGTTATAATCACTAATATTGATAATTGCTGATCCTTCATTACCAAGGATAGTAATAAGTAAGTATTATTTATTATTGTGCTTAGTATATTTTTAAACTACTGGTAAGAATATGTAAGATATAAACATTTTTATCAATATAAAAGTTTCAATAATTTAATGCATAAGTCTTCAGTTTTCTGTAATAGTTCTGTGAATGTAATTTCTCAACCACATTATATAAACACACACTGTATTGCTACAGAAGCAAATAAGAGAAATATATTAAGACATTCAAATAAGGATATTTTATGACAAGTTCTATCCTTTTGAAGCTTCCTTAAGGCTGCCTTGAGGTCCTCCCAGATTTTGTATTTTTAAAAATGTCTTAAAATCTCAATTATTCAGAATTCTTCTGTAAAATATTTTTCTATAATTAGATAATAATAACTATTAAGTATTTATTAGCAAACAAAGATAAATCATCAGGATCATTAGAGATTTTTGTCCTTTAAAAGTCCATTTATTTATCAAGATAGAAAAATATTTTACATTTTCAGTCTACTTTTATTTTTTAAAAATTACTAAATGAATACTCAGTTTTCAAAGCAACGTAGACTTACTATAGCTTTTTGCTTTTAGTTCGTGAAGTGACTGAGCCTCTGAATTTGAATCCAGCTAAACGACCTCGTCGACAAGACTGGGATGGAGAATTATATGAAAATGGCTCATTTTATTTTGCTAAAAGACATTTGATAGAGATGGGTTATTTACAGGTTTGTGCCTTCATTTTGCAAAAATCTTTTAAACCTTTTTATTTGTATACCTCAGTTCTAAGGAAGACATATGGCACAGTTCATACAGAAAGTGTCAGTTTCTAGAGGAAAGGCAATAACTGATAAGATTTATCCTCTGGGGCATTTAACCTGTAAGGTTATAATAAACTAATCTTTAGAATCCAGTGAATATGCAAGGAATTCTGCTCTAAGAAATGAGTCATATACCGGATGTTGTACACATGTCCTGATATTCATTTCATTCCATTCAAAATTGTTTTTAATCCACAGTTTGTTACTCTCAGGTTGTGGCTGAACAGTTGAATAAAAGTCTATTGCTTTTAAAGACAGAAAAACATTGTAGATGGGAAGAGCACCAACCTGGGTGTCAGGAAAGCCAGATTATAGTTCTCTCTTTTATCTCTAACCATGTGGCTCTGAATAAACATTTTATCTGTTCTGAATCTCATCACTCTCATTTTAAAATAATGAAGTTGGATGTCTCTCACATCTTTAGAGCCTACATGGTTATATCATATACTATTTGTTCCTTTTAGTTAATAGCAGTTACTTATTCAACCCTTATTATATACCAAGGACTATACACAGCACTTTACATAGGTTATCTCATGTAATCTGCATACGAGTGGAATAAGGTAGACATTCCTGGCTGAGTTTTACAGAGGAGGAAATGGCCGCTTTGAAAAAAGGAAGTAATTGGCTCAGGACATAAACAAGTAGTATTACTATTGGGACTTGGATTCAGGTCCTTACGTTACTCAAAATCAGCATTTAAAAACCCCTCTATTTGCTGTGGTAAAAATTCTAATGTGACTCTTTCTCTGAGGTAAAAAGGATTTTTAACAATCTTCTGGCAGTATATAGGCAAACTGTAGACTGTTTAGTTAAGTTTGAGTATTCGGAAAAATTTGGTTTGACACAGGGATAGCACTGTTTCCAAACTCTTTGTTAAGGGGCCTGCTATTTGACCCATTCCTAAAGTGTGAAGAACAATGCAGTATCTCATCATAAAATTTATGAAGAGACTGACAGTTCTAAAAAATCAAATTTTCCAGTAATAGATTTTGACATTCAAATTATCACAGTCATAGGAAGAGCCTCCCCCTCTACCCCTGACCCCAGGATCAAGTAATTGATCCTTCCTTTTGCCCACATGTGATCCAGACAATTATTGTCCACTCCCACATGTAGTTCAGGGATCTAAGACAAATCTGTACAATAATACTACAGGCATTTTTCTTCTCCTATCTTGATACTTAGTTGCAAATTGGAACATAAGTTCTGAAAATCCTTATACTGCTTTTGGATGCTAAGAGGAGAGACTATCAGAAGAGGTTACAGTTAGGGGTTTCTAGAAAATTCCTTCTCAGAATATTGGAAGATGGGTATTTCTGCTTTTTCCTGTCTTAAAATGGAAATGTACTTAAAAATAGGAAGCTTGCACTGTGTAGATAGAATTTGAAAAATATTATGGGGTATGGTTTGAATATATAAGAAATAAGTTTTTCCCTCAAGAAAGTATTTGTTGTATGTCACTCATTTTACTGGGCTATTTATTTTTCTCAGTAATGTAGAAATGAATTCATTATTCTGTATTATAATAAACTTTTGGTATCACAAATAGATGTTAAAAACAATACTCATGGCATTTATACTATCTTTAGGGTGGAAAGATGGCATACTATGAAATGCGAGCTGAGCACAGTGTGGATATAGATGTGGATATTGATTGGCCTATTGCAGAACAAAGAGTATTAAGGTAAAAACAAGACTTGCACAGCTTTTGCACTTGACCCTGACATTCTTTTAGTAGATATGTGGTGTTTTCTAGACACTAATTTTTGATACTCCAACATTTTAGGATCTTTGAAATTTTTTTGTTCCTGTAAGGAAGATATACACGTAAAATATCCCTATGGATGGCTTATTCAATAACTTGAGAAACATGTAGTCTGGTTAGACCACTCTACTCAAAGTTCTTACACTGGAAGTTGAAGTATATATATGATGTAAATGTGAAGGGTGATGTTTGAATAATTGAGTGGGAATGGTTATTAAGTTTACTGGTGTTAGCCAGTTGAGAGGAAGTGATTAGTATTTCACTTGTACTCAGGTCTATTTTGGTTTCTTTTAGATATGGCTATTTTGGCAAAGAGAAGCTTAAGGAGATAAAGCTTTTGGTTTGCAATATTGATGGATGTCTCACCAATGGCCACATTTATGTATCAGGAGACCAAAAAGAAATAATATCTTATGATGTAAAAGATGCTATTGGGATAAGTTTATTAAAGAAAAGTGGTATTGAGGTATGTGTCCCCTGAATATAGTGATGGTTTTTAAAATGATGATTCAGGGTCAAAGACCATGTGAGGGAAATAAGAGATTTAAAACTTTAGTATTATCTATTAAAATATCTGAAATTTTGCCTTCACATGCCTAGAAAATATCATCTCTTAGGTGAATAAAATTAGGCATTTTTCATTCAGCAAATAATATTTCTTGCTTATTCAGTAAGTATAAACATTTTTAAATAGGAACTATGTCATAATTCCCATAGGATGTTTCAACAAGAAAAATTTCATAAAAAATAGGTATCAACATTTAGGAAAAAACCAAATACCTTGTGGGTTTTTAAAAGATGTAGCTTATTCTTATGATTGAAAATTTTAATTCAAAATAACTTAATATATTTTCAAAAATGAAAGCTAAGATAATTTCTTATAATTCCCTAGAAATCTTAAGTATGTGTTCCTAAGCAGCTCAGGAGACAAGTTACAGACTTTCCTCTAGATAAATCGAATTATAAGAGAATCTTAGGTTAGGATCAGACCACGTATATTTTTTTAACTTGCAGGTAGAATCCTTCCCACTGTAGAAACCAGTGTCTTTTACCTTTATTGGACTATTAGAAAATTCTGTAAAGATTCATTATTTTAAAATATCAGTTAATTTTATTTAATTGGTTCTTTAGAAGACCACTCATTTCTGGCTTATATTATTACCAGGTGTTGTTTCATTATGAAATACTTGTTTTCTTTATTTTCTCATTTTGCCCTTCTTTCTTTCTTTTCTTTATTTTTTAAGGTGAGATTAATCTCAGAAAGGGCCTGTTCAAAGCAGACACTCTCTTCCTTAAAACTGGATTGCAAAATGGAAGTCAATGTACCAGACAAGCTAGCAGTTCTGGACGAGTGGAGAAAAGAAATGGGCCTGTGCTGGAAAGAAGTGGCATATCTTGGTTGGTATCTTATTATTCAACCATAATAAAATGGGCGAGGATTTTTTTTTTTAAGAAATAAAGAAAAAAGAAAGAATAAGATTAGCATATTCGTAGTACTGAGGAAAGTACTAAATTGGGACAGCCTTTCTAGAGGTTTGATAGTACGTATCAAGTGTATCCTAGTAGAATGACCATGACACATATTTTGGAGTCAGACCACACCAGTGACTAGTCAGCTGTGGTAATGTAAGCCTTAATTTCCTACCTTGTAAACTAGAGATAACAAGGGTGCCTGTGTCATGGACCTGTTGTAGAAATTAATGAGATAATCTGGGTAAAGCACTTAGCCGATTCCTAACATATAAGGAATTGCAGTCTGGATGACTTGCTTTATTAAAAATGTCCCTAGTTTTAAATTGCAATTCCGGGAAGGAAATTGGGCAGATATGCCAATAATGGAGGAAAGAAAAGAACCCACTTAAATGTGCAGGCTTGGGATTGATTGCTGGGAGTTGCTTATACCATTTTCAGTCTAATGTCTACATTTTAGATATTAAAGATGACAAGTTATTAAAATACATATAATATAACCCATGTATGAAATAAGTATTTGCAAGGGTAATATGGGCCTCAAAAGGAGAAGCACAGAAATGTTTTGGAAGAAGGTCATCTGAGGACTTCAGGACTGGCCTTTGAACCACATGTGAAGAGTCCCTGGAGAAGAATATTACTGAGCCCTTGATAGAAAATGATCCGGTTTTTGTAAGGAGAAAACAATTTTAATGATAACAAATTCCAGATATACCAATTATCTGCGCAACCTTAAGTGAGTTTCTTCAAGCCTTGGTTTTCCTACTTATAGTATAAACACAAATCAAACTTTATAAAGCTATTGGAAGGAAAATTGAAGATAATATAGAATGCCTAATATAGTGCCTGCCGGTAGTAAAATAGTGTGTATCACTTGTATCAGTAACATTGTACAATTACATAGGCTAATATACAGTGATTATCCATAATAGTGGTAATTCAGATGATACTGATTTGGTGTTTTGCCTTGATTTTTAAAAAATGTTTCTACCAAGAATATGCATTGCTTTCGTAACATTTTTAAAAAACTGTAAAAAGCAGAGGCTAGAAAACAAGAAAATAGAGAGTAAACTCCAAATTTTAATTTTAAAATCAGAGCACTATTTTGTATGGATCACATAATGTATGGAAATATATTCCTTAAAAATATCAACACTTACATAAGTAAATTTTATTAAATTAATTACTTAATTAAAATTACTTTAATTTCCATCATTTTTCAGTGAAAAAAAATCAGATTCCAATACATTTAATAACTTAAAAAGTTTCACTAGATAAATATGGAACTGATTTTTTTTAATGAGTGTTTTGGTCTACTGTATAGTAATAATTATACTCAGAATGGTAAATCTGAGGTACTGGGAGCTTCTGAAATTGATCCTATCAACATAAAACAGAAAGAGGGAGAGAAGAGCAGGGCAGGTGGAGAAAGGATGTAGTTTTGTCAGTGGGATGATAATTCTTCAACAAATAAGCAATATACAAATCAAAGAGAACTGTTACAGAATAAAAGTACTTAAAATATAGATCAGCAAAATGCAGTACGTGGAATTAGGCTTCTGATGCAAACAAATCAACTATGGAAAAAGAAAATTTGAGATAACTGGAAATATTTGAGCACATACTAATTACTAGACGATATTAAGGAATTGTTGATTTTGTTTGATGATATTGTGTCACTTTCTTTAAAATATACTTATTAGAGATAGATATACTTACAGGTTAGAGGTCAATGCTGAAGAGTTTGGGGGTAAAACATGATGTCTAGGAATTCCTTCCTAGCCTTCCCTCTAAAAAAATAAGGGGTGGAGCAAAGAGAAAAACATTTGATAATTATTCCACAATAACTTGGGGTTCTTGCATGTGTTTGGGATTTTTTTTTTTTAAGATTTTTATTTACTTACTATTCATGAGAGACACAGAAAGAGGCAGAGACATAGGCAGAGGGAGAAGCTGCCTCCCTGCAGAGAGCCTGATGCAAGACTCAATCCCAGGACCCCGGGATCACGACCTGAGCTGAAGGCAAATGGTCAACCACTGAGCCACTCAGGTGTCCCTGGGATTTTTTTGATAAAAAGTTTAAGTCATTCATAATTTATATAGAATTTCTAATAATTCTAATATGCATGGCAATCAGAAATTATAATCTGTTCTCTTTTAACTGATGAGCATTTATTTTGAATTGCTTAGGGGAAACCCTAGACCTCAATTATACTTGTATATACTTTAACGTCTTTGTTCCACCTTATTTATGGTATTCTTACATACAGTGCCTGAGTAGTCTTACTGAAGTTACCAGAATTACTTGCTGGTTGCTTTTTGTATTAGAATGAGTATTCTTTGTCTCCTTAAATACTCACCCTGGGTTTCCTTTACTTGATAGGAAATGAAGTGTCTGATGAGGAGTGCTTGAAGAAAGTGGGCCTAAGTGGCGTGCCTGCTGATGCCTGCTCCACTGCCCAGAAGGCTGTTGGATATATCTGCAAATGTAATGGTGGCCGTGGTGCCCTCCGAGAGTTTGCAGAGCACATTTTCCTACTAATGGAAAAGGTTATTAACTCATGCCAAAAATAGAAATTAGTATTATGTTAGGAAAGAAAGTATACAGCCTTCTTCAGCCACCTTTATTTTTGATTAAGTACAGTTCCATGTTGTAATGTTACAGAGAGTGTGATTTGACCTGTGATGTATCTTAATATATTTTAAAGCAGTCTTCTCAAATTGTCACTCCCAAAACCTTCTACAAAATAACTGTGCTCTACTTTTCTCTTTATGCAAGATAATTATTTAGAGATTAATACAGTCTTTCTCAGATTTTTAGTAAATGCAAGTAAGAACATCATCTAAATTGACTTTGTATTGTACCCTGTTAAACTGTGTGTTTGTGTGCTTTTAATGATGCTGAGATTTTATTTATTTGGGGACAATGTGTCTGGTAAGACATGCCCTTCTATTAATTAATAAAATTACATTTCACAAACTTGATGAAAACTGTCTTGTTGCTATAGCAGAGATTTACCAAAGATTCCTGATTTCCTTTAAACACTGACCATATAGTCAGCATGCAAAACAAGCCACTAAACACCTGGTGTAAAGCATCTGATTGTACTTTAAGGTATGTATACATACAGCACGCACTCCATATAACCCAGATCTCCAAAGAAATTCATATATTATGAAGAACTTCATATATTGTGTGATTTGGAGTAAATCATTTGTAGTTACCTCTGAGGTCATGGTAGTTTTATTTCCAAAATTTAGCTGTCACTACAATTTTACAGCCACCACAAAGCACTCTCCTATCTGGATAAATTCCAAGAATGGAGCTTTATCTCATAAATGTGGACTTTTACCTAATAAACACTAACCACCTCCTGTGAAACACTGACGTCTATTTCCACTGTAAAAAAGAATTCTGGCAAAAAGCAAGTCATTCAGGCTGAGTCCTACAGGAAACTCTTTTTCTCTGTCAGGACTGGGTGCATTTGTCCAGTTCAGAATCTGACCTTATAGGCCAGACATTGATGGAAGAAAAAAGGAACCTCTTATACCTTAATTTCCTTTATGTCTTACCCTGTTTTTTCTCCCACCTTTCTGGCTTTTTCATTGACTTTATTTTCTCTTTCCTACCCTTTAAGTGTACACATTCCCAAAGGTTCTACCCCATGTTCTTGTTCTCTGAACCACATCTCTATTCAAAGTTTAAGCTGTAGCTTCCATGCAGTGACTCCAGAATCTAGTCTCTGTTGTAAGTTCTGACTGCATCCCAAATTCTTCACATTATAAGCCAAATCTTGGACTTCACCTCCCACATGTCTAATCTGGACTTTGAGACATCACAACCTTAGGTTTCACCTTCTCTCTCGTCAGATACCAAATCTTGAGCTTGATACTCCTAGCCCAGTGTCCTTTCAGCTTATCCAATACTTTTGCTAAATTCACATTTGCTGTTACCCTTTATGAAATCTTTTAGTGACTCCATGCTGGCCATAGAATTTGATAAAACTTCCCAATCCAAATGTACTCTGGACATATCCTAATATTTCCAGCCTCAGTTCCTACAGGTTCTTGTGGATTCCTCCACCCTAATCATACTATTCTGTGTAATTCTCCAACAATGCCTTGATTAGCCGCCTCTTCTCAACTTCGTCCTTCAATTACCACTCTAATAATTATGCATTCCTCAAAAAACTGCCAAAATGCCTCCCAAAGTAAATGCTATGCAAGAGTATTACACGTAGTATTTGGTTATGGTACTACGATTATACTAGACTCCTTGTTTCATTTCGGTGACCCAAAGCCAAGGGTAAGGATAGTTAAGTCCTAACTAAACTACTTCCTGTGTTACCAGTAGTAGGGAATCTTGGTCAAGAAAATATATGTTCAGCTCTGACATGTAAAGAATAGAAATTACCAATCCCTTCCTTACAGAAAGAAAAATTGGAATATTGAAAATCTGTGACTTCTCTTGGGTTTCTCAGTTCTCTGAGGTCAAACAGCAACCACTCCAAAATCTGAAGAGATGGACACAGCCAGGTATACAGCACCTGATACTTATTTACCTGGAGCAAAGCTGCTGGGTGCCTTAAACGAATAATACTCAACTGGTAATTTTGACGAATTCCTGGATGTTGAGTATAGACTCATGTGAGAAATTTCTTTGGGTCACAGTCATGGGCAGGGGTGAGGAAGGAGGTGGACATTTCCCTCCAGGAATGCCTGCAGGTTCTCACAGCATGGATCTGAAGATCCAAGATACCACTATGACCCTGGCAGGAATGAAAGAATAGTCTACTACTTCTACTACTAACATTTCTACTATTCTAACCATCCCAGATCCTTCTTCCTAACAAAGGTCTACTCTGTGGTAGAAAGCTTTGGTATAATACTGCAAGCTTACCCCAACTGGGAGAAGGTGATTCCACTTCACTCTAGCTCACTCCAGCCTTCCTGTGTCACCTGGGGGGCGAAATCTCCATAGTCAACAGGGGAGAGGACGTTAAGCAAATAAATCATGAATGCTGCAGGCCGGGGAAACAGTAGGAACACTGGGAGTAGAGCTATACCTATAGACAAAGCCCAGAAACACTTGTGAATGTCATACTCTCAGGGCACCTGGCTGGCTTAGTGAGTTAAGCATCTGCCTTTGGCTCAGGTCATGATCCCCGGGTCCTGGGATTAAGCTCTGTGTTGGGCTCCCTGCTCACAGTCTGCTTCTCCCTCTCCCTCTACCCCAACCCCCTGCTTATGCTGTCTCTCAAATAAATATATAAATAAAAAATTTTTTTAAAAAAGTCATATCCCAAGATGAGCCTGCTAAAAGACCAAGACTTAGCCTGCTAAAAGACCAAGACTTTGACATCCTACACCACACAAATAAGTCACCAGCTTAATAGCGTGGAATACAGCTGGAAAGGCTGCAAAACATCAACTGTCTCTGAGAAGCTATACCAAAAGAAGTCCCAAAGCCAAAACAAGGACACTGGAGGAATTTGAAGTCTCATACATACAGCTAGAAGAAGCATTAAATACAGCCCAACTTCCAGCAAGTTTAACATAAATCCTTACACTAAAGACCTGTTTGTCTTGGTACCTATTACTCAAAAACATATCTGGTTTGCAAGAACAAAAAAATTAAAAGGCATACCAAAGCCAAGAAAAAGGAGGCCCAAGGAGACAAAGCATCTGGACTCAGACATGACACAAATGATAGTATTATCAGACAGGCAATTTAAAAAGCTGTGGTTAACATGTAAAGGGATGTGATGGAAAAAGTCTACAACATGAAAGACCAGATAGGTGATGTCCATAGAGAGATGGAAACTGTAAGAAAAAATCAGAATGATGCTGGAAAAAAAGACAGTGACAGAAATGAAGAATGCTTTTGATGGATGAATCAGTAGACTTGAAACAGCAGAATCAAAAATGAGTGACCTTTAGTGTTGGCCGATTTCATTTTATTTTTCTCTATACAGCTGAATTACATGTTACTTTTGTATAGCTTTATTGTGATAGGAGTTGACATAAATCGTTGTGTAAGTTTAAGATATGCAACATGATAATTTGAAATACATATACACTACATATAACTACAATACAGTTATGTCAACATAACCATGACCTTGTACAGCCACCATTCTCTTCTTTTTTCCTTTTCTTTGTTTTTTTGTTTTGTTTTGTTTTGTTTTGAGAACATTTAAGATCTACTCTCTTAGCAACTTCTAAGTATATAATTACACTGTATTGTTAACTATCATCACCAAGCTGTATGCGGAATTGACTCATAACTGGGACTTTGTACCCTTTGGTTACCATCAGCTATTTTCCCCACCCCTCAACACTTGGCAACCACCAGTGTACTCTCTGGTATTTCAGATTCCACAAATCAATGAGATCATACAGTATTTATCTTTCTCTGACAAATTTCAGTTAGCATAATTCCCTCAAGCTTCAGCCATGTTGTCCCAAAGGACAAGATTTCCTCTTTTTATAGCTGAATAATATTCCATTATCACATGAAATGTACAGCTACACCTAGAGAAATTCCCTTTTAAATAAGTCCAGAAACGTATGCACTCCTGGACATCAGGCAAATGAGAAGACACCCCAGGAATGGCCATAAACCCCATCCCCAGTACAGAGCCCGCCATACAATCAGACTCTCCCAACTCCCAACTTCTCCATAAAGAGTAAAGGATTTGGAGCCCACCTTTAGTGCCTGAAATTTCAAGATGTCTCCCCAAAGGAAAGGCTTCCAAAATACCAAACTCTGAAAGCCAACAAGGCTGGTGTACATGAGACCTAAAAGACAATATACAGCAAATAAAGAAGCAGTTGTTCATAGGCATATAGATAGCAGTTGTCCTGGCTATCCCTCGAGGACTCAGTGCAGAGGGAGCTGGCCAAAAAACTCATCTCAAATTTCTCCCCAGAAGACATTTTACTACGTACTTTACAAGTTGCTACCTAAGAATCTAGTCTTACAAGGTTTATTTCTGGAAGGGTGTCCATTTCATCCATGTTGTCCAACTTGTTACCATGGAGTTGTTCATAGTAGTCTCTGACAATCTTTTGTGTTTCTGTGGTGTCTTTTGTAATGTTTCTTCTTCCCCTTATAGTTTTGAGTCCTCTTTTTTCCTCAGTCTAGTTAAAGGTTTGTCGATTGTGTTTGTTTTCAAAGAACTATCTCTTAGTCTTTTTAATCTCTATTTCATTTATTGCTGCTCTAATGTTTATTATTTCTTTCTTTCTGCTAATTCTGGGCTTTGTTCTTTTTCTAATTATTTGAAGCATAAAACTAGGTTGTTTGAGATCTTTCTTTTTCTTAATGTAGACTTTAAGAAACACTTTATACACTGTATACTCTACACTTCCCTCTTAGAACTGCTTTTGTTGCATCTCATAAGTTTTGTTATATTTCCATTTTCATTCGTCTTGAGATATTTATTTCTTTTTTTACCCATTAGTTGCTCAGGAATGTGTTGCTTAATTTGCAAATATTTGTGAATTTTCCAGTTTTCCTCCTGTTACTGATTTCTACTTTTATACTATCATAGTCAGAAAAAATACTTGATATGATATCAATATTCCTAAGTTTGTTAATGATTGTTTTGTGCCTGAACATATAATCTCTCCTGGAGAATGTCCCATGTTTATTTGAGAAGATGTGAATACTGGTGCTACTGGATGGACTGTTCCGTATATATTTGTTAAGTCTATTTGTTCTACAGCATTATTCAGGTCCACTGTTTCCTTATTGATTATCTGTTTGGATGATCTATCCCTGGTGATCATGGTCAAATTGAGGCAAGTTGCTGACTGTCAAACCCAGATCAAGGCATCAAGAGGTAGTCCACTTCCTAATACAAGATATTCTATTTTAAGAAAAAAATTTTTTAAAGATTTTATTTATTTGAGAGAGAGAGAGACAGCAAGTGCATGTGGGGGGAGGGGCAGAGGGAGAAAGAGAGGCAGACTCCATGGTGAGTGGGGAGTCTGATGCACGGCTTGATCCCAGGACCCTGGATCATGACCTGAGCTAAAGTCAGACACTTAACCAACTGAGCCACCCAGGCACCTTCTATTACTTTTCTTTCTTTCTTTCTTTCTTCTTTCTTTCTTTCTTTCTTTCTTTCTTTCTTTCTTTCTTTCTTTCTTTCTTTCTTCTTTCTTTCTTATTTCTTTTTGTTTGTTTGTTTTTGAGATTTATTTATTTACTTCAGGGGGGAGGGAGGGGCAGAGAGAGAAAGAATCCCAAGCGGACTCTGCCCTCAGCATGGAGCCCAATATGAGGCTCAATCTAAACCCAGAGATCGGGACCCAAGCCAAAACCAAGAGTCAGACATTTAACTCATTGCACCACCTAGGAGCTCCGAAGGAATTCTATTTTTAATCTACTATATTTGTTGATATGTCTGGAGTTGGGATTTTGGGAAGCTGGAAAAAGATCTGTTTGAGGATTGTTATTGTAATCATTATGCATTTTGCACTTTGGCAAGTTAGCCAGCCTCTCTGTGACCTAGCTTCCTTATTGCTGAGAGTATTGTGAAGATTAAAACAGCTAAAGTAAGTAGCATATTTAGAGGAGTACCTGGCTAATATAAGACCTCTAGATGTTGTTGATGATGATGATGATGAAGATTGATTTAGAAATTAAGCTTCAACTCTCTCACAAACTAGCCAAGTAACATTTAACACTGCCAAGCTAGTTTATTTGACAATATGCTGAGGGTTTATAGTTAGACTGCCTCTATAATAGAGTGCCTTCTAATTCTAAGGCCGCTGATAGATTTACTGATGTTTAACTTAGAAGGAAAAATATTTTACATAGAAGAAATATATTCCACATATATGACAAATATAGGTATTTAGGACTCTTGGAACAATTGGCTACAAAATATTTTAAATTTCTTAGTACATCGATGACTTTGAAAAGCAAATACTCTTGATTAAGTCTATAGTTCTTTGAAAGAGAACAGCTATCAATAAAGCAACTTTATCTGTGAAGATTATTTACACTTTTTTTCGATTCAACAATGAAGAGTCTATCATCTTAAAGACATTATGATAGTCCTTGGAGAAAAAAAGATAAACAAAACCCAAGTTCACCAGCTAGGCCAGCAGACAAATATAGGGGAATAGGATGAGAGGGAAATAAACAGAAACCAGGTCATAGAGGGTCTTGTGAGTTACATTAAGGATTTTTTTTACTTTATTCACAGAATAAAGGTAGAGAGAGACCCTTAAAGGGTTTGAAACAGGAAAAGCTTTTCAAGAGGAGGTGAGACTTGAGCTGGGCCTTAAACACTTCAGAAAACTTCATTGATGTCAAAGGGTAATAGCAGAGAAGTGGGGTTAACATACTGTGTTCAGAGAATGGGAGAGGTTCGTTGAATACAGGACCTACAGATCCAGAGGGAAATGGTGAGAAGTGAGACCAAAATTTAGGACCAAATTAGGGGTGACCTTTCAAGACAATGTTTGATCCCCGTGTCAGCTTGGAATATTTAATGTCTTTCGAATCCGGGCTATTATATTAACAGCTTGTCTACTTCGTGCTTGCTCTTCCCTTTCTAAAAACTTACAGTGATGCCAAACTGCATGGGGAACGCTTCCCGGTCCAAGTGTTATCACTCTTGTGCCCTCCTTGCGCTTCTACTCTGCTAAGGAGTGAAGCACTAGCTCTCCTCTCTTTATTCCATCCCTGCTAAGTGTTCTCTTAAACCCAGTCTTCCTTCATAGCCCTGAGCATCTACCCGGGTGCAGCTCCCAGGCACCTGCCGGAGCACACGCTCCCCTGCCAGGAGCACGCAGCCATGTGGCTGCTGCAGGCCTGCGTGGCAGGCAGGTGCGGGCAGATGGACCAGCGCCCCGCAATCGGAGGCCCTGAGGATCCTGCACACGGAGGTGATGTGAGCCGGGGCAGCCTGGGCCCCTGCGCTGGCCCCTGCAGACCTCCTGGAGGTGGGGGTGGGGGGCGCTGGGCAGGTGCCCGGCTCCCCGCCTGCAGAGAGGGGGATGCTGGTGTCCCAGCCAGCCGCGGCAAGGGGCTGGTCTTAAAGGAGACGTTTGATGTGTATCTTTAAGTTCCCCAGTCAGAAGGCCTACCTGTCTTGTTGGCGACATGTGGTTTCAGGCGGTGGGTGTTGTGATGGGCCCTGCGACCCCGCAGACGCTGGGAGGATGGTCAGCAGCCGGCCTCACTGCCAGCCCTCCGCAGCAATGCTCCAGCTACAAGACAGTTGCTTCATCCACGGGCACCCACTTCCCGGAGATAGGCCATACCCTAGTAGTAGCTAGACAGAGCAAAAAGGGCCCTATTGCCCCAGGAAGAGGTGCACTGAGGGGCCCGGCTAGCTCCCGAGCTCCCTGTGGGGTCAGCTGAAGCCCCCGCGGAGCCTGCGTGCAGCCGCTCCCCTCCTGCCCAGCTCTCCGGCTCCCTTGCCCCTCTGCAAGCCTTGTCCCCAGAGCCCCCACTCTGACACCTCCGGGCACTAGTCTCCCTCTTAGAGTCTGCTTCTCTGTGAGATAGTTCCCGAGTGAGTAAATGAATGGATAAAGTAAATACACCCTATGCCAATTTGGGAGGAGAGCTAGGTAAAGTAATTACTGTTACCTGAATTATTCATTATTTCCTAGTTATTTCAAGTGCCAGGTGTCCCTGTTAAATTCTCCTGTGGTCTTTGGTTTGTTTACTATGTACTGATACGAATCCCTATCTCCAAATCTGAAAGTTTTTACTAAGAATGTCACCTTCGACAACCTGCTGTGTTTTGTCTGCCTGAATTGATCCGGGAAAGTCCTACTACTAAAAATACTAACTAAAGTTATTTTGGGGGGATCCCTGGGTGGCTCAGCGGTTGAGCAACCGCCTTCAGCCCAGGGCGTGATCCTGGGAACCCGGGATCGAGTCCCACATCGGGCTCCCTGCATGGAGCCTGCTTCGCCATCTGCCTGTGTCTCTGCCTCTCTCTCTATCTCTCTCTGTCTCTCATGAATAAATAAATAAAAACTTAAAAAAAAAATAAAGCTATTTTTGCTTTAGCCCATGCTTCATTGGTCATATTCCTAATGCAGGACTATTTCCTGCTTTTGAAATTTTAAAGATGAATTAGATGCAGTGTTAAGTATTTGCATGCCGAGAAAAACACTTTTGTGTATTTTTTAAAAGTTCAGTGGTTAACATTTTGGCCACTGGGTGTCATCACAAAACTAACTTAAAAAAGAGATGGCACTTTCAGTGGGTTAAGTGTCTGCCTCAGGCTCAGGTCCTGATCCCAGGGTCCTAGCATTGAGTCCTGCCTCTGGCTCCCTGCTCAGCGGGGAGTCTACTTCTCCCTCTGCCCCTCCTCCCACTTGTTTTCTTGTGTGCTCTCTCTCTCTCCCTTTCAAATAAATAAGTAATTTTTGTTATTGGAGCTTTAACCAGTTGTTTGGAAGCAATTAATGGAGTCTAATAAGATTTAATAACATATTTTCACTGTTCAACCTTCATACATAGAACATTAATATCCGCTGGAGGAAATTCTTTGTAAAGTACAATGCCAGTATTTTTTAGTCTTTCTTCACAACAAATCACATAGAAATAAAGTTTCTTCTGACAACATTTGGGATGTCTTGAGTGAGTGGGGTAATGGGGGAGAAGGCTAAGGCCTAATGAGGAACTGGAAATAGTCAGATTACTGCTGTGTTAGAGGACCAGAGCTAACTAAATAGAGACATAGTCCCAAAGCCACCCAATTGGGTCATTTGGTTACTTCAAGCCATAAAAATGACATACCTCTGTTTTAACTTGATTCCTCACAACCTCGATAGAGCAAAGACTTTTATTTCCTCCATTTTACAGACAGAGAAACGAAGGCACAGAGAGGTTATTAACTACTCAAGGCCAGACACAAGGTGACAGAGAACTAGAATTTGAGACAAAGATCATCCCCAAGAGTAGCAGATGATACCTTCGGTGAAGGACAAGTTAGTGTTATTAAAGTGCAATGGTTCCTTGACCACTTGCATCAAAATTCTATATGATTGTCATTAAATATAATAGTTGTTAACATATATATTCCAGCTACATGCCAGAGCTACTAAATCAGGTCCTCTGGGATAAAGTCTGGGAATTTCAGTAAAATTCTGTCAAGGTGACTTTTGTGCACACTAAATTTTGAGAATACTTTAGCAAAGTGACATTGGGAAGGCCTCCTTCCCTGGAAGGGGGAGAGAGAGAATGAGCCTCAGAAAGTGCAGCAGGGATGGAATCTGAGTCCCGGCACCAACTCCCACCTCTTTGACAGACTCTTCACCCATACTGGAGGCCGCCTTCCTGATTACCGGCAGGCCTCAGTGATCCTCTGCCCTGCATCCCACCCTCCCCCAGAAGCACACTTGCTCATCTGTGGAGGGCTCTGCTAACCAGGGGTTCTCAACCCTGACTATGCACTCGAGTCACTGAGAGAAATTTTAAAATCAAACAGATAGGGGCACCTGGGTGTCTCAGTGGTTGAGCACCTGCCTTCGGCTCAGGCTGTGATCCTAGGACTTCTGGGGTCCTGGGATGGAGTCCGCATCAGGCTTCCCTTCAGGGAGCCTGCTTATCCCTCTGCCTGTGTCTCTGCCTCTCTCTCTGTATGTGTCTCTCATGAATAAATAAATAAAATCTTTTTAAAAAATCAAGCAGATGCCTGGAACTAACCTGGACCAATCAAATCCGAAGCTCTGGGTATGGGGCCCCGAGAAGTGGTATCTATTTTTTTAAAGGTTTTTTTTTTCAGGTTATTCTCTTGTGCAGCCAGAGTCAATAACCCCTTTTTTGGGGTTTTGGGGCAAAGGTTCTCAAACAGAATCTTAAGCAAGTAACTTAGCGGTGATTCTCATGCAAATTCTGTAAAATACTCTTTGGGAAACTGGTTTAAATAATATGAAGGCAGGGCAGGGAAAAGAATCCCAAGGGAGAAAAATTTTTTAAGTTAGACTGAGACCCTTCTATGCAACATTAACATATGATTGATTTTTCAACATCCCAAGGCCAGGCTTAAACCCCATGAGAAACTGGGCTGGAGGCATCTGTCAGGGGCCAGCAAGTTCAACCATAGTGTTTCTTCCTCATGCCTGACCACTCAGCCAGAGGATTGCATTTTGCAAAATATACAGCCTGACTGGCCATGTGGGCACTCCAGGTGCACTTCCACTGGAAGAGCTGCACGGTAGATGTCTCCATCATGTATGAGGGACCTCCCAATGGCAATCCCTGGAGTTCCTTTATGAGCCCATTCCTGATTCCATGCAGAGATTAAAGCCTCTAGAGCTCTGTCAATGTCCTTTTCTTGTGGAATTATCACCCTCCACTTCTGGACACGACTTCTGAAGAGGCAACACCTTCTGGCTAGTTTATCAGTATTTTCAGGGAATGAGACAGGAGTCTATTCTAAAGGATTCTCTATGTCCCTTCTATCAGCATAAAAGTAGTGGGCTGGGGTGCTTGAGTAGGTCAGTCAGTTAAGCGTCCAACTCTTGATTTCAGCTCAGGTCATGATCTCAGGGTCTTGTGAGATTGAGTGCTGCTTCCAGCTCTGTGTTGAGTGTGGAGCCTACTTAAGATTCTCTCTCCCTCTCCCTCTGCCCCTCGCCTGCTTGTGTGTGTGCACTCTCTCACTCTTGCTCTCATTCTCTCTCTCTCTCTCTTCCCCTCTCCTCCCTAGAAAAAAATAGTAGGTTAATTCTCCTGGAGGAAACCCTTTTGTATCTGCTTTGCAGAAAGCCTAAAGAGCAACAGAGAGCAATAGAGCAGGAATCCGTGTGAAAGCAGGGGTCACTGTGACGGGGTGAAGGACGGCACATGTCTGAGTGCTGTTCCTCCATCCTCTACCCATTCCCTGCACCCCTCACAGCTTTCAGGCACAATACCCTGAGAGAAGCAATTCAGAGCAAGGGAACAGTCTGACCTCCATGATGGGCCCCTAGGGATCCTTTTGTACACTCTCCTCATTTTAGACATAAACCCTACTGTCCAAGTTCTCTTTCTTTGAATTTCAGATTGTTTACATCATAGCACAGAGCCAGGCCTAGGCCATACCTTAGAGAGCCAGCATCTCTGATAAAAGCCAGAAGCTTCTTTGAGCCAGCAGACTCCTGGTGTGGCTATCAAGTGAGGTGTGGCTATCAAATGAGGCCTGATCAGCACACTTGCTACTTGTCCTTCCCACTCTGGCCCTGTGATGGATGGACTGACATCCTAGAAGGAACATTATGATAAAGCCTGTCACTGCCACCTCATCACCCTTGGCCTCAGTTTTGTCTGTACTCCATAGAGGGCCCAAGGCATTCCTACTTGCATTGCATGAATCTCAGGGGGGAAACATAACTTCACCCCACTAGCCACAGGAGCCTTATACCCTCCATTATAAATCAGAAGTGAAACACTCACAGAACAGGATACAGTCATAAGCAAAAGAACAAAATGAGATATTTATTGGATTGGCTAGATCTACCTTTGGAAGAAAATTAATATTGACATTATTAATTTGTATATTTACCCGATGGTTTAAAAAATATTTTTGCTGGAACAACAAAACTTGTCTGGATCCTGTATAGCTCAACTATATACTACCTAGCAGGACTTCACTGGTTTCACTCATTTATTTTGATTAAAATTCTCTTTGGGCCAATTACCCAAAAATATGCCCTTTGTCCCTAAAACCTGGCTAGTCATTGCAAGAATGCTTCAGCCTGACTGTATTTCTCTTGAGTTGTCATTTATACAGATCCCGGCAGACTAGGATACTTTCACAAAATGAAGGGGCAATCTAAATAACTGACATCTAATGACCTGTATCTTCTCATCTCTAGTTGAGAAAATTTGATACTGTAAATTAACGTAAACATTTGAAATAAATAGCCAATTTGAATTGAACAAAATTATATTCTCAGAAATGTACATATATACATGTATATATAGATATACATTGGCTCTGAATTGTACCCCTATTATGAATTACAGTTTGAGATGTTCCTTATCATGCCAGGGATAGTGATAACCCAGCCAATCAACAATTAAGGACTAGTAAATGCTCAAAACTATTATACAAGTAGTCATGAAGATTTTAAGCTACTAATAATTATATTGCAAATGAACAACAACAAAAATGCCCAAATTTATTTACCCAAATCTACTTAGAGTTTAAGATTATGCTCCTTGCACTTTGGAACGAAAATGATACAAACTGCCCTTATCTAAATGGTGTTTAGATAAATGGTGTTGCTCTGTAATTAGTTTCCTAATTATCAACTGGGTGGCTGGGTGGATAAATGACTTCTTACATATTCAGATTTCCTGTAGCTTTTCATCCAAAATAGCCATAAGGGTCATTTCTCACTTCTTCCCCTGATAATCCCTTAGAAAATTCCACCTAGGTCTGTATATTTAGATATTTAGACAAAGGATCAATAATTTTTTATTAAACTAAATTAAAAATAAAACCAATGTGAACATTATTTAAATGCTATGCCATTCCCCTCTGACTTGAATAGTTAATATTTAGTAAATGTGTGAATGGGCTGCTTAAAAACAAAAGTATCTCTATTTCATAATCTTACACATGACAAGGAAAAATGATAACAAAGTAAGGAAAGTTTGAAAGCACAATTACATTATGCAAACCCCCACAGACCTCTCCAGCAGATTTATTTACCCTATAGGTGGGTGACAGCTAGAGGCTCTCCTTAGCATTTCCAATTCATCTTTGCTTACCTTTACATTTGAAGGAAGATGGATAAGGTCTTCCATTACACTCCAAATGGATGAAGAAATATTAAAAAGCAAAAATCAATAGTATTTTGTTACTGGTTTGATTTGTAAAGTGGAGTGAAAACAAGGAATTAAATATGACTGTAGGCATTCATACCCACAGGACCAAGAAGCTGAGCAGGTAGAGAGACGGAAATGTATTCCTTCATTCTTTAAATCATTTCTTCATTAACTCATCCTTCCACCCAACACATCTTTGTTGAATGACTTCTGAGGGCAGTACACCACGTCGGTCACTGAAAAAGCCACTGACAGCCTCTCTGTAAGGATATGATACAATTGAAAGGGCAAGACTCACTTACTGTGAATAGTTAAGTAATAATAGAAGAGAATATATGATCGGGTTGAAAAAAGAACTGACTAGGGGCACTTGGGTGGCTCAGTAGTTGAGCATCTGCCTTTGGCCCAGGACGTGATCCTGGAGTCCTGGGATTGAGTCCCATATCGGACTCCCTGCATGGAGCCTATTTCTCCTTCTGCCTGTGTCTCTGCCTCTCTCTGTGTCTCTCATGAATAAATAAATAAAATCTTAAAAAAGAAAAAATAAATAACTAATGCAGACATGAAGTAACAGCAGAATACAAAAATAAGCTCAAATTGAGGTACCATACTGGAACTGAGTTTTCTGGAAGGCATAGAATTAAACTGGTCTGTAAAATCAATTCACATCTGTTGGGAGGGCTGTCCGGTGCTAAGTGTGGTGGAGTTTACCAAAACCAACAGAAGCCCCCAGCAAATATCATTCTCAATCCCCATTGAGATTGGGGATCTGGGGAGCCTTTCCCCTAAGATCAGGAACACGACAGGGATGTCCACTCTCACCACTGCTATTCAACATAGTACTAGAAGTCCTAGCCTCAGCAATCAGACAACAAAAAGACATTAAAGGCATTCAAATTGGCAAAGAAGAAGTCAAACTCTCCCTCTTCGCTGTTGACATGATACTCTACATAGAAAACCCAAAAGCCTCCATCCCAAGATTGCTAGAACTCATACAGATATTCGGCAGTGTGGCAGGATACAAAATCAATGCCCAGAAGTCAGTGGCATTTCTATACACTAACAATGAGAATGAAGAAAGAGAAATTAAGGAGTCAATCCCATTTACAATTGCACCCAAAAGCTTAAGATACCTAGGAATAAACCTAACCAAAGAGGTTAGGTTTTTTTTTTTTGTTTTTTTTTTTTTTTTTTTATAGTTCAAAGGTTGGTATCTTTTTTGGTTTCCTTTTTTGTTTTTGTAAAGAAAAATAAGATTGTGTTTTTTGTTTGAAAGAAAACATGAGGAAGCCCCCCCTCCCCACTCTGCCTCTCCCCTGCCCCTGTGAGGTGCTGTAACCTCCGGGCTTGGGCAGGAGGGACCAAGCTGGCCCAGACTGAGACGGGAGGCTGGGCACTGTGTTGAGGCTTCCTCAGAGCCACAGAGGAAGGGTGTTCGGGAACAGAGTTTGGCTTTGTTAGGCAAAAAATAAAATTAAAAAACTTGACACACATGCCCGCTGTACAAATGGGGGCCAAGAAGCAGCACCTCCAAGTTGGAATCATCTCTGGCAGTTGGACACAGGGTCCTGGTGCGGCCCCTGGCTCCCCATGCCCCGTGTTCTGGGGTGAGACAGGGCAGGAAACAGCTCTCAGGACAGGAGTGGGGGGAAGAGGAGAGAGGGGGAAGTCAGAGCAACTCCTTCCCCACATGGTAAAAAAAACTCTAAAAAAGCACCCAAGGCTTTTGGTAAGAGGTAGAGGTAAAAAAAAAAGAGGTAAAGGATCTATACCCTAAAAACTACAGAACACTTCTGAAAGAAATTGAGGAAGACACAAAGAGATAGAAAAATATTCCATGCTCATGGATTGGAAGAATTAACATTGTGAAAATGTCTATGCTACCCAGGACAATGTACACGTTCAATGCAATCCCTATCAAAATACCATGGACTTTCTTCAGAGAGTTGGAATAAATAATCTTAAGATTTGTGTGGAATCAGAAAAGACTCCGAATAGCCAGGGGAATATTGAAAAAGAAAACCAGAGTCTGGGGCATCACAATGCTGGATTTCAAGTTGTACTACAAAACTGTGATCATCAAGACAGTGTGGTACTGGCACAAAAACAGACACATAGATCAATGGAACAGAATAGAGAACCCAGAAGTGGACCCTGACCTTTATGGTCAACTAATATTCAATAAAGGAGGAAAGACTATCCACTGGAAGAAAGACAGTCTCTTCAATAGATGGTGCTGGGAAAATTGGACATCCACATGCAGAAGAATGAAACTGGACCACTCTCTTTCACCATACACAAAGATAAACTCAAAATGGATGAGGGATCTAAATGTGAGACAAGAGTCCATCAAAATCCCAGAGGAGAACACAGGCAACACCCTTTTTGAACTTGGCCACAGCAACCTCTTGCAAGATACATCTATGAAAGCAAGGGAAACAAAGCAAAAATGAGCTCTTGGGACTTCATCAAGATCAAAAGCTTCTGCACAACAAAAGAAGCAGTCAACAAAACTAAAAGACAACCTACAGAATGGGAGAGGATATTTGCAAATGACATATCAGTTAAAGGACTCGTATCCAAGATCTATAAAGAACTTATTAAACTCAACACCCAAGAAACAAACAATCCAATCATGAAATAGGCAGAAGACATGAACAGAAATCTCACAGAGGAAGACATGGACATGGCCAACACGCACATGAGAAAATGCTCTGCATCACTTGCCATCAGGGAAATACAAATCAAAACCACAATGAGATACCACCTCACACCAGTGAGAATGGGGAAAATTAACAAGGCAGGAAACCACAAATGTTGGAGAGGATGTGGAGAAAGGGGAACCCTCTTACACTGTTGGTGGGAATGTGAACTGGTGCAGCCACTCTGGAAAACTGTGTGGAGGTTCCTCAAAGAGTTAAAAATAGACCTGCCCTACGACCCAGCAATGGCACTGCTGGGGATTTACCCCAAAGATACAGATGCAGTGAAACGCTGGGACACCTGCACCCCAATGTTTATAGCAGCAACGTCCACAATAGCCAAACTGTGGAAGGAGCCTTAGTGTCCATCGAAAGATGAATGGATAAAGAAGATGTGGTTTATGTATACAATGGAATATTACTCAGCCATTAGAAACGGCAAATACCCACCCTTTGCTTTGATGTGGATGGAACTGGAGGGTATTATGCTGAGTGAAGTAAATCAATTGGAGAAGGACAAACATTATATGGTCTTGTTCATTTGGGGAATATAAAAAATAGTGAAAGGGAATAAAGGGGAAAGGACAGAAAATGAGTGAGAAAAATCAGAGAGGGTGACAAAACGTGAGAGACTCTTAACTCTGGGAATGGAATGAGGGGTAGTGGAAGGGGAGGTGGGTGGGGGGATGGGGTGACTGGGTGACAGGCACTGAGGGAAGCACTTGACAGGATGAGCACTGGGTGTTTTACTATATGTTGGCAAACTGAACTCTAATAAAAAGAAAAAACACAACAGAAAATGGACTTCAACTGGCAAGGACCTTACAGACTAGGAGACAGACATTTACCTCATAATACAAGGTCCAAATGATTAAGAGTGGGAAGGGAAGCAAGGGTCCTGGAGGGCCAGTGAGAGGAAATGGAAAAATAACAGGCACAAGGGACAGAGTAACCCAGCAGGCTGTCCTAAAGGGGGTTAAGCTAATTATGGGGTGGAATGTCTTTAGGGCAAAAATCCATGGAAGTCAAAGAGTGCCACCTAAGACACCTTAGAAGAATCATTGGATTTAGCCGTTATTTATTAACTTGAGAGGAGGGCAGAGAAGAGGAAGAAGAGTGAAGAATCAGTGCCAGGGGAATCCATGGGAACAGTGAGAGGCAATTTGGATGAGGAAATGCTTGTCAGGTTTTTTGTTAGCTCCAAGGAAGTGAAAATGCAAAGTGAGTAGATCAGAGTTGCGGGGAAGAGATTCATGATTTGCTTTTGAAAAGGGGAAAACCCAGGGGGCCTTGGTATCTGGGCAATTAGTCTGCAGCATGGCCCCAGCAACTGCTGTCATTGTGCAAATGCTTATTTCCACAGCACTCTGTAAACCCCCTGAACTGGCTCCACCTCCCATGCTCCCCAAATTCTTGAATTTCCCACTGGACCCCAGGGAAACAACGCAGCAGTCGTCAGAGATTCTTCTATCCAACCAATTACCTAGGGTCTAACAGACACTTCAAACAGCAGGGCCATAGCAGAAGTCTTGATCCAAAGGCCCTCCACACCCCCTCCCCACCCCGCACCCAAGCCCCCTTCCAAAATCACTTGGCTGTCAAGCCTTGAATCTGAATAAATCCTACCCACAGATATTCTGTTGATTAGCCAAAAATCTAGGCTTCATCTTCTATTTCTTTCTGTCTCTCACTCCTGCATTAGTAGGTTAGCTGGCTCAATATTCATATTATATCCTGAAATTGGCCTTTTCTCATCGTTTCCCCTGCCACAACCAGTGTCCACATGCTCCTCTTTTCTCACCTCTGCCACTGTAATAGCCATTTATCCCTGCCTCCTCCCTTGACCCCTGGGTCTACCCCCAAGTGTCAGGATGTCTCATCCTCTGTGGAAAATTCCCCAGCTAGCATGAAATATGAACTGCTTGCCATGCCTCCAAGCCCAGGGAGTCCACTCATCATTCGGGTTGGAACTCCTATGTCACCACCTCAGAGTTCCCAGCCCAACACCCCGGCTAAGGTAGCTCTGAAGTCACTGTCTCCCACACCACCTGATGTTATCTTCTCTCTATGGCATCTATTTGGTGCCTGCCATATCTCAAATGTTTCCTTTTTTTTAAAAGGCAATATATATATATATATATATATATATAGAAAGATATGTATAAGGAAACATATACTTCTAAAAATTATATATTTACCCCCAGTAAAATGTAAAGGTTGTGAAGAAGGGACTCTTTCAAGTTCATCATATGTCCCTACAGTCTAAGGGCTGGCACATAGAAGGTGCTCAAAAAATATTTTTGACTAATAATAATCTAGGAATTAAGGCTATTGGTCACATCCTTAGCTTATTGACCTTAAGCAATTTTCTATCAAAACTGGATGGCACACTGAGGTGGGCACTTGACGGGATGAGCACTGGGTGTTATTCTGTATGTTGACAAATTGAACACCAATAAAAAATAAATTTATTAAGAAAAACTGGATGGCAATGATCCCAAAGTTACCGACAAATCTATAATTCTATAATATCTTACAAAGTCTTTTGTCAGTTCTTTCCATCTCAATGATCATTTCAATCTCGAGAGAAGATATTATAGTCTCATGGGACTTGGAGCCTTTGCCATCAGCCATTGTGTTCTTCCCTTGCTCTCTCATCAGATCTCCTTGTCTCACTCTGATGACTTTGTCATTCTCTGTACATCTACATCAGGGAAAGTTAAGTGTGATTTTAGCTCCAACATGAAGACGAACAGTTGGCCAAGATCATACCTGATTGTCTTTCTGGAATACATTTTATTTGTAACAAATATGTATATATAGGAGATTTATGAAGATCTAATACTTCCTGATATGATAAACCCAGTACAAAAGACTCCAACAGATTTGTTACCAGAAATAAGATCCACAATATGCTGAAGTTTAAGAGCAAAGTGTTTGGTTGAGTTAACTCACTCAGCTCATCCCTTTGACAGCCTTGAGTTAGATATTATGGCATAGATGTAAGCAACATGATGTAGATGTTCATAAGTGGTGTGTTGTCATTTAAGTTATAATCCTGAACTAAGGTCACTGAAATTTCATTACAATGTTTTCTAGGCTAAAGCTACAGAACTCATTACAAGAGAGAGAGAAAAATAGAGATTGAATTAATCCTGAAAATGCTACTTGGAGAAAGAATACATACTCAAAATAGTAGAAAAAAATCATAAACACTTCAAGTAAAATAATACTTTTCAAAAGTGGAAAATAAGAAATTATATCATTTAATTCACTTTAATAAAGATAAAGAAAATACTGGAATGCCATATCAGTGTTACCTTAATGTGAAAGAGTATCCTTTCATTCTTCATTTTCACTAAGGTACCGGGTTGTGATCATTTGATATTATCTACTTATTAGGTGCTCCACCTTAGTAAGATTATGTTTGTCATTTTTTTATGTCAGTGGAGACTATTTCTACACAGACACCAAAGAATGTTGAAATGAAAACATTTGTTTAGAGGTCATGATGTCCAAATAGGCAAAAAATAAATTCTTCTAAGACATTTGTTATTTTGGATGATCCCTCACTGCTTTTGTTGTACATTAATGAAGTTTATAGAACACCCATGGTAATATGCTCTCAGAAAGAAGTAACCTCTTTGCCTTATCAATACCTTAAAAGCAGATATATAATTCAGCCATTTCAAAGTCATATACTTCCTTTTGTTAATAATTCTTTGCTATCACGAAAAATATTAATAACAATCTCTCATAAATGACACTTCCGACACATTCATGAAGTGTCCATTTCTCACTTTAAGAAATATCTGCTTTTCATATTGGTAAAAAATACTTATGTATACCCCAAGTACTGCATCACATCAAATGGAAAGTGATTTTTTAAAATAAATATTTTATTTATTTATTTGAGAGAAACAGTGCAAGAGAGCGAGAATGAGTGGGGGGCGGGTGGTGCAGGGGAAGGCAGAGGGAAAGGGAGAAGCAAGCTCCCCAGAGGGACTGCTGTGGTCGTGACCTGAGCCAAAGGCAGGTGTTTAACCCTACTGAGCCACCCAGGTGCCCCTGGAAGGTAGTTTCATTCCCCATTTATATTAAGAGTTATCTTCAAAGTGTCTTGCTAGTTCACTGTGTTTCATTTTCTCTGTGAATAGTTCATCAAATACTCTCCTCTGCTTTGAAGTAAAGTAGTTTATCCAATCACCCACTGCTCCTGGAAAAAGTGGAAACATATCAGGTAAGAACCAATTTAAATATATAGCATTCACAAAAAAAAAAAATCTGTCAGATTTGCAACAAAATATGAATGGTATCATTTCTTGTTGATAAGTACTAGGGGATTATTCTTTTCTTCATTTGCTTACTTGTTGCTTCTAATTTCCTCAGTAATGGTTGCATAATAATATATACAGTTTAAAAAGTTATTTCTTAAAAAGAAAAGAAGATTAAAATATATAAATGTCCTAGGTTTTATGCTAGCAGGCAAGAAATGTCTCACCTAACTTTAGTTAAACCATAGATGTTTTTAAAAGGCCTGGGTGGTGCAGTCCGTTAAGTACCCAATTCTTGGTTTCAGGTAGGCTGAGATCTCAGGGTTCTGGGATCAAGCCCCATGTGGGGCTCCATGCTCATTGCTTGAGATTCTCTCTCCGTCTCCCTACCCTTCCTGCTTGTGCTCTCTCTCTCTCTCTCTCTAAAATAAATAACTCTTTAAAAATAAAACATAAAAGCAGACAAAGGGAACATAATGATGTCACTTATTTCCCCACCTATGCACCTGTGAAGCAATAACTGTGCTGATAACATATCACAGGGCTGGGTAATTGGTCTCTCTATCTTCCTTTTTTTTTTGATTCAAGTATAATTAATTTACAGTGTTATAGTAATTTCAGGTGTACAGTGCAATGATTCAGCAATTTTATATATTACTTAGTGCTCATGATGATAAGTGTACTCTTAATCCCTTCACCTATTTCACCTTAATTGGTCTTACTTTAGGGAGATTAATTTTACAATATTGATAACAGAGAGTGGAAATACCATTGCCAAGTTACTTGCATGATGTCCTCCCCTCCCCTCACCTCCAGTTACACACCATCTTTCCATATTAGCACTTCTATATCTATAGTGAAAGTTGTGGGGGGCAGAATAAGACTGCTTGGATTCAAATCTTGACTCTACCAGCAACTAGTTGCATGATGTTGGACAAGTTATTCAGGTGCTTGGCATCTTAGTAAAATGTAAATAATATGAATATCACCCTCAAGAGCCTATTGTCAAGTTTAAGATAAATCTAGTAACGTGCCTGGCACATTGTAAGCTCAGTAGGTTCCAGCTATTCTCACTCAATAGTTTTCATGATTCCATAGTAAACCCCTGCATGAATGTGATTTAATACATTTAACAGTTTCTGGTTAGAGGCCAATTAAGTGCATTTGAGGTTTTCAATGTTATGAGCAATATTGCAGCATGCATCCTATCTCTACATCTTTCCACAGCCCTAAGAAATTAATAGGTTCCTCAGTAATTTCCCCCCTAAATTTTAGTATATAGGGACCCTTAGGCTTCTGAAACTTATGTGGACTACTCTGTATCCTTGCCTGTCACCTTATCTCCATGTCCACCATTGTCAGTTTCTAGAATATCAGCTCCCAACTGCAGGCATAAATTCTCCTCCATAAAGTGAGGGATATCTCTTGCACCAAGGAGTCTGCATCATTGACTTCTGTAGTTCATTTGAAATGATTATTTTCAGAGGATGGATCCCAACCCCACTCCCCCAGCCAATAGAAGGAATAAAGTGAATAACCCATCCTTGTGTTTAATTCTTCATATAGTCCAAATTTAACAATAGGCACTCATTGTGACTAGTATCAGTGAGGATGTTTTCACTGTTGACTTTCTGGGTTTTGTCAGATCCTATACAAAGAAACTACTTTAAGATAGAATTTAAATTCATTAGAATTAATGTTATTAGCTAAGATTAAATTATATTGATATGGTTTCATTTGGGAATATTTGCTAGTGTCACTTGTATGGCAGGCCAAAGACTACCTCTCTTCTCTTTAGAGTAAAATTTCTCAAGTTGGTAGGATAAGATGGGTGGAAACTGAGGATTTTGCTAATCATATGTCAAAGGACAGTGATAAAAGATATCAAGAGTATCACTGGATTCCACGAAGCATCAGAACTTTCTCATCTCTCATCATTCTCTTGACCATAATCCCTCCCAATCTCTGTTTCTCATCTCTTTGCTTGTTTCACCTCTCTTCATGCATCCTTTCCTCAATCCTTTCTGTCTTCCCTTTATCTTCTCTCTCCCACTCATCCTAATCTTTTTCTTGACCCTCCCATGTCATCTGGTTCTTGTCCTCCATTTTCGAACTTCTTGGAAGAGGGGTCCTTATTTGCTGCTTCCCTTCTTTCTCTCTCTCATCTCTTCAATCCCTGCATTCTGCCTCCCATCGCCACCACAATGGAAACCACCATCAGAATTCATGAATGATACAGGGCCATGTTTGACCCCTGCTTTCTTTGTAATTCTGGTAGTTTCATTTTTTGGCTCATCTCAGCTGTTTCACTCCCATTGATGTTAGCATCTCTTGGGTTTCCCCTTCTAATCCTTTCTCCACTAGCCCTTCCCACTCATCCTGAATAATTTTGCCTCATTCCATAAACTGCCAATAGCTCCTAAATTGACTTCTGAGCTGAGTTCCACTCAACAGTGGCTCCCTGATAAGGCCCAAGTTCTGACCCTCAATGTTTCATACCTGGACTATTACAATGACCTATTACTGGACTTTCTGCCTCTGGTGTCACCCTCTTCTAAACAACTTTCCACCCTGCTCTATTATTTTCAGGTCCCTTCTTAAAGCAGCAAATAGACCAGGGGGAGAAAAAGACCCCCTCATAACATGCATCAGAACTTTTGTTCTCTGGCCCCAATTTTTATCTCCCTGATTCTGCTCCATGCATCATATACCCTCTAGCACAGGAGACTATCTGCTCTTTCTAAAAAAAAAAGCACAGTCCGATTCCCTGGTGGTTTTGAGCTTTTCTTCTTGCTGTTAGCTGTTGCTGGAATGTATTTCTTCCCTTTCATATTCCTGGTAAGATCTTGCTCATGCTTGCAATCCCAGATCCTATGTCATCTCCTCACCACTTACTTTGCTATGAAAAAATTCTCTCTCCCATATTCATGTTACTGTTCACATTTGCTTATACTACTAGCACAGTTATTATCACCTACTACTGTTTACATTGTGATCTTCTGAGGGACAAGACTATTTTATTCAATTTTTGAATCTTAGTTCTTAGAAAAGAGTTTATTAGTAAATATTTGCTGAATTGAGTTCTTCCTCTCTCCCAGGCCTGGTTTTGCAACTGTGAGAAAATAAAAAATGAACCACCAAAAAAGACAAAGTAATTTGCAAAGTTAAGGCACTATCTGATCCATATGAGTTAGTGAATAGTTGCTTTGGGAAGAATTATATTCAGATAAGCCAAAAAATGGAAACAAAGGTGTGTTTTCTAGTAGGATACCTGAGTATCTAAATGCAGAAAATCTTGTTATTATAAGTTCTGTAAGATCCAGGGAGGATCTGGACTAAAACTCACATGGATTTCAACACAATTCCATATCTGGATGTGCTCAAACTGGTTCTAAGTTAAATGTTAGGAAGTAGTGGATTTTTTTCCTTCTCTCTGGGTTTTCATGTAGAAGAAAGTCCTGAGATAACACTTCTAGCTACTCTGTCTACCCCTAACTTCTGCGGGGACAGTTATTTGATCAGTTTACGAAAGTGCACTGTCCACACTCATCAGCTCCCTTCTCTCTTCTGAAGAAAACACGTGTCATGTACTGCTCTTCACCATGCTCTATGGGGGCTGTCTCAATGCAGGGACAGGACTGCATTTGGTTGTGTCTAAGCAAGCACATTTGCAAAATTTAGGATAAGTTATTAGCAAACATTCTAGGCTGCAGACCTGAGGCCCATTCTTCAAGGAGCTTTATAATTTCCATCTATCTGTTTGACAGCTGTCTTTCCCTCAGTTGGTTCCTATCTGGGCATGGACATCTCAATGTCTGGAAATAATGCAATTTAAGAAATTTGTTTAGTTAAATATTCACTGAGGGATGACAATAAGCTATCCATTGTGCAAGAGAGGGTGCACGATGGTGAAATTTAAATGGTAAAATGGAACTACTTCCAAATATAAGCCCTAGGCAGAGTACCACATCCCTTTCTGACTTACCTTTCCGAAATACCAGGTTCCTATTGGATGTGAGGGCACAGATGGTATGATTTGGATCACAGTTTTCTTTGGCCGCATTATTTTTCATTTCACTGAATGACGTCTTCTGAGCAATCTTATTAATTTCACTGTCATTCACGTTTATACCGAGGAAAGTAGTTATTTTCTTTATGCTTTTAGAAGGATCCTGAGCAGCAAGAAAAGTTATTCTTTAAAAGTGTAATTCATCAAAACACCAAATTCATTTTCTCAACCCTGAAAATAGAATTTATTGATTTCCTGTTTTAACTTAATTTTACTTAAATTTTGATTGTTGAAATGTTAGAAAGGACTTACTTTCTTCATTTCTTCATAGAATATAATTAGAATGTTTTTATCATTTTTGTGTTCTTCCCAGCTTAAAACATGATCAAACCAGGATCCATACACAACTAGAAGGAAAAATGAATTGTGTTAATATTCAAGATCATGGCTTGGCTTCCCAAGGTTCTTCCTACTTCAACAAAGTAGGCAAAGTAAGGCACACATGTATTAGACTCTAGAATGAAAAAGTTTTACATAAGAATTGTTGAATCACACACACACACACAAAAAAGAATTGTTGAATCACAGAAGTGTACACCTGAAACTAATATAACACTGTAAATTAATTATACTGGGTTTAAAATTTAAAAAAAAGAAAAGAAAATGTTAATTACATATGTTAATACCTGTCTTCTACAGTAACAATGTGTCATTCATTATCTATGAAGGAACTTATAATTAGGTTTAATAAAATTCAATAATTAAAAATTAAATAAGATCTTAAAATATTTAAATAAAAGAGTTTTCCTTAGAAGAGCTCAGTTTTAAAACACTACTGTTTTGGGACACCTAGGTAGTTCAGTGATTGAGCTTCTGCCTTCAGCCCAGGGCGTGATCCCAGGGTTTGAGGATTGAGTCCCACATCAGGCTCCCCTCAGAGAGCCTGCTTCTCCCTCTGTTTATGTCTCTGCTTCTCTCTGTGTGCCTCTCATGAATAAATAAAGAAAATCTTTAAAAATGAAATAAAATAAAATAAAATGAAACACTACTGTTTCTAAATACAGTATTGTGAAATGAAATTGGATGGCTATATCTCTAAATAAGGCTGTGTTGTTTTCTCTTTGGTAAGTATCTTTTTATCATCATCAGAAGTGACAGTAGAAATACAGTAGAAATACAGAGATACCCATTTTCTCAATAATTATGTTCTGCTAACTACTTTGGATCTAGGGGAGAAATAGAGAAACATTGAGAATTTATTATTTTCTTCCTTCAAAGTGACACGCTTTTTATAAGTTCTTAGCAGAAAAAGTCTATAAACTTCCTCAAAAAGGGGTGGGGTAAGAAAAGTGAAAAGAATTCTATTTATTTATCTTAGTTCAAGGCTGAAAAATACAGAGTTAGGGCTTTACCAGTAGTTGATATTATCTCTTTATTGTTTTGTTAATTTGACAGACCTCAAAAATCTCTGGGGCTTAAAAGTAAAATATGATCATGCAAAACAAATTATCAACAGTGATGATAAAAAACAAAAAGTGATGGGATCCCTGGGTGGCGCAGCGGTTTGGCGCCTGCCTTTGGCCCAGGGCGCGATCCTGGAGACCCGGGATCGAATCCCACGTCGGGCTCCCAGTGCATGGAGCCTGCCTCTCCCTCTGCCTATGTCTCTGCCTCTCTCTCTCTCTGTGACTATCATAAATAAATAAAAATTTTAAAAAAAAAAGAAAGAAAGAAAAAGTGAGCAACTTCTTGTATGACAGAAAGTTGACTAGCTTGACAATCTAAAACATCAAACATAGTAATTTAAAATGCTACATATACATCTTTCCATGCACCCCTATTATCCACAGATCTAATACTAGCTAATGTCCAAATTATAAAAGAGCTCCTCTGCTCGCAATTTTCTGAAGATCTGTTATTGATTCATTTAATAAGCATTTATGAAGCCATTAGTGTTTGCCAGGCATTGTGTCATATAAATTTTGAACAGTAAAGTTTTGAATAAATTGATGTATCATTAACTCCTAACTAACTGCAATTTCTCACAGCATCAGCTCCTAAGGAAGTAAAGGGCAAGAAAATAACCATGATGCATTTGTAAAACTAGGACGTCAAGCACTGCAATGGTATCATCACAGAGCCTGGTTTTCTAACCTGTGGACCCAGAGGGCTGTATCATTAAGAACGGGTGTTTGAAAGGGCTGACACATCTTCGGTTACCAACATTCTCACTGCCAGTTCAGTGACTTACATAGATACTTTATCTTAGAATGACCTAAGTACCCTATCAGTGATAGGGAGTTTACCTTCTAAGAACAGGCCAGTCTTTTCCCAGGAACAAACACCTGGTGGGATTTTCTCTCTTAGGAATTTATCAAGTGAACGAGTCTCTGTTACTTCAGACTATGCTCCCAGTCTCCACCTGTATCACCACCTCCCCTCGGCAGAGGCAGCTCAGCACAGCCCTGGTGGGTGATATCACCACCCAGAGATGCTGATGCAATGGAAGCCCTCAGGACTGTCAGGGAGCCCAGGCTTCTGTGACTGCAAGGCTGGGTGTGGAAAGAGGCCACATGTCACAGTGTTTCAGCTGGTAGTTAGCTGTAATGGACTTGGCCCACGATGGTCTTTCAGGAGGAAATGCATGCCTACATACCCCAAATGGCTTTAGGAATAATCTTTTTGGTGATAGCCTGATCATCATTTGAGAGCCAGCTATTCTCTTATTAACTAATTAATTTACGTTCCATCTTGTTCCAAAAAAGACGAAAGAATGTAAAGAAATTGGCTGCCTGTCTCTTCCTTACCAATATACAGAATAGCACTTTGGGTTAATTTTTTAATCAGAATCCTCATTGTCTAGACCTATGGTTTTAAAGAAAGTATAGCTTCCAAAACAGAGACTTCAAATATTTCTTTTATGGGAAAGGCTTTTCTCTGCATCCTTCACTTAAGGACAGAATTTTCTATCACCTCCTGTCCTAAACAGATGCCTGGATGGCCCTCCTTTGTTATCCAGAATTACTTGTTCCCGTAACATACCACCCCCCCCAACAGAAGTCACTCTTTCTCAACCAACCCATGCATTTTAGGCATGGATTATGCAGCGGCAATCTCACCACTTCCTATCAACTTGCAGAACCCCTCCCTCTTAGATAATAATCCAGGCTCCTTTAAGACTCGTGTTCTTTGAATATCACTCTTCCTAGCCTTATCTGGGTCAGAAATGGACTTTCTGATCTGCCCCCTGCAGTCACAGAAGACTGGTTTTAGATCACAACGCCCTGGGGACAGGGCAAGTCTTGCCACCAACACTTTGAGGGACAGCTTCTGCAAATACCCCATGGACCATTTGTGTCCTTTTTAATCTTCATTTTCCTTCCCCTTGTTCATCTCCTCAACCGTTTTCTGGCCCAAACTTTCAACTTCCTTGCTCCCCCACTGTTTATTTCAACAACACCTGAAAAACACTCTGTATTGAATCAGAACACTTAACCTTCTTTTCTTCCTGCCCATTGCTGCTGAGTTCTGCTGAAGGAATTTAGACGTCTGTATTGGCACCACTGCAAATCCATTTTTCTAGCCTCAAGTATCCCAAGGTTGCCTGGCAAACCTATTTGTCCTGCACTGACACACTCTTCTATTCTCCACATCAACTATTTCAAACCTCCCACACTTTCTGCAAACCCTCTGCCCTGTTCTGATCCAGTTACAAAGAACATTTTAATTTCTAGTTTCTAGAAAGCACTCTGATGATAGATGACTGTGCACAAATTCTCCAAGATGAAGTGCCTAGAAAATATGGAGTTCTCATATAAGACTGGAGAGGAGGCTAACAGAGAAAAAAGTATGACACTAAGATATTCATTTCATTGAGATATTAATCTGTCAAGATGTTGCCAGAACACAGCTTACTGTTTTATTTGAAAACTTAAAATGTATTTGGAAGCTGTCTGAAAGGTAAATTAAATGATAAGATGAATGTGTAGCTATCTATGTCTTTATGGTACTGTCTTCTCATATAATGTGTATATATTTATGGTTTGGAAAAAGACATATATATATATATTTTACAGTTTGGAGGATATCATGATGCCTCAGTTGTAAAATAATGTTTCTAGATAAATGCCTGCTTGTAAAATTTCTGCCCTAAAATGAAACTATACATCCAATAGAGTGAGTAGATTTCTATAGTCAATTTTTAGTCGTGACTTCATTTGAACACCTAAGTAATCCTACAAAATCCAAACCTCAGAATCATCAAGCAATTTGTCCACAGTCACACAGGGAATAAGTTTTAGTCAAGACTTGACTCCTGTTCTTCTAGCTCCATAGTCTGTTTTTCTACTATATCATGTTGTCATTGGCAAGAGAAAGTATCCTCTCCTCAAAAAGCCACTGAAGAACATCCCTGAAATACAGTCACATATATTTAACAGGAGAACAGACAACTTCATTTTATAAATACCATAAATGCCGTTCCCACTTAACTAAATTTTAAAAAGTTTTAGCAATTCACTGACTATTCTTACTGTGGACAGGGCTTGGCCAGGCTAGATTACCTGATTGTATAATACACAGCAGATCATTTTACAATTAAAAATCTATTAACATACCTAAGAAAGTATAAAAGAATCATCTGGAGCATTTTTTCCAACTGACTGCCTTTCCCAGATGTTCTGCTATGACATCAGATAATGTAGTGGTAGCAAAGGTAAATGCCCTATGACAAAGCTAGTTTGCTTCCCTGCATATGGACTGAGTTGCCCTTTCTGTGGATACATTCATAGAGAAATAATCTCCAGAAGAAGAGCACTAAAAGGCCTACTTTACTCTGCCCTAGTCAGACTATACCCAGAAGATGTTTTTTTGTCTTCTGGGCACTGCAAAACCATAGAGATGTAGCCAAATTAGAGCTCATGCAGCAGTGAGAGGGGTAGTGAACCCCGGTGTATAATAATTGGAGACAAACGTGGCTTTTCTTTTCCTGAGGAAAAGCAGACTCAAGATCTGGGGTTTTTTTTTTTTAATAAATTATGTATCTAAACTCTGTTCATTCCAAAAATGGAATTGAGGCAGAGTGAGGCATGCTAACTATCTCCAAATATTTAGAAGGCTATTGTGTAGAGGAGGAATTCATGATCAGAGGACCAGTTTTCTTGTTGGATGAGTTATGCCACAGTGGTAACAGCAAAGATTTGGGAGCTGACACCTGAATTTAAACTGTGGCTCCTTACGAGTGATGCATCTGGACAAGTTATTTGGCCTCCCAACATCTGCATTTTCCTCACCTGTAAAATAAGGATAACATCTAGCTCGTGTGTTCTAGTAAGGATGATAGGAGATTGTGTCTGCCTAGCACTTAGCTAAGTGTCTACATTACATAGTAAGATTTTTTTTTTTAGCATCTGAGCAGTACCAAGATGGAATATGTCATTTGGGGGCAGGAGCTGGGGGTGTGAACCTGTTGTCAAAGTTAAGGAGTTCAAGTTTAGCCTGTACAACTCTTGGCAAAGGTGATTCAAACATCAGGTGGGTGTTTTAACCTGATGATCTTTAATAGACATGTCATTCCTGAAATTTTATGACTCTACTAAATGCTTGCAAAAAAGGAGAGGAAATATTGTGAGCATAGTATATTATCCCATAGGGAATAAGTCAAAAGAAAGTGTTAAACTTTGTTGCTAGCAAGTTCTCAACATCCTCATGTTAAAGTTATACTTGCTATGGCCTCTCTGAAATTAACAAGTAAAAGCTTAATAATTTACAAGTGAAATAGCGCAACTAATAATTAAGCAGATTTACCTTTAAACCCAGTGAGAGATAAGATCCTGTGGGTACACAATGTTTCTAAATCATGCCTCTTCTAAATTCTGCATTGTCTTGGTTTATTATTTTTGTTTAATGAAAGCTTAGGAAGTCAGGCTTTTTGGGTTTTGTTTTTAAGTGTTTAAGTTCTTCAGATACCAGTGAGTTAGAGAAAAAAGTAATAAATTCAAAGGCCATGCACGGTTAAGCAGGATCAATATCCGTTGCACAGCTCAATCAAATGATATATCATTTTAGTATTTTCAGGAAAAATTGCTTTTTGTTCATCTTTATAAGCCAAGTGTCAAGATGGCTAATTCCTTCATTTGTTTTGTTTGGGGATTTTTTTTTTTCCTCTTTGGGATGTGGAAGGAGAATTTTGTTTTATTTGTATGTGTATCATTTGTTGGTGTTTTCCATCTAGGTATATTTAAGATATGTTTTGGGCTGCCCGTGCAGGTTTCAACTGTATCTTGCTATACTCCAATCAATGCATAATTATTTCACTGACAAGACTAATGGCATATATATATAAAAAAAGTGATGCCTGATTGGAATTAATTTTTGTTTTAAAAACATTGCAACCAGCTCAATAAGTACTACCCACAGGTGATAAGAAAGTCTATGAAGAAACAAAGTGAGAAAAAATGGCTTAGAAGTAAAAGAATAATCTATGCAAATGTGTTTCTGAAAGTAGGCTGTTAGGATCCAGTTAAACTTTTGGAAAATGCTTTCAAATGATGAATAGAAATCATTGTTATATTTACCATCTCCTCTTAGGAAAAGATCAAAAAATGAAGCCCAGGTTTCAATGCCAGGGAGATTCGGGTTATCTCTGTAGTAGTGGAATAAAGAAACGGCCGTATCTTTTGGATTCCTAATGATGTAGATAATCTGTTTAAAAAAAAAATCAGTTTATTTTTAGATGGAAACAGCCCCCACACAGAATGTTTCCTTAAAAAATCAACTGGACTTACCTATGCAAGCAGTGATTTGTTGTTGGCAGCTTATGCTGATTATTGAGCACAGACTCAGGCTAGTGATTCTCTAATGCTAATGTGCAAATGAGTTGTCCAAGAATCTTGCTAAAATGCAGATTCTGATTCGGGGGTCCAGGATGAGACCTGGCATAATCTGCATTTTTAACCAGCTCCTGGCTGGTATTAGTGCTACTAGTCCACTGACCACACTTTTTCAATTTATGTGCTAACTGTGGTCCTATCTTTTCAGCGGTAGACACAAGAAACCCTCTATTCTTTTGTTGGATGTGAGCACTTTTTTAATATAAAAAAATTTTAACATGATACAATTTAAATAATTTCAATGTTATAAAACATGATTTAAATACACTATGGGGCATCTGGGTGGCTCAGGGGTTGAGCATCTGCCTTTGGCTCAGGTCGCGATCCTGGAGTCCTGGGATCAAGTCCTGCATCGGGCTCCCCATGGGGAACCTGCTTCTCCCTCTGCCTGTGTCTCTGCCTCTCTCTCTGTGTCTCATGAATAAATCCATAAAATCTTTTTAAAAAATAAAATAAATGAATACACTAAGATTTCTTTTAAATTGTCTATTCTTATTTATAGGAAGAATGATGTTTTGGCATTTCATTTTCTCCAGTTTAATCCCCACAGAGTAGGGAATCTGAGCCACCCTCCTAATTAACACAAACACTGCCATTGCAATCTGATCCAATTCAATAAATTTTTGTTTAGTACCTACCAGAAACCCAGCAGAGCGGCATGTCCTAGGTCTAAGACATATGTGCAAGACAGAAATGTTACCCGCTCTCTCAAAATGGTCGGGTAAGGGAATGCAGTGTCATGAAGGTTGTAACTGGGGAGGTACAGAGTACATGCAGTCCGAACATATAAAAAACCTCCGGAAAACAGTGAGAGATGCTGAGTGTAGTAGGACTATCTTCGATCATGGTCAATGTTGCATGAGTACTAGATGTTCCACTTACTCTTAAATCGATATTCAGGTGGACGCATATTACGTAGGTAAGAAAGCGCTTATTGAGTCATGTTTAATACGTAACTATCTTTCTGTACTGTGTTCATAGTCCACCTGGTCCTCCCCACTTGAGAGGTGTAAAGGCCACTGTGCAGAGAACTGAAGAGCCAGCTCTCTCCCCGGCTCTGCCCCCATTAGCCTTTCTTCATCTCCAGAGAGAATTGTGGAGTAACTCAACATTTCACGCTCTCTCTAACTGCTCTCTGCATCCTGAGCAGATTCACAGGACCCCAAGGCTCTGAAAATCCTTTAAAAATCCACTCACTGTCTTAATAAAAAGGGATAAAGTAGCAGATTTTTAAGCCTTAGCCATGAAGTTGGAGTTTTTTGTCTGTTCATTCGGGAGAGAGGAGTGTCCTAGGGCCTTTGGAGAATACCCAAAGCTACATGTCAGTATTATCCAGTGGGAAAGACAATGCAAACTAGTAACACAGATACAAACTATTAGTACAATATATACTAATTAAGGCAATACAAACTATTAACACAGTATATACTAATATTGAGCCATTAAGTGGTACATCTGAAACGAATACAATGTTTTATGTCAATTATACACAATAAACACACACATACAATATTCTAAGAAATCTGAAGGGTGGTTGAAAGATATGCAGAGAAAACAGAATAGTACTCTGAGAAAATACCTAAATATTAACTAAGTATCATGAAATGAGCTAAAAACATAAATTTCATGTAAGAGAGTTTGGAAACCATAAAAAGGAGGTGGGGGGGACAAAGATTAGGAAATAGACATAGGAGGCTAAGTAGGGTCGAGGGAAAGATCACAAGAGGAACTGACTATCTGCCAGGCCTGCTGGAGCAGGGAAGGTTCCAGTAGCCCCTAAGCTCTGAGGGCTAGGCAGGAAGCAACTGAAGACAGGTCACCATCTGGGGAAACCAGGTACAACCAGAGAGTTTCACTCCCCATCAGGGTTGTACCTTAAGGCTCCATCTTTACTGTGGCAGTTTTAAGAAGCAACCTAACCTTTCAGAGCTTGAGTTTCTTTGCTTATGAAAGGAAAACCATCTACTCTTGTCTTTGTTGTCATATGTTTATAAAACACAGCATAACTTCTGACAGCTGTTTGTTATCAGTGTTGTTGCGTGGCCCTGAGTAAGGGTTATTGAGCTTACCAGACTCTTTTTATCCCCAAATCTCTCCTCTCTCTCTCTCTCTTTGAGTTTATTTGAAATAAAAAGACTCAGTTAAGTGAAATCCAGTTAGTTTATGCTAATCAAGTTAGTATGACTTCATCTCTTCTGTCTGGTAGATTTGCTGGGGGTAAAGGTAACACTCTAGGACATTTGTCTCTGGTTGATTGTGTTTACTTTCGTTTGGGAAGAGGACTAGATGGTGTGCATGGAGACCTTGTGGTTCTAGAGTTACAATCATAGGAAGATCTGCTTTGATTTATGCACACTTGACTGGTAGGTTACTTTTGTTTTTACTTTTAGACTACGGCTAACACTATTTAAACAGGATTCATTACTGGAAACTTGCTACAGTGGACACATGTATCTTGCTTTTGCTTTTCAAATATACACATTTTCTCATCAAAACAGAATTTTGGAATGCTCCTACACAGGTATCTGTAAAGAAAATAAAATCCAGCCCTCATGCCATACCATAGCAAACCACTCGTTATGTTGATACATTTACATTTAGGCTTTTTTTTTTTAATGCATGTGTATGTGTATTTTAAATAATTGAGATTATCAAGTATATATGGATTGAAAACATGCTTTCTCCGTAACCTTATTCCATAAACATTTTTCCATGAGAACATAAATTTGAGTAAGAAACATATGAAAATATTCTTTTACATTATGATTAACTTTTAAAATAATAATAATGTGTGCACTTAAAAAGAGCCTGAGTTATATATTCTTTCATGTCTTATACACAATTTATTTTTTATTCTTTTCCTATATAATCCCTTGCAAAAAGGATAGATAAAATAATATTAAGGCAACTTTTCTTTCCCTTGACATCAATATTTAAAGCAAAAGGCAAAAACCAGATTCACAGACTAGAATAAGACATTGTCTAGTGTAATTATGGGTGACAGCCAATGTTGCATTCATATTTCTTTCATTACTAAAAGATTATTAAATCGTTTTTATGTGCTAGATACTGAGGCACCTATATATTCATTATCTTATTTAATCTTTGCCACATTATATGCAATGGATACTGTTGTTTCTGTGTCAAATGAGGAAACCAAGGCTCAGAGAATATTAGCAATTTTCCAAGGTCACACAGCTTGAGAGTGGCAGAGCAAGAACCCAAGCCCAGTTTTCTGATCCTCCCAAATCTTTGTTCTTAACCACTGAACTCACCTTGCATTGCTTTTGTTTAATATTCACTGGTAGCATGTTGTAGCTCAAATGTGTGGGAATAACTCTTCTCTTAGAGTTCATTTTTAGCTCATCAAATTTGGAAATGTCTCCCAACTCAATGGGAGATGTAAGACTCATTCGAGCATTGGGAATGTTCCCAATGACCTCTGCAATCCAGTGAGTGCCTTGACACAAAAATGAGACAAAAAGCATTTTTTAAATTAAATGAAACTATTAAAAAAATAAGTAAATGAAAGTCTTAATGACATAAATATAGAAAATTAGCATGAGTTTATAATAGCAAGGAATGCATTAATTTTGTTATAAATAGTTATTATTACCTCTTGACACCCATTGAAACCAGAGACACCAGTTGAAATGCTTGAGACATTAATTCTTTTTACAGGAAGAATCACACTTGAAAGATCTTGAAGAGACTGAGCACCGTCTATGCTATTTCCTCAGCTTGAAATAGTCTGTGCTACAACTCACCTCTAGCACCTTCTCTAATACACAGATCTTTCCATACGCAGTTCGCACTGGTCCTGCAAACTCATGCATCTTGCTCTTTTATACACTATGCTCTGAGTTCCCACTCCCCTGGCATAATTGTTTACCCTTTCTGTCCATCCCAAGTAGCACACGCCAGAGCATAGTTGCCACTGCTTATATTTGTGTTTCCATTTCCCCCTGGAAGATAGACACTGGCTCTTAATTTGGTTTGTGTGCCAATACAGAGTTGTTGTACAAGCAAAGCATTTGAACAGTGAACAAATGCTATATTCAGACATCATAAGGATATAATCTTCTGCTACCATGAAGTCTGGAAGGAGTATCACTTTATGTTTACATAAAGCAAACTCCAATGTTGTAGACAATAGAGAACTGGAACAGGAAAGTAGAAGTTTAGATGGGGAGGATGCTTTGCTGATTTGAAAGCAATGTTCCTAAAAAGTTTAAATCAGGCCTACTTTCCTTTTATCTCATTGTAATTCCAATTCTAAATTTGTTACAATATTAACTAATCTATAGTTAAAGAAATATTTAAACAGTGCTCCCATTTGCATGATATGTTTTAAATTTAAGACTATTTTAGATTATAATGTTAATAAGTCAAATATTTATAACATTCATATAAACATGACTAATATAGTAATGACATTCTTATTATTCTCACAAATCTATTGCTTTATTCTGGTGAAGAAGAGAGAATACAGTTTTGGGCTGTATTCAGGGGACTTCTGGAGCTGGTGAGTGATATCAAAGGCATCAGAATGTAGAGTGGAAGCTTTATATAGGGTTGTTTACATATATGGTTATAAACTAGCCACCTGCTCAAAGAACCTTAAAAATATAAACCACTTTCTAAACTAACATATCAACCTAGGGTAAGGTATAGTCATTCAAAAAGTGACCTATTACATAGAACACTGAGGTATTCTGGAAGCTATCATTTAATTTCCATTTGCAACACTATTTTCCAATAAAAGAACTACATATATGATTTATACTTTAAAAAAAAAGCTGGAAGTTCTGGCCCTATGTGAACTCTGTGTCTTCTGCTGGGGAAGGCCTCTTGGGCCTGACTGATAATCAGATAAGAGAAGTAAAATGCAACCATGATTTGAAGGGGCTAAGCTCTTAGTTGCTAAACCCTGCTAGCAGGCATATGCCCATTCACACAGGTCCCCTCTTCTGGAAATCGCAGCAGGTCATTAGATATTATATAATCTGTCCATTTCTCAAAATTAAAAATAATACATAATTAATTTAGATTATCCCTAGGATGACAGTATTCATAATGGTCCTTTCATGGGTATGTAACTATATGTGGAAATAAACTTTGGCTAAGAAGGCATAAAATTGAACACTGAGGGGAGCCTGGGTGGCTCAGTCGCTTAAGCGTCTGCCTACAGCTCAGGTCATGATCTCAAGATTTTGGGATCAAGCCCCACTCAGAGCTTTGTAACAAGCTCTGCATCAGTGGGTTGTTTGCCTCTCCCTCTCCTGCTACCTTTCCCTCTCCTACTGCCTCTCCCCCTCTGCCTCTCTCTCTTTCTCAAATCACTTGGTACTAAAAATACTATGGTATTTTTATTACCCCAGGAAAAAAATTATTCATTTATAAATCAATCATTAAGTATGAAATGAACATATACTGTTTATCACCATGCCTGGAACAAGTATGAAGAGAACTTTACAATGTTACAGATATTATGCTTATTATATATACCATGTATATATACTTATTATATATGCTATTATATATATATGTATACTTTAATGAATAAATGAGAAACAAGACTATAATAAAAGCTCTAAATCCTCCAGTTGAATTTTCTCAAAACACAGTTTTCAGCTCTCTAATGTCAAACATTTTCATTAAAATAAGCATTTAGTATACTTAAATTTCCTATTGATAATGATTCTAAAAAATAAATGTTTTGTAAATATTGTTATATTTCTATATAGTAGTATATTATATTATTATACTATCATATTCATAATTAGTAGTATATTATACTTCTTATTTCTTATATTTCATGCATTTTAAAATGTACTTATACACTTAAAAATATATTAAAATAAACATTACCAGATTTTGGGTAGGACACCAAAAATACATCATCTTCTCTTGCACTGAAAAAATCCAGGGAGTTTAGAAGTTCTTCTGAAGACATAGTAGAAAAGAGAATCCCCTTGAATTTATGAAGAACACTTGACTGGTTCTGGAATGACATCTTTCATCAAATGAATCAAAAAGTATTTACTAAACACTAACTTTACACAAGGAACAGAACAAGTAACGTCCTTGATGTTAATTCTAGCTCACTCAGTGGCAGAATGATCTTAGAATTACTGAGCTAGTTAGAGGTATATTTATATGTATACATATATATATACACACATACATACATATATACGTTTTGCAATTCTTCACGAGAGTAATTTTTAAACCAGAACTAAGCCAAAGTCTACTGTAAAAATGATGTCACCTGGATTTTCTTGATAACATGTTGCAAAATATTTCCTCCAACTTGATATTCAAAGAGTTTACATACAAGGCTATCAAGCCATCACAATGTAATTATTATATGAAAGGACTAGAGTAATCAAATCCTTTGGCCTTAATAAGAAAATAATTAGTGGCTCTAAGGAATTATGTAACTGTGGAAAGGACTACAGAAGTTGAACTTCTTGTTAATATTAACACATAGTAGAGAAAGTAGCTAATCAGTATTGCATTGCAGGAAGGGAGAGAATGTAGTGAGAAAATATAAATTTTTCATAGAATTGGCAGATAAATCTGTGACTAAAGATAAACTTCATGGGAAATACTTTAAGAATGATAACATGGCTGCCAGGGTGGCTCAGTCTGCTTTTGGCTCAGGTCATGATCTCAGGGTTCTGGAATCAAACCCCACGTCAGGGTCCTTGCTCTCTGCTCACAGGGATCTTGTTTCTCCCTCTCCTCCCTGCTCATGCGCCCTCTCACTATCTCTCTCTCTCTCAAAAATAAGTAATAAATAAATAAATAAATAAAGTCTTAAACAAAAAGAAAGAAAGATAACATAGGAACCAGGATACACAAGCCAGAAAAGAGATATCTTGAGCTTTGATGTATATGGGAAGTTCGTGATTGAATTAAACAAATTTTGTCTGAGTCATTCTTTGCTTTACTCACTAATATTGTCCTATCCTGGATTCAAGGATAGGATATGTTGGATATGGCAACAAAGTGCCCAATAACTTCAATGAACCACAGTTTAGTGTTTTTGTTTGCTTGTCTGACCATCAAAAAAAAATGTACATCAACAAGGAAATGATCAACGTGTTAATTGAGCATAAAAAAGTATAGGTCTACTGTGAAAGAAATAATTGAAGAAGAAAGATATTCATGATAGTGGCAGAAATAAAATTCAGAATAATTGTACACATAGAAAATCCTAAAGAATCTATCATTAGGATAAACATGTAAATTGGGCATGGTTGCTGCATTATGAAAACAAATTGTATTTCTACATTCTAGCAAAATCGACTGAAAAATAAAAATTTAAAAACACTACTATTTATAATAATAAGAAAAACAATGAAATCTCTAGAAATAAATCTAATAAAAGGTGTGCAAGGCATTAAAAGCCACAAAGTATTACTGAGACTAGTTAAAGAAGACGTAAGTAAATGGAGAAATATACCATGTCCATGGACCAGAAGATGGACTATGATTCAAATGTCAAAACTCTCCTTATTGATCTACAAAGTCAACTCAGTTCAATCAAAATCCCAACAGGCATGTGTGTGTGTGTATGTGTGTGTGTGTAAATGGACAAGCATTTACATGAAAATGTGAAAGCAGCAGAATAGCCGAGGAAATCTTAAAAACAAACTTGTAAGACTTAGATGATCAGATTTTTAAGCTTTATCAGAGAGCAACACTAATTAAGACAGAGTGACCTGAGCTCAAGGATAACTATATAGATCCATAGAACAGAATAGAGAGTACAGAAAGAGACCCATGCATAAATGATCACTTGATTTATGATAAAGGTATAATTCAGTAGGAAAAAGATGGTCTTTTAAACGAATGTTGCTTTGTTCAATTGGATCCATATGGGAGAAAAAAAAATCTTACCTTACATCATATGCAAAGAAAAATTCAAGAAGGATCATAGAATTAAATTTTAAAAAAAGGTTTCTAGAAGAAAATATTTAAGAAAATTTTCATGACCTTTTGGCAGGAAAATAATTCTTAAATATGATACACAAAAGCACTAACTATTAAAGAGAGATTTTGGACTCGAGCTTGATTAAATTAAGAGTCTGTCAATTAAAAGGCACCATTCAGAAAGTACAAGAAGCCACAGACTAGAAGAAAATACTGCAATTGCATATATATATATATATATATATTCAACATTATACTTGTTTCCAGACTCTTTAAAGAACTCCTGGTAATCAATAATATAAAAATCAAACAACTCAACAACAACAAAAGAGCATACCTCTGAGTAATCCTTTGGAAAAGGGTTCAACATCATTAGTTATTGAGGAAATTGAAATTAAAATTAGCATTATGGGAAGATCCACTCCCACAGTGTTGGCATGAGAAGCTCTGTGGACCCACTCCTTGAGGAAACAACCACAAGAAATGACAACTATTTTTTAAATAAAATAAACATTTAGGGACTCCGGGGTGGCTCAGTGGTAGTGTCTGACTCTTGGTTTCGGCTCGGGTTGTGATTTCAGGGTCATGGGATTAAGCCCTGCCACTGGCTCTGGGCTCAGCATGGAGTTGGCTTCAGATTCTCTCTTGCTCTCTCTCTCCTTTTGCCCCTCCCTCCCATGTATGCATGTGTACATTCTGGCTCTAAAACACATGGATAAATAAAATCTTTAAGAAAAACTTAAAATAAACGTTTAAAATCTCTAGGAATGGTTCAAACTCAGGAAGCAAATGAAGATACATTTATTCAAGAAAATATTTGCAAATCCTATCTCTGGTAAAAGATTTGAGCCCAGAATGTGTAGAGAACACCTACAAATCAATAGCAAAAAATCCCCTATTACAAAATGGGCAAAGTCTACACTGTTGAGTATAACACAGGCCCCGGGAAAGGCTGAAAAGGCAAGGTAAAGAAATAGGCTGCATCCTGGAAGGCCTTTGCACTAAACCAAGGAGTCTGAACATTGTCCAGAGAGCTATGGGAACTAGCAAAGATCTTAGGCATTGAGTGAAGAGTTGAGATGACATCCTAGAAGGACCCATCTGCTTAGATATGGAGGTGGGTCACAGCTAATTCACACTGAAGACAGAAACTAAAGCAGAAGCAAATGATGATGAGCAAAGAAGAGCAGATCTTACTGTGCCTCCAAGGCAGAGTCTCGAGGAATTGTTGGCCAATTAGATGCAGTGGATGGAGGAGCCAATAAGGCCACAAAAGTGGCAATCCCACAGACCAGATGCAGTTTGCATATTTTCTGTGTATCTTGACACTCAAAAAATTACATTTGAAGGGCATTGGCCCATCCAACCCTGTTTGCTCTAGTCCCCACCATTCCCTATTCTCTGTGGCCGGGCTGGACTCTACCTGCCTGGTTCCTGAAGGAATGACCCTATTAGACAGTCTTTTTTTTTTTTTTTTTTCCTAATGTTTGGTTATGCTGGGGTTGTGAAGAGACACATGGCTGAGGAAGGACTAAGCAATAGTGAGGCAAGGTGACTTCATTTCTCCCCTCTGACCCTGGTTCTCCCACCATCCCTGACCTCCAATCACCACCCTACCCCCACCCCCAATCCTTTGACCAATCTCCATTGGATTTTCTGTATAAAACATCAAGAAAAGAGGAGGAACCTGGACCTTTTCTCTCATAGATGCCTTGAGAAGCTTGCAAAGCTCTATTAGGCATCTACTAAAATCCATGTCAGGTTGCTAATCTTTATTGCAGTATGGCAGGAATCTAGGATGACTTTTATTTTACAGGTGAGTAAACAGGTGCAGTTTAAGTAAGCCAAGTTGCCGATATGCTTTAGAATACTGCGTGGAAGTTTCTTAAAAACAGAGGATCAGAGTATCCCTGGGTGGGTCAGCGTTTTGGCGCCTGCCTGTGGCCCAGGTTGCGATCCGGGAGTCCCGGGGTGGAGTCCTGCATCGGGCTCCCTGCATGAAGCCTGCTTCCCCCTCTGTCTGTGTCTCTGCCTCTCTCTCTCTCTCCCTCTCTCTCTCTTTCTCATGAATAAATAAATCAATAAATTAAAAAAAGAAACATAACAGAGGATCATAAAGCATGGGCTCATCCTTTTTCTAAGCCATTTGTTTTTTTTTATAGCCCTCATTTACATTTATGAAGGATTCAGAGGTTCTTTCACCAGAATCTCTGACCAGCAAAATTACTAAGAATTATAGCTGATTCATATCTTTGCCAATAGGATAGTGTCATACTTTACTGGTAAGAGTATAAATTGGCCGCAATCATATTGGAAAGGTGTTTGACAGTAGTCCCTTTGTCTGTTGCAGGTTACAAAGCACCATAAAATGTAACGACTTACAAGCAACTAATTTGTTATCTTTCACAATCCTGTGGAAGATCCCTGGAAGTAGTTCCAGCTTCAAACGTCTCAGGCAGGGGGCACCGGGGGTGCCTCAGTCGGTTAAGCATCTGCTTTGAGCCCAGGTCATGATCCTGAGGTGATGGGGTCCTGAGATGGAGCCCGTGTGGGCTCCCTGTTCAGTGGGGAGTCTGCTTGCCCCTCTCCCTCTGCTCCTCCTCTCCCATTCCCCCTTCCCCCACTCCTGCTCTCTCTGTCTCAAATAAATAAATCAAATCTTAATTTAAAAAAGAGGAAACACTACCCAGGCAGTTGCTATCAAAAGGTAGTAAATACTGGATTTTTTGAAGACTTGACTGGGCTTGGCATAGAAGACAGCGTGGTCACATGGTTGGCAGTCCACTGTGGCTGTTTACTGTGAGTTGGGTGGGGCTCCCTATCAGAGTGCTTGCCTGTGGCTTTTCCATGTGGCTTGGGCTTTTTGCAGCATGGTGGCTAGATTCTGTATGCGAGCATCCCCAGAGGGAGTGCTCCAAGGGACCAAAGCAGAACCTGCAGGGTTTCTTAAGATCTGGTCTTGGGAGTCCCATGACATCACTTCAGCAACATGTAACGTGCCAGTTATACGGGGTCAGCCCAGACTCAGTGTGGGAGAGGACTACACAGGGATGAGTATCGGGAAGTGTAGCTCACTGGGGCCATTGCTGGACACCAGCTCTCCCAGTGTTCTCTGACTTCCAATGTTTCATTTCCCTCCTAGCAGGAAAACATTCTCACAACCTTCATGAGGCCTCCAAGGTCCCTTCTATTAGTTGTCAGGGTCAGGCTTGAAGTCTGTGATCTCATTATCTACATCAGACCCAGACATCAGTGGGGCTTCTTGGGGCCATTCCCTCAGCTGAAGCAACTTGAGCCCAGTGTCTAGTGTGTGATTCTCTCAAGCTTTAGATTTGGGAATGGAAGAAGTCAGTTGTCATACACACCCAACGTATGACAGGGTCAGACAGGAACTAGTGCGCAAGACACCTTCATTTAACAAGGCATAGGACAGGGCCACCTGGGTGGCTCAGTTGGTTAAGCATCTGCCTTAAGCTTGGTTCTGATCCCAGGATCCTGGGAACAAGCCCCCAGGTTGGGTTGGGCTGTCTGCTCAGTGGGGAACCTTCTTCTCTGCTCTCCTTGCCACTCCCCCTGCTGTGCTCTCTCTCTCAAATAAATAAATTATTACTATTATTTTTAAAAAGGTACAGGACAGGAAGCACACAACTGTATGGGGACTAAGGAAATTTTGTTGAGTCCAGTCCTCCTCCCTACAAGTGATTCTTTTTGCCTCTAGGCTCTGTGATCTAGGCTCTTGGTTCTGAGGGGTCTTCTCTCTGCAGAAGAAATAACACTTCAACAGCTAAGCTGATTTCTCAGACTCACTCATGCCTGTAGAAGTTGGGAGCCTATAGCTCTTTTCCTGTTGTACTGCCTCTGTCCCTTTAAGTCCAAGTAGGTGGTTATTTTTGTTCACTGGCTTAAAAATCAGTAGGTAGGTCTGTGATTATTGTTGGTGCTCCTTCCATGAGACAAAAGCCACATCCATAAAAGTCTCTCGATAGGCTGCATTCTCCTTTGGGATGAGCACGGGGGGGCTTGGAGTTGATGTTTTAAAGGTTCTTAGAAAACTTCTTGTCTAGCAGGTAAAGTGAGACATGCCCCCTTAAAAATTTTTTTTTGCTCTTAAGATTCTTTTTTTTAATCTTATTTTACTTAAATTCAATTAAGTCATAAAGATTCTTAAAAGCCTGTTGCCTACCTAGGAAGTCTGTGAGGTAAACACATGTGTTAATCTTTCTGAGATGTCATAAAAGGTCTTATGACTGGGGTGTCAGGGTGGCTTAGTCAGTTAAACATCTGCCTTCAGCTCAATGATCCCAGGGTCCCAGGATCGAGCCCTACATCAGGCTCCCTGCTTAGTGGGGAGTCTACTTCTGCCTATCCCACCCCGCTGCTCATGCTCGCACTCTCTCTCAAATACATAAATAAATCCCTTTTTTTTAAGCATCTTATGACCACATCCTTACCTTAATATAACTAGAAAGACTGCCATCGATCCCTCTATTACCACTAGATTCTAATTAAAAACTGGACAGTTTCTTCTTTAGTTCAACTCCCTTTCTCTATTTTAAAGATTTTATTTATTTATTCATGAGAGACAGAGAGAGAGAGAGAGAGAGAGAGAGAGAGAGAGGCAGAGAGATAGGCAGAGGGAGGAGCAAGCTCCCCGCAGGGAACCAGATGCAGGACTTGATCTCAGGACCCCAGGATCACCACCTGAGCCAAAAGCAGATGCTCAACCACTGAGCCACCCAGGTGTCCCTCCTCCTATTTTTATTATAGGCAATAGAAGATACCAGTTATCACTTTCACCATTCTGCCTAATAATCTCCTTAACAAAGCCACATGTTTGTTAAGCACTCTTCCTATTGTCTATACTTACTCAGCAGATAGTGTTGCTAATTGTCCTTCCATACATGATTCACATCCTCTTTAATTCAGCCTCCAATAATCACCTACTCATTATCTTTCTCTTGTCTTACCAAGAATTTGGTCATAGTTCCTGATGGCCCGTTGAGCTTCTCTCACTCTCAAGGCCCAAAGTCAATATTACGTGTTTTAGGTTTGTTACAAAAACATCTCATGTATAAGTACCAATATATAAGTACATATAAACATTTTGCAATTCTTCACGAGGATAATTTTTAAACCAGAACTAAGCCAAAGTCTACTGTGAAAATTGTGTCACCTGGATTTTCTTGATAACATGTTGCAAAATATTTCCTCCAACTTGATATTCAAATAGTTTACATACAAGGCTATCAAGCCATGAGAATGTAATTATTATGATATGAAAGGACTAGAGTAATCAAATCCTTTGGCCTTAATAAGAAAAGAATTAGTGGCTCTAAGGAATTGTGTAATTGTAGAAGGGAACACAAAAGTTGAACTTCTTGTTAATATTAACACATAGTAGAAGAAGTAGCTAATCGGTATTGTGTTACAGGAAGGGAGAGAATGGAGTGAGAAAATATAAATTTTTCATAGAATTGGCAGATAAATCTGTGACTAAAGATAAACTTCATGGGAAATACTTTAAGAATGATAACAAGGCTGCCAGGGTGGCTCAGTCATGATCTCAGGCTTCTGGGATTGAACCCCATGTCAGGGTCCTTGCTCTCTGCTCACAGGGATCTTGCTTCTCCCTCTCCTCCCTGCTCATGCGCTGTCTCTCTCTCTCTCTCTCTCTCTCAAAAAAAAAAAATATATATATATATATATAGTCTTAAGAAAAAAGAAAGAAAGATAATATAGGAACCAGGAAACCCAAACCCGAAGAGAGATATCTTGAGCTTTGATGTATATGGGAAGTTTATTTATTTATTTTTTTATATGGGAAGTTTATGATTGAATTAAACAAATATTATCTCAGTCATTCTTTGCTTTTCTCACTAATATCGTTGTATTCTGGATTCAACTGGATATGATAACAAAGTGCCCAATAAGTTCAATGAACCACAGTTTAGTGTTTTTGTTTGCTTGTCTAACCATCAAAAGAAATGTACATCAACAAGGAAATGATCAGCATCTTAATTGAGCATAAAAAAGTAGAAGTCTACTGTGGAAGAAATAAAATAGAAGAAGAAAGATATTAATGATAGTGGCAGAAATAAAATTCAGAATAATTGTGCACAAAGGAAATCCTAAAGAATCTAACTTTAGGATAAAAATAAATGGGCATGGTTGCTGCATTATGAAAACAAATTGTATTTCTACATTCTAGCAAAATCAACTGAAAAATAAAATTTGAAAAACACTACTATTTATAATAATAAGAAAAACAATGAAATCTCTAGAAATAAATCTAATAAAAGGTGTGCAAGGCATTAAAAGCCACAAAGTATTACTGAGACTAGTTAAAGAAGACGTAAGTAAATGGAGAAATATACCATGTCCATGGACCAGAAGATGGACTATGATTCAAATCAAAACTCTCCTTGTTGATCTACAAAGTCAACTCAGTTCGATCAAAATCCCAACAGGCCTGCATGTGTGTGTCTGTTTGTGTGTGTGTGCATGTGTAAATGGACAAGCATTTACATGAAAATATGAAAGCAGCAGAATAGCCAAGGAAATCTTAAAAACAAATTTGTAAGACTTAGATGATCAGATTTTTAAGCTTTATCAGAAAGCAACACTAATTAAGACAGAGTGGCCTGAGCTCAAGGATACCTATATAGATCCACAGAACAGAATAGAGAGTACAGAAAAAGACTCATGCATAAATGATCAGTTGATTTATGACAAAGGTATATTCAGTAAGAAAAAGATGGTCTTTTAAACGAATGTTGCTTTGTTCAATTAGATCCATATGGGAGAAAAAAAATCTTACCTTACATCATATGCAAAGAAAAATTCAAGATGGATCATAGAATTAAATTTTTAAAAAAGAAATTTCTGGAAGAAAACATTTAAGAAAATTTTCATGACCTTTTGGCAGGTAAATAATTCTTAAAAATGATACACAAGGGATCCCTGGGTGGCGCAGCAGTTCGGCGCCTGCCTTTGGCCCAAGGCGCGATCCTGGAGACCATGGTTCGAATCTCACGTCTGCTCCCGGTGCATGGAGCCTGCTTCTCCCTCTGCCTGTGTCTCTGCCTCTCTCTCTCTCTCTGTATGACTATCATAAAAAAAAAAATGATACACAAAAGCACTAACTATTAAAGAGAGATATTATAGTTGAGCTTGATTAAATTAAGAGTCTGTCAATTAAGAGGCACCATTCAGAAAGTACAAGGCAAGCCACAGACTGGAAAAAAATAGTGTAATTGAATATATATACATATATATATTCAACATTATACTTGTTTCCAGACTCTTTAAAGAACTCCTGGTAATCAATAATATAAAAATCAAACAACTCAACAACAACAAAAGAGCATACCTCTGAGTAAACCTTTGGAAAAGGGTTCAACATCATTAGTTATTGAGGAAATTGAAATTAAAATTAGCATTATGGGAAGATCCACTCCCACAGTGCTGGCATGAGAAGCTCTGTGGACCCACTCCTTGAGGAAACAACCATAAGAAATGACAACTATTTTTTAAATAAAATAAATATTTAGGGACTCCGGGGTGGCTCAGTGGTAGTGTCTGACTCTTGGTTTCGGCTCCGGTCGTGATTTCAGGGTGATGGGATTAAGTCCTGCCACTGGCTCTGGGCTCAGCATGGAGTCGGCTTCAGATTCTCTCTTGCTCTCTCTCTCCCTTTGCCCCTCCCTCCCATGTATGCATGTGCACATTCTGGCTCTAAAACACATGGATAAATAAAATCTTTAAGAAAAACTTAAAATAAACATTTAAAATCTCTAGGAATGGTTTAAACTCAGGAAGCAAATGAAGATACATTTATTCAAGAAAATATTTGCAAATCCTATCTCTGGTAAAAGATTTGAGCCCAGAATGTGTAGAGAACACCTACAAATCAATAGCAAAAAATCCCCTATTACAAAATGGGCAAAGTCTACACTGTTGAGTATAACACAGGCCCCGGGAAAGGCTGAAAAGGCAAGGTAAAGAAATAGGCTGCATCCTGGAAGGCCTTTGCACTAAACCAAGGAGTCTGAACATTGTCCAGAGAGCTATGGGAACTAGCAAAGATCTTAGGCATTGAGTGAAGAGTTGAGATGACATCCTAGAAGGACCCATCTGCTTGGATATGGAGGTGGGTCGCAGCTGATTCACTCCTGGTTGCGATCCGGGAGTCCCGGGGTGGAGTCCAGCATCGGGCTCCCTGCATGAAGCCTGCTTCCCCCTCTGCCTGTGTCTCTGCCTCTCTCTCTCGCTCTCTCTCTCTCTTTCTCATGAATAAATAAATCAATAAATTAAAAAAAGAAACAAAACAGAGGATCATAAAGCATGGGCTCATCCTTTTTCTAAGCCATTTGTTTTTTTTTTATAGCCCTCATTTACATTTATGAAGGATTCAGAGGTTCTTTCACCACAATCTCTGACCAGCAAAATTACTAAGAATTATAGCTGATTCATATCTTTGCCAACATAGGACACTGTATAAATTGGCCGCAATCATATTGGAAAGGTGTTTGACAGTAGTCCCTTTGTCTGTTGCAGGTTACAAAGCACCATAAAATGTAACGACTTACAAGCAACTAATTTGTTATCTTTCACAATCCTGTGGAAGATCCCTGGAAGTAGTTCCAGCTTCAAACGTCTCAGGGAGGGGGCACCAGGGGTGCCTCAGTCGGTTAAGCATCTGCTTTGAGCCCAGGTCATGATCCTGAGGTGATGGTGCCCTGAGATGGAGCCCCGTGTGGGCTCCCTGTTCAGTGGGGAGTCTGCTTGTCCCTCTCCCTCTGCTCCTCCTCTCCCATTCCCCCTTCCCCCACTCCCCCTCTCTCTGTCTCAAATAAATAAATCAAATCTTAATTTAAAAAAGAGGAAACACTACCCAGGCAGTTGCTATCAAAAGGTAGTAAATACTGGATTTTTTGAAGACTTGACTGGGCTTGGCATAGAAGACAGCGTGGTCACATGGTTGGCAGTCCACTGTGGCTGTTTACTGTGAGTTGGGTGGGGCTCCCTATCAGAGTGCTTGCCTGTGGCTTTTCCACGTGGCTTGGGCTTTTTGCAGCATGGTGGCTAGATTCTGTATGCGAGCATCCCCAGAGGGAGTGCTCCAAGGGACCAAAGCAGAACCTGCAGGGTTTCTTAAGATCTGGTCTTGGGAGTCCCATGACATCACTTCAGCAACATGTAACGTGCCAGTTATACGGGGTCAGCCCAGACTCAGTGTGGGAGAGGACTACACAGGGATGAGTATCGGGAAGTGTAGCTCACTGGGGCCATTGCTGGACACCAGCTCTCCCAGTGTTCTCTGACTTCCAATGTTTCATTTCCCTCCTAGCAGGAAAACACTCTCATGACTTTCACGAGGCCTCCAAGTTCCCTGTTAAGGTCAGGCTTGAAGTCTGTGATCTATCTACATCAGACCCAGACATCAGTGGGGCTTCTTGGGGCCATTCCCTCAGCTGAAGCAACTTGAGCCCAGCGTCTAGTGTGTGATTCTCTCAAGCTTTACATTTGGGAATTGGGGAATTGAAGAAACCAGTTGTCATACACACCCAAGAAATAACAGGGTCAGACAGGAACTAGTGCGCAAGACACCTTCATTTAACAAGGCATAGGACAGGGCCACCTGGGTGGTTCAGTTGGTTAAGCATCTGCCTTAAGCTTGGTTCTGATCCCAGGATCCTGGGAGCAAGCCCCCAGGTTGGGTTAGGTTGTCTGCTCACTGGGGAGTCTTCTCTTGCTCTCCTTGTCACTCCCCCTGCTTGTGCTCTCTCTCTCAAATACATAAATTATTATTATTATTATTATTTTTAAAAAGGTACAGGACAGGAAGCACACAAGTGTATGGGGAGTATGGAAATTTTGTTGAGTCCAGTCCTCTTCCCTGCTAGTGATTCTTTTTGCCTCTACGCTCTGTGATCTAGGCTCTTGGTTCTGAGGGGTCTTCTCTCTGCAGAAGAAATGACACTTCAACAGCTAAGCTGATTTCTCAGACTCACTCGTGCCTGTAGAAGTTGGGAGCCTATAGCTCTTTTCCTGTTGTACTGCCTCTGTCCCTTTAAGTCCAAGTAGGTGGTTATGTTTGTTCACTGGCTTAAAAATCAGTAGGTAGGTTTCTGTGATTATTGTTGGTGCTCCCTCCATGAGACAAAAGCCACATCCATAAAAGTCTCTCGATAGGCTGCATTTTCCTTTGGGATGAGCATGGGGGGGCTTGGAGTTGATGTTTTAAAGGTTCTTAGAAAACTTCTTGTCTAGCAGGTAAGGTTTGAGACATGCCCCCTTAAATTTTTTTTTTTTGCTCTTAAGATTCTTTTTTTAAATTCTATTTTACTTAAATTCAATTAAGTTGTAAAGATTCTTAAAAGCCTATTGTCTACCTAGGAAACCTATGAGGTACGTTTAATCTGAGTTGTCATAAGAGGATCTTATGACTGGGCTGTCAGGGTGGCTCAGTCTGTTAAACATCTGCCTTCAGCTCAAGACATGATCCTAGGTTCCTGGGATCAAGTCCTACATCAGACTCCCTGCTTAGTGGGGAGTCTACCTCTGCCTATCCCTCTCTGCTGCTTGTGCTAGCTCTTTGTCTCAAATAAATAAATAAATCTTTTTTTAAAGCATCTTATGACTGCATCCTTACCTTAATATAACTAGAAAGACTGTCATCAACCCCTCTATTTCCACTAGATTCTAATTAAAAACTGGACACTTTCTTCTTTAGTTCAATGCTCTTTCTATTTTTTAAAAAATATTTCATTTATTTATTCATGAGAGACACAGAGAGAGAGAGAGAGAGGTAGAGACATAGGCAGAGGGAGAAGCAGGCTCCCAGCAGGTAACCAGATGCAGGACTTGATCTCAAGACCCTGGGATCATCACCTGAGCCAAAAGCAGATGCTCAATTACTGAGCTACCCTGGTGTTCCTCCTCCTATTTTTATTATAGGCAATAGAAGATACCAGTTATCACTTTCACCATTCTGCCTAATAATCTCCTTCACAAAGCCACATGTTTGTTAAGCACTCTTCCTATTGTCTATACTTACTCAGCAGATAGTGTTGCTAATTGTCCTTCCATATATGATTCACATCCTCTTTAATTCAGCCTCCAATAATCACCTACTCATTATCTTACTCATTGTCTTACCAAGAATTTGGTCACTGTTTCCTGATGGCCTGTCAAGCTTCTCTCACTGTCAAGGCCCAAAGTCAAAATTATGTGTTTTAGGTTTTTGTTATAAAAACACGTCATATATAAGTACCAATTTCTGTTTTTTTTTTTATTTTTACCTATTTGCTGAATAATAAGCCACTTCTAAAATGTAGTGTCTTAAGACAACAATGTGTTTTGTGTCATAGTTTTATTATTTCAAGTGGCAATTCTCATTTAGAATCTCTCAGGTAGTTCAGGCTGGAACAACCTGAAGACTGAGCTGGTCCTCCAAGATGACTTCCTTACAATGAAGAAGAGCTGATGCGGACTGTTGGCTGGGACCATCTACCAGTTAACCTTCCTACCTTTTTTGCTCTTTCCTTCCTTCTCCCATCAGTCTTTGTCTTTCTTCCTTTCTTCCTTCTTTCCTTCCTTTCTTCCTTCTCTTCCCCCTTTCTCTCTGATGCTTTGAGACTTTCAGTCTTGCAGTGAGGAGGAGAGAGGCTTTAGCCTGGTTTCTGGATCAGATTTGTCGGGGGTGCATTTCTGGTCCATAGGAGCAGAGCATGCTGTATCTCCCACTCCTGAAAGGTTTGCTGCGACATGGGATACCTAAGAGAATTGAGCTCTAAAGCTGTAAAACCATGAGCAAGAGGCTGATAACTACAATCCATCAGCCAGCAGCCAGAAAGAAAAGTAATGAACAGAACACTCAGATTTGGAAGGTTTTAGTGAATTAGAATTGCTGGAAGAGAATAAGAACACTTAAGGAGATTCTATTAAAACCTTTTAAAAAGACCTTTTGAAATGAAAGATTTAGAATTCAAAATTCAGAAATTGAATCAAAGGAGAAATTGGTTACTGATGAACACCCAACAGGTAGCCTATAAAAACTACTGAGAGAAAAATGACAAAACATGGAGCAAAAACTAAAGAAGTAAAGTAAAAATAATATAAATGGAAGACAGATTCAAGAGGTTTAACATTTGAACATAAGTCATAAAAAAGACATATTTTACTGGATAGAAAATAGGTATTTAATGAGAAAGATATCATAAATCAAAAAAATAAATGAAGATTGTGAAAATATTTTCAAACACTTATGACAGTGTTATCACCTATAAGAAAATATTAAATTTTTTTTAAATGATAAAAGTTTTGAGATAAACTACAGATCCAGATATAAAATAAACACATAAGATTTTCCTCAACTTATGATGGTATTATGTCCCAATAAAATCATCATAAGTTTGAAAATATCAGAAGTTGAAAATGCACTTAATACACCTAACCTATTATGTATACAATGGAATATTCCTCAGCCATTAGAAACGACAAATACCCACCATTTGCTTCAATGTGGATGGAACTGGAGGGTATTATGCTGAGTGAAGAAAGTCAATCGGAGAAGGACAAACATTGTATGTTCTCATTCATTTGGGGAATATAAATAATAGTGAAAGGGAATATAAAGGAAGGGAGAAGAAATGTGTGGGAAATATCAGGAAGGGAGACAGAACATAAAGACTCCTAACTCTGGGAAACGAACTAGGGGTAGTGGAAGGGGAGGAGGGCGGGGGGTGGGGGTGAATGGGTGACGGGCACTGAGGGGGACACTTGACGGGATGAGCACTGGGTGTTATTCTGTATGTTGGTAAATTGAACACCAATAAAAAATTAATTTATCAAAAAAAAAATACACCTACCTACCAACCTACCATAGCTTAGCCTAGTCTCCCTTAAACATGCTCAGAACACTTGCATTAGCCTACACTTGGGCAAAATCATATAACACAAAGCCTATTTTTTTTTATAAAGTATCGAACATTTCATGTAATCTATTGAATGCTATGCTAAAGGGAAAACAGGATGGTTGTATGCATACAGAATGGTTGTCAGTACTGGTTATTTACCCACTGACATGGCTGACCTGGAGCTGTCACTCACTGCCACTGCCACTGCCCAGCATCACAAAAGAGTCTCATGCTGCATATCACTAGCCAAGGAAAAGACCAAGTGTTGAAATTCAAAGTACGGTATCTATTGGATGCATATTGCTTTCATACCATCATAAAGCTGAAAAATCCTAAGTTGTACCATCATAAGTTGGAGACAATCTGTAACAGATGTCTTACTTCTATCAAGAAGGAAATAGTTGTGTAAATTTGGATATAGCCATCCTGTGAAATACTATGTTACCATTAAAAAGATGCATTGAAGGTATAAGCAGCATACAAAGAAAATGTACATGATGTGATCCTGTTTTTATAAAGCAAACAGTAGCCCCAAAGCCTCAATTTTTCTTTATGTATGGCACACTATGTATTTGTGTGCATATGATAATAGAGCAAGAGAAATATATCAATATTTATGACATATGAATGTTATAGATGTGTACAAGGAATGAAAGGAAGAGACAATAAAAACGAAGAACATGAAGGTTATTCCTGACAAAATAGCAAGCATGATATGGCAAAAAGTAGGCAAAAGTATACATCTGTATGTCTATATGCATAAAGAGATATATAAAAGGAGAAGCATTAAATTTTAATGCAGGTTATCTCAGGATGAAGGGATTTCAAGTATCAGTTTCTTGCATATACACATGTTAATAATTGCTTGAATTTTTCTACTGGGAATATATAATATTTATATCCTCAAATCTGAAATTATTTTCATTGTAAAAAATGGAGAGAGGAGATGAGGGCTAAACTTTTGGAGTGAACACATCTTGAGATAGAAGAGGCCTGAAAGGATGCCTGGTTGGCCATCAAGAAGGAAAGAAATGTGCTTATAAGCAACACTGGGCAGTCCTGTGAAAGAGACTTAGTAGCTCAAGAAATGAATGGAGGCCAAAATAGCTCTAATTGTAGGGAAGGAAACCCCTGCTGCACCTCTTTCTAGGAGTGCTCTTCTCCTCCCTGAGAGAGAGGTGAGGACCCTCATGGGTGTGGCAACCAAGCCAATAGCAGTGCTGGAACTGGAGGAATGGTTTCTGTGTAACAGTGACTGAGAAATGACAACTGCTGTCAGCAAGTGATGCAAATCCAGAACTCCTGCCTCATTTCCTGGCCTTCTTCCCATAATCCTCTGGGGCCAGAAAGGGGCAGACTCTCTCTGCCCATCTTACTTTCTGGATCCCCATAAGAATAACTAACCTTGAAGGGGCGCCTGAGTGGCTCAGTCAGTTAAGCATCTGCCTTTGGCTTAGATCATGATCCCAGGGTCCTGGGATGTAGCCCCAAGTCAGGCTCCCTGCTCAACAGGGAGTCTTCTTCTCCCTCTGCCTCTGCCACTCCCCCTGCTTGTGCTCACTCTCTCTTGCTTGCTTTCTCTAATAAATAAACAAAATCTTAAAAAAAAAAAAAAAAGAACTAAACTTAAAGGCTTAGTTAGGAGGTTACAGATGCTAGCCTTGATGTGCTAAAAATATTAAAAGGGGAGGGGAGCGAATGTTCAAGGAAGTATTTAAATCGTCTGTCAAAATGATAACTTGGTTTACAAGAACATGTCTTGATGCATAATTCTACTTTCAATATGGACAGTATCATCTTTTATTTGCTTTTCTTTTGTATAATTGCTAATTCTCTTTCCCCATCTCTAGGAGTTCTGAGGTATAAAATTCATGTGCTTGGAAACTCAAAAGAGGAAAGTATATTAATTATGTTAAAAATATTACTACCTTCACAACAGGTGCCATTTATAGTGTCCTTAATACGTGCTAGGTATTTTTATTTTATTTTTTTTAATTTATTTATGATTATGATAGTCACACACAGAGAGAGAGAGACAGAGAGAGGCAGAGACACAGGCAGAGGGAGAAGCAGGCTCCATGCACCAGACGCTCGACGTGGGATTCAATCCCGGGTCTCCAGGATCGCGCCCTGGGCCAAAGGCAGGCGCCAAACCGCTGTGCCACCCAGGGATCCCCAATACGTGCTAGGTATTGTGCTAAGTGTTCTATGTGCATATTTTTATTTAATACTCCCCACAACACTATTAAAGAAATACTATTAAACTTGTTTTTTTTTTTTTTTTTTTTTAGTGATAAAAACAGACTCAGTTGGGGGCACCTGGGTGGCTCAGTGGTGAATGTCTGCCTTTGGCTCAGGTCGTGATCCCGGGGTCCTAGAATTGAGTCTCACAGAAAGCCTGTTTCTCCCTCTGCCTGTGTCTTTGCCTCTCTCTGTGTCTCTTATGAATAAATAAATAAAATATTAAAGAAAAAAAACACAGACTCAGTGGGATTAAGTAATTTATTTAAGAATATACTTAGCTAGAATACCGCAATGTTAAATATTAACTTGAAAGCCCACGTTCTTAATCACTATGAGATATTCTCCTAGTTCTGCAAGAGTGTATGTGTATGTGTGTGTGCACCCATGTGAGTAAAATGTCCTGAGTAATAAGTCTTTGATCTTTAAAATCATAATTTTATATCTGCTATTTATTATCCTAATAAATGCATTCTCTTCACTCTCCTCCATTTCTAAAAATATTATTTGCATCTCTGAGATCTTCCAGAAACCTAGGCACAATCCTTGGTGGGAGACAAAAACCTACAACAGAATCCAGTGCCCAGAGTGAGGTGAAAACACAGTGCTATGGAAGCGGAGCAGAGAAAGAGCACATCTGATGAACAGATTAGTCATGGCTCTTAGGAGACGGGGCCTTTTGACAAAGGATTTGGAGATAGGATGATTTTTCACAAAGTGTAGGTGGATGCTGCAGGTAGGAGGGGATTTTACATCTCAAGGGTGGTGTCTGAAAAGTTCAGCTACAACTTTGGTTGAAGGTAGAAGTGGAGCAGCAGAAGGCGAGGTTAAAAGATCAGACTGGGGGTCTCAGTGGTGGAGAGTCCTGGCTGCCAGAGCTGGGGGGGGTCTATTCTCATTAGGGGACACCCACAGGGGCCAGGGAGGTAATGTAAGTGAGTGAAGAAAGCCAAATGTAAGACACAGACATACGCTTTCTTGTTTCTATTAAACATTCAGAAATGATCTTGACTTCCCTAAGCAAATATGTTGCCTTTCTTTTATCATTTAAATATGTAGCTTCTCAAGCTTTCATTTTCTTATGTTTGAGAGAGAGATGAGGTTAGAGAAAAATTTCTCCACGGTAAGAAAAACAACAGCTCGGGATGCCTGGGTGGCTCAGTGGTTGAGTGTCTGCCTTTGGCACAGGGCATAAACCTGATGTCCCGGGATCGAGTCCCGCATTAGGCTCCCCATAGGCGGGTTGGGGGGGGAACCCAACCCCCCAAGAAGGGGCGCGTCCTTCTCCCTCTGCCTGTCTCTGCCTCTCTGTCTGTGTCTCTCATGAATAAATAAAATCTTTAAAAAGAAAAGAAAGGAAAAGAAAAGAAAAGAAGAAGAAAAAAGAAAGAAAAGAAAAGAAAAGAAAAGAAAAGAAAGAAAAGAAAAGAAAAGAAAAGAAAAGAAAAGAAAAGAAAAGAAAAGAAAAGAAAAGAAAAAGAAAAGCAACAGCTCATGGCAATTTTGATTTGGAGAGCCAAAAAGTGAAGGCAACAACAACAAATGTCCATCAGCAGGTAAATGGATAAACAATTTATGATACATTCAGGTGACATAGCCCTATTCAAAAATATGTAGTGAACACTCCACCACATGCATGCATCTCAAAATAGTTTTGCTAGATAAGAAAGCAGAAAACAAAGAGTTATACTGTGTAATTTATATAAAATTCTGAACAGTGTAAATATGTCTATGATGACACAATATCATCAGTGGTTGCCTGAGGTTCAGGAGAAGGTGGGGAGGGGCAGGAAGGAGAACTTTGAAGGGGCACAAGGAAGCTTTTGGGCGTGATTGATGTGCTCATTATGTTGACTATGGTGATGACTTTACAGGTGTGTCCATACACCAACTGTATACTTTAAATATGTACCGTTGCTTGTATACCATACATATCTCAATGAAGCTGTTAAAATTATTGAGGAAATTATTTCAGTATCCAGAACCTGACAATCAGAGATGCCTGCATACGCTTTGCTACTTACTGTGTGTGTATGTTCAATATAGGGTGGGTTTGAACATTGCTACTGAAATTATCTGATAAATCACTTATCTGTATAAATTGTTAGTAGTCTTTTTAATCAGCAAGTCAATTTATAATTTTACTTTCTTTTTTAAGAGTTTATTTATTTCTTTGAGAGAGAGAGTAAGAGAGAGAGAGAGAAAGAGAGAGCACTAGCAGAGGGAGAGAGAGAAGCAAGCTCCCTGCTGAGCATGGAGCCTGAGGGGCCAGAGCAGGGGGGAGTGGACAGTTTGATCCCAGGACCCCAGGATCATGACCTGAGCCTGAGCCTAAGACAGAATCTTAACCAATGGAGCCACCCAGGTGCCCTTGTGGTTTTTCATTTAATAATGTAAAAACTATTGGAAATACCTGGGTACCTGTATGGCTCTGTCAGTTAAGCATCCAACTCTTGGTTTCAGCTCAGATTATGACCTCAGGGTTGTGAGATTGAGCCCCTCCCTGGGCTCCATACTCAGCAAGGAGCCTGCTTAAGATTCTCTCCCTCTCTTTCTCTCTCTCTCTCTCCAACTGTCCCTCCCCCCAATCTCTCTCTCTAAGAAAGAAAGAAAGAAAGAAAGAAAGAAAGAAAGAAAGAAAGATGAAAGAAAGAAAGAAAGAAAGAAGGAAAGAAAGAAAGAAGAAAGAAAAAGAAAGAAAGAAAGAAAGAAAGAAAGAAAGAAAGAAAGAAAGAAAGAAGAAAGAAAAAGAAGGAAAGAAAGAAAGAAATCTTCAAAACAATTTTAGGGGCACCTGGTGGCTCAATAGGTTAGGCGTCTGCCTTTGGCTCAGGTCATGACATAAGATCCTAGAACCACCCCCCTACCCCTGGTAGCTCCCTGCTCAGCAGGGAGCCTGCTTCTCCCTCTCCCTTTGCTTCTCCCCTCACCCCACTCATGTGTTCTTTCTCTCTCATAAATAAAAAAACCTTAAAAATTTTTTTAATAAAATAAATAAATCTTTTAAAAACCGTATTGGAAATATCGTGTAATCATGTTTGAGTCTTTCTAGCTAAGGTCATTTGTTTAGCACATTTATTGTTTTGGTGGCAAAACATACCATCATTTTCTCCACCCTCACTGCCTGCCACTGTCACATCCACCCCACATCCTCTCAGTATGTCATTTCCTATCAATTCCCAAATCTGTCTTATCAAAAGGCAAACTGAACCAAAGTATTACTGACTTTAAAACTCAGGGCTTTATTTTCTCACATAGCTATTGATTTAGAGACATACTTTATGCAGACGAAGTTGTTTTGGAAGCTATTTTATACCCACACTGTGGGTGTTTCTCTGAAGTCCTGAAGATTAATTGCTCTTCTCCTTTTGAACGCCACACATGTATTGATTATCATTACCAAGAAGCTTAGCTATGAATATGAAGTACTGTAGAGGTTGATCTGGGAGGGGTTATTAAATGTGTGAATCAAATAGATCTTGCTTTGTTTTATCAGTGCACTTTGTGCACCATGCTCACACATGTACTCTCAAAATTTGCTAAAAGCAGCACTGACACCAAGTAAAGTCAGCAAAAAATAAAGCTTCAAAGATGTAATTTTTCTTTTCATGAGTCTTGGAAGAGATATCTATAACATAGGGAAAAGTTAAGAATTAACCATTGATTCCACTATAGTTTGCCAAGGAGAAAGAAGTTTTCTCTAAAATGGAGAGTAACTCCTTTGGAAGATATAGAATCATTGTCACTGAGGTTTATAAAAAGTTATTTAATAATAAAGTTAGAACTTATAAAAATGATCTCTTGGGATTTCCACAGACACTATATTTCTATCATTCTTTCTGGGCTCAGTATGTTGACATAGTAAGAAAAAATTTAGAATAGAGACTGTATTTTATTTAAATTAGAGGAACTTAGCTTTGCTTATAATCTAAATTTATAATCTATTTGTATGCACAGACCACTTGGCCTATATATACAAATGGGTCTATATTAAAAATAATAAATCTCATTTCCTTTGTCTAATCTATCATAAAAATACCACAAGTATCCTCTTCCCTCCAGACAGAAATGTGTACACATTATGTGATTCCACTTATATGAAATTCTAAAGTACAAAAACCTAATATAGTGTGTCAGGAAGCAGATCAGCAGTTGCCTGGAGCTAGGATTTGAGGAGATTTACTGAAAAGGGGGACAAGAAACTCTTTAGAGCCACAGGCATAGTCTAGATCTTACATAGTTTATCAAAATTCATCACACTGTGCATCTAAAAAGGATTCATGTTGTTCCTTGTGAATTCTACTTTAATAAACTTTAATACTTTAATGAACATCATTTTTTAAAATTAAATTAAGATACCATTTACACTTATCACATTGATAACAAATTTAAAAGCTTGATAACACACTCTGTTGGGCAGGCAGTGGGGGAAATGCCCACTTATATTGCTTGAGGATTAAAAGTAATTCAATCCCTAAGGAGAGGAAACTTATGTCTTTTGATATAATATCTCAGAATATGTAGCATCCCTGACAAAAATCCATTAATCAAATCTAAATTTTTTAAAAAGATTTTATTTATTTATTCATGAAAGACACACACACACAGAGAGAGAGAGGCAGAGACATAGGCAGAGGGAGAAGCAGGCTCCATGCAGGGAGCCTGATGTGGGACTCGATCCCAGGACTCCAGGATCATGCCCTCTGCAGAAGGCAGACACTTAACCACTGAGCCACCCAGACATCCCCCGTTAATAAAATCTACTCATGTGAATATATCAGACAAAAATCCAAATTCAGAGATATTCAATTGATCTGAACACTTAAAAAATTTCAATGTTAAAGAAAGAAAGGCAGAGGAATAGTTCCAGGCTGAAGGAGGCTAAAGAGACAGAACAATTAAATACAATATGTGATCCTGGATGGGATCTCAGAACAGGAAAAAATATAGGTATATAGGACATTTCTGGGACAACTGGTAAAATTTGAATATGAACTTAGATTAAATTGTACTACTATATCAACATCAAATTTCTGAAATTATTTTTGTATTACGGGTATGTAGGAAAATGTCATTGCTGTTAGGAGATGAATCTTGAAGTATTTAAGAGGAAAGGATTGGGGCACCTGGAGGGCTCAGTCAGTTAAACCTTGGACCCTTGGTTTCGGCTCAGGTCATGATCTGGGGTTGTGGGACCGAGCCCTGCATCCAGCTCTGTGTGTAGTGCAAGTCTGCTTCAGATTCTTTCTCCCTCTCCCTCTTTCAAATAAATTTAAAAAAAAAATTTTTTTAAAGAGTAAAAGATTGTGGTGGGTCTGCAACTTATACTCTCAAATGTCTCAGCAATAATGATGGTGATGATGATGATGATTAGAAACATAAAGCAAATATGGCAAAATATTAATGATTGTTGGCACTGAGTAAAGGTTATATGGGATTACAATTTTTACAACTTTTAAAGTTTGATGGGTTTTTAAAAATTCTTTCTTAATTTTATTTATTTATTTGAAAGAGAGAGGGTGCACAGAGGGAGAAGAGTATGAAAAGCACACTTCCCACTGAACCAGGAGCCCGACAGGGGGCTGGATCCCAGGATCCTGAGATCTTGACCTGAGTCGAAGCTGGACTGTTAACCAACTGAGCCATCATGGGCCCCTGATGGTGCTTTTAAGTTAAAAATTTTGAATAAATAAGATAAATCTCCAAAGACTTGTTTTTCCATTAAGAAACTAAGCCAAAATGAGAAAGCAAATAATTTTTTTGCCCCAGGCTCTAGAACAGAATAGACCTCTCAGAGTGTTAAAGAAATTTCAAAATGTCCCCAAGACTGTAACTTTGGGTGGTCTAGGAATTCAGAAAGTGAGACAAGAAAAGAAGCCTGGCTAGGAAGTGGGCAAAAATGTGTATGTGTGATGGTAAAGGTTGGAGGTCAGTATTTCTGCAGCCCCGTTTCTACTCCTGCTCCACTAATTCGCCTCCCTAATTCAGAGGGCTACGAACATCCGATTGCAATTTTGGCAACATTAGAAAAATGCAGTAATATTAATAAAGGGTCTTGATGGCTGCAAAGTTTTCCGGGGACAAAAGATATCCTAGAATTTGCCTTGCCTGCAAGATAAAGGCTATATATTAGAGTCGATGCCAGGTCATTATAGTCTGAAATCTTCCAAGAAAGAAGACGAAGAAAGAAGGGATGTCTTTGAAGAAAAGGTAAAGGATGGGGAGGAAGACATAGAAGAACCAGTGCCCGTGGTGTGAACAAGCGCGCCCCCTCCAGGGCACTTGCCAGGGTCGGCTGCCTCTGCTCTTACCCCCACCCCCACCCCCCCAAATACCAGTCAGGAGGGTCCCTGGAGATACAGGGTCTGGCCACTTCATTAGAGAGATGTTTAAATGTTTTACCAAATCAAAGGAATTTAAACTGACCTAAGGAAGGATTCTCTACTCTTTTGCCAGCTTGTAATTCCTTGTTTTTGTTTTCCAACATTGTCTCATGCCTCCCTTTAACTTTTATACATGCTTTATTTCCTTTACCAAATTGTAAATCTCCTATCGGCTGAATACAGAACATACTCATTTTTATTTTCCTCACTTTTAGCCTAACAATTCATGCTCAGTAAATAATTGCTAAAGTTTCTAAAAACAGGCTACCAGTATTTTCATTTGACCTGTTGTGTGCTAGAGCCCCCTAGTGTGCAAAGAGCTGTCTGATGGAGCCCAGAGGAATAGGAATTTCACTGAACAAATTCAAGGGTATGGTCTCTCACTCACTCCTTTAATTCACGGTCCTTTTCTTATTTCCCTAACTTATTTTTCTGAGGGGAAAGACCAGTTGTAGCATATGACAACGCATTAATTCTCCGCTCTGCAGCACTGACTTGTGCATTCACCTCCTTCCAAATTGCCTTTGTCTTTCATCCCAGGAACAGAATAAATTGGTTGATTTCAAGATACACCTTTTCACATTTTAACATTTCTGAAATCGAACTGTGTCTTACACTTGATGCCTCTCCCTATCACCCTTTGCTATGTGGTCCTCATGACATCGTCATTGCCCACACAGGTGCAAACTCAGTCATAGCACTTCTCAGTTCTACATCAGCTGAATTACAGGCTTTGCTTGTCCACATTTTTGTTAAATTTAACTGCAATTTCAATACTTTAAAAAGATATATATGAACATACACTAACAATTACATATATACACATATATAAAGAGAGCACCATAATTTGGCATAAAAACAGACAGCTACTCATGAATACAAAAAGGCAGGTAAATTATGCGTTGATTAAGTGTAAATTGAATTTTTGGGGGAAGAATGATATTTCCAGATTGTGCTGTAAAACAACAACTAAGTTTTCTATGAGACCTGAGAAGGTCAATGGAGCTATATTCTATTCTATTACTGAGATTCATTCAAGAAGATTGCTTATCATGTACCAAGAAATGCAACCAGAGATGGGAAAATTTGCAGGTGCATCCCTGAATAGATAACAAAAACTGTAACGTAATGAGAGAATAGTGTGTTCTATTCATGCATTGTACAAGACTATCTATAAGGTTTAAGTTGTCAGTACCCTCAGGATAATTTGGAACAGAAGCTGTTTACTTGCAATGCTACAGGATTCATTTGAGGAGAAAGTAGAAATGGTAATAATGGTAAATTTAAATCCTTATGAAACCATTAAGGTAGAAACATTTCCCAAATTTATATTGACAATATTAATGGTGTTAAAGAGATCAAGATAGTAAGCACTAGTGATAAAAATTAGCTTATCACTATAATATACATAATCCTGATGACTGAAAATTATCCCTATATATTTAATTTTAAGCTACAACATGAAATCTAAGAATGAGACCGTCTTTAAAAATGTCACTAGGGATCCCTGGGTGGCGCAGCTGTTTGGCGCCTGCCTTTGGCCCAGGGCGCGATCCTGGAGACTCGGGATCGAATCCCACGTCGGGCTCCCGGTGCATGGAGCCTGCTTCTCCCTCTGCCTGTGTCTCTGCCTCTCTCTCTCTTTCTCTGTGTGACTATTAAATAAATAAAAAATAAAATAAAATAAAAATAAAATAAACAAAAAAAATTAAAATGTCACTGTATGTAAACAGGAAAATATTTGGATGGTCATGGATGAGCTAATGATAGACTGGCAAAAAGTCACTTGGAATTGGTGTCCTACAGCTTCACATAACCCACATTGTAATTTGATTTTCAATGTACCTTAACACTGTACCTTAGCAATGTACCTTAAGAGTAAAGGAGAAGCTCACTGCAACTATAGTAACTTGGCGTGTCTTGGCTATTCTTGACTTTTTCCTTTTCCACATAAGTTACAAGTTAAGTTATACAACAAACTTTATAGGCCCAGATCAATGTTAAGAGCAATAACAACTTTAAGAATTTCTGTTCACGAATATAGTGCATTCCTCCATTAACATGCGTCTTTTTTACTCTCTTTCAATACATTTTATAATTACTCCATAAAAGATCTGTGCATCTTTTGTTGTGTTTATTATGGATTGACATTTCATTATTTTTGTTGCTATGGTAAATAATTTAATTTTTTCAAATTGTATTTTATAACTCTTTATTACTGGTGATAGAAAGTGAAATTGACTTTCATATGTTTATCTTATGTCTGGTAACCTTGATAAACTTGTGCATTAATTTTACAAATTTGTCAAATTTTGATAGGTGAATTAGATGATAATTTTGAGTTTCCTATCATTTTCATAAAAAGAGTTTTGCATTTCCCTTTCAAATTTTTGTTTATTTCTTTTTACTTTCTTATTGTGCCATCTAGATCCTCAAGGACAATGTTGAATAATATGTCATCCTTCTCTTACTCTTTATTTTAAAAGAAGGTTTCTAATGTTTCACCACTAAGAATGCCTTTTGCTATGCTTTTTAAAGGTAGATACCATTATAAAGGTAAGAAAATTATCTTCTATTATTTTTGGGGGGGGGAGGGATAAAGGAGGGGAAGGTGCAGAGGAAGAGAGAAGAATCTTAAGCAGGCTCCACACCCAGCATGTAGCCCGATGTGGAGCTCCATCTCACAACCCTGAGATCATGACCTAAGCCAAAATCAAGAGTCAGATGCTTAATCGACTGAGCCAACCAGGTGTCCCATATCTTCTATTCTTAATCTTAAAAAACATTTTTAAAAATCAGGAATGATTGTTTTTTTCTCATGATTTTTCTCAATGTACTGATACAATCATGACATTTCATGATTAAAATCAAGTTAATGTGATTCATTATATTATTATCTAATATTAAAGTCTCCTTGTATTCTGGAATAAACTCAACATATTCAATCACCAGAAAGATATAAGAGTTCTAAAACTGTACCTAATAACATAGCTTTAAGATATATGAAACAAAATTAGACAAATTAAACAATACTCCAATTTGACAAATCCAACACAAAAGTGAGACATTTGTCTTTTAGCTGGAGACTTTAGTACATTTAAATTAATTGTTATAGTGGTTATATATGGTCTTTTTGGTATATTTCACAAAATGAACTATCCATTGTTTCCTCTATATTTTGCACTTGCCTGGATTCCTTGTGTTATTCCATCTTCCTGGAATGTCTTTCTCCATCGGCTCTTATTTTTTTTTGTATTTACACATAATCACAATGCACTATTCCTCTTCAAGATCCAGCCTGAAATCTACTCTCTCTTCAATGATTCCCAGAGTTAAGAGCGAGAAGTAATTGTTGTTTACTATAGCACATTATCTTTATTCCTCCAGGAACAAATCAAACTGAGGAAGAGTAGAAAGATATAATATAGCTTGAAGCAAAAAACCCAATGAAATGAAATTTTAGAAAAAGAATGTATGAAGCCAAAATTTATTTTTTTGCAAAGATAAAAATAATTGCTAAAATTTAGCTACACTAACCATGGAGAAAAAAGAAAGACATAAACTATACATGTATAAGTAAAAGTGGAGATACCACTCTAGACCTTAGAGAAATTAAAAGGATAATAATAGACTATCATATAGAAGTTTATGGCAAGGAATTAGACAAATTACCCAAGTTAACAAAACAGACTTGTGGAAATTCAGAATACCTATTTTAAGGGAAAAAATTTGAAGACTAATTTAAATTCCTCCCATAAAAAACAAACAAACAAACAAAACACTAAGGCCCAGATGGTTTTACTAGTCAATTCTGTCAAAAATTTGGTAAAGAAATAATATGAATCTCAGACTCTTAAAATGTAGAGAAGAAAACACATCTTAGTCTATTTTATGAAGTCACTATTACCCTATTACCAAAGCCAAAGAAAGATATCACAAGGAAAGCAAACAGACCAAAATCCTTCATGAGCACAGACACAAAATCTTTACTAAAATATTAGCATACCAAATCCTGAAACACATAAAGACTTTAAACATGGGAAAGCAGAGTTTATTACAACAATGCAAGGTTGATTTAACATCTTAAAATTGATTATTTTAATACATGACACTAACAGATTAAAGAACTAAAAATGATCATCTCAATAAATTTAACCCTCAAGAAACCAGGAATAGAAATTAAATTTCCTATTTGGGGAAAGGGCATATACAAAAATAACTACAGCTAGCATTATACAGATCCAGAAAGATAACATATTTTTACTTGAGATTAGGAACAAGGCAAAGATGTCCATTCTCAGCATTTCTATTTAACATTGTGTTTGCAGTTTTAGCTGGTGTAGTAAGGTAAGAATAAGAAGTGAAAGGGGGAAAAAAAAGAAGTGAAAGGGATACTTATTTAAAAGAAAGAAATACCTGTGTCTTTATTTTCAGATAACATCAAAAGCACTATCTTCTTGGAAAAACATAAAATTAACTTCATCAAAATGAAAAACTCCTGATTTTCAAGAGAAGCCATTAAGAAAATTAAGAAACAATTCATAGACAAGGAAAAATATTTGCTAATATTATACTTGAGAAAAGATATGTGTATAAAATGTATTTTTTAAATCTAAGAACTCAATAAGAACCTTCCCAAATGTGTAATGCAAAAGATTTTAATAGATATTTCACCAAAAGAGAGATATAAATGGCTAATAAGCACCACAAACATATTCAGCATCATTAGTCATTAAGGAAGTGAACATTAAGTCTACTAAGAGACATCATGACATACTCTCTGAAATGTTATTTTTTTTAAAAAGACCAACAATACCAAGTGTTGTTGTTGAGGATGTGAAGAAACAAACGTACATTTACATTGGATGGTATAAAATGGTATTGCTTCTTTTGCAGAACAATTTAGTAGTTTCTTAAAAGGAAAATCTTACCATGTGAATCAGCAATCTGCACACAAATGTTTAAAGCATTATTCAAAATAGGAATCACTTAAATAAATCCATTAGCTGTTGAATTAATAAGCTAAGTGTGTTAAGTGCATACAATGGAATACTATTCACCAATTAAAAGGAACAAACTACTGACACATGTAATGACATAGATGAACCTCAAAAACATTTGTTAAATGAAAGAAGTCAGAGGCAAATGACTATATATTATATTATTCCAATTACATAAAGTTTCCGGAAAAAAACAAAACTATAGAGACCAAAAGCAGATCCAGGATTGTTGGGCTGAGAGCAGGGATTTGACCATAAAGTGGAACTAAGGAATTTGGTGGTGGGGGGGATGATAGAACAGTTATAAAACTGGACTCCAGTAATGGATTCACAACCATAAATTTTACTCAAAATAATCAAACTGTACATTTACAATGGGTAAATTGTATGGTACATAAACTATTCCTAAATAAAATTGTTAAAAATGTATTAACTTCCCAACCCCATTTTAACTAAAAAGTGTAATGTTCATGTCCCACACAAATATTGGGTAACTTGTTTATTAAATAACACTAATAATAATCAACCAGTCAAGCTATTGTCAATGGGAGCAGAAAGGATTGGAAAAATCCTCATGTGCAATAGTAATTTATGTGGGCTGACATTCCCCTCTCTACTAAACCACCACCAAAAACGATTTTGATATGAAAAGGTTAGTAAGTCTGGACTTGAAAAACACAAGAACTCACATAGTTTTACACATTCTGATGCTACCTAGAACTAGTGACTCTGCTACTGCTAAATCCAAAGGTGAAACTTCTGTCAAAGTGCTGAAAGCCAAGATAAAGAAAAAAAAAATCCTAAAGGAAATTAGAGAGTGAAAAACAAATATAACATATAATACAATGATAATTTTAGCAAAATTCTCATCAAACACAAAGCAAACCAGAAAAGAATGAAATGACATATTTAAAATGCTAACAGTAAAAACTGTTAAGCTAGAAATCTATATCCAGTAAAATATACTTCAAAAATAAAGATGAGTTATATAAATTTTCAGACAAGCAAAACCCGAGAGAATTTACTATCAGCACTACAAGGAAACTGGAGGAATTTCATCAGGCTGTCAAGAAATGATACCAGTTCTACAGGATTATAAAGCATGAAATTATTATGAGGGGTAAATATGAAAAAGTATATTTTAATATCATAATTTTTGTAAGCTACCTGCCTACTTAAAACAAAAACAACGTTATATCATGAGGTTTATAAAATACACGTCAGTTTGGGCAGCTACAGCAAAATTCCATAAACAAAGCGGCTTATAAACAACAGAAATTTATTTCCCACCTTTCTGTAGGTTGTAAGTCGGAGATCAGGGTACCAGCATGGTCAAGTCTGGTGAAAACTCTCTTCCAGGTTTCAAACTTCCAACTTCTTGTATCCTCCCAAGGATGAGAGAAGAAAGAGGAAGCAAGCTCTCTTGTCACTCATAAGGGTACTCAACGCATTCATGAGGCTTCCATCTTCATGGCCCTCATCTACTCCTAATTCTCTCACTTTCCCATCACCCCCACTTTACCATCACATTGGGGATTAGGGCCTCAACATATGAACATGGGGGCAAGGGCCACAAATATTCAGTCCATATATGTGACAGTAGGAGAAAAAAACAGGAGGGCCAGAGCAAAGTGGCTTATCCTGTTGTAAACTTATTTTATGTGAGGTGGTAAATATTACTTCAAGTTATATTGAGATTAAAAATGCATATTATAATCCCAAGAGCAAGAACTGCAATAAAAGCATAGGGTAAGAGCTAATAGAGGAGATGAAATAAGATACTAATGAAACAGATGATTAATGTAAAAGAAAGTAAGACAGCAGCATGAATGGAAAAAGGAACACAGTGAATAAAAATAAAACAAATAGCAAAATGATATACTTAAACCCAACCATATTAGCAACTGTGTTAAATATAACGGGGTTAGACTGTTCTCAGTTAAAGGGGAGAGACAAAGCAGATACCAAGCTAACCAAGACCCAACTATATGTGTTTACAAGAGATGCATTTTAAAAATACACTAGGATGGGAGCACCTGGTGGTTCAGTTGATTAAGCGTCTGCCTTCAGCTCAGGTCATGGTCCCAGGGTTCTGGGATAAAGTCCTGTATCAGGCTCCCTGCTCAGTGGGGAACCTACTTCTCCTTCTCCTTCTCCCTCCCTCCCTGTTCCCACCTGCTCATGCTTTCTTGCTCTTTCTCTGTCAAATAAATAAATAAATAGAGAAAAAGAAATAAACTAGATTGAAAGTAAAAGGATAGGAAGAGATGTGTTATAAAAACATTAAGCATAAGAAATCTTATAAGGCTTTCTTAATATTAAAGTAGACTTCAAAACAAGGAGTATTACCTGAAGCCATGAAAGAAATTTTATATATTTATCTTGATATTTATTTATCATATATATATCATAAATTTATGTCATCAATAAAGGGTCAATTTGTGAAGAGAATTTAAGAATCATAAATGCATCTTTCAAGTAATCAGGTATTGAGGTGGTCAATTAGGACAATGAGCCAAATTAAAAGTAATAATCAAGTCTTTATTCACTTAGTGTGACATTGCAAACGGGAGGCAAAAACAGGCACTAGTTCCTAAGGTTTTCATTTTTCCTTGTGAAATAGCACTAGGAAGGAGTCGGGAGATGGATTGCACGTGGGGGAATTGTCTCACTGCAAAGGAACCCTAAATGAAATGATTTTCCCTATGAACCTGAGGGCCAGAAGGGAGAGAGGAAAGAACTAGGAGTGGAAAAGTATGGAGTCAAAGCGGAGAAAAATTCCTTAGTGTAGACACCTGATGGGGCCTTCAAATCGAAGTGGTAGGCTAGGAATGCAGACTTGCATATGGCAGTAGCTGTCCCAGGGGCCCGGAGTCCTCGACTGCAATTTATCCAGAAGACCAATGCATTGGCTGTATACACAGATGGGGTGGGCAACACAGCTTCTCCCCAGGAGGCCTGCTGGGCAAAGCCTAATAATTGCATACGAAGGATCAGCATGGTTGTTTGGCCTGGAGTCACATTCCTCACTTTATGTAGTTTATAGCAGAATAGCAAAGCATAAAAAGCTAAAATTTATAGAACTAAAGGAGAAGTGGGCATATCATGTTTGGAGAATTTAATGCTTCTTTTTTCTGTAATCGATAGAGCAAATAGATAAAATGTCAGTGAAGATGCACTTAACCTAATAAACCTTTTTAGTATACTCCTGACAGCAACTGCAGAACGTATCTACTTTTGAAGTAGTCATGGAAGCTGAGCCATAAAACAAGTCTTGATAAACTTCAAAAGGTTATAATCGCATACAGTGTATTCTTTGATCATGACAAAATTATTAAGGTTAAAAAAGATAACAAAAGATACTACTAACCCCTCCCTCTCCATATATTTGGAAATTAGAATATATACTTCCAAAAGCACATGGGTGAAAGAAGAATCACAAAATAATTGGGAAGTATTTTGAATTAAGCCATTACAGATGCACAACATATTACAATTTGTAGGAGTCTCTCCTGCTTCCATCCCTTAGTGCCCAGATCCAAATATTCTAAACGTTATCCAAGTATCTAAATATGAGAAAAACTAGTCACTATCCAAAACACACACCACGTCTTATAAGATGGTACCACAACCCCTTAAGATATTGTCTCTCAAATGGTTCTTAAAATGAGCCTCTATTAGGCCCTGCCAGCGTTCTGTAAGGCAACTGCTTCTAGATCAGCATTTCTCTAACCTTTTTCTTTACCTCCTTGTCTTACCCTCAAGAGAACTTTTAAGATTTTTCTCCCCCCGAATCATTGTAAGATCTAAGGTTTTTTTGCTCCTTAGAACCAACTTTTGCCTCTTGTGGAGACAATATTACTCCCACTGACAATGAATGTTCTACTAAATATGGTAAAGAATAATACTTGTTAATTCCATAGGCATAAGCTCCTTTCTGTTTGCTATAAAAAAATGTGGTTTTTGGCCAAAAGGATGTTGCATGTTGTATATATACTTTATATGGTACATAATCCATTACATAGATTGGTAGATGGTGGTACTGGCACAAGTATTGAGGACAGGAAAGGCAAATCCAAAATAAATGTTTATTTCAGTGAGAACAAATTGCTTCATGCCCCATGATGGAAAGTGCTGGTAATCACTCTTGGCCTTTCCAGGCAATAGCCTGGATTAATGAATCAACCACCCTGTCTTTATAAGAGGTCCAGACAAAACAGGATGTTAAATGGATACCAGTTCATCTCTTTCCTCAAGTACCCCACTACTTTGTCAATGGCCTTCTACCCAAAGAAGCTTTGGTACCAGGTACAGAGATTATGCATGGAATCAAGTAACCTGGCTTCTACCACTGTTGAGTGCCCCTCTGGTAATAGCAAAGCCAATGTTGAACACTCAATAGAAAATCATTTCCCAGGAGATCATTAATCCATCTGGTGGGATGTTGATGAAAGTGACCCACCAAATAACCACTCCTATTCTTACTTTTCACTCTTCCTCCACCAGCAGAAGTTGGAATCTTCCAGATCTTGACACCATTGAACTCTTGATTGCCTCATAATCTAACTTCTGATTACATTATCATAAGAAAGTTCCCAAATACTGATTTTTTTTAAATTCATGCCTGGAAACCATGACTCTTGTGCGGCTAAGAAATAACTTTAATTCTATCTCTATAAGAGAAAACACAAGGACTTTTGTTTTCCCGTATTTTTCAAAATCCTAGAAACTAGATGACATCTTATACATGTTAAGCATAATCAGATATGGCCTTGACTTCATCCCATGTTCTCCAGATCATTCACAATGAACCCCACAAAATTCAATTCAATAATCCTATGTCTTTAGTTCTTCATATCATCAAGAATCTGTATATCCAAAATAATAAGTTTTCAAGCAAAACTCTAGTCTGTGACTTGTAATTACCCTCTTCTTAAGTTTAGAGATTCTTGAGTAATTAATGCTTTTGGATTCTTAATATCTGTTTTTGAATGTTCTTGAACTCAGTAATATCTAGATTTCTTTTTTACTTAATGATAGTTGGTAAAAACAAGTTAAATCTGTTTTCCTCATATGGTCTGAGAATAGGTTAGGGTAACCCACATTTATACTAGAAGTCTGTCTTTTTTACCCTTGAATGATTCAGCTAAACACCATGAAGTTTTACCATTAGGTAATGAAATGACCTTCTTAAAATAGCTGTAACCCAAAAGGCTGTTTTGTGAGAGTGAACTCAGAGAATTAATAAGGAGATCCGTACAAAGCACCTTGATCAATTTCGGAGGTGAAATGTATGATAAAGGATAGATCAAGGTCACTTTTCCTGATGTCGCTCCTGTTGAGACAGTGCCTGGCATAACTGGGCCACTAGAATGCAAGGGAAATGGGAGTTTGAAGCAATTATCTAAATAACATAGACAAGAAGGCACACTCGGGCTTGTCAAAGTCATCCATATGAGCAGAAGGGGAATCTAAATATTTTGAATCTTGTTAGGAATTTATTAAAGTATCTCTAGGACACACATACTGATGCCACTGACTCATTACATAAAGGGAAAATTTTATCGCTGGAAAAAAATAGGTTCATGTACATATTTCACATTAAGTAAGCGCTCAATTTTCATTCTACGTCACCCAATAGATAATGCCTTTTACCTGCATAAGGGTAACAACACTGTTCATATAATCTATTCATAGCATTTAGAGTTCTGTACTTCTAAAATAATTTTCTCACCAAGCAGCATGAGGTTTCATCCAGAAGGAAAAAAATCAGTGTAGCTGATATGGATACAAAACAGAGGAATAGAAAAGGAAATAGAATTACCCATACGCTTCTGGGAAATAAAAAGACTTCACAAGCTATAAAAAAATCATTTTATTCACAGGGTACATTTCCAAATTTTCTCCAAGTAAGGGAGGTAGAGAAATTGAGACTTACTGAACCTTCTCACTACCAGCCATAATTACAATGAACACACTAAAGAAAAAGACATGTTTTTACAGCAAACCTCCTCCTATGACATCGCATTTAGATTTTGTAGAAACCACTCAGCAGAACCAACCAAGATAGATACTGTTTTTTCAAGTCACACTATAAAAAGTGCCAATTAAAGTTTTTTTCTTACCTGCTACCTTTTATATGAAACTTTTAAAAAGAAGAAGAAATGAAGAGCACTGATTTCCCGCATACCTCCTGCCAATGGAATTTGGTCTTATTAGGAAAAAGTAATTTCATCTATACTTCAAAAGTGAGTTCAATTTTATAGTCTAATCTAAAAAATCTTTTCCAGAATTATTGCATCCATGGCCTGGTAGTCAAACCACATTGTACGAGAAAGAATAATTTTTCTATCTTTCTCTTACCTCCAGTCTGCAAATTTGCTGAAAAAGAGCCTGCACACATGCGGAATGTTATATAGGGTGCAATAATCCAATTAAAGAGACCAGTGAGAAACGTTTCTCTTTCAAAGCTTTTCAGGCCAACTGTACTGTGGTCACTAGAGTTCTAATAATGTTCTAGACTTTTTAAAAATTACATAAGCTTTTCAATGGAGCTTTCCTTGTCTGTTCTCTCCCCTTCCCTCTAGTGTCTCTGACTCTGATGTACCCCTGTGACCATCGATCACCACAAATGGTGAATCGTGTATATTATGGGAGGGATGTCTATAGTAACTTATGGATAAGAAAGCCCAAAGAATTGGTGCTTAAGAGCAAATGAGAAACAGAAACAAACTGTTTCTTTGCTTCCATGAATGCTAGTGTTTGCTGGAGAAACAAACATTTTTAATCTAATCATTTTTAGTTTTCCTGTAGCTATCACCTAAGGAGCTCTCTATGAGAAGGTTCTACTAGTTCAACAAAGGATATTTACATACCATTATCAGACGTCTCCAAGGCCTATATACTATTGTGCATTTATATAAAATAGTCACATTTCACTACATTTATAAGAATTCTTGCTGATGGTAAAGGTACAACTTGGAATACACATGGCTACCTTTAAAGTGACAGGGGGACAGGAAGGAAATACAGAAGGAAGAGGGAGCCAAGCCAGACAAAGTTAAGGCACCCTCTGCCACCCCCACCCTCATCAGCCATTTTTCTCTTTTCAATGGGAATAAATAATGCAAGGGTGTGTGTGTGTGTGTGTGTGTGTGTGTGTGTGTCTATGTCTGTGTATCTGTGTGTGTTTACACTAGAACAGAGGGGAGAAAACACATCTAAATCTTTACAACTGTCACCATGCATAGCATATGGTGGCCATGTTTCAAAGGGTGATGTTCAAAGTGACACCTTCTACTATCGCTGCCTCATCATGACAGGAGAGCTAAATAATAATCTTGTGTATGTGTCAAAGTGGAGATAAAAAGGGGCTATGAGAATGGCAGTGTTTACATATCCTAGCTTCGACACCAAGGAAAGCACGACTCAGAGATGGGCAGGAGGGCCCAAGTAGGTAAACTGGTGCCACTCCTCCATTGTCTTCCCTATGTGTCTCACAATCTGGCTCTCACGCTGCTTCCTCTAGCATCTTTTCATCATGAGCCATAACAACTGCATAACAATATATTTCCTTTAAAATGTTAAAGTTTCCTTAACATTTCCTTAAAATGTTTTGAAAGGTTCTATTCTTGGGACTGCACTCCCAAAGACTAACAGCCTCTGCACTCTGAGCTTAGATTCATACTAAGATCCCTCCCAGGGGTCCTTCACAATTAAAATCCTGATTTTTATCTTTCTCTTTTTCTTTTTGGTTAAACCCTTTTTTAATCACAATTTTCCATTTCACTTATGATGCAGAGAAAAACAGACATATCTGACTCCAAATTTTCTCTGCCCTGGATAAACTCTTATCTCTTAGATGTTTATTGGTATCACGCAACACATATGCTTTTAAAATGACAAATAACTCGAGAAAATCTAATTATATAGAAGCAGAAAGAGACATGATCAATAGATTTGAATATTATTCTATAAAAGTCCCAGGCAGCTTTGCATCATTGATTATATCTGACAGCTTTAATAGGAACGCAAAATTAGAAAGGACTTTATCACAATGCAGAGATCAATAAGAACACAGAGGAGGGAGGCAAATAAATGACCATGAACAAAAGATAATTCCTCTCTTGTGCTTTAAAAAAGTTATAGTTGTGGGCTTTGGTTATCACACAAATGTTCACAGATATTATACGTCAATTTATAATGTTATTTATTCCTTGTTAGGGGGAAGAAATCAGAAATGTTGGCATCAGAAAGAAGAAAATCAGAAGGAAACAGAAACATACTTTTTCTTTATTGTGATGATGAGCAGAGGTTGTCTTATGTTTGAATGAGCTTTCCTTTCAAGCACTTGGTTCAATCTCTCACCTCTAGTAGGTATGTAAATAATTCAAGAGACATGCCTAGGCTGTGGATAAAGCCAACAGAAACCATTTTCTTATGATAGGAAGAAAAAAGTCTACAGCAATTGTAGCTTCATCTAAATCTCTTTCCACTTACAAAATAGGAATCTTACAGTGTTCAACCTAAATATTCTGTCCTCATCTTTCGGGGTCACAAACAAACATTCTAGGCTCCAGGATTCTTTTGGACCAGTCTCCTCAGCTTTCAAAGAGACTATGTAAGAACTATAGAACATAGTTGACTCCTGAACAATGCAGGGATCTAAGGCTCAACCCCGCCATACAGTCAAAAATCTGCATATAACTTTTGACTCCCCCAAAACATAACTACTCCATAACTATTATGCCTATTATTGCCTGGAAGCCTTATCAATAACATAAACAGTTGATTAACACATATTTTGTACAATATACTATATTCTTACAATGAAGTAAGCTAGAGAAAATAAAATGTTATTTATAAAATCATAAGGAAAATACATATACAGTACTGCACTATATTTATCAAAAAAAAATCTGTGTATAACAGACCTGTGTAGTTCTCACCTGTGTCATTCAAGGGTCAACTATATTTGCTATCTCCCTAGCTTCAAGAATTCAGAAAATTCATCTGAGTGGGAAAAAAAGCTCCATTTTTAATCATCACTGACAGGGCCATAATTAGGTCAGGGTGACCAGAATTCACTCACAGGACATCCAAATTTAGAGAGCACAAATTTAAGGAAAAAAACTGTTTAAGGCAGTATAAAATTTTAAGCTTCTCAGCAAATTTCTACACCAACTCTCCAGTCACAAGGCTACTAGCTTGACCCAACTGTCAGGCCATTTTCCCTGGTAGTGGATAGAAATAGATGGTGCTGGAAAGTCAAGGTCAAGCACAGAGACTTATCCTTAGGTACTCTGAGAGTTTGGGAGTACAGTTTTCTCCTCCTTTCCACTTGCCTCCTCCTCTTCCCGGCACCCAGACCCAAATCGCTGGTCATAGTTACCTATAGTTACTACAGAATTTGCTAGAGGTTTGGCCGAAGTTTCAGGTGCCTTGTACTTGTTTACCACTTCCTGACGTGTGCTCATCAAAAAGTCTTAATCTGAGAGTAGACCTCTAGCCTGAGAAGGGGGAAGTAAAAAGCACAACATTACTCTCAGTCCTTATTCCTCCACATATTTGTCCTCAGGTTCTCACAAAAGTCTTTCCAGCCCTTGATCCCTGGCACTCTAGAAACAGAGCAGATATTATTACCTGGTTCTGGTGGGAACGGTTTTGTACAACACATTAAGAATTCCCTAAAGGCGTTGGTGGACTGTGGCGTGTTTTTCCTTGTAAGTCCCTCCTGATAAAGATTTGTCAGTTAAAAATTTAACGAGGCCAATATTTTGAAACATGAAACTCAAAATGATAGACGGCTGATTTTTTTCAAAGAAATAGAAAGCTTCATATAATAAACTAGAAAACTGGAATAGTTGCTGACCAGAAGAAATGTGCTTGATATGTTTTCTATTTGGGACTCATATATACCACTTCTGTAAAGCTTCTGACTAATCTAAGAATATTTTTGTCCAATTTGGACCCCTGGGATTTCTTGCATTAATTTCCATGTAGATTGTGAGGCTGTGCTGTCCATTGCTCCAGGTACAACTTACATATAATCTAAAAAGGTTTGTAGGACATGAGACATTGCAAAACCAAACAGGTATTGTCTGAATATCTACCATTTGGGGTCATTTCTATTATTTTGGAATATTTATTTTGTTAAAACAAAAGTGAACTATATAGGAATAAAATTCCATGGCACTACTTAACTTCATGTATTGATTGTAGTTTAGATGCACAGTGCTGTATAAACTGTTGGTCAGAGGCACCTGGGTAGTTTAGTCCATTAGGTGTCTGCTTTCTGCTCATGACCATCTATTTCTGCTCATGATCCCAGAGTCCCAGGATCAAACCCAACATCAGGCTCCCTGCTCAGTGGGGAGGCTGCTTCTCCCTTTCTCTCTCCCTCTGCTCCTTCTCTGTCTCTCTCACTCATACTCTCGCTCTCTCAAATAAATTTTAAAAATCTAAAAAGTAAAAGTAAAGAAAATAAACTGTTGGTCAGACTCTACATAAAGCATAGGCATCCATTTTCTTCTTCCATATAAAAATCTTTCATATAAAAAAAATCACTTTTCTAGCTTAGAGAATGATTTCATCCTTCACTCATCTTAATTTTACTGAAGTGTAATTAAAATTAAACAGAGGTCACCTTATTCATGATCCTTAGCATCAATGCAATTCTTAAATTGGGACTGATAAAAGGTAAAAATCCTATCAGGTATCCATTTTCAGTTTCCTCATATCTTCTACTGCCCCCATGGAGCAGCCTAATTTTTGTCAATAAAAAGCAAATTTAAAAATTAGACCCATGGGACACCTGGATGGCTCAGAGTATCTGACTTTGGCTCAGGTCATGATCCTGGGGTCCTGGGATTGAGTCTTGCTTCAGGGCCCCTGCGGACCATGTCTCTGCCTCTTTCTCTGTGTCTCTCATGAATAAATAAATAAAACCTTTTAAAAAAAATTAGAGGGTGACATCCTCTCTAGGCAGATGCATTGAAAGTAATGAAATATTTTCTTACTGACTGTGTCTCCCATAACCTGAGTATCTTCTGAGCTAATGTTAAGGGTCAGTAGTATTAAAACATAATTGACCAAATTCGTCAAAGTATGAGGCCCAATTCCAGATAAACAAAATAAAATAATAGGTGCTTAGATTTCAACTTCTTAATAGTAATAGAGTATTCCAGACTACTCTGCCAGATAATTCTGGAAAGATCTTCACTTAGGAACACATATATTTCAGTAAGGATAGATACGCATAACTTTATGCCACAATACATATGTGTACACACACACAAGCACAGTCACACTCCTTGTCTAGATACATCTAATCATGAAAAAGGCAATATGTATGGCATACCTATGAGTTGTTAGTATAAAATAATACCAACTGCAATCTACTCTAAGAACACATTCTCATTTAACTGTAGTCATATTTCAAATGATGTCAGTGTGTATATATATCCTTAAGTGAAGACAGTTTGGAGCAAAGTATTCTTTTGGTCTAATTCAGGGTTTCTCAACCTTGACACTGTTAATATTTTAGACTGGGTAATTCTTTGCTGGGGGTGGGGGAGCTGACCTCTGCACTGTAGGATGTTTAGCAGGATTCCTGGCTTCTGTCCACTAGATGCCAGTAGCACCCTCCAAATCATGACAATCAAAAATGTCTTTATACACTGCTGAAAGTCACCAGATGGGGGAGGGGAAACACCCCAGTTGAGAAGTACTGGTCTAATTGAACATTATCATCTTGGGCCATTTCTGTTCTGCCTTTCAGAAGCCACAAATTCACAGTCTAAAAATTGCATAACTTATTGTGTAAATCTATCACAGAAATCGTAACAAGATGTACAATTTCCAAATAGCTTCAGTGGAACTGTGACGCATAGGCTTTATGGAGCTCTTTACTCACATTTGAACAATTCTATCAGTTAAAGTACTAATTTGTGTGGCATGTGTTTTTCATTAGCCCTTTTATATCTTTGATGACATGTATAGGTAAAAATGTATTCCTTATTAAGGTAATTATTAAATAATAACAATGGCTCTAAAAAGGAAATAGGTTTAAGGTTTCACATCCAGTGAGTATTTAACACAGCTTACTCACAGTAATTCTCATTACATTTTTGCTGGCATATAGGATTAAAATAACAAATCAGTTCTGTACAGAATCAATATTCTCAAATTCTTAACTTTCTAAGCATCAATATAATCTGTTATGTCAAGCAGTCATTTTTTTAACTGATTTCTATGATAACCTCAAAATTTAATCTTACTTCGAAACCATCTATTCTGGTGGTGAAACAGAATTTTCCCAAGGGCTTTGTTTTCTCAATGTCTTTTAAATTAACCCACCAAAACCTGCCACCTGTTTTAATTTATATGGTAAACTAAGTTTCTACCATTAAAAATGAAGTAGAATGTTTAGCATAACTTATCTATATTTTGGTACATTGAAAAGAATAAAAAGAGTGATTTCTAGTGTCTCCTTTTAGATTAAGGCATTCCAAAGCACAAAGACAATAAGAGGCTCCCTTTACCTTCCTCATACATGTAAACATATTTAACTGCCTATAATCTGTTAGTAGAGTTTGTTTGCAGTTTGTCAAAGCTTATGTAAAAAGTTTTCTAAGTAGCCTTACCTGCTACTACCAAGGGAATCAACATCTATGAATTCACATCCCTTTGCTTGTATGAACCACGCATGTGTGACCATGCTCAATACATGGTTCATTCATGATGTGTGAGATGTTAGGGAGAGTCAGAATGAGTAAAACAATTCTGCTCATTTTGGGTAAGCATTTGGGGGTCATGCTAGTGTAAGCATTATGAGCAGCAACCTGTCAGCTGGTTTGTCTTATATCAAGGTGTAGTGATGTGTAGTACACAATATACATCTGTATGTAGCTCTCCAACAATGGTTACAGACTTTTGCCATCCTAAGTCATGTGGGTTCAACTTTCTTAGCTGCATGGGGATGAGCTTTGTTTAACTGTGTGTATGTGTGAGTGTGCGTACATAAATACACATGTTTTACTTGTGTGCGTGTATCTTGGAGTGAATATACCATAGTAGATAGAAAAGGGATGTGCTTTCCAGTCCTGTTTCCAGACTAAACTTTACATCATTGTGCTTTATCTCTGATAATTAAATTAAGAAGACAATTATGCCAATTTGCAAATAAATAACGCACTCACATTTGCAGTCTTTCTGCACTAAAATAACATAATAATATGAACAGGCTTAAATAATGCAGACCTAAAATTGAGTTTATGCCCTCAATTCTGAGAAGGAGGGAAAGTGGCTCATGTTAATCAGACTATGAATCAACACAGTCTAAATTCAACAATGCTTCGCATCCTCTAAGTAGACTTGACAAAAGGGGAGGAAGCAATTCTTATTCAACATTTTTTAAATGGAGGGAAACTAGAGTTAACATAGACTTGGTTCAACAAATCACAAGAACTAGCTGTAGTGTTTTGTTATCTTTATTACTCAGTAAGGAATTTTCTTTTTATCTACCTCATCACCCACTCACTGCCCCTAAATAGGGCAAAAATAAATAATAATTTTTTAAAAACCTATGGTTCTAAGATATAAGATAGGTTTTTCTCTAAAGCCAGATTGTGTTGATAATCCATAACACTTTGTCCAGCATTTCCTTTATTCTACCTTGATTAATTCTTCAGCTTCAACAACTGGAGTTCTGTCTTGCGAACTACGTCTTCTAGCTTTGAACCATGTAAACGTGCTTTACCAACAGCATTTCACCAGCATGTTACTAGTTGCAAATCCACAATGTGCTACAAAATATTTCACAGGATGTTTCATTTCTTATTTGTCCTCCAAGCCAACATCCAAAGTGGAGTTTCTCTTGGTTTTTTGTAGTTGTTTTATTTTGTTTTTCCATGTGGCCCATGTGTATCCATGAAATGACTTGACCATTCCTTTTGGAGTCATGTAGAAAACCTAACAAAAATACCCTGGGCTCAGTTCTTTCTTTTTCCATGGTCCCTAGGAAGTGGGCTGAAGTGAAGTGTCTTCACATGGGTCTAGCTGCATCCTCAGTGCACCGATTTTATGAAGATACCAGAGCTGGAGAAATTCCTCTGGCATGGCATGGAAGCCAGAAAAGGGCAAGACGTTATCATAGTAGTGGTGGCTGATGGGCTGCTCATGCATATTCACAGAGAAGGGCCAGAACCCATAAATAGCTACCTCTTCACAGAGGCCCAGAGCTGCACTCACCAGAAAGAGTCCTGTGGACAAGCGCTTAGCATGGATTCCCCTACTTTTCCAGAACTTTCCAATGCTACGCAGAAAATTGGGGTTGGCGAAGAGCACTGTTTGATTGGCACCAACATCTGAGAGTGTATAATAAACCCGGAGAGATGGCTCTGTTCCTGTCTTCATAGAAAAGGCAGGCATGTAGATATAACTGTGGTTATAGATTTTCATGTTGTCCACAAATGTCTTTCTGGACCACAGTAGATTCTGAAACCTATTAAAGAAAAAGAAGAGGCTCAATTAAACCTTGAGAAAAGGAACTCCTCCAACCACTTTATTGTTCTTCTGATGGTCCTGATACTTCACATTATCGGGGGAGGGGGGAGCATGAAAAATGCTTCACTTATATTTAAAATCTTCTTTGAACTTACCAATTATTTCTCATCAAGGAGCTTGGCTTTCCCTAACCCCAACAATCTTAAATTCAGGTTAAGATTCCTTAATGGAACTCCTTCTAAACTAAAATGTGCTGTACATTTTGTTCTCCCAGAATAATTTGCCTGGAATGTAAAAATGGTTTAATACTTATGAATTCACAAAGGTTGTTGAATAAGAATTTTTTTAATTTAAGAATTTTTTTAATTTATTCATTTGAGAGAGAGAGAGAGTGAGCGAGAGCCCAAGAATGGGGAGGGACTGAGGGAAAGGGAAAAGCAGACTCCCTGCTGAGCAGGGAGCCCCGATGTGGGGCTCAATCCCAGGACCCTGGGATCATGACCTGAGTTGGAGGCAGACACTTAACTGACCAAATGACCCAGGCACCCCACTGGATAAGATTTTGATAAAAACTATTTGTGCAGGGATGCCTGGGTGGCTCAGCGGGTTGAGCATCTGCCTTTGGCTCAGGACATGATCCCAGATTCCTGGGATTCCACAGGCTTCTTGCATGGAGCCTGCTTCTCCCTCTGCCTGTCTCTGCCCCTCTCTCAATGTGTCTCTCATGAATAAACAAATAAAATCTTTTTAAAAAAACTATTTGTGCAGTAATATAAGCACAGGACTGGTTTCTTCATCTGCAAATCAAAGGAACCACCTGAAAGATACTTCTTCCCATTGAAATTCTATGATCCTAGAAGTATTCAGATTAACTGATACTATAACTACAATATTACATGGAAAAAGAAATACTTGTTACTATTATAAAATGATGCCGACAGAGTTGTCTACACTGCTTGCTCCAAAGAACTCTACTTTCCTATGTTCTTTCAGTTTGGATTCCATAAAAAAGAGGATCTCTGGTTCAAGTGTATTCAACTAAAATTGGTGGCATACATCCAATGTGTCAGACACCGGGCAATTTAACATTTAATGACCCCATTTTGTTCTTAAGAAATTCAGGTCCAATTGTGAAAACAAAAAGATAAATGAGGACAACGTAATGCTCTAAATGTAGCAGTTGATATTTGTATAAAGTACTGTGCAATCCAGAGGAAAAAACAATTAATCCTGCCTTAGAGTAGTAGACCCTGAGAGCTTCAGAGAAGGGATGACATTTAAGTACATCTCCTGTGGGGAGGCAACAGGAAGCAGAGCAACTAAACTAGAAGAAAACACTTTAGTCACAGGCAACGGTGCATAGCGTACAGACACAAGCATGATGGTTGTTTCCCTGGGACATGGGAGGCAGGAATGGTGGGAGGCAGTGGTTGAAGATAAGACACATTGCAAAAAAACTCATGCATCTCTAATTTGTTTGTGGACTTCAGTCTGTGGTGATGGGGAAACTTTACAGCCATGAGTACTCACAGCACTTACCATTTGTATCACAAATATTTCATCGTTTGTTTAGTTGTCAGTCTGTGTCAAAAAAGGTTCACTGATGATCTGGGGAAGGAAGAGGCTGGTAGCCTGGAGACCAGTTAGGAGGTTGCTGATACAGATTGTGTATAAAAAGAGAAAAAAGACAATGACCTACACTACGTTCTTATAACTTTTGTTTTCTTTCACACAGGGGCAGTCACCTGTCTTGGGTTATATGCAGGTAGAGCAGAAGCATCTAATGGAATGGAGCCACAACCAGCAGAGGGAAGTCTGGCCTGACATGTTGGCAGAGTTCATCATAAATATGTGAAACTAAAATTCTGAATAAACAAATCCACAGGATTTTATGTAGCAATCAGTGTCATTAACTCTGCCTGCCAAGAAAGGGGTGTTCTTTAAGCCCCAAAGAAGGAAAATTGCTCAAGTTTTCTTCATGTCCTTGATTCAGCAGCCTGTTTTAGCAATTTTCTCTGGGCCCTGACAAATTTAAAAAAGTGGTAACAGAGTTTGTAAGTGGAAACACTTTATCCTAAAAGAAGCCATGGAAGCACATTTAACCATACTCTGGGGCTGAACCAGTCTCACCAACACAAATTCCTACCTCTCAACTCCACTAGCCCGTGCTTAATAGTTCAATTCTCTCTGTTGCCCACCCACATCTTTCACTGTCTTTCTAAAACATGAATGCTTTCCCAATCATGTAACCGTATCCTGCAGATAACCTTTTACTTCTTTTGAACCATGGTTCTCAAACTTTAGATAGAATATCCTGATAGTACAGCTTCCTGGGTTCCAATGAGAGTTATCCAGGGTGCTGAATTTATATGCAGCACTCCCTGGTGATTCTGGTGCAGATGTCCTGTGGATAGACTTATTTAGAAGGTCAAAGCCATCCATGAAAGTTGTGTGGCTCTCTGCCATCTATTCCTCAGCATCTCTTTCTTTCTCTTTCTTTACATCTTCTAATTTTATCCTTGCTGCCATTCTATCAGGAAGAAGTGCTCCCTCTTCCCCTCTGTGTTTTGGAACAAACCATTTCATATTTTCTTAAAAACTCATGTTCTAAAGTGGATCTCCCTTCTTTAAAGCATTTAACCTCCCCATCTCTCCTGAATTATTCCCTTTTGTCTTCTAAGCACAGTTAGGACTTAGTATGAGGCAATTCTTCATATGCCCATATCATTTCCCAGGCTACATTCTAATTTTTTCATTGCATTATCAATGTTCTAGAGCAATTAGTCTACTTCTATCTGTTATCTTTCTTGCTTCCATTTCCTCCTTATTGCTGTGCAGAATGGCTCCTTTTCCATAGAGCTCTGCTGGTTAACGGAACTAATCCTTATTTTTGTAGTGGACCACATACTAATGAGAATTACAGAGAAAGCTTCAGCAAAATCAGGGAAATTGATTTTATGTTCCCTGTCTTAAAGCTGGCTAATTATTCTTGAAGAGGGTAATCTTTCTTCTGTGAGTTTTATCTTTGAAAAGGAACACCACATCTTGAATTTACTATATAGCCTTAGGTTTTTGATACTGTTAAAGAACCAGCCTATATATAACATTTTATTATTTTTACCTACCCCATTTTTCAACAAACAACATATTTAGAACTCAATTCAACTCAATACTTATTTATGGAACACATAATATATTTAATGTGACCCTGATCAAGAGGACCTAATAGAGGTGTTTTGAATTTTACTAAACTATTACAAAATTCAATTAGAATTATAAAACAGTAGTAGTGCTCCAACTCAACTATCCAGCCTCATTCTCAATACTCTCTATACTCTCACTCTATGCTACAGCCATTCTTGTTTGTGCATCTATCCTCATCTTTGTGCATTGGTAGTTTCCTTTTGGCTTATCCACTCATTGCCCTGGTGAAGTTCTGCCTAAACATTGAGATTTAAGCTTCTCCTTCTAAAGCATATTCCTTCTTTTCAACTTAAGCTTTCAAATGAGTTTTCTTGGAACTTCGCAGTATGAACTGACTCTGCCCTACAAGACTGTGTACTCCTTGAAGACAAGAGACAAGTTTTATTTATCCTTTAATTTTTACAAACTTAGCTCAGAACAGTTGTATACTATATAAAAGGAAAAGTATTAAATTGAAAAAAGAAGAAAATGAAGTGAGATCAGCCAATGAATTATTAAAAATAGAAATGATTAATATATAATGAATATGGGCATGAAACAAATAAATATATGAACAAAAATAGCAGAAAGCACAGAAATATAGCATACTTTACAAATCAATTTCATACATGACAATAAAGAGAAAATCACTGATATTTGATACAGTTACTATCAAGCCAACTATTTAACAATTTGAAAATTTGAGGGGGAGTAGACTCATATTTGACAAGAAAATCTCAAAATAATTTCAAGATAAGTAAGAATATTTAAAGCCTATATTACAAGAAAAACTAAAGAAAACAATTGTAAATATATCAGCTACTTGCAAATAATCTATAAAGGAAAATGTTGGCAAAATTGATTACACCAAGATGCCAAATTACCGTGAAAATAAGATAACTAAATAAAAAGGGAATGACTCTGAAAAGCATTTTCCACAAATATAAAAATTAAAAAAGCTCACTATTGATCACCTTATAGAGTCTAAATATATTGATATGAAAATAGACAAAAACACAGACAAATAATCTACAAGGAATTATAATAAAAACTGTTAAATGTTCAGAATGTCCTTCAGAATGCCAATTAAGATGCACACTGAAAAAAATAAAGGTAAGGGTCCAGTTCTCCCCTGATTTCCAGAAGTGAAAGAAAAAATATTTTTAAAGATCTATATCCACCCTGAAAAAAGGGAAACTCTCAATGAATCCCCAAAGCTAAGTTACCTCTGAAAAACAGAATGCTTACAGAAAGCCAGAACATAAGCTAATTTGCTGAGCATTGCTATAAATGTAGCAGTGCCCCATGCCTAGAGGCAGAAGATACTAAGAAATGGAGTGTCTTCCAACAATCAATAAGGTAATTGTTTACAGTATGGGACAGGAGAGACATTTAAGTGGATTGAACCCTAAAATCATGCACCAGTCAATTATCACTGTGGGTACCAGGGAGAGAATATCAGCCTCTATGGAGAAACAGTGACTGTGTGCCCAGAGCTGGCCCAGGCAAGGGGAAACTGAGGATTCTTTTCAACTTGTACAATTGGCAGCCAAGCTTATAGTTCCCAAGTAGAATACTGACACTGGCCCAAGATAAGACACTCTGTAGATAACAACATTTGAGAGTCACCCAAAAGAAAGCCACCTTGCTACCTTCTCAATCAAGAGTAAAGCCTACCTGTGACAGATCTAGTATGTACAGAGCTTCCAGTTGCTGAACAAGAACAGACACCCAAGATCAGAAAATACTGAAGGAAAATCGCCACCATGGGAGTCAGAGAACAAAATGGAAGAACTCAGAAGAAATCAATATTATTCAAGGGGCAGAAGAAAACCTTGAAATACATAATTTATTTGTTTAGAAATGTTAATAGCTTACTGTATGCATTAAGGAAGACTAGGATGCTATAAAAAGCAAAAGAACACTTAGGTAATAAAAAACAGCTATTGGCAATTTAAAAAGATAATTGATGGGTTCTGGAAAGGAAATCTCTAGGAAAATAGCTACAAAATAGGCCTAGAAACCTATCAACTGGATTCTAGTTAAAGGAAAAAGACACTTCCTGGAGAGATGCCTCAACAACAATAAAAACTGCCTCTGATAGACTCATCTGATAGATGTTAACAGTAATGAAAGAAGATTTGCAGCTCAGATGAGAGTCTGGAGATGATTTAGTGACATTGCATGGAAAGCCTTTATTTATTTGCTCTGGGGGGAAATTAACAGGAAAAAAATTAAAAGTTGAACAAGATATCAAATACTACATAAAATTGACTTTTTCTCAGATGTGAACAGTAATTATGTAGACACTAAGGTAAGTAATGACTTAATTTAATTGTGATATATCTCAATTGAGAAGTTGGGAAAGTATGTGTATAGAGGAGTGCTGTGAGTCGCACTTTAACAGATAAAAACCTTTATTTTTCTGCAAGAAATCAAGAGATAAACTGAAAAGTTTAATATTGTAATTAAGCATGCTGCTTTAAAATGCAACAAGAGAAAAATCAACTAGAGAATTTCAACATCTTGGAACATTACTTGGGGGAATGTGAGACAAGAATTTGCTTCTTGCCATACTATCTGATTTTTAAAATTATGTACATGTATAATTTTGGTTAAAAATGGAAATTGAATTTTTTAATCATAAAAAAGATAAAGCAATTTATATTGATAACATGAATAATACTGCTGAAGGAATATAGTAGTCAAGAAACTTTATCCACCTAACAAGAGTTTCAAAGTGTATATAGCAAAAACTGATTAAAATTTAGATATTCACAAATCCATTATCATAGAAACTTCAATTAAAAATTAACAATTTCTAACAAGGACTACACATCACAAAAGAAAATATATTATATATATATATATATACATATATATATATATGTTAAAACAATTATCATCTTGTATGTTGTAACATCTGATCTAAAATGAAGAGCCAGCAACAGAAAGATTCACATACTGTACTGAAGAAAAACTTTAAAAACACATTTCAAGTATGTTTTTAAGGGAGAATCTGTCAATATTTGCATATGATATAATTAGCTATCTAGAATATATATAAGAGAACCAACTGGAAAATGATTTACTAGAACTAATAAAGACTTAGAAAAGCATGGTTTTTAAAATCCATAGCTAAGCCAGGTATAGAAGAGAACTTCCTCAACTTGATAAAGAATAGCTACAAAAAATCTACACCTAGCATCATAATTTATGGTGAGAAATGTGACTTTCCCATTATTATTGGTAATATGTTACGGAGGTTAACTCCCACAACTGTCCGACATTATACTAGAAGTCATTGCTAATACAACTAGACAAGAAAATGAAATAAAGATATACAGATTGGAAAGGAATATATAACACTGTCTTTACAGACACAGTCATCTTCACACAATCATCATGTAGAAAATTTGAAAGAATTTTAAACTGGAACTAGTAAGTTACAGCAAGGTTGGAGGATACAAAATTAATATACCAAGTCGATTGCTTTCCTAAATATGAGCAATAAACAAGTAAAATTTGAAATAAAAATAAAAAATACAGCGTAATTTATATTAGCACTACCCAAATATGAAATACTTTTGTATAAATCTAACAAAACATGGGATCCCTGTGTGGCGCAGCAGTTTAGAGCCTGCCTTTGGCCCAGGACGCAATCCTGGAGACCCGGGATTGAATCCCACGTCGGGCTCCCGGTGCATGGAGCCTGCTTCTCCCTCGGCCTGTGTCTCTGCCTCTCTCTCTCTCTCTCTCTCTCTCTCTCTCTCTGTGACTATCATAAATAAATAAAAATTTTAAAAAAATAAATCTAACAAAACATGTACAAGACCTATGTGAGGAACACTAGGAAATTCTGATGAACAAAATTAAGGAACTAAATAAATGAGATATTACATGAGAAATACTACAGGTTCATGGATAGAAAGGCTCAATATTGTCAAGATGTTAGTTCTTCCCAATATGATCTGTAGATACAATGCAACCCCAATCAAAATAGCAGCAGGTTATTTTGTGTATGTCAACAAAGTAATTCTAAAATTTACATGGAGAAGCAAAAGATGTAGAATAGCCAATGCAATATCGAAGGAGAAGAACAAACTTGGAGGACTGGCACTATGCAATGTCAAGATTTACTATAAAGCTACAGTAATCAAGATAATGTGGTATTGGCAAAAGAATAGACAGTTCAGTGGAACAGAACAGGAAATTCAGAAATAGACCCACATAAATACAGTCAACTGATCTTTGACAAAGGAGCAAAAGCAATACAATGAAACAAAGATGGTTTTCAACAAATGGGTACTAAAACAAATGGATTTCCACATGGAAAAAGTTGAATCTAGACAAAGACTTCATAATCTTCACAAAAATTAACTCAAAATGGATCATAAATGTAAAATGCAAAATTATAAAACTGTAAGATAAATAATGAGAAAACCTAGGTGACCTTGGCTACAGCAATAACAGTTTAGGTACCAAATCAAAGGCATGGTCCATGAAAGCTATAATCAATAAACTAGAATTTATTAAAACTAAAAATATCTCAAGGTACCTGGGTGGCTCAGTGGTTGAGCAGCTGCCTCTCATGTCATGATCCTGCGGTCCTGGAATTGAGTCCTGCCTGCAACAGGCCCCCTGCAGGGAATTTGCTTCTCCCTCTTGCTTATGCTTCTGCCTCTCTCTCTCTCTCTCTCTCTCTGTGTGTGTGTCTCTCTCTCATGAATAAATAAATAAAACCTTAAAAAAAATTAAAAGCATCTCTGTGAAAGACAGTGTCAAGAGAATGAGAAGACAAACTGCATCATGGGAGAAATATGTGCCCAAAAGACACAGCTGTTAAAGAACTATTATCCAAACTATGCAAAGAACTCTTTAAATTCAATAATAAGAAAACAACTCAAGTAAAAAATGGGCCAAAGACTTCAACAGACACCTCACCAGATGGCAAATAAGCATATGAAAAGATACTTCACATTGTATATCATCAGGGAAATGCAAATTAAAATAGCAATGAGGTACCATTACTAGACATCTATGAGAATGGCCAGAATCCAGAACCCTACCAACACTGAATGCCTATAAGTATGGGGAGCAATTGAAATTCTCATTCATTGCTGGTGGGAATGCAAAATGGGCACAGCCACTATGGAAGACAGTTTAGTGGTGTATTACAAAATCAAACACTCTTATGTGATCCAGCAATCATGCTCCTTTGTATTTTCTCAAAGGCACTGAAAACTTAGGTCCACACAGAAACCTGCATAAGCATGTTTATAGCAGCTTTATTCATAACTGCAAAAACTTGGAAGCAATCAAGATGAATTGCTAAGGTGAACGGATAAAGAAACTGTATTATATCCATATAATAGAATATTATTCAGCACTAAAAAGAAATGACTTATGAATTAAGTACATATCACTGAGTGGAAGAAGCAAGGATGGTTCAACATCTGCAAGTCAATCAATGTGCTATACCACATTAACAAAATGAAGAATAAAAACCATATGATTCTCAATAGATGCAGAAAAGGCAGTTGACAAAATTCAGCATTCATTTATAATAAAATCTCTCAACAAAACAGGTATAGAGGAAACATACTTCAACATAATAAAGGCCATATATGAGAAGTCCACAACTGGTATCATTCTCAATCATCTGATAATCCTGATATCTAAGATAAGGAACAAGACAGAATGCCAAATCTTACATCTTATTCAACTTAGTATTGGAAGTCCTGGGCAAAGTAATTAGGTAAGAAAAAGAAATTAAAGGTATCAAAATTGGAAAGAAAGACAAAAATCTATCACTATTTGCAGGTGACATTATATTATATAAGCCCTAAAGACTCCATCAAATAACTGTTATTTGACTCCATCAAATAAATAAATTCAGTAAAGTTACAGGATATAAAATCCATATACAAAAATCTGTTACATTGCTTTACACTAAAAATAAACTATCAGAAAAATATTAAAAACAATCCTATTTACAACTGCATCAAAAGAAAAAAAATATCTAGGAATAAATTTAATCAAAAAGGTGAAAGACCTTTTGAAAGGTCTACATCTATTGAAAATTACAGGACATTTATGAAAGAAACTGAAGAAGGTACAAATAACTGGAAAAATATTCTATGCTCATGGATTGAAAGAATTAATGTTAAAATGTTCATACTACCTAAAACAATATACAGATTCAATGCAACCCTGTCAAAATCCAATGGTATTTTTCACAGGAATAGAACATGTAATCTTAAAATTTGTACAGAAGCATCAAAGATCCCAAATAGCCAAGGCAATCTTAAGAAAGAAGAACAAGGCTGGATGCATCATGCTCTAATTTCAAAGAAAGGCTACAGTAATTAAAACAGTATAGTACTGGCATAAAAACATAAACAAAGACAATGAAACAGAATAAAGAGTGCAAAAATAAGCCCAGGCCTATCCATTCACCTTATAGGCCCACAAGAAGGTCAATTAATTTACAACAAAGGAATTAAGAATATATAATGGGGGGAAAGAACAGTCTTCTCAATAAATGGTGCTGCAAAATTGGACAGCTACATGCAAAAGAATAAAGCTGGACCACTATCTTCCACCAGGCATAAAATTAACAGGTAATGAAGTTAAAGACTTGAACTTAAAACATGACACCATGAAACCGTTAGAAAACAAAACAAAACAAAAAACAGGAAATAAGCTCCTTGACATAGGTCTTGGTGGTAATTTTTTTAATCTGTCACCTAAAGCAAAAGCAACAAAAGCAAAAATAAACTAGCAGGACTACATCAACCTAAGAAGCTTCTGCACAACAAAGGAAGTCATCAATAAAAAGAAAAGCAACCTACAGAATGGGAGAGAATATCTCCAAATTTACCTGAGATAAGGCTGATATCCAAAATATATAAAGAACTTATAAACTCAATAGAAAAACACAAAATTTGATTTAAAAATGTATAGAAGATCTGAACATACATTTTCCAGAGTAGACTTACAGATGGCTAACAGGTACATACATGAAAAGATGCTCAACATCATTAATCATCAGAGAAATGAAATCAAAACAAGAATGAGATGTCACTTCACATTTGTTGGAATAGCCATTATCAAAAAAGACAAGAAATAAGATGTGTTGATGAGAATGTGGAGTAAATAAAATTCTTGTGCACTGTTCATAGCAGTATAAATTGGTGAAACTACTATGGAAGACTATTTGGAGTTTTCCTTAAAAAAAAAAAATAACCAAACTACCAAACTATCAAAAAGATATATGCATCCCCATATCCATTGCAAGATTATTTACAGTAGCCAAACTATGAAAACAACCTAAGTGTTCGTCAATGGATAAAGGGATAAAGTAATTGTGTAACCATATTATATATAATAATATATACATAATTCAGCCATAAAAAGATAAAATCTTACTATTTGAAACAACATGGAGAGACCCAAGGGCATTACACTAAGTGAAATAAGTCAGACAGAGAAGGACAACTATCATATGATCTTTTATGTAGAATCTAAGAAAAACAAAAAACCCAAGCTCATAGATACAGAGAATAGATTGGTGGTTGCTAGAGGTGAGGGGTCAGGGATGGAAGAAATGGTTTGTTTGTTTTTAGTTTAAATAAATTTAATAATAAATTTTCAAGATTGACAACATAAATAAAAATCATAAATCAAAACATTATACAAAAAGACCAGGTAGATTTGATAAAGAGTCAAGTGGAAATTCTGACACTGAAAAAGATAGCCTTTGAAAATAAACGTTTCATCAAAAGTTTAAATAGATTTGATAGAATCAAAAAGAATTAATGCATTGAAAGATAAATCTGAAAACACTACCCAGAATGACATCTGGAGAGAAAATACAAGAGAGATTAAGAGACAGAGAATACAGAATGAAAAGATCCAACATGTGTATAGTAAGAGTCCCCAAAGAAAAGAATAGAATGGGGATGCCTCGGTGGCTCAGTGGTTGAGCATTTTCCTTTGGCTCAGGTCCTGATCCTAGAGTCCAGGAATCGAGTCCCACATCAGGCTCCTGGTGGAGAGCCTGTTTCTCCCTCTGCTATGTCTCTGCCTTTCTCTGTGTCTCTCATGAATAAATAAATAAAATATTTTTTTAAAAAAAGAAAGAAAAGAATAGAGTGAATGCGAGGAAAGTAACATTTAGAGAACATATGCCTATGTCTTACAACCAACGTAAAGTAGGTACTGATAAAGTAGGAAGGGGAGGCAAGTGGGTGATGGGTAAAATAGGTGATGAGAATTAAGGAGGGCACTAGTGATGAGCACCAAGTGTTGTTCATAAGTGATAAATCACTAAATGCTACACCAGAAACAGATGTTATGCTGTATGTTGACTAATTGTAATTTAAATTAAAAATTTTGACAAAAGTAGAAGAGAAGAAAAGAAAGAAAGAAAAGAAAGAAAGAAAGAAAAGAAAAGAAAAAGAAAGAAAGAAAGAAAGAAAGAAAGAAAGAAAGAAAGAAGAAAAGAAAGAAAGAAAGAAAGAAAGAAAGAAAGAAAGAAAGAAAGAAAGAAAGAAAGAAGAAAGAAAAAGAAAGGAGGGAAGGAGGGAGGGAAGGAGGGAAGGAAGGAAGGAAGGAAGGAAGGAAGGAAGGAAGGAAGGAAGGAAGGAAGATTTTGAGAAAAAATAAAGTCAATTATGTCTAAAATACACACAAACACACAAAAGAGAGGTGGTTATTAAGTACTAGTCCCTTGACTCTATTTTCTAGCATGATTAAAGCAAAGAATTAATAATATTCAAATAAGAAAAGAGAAAAATAGACAATGACATAGAGCTGTCAAGTCTGAGATAAAGAAATTCAAAGTACATATTAAAATGCATACATTCTGACCAGCCTTAAAATTATAAATTTCTACCAATTTTTAAATTATACCAATTAGAGCTACAGAAAATTACAGTTTTCCACATATCCTATTTGTTAAAATTAAGGAACATGATAATAAATAGTAGAGTATGAGAAATAGATACTTTCATGCTTCAAATGGGAGCAGGAATTATTCAAACAGTTCAGATGTTCTGGCATTTTCAATATGAACTCCGATTGACTCAGCACTTCCATTTCTCAGCTGGTGCCTTGGATATTTGCAAAATAATCTCTCACTTCTCTTAGATCATGGCTGATAATTGCACCTCAGAGAAGCCTTTCTTGATGATTTCATCTCTCACCTTTGTTGCATTTCTTCATCCTACCTATCATTACATGACATTTATCATCAATGGATGTCTTTTTTTTTTTTTTTTACCATTTATATCTTCTTGAATGTCCACAAGGAAGACCTTGTTTTGTTTCTTTTTTTTTTTTTTTTTCCTTGTTTTGTTTCTTGATAAATCCACAACATCAAGAGTGGTGCCTGGCATATGACACTAAGTAAATATTCATGAATGTTTGCTGAAGTATGCAGAAAATTAAAAACAACTTAAATGTCCATCACAAATAATGTTATATCTATACTATAATAATAATGGCAATTCTTTTAATGACACAGCTCCATTTGTATTGCTATGGAAATATTTCCAAAGCAAAATGTTATATAAAAAAACAAAAAAGTTTCAGAATTACTACTGTAATAATAGAGTGTATTATCACACAAGGTAAAGATATATATTTTCTATACTTAAACATATGTGTGTAAATGCATGGGAGGATGTTGGAAGGATACACACTAAGCTGAAAACAATGGTTATCTCTAGGGAGAGCAGTGGGTATGGGGGTTGCAGGTAGAGGGTCAAAGAAAAACGTAGCCTTATCTGGAATGTTCTTATTCTTTAGAAGGTGATATATTTATGTTGTTCCTTGTGTTATTAAATATTTCTGTTTAAAAGTTGGTCTCCTTAGTGATCACATAAATACAAAGTAAAACAATCGTAAATTTCTGGTTCATTCTTTTCAATGCAACAAAGAGTGTGGTAATTTTATTCATTAAGTCTTTAATATTATTATAATGTTCTCTTTGCAGTATAAAACATCTTTATAAAAAAGTCACAAATATTCAAGTTAATTTCTCTTAGTTTAATTCATTAAAAGTTCACTTCTTTTATATAGAATATTTGTTCCAATGTTTTTCTCTATATGTTTTATTTGAACACTTTCCTTATTATTTACTTCCTGTTCAAATGCTTCAGCAATTTTCCAGTAGATTAACTCATTTCCGCATATTATTTACTTGCTTTTCTAATATTTTGGACCACTGGTCATGTTCACGGTCACTCACTGTCATTTTTCTCTCTTCGTGCAGCTGTTTGTTTACCCAGCCGTTGCTTCCTTTTCCTTTGTCAATGAAAATTAAATTCGTGTTGCTCCACAATACTTCTCTTCTCTGTACCTTCTTATCCTATGGTGGTGGCTCTTCCACAGGAAAATATTTTACCAGATTGCACACAACATATCATACTAAGCTCTCCCATCCATACCTAGCACATATTACAATATGTCTTAAGAATGAAAACTTTTAAAATATTTGCAGAGTGGCAATTCCAAACCTAGACTGGGACATTGCTAAGAGGAGAGAAATTTAGGACAGACCTTTCTGAGATGGATATATCTGAGGTGAATTTTGAAGAATGAGTAGAAGTTAACTATGTAAACAGCTGTCAGGGGAAAGTATGCTTGTCTGACAGAGTCAGGTGGGCAAAGGCACAGAGGTGGGAAAAGTAGTATTCAGGGAAATGCAAACAATTTAACATAGTGAAGCTATAGGGCCTTGAGAATAGCTAGAGATGAGGTACAGGACAGAATAAAGAATGACCTTCTGCCAATCAAGGTTGAGATCTTACCCATAGGGAAAAAGGGACACTAATTAACATTCATTAGTTCATGGGGGGGAAAGTAAGGGAGGGTCTCACCACTCAGGCTATTGGGGAGGAAGGAAAAGCTGACTCTGGTGACTGCAACAAGCAAGGCTTATCTTCAGCTGAAAAACAATGGTGAGGAATATTGGGCAGTGTCCATTCTGGTTTGGTGTGAATTCTGTACCAGGGTTAAATATGTATCCCATCTAGTGTGAGAGTGATTTGAGTTTGGGGGCTTGGGTGGCTAGGACTTCTTGGTGGCTCATTTCAGGATGATGTGTAACACAATAGAAGGTAATTTGAAGGAAAATATTATTACACAATTTTGGACATGTTAAACCACAGACGTGAGATCGCCCAGAAGACTCATGTGCCAACATGCAAAACACTGACAAATTATAGGATTTAAATGGTGGGCAAAGGAGGGAGAGTTGTAGCAAAGGGTAGGTTGGCAGAGAGGTGAGAGGAAACTAGAAGAATCTTCAATAACAGAAGGAGTAGAGTTACAAAAGTTTATCAACAGTGGTAAATGCTGAGGAGAGAGCAAGTAAAGTAGAGATAGAAGATGCTACCTGGAACATTTAGGAACATGTTAGTTTTCTGTGGCATGTGCTACCTCGGTAGAAATCAATCCAAATCAAAACTCAGTTGTGTACAGGGGTCAAACAGATTAGGAAAATATGTAAAGGCGCCAGGCATAAAACATAAGAGTGTGGATTTGAAAAGGGAATGTACACGTCTCATCTAAAGGACTTAGAGGAAAAAGAAAGAAAAAAAAAAAAAGGAATAGCCAAGCAAAACAATTATGACGGCCAGGTTTGGCCTGTTGGCAACAAGTTTGATGTCAACTCTCAAAACTTATTCAAAACTCCAAATGAAGATTAGACCATAGAATCACAAATCCCTTTGAAGCAGATAAAAACATATGTTGTGGATTTGTTTATTTATGACTTTAGTGATAGTATGGGATAAGGACCAGAAGACCGATAGTCAAATTACAGAACTAGTCAATAAATTCTAAGGTTCTTGCTTAACACAGGTTAAGCCTCACTACTTAAGCCTGTAGTAACTCTGTGAAGAGGACATTATCCCTTTTCTGCTGTTGAGGAAGCTGAGGATAAGAGTGGTTATGTGCTCTAGCGAAGTTTCACAGCGACAGTGTAGAATTGTAGATTCCAGCTCAGCTCAATCTGACTTCGACGATTCAATGCTCTTTCAGTTACACTGTTTAGTCTGAGGGGAAGACAGATCTCCCTTGTTTTGCATAAATTGATTTACCTGTGATCTGGGTGCCAACCTTTCATACCTTCTCAGAAATCTGGTCACATTCTTCTTCTTTTATTGCCTTTACCTTCATCACTCCTTTTCACTGGCTCTTTCCCCAACATGGGCTCTTGCCCAAGTTTCTTTAACCAGAAACAAAAAAACTAACAACAAACAAAAATTTCCTCAAAAGTACATCTTTCTATAGATACTTCTTGATCTCTTTCTTTCCATTCATAGATGAATTCTTCTTAAGAGTCCTATAATTTCCGGGATATTTGTTCATTTTCATTCCCTAACTAGGACCCACATGATAATGACTACATACAACTACATACAACTTAAACTGACTACATACAACTTAAGAAACTTGATCAAACTCACATTAGTAAATATTAAAGATGAGATTCAAATCAAGGTGGTAAGGCTTCAGTTTTAACCATGGTGCTTTTCTGCCATGTAATTTTGGAAAGTTAAACAGGTAGGCTGGATGTAAAGATGAGGAAGCTATCAGAATGAATTTAGATGTGAATAGAGGTTAGCCTCTCCTTTGTTATTTTTTTAAACTGACTTGGAACTCTTTTTTTTATATAAAGATTTTATTTATTTATTTATGAGACACACACACACACACACACACACACACACACACACACAGAAAGAGGCAGAGACATAGCAGAGGGAGAAGCAGGCTCCCTACAGGGAGCCCAATGTGGGACTCGATCCTGGACTCCAGGATCACGCCTTGAGCCAAAGGCAGATGCTCAACCACTGAGCCACCCATGCATCCCTGGAACTTTTATACTGTATCTGCCATAGAGTTCAATATTCTTTACAATCTTTTGGGAATTTCCATTAGCTTAAATTTACATGATCATTGTTTATTTCTATTACCTGTTTCCTCAAATTGCCTTCAAATTACTTGTCTCCTCATCTCGTCTCCTGTGATTGTTCCCCCTTCTCTGCTCCACATCAAGGCAGACATGGATTAAAAGTCCCTTTCCTTGATTTTTCTAGAATACCAATTTCTAAAGGCATTATGTGTATGTAGCAAAATTTGCAGAAGGTTTGAGGTGGAGGGGACTGACTAAAAAACTATCAAGCAAAGAACATAAAAATGCACATCAAGCATCTCTGTTCTTAAAAGTGATTTCACCACCCCATCACTGAGAATGTCCCACTTGTGATCTGTCTAGTTTCTAACCTCCCAGGATGTCCTTACTCCTCATTTTTTTCTCTTCTTCTCCCTTCATCCGCCCTTTCATTCTCCCTGTCCTCAAATTCCTGTTAACTACTTATGTGGAAGGTTCTCTCTTCTCACCCAAATAAAAGTTATAAGAGAGTACAGACTTTGTCTGTATTGTTCACTGCTATATCCCATAGTGTGTAGAACAGTGCCTGACACATAACAGGTACTCAGTAAATAGTTGTTGACTGTGTAAATGAATCAAAATGGAAATGGCCAGCAGTCTATTGGTTGTAATAAGTGTTAATATTTATTGAGTGCTTGCAATAGGACAGATACTATTCTAAATACTTTTTTAAAACAAAGATTTATTTTTTTATTTGAGAGAAAGAAAGAGAGAGAGAGCATTGGTAGAGAGGGACACAGGGAGAGGGAGAGGGAATCCGAAGCAGACTCTGCCCTGAGAGTGGAGCCTTCCTTGGGACTTGATCTCACAACCCTGAGATCACGACCTGAGCCAAAACCAAGAGTTACAGGTTTAACCAACTGCACCACCCAGGTGGCCCTTGAATACTTTTCAAGTATTCATGTAATAAAACATTGCCATGAACTAGATACAACTAATATCTCTATTTTACAGATAAGGAAACTGACTACATACAACTTAAGTTTTATTTGGGTGAGAAGAGAGAACCAATAAACAAAAAACAAAAAAGGACAATATGTGGGGAATGCCATGAAGAAATAGAGTAAAAGGAAACAAGAAGGTGGGGATATTGCCTCTTAGAGTTACATTTTAGCAGATGTCTTATGAAAACAAGGGAGCAAGTTCTGTGAAGCACTGTGGGAAGCATCTCAAACTCAGCATCTTCCCTCCAGTATCTTTTGTAACAAACATATTCCTTATCTGAACAAATAGGACAATCATCCACCAATGACTCAACCGAGCTATGAGTCTTTCCTCTCTTGTTTCTATACCCAGTTTGTTACTAAGCTCCCCTTTTATAAAACATCTTGAGTCTACTTTCCCATTTCTCCTATTACTTATAGATTAAGCTATATGAAGTGACCATTCTAAGGTCAGAAACAGTTAAATATTGGCATGCGCTTACCAAACCCGGTTTATTTTCTTCCAGGGCATGCAGAAGGACTACTTCCCAGACTCCCTTGTGGTTAGGTAGAGCCATTTGACTAAGTTCTGGACAAAACTGCTGTAGAACACTTCTAGTCTCGACCCTGCAAACTCTCACCAAAATCCAATATTTACTCTAGTCATTCCTCTGACAGCAATGCAGAATAAAGAAGGTACAGTCAAGGATCCTATGGTCCTAGAAGAATGGTGGAACCACAGGATGGAAGAAGTTTGGGTTCATAAATGACAGCATGGAGCAAAACTCTTCCAGTTCCCCATACACCCTCACTGTACTTGAGTGAGAATACTTCATGGTTGGTGGTAGTTTGTTAGAGCAGTTAGCCCATCCTAATGCATATCTTCAGTGCCATAGTTTTATTTCACATCATCAACCTTCCTCTATATCATAGCAACAGCATCCAAACTGATCTCTCAATCTCCAAAACATTCTTCTCAAGGCACCCACATAACTGTTTCAATCCCCAATTTGATCATGTCGCTACCCATCAAGAACCAGTTCTTCAATGGCCTCTCCTCAAGTTGTCTAAGCAGTTTGGATATTCAAAACCTTTTGTGACACAATCCTGGCCTACAACCACAGTCTCTCTTCTTTCTTTTTATTTATTATTATTTTTTTTGTCTCTCTTCTTTCTATTGCTGACCAGGACTCTCTACCCTTGCCCCACCTAATTACTTGATGTTCCTCAAACGGGTCATGCTTCTAAGCCATTGCACACTACTTCTTATGTCTGATGTGAATACCCCCTTGACCCTGCTAATTCAGGACTCAACTCATGGCATCTGCTATAGAAAGTTTTCCAAGGGACCAAGCTTGGATCAGGTCCCTAACTTGTATTCTTTTAGCACTTCATTTTTATCAAGGTACTTATCACCTTGTCATGTAGTTATCTCTTTAATTTTCATGGCTTTTTTCCAGAATTCTTTCAGAAAAGGCTAATGTCCTTTATTTTTCTGTTCCCTAATATTATGCCTGACTGAGGGTAGACATTCATTGTTTAATGAATAAATACATACAGGAACAAATGAATCTCTAAGGATTTTGCCATCTTTGTCACAAAATGCATTTAATTCACTTCAAAATATGCTATAGAAAAAAAACCACAAAATGCTTTTTCTTTCAGGAATACTAAGACTTAAAAAAAGAATACTAAGATAAAAGATACTTTTGATTGCATTCATATTCGTCAACATTTTCTTTCACTGGTTTTTATGCAAACTATTCCCTTGCCTTAAATCAGAAAATGGATAATTAGGAACTGAATAGCCTTCTTAACTACACATCTCTCACTAGACACTAGTTCATTTTCTTGTAAAGAGAATATGGTAATTTCTGACAAACATCAACCCTCCAAAAATCATATGATCATTTTTAATCCCAGGAATCATTTAGAAAAAATCTCATTTTTTCCAGAAAAATAAAATTATGCTTGTTTTTCTGACCATAACTGTTCTTTAATGATTTCTCCCTTTTGTAGTTCTTATAATAGCAATTGTATTTATTTCTCTAAATTTCAATATAAAGTTAAAGTCACACTGAACTTTAAAAACAGATATTGATTCATTTTGAAATATATAAAATTAAATGAGTTATATTCTAATTTGTGGAATATCACCATTTAAGTAAAATAAAATTGTGGCAATGTTGGCACAAAGTAATAATCTTGTATTTAAAAAAACAGATTGGATTTTAGAAGCCCACTGATTTTGCTATAATTGTATCTTACAAAAATTTCTGATACAGATGATAATCTCAAATGTGACTTCCAATTATAAAGAAGGTACTTTGAGAAGACTGTATGTTCAGCCTCTTCCACAGGTAAACTGTGCAATCTTAAGCAAGTTACTTCATCTGTTTATGCCTCAATTTTCTCATCCTAAAAAAATGGACATAATATGAGCACTTAGTTACAAGGTCACTGTAAGGACTATGTGAGTTCATATGCGTGATGCACTTAGAATAATATCTGACACATAAAAATTCTTATAATATTTAGCTTTCATCATCATCATCATCATCATCACCCCATCACCACTGTCACCATCATTATCACCATCAATACCATCATCATCTTTGTCATCATTAGCAACATCATTATCACCATCATCATCACAATCACTACCACCATCATCATGACCAACACCACCATCACCATCATTATCATCATCACCATCAACACCAACATCATATAACCACCATTCTTCCTCTTCTCTTTGCAAGAACAAGTAATGAGAAACCAGTTCCTAAAAAACTCTAGAAAAATGAACACCACCTCCAAGGAAGCAATTAGCCACTTGCTAGGCAGGTGATGCCTAAATGTATTTACATAACATTTTTGAAATACTGAGGTACACGTAACTGTGTGTTCACTTGTCATTATTTTGTCAAAAATCTAAATACATTACTGATATTTCAAACTGTCAGTGAACACACAGAAATAAGGAAAGAGTAAGTGGGGGGTCAGTGAAATGGTCAATTTCATATAGTTTATCAGAGATTTATTTAGAGTGAAAGAATATAAAAGAATCTTTTCTATATTCATAAAGAGAAAAATTAAATATAAGAGAATGAGATCTCTCGAAAATATAAAATGCACCATCTCTATTTTATCATAAAGAATTTATGTCTTCCCTAATGTAATTTTTAAAGCAATTAATGGATTTATTTGCATTTGCATGGACATTTTTTAAAGATTTTATTTATTTATTCATGAGAGACACAGAGAGAGAGAGAGAGAGAGAGAAGCAGAGACACAGGCAGAGGGAGAAGCAGGCTCCATGCAGGGAGCCAATGTAGAACTCGATCCCGGTACTCCAAGATCACACCCTGGGCTGAAGGCAGGCACTAAACTGCTGAGCCACCCAGGGATCCCCTGCATGAACATTTTTAATATACTGCACATTTGTTCTAGCTATCACATTTAATTAATTATAGATTCCATTATTCAATTATTTTTAATTAAAAAATTTTGCCAATAAAACCTTTGTCATAAATCTAAATTATGTAGTATTTTAATTTTATTGTATTTCTAGAGTTAGCATCTATTTCTTTATTTCTCAATTCAAACGTTAGAAAATAAGTTGAATTTCTCTTTTGTGACATAAACTCAACTCAATAAAAAATGCAAGAAGGATGTGAAGGTGGAGATCCTTCTCCCCTCAGTATCTAGGGGGTGGTCAGCTACCCTTAACAGCCAACCAGGACAGTTGAGGGCAAGGGCATTTGATATCACTGTGTAGCCATGACTAAATCTGAAGAAACAAAAGAAAAAAAAAAAAGGAACAAAAGAAGACTTAATGTTTCACCCACCCAGCCTTTAGTTGGGTGACTTGGCAGATTGAATGCTTGGCTACTACAAGCCAAAAAGTGCAACTAATCTGGGGAGTCTTCTTAATGAGAATTTTTTAAAATGAAATCATGATTAACTAATAATTAACAAATCCCAAGAACCACTAGAGAGTATATTTGATAGCTCCGGGAAAGCAAATGGAAATATCTCACTATTATGTGCCATTTGTACCTTGTAAATGTTACTTTTATAGGCTGCCAGAACCTTGTCAAGATGTCCAAGAAACATCTGCAAAGAACACCCATTGTTTTTGGTGTGGTAAATATCCGTCCTATATAGAGAGCTTATTATCTCAAAAATAGGATCAACTACCAGACTTGGCTTTCACATGAATGCTTCTAATCCATTTTGGGTATGATCATTTGAGTACTAGGGTATCATGATACTCACAAACGTGTTCTACCTCTCAAGATCAAAACAGAATGCTGATTTGTACATAATCACAACATGGTAGGTCTAAAATTGTGACTGAAAGGTTTGCATGGGAATTAAGCTCTGTATAAGCTCTACAAAAGGAGTCTTGAAAAGCTTGGAATTTATAACTAACCAAACCTCAAAGCACATATTCAGAAATAGAGGAGTCATTCCAAGACCTGGTTTACAATTCACATGGTGGTACATGTATCATTCAAATACTACAATGGGTGAATCGGATAGACTTACTTTGCAATAGTATTAAATTATTTTTTCCTCTTTGCAAAAGCAAAACATGGTAATTGTATAATTGTAGATAAATTAGGAAATACAGATGAACGCAAAGATGAGCAGTATGTTTGACATAAAGTAAATGTTCAATAAATAGATGTTGAATGACAGAGATAGAGAAGGAAAAAAAATGATAATCACACAACCATTTCACCATTCAGAGTTGACCTCTATTAATATAATCATTTCTGTCTTTCACATATACCTCTAAAACAGGATGGAAATTTGCACACAATTCAGAAAGTCTAGCTTCCCACCCTCCCCCTTGGCTTTATCTTCTGAGTTCTGAGGCTCCAATTCTTACTAATGACAAGAGAAAACCTTAGATTTATCATTTCAAAGTAATTAAGTGTATTTGGAAGTAAAACAGTCTTTGGGGGAAATATTCCATCTATTTAAAATGCAAAATTCCTTCAAAAGCTGGAGAAATTTCATCAGCTTTTAAAGTAAATCATTTTTCCTACTGACACCTATATTAGATGCAGAACAAATAGCAATTTCTTCTTTCCTCCCAGAAAGCCTCTCCCTTCTGGATCCTCACAGAAGTGGTGGATCCTTTGGCTGTCTCTAAGTTGGTGTGGTTGATCTTTGCCTGGTCCTTGGGGTCCAGCACTGGTGTCTGTGAGGTGTGCCTGGTACTTCTGGTTCTTTTGGACACCCAGCTGGTCACCACTACTCAAGTCTGTGGTTCCTTCTGGTGTCCCAGTAATCCATACTAGCCTCTTCCCAACCTTGGGTCCCTTCTTCTCTTAGTAACTTTAGTATTTTTGTATCTTCCTACTGGAAATATGGACATGGCATTATTCCCAAAATACCACATGCAGGCACAACTAGGGTCAGCCATTTTAAATTTATCTCCCAGCATTAGCTGGACTCCACTCAGGGTGCCAGTTTTCCTGGAGAAGCACACAGTCCTTTCAGACACACGCCCTGCTCATCCATGCTATTATGACCCTCTAAAATGTATCCGGGAAAAGAGAAGAGGAGGAGAGAGGGATGGGGAACAAAGGGAAAAAAGACAGTGAACAGAAGAATGAGAAGCAAAAAGACAACAAGAAGAGGAGGGGAATAAAAAATATTGCCAAAAACAAATGGAAAGATAAGATCACACAACCAAGAGTTAGTGTGACAAGAGTTTGATATGCAAAAAGAGAAAAGGAACAAAAATCACTTCCCTCCCTAGTATTGATCCCATTATTCTCTGCCATGTTGAACAAAGATGAAGAGAGAAATAGCAAGGTGAAGAAAATAACAAAGAAGAGGAGGTGAGAAGGTGTGTCTCACATGCTCTCTTCAACTGCAAGAACTAATTATACACTCATTTCATCTCACTTCCAATTCTTTCCAGTCATGAACTGCAAACAGCCCCAAACAAAACCTCAGTAAACTGCAAAAACAGTTGATTCTATGGTTAGGTAAAAACAGAGCCTAAGAGTTAATTTTATTATAAGTTGTTGAAAAGAGAACATCTATTTTCATTTCGTGTTGTGATTCACGTGTTAGTGAATTACATCAGCTTTTTTTTTTTTTTTCATCAGCTTTTAAAGTAAACCATTTTTCCTACTTACACCTATATTAGATGCAGGACAAATAGCAATTTATTCCTTTTCTGTCTTTAGTCACTGCCTATGTTAAAGTATTTTGAGTAACAAATGTTAGCAGTTGTTCTCCTATGTCTCTAAAATATAGCTAATACCACCATTCTTCACCCACTGTTCAAAAACGAGAAGGAAAGTAAAAAAAAAACAAAACAAAAAACAAAGTAATGCATAAATTGGAATCATTAACAGCAGTCCCTATAATCACAATCTGTTAGGATAAGAGACCAAATATATTTATATTAAGGCGAATTTAGAAGAAAAAGTTAGTTTAATTTATACTTATTATTGGGTTAATTTTATTTTCATGTTAGTCTATACCTTTTAGCATCACCCTGAAAGAGGTCTCCTGTAACAAGAGGAGGCAGTTAAGTCAGAAACTGAGGAAAGTCTTGTGCTAGGTCATATGCTGAGCTGGAAAGCAGGGTCCAGAAAGATATTTCGGAAGAGAAGCTTCCTCACAAGGGAGAATTGTACAAAAAAAACTCCTTTGTTCTACTTGGGTAGTTTTATTTCAGGAGCTGATTTACATTAGAAAAGCTTTAATTCACCAAAAACAAAACCTCTAATATTTAAGGAAGAGGAAAAAAGGATACTGAAGAACTTAAATGATTTTTTTGTTACAGTTGATAAACAGCAAAAATTTATTCATTCAAAATACCAATGGAATTTTAATTAAAAGTAGCCTTATGTGAAAGAAAAGTAATACTATTGCTAGTTATCTAGGAAAAGTACATGGATGTACTGTTTGTCTGAGTCTTCTTTTTTGTAAACAATTATTATACTTAGTGATTTATTTATTATTGATAAATAAAATTAGTTTATATTTTAATAGGAAAAAAAGATTAAAAAAAAAAAGAAAAGAAAAAAAGATTATATATAGCTGTGATGGTTTAAACCATCAATTGACTGGGTCACAGGGTGCCCAGATATTTGTTTAAATATTATTTCTGGGTGTGACTGTGAGGGTGTTTCCAGATGAGATTGACATCTGAAATGGTAGACTAAGTAAAGCAGGTTGCCAACCCCAATGTGAGTGGGTGTCATCCACCCGCTGAGGGCCTGAATAGAACCAAAAGGCAGAGGAAGGGAGAGTATCGCTCTGCCTACTTGTGCAAAGACATCAGTCTTCTGATTTCAGACTGGGATTTACACCATCAGTTCTCAGGTCTTCGGATTTGGATTTGTTCTTATACCATTAGTTTTCCTGGTTCTTAGTCCTTCAGACTCTGACTGGAACTACACCACCAGTTTCCTGGGTCTCCAGCTTGCAGACAGCAAATGCTGGGACTTCCCACCTCCCATAATTATAAGAGCTAATTTTTATAATAAATCTCTTCATATTGGGGTGCCTGGGTGGCTCAGGAGGTTAAGCATCTGTTTTTGGCTCAGGTCATGATCCCAGGGTCTTGGGATTGAGCCTCAAACTGGCTCCCTGCTTAAGGGGAGAGTCTGCTTCTCCCTCTGCCCCTCCCCCACCCCCTTTCCCTGCTCATGGTCTCTCCCTCTCTCAAATAAACAAAAACCTTTCAAAATAAATAAATGAATAAACAAATCTCTTCATATAAAAATTTATAAATATATAGAGACATATATATCTTCCCAATTGGTTGTTTCTTTAAAGAACCCAAATACAAAAATTATGTACTTGAACATAAATACTTAAATATTGTATATAAAATATATTATCTATTTACTTATTTATTACATAACACAAATATATACACACCTAAATTTATATCTAAATGGCTAAAGTGCTATTTGCACTTTTCTACCAGCACCACAACTATGACTGCTGTAAAAAAAAACCCACATTTAAAGGGAAAGTAAAAATCCTTTTAAAGGATTTCTTTAAACCTTAAAACCACATGATAAATAAAAATGGATATTTACTTTCTGTCCATTTATGTCACTAACTCCTGTATTTAGTTAACAAACATTTGTTTAATGAAGGATGAGGATTGTAAAATTACTTTATGATCACTGTAGAAAAAGTAAAAGATATACTTAAAGTAAGAGAACTCTCCCATAGTCTCATGCTGGTTTTAACACATTGGCATATTTTCCTAAAGTGCTTTGTCCTCAAATATTTTTTATATAATTGAGATCATACATGATATATGCTACTATTTCATGCTTTTAATTTAAAAAAAATATGTAGAAGTATTTCCTAAGTCATTTAAAGCCACTGAATGTATTTCCAATATTTTGGGTGTTTAGAGTGTGGCAAATATATGGATTGGATCATATAATATCCATTCCAGCTTCCTTCTGTACCCTCCTCTACTCAGAAGCTGGAAAGCTATAACTGCATTTCCCAGACTTCTTTATAGCTAGCTGTGATGTAGGTTCCGCCTCAAGACACACAATAGATACCTGTGTGCCTTGAATTCTGAACTGACTTCAATGACAGGAGAGAGATAGGGTCCATTTTTAAAGTCAGATTCCAGCTAAAGTAGCAGGAGTCTGGAGCCAGCTGCTGAAGCTGGGGCTTCGCAGTGTGGCAGGAGGCTTCCTGATTCTGCACTCTCTTGAATGTGGCAGGTTCTACAACCCTACACTGGGGCTTTGGAGTTGGTCTCCATTCTCCACTGCTTTGAGTTTCATGACCCTCCCCACAACTCAAAAACCTATTGAAATAAATCCCTTTATGCTTAAACTAGCATGGATTACATTCTCTGTAATAAATCCTCAACAAAAGAGCACTTCTAATTGCTCAAGATAACACTTAATTCTTTAATACTTTTTTTTTATTTCTACTTCTTTATGCTTTATACATTTGAAGATGATTACTTTAGGATTGACTTTTAGAAGTCTTATTACGAATTCAAAAGGTAGGAACATTATTAACATTCTTGATACCTGTCAATTCTTTTGTTTTCTACAAGAAAGGTTGCACTAATTCATTCTCCCATTTTTCTCCCATGAGAATATACACCATCACTGTTATCTTTTCTCTTTATTTTTTGCTGCTTCAATAGTTAAAAATAGATAGCATGCTGCTGTTTTAATGTGAATGTATTTAATTATTAATATGGCTGAACACATTAATTTCATGAGCCATCTATCTGTATTTACTCCTTTGTGACTTTTCCACCTTTATATCCATTATCTCCTAAGACTGCTTTTTATATCTATTTATACACTATCTTCATGTATGAAAGAGATTTACCCTTTTTAGTTTTACATCTTGATGAGCGTTTTTTTCCCAAATTATTGTCAGATTTTCAGTTTTGTTCATGCTTTTGACAAGAAGAAATTTTAAAATTTGAATTCAAATATATAAAACATCCTCCTATGAATTCTTCTAGCAGAAAAATGTATTGCATGCATCCTCAGAAAAAAAAAATTATTATTCACATCAATGTTAGTTTTTGTTTGGTTTGTTTCTTACATTTTACGTTAATCTTTATACTGGGTTGAATAGTGTTGCTCCCACCCCCAGATCCATGTCTACCCACAACCTCAGAAAGTGACCTTAGTTGGAAATAGGTTATTTGCAATGTAATTAGTTAAACTGAAATTAGATCATAGCAGATTAGGATGTGGCCTAATCCAATAACTGGTATCCTTATAAGAAGAGAAAACAGACACATATAGACACACACAGGGAAAATGCTAACATAACAACGGAAGTAGAGACTAGAGTGATAAGTCTACAAACCAAGAAATGCCAAGGACTGCTGGCCACCACTAGATGCTAGAAGAGGCAAGGAAGGACCCTTCCCTCGAGACACAGAAAGAGCATGGCTTAGCCTTGATTCCCACCTACTAGCCTCCAGAGCTGTAAGAGAGTAGATTTCTCTTGGTTTAAGCCACCCAGTTTCTGGTAATTTGTTGTGGTAGCCCTAAGAAGCTAATACGATCAGTATATAATTGATTTTGGTATATGGTCTGAGAAGAAATTTAAGTTTTTTTCTCCAAATTGTGAACAAACTAGTCCAACTGAAGCCAGCTCCTAAAAGCATGTGAGAGTCAATTGTGCACATTTCTTTCCATCTGCCCACTGACATCACATTGGTAGCTTGAAATCAGCCATGATGGAAGTACTTATACCACAGAAATCGTCAAACTACAAATCAGGTCTTTCCTCAATACCCCTAGGGCTAGTTTTAAAACATTTACCGTACATAACTATTTGAGTTTCTCCATTTTCAATTGCTTTTTGAATTATTAGTACCTTATGCTGAAAATTTCTTATTCTCATGTAGTTTCTTCTTAGCTGTAGTAGAGATACACATATAACGTTAATATCGAAGTAATTCAAGATGGTTGTTTACAGGGGTGCCTGAGTGGCTCAGCTGGGTAAGCATCTGCCTTCAGCTTAGATCATGATCCCAGGGCCCAGGGATCAAATCAAACCACTATCCCACCCCCCCACCCCCTCCCCACCCCCCAGCATCGAGCTCCCTGCTCAGCCAGGAGTCTGCTTCTTCTTCTCCCTTTGCCCCTCCCCCCTGCTCATATTCTCTCCCTCTCTCTCAAATAAATAAACAAAACCTTTTAAAAATATATAAACAAAACAAAACAAAACAAAATATATATATATATAAACAAATAAATTGGGTCTGGTGATGGCTTAATTTTATTCTTTCTTGATTTTCCTTCAGAAAACCTATAACCTGTATGTTGGGTCTTCTTTCTTTTCCTCCATTTTATGTCTTGTTATAGTCATCACTGGGTTTTTTTTTTCCTCTACATTCTTGAAGTTGAAATATTACAAACTTTACTTTCTGCACTTTAACCCTGCTCTTTCCTATGTCCAGTGTGAAATTTATTGCTTTCTTTGCAGTTCTGCCTGGTTCCAGCCATCTCCCTTTTTATCTCTACTTTCAGCTCATTCTCTGTTCTCCTAAATGCTCCTTGTCCTGAGTAGGTCAATCATATTGAATATATCAAGCTAAAGCTTTGGAAGTTTTTTCTTTCATTTCCTCTAGAAAATAATTCTTATTTGTGTTTTCCCTCTGGGTCTTTAAATTGCTTTCCCTTGTGTTTGCAGAATGTTGGGGGGGGGGGGTCAATACCAAATTTTTAAAATTACTTTTCTCAAATAATTTATGAATTTATAAATATTTATAAATAATTTTCTTAAATAATTTTCTTAAATAGTAAACACACAGAGAGAAAGAGATAAATTCATAAAACCTGATCCAGAATTTAGACTACAGAATGGATATACATGGTATCCTGTATCCTGCAGTTACTGACCATTTAGATGTTTCTACATTTTCTCTCTTGGATCTAGACCTACAGAGAACAGTAAAGTGTTAAGCTCTGAGCCAGTTTCCAGTGTCTTTCAAGCCTTTATCTCATGTTTCTGCTGGATCAAGAGAGGATCTTTTACTCCAACTGGTCTGACTGCTAGGGAGTCATATATAGGCTTCAGTTCTTCTCCAGTGATAGAGGTAAAAATTGCACTTCCAGCTAGACTATTCTTAGACCTTTTCCTCACATCTTTCCTCCTTGAATATCTTCCTGAAGTTCTTATACATCACAGTGTGCAAAGTACCATTGCCTCTCCCTGTCACTCTCTACCCATGACAGTTGTATATATTGTGAAGTATGATTCCCAAGTGGATGAAGAAAGAGAAGAACTGCTGGGGAGAAGAAAGGGCATGACACTATCAAGCTAAGAAGAGTTCACATGGCTTTGGGATTTTCTGTGTTTCTCTGCCAGTGGATAGACTGAAGTTGACTCATAGTCTTTTCCCATCTTCTTCCCAGATTTCTGTGCTATTCTGGTTCAGCTGTCTTAGTTTAGGATTATGACTCTCGACTCAACTACCTCCTCGTTGCAGTTAGTGGAAATTCCCTGCAGATTCTAGCATCTGATTTTCTCTTATCCTTATTTTTCAGTTCTCTTATGATTTTTGGTCTTTTAAAAAAAATTTATGATGATTTAATTTAAAAGTTGGAATAGAGCATTTCACCAGAGTGGTACATAATAACCCAGTTACTTGCTGTAGACTAACTCTGTGTCAAACAAAAAGATTTAAAAAAAAAAAGGCAGAGACCAGCCTTTTGAGAGCCAAGCCTTATAAAGGACCATGAAGAGGACAATTTAGGCAGAAGGCATCATATGTGTGCAGATGTACTGGTGAGCATGGTCTTTGGGAGTGATGGGTGATGGTGGAGTTTGAGGCAAATGGGAGGGAGGGTGATGAGCTGAGACTTATTTAGAAAGTAATGGGGAGCCAGGCAAAATTTTGATTTTGGATTCTAGAAGACAAACCTGTACGGCAGGGGAAAAAATGGACTGAAGGAAGATATTAGGACATCATTTGAGCTCTGGCAAGGAACTGTTATATTAGGGCCTGCACTAGGGGGATGACAGTGGAAATAATGGGGCAGGACAGAGTTCATGAATAACATGAAAGTAATAGTGGCAGCTGAGTAGATATGGATGATGGAGTGAGGGGACTTAAAGGTCAGTCGCCTCTGACTGGATGGTTGGTGCTAATCTCTGCTACAGGGACAGGGAAGATTCAATGGGAAAGGTAATTAACTTGTTTGGGGACATATCGAATGTGAGGAGCTTCTAAATGAAGACAGCCCAGCCTGTAGACAAACAGCTGTGTGAAGCACAGAAGACTCAGGCCTGGGATAGATATGCACTAGCAAGTGCTTATGGCTGAGGGTGAAGCATAAGAGTTTGGGATGGCCCCGAAGAAACTAATTCTTCTTTGTTATGCTAATATAACAGGGTACACTGTTCAGATTGGGTTGTTATGGTATTACAAATGCCAAAAAACCATGCTTATTTTCCCCCAAGGGAAGGCCAATGGGAGAGAGAAAAAAGAGAGGTGAGGGGAACAGTGGGGAACACCAACATTAAAGGGATAGATGAAAGGAAAACCAGCAAAGGGAGCTAACAAAAAAGAGGAAAAAGAGGTATGTTGGGACACAAGAGAGAAAAGAATTTCAAGAAGGCTGAAACAAGAGTGTTAAGTCCAGCAGAGGTCAAGTAATATAAATACTAATAACCATGAGTTTCAATCATCTAGGGCTAAGTCTCTATCTGCAAACACTTATTTAATAAGAAGAATTATGTTCAAGCAACTAATAACCAAAAGCTCTTGCAGGGTAACACAATGCTTCTAATCAGAAAACTTTTTCATCTAATGAGAAATTGTATTTTGAAACCTCTGCCTTCTGGGCTTTGTACTGCTATCAAGCACAGGTATTATCTAGCAAGTATTTGAAAAATGCAGGTTTTTTGTTTCACAGAATTTGCTGCAATGATGAGCTGAGACAGAACCCCAGAAGGAAACAACATTCTAAGAGCCTCTGGTCTTAGAGGACAGAAGTAGATGGGGCTTTGTAATTCAGAAAAATAGAGTCTGTTTCCCATTAGTTTTCCAAAAGCTGTCATTAATCTTGTAGCAGTGAGGAATAACTAGCGATACAAATGGTATGACAGAAACAACACCAAAGATTCCTTTCTAATCCTTTGCCTAAAATGCCTCCCCAACAACCAGCACCCCCAAGATAGTCAGGGTGTCTGCATTTCCTTAGGTAGAGAATTATTCTAAATTACTAAAGCACTTAGTTTCCTCCAGGTAGTACCAGTAAAACCACTGTGGGGAGTGGGGCACATTAACACACTATCAACCATTAATACCTTAAGAACAAATCATCAAATGACTTGCTATCATCTTAAGAAGAAAAGATAAAGATTGGGCATTGAGAAGATCTGAATCACAGGGGTCCTTGGGGACAGGATTCTTGGCACCAAGGTACACCACATCACCCCAAACTGGAGGAATGGTACCAAAATGGGAGAAAGGGCGAGGGTAAAGCAGAATTTCTCAGACTTTTTTTTTTTTTTTAAACTCAAATTCCTCTTTAATAAGCACTAAAATCTCTGGGTCACTGCCTTTCCAGATTCTGATGTTCTTCCTAAGGTGAGTGTGACCTCTCCTAAGAATCACAGATCTTCTATAAATCCCAAAGAACCCCAAAATAAATAAATAAATAAATAAATAAATAAATAAATGCTTGCTGAGCTTGGCTTCCTATAATTTAAATTGTGAAAGTAACAGGGAAATTTCTTAAAATTTCCAAATATAAATATTTAAATATATAATTAGATGATAATACTGCATATGCTTTTCCAAAGACTCCATACCCTGCTAGGGATCCTGACCTGACATTCCAACTGCTCCACCATCACCACCACTGCACTAACACCTTCACACCTGGACAGGAAAGAGGTAAACAACTGATCAAATTAGTTAACTGATCAAATCATTTTTTTCCCCTGAGCTGAAGAGCATCACCAAAAAATAGTTGTTACAGACTGAAACAAAAATTCAAGGCAGAAAAACAAGCCTATGTAAGAAGAAAATGCCTGAAAATAAAGGAAAGAAGCATAAGAATTTGGGATGGCCACATACAAACTAATTCTTCTACTTTATGCTAATGTAACAGGCTACATTGTTCAGACTGGGTTGTTCTGGTATTACAAATGCCAATGATTAAGAGTCAAGAATAAGAATCTTTCATCTGTGTTGACTGGTTTGAAAGTGCTGGAAAAAAAACTGCCAGTTGGAATCAGCTACTGCTATGGAAAGGAGTTCTGCTACGGTGATACTTACCAGAACCACAAGAAGACAGGAAACCCACAGGATGCCTCTCTTACTTCTCTACTCCCTATCTAGTGCTCCCTATCGGAAAGCCTCACAGGGAATCAGCTGGCAAAGGAAAAATGTGATGTGCAGAGTCTTGGGTCTAGCCTCACAAAACAGGGTATGGGAAAGTGGGTTGTAGCTGAGAAATAGCTTATAATAATAAGTAGTAAGGGTGGAAGCATAAAAATTTGTCAGGAGACTGTTGCAATAATTCAGGAGAGAAACCATGGAGGCCAGGGTTGTGGCAGTGGAGAAAGTGAGAAATAGTTACAACATTTGAGAGTAGGTTCCTCATAATTTGGCCTTGGATTTAATCAAATGTGAGGTGTGAGAGAAAGACATAAGCCAAGGAGAACTCCAAGGTTTTTGAACTGAGCAACTGGAAAAGTCGAGTTTCCATTTTTTGGGATGGGGAAAATGGTAGAACACATGGGCTTTAGATTAGATTGGGGAAATCAGTAGAGGTTCTGTACTCAAAGATATTCATATTAGATATCCATATAGGTTTGTCAAGCTGGGAGCTGGGTATATGAGTCCAGAGATCAAGAACCAGATCCTAGACACAGTACAAATTTAGGAGTCATCAGAGTCCATTTAAAACCACGAGACTGGAAGAAATCCTGAAGGGAATGAATAAACAGAGAAAAAGAGAAGTTGGAGGATCAATTCCTTTACTCCAATGTTTATAGGGCCAATGTTTATAGGGTTAAGAGATGAGAAGAAGCCAGCAAATCTACCAAGACGCAGTGGTTTGTGAATTAGCAGGAGAATCAAAAGTATTAACTTGCTAAGTGAGAAATGTGAATTCAGAAAGGGAGAAAGATCAAATATATCATGTGATGCTAACAGGCAAAGTAAGGTGAGAACTGACAATTGACCACAGCCGTTGACAATGTGAAGTTCAGGGAATAGCTTAAGTACTTTTTCCAAAGTGAGAGGACATGAACTTGCAGATTGAAAAGATCCACTGAATACCAAAACAATGAATAAATCAGGCCAATAATGATGTACATTGTTAGGAAATTTCAAAATACTGATGTAAGGGGCTGAGGGGATATGGGAGTGGGTGTGAAGGGACCAGTTTGGAATGCAGGGACAAGTAGAAATCCAAGTCATACACAAAAGATCAGAAATCAGAATGACATCCATTTTCCCAAAACAACACTGGGATCTAGAAAACACTGACTCAAAAATGCTAAAAGGATTTCCAAGGACGTCTGGGTGGCTCAATGGTTGAACATTTGCCTTCAGCTCAGGGTGTGATCCCAGGTCCCAGATCAAGGCCCACATTGGGATCCCCACAGGGAGCCTGCTTCTCCCTCTGCCTATGCCTCTGCCTCTTTCTCTGTGTCTCTATGAATAAATAAATAAAATCTTTTTTTAAAAATCTTTAAAAAAAAAAGATTTCCAAACTGAAATAAAATCCTAGCAAAAATACCAATCAAGTATGAGAGTAGAATAAAGATAATTTCAGACATGCAAGGTGCCAAAACTTTCAGTTCCCTTGTACCTTTCCCTGGGAAGCTATGGGAGAATGGGCACCACCAAAATGAAAAAATAATCCAAGAAACACGATAGAGGTTATGTGAATTAGGACATCCAATATAGGTAAAAGGTGAAGAGAATTCTTAAAATGATGGTAAAAAAAGATTCTAGGTTAACAATCTTGCATCAGGTAAATATTAGAACATATAAGATTCCAGGACTGAAATTTATTGTTGATACGGCTGAATGCCATTTAAACAATGGGCTAAGATTTGGAAAGTTTTACTACAAAGAGGCACATTTAACAGGGAAAAAAGAAACAAGACAAGTACTTGTATTCACAAGGCAAACTGGGATTCTGGGGTGAGAGCAGGCCACCTTTGTTATCTTTGTTATCACTTCTGTTTTCTGAGGGAAGTAGAAAGCAAGGTTATTACCCGGAGGAGATGGATGAGGAGGAGGTGTTGAGGGTTTGACAAAGGGGAAGATATGATACAGTCATCTGGAAGTGGGCAACTGGATGGACCTGAGAAATGCTGTGGGGCTGCTCATCCACTGGTGGGCAATTCTTGGTGGTATATGGACGAACTCGCCAACTGCCCTCTCTTTGCATTGTAAACACATCTAACAAGAGGAGATGGCAGTAGTAGAGAGCAGAAACTATTCCAATATGAAGAAAAAAGGACACCAAGCAGAGAGTGTGGCTCACAAGCCTCATGTGGTCACCAAGAATCTTAGCGTGGAGGTTCACACCAGTGAAGAAATGGCACAAGCCATTCTAGAAAATTCTAGAAAAGGGAAGGAGCCCCATGGCTTTGGAGAGGTGGCTTGAAAGAGAGGACAATGACTTAGCCTCATCTGAAGGAAAGTAATTTGAAGAACCTAAAGATGTCCCAAGATAATTTAGCTGTGAGACTTACTATAAATGCGTAGAGGATAACAGAAGCAGAGAACCCGGTAAGGGGTAATCACAATTTATCCGGGAAACAAGGAGTTGCCTTTTATCTGGATGGGAAATGGTTGGAGGTTAGTTAGAGCTGCTACTACAAGCAATTATTTTGTGATGGGCTGCCTCTGTGTTCCACAACTCCAAAAAACAACTGGAAATAGGAGGTACTGTGAATTACGTCTTCATAAAAAGGCTTCCTATATTAACTTGTAGTGGCCTGTGGTCTTTTTTCCTGCTGGTTCATCATGTTTAAGTAGTAATCTTGTGGCTTCCTGTGGTGGGTTTTTTTTTTTTTTTAACATTTATTGAACATGTATTCTGTTACTCTTTTATACCTCCTGTTGCCGGCAGAAGCTCTGTGATACAGTGTTAGGAAGTCAGAAATTACTTTTTTTTTTCCTCACCAGGAGTTTCACCCAATTATTTCTAAATCAATAAATCCTCCCTTTCCCTTTTAATAAATGGTAAAGTCATTTATGGGCCTCTTAAGAGTTTTTCTCTTCTCCTATTCAGAACTCTCTAAGCTGTGATTCCAACTATAAACCCCTATAGGTGGTATCTCCAACTACTTCCCAAGAAAAGAGTCCAAAGACCTAGATTCAGGGCAAGTCTGTGACTTCATCTCTGACTGAAGCACATCTTTTAAGTTATCTGTCACAAATGTTCTCGCTGAAAGATCAGGACAACGTGAATACCTCCCCACTGCCTCTCCTTGGGCCGGTTTACGTGCCTCACGGTTTTGCACGGCTTCATATCTTCTTTTTTACGTGGCTCACTCTCTCCAAAGGGTGGTTCTTTTCTCTCCTCTCTACTCATTTGAATTTCCAAGTAACTGGAAAGTATCATTTATTTAAAGGACATTATATTTTATCACATATAAGATGCCATCATATTATTTTCCAATAATACAGAAAAGAAGAGCACAGCCAAAGAAACTAGGACTGCATGTTTTTACTACAGTGCTATGGATCATCCTGCAGTATCTTCTATTCGTTTGGACCTGTTTCCTCCATTCGGGGGAACTGAGAGATTTTTTTTTTCTGCTTTCCCTTGCACCCTTTGGCATGTGATATACAGAATCATTTTGCATCTGGCTTAGTAACTACTTTCTAACACAGTTGCACCTACTTGTGGGAATTTTTTTCCCTCTTATTTTGCTGCTTTGCAAGAAAATACAGAATTATTTCCGTCACTTCTCTGAAATAATAATTTGCTTACAAATCAAGGAGTTTCTATTTTTTAAAAAATAAACAATAGATATTCCATCTTTTCAAAGATATTTTAAATGCCAATCAAAGGGACACCTGGGTGGCTCAGCGGCTGAGCGTCTGCCTTTGGCTCAGAGAGTGTGGTCCTGGAGTCCTGGGATGAATTCCCACATTGGGCTCCCCACGAGGAATCTGCCTCTCCCTCTGCCTATGTCTCTGCCTCTCTCTCTATGCCTCTCATGAATAAATAAATAAAATCTTTAAAAAGAATAAAAATAAATAAATGCCAATCAAAGTCAGTATGTGCAGTACCAATGATGCACAAACATCAATGAAGATGACAGGACAGGAGGAGCTTTGACCAAGGTCCTCTCTGCTCAGGCGGTTTCAACTATGCTTCAGCCTCTACTGGTAACAGAGGCTACAAAAGGCAGCTACATCTCACAGATACTAAAATATAAAAAATTGTACATCTCATAATCAATAAATTACATTATTTTGTTTTATGGGCAATCCTACCTTCTACATCCCCTTCATTAGGACTTGCAATAGTAATTTATCAAATATGCCATCTGTCCTATCAATTTATATTCTGCCCTTGTCCATAATTTATACCAACTCTGATTTTTAAGATGCTTTCCTCCTTGGTTATTGCTATGTGTGCAGGTGTGTGTCACTGTGTCACACAGAGCTCCAGATATGAGAGCTAATAATGGAAACTAAAGTCAAAATGCATATCATGATTTATAGATCAGCCAAACACCAAAGCTTTGATTAAAAACATAATCCTTCTATTATATTAAAGTGATTTAGGGGATCCCTGGGTGGCTCAGTGGCTTAGTGCCTGCCTTTGGTCCAGGGCATGATCCTGGAGTCCTGGGATCAAGTCCCACACTGGGCTCCCTGCATGGAGCTTGCTTCTCCTTCTGCCTGTGTCTCTGCCTCCCCCCCCCCCCGTGTCTCTCATGAATAAATAAATAAAATCTTTAATAAATAAATTAATTAATTAATTAAACTGATTTAGTCATAGAAACTTCTAGAGACACATAATTTAAGTTGAAAAGCAAATTTTTTCAATAAGAACATATAACATGATTTTAACCAAGATATAATCAAATACAGTTATAATTAATAATTTCTAAAACTATATTCTTTTTAATCCACATAGTTCATATGCTCCAGTAAAATTAATTACAAATAAAAGTTTAATGATAAAATAATTTTCAGAGACTACAGAAATGTTCATATACATACTAATAATTACTACTATCTTACCCTTTTTGGTGAAGATATCAGTGAAGTTCATTAATAGCTGAACAATCTGAAATCACTGCACACAGAATGAACTCTATGAAATGCAATCATTCACAGATGGACCCCCATCATCTTGCCCAAAGAAGCTCTTAGCACATACAGATTGGTAAGATAATTAGCCAGTTTCAGACTTTACATTTAAGGTTGCCTCCCACAGTTAAGCTGGGGTACAAATGCCTTAGCTCTAATGAAATATCTTTGTGAGTCGAGAGGGTGTCTCCACATTCCAAAAGGGCCATGCAATCAGCCCAAGTGCAGCACACCCAGGATTTCAATCTGAATAGTCCTGGTAGAATTACATTTTCAAGGCCCTCCTGCTCCTAAGTGCCATTATGCTGCTCCTAAGAGACCAGACCATACGGATCCCAGATTAAACAATCCCTCCACCACACACACACACACACACACACACACACACACACACACACAGAGATATCATATATAAAAATGCCTGGATATATTAGAACTGTGAAGAGTAAGAGAAGGTGAGAGGGAGGTCACAGGGAAATAATATCAGAACACACAGGTTCCAGAAAAACCGTTTACAACTGATTTTAGATATTTCAGTTCTTTTCTAGCCAACCTGGCTAAGGTTCCCGAAGATTTCTCTCCTGCTCCTTCACCACCTCTCCCTTCTCTAGCTCTTCTTTATTGCTTATCTCCTCTTTTTTGGCTCATCCCAATGCTTCTATACTTTTCTACTACTCACATTCAACTCTGGAATCAACACCATGCCCTTGAGTGTCTCCCTAGCTGAAATTAGCAAGAAAGAGTTCCATACACAGACAGCACACTTGCTAAACAAAATTCTGGTGCCAACTGTTAACATTTTTCCTGCCATGCTATATGCAGAATGGTTGAGAAATTTATCTTAGATCACACAACCAATGCCATCCTATTGGTTTCCAGAAATCTGCCTTTACTTTTTCCTTTCCTTCCACTCTAACTGGAACTCACTGACATTCTGCTGATTATGAAAAATATGCAACTAAAGTACATATTAAAAAGAAGGTTGAGGAGGAGCAGGTACAAATTTTTGTTATGGTGCTGTTACCATAAATCCCGGGTAAAGACTCTTAAACCGGTATTCTTACTGAGTCCACCCCCTAATGTTTTATCACTGGGATGCAACCCATTCTCAATGGATCTGCATGAAATTACCAGGAGAATTTAGACTACCCCAATATCTATTTACTAATTATGAACTAATGCTTTTAGAGTAATATTTGCTCTGACCTGCTATTTAATGCTAAGGATTAGAAGATGATGCAGGGGAAAAAGGGGGAAAGGAAATAAATGGACACTGATATAATAACCATTTTGTGTCAGGGTTGCTGGTGCCACACTCACCTCCATTGCTCCCAGAACAATATCACTAGAAAGATCAGAGAATATGGTGACCTTCTAAATTCAGAACACAAAATGTGAGGTCTAAGCTAATCTCACTTAGATCTGGAGGGACAGGAAAACACACACACACACAAATGGGGTTTTATACATGTAGTCTGCCTCTCTAATTCACAGGGCTGCTGTATTGTCAAAAAGAGCTCTTATTAGGAGAAAATATCAAATAACAAAGCTTGTTTTTTTGATGATTTTCTCCTATTATAAAATTTTGCAGCAAATTTGGAAAATGTTGATTTATTTCCTTAGAGGTTTTCTATGTAAATAATTTTATATTTATGATTGAAGCATACACATTTATGTACTTATTTTTTCACTTAATACTATAACATGAGCATTTTGCCATTTATTAAAATTATTCATGAACTTTACTTCAAAGTATCTTTACATACTATTCCATCAGTACAGACATATTATAAGTTACAAAATGACAGATATATTTTTATATGTTTTAAGAGTGTCATTGTTTTCAAATTCTCCATTACACAATACATATATTTGTATACACTAGGAGTATTTACTTTGTTTTTAGAGCAGGTTTGTAGGAAAATAATGAAAAGCCTATTTTAAAATAATTTTTATTTACCACCTTTTCAAAGAATCCACTTAAACATTTAAAAAAAAATCAAAGCTGGCTTTTTAAATCCCCTCTGTTGTATTTTTGGTTTTAGGTTATGTTTTTCTGTTTTTTTGCTGTTGTTGCTATTTCAACTTTATGGAGATCCGGGGACTTTAAGTCGATGCTGTCATGGGATAAGTCCTGGAGGATCTTCAGGGAGCAGCTGAGTTTATTTTGAAAGTTCAAGGGAGATGAATTGTTTGGCCTAAGGGCAGACTGTGGCAGATTACATTTTCTAAAGATGACCATGACCATATCTCCTGTCATACATACTACTCTTCTAACAATGTGACTTTGATACTCTTCCTAACAAGACGTGGATCTATGCTAGAACTCTTTGTCCTTGAACCTGTAGTGGGCCTGTGTGATTGCTTGAAACAACAAAATATGATGGAACTCACACACCGAGTATGAAGGAAATATAAAGTCACTTCCAATGTGAGGTTATAAAAATGCCACGCACTTCCACTTTGTTCTCTCTTCGGATACTAGCTTTGGGGGAAGCCAGATACCAGGTAAAGAGTCCATCTGTGAAAGTGCCCAAACTAGCCCACAGGGAGAGACCACATAGAGGGCCCTAAGAGCACATGGGGAAGGAGATAGACCCTCACTGCTCCAATACTTTGCCATTTCAACTCCAGCCACAGGGTGAGAGGTCATGAGCCAGATCTGCTCAGCCTAGTTCTTCCTGAACTTCTGACCCACAAAAACTGTGAAACACAGAAATAATTGTTGTTGGGTGTGTTATTGTGCAATGAATAACTGAAATAAGAGTTTTAAAACACTGCAACTCTGATCTCCCCCTCTCAATTTAGGTGATGTAATTTTTCAGGACTTTAGTTGTGCTTTTGGTTTAGACACTACAAATCAAAATCATGCATAAAGGTAATGTATTATTATTTTATGCACATGAGGTATGTTTAGATTTGTTTATACACCTACCAAGTTCTTTGCATCCCAGCTTTCCCTTCTGAAGTAACATTCTTTTTTCCTAAGATACATTCTTTAGAATTCCTTTCAGTGAAAGTCTATTGGTGATGAATACTCTCCATGTCTGTTTTTCAGAAAATGTTTTTTATTTTGAAAAATAACTTGCTGAGTATACATCTCTATGTCAATCATTTCTTCTCTCAGGACTTAGAAGGTACTTTTCCACTGCTTTCTGATTTCCATTTTTACTGTTGGAAGAAGTCTGCTTTTTAATTAATTATCATTCTTTTGCAGGTTATTTGTCTTTTCTCAGACAGATCTGTCTTTTCCCTGGCCGCTTCTTATAGCTTATCTTTAGTTTCACTAAAATGGTTTAGGTTTGCATTTTTTTAAATTTAATTGACTTTGATGCTTCATGTTTCCTATATTTATGGATCATGTTATTATTTAAGTTTAAAAGATCTCAACCTTTACCTCTATTTTATAATTTCACAATTCTACTCTAATGTAATTCTTCTCATTCTATCCTCCATGTTTTGTTATCCTGCCTCCATATTTTCTATATCCTCTACTCTAGCTCACCAGTTCTCCTTTGGCTAGATCTAATCTGATGTGTGTTCATTTCAACAATCATTTTCCATTTGTAAAAGCTCTACTCAGTTCTTGCTCAATGTTACCTAGTTAATTTTGATATTCTCTTATTGACTTATTTTTTTCTATAAAGATTTCATACTTGGTTATATACTGCATCTGACAATTCCAGAATATCTTCAGGCATTTGTGGATGCCAGGATGAAAAATCTGTAATTTTTCATTTGCTTTTTGTCTCTAAGGACTCTCGATGTTAGTGGTTTGTTTGCATTTCAGTTTTTGCTTACGAGCTTTTATTTGTTTGAAAGTGATATAGAGGAATTCTGAGAATTTTCCTCCAGAAGAAGTTTGTGCTTCTGTTGGAAACCAGGGGATGCTAATGACATAGGACATTAGGTCCCATATCAGGGCTTAATATGGACACACATTTTTAGTAAGATAGGTCCTGGGCTTGGTCTTCAGCTCTTAGCATTGAGATCAGAGTTTTATATCTCCTAATTGATTCTAGTTCCCTGATTTTGTGTTTTGTAGGAGTTTTTGTTTGGGGAGAAATGTGCAGATACCCTTGTGCAGATACCAAGTGCAGATACTCTTGGAGATTCCTTAAATTTCATGAGCCCAATAATACATTTGAAAATATGTTTTATCCAAGAAAATGCATTTCAACAAGAGAGTCCTCTTGCGTAGCTCTGCTAGATATTAGTCAGAACAGTTTCTACTGGACATAGTTATATTATCTCATTTATATCTCTCAGCAATCCTCAAGACAATTTTTTTCTCACTTGACAGATGGGAGGTTAAGAAACTAACATTACATAGCCAGTAAGCAGAAGCACCCATTAGTACTGGCACCAGAATTTGAACACAAATCTGTTTAAAGCCAAACTTGTGTTCTTCACTACTGTGTAATATCGCCTCTCAGTCACAAATTTCATGAAGATCTGTATCTTTTTAGAGGCATCTCTTCTCTATCTTCTACTTGCTCTCTCTAGTTCCAGTTTTAGTATCTGCTTTTTAATTCTCTTATATCATGACAGACGTTAGACTGAATGGTTATCAGTGACTGCCAAGCCTTGATGCAAACACTGATAAGCTGCTCTGAGTTTGGAGAGAAAAGAAAAAAGAAGTCATCCAACAGAACAGATATGGAAGTTTTAGGAACACAGTCTGAGACATGAGTCATATAAAATTTTAAAGAGAAACTGCTATAATCTTCTTTAGATCAAAGTTATTTTCCTCAATGCTCAAATTATTCTTTTAAAGTACATAAATAAAATAAATAATTGTCCTCTCTGCTAATATCACTACACTCCAAATTGCCTTTAGCAGAATCAGAGGAAATAACCATTGGATGAAGTCTCTTCCATTTGCAGAGGCAGAGATTACTCAGGCCTTATTTGATATTAAGAATCTCAACATAAATCCTGGAGTTTCGTATCAAGTCCTCCTAATTAATTAAATGTTATGCATTACAAATTTTAAAATGTTAACTCCATCATTGATTTATACTCCATTTGTTCTGAAAATGTTTTTGTTTCCTAATTCATGTCAACTAAAAAAAAAAAAGGGATACCTGGGTACCTGGGTAGCTCAGCTGTTGAGCATCTGCCTTCAGCTTAGGGCATGATCCCACAGTCCCGGGATTGAGTCCTACATTCATACTCATGAATAACTAAATGAAATCTTAGAAAAAAATGAAAATAAGAATAAATAAAAAATTAAAAAGAGTAAATAAGTCTTCCCAGCTAAGTATTCAACTAATACTATTTAAAAATATCTGTTACTAAAAAATTCATCTTCTCATCTTAAGGTCATAAATATTTTTAACTGACACCAAAAAAAAAACCCAAAACTCCTTTTATAAGACAATTCAAATGATATTCAAAATTTGGTTTGTAAAATTTGATTTAAAGAAGATTTTGAAATATATATATCCACTTATTCATTCATTCCATAAACATTTAGTCTGCATGTCTTATATGCCAAACAACATGCTGCAGTCTCAAGAGCACATATGAAACATTCTTGACCTCCAGCTGCTCACACCTATACTATCACCTCTAATATGCTTACATGCAAACACACACATACTCAGAATCTTGCTGCTTTTTGCTAGTGGCAGCAAATAATCACTTCCCAAGTTGGAGCTTCAAAGTTTAAAAATGAACTATTAATATCATAACAGGACAATCGATTAAGTTTCAGTTTTTATCTTTAACAATCATTTGCTCCAATATATACTGAACTTCTGTTATGGGCAAATGGCTCATTGAGTTTTCAACTCTTCTACTGAAAAACTCTTTTAAAACAAGCTTGGAGAACTCTCATCTCTATTTTTACACCATGCTACTGTAGAATGACTCAGGCTCAGTCAGTAAATTTTAAACATTTGTGAGTTAATAGAACCCATGGAAAATCTGATAAAAAAAATATGTGCACATACAAGAAATTTTTGTATAAATTTCAGAAGTGGTTCAGGAAACCCCTAAGATCCCAATACAGACCATTCAATAAGACCACGGGAATATCTGCTTACTGTGTGTGCAACCTCAGGGTGTGATCTTTAGTCACCTCTCATTCAAGTTAGTATTCCCTGTCCCAGAGCAGATTTCAAAAAGTATTTGCTGAATGAGCACCTTGGGAACATTGTTCTTATGAAGTTCTTATGTTATCTTCCTCTTCCCCCAAAAACTTCCAAATCCTCAATTTCCACTTATATACTTTTCTAAAACTTACTTGCTCAAGACTAATTTGACAGTCTAGGCAACTCTCTCTTTTCCAGACTCTACTTTCCTAATTTTCTCTCCTCCACCTCCTATCAACTCAACTGTTACAGCAACCCATTTTCCCAGAGAGTAAAAACAATGCAGGCCAGCAAAGAAACATTTCCAAGATACAGTTTCTGAGAAAGTATCCCTTGAGAAAAAGCAAAAAGATCCTTATAAGAAATACAAAGAGGGGGATCCCTGGGTGGCGCAGCGGTTTGGCGCCTGCCTTTGGCCCAGGGTGCGATCCTGGAGACCCGGGATCGAATCCCACGTCAGGCTCCCCGTGCATGGAGTCTGTTTCTCCCTCTGCCTGTGTCTCTGCCTCTCTCTCTCTCTCTCTCTCTGTGTGTGACTATCATAAATAAATAAATAAAAATTTAAAAAAAAAAAAAGAACTTTAAAAAAAAAAAGAAATACAAAGAGGTTATACCTCATTTTATCCAGGGATAAACTCATGGCAGCTCCCATACCCTATTTATACATTAAATAATTAGAATTCAGAAGTAAGATGATTATATGGGTTACATTTCAACACTTACTCAAATTAAAAGGTGGTTAGCCTTTTTCTTACAGAAAGTCAGCTCAACTTATGAATTACTTTGACAAACAACACTGACTTCGTTATGAGGCTATATAACAACCAGAGAGCTAAATCTGCACTTCTGAGATTTTGGCAATACTTATTTAAAGCATATGCACAATATAAAATACACTGAAAGTACATACCTGGTAACAATTGAAGCTTATGCCAAAAAAATTAGATAACTTAAAAATGATCAAGGAAATAATGATGGATTTTTAAAATACCTTTTTTAAAAAAGATTTTTTTTATTTATTTAGGGAGAAAGAGAGTGTGCAAGCAGGGGATGGGGCAGAGGCAGAGGGAGAGAGACTCCACACTGAACCCGGAGCCCGATGTGGAGCTTGATCTCATGACCCTGGGATCATGACCTGAGCCAAAATCAAGAGTTGGATGCTCAACTGACTGATCCATCCAGGGGCCCCAGATTTTAAAAATATTTTTAAAGGGTATTTGAACAAAAATGTTTGAGGGCCAACAGAGGCAGTATGATGATTAAGGATAACCCCATGAACAGATAGATCTTTGCGGCTACCCGCATCCAAAACCCAGCCAAGAAAGGAAGAGAACAATAGCAATGGGTTTGAAGACTCAGTATACTCTCCTGCCATCTTAGAACAGCCTCTCTTTTCCTAGCCCATAAAAACGCAATCAGAAGATAAGTGTGACTTCCTGCAAAGCCCTTTCTAACTGTGTGTTTCACCCTAAATAATGTCTGTTCTGCGTGCTGTCGAAAAGAATGCACTTATTATATCCACTGAACAATTTGTAAAGAAGGCAGATCTCATGTTACACATTCTTACTACACACACACACACACACACACACACACAAACAGGGAAACTGTTGGAGGTGATAGAGATACCTACTCAAGGTGGTAGTAGTATCATGGTGTCTGTATATGCCCAAACTTACCAAACTATATATACATTAAACATACGGGTTTTTGTAATTTAATTATACCTCAATAAAGCTGTATTTTTTTTAAAGAATGCACTCTAAACATATAGCCTAGCAAAGGCTATAGCAAAGCTCCTTGCTGAGAATCTCTTTTAAATATACTGATAAACGTTAATTTCTCAAAACCTTATTTTTGCTACTATAATTATGTGTGCCTCCTATATATATTTATTTTTGTTGAAAACAATAAAGCTATTGTTTTAAAAAGAAATATTTACATGGATTAAATTTCTTAAATAAAAAAATGAAACTATAAATGCACTAGAAACATATAGGACAATATTTTTTCAATGGAAGGGATGTGGGTAAGGAAGATCATCCATAGAAAGAGTTGGTTTTCTTTTAAAGAAGCCATAAAGGAAAAGACCACAAATTTCATTTCATAAAATATATTACATTTTGAAAGGGTCTAAGTTAAAAGATCTATGATAGGCTAGAAGAAAATACTTGCTACATATATAGCAAATATATCTATAATATAAACAGTTAACACCTATAACATAAACAGTTCCTATAAATCAACAGGAAAATACTTTTTAGAAAGTATTTAAGAAGAAAAATAGCATGGGGCATGTGGATGGCACAGTGGGTCAAGTGCCTGCCTTGGGCTCAGGTCATGATCTCAGGGTCCTAAGATAGAATCCCACATTGGGCTCCCTGCTTAGCAGTAAGTCTGCTTTTCCTTCTCCCTCTGCACCCCCCTCCATCCCTGCTCCTGCTCTCTCTCTCAAATAAATAAAATCTTAAGAAAAAGAAAAATTGCACAAATGAACAAAAAATACAAGCAGACAATTCACAGAGAAAATAGCCCTTGCTATTTTCAGCAAAAAAATGTGTATTAAGTAAAAAATAATATATCATCTCTCACCCAACAAATTGCCAAAAATTTAAAAGATTAATAGTACATGATGTTGTTTTTAGTATTGGGAAATAGGCAGTCTTATCCTTTACAAAAAAGAAAGTAAATGGTACATTTTGGAAAGGTGATTTCACAGTATCTATCAAAATTAAAAATGGTTTGGTTGCATTTCTAGACATCTATTATATGGGAATGCTTACTTGTGAACCAAAACAAGCAATGCAGCATTGCTTATAAAGTGACACACATGTGCTAGTCACTTGGTTAAGACTCCCCTAGATGACAAGTGCCTAAGCCTAGAACATCTGGGTATTTCAGTGCTAATTGCTAGCTATGCAGGAGAGCATAAGGCGATGTTTGACTCCTCTTTTCACAGAGATTGAGTCATTCTCTACAATGAACAATCCTTGGAGAAACAGCCAATAGTTTACTGATGGGCTTTGTCAACTGGAGTCCAACCCCCAAAAGCTTCCACAGCAGCTGTCTAAGATCTCCAGAATTCATTTGGGAGCAAGAATTTTCCATCTGCTTTCCCAAACCTTATTGAATGCAATATAATGTAATGTAATATCATCATATGATTATACATTCCCGTATAGTCTGATAATTTCGCTATTGTCCCGCATACATATGCAGTAGATGGATCATTTCTTGTTTTTATTCTTTAACAAAACATTAATATTAGTTCAGTTCACCAATCAATGCCAATCAATGAGTTGGGACTAACGCCAATAAGTGACACAGTAGTAAGAATGAGTAAGCAAGCTCTTATATTGCTTCTATGAGCAAAACAATCGATTCTCATGTTATTTATACCATTTCTAAAGGCAAGAAACAGAATCCCAGAAGAAGCATAAAATAGTGTTTAGATTCCCACAATCCTCCTTCGTTTATTTACAATTCCCTCCTTCATCCTTCCTGCCTGTCCAGATGGTTTTCTTCTTTGTTTCTCAAACTAAATTATGTTCACTGCCTTAAGATGTTAAATACTTCAAAGGCCTTCCTCTTTAGTTCCTCACAAACAGAAGTCATAAACTCTTACCTTTGCCGGATTATGCTGGGGTTAGCTGTCACTAAATGACTTTTAGATCCAACATCTTTAGTGTATTCACTTGACAAAGGAGGAAGATTGCATCTGGAGAAACATAACATTTTAGAATGATTTGCAAACTTTTAAATCAAGTCTGTTATCAAGACCAATAGGAATTTTACTAGATCTAGCTCAATTCACAGATAATCACTTTCATCACTCCTCCCTTTTGACAGTCATTACATGATCATCTATAACTATCTTTAAAACGCAGTCATAAAAACGAGTCCTGCTTTAGAAGAAAGAAAACGTCAACTAAAGAGTTAAGCAATCTATTTAAAAGGAGACATTAACGAGAATGAATTTATTCCATTCAAAATATTTCTGGTGTGGTAAGACAGGAAGTATTAGGCTTGAAACTAGAGCTCAGGAGGGTGTGGTACTCTAAGGACACAGGGCCTGCTGTGTTCTCTGCATACCCAGAAACCTCAAGACACAGGGAAGAATTGTATTTGCTATGGTTTTCTTTCAGTTCCCAAATTCTAAATTATAATAGTATATTCAGAGCAAACTCTGTCACCTAAATCCAACTCATGACAAGTGTACAGGTTTACTACTGGTGAAACACAGTGATTTGTTATCTAAATAAATGCAGTGATTCTCCACAGTCCCAGTTCAGCCAAGGCAAAGAGTACAGGTGATGTTCTCCTGGTGACAAAAATAACTGCCCCCCCCCCCCACACACACACCACCTCAGCCCTGGTTGCTTTCCTTGGCCACAATGTCTTATGAATGTTTACAATGGAAAATATGGCAACTGCAAATCCAAATCCCATGGCTTTCTGCCAGTGGAACATTAGGCAAGTTAATTCATCTGTCTGGCCTTGATTTTCTCATTATACAAAATGAGGATAATGACTTTTCCTCTCTAATGAGGTTGTTGTAAAGATTACAGTAAGAAATGTATAAAATGTCCCTACCTTGATACCTCACACATAGTAAAAACTCAAAAACATCATATATCAGAAATATATTTAAAATTAAATATATCCTTTTTATGAAGACCCTAAATGAGTCTGTAGTTTGCATTATGTTTTCTTTTATTATTCTGTCCTAATTTCTCCCCTCCACCCCTAGCTCTAACTTGACTCCTACCACATCAGGGCATCTCTAACTCTTGACGACTTTAGCAAAGCAAAATGCCATTTATTTGTAGGTAAAGAGATACAAATATTGAGGTATCTGCTATTCCTCCAACTGTTAAATTTACCCTACAAATTTCCCCAGGACATGGAATTTTCCATGCACCCACTCAGCTTCAGCTCAAGTTCCTTGATGTTATCTTGTATTTGCCCTGTGACTCCTACCACATCAGGGGATCTTGAGTGGAATTTGTCTCAGTTGATTTGGAATCTTCCTTTCATCTGCTCTATGGTAAAGAGATACTGGCTCTTCAGGCAGCTACTCACAGATTACTCAGCCAGTTGTTGACATTTGCTGGTGCCCAGTGAGAAAAACACAATGGTCATTGTAGGTGCTGGGGCGGAATCGAAGTCACAGGGCCTCCTCATGAGGTGTCTATAGTCTAACGGTCATACCATATCCTGCGTGGTTTCTGAGGACCCCGTGAGGGAGTGCACTTAAGCATTACCAGCCAGGCTCATCCGGCAGTGGTGCTGACTATGGTCTTGTGATTTAACTGATCTTTGCAAAGACGATGGTGACTTCCAGGATGGTGACCTTTTACATAAGGTAAAATTTGGACATTTATGTCTTAAGGAAGCTTTGATCTTGATGGTCCTTCATAACATTCAAGAATCAAACACATTATATCAAAACCGTAACCTCCAAATACTGCTGAGGAATGCAATCAACCTGTTTTGTCATTATTAATGAAATGGTCAGTTTTAATGAATAAATACTTTGTTTTTCTATGTGTTCTTTGTAAGTTGGCTTATATGTCTGAGTTCCTTCATACCTTCTACCTCACAATAAAAGCTCAAGAAAAACTTCTGGATACTGATGATCAAATCCTACAACACAGGGAAATGTTAAAACAATCACGATAACATTTCATAAATACATTTCTGGGAAATAATGACACTCTATTTTGGTGTAAATATCTATCTTAAGTTCTTCAAGTGCAAATATCTGTGACATTTCCTTGTAGCTCTTTTTTTAGAAAAAGTACACTGCAATTTTAGCTCCTTGATTCATAAGTTGATAACTACATAGGTTTACATAAAAGGCAAATTTAATAAAAGATTGTTTCTAATAAGGCATAATTGTGTAAAAGTGTTTCAAACTTTGCATTATCACCTTATTGGTACAATTAACAGATATTAATGGCTAATGTGTCTTAGTAACTGTGCTCATGATCCAAAAAGATGTGATCACAGAATTGATGAGAGATGACTATTCTTTGAATTGGCACATAGAGGTGGGGGAATGGGCTTGGTGAAGAGGAATCTTCAAATAGAAAAAAATCATAAAATTACTTTTAAAATGTTATGCATATAATTCATCATCAGGGAACTACAAATCAAAACTACAATGAGATATGACCTCATACTGTCAGAAGGACTAAAATCAACACAAGAAACAACAGGTGTTGGTGAAGATGCAGAGAAAGGGGAACCCCCTCGCAAAGTTGGTAGGAATACAAACTAGTGCAGCCACTCTGGAAAACAGTGTGGAGGTTCCTCATAAAGTTAAAAATAGAGCTACCCTATGACTCAGCAATTATACTAACTAGGTATTTACCCCAAGAATACAAAAGCACAAATTCAAAGGGATACATGCACCCCAATGTTTATAGTAGCATTACTTATAATAGCCAAAACATGAAAACAGCCCACGTGTCCATAATTGATGAATGGATAAAGAAGTGATATGTGCGTGTGCACACACACACACAGACACAATGGAATATTACTCAGTCATCAAAAAGAATGAAATCTTGCCATTTGCAGTGACATGGATAGAGCTAGAAAGGATTGTGCTAGGTGAAATAAATCAGTCAGAGGAGAAATACCATATGATTTCACTCATATGTGGAATTCAGAAGACAAAACAAATGAGCAAAGGGAAAAAGGTGGCGGGCAAACCAGGAATCAGACTCTTAACTGTAGAGAACCAACAGATGGTTGCCAGAGGGGAGGCAGGTAGGGGGATGGGTTGAATAGATGATGAAGACTGAAAGGGGCACTTGTTATGATGAGCACCAGGTGTTTGTGGAAGTGCCGAATCACTGTATTATACATCTAAAACTAGCATTACACTTTATGATAACTAACTGGAATTTAAATAAAAACTTTAACGTGTTATACATATTTAAGTATGCAAAACACACATTTGAGCATAATTGCAAGGCACCAAAATTATGTTGCCCTCACTTGTATCCCTGAGCCACCCAAATCATCTTCAGGATGCAATCATGTTACCTCTGTCTTACAATCCTTCCAGGTAAATTTTATTTTAAATTTAATATTATTTTAAAAACAATATTATTTTTAGAATATTATTTTGCATTATAGAGCAAATGTTTACCTTGAAAAACAAGAAATAGATTTTTAACATTAGAAAATGTACTTGAAAATGTCTAGGCAAAGAAAATTACAATACTGTTATATCCTAATACTGAAAAACATTTTGAACTGTAATGTAATGTATCACTATGTGCTGGTAAGGCTATCTTTCTATCTGTTCTCTCACTGTAACTCTCCATGCACCCTATAGTCTAAGAGCAGACGTACTACCAGCTTTCTAATCATATGTACTCATTAAATGTTTAATTTCAAATGTATGAAACTACCTCAATTTTCTCAAGGTGCCCCCCGAAATGTGTATGAAGCAATCATTTATAAGTATATCCATAAATGGGGCAGCCTGGTGGCGCAGCAGTTTAGTGCTGCCTGCAGCCTGGGGTGTGATCCTGGAGACCTGGAATCGAGTCCCACATTGGGCTCCCAGCATGGAGCCTGCTTCTCCCTCTGCCTGTATCTCTGCCTCTCTCTCTGTGTCTCTCATGAATAAATAAAATCTTTAAAAAAAAAAAAAGTATATCCAAAATGGTCAAATGAGAATAGTTTATAAACAATTTATAACAATTACTCCCATATTGTAAACCATAAACGAGGCTTTTTAAAAATTCAAATATGTTATGAAAATGGCCCTATTCTTTGCAGAAATTCAAGATGGTGGCATATGAAGACCCTGAACTGACCTCCTTCCATTGATACACCAAATCTACGGCTATCTCTAGAATAATTCTCCCTGGAAAAGATCTCAAAATAAGCTGAATAGCAACTCCACAACAAAAAGATAAAAGGGCCAAATCAAGAAAGGTAGAAGAGGCAGAGACATGGTCTCATCAAAAACCCCACTACTGGCATGGCAGGGATGGATCTCACAAATACAGATTATATCCCTAAGGAGCAAAGTATTTGATCCTCATATCATGCACCCCAACCCTTGGGACCTGCACCAGAGAGACAAGGCCCCAAAACATCTGGCTTTGAAAACCAGCATGGGGACACCTGGGTGGCTCAGTGGTTGAGCATCTGCCTTTGGCTCAGGTCATGATCATGGAGTCCTGGGACTGAGTCTTGCATCAGGCTCCCTGGAGGGAGCCTGTTTCTCCCCGTGCCTATGTCTCTGCCTCTCTCTCTCTGTGTCTCTCATTAATAAATAAACAAAATCTTTAAAAAAGAAAGAAAGGAAGAAGAAAGAAGAAAGAAAGAAAGAAAAAGAAAGAAAGAAAGAAAGAAAGAAAGAAAGAAAGAAAGAAAGAAAGAAAGAAAGAAAGAAGAAAACCACCATGACTTACACCTAGAAGACCCAAAGTACTGTGAGAAGCTGAGACTTTCATCTTTAAAGGGCTCATGTGCAGGTCACTTGCTCTGGGTACCTGTACAAAAACAGCAAGTTGAAAAGCACCTAGACCATATGTGAAAGAAATTAATTGGCTAATCTTAAAGCACCGCCAGAAGGGCAGGCGTCTGCTGGAACTCTCTCCAGGAATGGAGATGCTGCTATGTGGCATTTTTGCACTCTCCTACCTTGCTGGTGCTGCTTCCCCTAGAATGGTGCTCCCATTCTCCCCTTTAAAAGATGCAAAATGCCAAACTTAGCAAGTGTGTTTGCCAGTATCTCAGCACTCATTTGCCCTCCCAAAGCCTGTGGAAAGACATGCCCCAGTCTGGCACTCTCCTGTGGACCTATGTCACCAAAGCCAGCAGGTGCATTCAGAACACACAAGTGATGCCCCTTAAACATATGTCTCTGAGCCAAGGGGAACTTGTATATCTGGGCCCCACAGGTTTGAAACAATTAGAGAAACAGTTCCTGGCAGGCTACCACTCCCTGGTCAGATATAGACAGCAGACTAAGACACACCCCCATCTTCCTATGACCATTCCTTCAAGACTGGGAGACACACTGTTTGACATTATACATAGAAACAGACACAGAGAGTAAAGCAAAATGAGGAAAAGAGATACATTCTCCAGTGGAAAGAACAAGATAAAACCCCAGAAAAATACCTTCATTAAATGATAATGTTCAAAGTAATGATCACAAAGATGCTCACCAATCTCAGGCGTATGGATGAACACAGAAAGACTTCAACACAGGGATATATAAAATATAAGAAAGTACCAGACAGAAGTCACAGAGCTGAAGAATACACTAACTAAACTGAAAAATACAGTAAAGGTGTTCAACAGAAGATGAGATTAAACAGAAGGAAGGATCAGTGCCCTGAAAGACAAGACAGTGCTCATCAAAACAGAGCAACAGGAAGACCAAAAAAAAAAAAAAAAAAAAAAAGCAAAAACACACAAAACAAACCTCAAGTGAAGATAGCTTAAGGAACCTCTGAGACAATATCAAACAGATCAACATACGCATAATAGGGGTACCAGAAGGAAAAGAGAAAGAGATAGAAAACTTATTTAAAGAAATAATTGCTGAAAACTTCCCTAACCTGGGGAAGGAGGAAACTGACATTCAGATTTAGAAAGCCCACCTAAAGAGACCCACATCAGAACACATTATAATTAAAATGTCAAAAATTAAAGATGGAACCTTACAGAATCTTAAAGCAGCAAGAGAAAAAAAAAAGTGTTATGTATAAGGGAATGCCCATAAGACTACATGCAGATTTTCAACAGAAACCTTGCAGATCAGAGGGAGTGGTAGGATGCATTCAAAGTGCTAAAGCAAAAACTGGCAATCAAGATTTTACCTGGCAAGGTCATCATTCAACTGTAGGAGACATAGTTTTCCAGACAAGCAAAAAAAGGCCACCACTAAACTGGCCTTGAAAGCAATGTTAAAGGGACTTCTTTAAACTGAAGGGAGAGACGCCTGGGTGGCTCAGTGGTTGAGCATCTGCCTTCAGCTCAGGGTATGATCCCGGGTTCCTGGGATCGAAGTCCCCTGTTGGGCTTTCCACAGGGAGCCTACTTCTCTTTCTGCCTATGTCTCTGCCTCTCTCTCTGTGTTCCTCATGAATAAATAAATAAAATCTTTAAAAAATAAGTAAGTACATAAGGGAAAGGGCACCTATTAGGAACAAGGAAACATATAAAACTAAAAATGTCACTGGTAAAGGAAAATATATAATAAAGTTATCATGAAGGTTAAAATATAAAAATAGTAAAAATAACTATAATTACAATAATTAGTTGGAAGATACACGAAATTAAAGTATGTAAAACATGACATCAAAAACAAAACATGGATGGAGGAGTAAAAATGTAGGGTTTTAGTACATGTTCAAACTTAACTTGACATCGACTTAAAATAGACTAGTGGGTATAATAGGCTGAGACCTGTAAGCCTCATGGTAACCACAAAGCAAAAACCTAGAGGAGATACACAAAAAAATTATGAGAATGGAATCTAAACTAGGTACTGAAGAAAGACATAAAACCCTAAGGGAAGAGAGCAAAGTAAGAAGAAACAAGGAACAACTATAAAACAGCCAGAAAACAATGAACTAAATGCCAAAAGTACATACCTATCCATAATTACCTTAAACATAAGTGGACTAATTCTTCAAACAAAAGACATAGAGTGTTCATCAATGGATGAATAAAGAAGATGAAGTCTATATGCAATGGAATACTACTCAGTCATAAGAAAGAATGAAATGTCACTATTTGCCACAACGGAAATGGACTCTGAAGATATTATAGTAAGTGAAATAATCCACAGAGAAACATAAATAGTGTGATTTCACTTATATGTGGAATCTAAAACACGAAACAAACAAAACAAAACAAAATTCAGAAGTGGAGAGAACAGAGTGGTGGTTCCTAGAAGGGATGGGGTGGGAGTAAGAGTAAACTAATATAATGTTATATGTTAATTACAGTTCAATTTAAAAAAAAAGAAAATGGTCTATTCTGGAAATTAAATCAGAGGTGCATGTACACATAGCTCTAATTCTTTGAATTCTCAATCTTCCCCTCTCTCATTATTCTATGAACATTATGCTTAATACTGTGCTGTGCACCCTAAGCACGCACACTCATCAATTCTGAATTGTTGATTTTATAGAATGCAAATTTAGTCTTGTTTATTTGCAAAAAGTGAATATAACTCCTTAAAAGCTTAGGCTTGGTCTTTGACATGTTAAGTTTAAAATATGCATCTTCCTAAATATAGTGACACACACATATACCACTGAGGAATAATATAAAAATATGTTTATTTTACTGCCTCCCGACAGACTATATTAAGACCTCCTGAAATCACTTAAGTTCCCTGAATCTGTGAGTATAATAACCACTCCTCCTTGTTCCTTACAGTGTTTTTGGAAAGAGCAAATAAACATACTTGAGAGCAAGCTGAAAATATAAACTAGACTACGTGAACTGTTACAATGACATAGTATTCATATAATCACAGATAGAACCGGTTTCTACAAAGGAAAGGCTTGAGGAATTTTCTGCTCCCACTCCCTTATATGCTGAGACCCAGCAAGGGTAAAATGATATGCCATAGGTCACAGTGCTAGTTTGTGACAAGGGCTGTCCCCTTCCCTCTGTGTTGTTCACTGGCTCCTCAGCCTCTATGTAATACCAGTATATTGGAGTGGGTGCCTGAATTTGGCCGGGGGCCTTTGCTCTTTTCATCTATCTAAACTCTCCAGGTGATTGTGGCCACTCCCATAGCTAAAATATCTCCCCATCCTCATCTCACTGCACTGTGGCAGCACTTGGTGTCTTTCCAACATTAGAGCCTCAGAGAGACTCTTCCTGTGTTCAGACTGAAGTGGAGATAGGATTCACACTCCACATACCACTTCTCAGAAGTTCCTTGATCCCTCACCATCTATCTTTGAATTACCCCTATCAGAGCACTAGCACATCTCCAGGTTCTACAAGCAAGACCCAATTATTTAACATACCATTTCTATACTCAGCTAACACCTAATATCTAGTAGGAGCTCAATAAACAGATTGACTTATTGACTTACTTACAAGAACTACATTTTTATTTTCTACATTTTCCTATCGTTTATATTGCAATAATAACAATTGTAATGGAGAGGAAAACACATTCCTACACTGGAAAAACCATGGCAGGGCACTTCCTTGAAGGAAAGATACAAAAAGACCTCTCCACTCTCTACAGGCTTCACCAGTGAGATAAAAAGTCTTTTAAGAAGCCCAACTCCCATTCTCTGAGTGGGAACTTGGCCCTCCCCCAAGTATATGGCTTCCACTGAAACACTGTCAACTAATGTCTTCACCCTTGCCTGCTCCACTGAGCTCAAAACTCAGAGGTGGCTTAGTGTTCTCTTAGCCATGTTGGACCACTTCTTAACTATTCTCTATTTGTCCTTAAAAATGATCACAAAATCCAAATCCCATGCTGCCACCCCCCTCCTTGGCTCAGCTTTCTTCCCTCTGTGTTACTGCAGGCTTTAGCCTTCTGACCCTGGAGCCTCTGGCACCTGGGTCATGGTCATTCCCATGTCAGTGAGACTTTGGGGCCCACCTGAAAGAATCCTCCACAACATAGCTTCAAAGCTCCTATGCTTCTTCAATTACAAATGTCTTCTTTTTCTGCCACAGATTGGTCATCCCCTCAACAAACTGAGTTCTGAAATCATACACTCCAGTGGGCCACACTTTGACATTAGTTCTTATTATCCCATCTGTCCCATCACCCACTCCCTCCAGGTTCTGAGTGACCCTGTTCTTTGACCCTATTGATGTCTTTCCTCTCTTGTTTATGCCTCTCAGTGCCCACTTCCTATATAGGTCAGACTTCAAGGTATGTCACCCTACGCTCTCTCTAGCCAGGATCCTCCATGATGTCACTCAGCTCCTTCTTTCCCTCTCACCCGGACAACCCCAAACCCATGTCAATCCAATCATTTGCTATCTTCACTTCGGGTCAAAATCACCCAACAGTGCAGGCTGGTGCCACTACAGGTATATGGTCTCTACCCCTGACTGGATGCATCTTAGCAGTTTTTTACACATCCCTGCAGAAGCATCCTGTTATCCCCTCCAAGTGACAGACATCTCACCCCTCTGCTCAGTACCTTAACCAAGCTTCCTAGCTGCTCAAAAGTTATGGCCCCTTCCTCCTCCCAGCCATACACAGATCAGATCTATCTTCAAATCCCACTTGCTACTCCAAAATGCTTTTGTGAAAAACAAAAAAGTAAAGGGTGTAGAGTGAAATGAATAAGTGAAAATATTTGTTTATAGACAATTTTCAAATCTAAAACAAAATCTAAGTGTTTCTGCTTTGGGGTCTCCCCATGATGTCTGAGCCCTTCTTGGCTTTGTACTTTCTTGGAGCATTTCCCTCGCTCCTGAGGCCCTCTCCTAAATTCACTTGTATGTGAATGAACTTGAAGGGAAGCTAAAGAGCAGTTACAATTGATTAATCACAAGTGACTAGTTTTGAAAGGCCCCAGAGCTTGTGGGAGGGGGTGGGGAAGAGGAGAGAAGGCAGAGGCCGCGCGGTGGGTGCTCTCTCTTACCGCATGACAAAATTTGCTTCATCTATTTGACGGCCACAGCCACTCTTCTTCAGAATCCCACCATTTCCCACCACCGCGCATTTCTTCAAGGGCAGCTGGAATGGGGTTGCCTAGCAACAGAAAACAAGGCGGGTTTTCACTGCAGAGAACACACAACCGCTCACAAAATCATTGTTTATAGCAGACCCGTTGGAGGAATTTGATTGAAGACTGGGCAGACCAAAAGAGCATGGAGAAAGGAAGATGCCAAGAAGTTTGTAAGGAATAAGTTGGCCTGTTCCTTTGAAACTAAAAAAATAAAATAAAATAAAATAAAATAAAATAAAATAAAATAAAATAAAATAAAATAAAATAAAATAAAAATAAAAATTAATTCCCTTAAGTGTATTTAAATATAACATATATTGTATCAAATTGACCGTGTACATTATAGAGAGTGGCTGCTAGGGCAAAGAGGAAAAATCCATACTAAACATAGGATTGGTTCTCAAGGCATTCAACTGGGAACAAGCACCAATGAGTTCTATCCCCCATCTGAATGCAATTTCACTCATTCATACAATCTGCAATTCACTCAACAAATGTGGCTGTTTCCTATGCTGATTGTTGGGGTGGAGGGTAAAATACAAAAAGATACAAAAAGTCACAGGCCTGAGGATTCCCCATTGGGGTTGTGGGGAGACTGTGAACACAGACACTTATACAACAGCCTCTAAAGCAAAGGTCGTAGAGGACGTATGCTCTAAGTGCTGCGGAGAATCCCACACAAGAAGACAGGGCAGATTTCTGCCAAGCCAACTCAGGGAAAGCTTCCTCATTCGAGATGAATCTTAAAGGATGAATAGGATTTTGCCGGGGCAGAGAACACAGTATAAACAAAGGCGCAAAGTACGCTGAAAGCAAATGCTGTGTTTATGAGAAAATGTACACTCCGGGTGGGTCTGTCTAGAACTCAGGAGGTGCTACAGGGCAAGTGACTTGTGCAAGCCAGACAGCATGTGACTTTCTTTCTGCAAACATTGAACTGGACTGCAAAGAAAATGTTCAGTGTACCTGAGTGTTCCCTGGAGTGCTATTTATAGTACCCAGAACTCTCAAAACCTACCAATTGCCCCTGAAAGTGAAATGTGTCATTCAGTGTCTTTTAGCTGGCTCAGCAAGAACCACCAGGTATGGGATCTCCCACTAGCTCAAACAATGCCTATTGGCAGCAGTTCTTTGGGGGAAGACCTTACATCTACATAACTGGTACATAAAATAACTATTCTGATACTAAGTAGGCCATTCTGCATGAATTTGAAGCAAGGATGGATTATACCAAAAGAATAAATGGAATACATGAATATATACTGTAAGGGCTTCATGGAGGCACAAAGAAATTAAACCAGAAAAATAAAATTCCAAGAGTCTGTGAGGGGCAGCCCCCGTGGCTCAGCAGTTTGGCGCCGCCTTCAGCCCAGGGTGTGATCCTGGAGACCCAGGATCAAGTCCCACGTCAGGCTCCCTGCATGGAGCCTGCTTCTCCCTCTGCCTGTGTCTCTGCCTCTCTCTCTCTGTATGTGTCTCTCATGAATGGATAAGTAAAATCTTTAAAATAAATAAATAAATAAAGAGTGTGAGATCACTAGTAGCTGAGGTAGGCACTTAATGCAGCACAAGAAAAATTTTTACGTCCTCTATTTCTAGTATGTAAAAGGAACACCTAGTGCTATGAAAGTATAGTTAATAAAGTTACAGTACTTAAACTATAAAGTCGAAGTGTTTGCCAGTAGACAATTAGGAATTCCCTGCATGGGGGCACTTGGGTGGCTCAGTGGTTGAGCATATGCCTTTGGCTCAGGTCATGATCCTGGGGTCTCAGAATCAAGTCCCACATCAGGTTCCCTGTGAGGAGCCTGCTTCTCCATTTGCCTGTCTCTCTCTCTCTCTCTCTCTCTCTCTCTCTCTCTCTCGTAAATAAATAAAATCTTTAAAACTTAATTAATTTAATTAAAAAATAAGAATAACAACATTTAGTTTGCCTTGTAAAAGCCAACTTAAAATTCCTGCCCCACAGGTTGTTAAAGAGAGTTCTTGACTGGCAATCCCAGGCCCCCAGGCAAGAATCTGGGCCCAGAAGCAGCATTATCTGGGAAGCAACAGTAGTAGCAGCAGCAACATAAAGCCTGGGCGACTCAGTCAGTTGGCCGACCAGCTCTTGGTTTCAGGTCATGACTACTGCGTCATGAGATCGAGACCAGAGTCAGGCTTGAGATTCTCTCTCTCCTTCTCTGCCTCTCCCTTCACTTGTATTCACTCTCTCTCTCCCTCTTAAATAAATAAATAAATAAATAAATAAATAAATAAATAAATAAATAAATAAATATTAAAAAAAAAAAGCTGGGTGCCTCCTACCTCCTAATTTCCAGGCTGTGGGACTGTGGGTTGTAGGACCCCTCAGTGTTCCTATCTCTAAAGAGGGCTAACGTTGCACAGGTTTATACGAGATTATATGAGATGATGTACACCCAGCATCTCGTCAAACTCCTGGTGTGATGACCCATTCATCTTCCTTCCCTTCTTCTTTCATCCTTTTCCTCCTAGCACAGTTCACTGACTTGAAGCCACAAAATACTGAGATTCCATAGGTTTAGGGAACATGATAAAATAGTGATTTATGTAACTTCATCTTAACAATGGTAAAATGTAACTATTATATTCACATACTATAAAAGGTTTTTAAAAGCTCTTGAACAAAAGGCCAGGGATAGGGGAGCCATTTCTTTTTTTCTGTTAATATTTGCTTGCTACTCTTCCAGTTGGTTGACTGCTGGCCCTCACACAAGCAATTTCATTTCAATAAATATTTCTCAAGTACCTACTTGCATTCTCTTAAAGGCACAGTAACAGCTCACCAAAGCTTTACAGAAAGGAAAAACGTACTTCAGAAAACACTGGAATTTTAACTAATTGAGATAATACTATCATGGTGCTATGTTAAATATAGAATATCTCAACTTGGCAATGGTCAGTCCTACCAGAAAGATATATGAACACAATATCCTCCTTTTGGGGTACAGTATGTAGAAAGAACTTTTAGTAATCCATTTCCACATGAATATTACTATTTTGGCACAGAGTATTTTTTTTTAATTAAGGCATTGCATCCTTTCTTTTCAAGTGTATCTCCTGGTATCCCTGCCAGAAAATGTCTACTGAATCTGAGAATATAATATAATATAAAATTCTTCCTGCTAACTTTAAAAAACTTTATGCCCATCAATATATGAATGGATAAAGAAGTCGTGGTATATATATGTACACACACACACACACACATATAAACACACTGGAATATTACTCAGCCATTAAAAAAAGAAAGAAAGAAAGCAATCTGGCCATTTGTGGATGGGCCTAGAGGGTATTATGCTAAGTGAAAATAAGTCAGAGAAAGACAAATACTATATGATTTTATTCATATGTGAAATCTAAAAAAACAAAACAAAACAAAAGAATTAAAAAAACAAAAAGCAGAAACAGATCCATAAGTACACAGAACAAACTGATGGTTGCCAGAGGGAAGGGTGCTGGGGGGGATAAGTAAAATGGGTGAAGGGGAGTAGGAGATACAGGCTCCCAGTTATGGAATGAATAAGGCATGGGAGTAAACAATACAAGATAGGGAATATAATCAATGGTACTGTAATAGTGTTGTGCAGGGACAGATAGATGGTAGCTATACTAGTGGTGAGCATGTAGCATAATGTATAGACTTGTGAGATCACTATGTTGTGCACCTGAAACTAGTATAACACTGTGTCAGCTGTACTTGAATTAATAAAATAAACAACAAAAAAATACTACTGTAAATGAAAGGATAAATTAGGCAGATCAACCATACAGATGAGCTCAAAATATTGCTGGACCACTAATTCACCTGATGGATCTTTGTCCAGATTTTTTTGCCTCTCACTGTTCCATCTATTAATGGTTATCTTCTTAATGACTTTATTATATTAACCATCTGGAATTCAGATTCTGGATTCCCAGTCCCCTCAAACTCTCAGTGCCTTGCTGGAAGTCAAGCATGATAATAACTATCCCATCTGTCTCCCAGATTATGAGAATTAAAATAAGGTGAGGCATTGAACATCATCAGAAACTCTGAAGTCCTATATATGGCATTACTACATTACTGTACACTAAAAAATTTAATTCCCTAGGAAAAAATGTATCATTATATTGCTAGACTACTATAATATGTAGTTTATCTTTGTGTGAGATACTTTTTAATTTTTAAAAAAGATTTTATTTATTTATTTATTCATTCATTCATTCATTCATTCATTTATGTAATTTATTTGAGAGAGGGAGAGGGGGAGAGAGAAAGAGTGAGAGAGAGAAAGAGAGAGAGATGGAGGTCATACAAGAAGGGTCAGCAGCAGGCAGAGAGAAGGAGAAGCAGACTCTCCACTGAGCAAGGAGCCTTATGGACATGGGGCTCCGTCCCAGGACACTAGGATCATGACCTGAGCTGAAGGCAGACACTTAACCAACTGAGCCACCCAGGCACCCCTTCCCTTTTTAAAGAAGATTTTAGAGATACTTTCAGCTTCAAAGAATTATATAGGTCTTGAACAAAATAGTTTTTATCTTTGGACTTTGAGGATATATTTACTACTTCTAACAATCAATGAATTTTTAAATGTATTTTTTGTGTGTGTGTGAATCATTGCAAGGAGCCTATCTTTTTTTTTTTTATTGGAGTTCAATTTGCCAACATATAGCCTAACACCCAGTGCTCGTCCCATCAAGTGCCCCCCTCAGTGCCTGTCACCCAGTCACCCCAACCCCCCGCCCACCTCCCTTTCCACCACCCCTTGTTCATTTCCCAGAGTTAGGAGTCTCTCATGTTCTGTTTCCCTCTCTGATATTTCCCACTCATTTTCTCTCCTTTCCCCTTTATTCTCTTTCACTATTATTTATATTGCCCAAATGAATGAGACCATATAATGTTTTTCCTTCTCTGATTGACTTATTTCACTCAGCATAACACCCTCCAGTTCTATCCACGTCGAAGCAAATGGTGGGTATTTGCCGTTTCTAATGTCTGAGTAATATTCCATTGTTTACATAGACCACATCTTCTTTATCCATTCATCTTTCGATGGACACCGAAGGGGGCCTATCTTTTTTGCTCAACACTCTACATCCAAGGTAAGCACAGAGCAGATAATCAACAATTTGTTTAATATGCTAATTATTTAATCAGATTTTTGTTGAACATCTATTTTCACCAGTACCTTACCTAAAGCAGAATTTCCTTAACATCATAGTGGATATATAATGTAATCTCCAAACTTCAACAACAAACATGAGCCCTACCACTCTCTAAATAAGAGCCAATGAATAAAGCTATACCCAATTTTGTTTTTTGAGTTATCTCTTATCTTTATCATGGCTCATGGTCTCCATCGCCTGGGCCTCTTCTTAAATAGCCGAATGTCCAACTTGACTTTCTTGACTAGAATAGTCCAACCAACTATTCTATTTCTGTGAAATCGAATAGAATACAAGATCTATTTGTTGAGCACCTCTGATGGACCAGAAGCTGCTGTATATGTTGAGAATGTGTGGTGGACAAAACACATGTACCCCATTCATGGAGCTAACATGCTAACAGGAAAAATGGAATTTAACAAATGTGATAGGAAAGTCCAGAGTGCTATACAGTTAGTTATAGGACATCTTTATGAGGAAGTGGCCCTGAGACCTGAGATCCAAAGTTATTAGGAATCAGAAAAGTAATGGAAATTTCTGGTCTATTAGATCATCTTAGGAAAGTTAAAAGAAAAAAAGGACAAAAATTGGGGTCTTTAATGTTTTATAACATAAGTGAAGGTGAAGGGACTTGTTACAGGCTAGAAGACTTATTCAGAAGCAAATTACAAATGCCATCTGATAAATTATTCCTGGCTTACAATATGACTTCTGGAAGAATGCTATTAAAATCTGAAGAATTTAAGCCATGTTTTTTTGTGCCTTATGTAAATAGCTCTAGAGCATCCCAGAATGGTTTTTATAATTAAGTGAATGAAGCATTATTTACCAAAGTCATTTCCAAAGCAAGATGCCTTACTACTTCCTCTTCATGTGCAATCACACAAGACCACAAAGCACTAAGGACCAGTGACTTCAGTTACGAACATGAGGACACTCTGTGCCTATGCATCTTCTATGCCATAGACATAACTAGATGTCTTGAATGATAATTACACTATCTCTATGAGGAAGTGAGTTAACCACCATCAGTCACTGTCTTAGGGCTTGTCTTGTGGGGGGGGGGGAGGTACATGGAGAAAAAAATGTAAATCACTGCTGGGATAACTATTTTTATAGGAATACACAACATTTTAGTAAAAACACCTCTGATACAAATTAATTTACAATAGTCTTTGAGAGAGGCTATCTGTGAGGCAGCATGTCTACAATGTAAATAATTAGCATCACTGCATCGATGTGAAATAAAAATCGAAGAATAAAAAATGTTCTATAGAACTACTGTAGGGCAAAACCAGATATTGGGAGCAGGCTGTAATGTCCCTACATCCAAGTTATAAAATATAAAGTTAGTTGTATTTGGCAGCACCTTGGCAGCACCAGGAAGCCAAAAAGTTTAAAATCCCAGAGGTAACCCACTTGGATTCTGTGCAAATGAGTAAAGGAAAACCTCATTCAAAATGGAGTTGAGAGGTCCCAAAGAAGGAGCTTTAAACCTGTACCACTACCTTCAGCTTACTCTACGTACCTGGGCAAGAGGAAGCATATTTTACTACTCAGGAGAAAAGATTTTGTCCTAATCCAGCAATAGCTCAGCCAATGAGAACAGCCGTATCTTAGTCAATGAGAAGTCACCACAACCCTGAACTTTTGATTTCCTCCAATGAACTTTCATTCAAAACCACTCCTCTTGGGATGCCTGGGTGGCTCAGTGTTTGAGCATCTGTCTTTGGCTCAGGTGGTGATCCTGGGGTTCTGGGATCAAGTCCTCCATCAGGTTCCCCACAGAGCGCCCGCTTCTCTCTCTGCCTATGTCTCTGCCTCTCTCTCTGTGTCTCTCATGAATTAAAAAAAAATCTTAAAATAAATAAATAAATAAATAAATAAATACTCCCTTGCTTTTGAAGATGGCAACAAAATAGTCCATTGTTTTAAATTTGATACAGGATAAATCCAATATATCAGATAAAAAAGACAAACTCAGTGTTAACGACAACAATAAAACTCTCACTACTTCAATGTAAGTTTCCAGATGCATCAAATAACTTTTGCACCTGCCTTGCTCTAGATTCTTCTTTCTCTAGCATTCTTCTACCACTTCTGTTCCTGTTTCACCTGTAAGCTACATTCCTTGCAAGGATGCTTTCATATTTGAGCGGGTGGGGGGAAGGAGGAGATAATGCCATAAATATTTCTGAATATTATTTTATAACTAAAAAAATAAGTGAAGCTATCAAGCTAAATTTTGCTTATTTTGTTACACATGTAACTTTATGCTGATACTCTTTTAGTGAAAAGGGTTAGACTTTTATTTTCACACTTCACAATTCAAAGGAAAATTTTTGTCTGTTTGTTTCACACCACTACTCCCTCCAAATTCTTCTCTTTGATAGGAAGGGGAAGCAATTCTTCTGTGTCATGCAGTTGTGTTTTAAAGTTAGAGAAATTACCAAACCATTCAGTATTCAGAACACCAGCAAGTGCCACTATTAAGAAAAGGAATTACTGTCAATGTTAGATGTGGGTCTCAACTCTTAATAGAAAAGCAGAAATTTTGATCTGCAACCCTTGAAGGGGCTTGAAAGGCTGTCACTATATGCCAGCTGCTATTACTCATGATGTCAAAACATATGCTCGCTCTTATTGAGGAAAATCTCAAGTTTTTGTCCATAAGAATATGAACTTGCACTTCTAATTATAGTCCAACCCACTCATTTCTAAGTACCCTTACCCACATATCCACATGGACTCCCACATATAATTATGCTTCACCCACACACATAATTTAATTTCTCACCCATATGTTAATTATATCCTCAACTTAGGCATCTAAATACAACCCCTGTCTTACATCTAATTACAGCCCCCCCCCCTTATGAATGTAATTACACCATTCAGCCACCCATCTAATTATCCCCTCCTTGACATATTTAATTGCACTGCCCGCTCAAGGACCTGATTACATTCTAACCAGTGCACCAATTAAGCCCCCAACCCTCCAACAATATTCTTCAGATGCACATCTCTTTATCTCTACCCCACTTTATTATTTCAACTAAGGATGGACAACTTCCCACAAGCAAACTCCAAGTAATCATGGCATCCAGCTAACAAGATGCAGCTGAATCAAAATCAGCTTTGGTCCTTCCCGGTAAACAAGCAAATATGTATTTGCTTTTTCAGTCATTTAACTAGCCCCTTGGAAATCCAAATGAAAGTTTCTGCTGTTTTCTTACTTTGTACGTGTAAGCATTTCTACGATGAACTATCTAGTAATTAGTTAATTTATTTCAGAGACTAATGCTTCTCATTACAGATACTTAATTATTGAACCCTTAAAAAACATTACCCAAAACTTTGCCTGGGGACATATAAGTACTAATTATAGGATATTTGCACATCCATACCATTCAAACAAGTTTCATTGTCCTTCAATTACATGAAAGTGAATTTCCAGAGAGCTGCTGCTAAGATTTGCATTCCCCATTCCACTAATAAAATTGTGATTTAAAAGAGATAAACTCAGTGTTAATATTCTTTCCACAGAATGCATCTCTGGAAATTGAATGATGTGATGTATTTAGTTCTGGATACTACTTCTCCATTAAAATGTTTGATTCAATCCATTATAAAAAACAATACATAAGCATTCCAGGGAGTATTATGTATTTTTTCACATATAATCTATGGTCAGTACACAACCCCTAGAAGCCAAATATTACATCAATTCATGGGTCCACTGAGCAGATTTATTAAATGTTTCATAAACAATTCCCAGTTAACTGATATTTGTTACTGAGGTTGTTTCTGGCTCATGAATGCCAAAGCAGTAAGGAAGGACATACCTCTGCTTTAGGCCAGAAGTTGGCCACATTTCAGAAGCTCTCAAACTTGGGAGATTTTTCATGGTGGAAAGGAAAGGACTATGAAGGGCATGCACAGTATTTCAAAGGTAGCATCTAGGGATTGTTAGTAGTAGAGCACAAAATGCAGCAGCAGCAGGAACCAAGCTTCATGCCATTCATTGCTAGACCTTGCATTCTCAACTCCCGAGGTGGAAGTACCACTGCAAGAATCTTTCTCTGCAAATATGGTGCATCTTCCCATTGAGGACCACTGCCCTTGAGCCCCGCCTGACTGTATCTAAGTCTATGACCACTGGCACCTTATTTAACCTCAATGCTTTCACATCCTCATTAGTAATAATGGTCCCCACCTCAGACAGTTGTGAGGATTAAATGAGTTCCGTCTGGCACAAAGTAAGTGATCGATACTGTTATCTTATTTTTAATGGACTGACATTTTCTCAGCAACACAGCCTAGAAATCCTGGACTCATTTTCTCTCAATATCACCCTATCACCTACCTCTGCAGAGGTTCTTCTACTCTTTCCATCCTGTGGGGAACTAGCTGTGACTACACTGTTCTCCAGATACAGCTCCTCTGCTCCCTGCTCCTTGAGTCAGCAGCCTATTCTTTTACCTTTTGAAGTAAACATGTTTTTCTCTGCTTCCAAAGTTAAGCATTCCTATAGCCAATCTGCTAGCTCTCTTAATAAAAGAGCCCAAATCTAGTTTGAGTCCAAGTCTCGATCCCCCTGTCCCCCAGAATAAAATTCACTGAGACTCTGAGTCTTTCAACATATTGTCACCTCTGACTATCCTGGATCCGTGGCCCCGTTCTCACTGCAAACTTTTTTAAAGATTTATTTTATTTGAGAGAGACACTGAGAGAACGTGTGTGTGCATGGGGGCAGGAGCAGAGGGAGGGAAGCTTCAAGCAGACTTCCCGCTGGGCTCAGAGCCCAATGTGGGGTGCTATCCCATGACCCATGAGATCATGATCTGAGCCGAAACCAAGAGTCAGATGCCTAACTGAATGAGCCCCCCAGGCGCCCCACCTCACTGCAATTTTTTTAATGGCTTATTACTATTAATTAGTTGGCTTCTAGTTCTTGCCCACCATCTATCCTTCACTCTCACATACTAGTTTTTCTTCCACTGAGGCTGCTACAAGGTCTCCCCGCTTTCTCCCCTCTCCCCCCTCTCTCCCTACCCTATTATCTACCTACCAAGTCATTTTTCACCCTTAACACCCATGAAGTGTCTGCAGGTATTATGTCCAATAAGACCCCCTACAAGTTCAAGGATTGCTCAAAAATTGAAACAACTCAGAGGAACATTAGAATTCATTTATGCTCAATGAGTCATGAGAATTATGTGTTAAAGCACTACACAACAGCTTGTAAATGTATTTGAAATTGAATCAAATCATTTCTTCAATACTTCAGAGACTTTCAAACTTATTATTGTTGATGTTGTTATTTTGTTTCACAGTGGAAGTCTTCTGTTGTTTTTCAAATAAGATCTTATGCAGAAAATCTCCATTAAAAAGCAAAAATAGAAAAACAAAAGAGAAGATGCTGTTTGAGGCGCAGGTGGGCACCTCTCTTGGTCTCTGTCTTATTTCTGAAAGTGATACTTAGACGCCCCAAGGAATTGGTGCAGAAAATGACTAATCTAATCAAACTCCCTTCTCCCCCCAAATTAAGAACTACAAATATCAAGCACATTTCAGTTAAGGATATTTGGCAAGTATTTACTGAGTTCCAACCAACCATATACCAGGCCCTATATGAAGTAGTGGGACAAAACCCACCTTACTGTTTGTTGCACTAAAATGTGGTGTGAATTAAGACATCTATTTTGTTTCCAACCATAAAGAGTATGCAATTACTCAGTAATAGCAGATTGTTAAACTGTTGATCCAATTTAACTGATTAAGCACCTGAACAACAGGATCAGGATCAATTGCTGGCTAATTAACTATTAAATTATTTTTTTTAAAAAAAGCAAATCTAGTATTGTGTCATAGATAACTGTTTTTGTGGAAAAATGAAGAAATCACGCAGGGAATATTTTCTTTGAAAATAACTGGCTCTTTCTGCTTTCTCCCCTCTCCCCAACTTTATAAAAAAGCATCTGTTAAGGCGCCTGGGTGGCTCAGTCCATCAAGCGTCTGACTCTTGATTTCAGCACAAGTCACAATCTCAGGGTCCTGAAAGGACTTTTGATTTTGGCACAGGTCATGATCTCAGGGTTGTGAGACTGAGCCTGCATTGGGTGTGCTCTCTCTCCCTCCCTCTCAAAAAAAGTATGTGTCATTCTTTTTTGTGAGAAAAAAGAAAAGAAGTTGTTTCTAGAGCATTCTTTTCTTCCTGGCATCGCTCCCTTAATTATCTCCCAGGACTCACCTATATAAGCTTCCAAACAGCTGAATTTTGTAGCCTCTAAATTCTCCACTCACACTCTTACTTCTGCTTATTTTACCCTATCTGCTTGAATCATCTTCTCTCCTTTTTTTATAGTGTGGCCCATGTATATCAGAAACACCCTAAAATGCATAGTAAAGGTGCATATTCTTGGTCCCACTTCAGCTCTGGGTAGAGCTTGGGAAGTTGAAGTTCCCCTACATGATTCATGGGCACAATAAAGTCTGTGAGCCACCAGATTCTACCAATTTTCAAATACAACCCAATATATTCCTTCTCTAGAATTTTCCCTGGCCAATCTTATCTTCTGGGATCAGCATCTACAGTCCCACCCACTGTCACAATAAAGAACCCTACATCATTCCCTTTAACTGATACTCTAGACACTTAGCATTTAGTACAATTTGCTACCCATTTTGTGTATACATTCATCCCTCACAAGTGGAGAGTAAGCCACTCATGGATATAAATTAATCGTGTCTCATAAATCTTAACCTCTGACATTACATACTGGCCACAGTAAGTACACAGATGTTTTGATTAATAGATTGATTTATCTAGAAATGCCAGGGATGTAAGCAAATGAAGCAAATCTGTTAACAATTTCAGACCACTGGTTATAAGGTTTAGGATACACAGCTAAGCTAATACAGTCTAGCACACAGGAGTTCCAAAATCAAATGCCCACAGAATCCAGGCAAAGAGTCTAAGAGGAGTGGAAGGAAGGCAATAGGGAGTGCTAAGGGCTGTGGTAAACAAAGGACACATGACAAAACCAAAAAGATCAGGAACTGCTCATACCCTATTGATGGGCCATAGGACCCAGTGCTGCCAGATATCCTATTTTTTTTTTCCCTGAGTGACACTAAATTCTATGTGAAATCACCCAGTTTTTAACGTTGGCAATATACTTCAAATACATTTTTTTAAACCGTTAAGGCTGAACAAAATACATTTGAAAGCTACATTGGCTTGCTGGTAGCCAGTTTGCATTTTTAAACTCTAGAACCAGGCAGGATCCTAGTCATTTTATGTTTATTCAGGGTGGGAGGTTAGAGATGAGTACAAATCTTATTCAGAAAGATGTAGAAAAATACATGTTTTAAGGAACTGTTAGCCAGAGATGGGAAAAGATTCTCTTCTTGCCAAGCCCAAAAGAAATAATATGTCCTTTTTAAAGGCAGTTTGTGAAAATTCAAGATCCTAAGAGACAGAATGCAGACCACAGGGTTTTTGAAATCTCCCTAATCTCAGTTCAAAATAACATTAAGTGATACTTGGATATTACCCACAGTTAGTTCTCAGCCCTCCATGACTGAGACCTCTCATCATCTTAAACAGTTGTTCGTTTTCTAACCAAAATGGGATCTTACTCATGCTGTTTAACAAGATATTATGGACATCTTACCATCATTATTTTAATATCAGAGTATGATTTCACTGGATAGGTGATTCAAATTTAACCAATTCCTTACTGTAAATATTTTAGGTTGTTCCCAATTTTTCACTGCATTAAACAATGGTGCTATAAACATCTTTGAATTGTGGCAAATCCAGGAGAGTGCACAGGGAAAGAAGGACCAACCCACTCTATTTTTTTGTTCAGTCTTGGACCATAAGGCTTTCTTAATTTTATGTAAAGCACCAGGCAAGAACCTCTTCAAGACCACCTCTCCAGGGATCCCTGGGTGGCGCAGCGGTTTGGCGCCTGCCTTTGGCCCAGGGCACGATCCTGGAGACCCGGGATCGAATCCCACGTTGGGCTCCAGGTGCATGGAGCCTGCTTCTCCCTCTGTCTCTGCCTCTCTCTCTCTCTCTCTCTCTCTCTGGTGACTATCATGAATAAATAAAAATTAAAAAAAAAAAAAGACCACCTCTCCACAAGACTGCTGTGCCTAACCCAACCACATAGGATTCCTCATACTGGCACTGACCCGACCCACGTATTCTTGAGCAGTTGGCCAGTTTTATCCTTAAAATAAATCTTTAGATGTAAAATTGCTGGGCCAGATGATAAGCACACTTTTAAGGCCTTTGGTGCATGCACATTGCTAAATTGCTCACCAGAAAAACTGTACCAGGTTCCCTGGCACCGCTGTGCCTAAGAGCATGGATGTTTCACCTTCTGTATCTGGCTGCCTTGACACAACTTCGGTCCTAGCGATAAGTTAGCAGCTGACTACACATTCATCCATTCCCATAAATAAAATATAATGGGAATCTCCGTATGGACTACGACAGCTATTTCAAGGCAGACCAGGGAAGAAACTTAACTGCGTTGTTATCATTCTAGGGGGTATTTCTTAATCTGAGAGGAAAGGCAGTACAGCTTAAGTGGGTAAATTCACAGTTTGGCTTCAACAGGTCTGAATGCAAATTCTAACTCAGCTTGGACCAGTTGCTAGCTAGGAGATGTGAACAGGTCACTTACCACGTCTCAACTTCAGTTTCTACATGTAAAATGGAGACAATGATATAAAAGCCTTATATGATAATACATACAAAACATATAACAAAAAGCCTGGCACATTTTAAGTTCTCAGCAAACTATACCTTTGGAGTGTACCCACAAAACCTCATCAAATTATAAAAATTTAATGAACCTGCTCTTTAATATTTGATTTTCTCTAATATATTTGATTTTTCATTAATATTGCTTAGACACTTTACCTAAAATGTTACATATTTAGAAACTCAAACAAACTTTATTATTTCTAATTCAAAATTAAAACATTTTGTTTCTTGAATTCCATGTGAGTGAAATCATATGGCATTTGTCTTTCTCTGACTTATTTTGCTTTGCATAATAGTTTTAATCCGTTTGTATTTATTGCTGTATTTGTATGTGTGCTTCTCATAGGATAATAGTGAATTGAAACATCTTCAAAAGGTCATTAAAATATCTTTTTTCCTTTGACAAAAGAGGCAGGAATATGCAATGGAAAAAAGACAGTTTCTTCAACAAATGGTGTTGGGAAAACAGGGCAGCTATATGCAAAAGAATAAAACTTGACCACTTTCTGACACCATACATAAAAATAAACTCGAAATGGATTAAGGACCTAAAATGTGAGGCCTGAAGCCATAAAAATCTTAGCAGAGAGGACAGGCAGTAATTTCTCTGACATCAGCCATAGCAACATTCCTCTAAATACATCTCCTGAGGCAAGGAAATAAAAGCAAAAATAAATTATTGGGACTACATCAAAATAGGAAGCTTCTACAGAATGAAGGGAAGGAGAAAACTAAAGACAACCTACTGAATAGGAGAAAATATTTGCAAATGGCATATCCAAGAAAGGGTCGGTATCCAAAATATATCAGGAACCTATACAACTCAACACTAAAAAAGAAATAACCCAATTGAAAAATGGGCAGAAGACATGAATAGACATATTTCCAGAGAAGACATACAGATGGCTAACAGACATATGAAAAGATAGATGTTCAACATCACTCATCACTCATCATCAGGGAAATGCAAATCATAACTACAGTGAGATATCATCTTGCCCCTGTCAGAATGGTTAAAATCAACAACACAAGAAACAACAAATGTTGACAAGGAGGATGTGGAGCAAAAGGAACCCTCGTTCACTGTTGGTGGGAATGCAAACTGGTGCAGCCATACTGGAAAATAGTATGGAGGTTCCCCCCCCCCCCAAAAAAAATAAAAATAGAACTACCCTAAATCCAGTAATTGCACTTACATGGTATTTACCAAAGAATACAAAAACACTAATTTGACAGGATATATGCCCCCCTATGTTTTTCATAGGATTATTTACAGTAGCCAAATTATGGAAGCAGCCCAAGTGTCCATCAATAGATGAATGGATAAAGATATGGTGTATATACACAATGGGATATTATTCAGCCATCAAAAAGAATGAAATCTTGCCAATTGTAACAACATGATTGGAGCTGGAGAGTAAAATGTCAAGTGATATCAGCCAGTCAGAGAAAAAGACAAATACCATATAATTTCACTCATATGTGGAATTTAAGAAACAAACCAAAGGAACAAAGGGAAGAAAAGTAAAAAAGGAACAAACCCCCAAACTGACTTGATTATAGAGAACAAACAGATGGTTACCAAAGGGGAGATGGTTAGAGGGATGGATAAAATAGGTGAAGGGGATTGAGAGCACACTTACTATGATGAGCACGGAGTAATGTATAGAATTGTTGAATCACTATATTGAACACCTGAGACTAATATAACACTGTATATTAATTATACTGGAATTAAAATTTAAAACTTAATAAAAAAATTTTAAACATCATTTTTCTATTTATTTGGCCATATTCACTTGCATACATTCTTTGTAGCCACCCTGTCCTTAGCATTTTGGCAGCCTTTCACAAACTACGGGGTAAGTCCATGGTGTCTACATTTTCCCACACATACATAGATTTCCTTTTTCTTTTTTGCACTTACCAGTAGGATTCTCAAGGAAATGAAGCTTTCATTGTTCTGACAGCAGTGGCTTTGATGGACCATTTGGCTCACATATCCCATAATTGACTCAGTGAAGAAAAAAATGTACATTCACAGGGTGATTTTCAAGGCTAGAATGATTTCCTTTCAAGTGTACTAAACTTAATGCCAAGCCCCAAGGAAGCACTGGCAATAGAAAGTTCGGGGTTGGCCAATCTAATCCTCAGCACTTCTTAAGCACATCTTAATTGAAGAACACTTTGCAGATGGAACAATAACAATATAGACTCCATATTTATACACATAACATAATACAGCAAATCATTTGTCCATCATCTCCTAAGTGCCCAGGTCATGCAAATAGCTCTCAAGTCATTGAGGACATGATGGCTATACATAAAAATTATATAGTTAGAGACTCTGCTGCTTACTAACCATGTGACCTTAAGACAGTTACTGAACCAAGATGCCTGGGTGGCACAGTGGTTGAGCATCTGCCTATAGCTCAGAGCGTGATCCCAGTAGAGGGATCTAGTCCCACATAGGGCTCCCTGTGAGGAGCCTGCTTCTCCCTATGTCTGCATCTCTGCCTCTCTCTCTCTCTCTCTGTGTCTCTCATGAATAAATAAATAAAATCTTAAAAAAAAAAAAGTTACTGAACCTCTCTTAGCCTCAGCTTTCTCATCTTTTAAAATGAAGTTAAATGGGGCACCTGGAATGCTCAGTCAGTTAAGCCCCTGCCTTTGGCTCATGTCATGATCCCAGGGTCCTTGCTCAGTGGGGAGCCTGCTTCTCTTTCTCCCTCTGACTCTCCCTCTTCCCCTCCCACTTATGCTCTTTGGCTCTCACTCTCTCTGTCAAATAAATAAATAAAATCTTTTAAAAAATAAAGTATAGAAACACCTGAGTGGCTCAGTGGTTTAGTGGCTGCCTTTGGCTCAGGGTGTGATCCTGGGGTCCTGGGATCAAGTCCCACATCAGGCTCCCTGCAGGGAGCCTGCTTCTCCCTATGCCAATGTCTCTGCCTCTCTATCTGTGTCTCTCATGAATAAATCAAATCTTTTCTTAAAAATTTAAAAAGGAAAAAAAATAAAATAAAATAAATAAGGGTAAATAAAAGAAACTACCTCCGTGGAGGCATTAAGAGAATTAAATAAGGGATAATTATAAAAAGTGCCAAGCCTAGCACTTAGAAATCACAGAATAAATACTAGCTATTAATAACTTTAAAGTATGAAAGCTCCAATCACCATATTGCTCTGATCTCTTTTCTGGCTTTCTATAATTTTCTCAGTGCCTTCTTCCCCACATCTGTCCCTCCAGTCCCCCTTCACTAGGTACTCCCTTCTACTGTTCTGCTTACAGCTGGTCTCACTCATCTGGAAACGTGATTCACCAAGATTCCCATGATATAATACAACCAAAAAGACAAAATTTGTGTATCCTTCAGGCACTTTTTAAGGATGTGACATTATGACATTTTGTTGCCATTATTCTTTTTTAAGAAATATTTATTTATTTGTGATAGACACAGAGAGAGAGAGAGAGGCAGAGACACAGGCAGAGGGAGAAGCAGGCTCCATGCCGGGAGCCCGACGCAGGACTCGATCCCGGGACTCCAGGATCGCGCCCTGGGCCAAAGGCAGGGGCTAAACCGCCGAGCCACCCAGGGATCCCGCCATTATTTTTTTTTAAGATTTTATTTATTTATTTGAAGCAGAGAGAGAGAAAGAGATGGGGGAGGGGGGAACAAGCAGGGAGGGGGCAAAGGGAGAGGAAAAGCAGGCTCCCTGCTCAGCAGGGAGCCCAATGTGGGGCTCAGTCCCAGGACCCTGAGATCATGACCTGAGTTAAAGGCAAATGCTTAACCAACTGAGCCACCCAGGCACTCCATCACTATTTTTATTAAAATGATAATAGTTTGCCTTTTTCCAACAAAGTTTCCTAGCCCTTACTTTATCTACCGCACATCTTATAAATCCTTACCACTGTTAATTTCCCTAAACATAAATCTTCATCTTCTAAACCTTTGCTTGCCTCGATTTGTCCATTATAGAAAAGGCCAGCAATGAAATTAAGAATATAATGATTGTCGTACAGTTTACACTTTTGATCTATTCCATTCTTCCTTCTGAATACTGCAGAGCATTTCACTCCTTCTGTTACAAGGCCATTTCCATGAAATGTGACTACAATTGTGGAAAAAAATAAGTGGTAGAGGATTAATTTATGTCCTTTACCAATTTCTAGAACAGTCACAAAGTTTTTAAGTCAAAGAATGATTGTTCCAACTGCATATACTACATAGTAATCTCGTGTCTATAATCTGGCTGAAATTTTTTTCCTCCTCTCTAGATTTCCAAGAGGTTAAAAAATTATTACTGCCTCTGGCAAGAGGTGGTTTGGAAGCCATATTGATTGGCTTGTTTCCTAAACCTATTGGCTCACAGCGCTAGGAAGGCTAAAAAATGTTTTCTTTCAGTAGCTGAGCCAAGATGACTTGAAAACAAGCAGGGGAGCAGTATGTTAATTTAAAAGATGGTGGTATTATAATAGCCATGATTTCAAAATACAAATCCCACACATTCATTTTGTGGGGAAATTGGTGCAGGGATATCTGATGGTTGAAGACGGAGGAAAACTGAGAGCACCATGGCCTCAACACAGAGGCCTGGGGGCACCAGCTTATGACAGGGAAGAGACCCAAGAGTCGCCCCCCCCCCCCCCCCCCGCTCTTGGCTCCATCCCTGCTTCCACCATTTAGTTCTGATTGGACAGAAGACTGGCCAAGTTGACATGTCTGACAGTGATTGTAAATCTTCAGACAGAGTAGCAATTTCTCCACTGTAATGTCTCAAATGATTGATTTCATTATAATACCTGAGTCCCTGTATTGATAAATAACCACACATGGGCAAAACACAGCCACAGTCACAAAAGGGGCTCACCATAAACCTGTTTGGCCACCTCCACAATCTTCTCTTAAGGCCCAGTCTGAGACAGTCCTAAGGTTTCCCAGAAAAAATTGCTTCCACTATGGGAGCTTTCCCCTCCACCCACAAAAGGTTAATGCACTCTAAGTCTCTCTATATTTATACCAAAACATAGGCTGTGAGGTCTACCAGAATTACAGCCAGAGATTTTATATAGCAAAATCAAGCAGCCCTATTCTTTCATCCAGTCATTCATTCATTTCACTAAAATTTACTGAAACTTGTATGTCCCAGGTATTATGTTAATAATTGAGATACTACAGCTTCCTATCTTCCCAGATTAAACACTGTTTCTGGGGAGCTTCCCAGCTAGTGAGAGAAAGAGACAGAATCTTGAATCAAATGTTTAAATAACTGAATACAAGGCTGCAAAAGAGAGATACCTGGTGCTTGGGAGGAAGGCCCCTGGAAGGAACTGATACTCAAATAGGATCTAAGGGATTAATGTAAGTGAACCAGGTAAGAGGAGACAAGAGTTTTGTGAGAAAGAGACAGTGTGTTGAAAAGCTCTAGAGAATGAGAGAGTCTAGTGTTTATGAGGAGCTGAAGGAAGGCAAGAAAGACGAAGTGTGAAGAGTGAGAGGGAACCCTGTGGAATTGCATGCTGGAGCCCCAGGTAGGGACCAGATCTAGAAGAGCCTTGTGGGTGGTAAGGAGTTAGTCTTATTCTAAAACCAATGGGAAGCTAATCAAGCATTTTAAGCACAGTGATGTCATTTTCTGATTTGCATTTTAAAACAAAAACTCAGGCTACAATGTGGAAATGGACTGGAGAGGAAGCCAGATTCGATACAAGCAAGCCAATAAGAGACTATTGCAAAATTCCAAGCAAGGGTCATGTCATCTGGAATAGGGTGGTAGAGGCAAGGGGGTAGGGGGGATAAGAAATAGATTCGAGAAAGAGAAAGAAATGATCTTCACAAACTTCAAAATGCACTCTAAGTCTCTCTATATTCAAAATGCCCTTCAGTTCTGTTCAATAACAATTCCTTAATAATATATGTTTTCCCTATGATCCAGCAATTGCACTAGTAGGTATTTACTCAAAGGATACAAAAATACTGATTTGAAGGGACACAAGCACTCCAATGTTAAAACAGCATTACCAACAATAGCCCAACTATGAAAGGAGCCCAAATGTTCATTGACTAATGAGTGGTAAAAAAGAGATGGTATATATATATACACAATGGAATTTTACTCAGTCACAAAAAAAAGTGAAAGAAATCTTGCCATTTGCAATGACATAGATGGAGCTAGAGTGTATTATGCTCAGCAAAATAAATCAGTCAGAGAAAGACAAATACCATATGATTTCACTCATATGTGGAATTCAAGAAATGAAACAGATGAACGTAGGGAGACAAAAAAGAGAGAGAGGCAAACCATAAAACAAACTTAACCATAAAGGACAAACTGAAGGTTGCTGGAGGGAAGTGGGCAGGGGGAATGGGTTAAATGGGTGATGGGTGTTAAGGAGGGCACTTGATGTGATGAGTACTGGTGTTATATAAGTGATGAATCACTAAATTCTACTCCTGAAACTAATATTACACTATATGTTAACTAACTGGAATTTAAATAAAAACTTGAAACTATAGGGATGCCTGGGTGGCTCAGTGATTGAGTGTCTGCCTTTGGCCCAGGACCTGATCCTGGAGTCCCGGGATCAAGTCCCACGTCTGGCTCCCCACAGAGCCAGCTTCCCTCTCTGCCGATGTCTCTGCCTCTCTCTCTCTCTCTGTGTGTCTCTCATGAATAAATAATTTTTAAAAAAACAACCTGAAACTATAATAAATAAATAAGTAAACCTTCATCAAAAAAATAAAATAAAATAAAAATAAAAATAAATATGTTTTCAAAGTGAATTAAGAATCAGCAAAACAAAAGCAAAGTGACTACATATCTAGGGCTGAAGCTGCGGCTTAACTTTAAAAGTGTATGATCTTGTCATCTCAAGAGTATGATGAAGCTCTGAGCACCAACAGGGTGACTACAGACATGCTATCCAATACTCTGCATTACTGTTATCACCAGACCCTCCCCTTCTTCTAATGCTGTTGCCTGTGACCCCTGAACTAATTCAGGGTCATTTTAGTGAGGAACACATCCTTCCAAAAGAATTAGGCTGACGCATGTGGATGCAAAGGTTTTCAAAGATTAGATACCCATTCCGCTATTCACTCAGCACATTTTCATTTACCACCTGCTATGCTATGTGCCAGGCACTGTCAAGGTCCTGCTCTCCAGGGGCTCACAGTCTGCTGAGCAGAAAGCATGTGAACAAATAACTATTATTCAACAGTACAGTAACAGAGATATATACAAAGTATAGGGTTTAAAAAAAAAAGATTTTTAATCAACATGGCAGGGCAACAGAGATTTAGGAGAGGGAACTGGGAAGGTTTTATAGACATAAAGTGGATCTTAGAAGATAAACAAGAATCCATCAGATAGACAAGGAAAGGAAGGGGAAACAGCATGTGCATATGTGAAAAGGAAATGAAAAAGCACAACTTTTCCTGGGAAATGCAAGTCATTTGGTAATTACAGAGTATAAAGCAATGAAGAGCAGGAGAAAGAAGGTGGTCACAAGTAATATGCTTTATTATCTTATATTCTAGAGAGTTCAGATTGTGAAGGCTGTATGTGCCATCCTACAAAAGTTTAAACTTCATCCTATAGGGGGTAAACAAGAATAGCTAACTTGTCCAAAACTGATTGGCTCCAGTCCAAAGAAGGAAGTGGCCTCCATTGAAGCTCCATGGAAACCAGCAGTGGCTGGGTGCTGCGGGCCCACAGTCCTGGCCAATAGCAAGGCTGGGATCCCGGCACTTTGATCATGCCAGGAAAGAGCACAGCTGTTGTCCAACCATGAGCTGATTGATACATCCTCTTCTGGTCGAACTGTCATGTCACCTGCATCTGCAAGGTTTGTCCCCTAGCTGCCAGTCATGGTTACAGATGGCTTTCCATTACCCATGAACACTGAGCTGATGAATCAGGCCAAAGCCAAGGGCCTGCCGTCTCTTAGTACTATTGTATGTCACCAGTCTTTGAATCACACCAGGGAAGGGTTAGTGCAGCCATTCCTAATTAGACAACTAAAAAGCCTGGCTCAGTTTCAGGCTCTCTTTTCTGGAGTCCAGAACATCGAGAATGTCATCATTTCTAATCATAAAAGGGCACAGAGTATCTCCTGTATCAGATAACAGGGATCTGGGCAGCCCTGGTGGCTCAGTGGTTTAGTACCACCTTCAGCCCAGGGCCTGATACTAGAGACCCAGGATCGAGTCCCACATCGGGCTCCCTGCATGGAGCCTGCTTCTCCCTCTGCCTGTTTCTCTGCCTCTCTCTCTCTCTATGTCTATCATGAATAAATAAATAAAATCTTTAAAAAAAAAAAAAAAAGATAACAGGGATCTGCTAGCTGCTACTTTTCCTTCTCCATGAGATTCCTCCAGTAAAAACTGCTCCAGTAGGCTTGGTCAGTGTGTTGTTTGGCCACTTCCTCTTGCTTCCATGGTAGGCAGTGAGGACAAGTAAACGGATTTACATTTTATAATAACAACACCGGCTTGCAGGGAGGCAAGTTCACAACAGTGAAACTATTGGGGCACCTGGGTGGCTCAGCAGTTGAGTGTCTGCCTTTGGCTCAGGTCACAATCCCAGAATCCTGAGATCGAGTCCCACATCTGGCTCTCCGCAGGGAGCTGCTTCTCCCTCTGCCTGTGTCTCTGCCTCTCTCTGTGTCTCTCATGAATAAATAAATAAAATCCTTAAAAAAAATTTAAAAAAAACAGTGAAACTATTAGATGGTTCTTAAATTAGTCCATATAATGTTGATAAACATTGAACTGACAGAGTGGTAGAGAGGTAAGAAAAGAGGAGATAAATTCAAGACATATTTTCAAAATAAAACTGGAGTTGGATAGTGGTCAGTATAGAGGATGGATTCAAACTTAAGATCCAGGTGTCCAGCTTAAGTGATTGAATGGGTCATTATCTGGGACAGAGAATTGAGAAAAGAAGTAAGATGGAGAGGGCAGGAGTTGAATTCTGAACATGTAAAAGGTAGGGAACACCTATGGGCCACTGAAAATAGGACCCAATAATGGAAGAAGGGACTGAATCTGTTTTTACTCCATTTTACCCAGGAACTAGCACAGTACCTGGCACCCAGTATTAGTTGCTCAATAAATACTTGATCGAACACTTATTTTATTTGGATCATCAAAACTTTAGGAAAGCATAGTTTTGCTGGCAGCAGTGCATATTCATGTAAGTGGTAAATCCAACAAATGTGAAAGGAAATTTCTGAGATATCAAAGCCTTATTTTACATTTAGTTTCAAGTCTAACTTTATTTTGTAGATTATTGATTTGTTCTAAATTTCATGGGTCATATAGAAGCACTATATTTTTTTTCTTGAGTTCATTAATAACACGGGCTTTTGGATTTAAAGAAATCCTCCAAAAGTCCCCATCTCTATCCATCTCAAATAAATAAATAAAATCTTAAAAAGAAAAAAAATAAGCTGTTATCGAGCACATTAGTAGCAGAATACCTCAGATAAAAAGATTATTAAATATATTTGACTTGCGATTGCCTTTATCTCGATACCTTTTCCTTTTTCTTAGGAAAGAGCTAAAACTCTGAGGGTGGGCAGATAGAAAAAAATAGTATTTAGGGAAAAATTCCAATGCATAAGAGTTTTCAAAATAGGGGCACCTAGGTGTGGCTCAGTGGGTTAAGCATCCAGCTCTTGATTTCAGCTCAGCTCATGATCTTGGGGTCATGAGACTGAGCCCCGGTGGAGCTCCACATTCAGTGGGGAATCTGCATGAAGTTCTCTCTTCCTCTTCCCTCCCTCATTCATGCATGCTCTCTCTCTAAAACTAATAAATAAATCATTTTTATTCATCAGTTTTTTCAGAAGGGGTTTTTCAGAATATGCAATGTTGGTTATCCCCCAAAAGCACACTGTTCTCCTTATAGTTGGCAGAAGTGACCCACACCCCCATCCTCCCACCACCTACATTTCTCACGTTTATCCTCTCACTTATTTTTCTGACAAGCTGCCAATATAATGTCTTAATTAACAATCCGCTCAGATTCTCTCCTTTACTTAGCTTCTGCTCCCTCCATTCTGTCCGTCTCCACAGAACTAGGCATAGGAGAGAACCTAGTGTTTCTGTCTGAAAAATTCTGCTTTATCAGGCTTCATCCTCAGCCGCCATATACATCCTACACCACTGCAGAATCAGCCTAATTGCAGGGAAATGTGGATCAATCCCGGCCATTAGGGGAATGGTTTGGCAGGTGGTCAGCCACAGCTGTGGAAATCACCATCAAGTTATGCTCATGGTCTCCTCGTCTGAACTTTGAGGTGTGGCTCTGGGAACTTGGCTTCTGTTTTATTTTCCAAACACAGCCCTAGGGTGCCCTTCCAGATTATCAGGGCCCAGTCTCAGAACTGTGTGTCAGTTTGTTCTCAAAAACAGTCCCCAATTATGAGCCCAATGCTCGGGATCCCCAACCTGTTCCTTGAGTGGCTGCCTTAACTAAATGATCCGTTCCCAAGCCTCTAGAAGGTTGGGTCCTGCCTTCTTCTGGCCGTGACCTCTTGGAAGCTGCCAGTTACTAAAACCTCCAGCCTCGAGGGTGGAAATTTGAAGTCTGTTGCTATTCCCACCCTACCAATTCCCCTATCCTGTTGGGCAAGTCAACCCAGAAGTTCAGAACCCGGCAGATCACAAGATACCACTAGTCAGGCCATGAGGGATGATAAGCATATTGTGCCATCTCCCCCGTGAAAATCACAGGCCAATTAGCAGAAGAGAGATGAACTGATTTGAACAAGCACAAACATCAAGAAAATGTTCTCTGTGCTCACTGGTATCTTTTCATTCCCTGACCAAATTAGTTTAAGCCAGAGAAAGTCAGGGTTGACATGATACCTCTCTAGAAGTTAATCAAATATATTTCATGTATTTAAGAGATGTCTAATATAATTAAGAAGCACAAATAAATCAATAGCAGGAATGAAACAGAGGCCTACTGGCATACAAATACTCAAAACTAAATCAAAACAGGGTGGAAATTCCCTTCTAAAGCTGGACCTTTGCCTATAAGAAGGATCAAGATGAAAAAAACCAATTGCAGGGGGGGAAGGATATACAAGCTTTTTCTACAGTAAAACTCTGTCATGTCACCAATTGTAAGAAGAAAATGTTATAAGGAACGTTAACACCTCCTGAAAAAAGTTATCGCTCCCATCAGACCTACTGAATGAGATTTGACTCAGTGGTAATTGGTGTCATGCATCCTTTTCAATTGTTCCCAGGAAGCTAGAAGCCTGAGCCATAATCAATCTTTGTACTAAATTTTGCACACTGTCAAATATTTTAGAAAGGTCTGTACCTTGGAACAATAGACCATTCCTTACCTTTAATTTTCATTTTGTTCCCAACCATAGACAATCTGTGAATGTTCACTAAAGAAAGGCCTTAATTTGTAATTATTCCTACATTGCAAAACAAGGAAAATTAGAGTTTACCTTCAGCTACACTGTGGGGCAACTTCATGTACTACCGCACTTTGAACAATTTGTTTTCCTTTCTTACAAAGGTAATAGATATTTAGAAGTCCTGTGATGGGGGATCCCTGGGTGGCTCAGCGGTTTAGTGCCTGCCTTTGGCCCAGGGCATGATCCTGGAGTCCCGGGATGGAGTCTCGCATCAGGCTCCCTGCATGGAGCCTGCTTCGCCCTCTGCATATGTCTCTGCCTCTCTCTCTATGTATCTCATGAATAAATAAATAAAATCTTTAAAAAAAAAAAAAAAGGAAATCCTGTGATGATCCACTCTCTTCACCTCCTCAGTTACATAGCAATTTGAAGAATACTGGATATGAATTTATGTTTAGATACATGATCTCAATTCACTAAAAATTAATAACTTATACTGCACTTTCAGCTTATCATAATTGTTATCCAACTATAATGATACAAACGTACAACTGGTAGAGTCTATAACATTCTCCATTACTACTTTATATTTCCCTAAACCCCCAACTCAACAGATTTATCTCTTCTTACTACTCAATGGACTGGAAAATTAACTTGACTCCTTTTCTAGTAGTGTTTTTTCCCCCATTGGTTTCTAGTATTATCAAAATGCCAAGGAAATGCTTGCATGCCATAAAAGCTTTAACAGGTAATAACAGTAACATTATTACATGTTCGTTTAGCACCTTCATTACAAAGCACTTTACATCCATAATCTCATTTTAACTGTGTTTCTCATAACACTGAAATACGAAGACCAGGTATTGTTAGTCCTGAATTGATTAAAATTCAGACTGACAACAGGTACATGACTTGTCTGGAATCATGAATGTCATCATTTGAGGACATGTCTAGAACCCAGATCTTTAAATTTCATTCCCTACCTAGATATTTAATGTTGGCACTCAGCCAAGAGCAATAGCATGCATGACCTGAATTATTTAATAGTAGTGGGATCATGTTCTAGGTTCCTATAATAAAGAAGCAATGGGCAAAGAATAACTTGTTTCCCTTTAAGAACCTGGATTTCTCTCTTATAGAGATGCAATGTGGTGATTTATAAGAAATACATATATTTCATCTTTCTGATGACCAAAAAACATTATATATATATATATATATAGTCTTCATCCACAGTTCCTGGCTCAGAGCTCCCAAAACCCTTGGAATCTCCTGGTGGTAAGAGCATCTGTAGCACTTATTATCATAATATTTGGCCTCTTGCCATCAATTCCTGCAATCCCTTCAGAACTATGAAGATGAAATGGATGCCTTGTTATTCATAAGCAGCTCTTTTCCACTACAACTTGGCTTATGTTAATGAGGTGACTTTTGGAAAGCACCTAAGGGTGAGGGCTGGTTGCCAGAGAGCCAACCATGAATAGAGGACAGGAGCTTTCAGTCCCACATCCTGATTTCTGGGGAGGGTAAGTGGCTAAAGATTGGATGAATCACCAATGGTCAATCATTTCATCATGCCTATATAATGAAGCCTCCATAAAAACCCAAAAGGATGGGGTTCAGAGAGCTTTCAGGTTGATGAACTAGAACACTTCCACCTGCCACCATGCAGGGCTCCAAGAGTCACAAGAATGGAAGCTCTTTTGTCTGGGATATCACCTGTCTTCATCTGGCAGTTGATTCCTACCCTGTAATATCCTTTTCATTAAATCAGTAATATAGTGAGTAAATGGATTTTCTGACTTCTATGAGCTATTGTAGTAAATTAATCAAACTCAAGGAGAGGTCATGTAGATTTCCGATCTCTAGCCATGTGGTCAAAAGCACAGGTAACAACTTAGACTTATCAATTGGGTTCTAAAGCAGAGGGTGATCTTTTGGGACTGAGACTTTGTCTACGGAACGTGATGCTATCACTGGGTAATAGTGTCAGAATTGAGTTGAATTGGGAGACAGACACTCAGCTGGTGTCTCGGAATTGCTTGATAAAGTGGGGAAGCCTCCACATACACATGTTGGAATTGGGTCCAGGAACCCACTTAACAGAAACCAAAATAATGTAACTAGTCTTATTTCTCCTTTCATTATGGATGACTAGGGAACTCAAAGTCAAAGGGAAACTAAGTGCCATACTGAAAACTTGTTTCAAAGGGAAGCTACAGTACTGTACAGGATCTTAGGGCCTGCATATCTACACTTTATTATTTTTCTCCTAAATATCTGCAAAAGAAAAAATATATCTGCAAGAGAAATTTCTCCATCTCTTCTAAGAATATTCATAAAATGGAAGTGAAATACCTTTAAATGGTTTCAAGGTGACTGAGTGATAAGAACGAACAATTAATCCACTAGAACCAATGTTTTTTTAAAAAAAAATAGAAAAACAAGCAAGACAATAAACAATGGAAGCTTTGAAATCAGACAGTCCAGGATATAGATCCCAGCCCCTCCCCTGCCAGCTCTGGAACCTTGAGTAAGTTTATTAACCATTCTCAGTCTATTTCATCCATGAAGACAAGAATGTCCATATGGAGTTGCTGTAACCATAGCATGAGATAACATGAGAAGAATCTGAGGCAGATAAGATAGGCTAACACGCAGTGCATTTGTCTACAGCTGAAATACTGAAATTACCAGCTTCTCTTGCAGCTAGACATGGCCATGTGATTTAATCCTGATCACTAACACCTCAGCAGAATATGTCTATATTTCCTCTTCTCTTTCCTCCTTCCTCCCTACTGGGATCCTGGACCAAAACTAGAAGGTCCTTTGGCCATCAACTAAGGCTATTCAAACATCAAGGTAGGAGCCTGGGAGTTTGATGGCACAATATAGCCATCATCTGACCCTCAACTACCCACCTGCTAATACTTTATTTTTGGAGATAAATAAGTATCTACTCCATTAAGCCTCTGTGTCAAGTTTCTGTTATAAAGGAGGCAAACTAAGCCTGACCACATAAGCCTTTACCACATGATAAAGATCTATGCCCACCAAACATCCGCCCCCTAAATAAACACATAAAGGTGTTTAGAAAACTGATCACAACAATATTGATAAGTAAAAAACAAGTTACCAAATGCTGTAGATTATATAATATAACCCAAATTTCATTAGCAGGAAAAAAAATTGCTGTGAGACTCAGGGATATCCAGGGGCTCAGATGATTCTATTAAGCAGATGACTGTGAAGGAAAAAAAAAAAGTGTGTATTTTCATTTTAATACAGCCATTTAGACAAAACTACTTCAGAATGTCCTGCTGAGTTTCCCACAGGCCAAGGGCAATACGGGTCCAGGCCAAGTGGAACGCGTCAGAGAGCTTATAGCAACCAGAGGAGCTGGAAATGAGTGTGTCTGGGGTGCATTAATGATGCTTTGTGATTCTTTGCAAATGGCTTTGGATGGTTATTCTGAGAAAAAAATGGCTAGTCTGGTTTATGATTTATATCACATGACTATTCAGCACACTATAAAAGAATGGTGAGCTGACCGTGTTTTTATTACACCAAAAGGAAATATTTTTCAGATTATAACTGCACAGTTGTGGTTTCTAACATTCCTGCTGCTCCCTCACTCATTTCCAAGGAAATTTATGCTCTTTCTGGGCATGAATAAGTTTTAGGTCAAAATAGTATTTATTTAGGTAATATCTACACAGATGGGACTATGCATGCTTAAAAGGGACAGTCTTTGGCAAAGCAGAAAGGAAGTGGGGTCCCAGGGGATGGGAGTACTCTCAAAGTGGAAACACCATCACAATGTCCCCTCCAAATACACACACACCCACACACACACACACACACACACACACACACACACGTACACATACACATAACATACATACTGTATATTCTAGAAAAATCTATGTAAGAGTTAAAATTCAGCCCTTTAAGCCTAATAATATTCAACCAATACTTCACCATAATATATTTATTGAGCCATTTGGAAGTAGCTGCATCAAAATGTCCTGCTTAGTCTCCAATTGTTCAAGCAAGGGCATCCCAGGCAGGACAAAGACAAGGAGGCCTATGCAAACATGAGCAGCTGGAAATGAATCTCTCTCTCAAGTGGGAAACTGGCACCAGGCTCAATACTGAAAAAATACTCTTGTTCCTCAAAAGCTTACAAGATGGTATTGAGATCAGCAGATAAGGACTTTCAGAAAACTGTAATATGTAGATATGTAGTTATATAGATAACTGTATATGAAGTAGAATTGAAAAAATTTGATAATAACACTATAGGAAGTTAGGGAGTTCCAAATAAGAAACAACTAATTGAAAGGAAGGAAGGAAGGAAGAATTGTAATTAAGGAGATTTGATGTGGCATCTCAAAGCACACTGGCTCTCTATTAGCATCCACCTTGGACCCTCTAGCCTTGATTCAGGACCTGGTAACTGCACAATACACAGAAGATCTTGTATTGCATCTCGGCAACAACCACAGAAGCAAGAAAAAAAAAAAACAGTGGATGAAGGAAGGCAATGGAGTAACAATAATGATGATAGCTAACATATTGAGCATTTAGGGGAAAAGTGTAGTAAAAGTTAAATTATATTAAAGTATATAATTTAAAAAGTGATGTGGAATTACACATCTGAGTTAGAAAGTAAGTGATTTGGCATCACTTTGCTGAAATTCAGGGAAAGAAGGGATGCTTCATTCAACCAACAACATTGAGCCTAGCCTGCTCAGCTGCATTTCTGCCTAACACACACAACTTTCTTCCCACAGGAATATGAATGAAGCAGATCAATTAACTGGTAACTTAGCTTCCTGATACCAAAGTAGGAATATTTCACTAAGGCATAATAATGGAGTGAAGAAGGCAAGGTGATATATACCATCTTTTTTATTGTTGCAAACTGATTTTCCAGGATTTCTATAAATTAGTCATTTCAGAATCTCAGTAGAAAAATACACGCATCACTTTAAAAAAAATCTATTTGTTGAATTGACTTAGCCCTTTGTCATGACTGTGCACACACACAATGATGTAATGACTTCTGCTTCCTAAGAAAAGGCATTTGCCTTATTATTCAACGATGGTTCCTTGGTCTTGCAACCAGCACAAAGCAGCACAGAATTCATGTGCACACACTTTAAAAAGGAAATGTTTCCTGCTATCTTACTGCTGCAACAGACAGATAAGATGGGAGGCTAGTTTGCACTTCCTTAATCATCTCTTTTCTTCAAATCTATTTTCTAGCACAAAGTTAGAAGTCAGTTGGGATGACTGAAAGCCCTCGTGTATAAAAAGACTATTTTGAATTTCTTTTAAAGTTTTTCTATTTGATGAGCTTTAAAGAAGATTGCTTCCTTATCTCTTCTTCACTTCATAGCAACTTGATGTCAGGTTTTGTACATAAAGGATACTGTGGATTGGCTTGTTCACCCTCTATTCCATCTTTTTTCTAGCTTCCTGCTAAAGCTTGATTGTTTTAAAAATTGCCTCTCTTGAACTTCTCTGCAACTAATGTTCCAGATGCAAATTAACCTTACCCATTGGATGCGCTTGAGGGAAATGTGGAAGGAGAAGATGAATTAGAACCCATCTTCCTGGCCCTGTTTCTGTTGCAGACAATGGTGACCATGTTAATGGCAATCGCAGCTGGGGCTGTCTAATCTCTTTACCACAGTATGGCAGTAAATTCCTGAACTTAGTAATTCCAGGAGCCACCTCTCGACTCTCACTTCTCCATTCTTCTAATGCTTTTTTAAGTACCTAATTTCCCATGAGAAATATTTTTCTGCTAAAAATACCTAGAAAGATTTCTGCTCTCTACCTTAAACCCTGACTAATGCAATTATATCCTTCATTCCTCAACCCAGAGATGCAATATATGAACCAGGACATTTACATGATGCTTTGTGGTTTCAGAGTACATGGGCATGCATTATCTACATTGATCCTGACCACAACTCTGTGAGGTGGGAGGACACGTACTATTCTCTCCACTGTACGGATGAAAAAGCTGAGTCTCAGAAGACTTAGGTGACTTCGCAAGGCATTTAGTTCGTAAGAAATAGGAAGAAATTCAATCTCACATTTTATTACTCTAGTCATTCCTGCTGACACTGAGAAGCCTCTCAAGAGCAAATGAAGAAGATAGGAAAACACATGGATGATGGCCATGAATTCAACCTTCTATTTTCCTACTTTAAAAATTAAAAAAAAAAATTTTAACTTATCATTACACACTAAGGCCATTAAGTTCAACTAAAACATCTACAGATGAACTAGCAGAGATGGGCTATTAGAGGGTGTCTTTGGATCTGGTAAAGCCTGTGCCTCTGCTTTATAGGATTTCTCCCTTTGAAGACTCATTGCTATTAATATAGGTACATGAAAGGTTCAGCTCTATTTTCCAACTCTAACTGTGAATTCTCTTTCTGCATAATCATCTGGCCAAGCCAAGAGTGTCTGGAAGACTTGGAGAGGCCAAGCCTCATTCCTCAACTTCTCCCTAAGGTAATTTCACCTAAGAACCAACCCCTCTCCAACTAGGGCTCCTTAGAAATAACAATTTCTCTATTTTTCCTTTTTGCTGCATATATTTTAGTTAAACATTTGATTTCAATGCTCAGGAAACCAAGAAGAAAAACCTTAAGTAAATAAGGCTTGATTTAGACCACTTCAAAAGTGGTGGAATTCTTTCTCTCCATATCCTCTACTCCTCCACTTCAGAACAGTGTCTAACCACAGGGTTAAGATCCAACAGCTCTAAGAAGCAAACTTTGGACCATATGGTCCCCAGTCCTCGAGAGCAAGACCAGTTCTAAGAAAACATTCCAGTGTTGCAAATAGGCAAGATCATTCCACAGCCAACCTTGAAACACTAGAATTCCACAATTCCTGGCCTTGCTTCCTTCTCTGCTTGCTTCCTTTAGTCTTTTATGACTCAAATCAGAAGGGCTAGGAAAACCATTACTCTGTAACAGCCTAATTCTGCCCTTGCATGGAAATGTTATGTGATTTCTTCACCAAAAATGGTGAAAGCTACCACAAAAAAACATTTATAATGAAGAAAAGAAGAAAGGAGATGAAAAAAAAAAAGAGATCTGATTAGTTAGGCCAACTCAATTATCTTTTCCCTATGGTATTAAGACATATAAGAAACTATATTGAAAGGGAACAACAAACTATACTAACCTGGGGGAAGAGAGAATAAGTTGAATTGTCAATGGTGAATGAGTATAAAAACTCCCCATCATACCACATGCTCTTCCCCATGGGGGAATTCAATTTAGTCATAGCAAAGAGATGGGCGGGGTCACAGCAGTCTTCCATCTGTTTCCTAGGAGAGAAAATAGAGAGAGAAAAGAACAGCAGGTTAAGTGAGCGGCAGACTCATTCACTTGTCATTCCCACCGAGATGTGCAGCCTTACCTCAGTGCCAGCTCACAAAAGCATCTGTGTCTCCAGGGTGATTAGACTACTATTAATTCACTCTTCCAGCCATCAAAATGCATGACTGGAATATTTCATAATAAAAAAAAGTTTAAGAAAAAATACATTAGCTCTCAGATGCAGCGAAAATATGTCTGATGGCAAAAATGATGATTATAACTGCAGATTTGTTGATGGACTTCAATATCCAGGTCCAGAAAAGATCTGGAGGGTCTTTCAGAGACAGCTGAGCTATGCAGCTGCAGCAGAACTGTATCTTTTGGAGATTTAACAGTCAGGGGCTAGGTTCAGTGACAAGGCACTTTACATGAGCTGTATGAAGTAGGGGATGCACAGAGTCGCCCAAAAGAAGGCACACTCCCCAAAATTGGGGACAAATTAAAGAACAACGCCTGGGGAAAATCCTTTTAAATAGAAACAGAATGAGATGAGTGATGTGATTTCAAACACTGGCAAAGCCATCTGCCTTCTAACTGGTAAATCCCATGGGCCTTTTTGGCTCTCGTTTGGTCTGACCTCTTAGCAGTACTGGCTGGGCACAGTTCAGCAACTTGACCCTTGAGAAAGGATCCCCACTCCTTTAGCATCAGGAACACCAGGGTCTCCTTATTGCCTCACTCTTCCGGGCCAGTTCGCAGGCTGCTTGCCCCTCCAATGGAAGAAGCCCTGTTACTATTCTACAAGCCAATATTTACATTCTTCTCTATTTAAAAACCTGTCAGAAACCAACTCTGTTTACTCCCTGCCCTGTCATGAGGAAAAGATCTTATTCCCCAGCTCTACCTTTAGAAGGACCAATAAAACAAACTGCTAACATAAACCACTTCTGAGTGGTGCCTCCACACAGACCGGCTTGCTCAGACATCTTTGGCTACCACGGTACAGAAGCTTAGAGCTGAAAGAGGAAGGTAAGGTGGAGTACTTGGGTTCAAATCCTGGCTCTGCCACCTACTAACTCCAGAACTGGGGAACATCCCAGGTCCACAACCAGCCTCAGAGATTGTTTTTGAGAATTCACCGAAAAAGTCCAGGGGGCACACACAGTACAATTTCAATACATGTCATTATTACACAGCCCTAACTTCACTGTAGAAATGAACACGCTGAGTCAATGTCCCAGGCTGAGGAGGCCTGGGGGGCCTCTGGCACTCTCCACACTACATGTTGCTATTTCCAGTGCTCTTTGGTTGGCTTCCTCTTTATAAGAGTTTCCACAGAAAGGATGGGGGGCGGGGGGCAGGAAGAAAGCCTTCATCTTATCAAAGTTGCTAGAATTTGTGGGGCACCCGGATGGTTCAGTTGATTAGCATCTGACTCGTGATCTCAGCTCAGGTCTTGATCCCAAGGTCATGAGTTCAAAAGCCCTGCATGGAGCTCACTTAAAAAAATAACAGTAAGTTACTAGAATTTGTGTCACTTCTTGCTCTGACATCATCATTCCATTTCTCACCAGCTGTGCCTCTTTCCTCTCCTCCTCTGTCTTCATTAATTCTTATCAATGTTTCATCACCCAAAAGACGGCCTGAAATGGAGACAATCAAGTTGCATGGTGACTTGCCTACATTTTGTCAAAAGAGTAACGATGGACACCATATCCCGTCAACATATAATTAGACATGGCTCAAGACTTATCTTTGAAAATAAGGAGAATTATCATAGGCATGACTCTAAATTAAATTTCTGAGCCCCTATTACAGATCTAGTGATATTTTATCACTTTAATTTTTACAATAACCCTAAGAGATAATTAAGGAAACTATTATTGTTCATATCAGAGGAAATGGAATTATGGTCATTACAAGACTTACTCAGCTCACAACAGTCCGAGTTACACTTTTACCAGTGTATGTTGCCCATTCAGAACCCTTCTGACTCACCTTTACCTTTCTCTGCCTGGAAGGAATGCTTTGTAAACAACAGCCAAGCACTTGCAATGTACCTGGTGCCTTTATAGATATTTTTCCACTTCATCCTCACAGTGAATGACCTTGGAGCTAAATAGCTTTAAGATTCTTTTTTCAGGAACTTATCATGGGTCACATAACTAGTGAAGTGGCAGGGCATGGCTTTGCTCCCAGTTTTCAGTTTTTGAATTTTTTTTAATCTCATGTCTAGTACTTCCAACTAGACCATAGCTGTCACCTCCAAACCAAGCTAAACTTGCCATTCAGTACAAAGTACTACTGGAAATTCAGAGGAAAATTTGGCCACAGCCATATAATAATAACACCTCATTTTGTCTAGAGTCTGACACCTTATCCCTTTCACATTGGTTTTCTCTTTTCATCCTCAAAAAAACTAAGACAGAGTTACATTATCATAAACTTCTAATGAAACTGAAGCTCAGGCCAAGAGACTTGTTCAAGTTCATTAGGTTAATAAATATTTGCTTAATTATTAATGAAATGTGTCTTACATGGACTCAAATTTATATCTCCTACAGCATCACCATGGTCGGAGTAATCATATCTTTAGTGGGACAACTATTTTGTTTTAAGATTTTATTTATTTATCTCAGAAAGAGACAGACAGAGAAAGCACAAGTGGGGAGGAGGGTCAGAGGGAGAAGGAGAAACAGACTCCCCGATGAGCAGGAAGGCCGATATGGGGCTAGATCCCAGGACCCTGAAATCATGACCCGAGCCAAAAGCAGATGCCCAACCAACTGATCCATCCAGGTGCCCAGGAATATTCAACAGAAAATGAAAGTGTCACATGTGTACAAATATTTTTAAAAATCCAAGAGCTATAGCAAATTTGTAAGAATCATATCACCGTTTGCAATATGGGAATGGTTTTCTTATCATGAACTCTCAAATCTTTCCCTCCATCCACAATGCCTCCCCATCATCCCTTGCCATGCCCCTCTCTGGAAGGTGGCCAAAAAGGGATCACAGTGTGAGGTATGTGCACTTCCCAGGCCTAAGAGAGTGCCACTAGCTCACCAGCAACACTGGCTGCAGGAGCAGCCACAGCAACAACAGTGGTAGGAATAGCACTGCCAGCAGTAGTAACAGTAGCCATAGCAGAAGTAGTCGTCATGATTTTTACAGAGTTCTCACCTAACACTGTGTTAAGTACTTGGGATACAAATTAAATTAAGGGACACCTGGGTGGCTGAGCAGTTGAGCATCTGCCTTTGGCTCAGGGTGATCCCAGGGTAAAGGATCAAGTTCTGCATCAGACTCCCTGCAGGGAGCCTGCTTCTCCCTCTGCCTATGTCTCTGCCTCTCTCTCTCTCTCTCTCTCTCTCTCTCTCTCTCTCTCTCTCTCGATGTGTCTCTCATGAATAAATAAATATAATATGTTTTAAAAATTAAATTAAAACCCAGACCTGTCTTCAGAAAATATGCTCAAGAGGTGGGCAACCAACAAGCAAGTCACTACTCCTGAAGGCAGGAGGATGTGACCAGCACTGCTACAGATGTGCACAGACAGCTGTGGTTGCTCAGAAAGAGGACCCTCCAGGGGTCACCCTCCAGGTTCCAGGAAGGATTTCCTGCTCTGATAATTGCACCCTGGGAGGAAGAAAAAGGAAGCAAGTTATCTGAGGCAGGGAAGCTGCTCCTCCAGAGGTATGAGACAGCAAGAGGCATTCCTTCATCAGAGTACACAACACAAATATTAAGTCTGTAATCTAAGAAACAGTTGACAGTTGAATATTGAATTTTGCCTCCATCCAACCTGCCAGTGATCCCAGAGAGAAGATGCACACCAGCTCTTAGCATTTTTAATCAACTGGGTCCCCAATCCCTTTCTCATGCTTTGCACTGATACTATGTATTATTTGCTTCTGTTTTGCAGTAGACAATAAAATCACAGGGTCATAAAAGCAAAAGTAAATCTATTTCTATGTTCAAGTTTAAATTTGCATATTATTCAGTTTCAGAGTAGTGCAAATTGAGTAGTGGAGCCAAAATGTAAATGCTTTTTATTATTCCAATTCCAGCTTTAGCGGAACTCATATCAAATGATGCTATAGTTGCATCATGAAGGTAAATATGAAGCCTGGGAGCCACTAGCCAAAAACTCACTCAGGTTCTCATCCCCTTCTAATGAAAGCCATGCATATCAACTAAGCTAAGAGAACCACCTTCACTGATTAGTGTCTATCAACAAAGAAGACTAAGGTTCTGGGGAAACTAAGCAGGTAAATCAGGGTGAAAACCCACCCACTCAGGTAATAATGCCCTGTATCAAAATGAACCTTGCTCTAAGACTCTCTCAGATGCCATGTTCCACACTTTGGTCACCAGAGATGAAGAGAATTGGGAGGCTGTCACTCCAATGACTGTCCTGTATTGGGCCCCATCCAAGGAATGACTAAACTTGAGAAAGTAGGGGTGAAAGAAGGTTCTACTGCTGTTTCATGTTTGGGCAAAATCTGCTGTTCTATCTCAGCTTTATACTCAGCTACTAGAAGGCTGAAAAGTCAAGTAGCCAAACATTAATCCAATGCCATTTCTGCATCTCTGAATATGTGTGTGACAAGTGCTCATGCAAAAATTTACATCACCATCATATCTAAACAGGGTATTAATGCAAGCAACACACACAAGGAGTGTTGCTGGAGTTTATGGTTTGTAACTAAATATGCAACTCAAAATTCTGATGTACAGCACAGGGAATATAAATGGCATTGTATGGTGACAGAAGATAGCTACACTTGTGATAGCCACAGCATAACATGTAGAGTTGTTGAATCCCTATCTTGTACACCCGAAACTAATATAATGTAACATTGTATGTCAACTCTTCTCAAGTAAAAAAAAACAAAAACAAAATAAAATTCTGATGAGCAGTTTAGAGAAGTAACCAGAGTGAAAATCTCTTTAGCTGCCTTATATATTGAAATTCTATTAGCCAGATGAGTTTAAAGGTATCTTTGTAAGAAGAAAATGCTGATAATAAGTTTATCATGAAATGTATTAATTTTATGTACTTTTGAATTATGAAGAATTATTGACTACATAGGAGAACAAATTGTCAGTGAAATGATATGTGAAGAGAAGAGTATGTTTGGAAGATAGCTTTAGGAAAAATACTATGCCCTTTTTTCTGCCAACAAATATTGATGAAATCTTAAATAATAATGTAAAGCAGAATAGCAGGGTTGAGATTACATAATAATCCAAATCTTTATAGAATTAGTTGATGTGCTAGCATTCAAAATATTTTTTTTAAGATTTTATTTTATTTACTCATGAGAGATACAGAATGAGAGAGAGAGAGAGGCAGAGACACAGGCAGAGGGAGAAGCAGGCTCCATGCAGGGACCCCGAAGTGGGACTTGATCCCAGGTCTCCAAGATCACACCATGGGCTGCAGGCGGCGCTAAACCGCTGCGCCACCAGGGCTGCCCTAGCATTCAAAATATTAAACAAGCTAACTTTTAAGAAATATGTGTAATTTTCAGTTACTTAATCCCATTTAGACAATGAATTATTCAAGAAAAAAAGTCCTAGCTGGAAACTCTTTGTATCTTATCATGAGGAATTAAATGTCAAATTTGTCCCCCAAAAAATTCTATGAGAAAGAAAAACTCCAAAAACCAACATCATGGGAAATCATCATGACCCAGTCATATTAGAATTCTTCATGTCCCTCTGACCTGCTTTCCTCTTCTCTACAGCACTTTGACACTATTTATATGCTGTATGTTTAAAGTTTTGTCTATTATTTGTCTCCCCAAGTCCCAGAATGTAAACTCCATGAGGAGAGAGACTTTGTCTTCGAGTCACTGTTGTACCCCATCTCCTGAAATGATGGCTAATAACACTAAACAGGTCCTTAATAAATATTGATTGGATGTATAAATAACAAGTAAGAAGAAAAGAAGAGAATGTTAGGGAAACAAGAGAATCTCAATGCACATTTGGTTCTCACTAACCAAAATTCAAACTGAAGTCAATTCCTTATGGTTTTAGTCTATGGAGACCAAAAAACCAAAAGCTTGTCAAAATAATTGCTGTAGACTGGTAAACATTTCTCAGTAATAACAGGTCCAAGATTTCTGAGATTTGCTGAGTGGTGAATCCCAAGTTCCATACACTGTGCACTAAACGTTAGTCTGATTGAAGTAAGTTTCCCTTGGGGACCACAGCATAGGGACCACAGGAACAGCCCACCACTTGATGGTGCTGATAAAATCTGTTTCCTTCATCATACAGACAAACCTTCAAAATTTGATTTTTAAAACATTTGATAAGGTTTCAGGTTTAATCTGGTCTTCAAAAAGTTCTTTCCATTCTAGTGATATCTTACTTCAGTCAATTATTGATTGTAATGTCTGGCTTTGGACCAAAAATGTATCTAATGCATTTCCTCCAGACAGCTAAATCAATGGTCCTTATTGTAAACTGTCCTGAATCGAATTCCTAAAATTCCTGTTAGACTATTATATGCTAACTCTTTGAGTTAGTGTCACAGAGCCTCAGATTCATGTTTGAAAATGTGCCCAAGTTCCACATCGGAGGATGGCTTTGAAAGTGAGATTTTATATATAAATATAGATATGTATATATAAAAATATAGATATGTATATATAAATATACATTTATACACACACACATATATATAGAGAGAGAGAGAGAGAAAGAGGGAGGGAAGGAGGAAGGGAGGGGAGAGGGGTGGAGAGAACACACTTAAGCACATATCATGGTTTCAACAAGTATTGATTTCACTCTGCCTCATAGTTAGGAATTATAATACTTGGCTTGCCTCACACAATCCTAAGTTATGATTGCTCTCCAATTATTAATAGTCACCTCCCTTCCATTCCTAAACATGTCCCTATTTGGATGATTTTAAATTATATGTTCACTCTATTAAGACAAGAGCCTTAACAGCATCAAATAAAAGAGAGCTTTTCTTTAGGTGAAAAACCTGGTGGCCTACAGAGAAATCTGAGATATTTCTTATTCTAAGTAAGTAAATGGCAGATTTCACAAAGATGATGGAAGACAGGGCTGGAGCCATAATAGTTATTTTTCCTGTTAACTTAAAGGAATCTTTATCTTAAATTATCAGTTTTGAAGCAAGTTTAAAAGTCAGGACTTGGGGATCCACAGGTGGCTCAGCGGTTTAGCGCCTGCCTTCTGCCCAGGGCATGATCCTGGAGTCCCGAGATCGAGTCCCACATCGGGTTCCCTGAATCGAGCCTGCTTCTCCCTCTACCTGTGTCTCTGCCTCTCTCTCTCTCTCTCTCATGAATAAGTAAAATCTTTTAAAAATAATAAAAAAATAAAAGTCAGGAGTCACCATGATGAGTGTCCAGGATATAGAACAAGAATTTGTAGCAGTTGCTCTGAACAAGCAGCAGAGCCCTGCCCGTGGCAGAAAAGGAAGCAAATGGTGACAGCCCCCGTTCTGGGACAAAGGCAATAATTTCTGTTCACGGTATGGACCCCTGTAGTAGCTTACATCATTGACCTAAGAGATGCAAAGTACACACTCAGTAGAGGGTAGAGATTTGTATTCATCTTATGGTTCTGAAAAATTGTCTTAAATTGTGTGGAGGAGAAATACTTTCATTAGATTACTGGTTAAAATACTGTTTTCTACAGATACAATAAAAAGTCTCTTCAGAGATTAATTTTCTAGATAATTTGCCAGGATGACAAAAACAGAAAAACAGCTCTTGTGTACCACTTAAGACAGCAAATAATCTTTTATTTAGCAGCATTTTATTCTTTACATTTGAAATGACTGCATAATAAAGGAAAAGTGTTCCAAAGAAAGGTAGATTACTGCCATGTGTAATTTACATTTCTCTAAAATAGGAAGAATAGACTTAAAGGAGGAACTTTTGGAACATAAATATTTCAAGGGTAATACATATCTGTTTTATAATGTACTTAATATCATTATTTGAATTAAAACACGTAAACTTTTTCCAGGAAGGATTTCAATGAATCCTTTTCTTCAGTCTTCCTATTCATGCTTACTTGTCTGTATAACTAGAAAGATTCTATTATCCTTTGAGAATCACCTATTTGCTATTTTGGTAACAGGAAGTAACTGGGCTCCTTTGGATGGCAATCATTACTTGATTCACTCAACAAATATTTATTGAGCACTTTCTCTGTGCCCAGTGTAATTCTAGGTGTTAGGGACAGATTGGGGAAGGGGGACAGGGCATATCTTGCCCTCTTAAATTCTTTTTTTTCTTCTTAAAGATTTTACTTATTTATTCATGAGAGACACAGAGAGAGAGGCAAAAACACAGGCAGAAGGAGGAGCAGGCTCCCTGTGAGGAGCCCAATGCAGGACTTGATCCTAGGACCCCGGGAGCACTCCCTGAGCTGAAGGCAGATGCTCAACCACTGAGCCACCGAGGTGCCCCTGCTCTCTTAAATTCTAATGGAGAAGCCAGACAAACAAGATAAAATATGTGGCTTTGGGGCAGGGGACGCAGCTTTCAACAGGGAGCTAAGTAAATCCTGACTGTGTAAATGGACAACTGAGTAAAGACCAGAGAGGTAAGCATGTAAGCCGTAGGATATCTGGGAAAAGGGTGTTCAGGTAGAGCCAACGGCAAGTGCAAAGGCCTTCTGGCAGGAGTCTACCTGATATGTTCAAAAAGCATGGAGGAAACCAGTGAAGCTCTAATAAAGAGAGCATGGGGCAGGCATGTCAGGGGGAGAGGATCACATAGGGTTGAGTACGTGTGGTTTTTACCTGCACCACCAACCTCCTTGTGGCATCAAGCACAGATCCTCCAGAATAAATTCAATTCCAAAATCATACAAAGACATTAGGATTTTGCTGAAGTTGTAATGGAGAGGGCAGGGTCACCATACCACAGAAACTTCCTAAATCTTCCAGTGGATGCCTGTCTCTCCCCAGACACAATCCTCTTCTTTCCTCTCACCAGCCCCCAGCTGTCCTCTCTCCACATCACATCTCTCTTTTATCCAGAGCAATTTCACCCACTGGCTCTCCAATTTTCACTCCCTTCTAATCACTTACTGTCATTCTTAAGTATGAGAAAACCATTATACATACTCTTTTTGGAGTTTCTTCCCCTTTTGAAAAATGTAGGAATTTGAAAGACAAAAAAAATGTCCTCCTATATATGTAATCATATAAATAAAATTATTTCGGGACATCTGGGTGGCTGAGCAGTTAAGCATCTGCTTTCAGCTCACGGTGTGATCCTGTAGTCCCTGGATCGAGTCCCACATCGGGCTCCCTGCATGGAGCCTGCTTGTCCCTCTGTCTGTGTCTCTGCCTCTCTCTCTCTCTCTCTGTCTCTTTCTCTCTCTCTCTCTCTCTGTGTGTGTCTCTCATGAATAAATAAATAAAATCTTTTTTAAAAACAAAAAATAAAATAAAATTATTTATCTCTTAGTCTATTAGGATATGGCAAAATAGGTAAATGGATATGTGCCAAATTTGGACTGTATTTTTCAGTGGCCTGAAATCTAAAAGGAGAAATGCAATGAATTTATTTTTGCAGGTTTGGGTAGGAGCATAGGAAAGGGCAGGTGGGTCCACTCAGGATGGTAGCTGAGCAGTTGTCCAAGAGAACATGGAGTTCTCAAAATAAGCTTCAGATCAGAGCCACCAGTCCAGACATAAACTCCCATACTCCACTGAGTTTTAAACTTGCTCGACTAGGGGCACCTGGGTGGCTCAGTCGATTAAGCGTCTGCCTTCAGCTCAGGTCATGATCTTAGGGTACTGGGACTGAGCCCCACCTCAGATTCCCTCCTCAGTCAGGAGTCTGTCCTTCTCCCTCTGCCCATCCCCAATACTCGTGCTCCCTCTCTCTCTCTCTCTCTCAAATAAATAAATAAAATCTTAAATCTTAAAAAAAAAATAAACATTAATATTAATTATAATAATAAATAATATTTATATGTAAATAATATAATAATAAATAATAAACTTGTCCAAATTACAAATTACGCTGATTTATAATTGGGTTGTTTCTCCAATGTACAGGTTTACACAGCAGGATGGAATGCAGCAGGGACTTCTTTATGTAACGATGGTCAACGGTGCACCTCAACTGTACTAGGGAGCCAGAGGTTGTGTATTAAATATAAGAACTCTATTCAGAAACATCTTTTCTAGGACACCTGCGTGGCTCAGTGGTTGAGCGTCTACCTTTGGCTCAGGTCGTGATCAAGGTCCTGGAATCAAGTCTCACATCAGGCTCCCCAGAGGGCACCTGCTTTTCCCTCTGCCTATGTCTCAGTCTCTCTCTGTGTCTCTCATGAATAAATAAAATCTTTATTTTTTTTTAAATTTTATTTATTTATGATAGGCACACAGTGAGAGAGAGAGAAGCAGAGACATAGGCAGAGGGAGAAGCAGGCTCCATGCACCGGGAGCCCGACGTGGGATTCGATCCCGGGTCTCCAGGATCACGCCCCGGGCCAAAGGCAGGCGCCAAACCGCTGCGCCACCCAGGGATCCCTAAATAAAATCTTTAAAAAAAAAAGAAACATCTTTTCTTGTTCTAATAACAGCTAAGTCTGAAACTATTTCTGTGAAAGATGAGCAGACGTTATAGGAAGGCAAAGCAAATGAAGAGGAAGAGGCAAGAGCAATAGAAACTGCATTATGGGTTTTCCAAATTATACAGATTTTTCTAAGTTGGGGAACTGAATCGACAAACATTAAGATAGTGAAGGGAGCGGTAAATTCTAGAGGGTGAAGTTCAGGAGTCAAGCTCCCTGAACATACCTCAGCTCTACTTCCTACCACCTGCAGGACTGCACCATTTGTCCTGAAAATTTTCCAGACCATAATTGCCTCTTTTATGAGTTAAGGTACACACTTCTATTAATCCTGTGAGTAACTGGTCCAGTATTTGAAGAAATTCAAATTTTCTGAAAAAAAATATTGGCTTTGTGCTGTGACCCATTTCCAACAGGATGGAAGTTCATGTAACAACATGAACCAGGGATTCTCAATTTTCTTAACAGAATATTAACTGTGCCACCTGCTCCTCTAAAACACATGGGTCTCTCTTTACTCAGCACAAAATAAACAGCATTTTTTCAGCATTTCAGGTTGTCAGCAACCTTTGACTGTCATCTAGTTCCCATTAAATGTGTGGTTAAAGGAACAGATATTTGGGAGAGATGATAGGATGTGTTATTTTCTACTAGAGCTAGATTCTTTCTCTATATCAAGTCAAGCGATGAGTAAGTCGGCTATTCAAGTTACATAAAGCAACTATTTTCAAATATCCACCCTATAAACTTTCATAGATGGGGACAGATATATTTTCCAGGTCAAATGTGTCAACTTAGCTTACCACCAACATACTGTGAAAACAATCAGGCAGGCATTTTCATCACATCCACCCATTATCTCTCACCTTGTTGGTATGCTCATTACATTGGTACTTAGCTTTGAATTGTTTTGTGACTATCATTGACCCCCATTATGACAGAAAAGAACAGAGGTATTGAGAGTGTTGACGACAACAATTCAGGAGAAGTGTAGGCTTGGAAATGGAAACAGATAATTTTTTAAAACTGAAAGCATTGAGAAAATAAAGGATATTACAAGTATAGATGAAATGAGTCATTTGAAAAGGAGTGAATAAAGAAACAATTGGCAAAAAAGAAAGAAAACAATAGATGAACTGGATTTTTTTTTTTTAGTTTGTGGATAAAGGATAAGCAGAGTCTGAAAATTAGAGACCAGATAAATGTACTATGATATATTCAGGGCTTAGGAGTTAACAAGACGCATACAATTGGAGAAGTCAGAAATGATTGAGTTTATTGCCAAAGAAAAAGCACAGATGCCAAATGTCTATTAACCCAATGACAGTTTAGGGTAATGGTAGGGCATTCTGAAAAAATTTAAAGGCAATGATTCAACTACTGCTGATGAAAATGTGCTGCAAGCCAGGGATGCTTGCATATGTTCAAGACCACCCTGAATGTGCCCATTAAGGACAAGGGCAAGTGTTGAGGGATGACTTGCTAAGGAATCATGAGATCATGAAGGAAATGGCTTAGTTGCCTCAAAATCCTTCAATGAATACAAAACCTAACCATTTGGAGAAAATATACCAAATTGGCTATAAAACAAAAAGCAAAAGGACAAACCCACATGCCATTTGGTAGAAATGTATTGGGGGAAAAAGGTGAAAAATCGGTAATTTTCAACTTACACTTTTGGAATTATAGCCTACGCAGAAATTGAGAAGTCTCTGAATCATCCTAATCATCCTATAGAAATGTCTTCACCAAGTTACAAAGTTATGCTTTTTTTGAAGGTCAGTGTAAGAAAGAGCTACATTAAGAATAGCATTTAATTTTCTATAAAACTGAAGTTGAAGGTAATGTCTATTATGTTTCGGTGGTTTTGTTTATCTACATAACTTCTTCCTTGAATTTAGTGTCAGGAAGATTATTTTCTAATTATATAAAAATGTATGCTTCCACTTTAGCAAACAATGAGAGTTATTTTGACCCATTAAGTAGTACTTTGGCCTGAGTCATCAAAAAGTTCAAAAGTAAATACTGTATAGTTATAAGACTGTCTAAGCCTCACCTCCATGGACTGCCATCTCTCTCCTCTTTATGAGTGGTTGCTTTTGAAATGTTAGTATACCATTTTTTAAATTTTAGAAATTTATGACTTTAAACTATTAATTTTAGAAATTTTCAAAAATAAAATTAGAAAAACAGGCAAAAATAATTTATCACAGATAATCTCTCCAGACAGAGATAACCACTGTTAATAGATGCATTTTTCCTATGAATTAATTCAACTATTCCGTTAGTAAATATTCAACAAATATTTATTTAGTACCTAGTATGTGTCAGATACAATTCTAGAGATTCAAGATACTAAACAAGATACAGCAGCACTAAACAAGATGAGCTCAGTGTTTGCTTTCTTAAAACGAAAACTTAATCTATTTACAGTTTACTGATGCTACAAACAACTCTATTATAAACATAGATTTGTGAATACACCCATGATTGTTTTCCTGGGATAAATTTTTTAAAGTATTTACTGAATTAAAAGATATATACTCTAGGGTCCCCTTGCCTCAAAAAAGATATACCATCTTTAAAATTTTTTATATTTAGCAAAGCAAAATATACAGAGTTTAAAGTACCCTACAACAACAAAAATAAAAGTTCTCTTTCATATTCCTTATCTCTGTCTAGATCAAAAAGGCAATAGTTTTCACATTTTGATTATCATTCAAATACTGATGGTTTTATTTTCCAATTTTTTGTACTATTGACTTACTATTATGAAAGATGAAGATATCACTTTCTAATCCTACTCCAAACAGACATACACAGTCTTTCTTCACCTCATACTCCCCACAGAATTACATAAAAACATTTAGTTAAAGCAATATTATTATACTAGTAAGGGTCTCTAAGTATAATTTAAGAGCTGAGTCAGGCAGTATATACTATCACTCTATATTCTCTCTTGTGGGTTTTTTAAAATTTGCTCTTCCTGGGGTTAGTTATTGCCTAACTCTTTTCATTTGCTTCATATATTATGTACCTTTCAATAACTCCCCTTCTAATTCTTCAAAGAACTCTAACATTTTCTCAATGTGGTCAAATACATCAGGAAATCAATCCTCTCATTTTTTTTTCTGGGAAACATCTCTTCTGGAGCCTCTGTCCCACTCTAATTTGGGCTGTTTCCTCTCTAACTTCGATAAATACCTGTCATTTTGGGAATTGCTTTCACATCTCTGCTGCCTTGAATTACCCAGTCTCCTCTATCCATTTTTTCCCTTTGTTGTTACTTCATTATTGTGGTATAACATATACTTTAGTTACTTCTTGAGAAAGGGTGAAAACAAAATACATTTTGTGAGCCCTTGAATATTGAAAACACTTCTTAGTTTGGCTGGATACAAAATCCTAGTTCAGAAACAAATTTTTTTCAGACTTGAAGGTTATTATCCATTGCCACCTAGTTTCCAGCGTTTTACCTGAGAAATCTAGCATCACTCACATCTAATCATTTTATTGTAATCATTTTTCATCTTGGAAGTTCTTAAGATCTTAAACAAGGGATTTTGAAATTTCACCATAATATGCTTTAATAGGTCTTTTTGCATTCATTTGCTGGACACTTGGTGGTCCCTTCCAACCAGGAAATAGGTCCTTCTGATCTGGAACCAGCTTTCTATTATTTCTTTAATAACTTCTACCCTCTTCTTTTTATATATATTTATCTTCCTGGAATTCCTATATTCCAGATTTCTCATCTTTTTTTTCTATTTTCTACTTCTTTATTTTTCTTTTCTATTTTTATGGAAATGATTTCCTTAACATTATCTTACAAATCCATCTATTGACTTTCTAATTCTCACTACCATATTTTTAATATGAAAAAGTTCTTCTCTATCTTCAAAAAGTTTTATTTCATAGCTTTCTAGTGTTTGTGAATGCAATGTATTTTTGTGTGTGTGTGTATGAGAGTCACAGCTAGAACATTTTTTATGTGTTCTTTTGCTTCCTGCATTGTCTGTTTGGTGTATGTTTTTTTCTATTTGTTCTCTTTCATGTTAGAGGCTTTCTAGAAATATTTACAGATCCATAGCTGCTTGTTTACATTTAAGAATGAGGTACTAAACAACTATATGAAAGTTTTTATCCTTGGGTAGTGACTACCAACTCCTAGGCCTCATCAGCGTGATCCACCAGGGATCCAGACATTTCATGGGGATTTCCCCAAATGTCAGTATCCACAGCATCTTCTCTCACACTAGTTAGTCTCCCCAGAGAGGAACTTCCCAACTTCTTGATAAGATATAAGCCTAGTTGATAATTCTGGGAGCTAAGTGAGAAGGTGAGACTGAGGCCTCTGCATAACACAACCTTTCTCTTCCTCTTAATTCCCCTGTATTCATCTGATATCCCACATCTTAGAGTCTGTTTCATTCCTAGTCTTCTAGCAGATGTGCAAGGGCAATTTCTTGTGTTTTTGGGTAAGGGGAGATCTGGAGCACTTCCAACCAATCTTTCTATTTTTAGTGTCATCAGCAGTCACCTCTAATTGCTGAATCTTTTGAGAATTCTGCAACATGAACTGGCTTCCTTCTTGCTGGCTTCTCCAGCTGCAAGCACTCAAGTTTTAGATTTCTGTACTCTCCTGGTCAGATATCACTGAGCCATCTGCTTTTCATCTCCTAAAATTTTGTTGATGTCTTTTCTCTGCTATTGTCTCCTCTTCCATTCTCTTCATTTTTACAAGTTTATTCCTATTTATATCCCTCTCTTATAATTTTATTAGTCTTTCAAGAGGGGTCAGGAAATCAGAAGCCAGGCAGTATTATCCTTTCAAGTTTAACTTCTTTAACTGTGATTTTTCAATAATGTTTTCTGATTTTAAAACATATGCATGATATCAGAATAATTTTGATGGTGGTTGCTTTAAAGAAATGGAAATGGGGCTTTAGGATATGTGGGGACTTTTACTTTTCTTTTTTTTTTTTTTTTACTCTTCATCTTATTTGTTTCTGTACCTTTTTAGTGCTGTGAATTTGTATTACCTTATCGTTTTAAATCTGATTTTTAAGAGTTACTAAAAATAAAAAGTAATATGACCAGTAAAGAAAATCTGGAATATGTTAAAAAGGGGTAAAGAAGAAATTAGAAGTTAAAAAATAATACAACCACATAGAGAAAAATATGATTAATTTGATTTTTCTCTCTGATTGTGACATTATATTCTCAGGATTTCTTCAAAATTTATATAGATTAACCAGCTAATTATCTCTGCTCTCCAGCATCTTCAAGTCTCCTTTTTCTTCTCTTTCACAAAGGTATAATTGACATACAATATTTTATTAGTTTCAGTTGTAAAACATAGTAATTAGAGATTCATATATGTTGTGAAATGATCAACATAGTAAGCCTAGTTACCATCTGTCACCATACAGAATTAATACAATATTATTGACTATATTCCCTATGCTCTACATTATATCCCCATGGCTTATTTATTTTTTATCTATAAATTTGTACTTCTTGATCCCTTTCACCTATTTTGCAATCCTACCTCAAACTACCCTACACTCTGGCAACCACCAATCTATTCTCTGCACCTACAAGTCTAGGTTTGGCTTGGTTTCTTTATTTCTACATATAAGTGATATTGTGCAGTATTGTGCAACTTTTCTGTGTCTGACTTATTTCACTTAGCATATACCCTCAAGGTCCACCAGGTTGTCACAAATGGCAAAATTTCATGTTTTGTGGTTGAGTTGTATTCCATTGTAAATATATACCACATCTTCTTTATCCACTCATTCACCAATGGACACTTAAGTTATTTCCATATCTTGGTTATTGTGAATACTGCTGCAATGCACAAAGGAATGCATTTTGAATTAGCATTTTCATTTCTTCCAATAGATACTCAGTAGTAAAACTTCTAGAACATATTATAGTTCAATTTTTAATTTTTAAAGGAACCTCCAGATCATTTTCCATAGTGTCTACATCAATTTACATTCCCACTAACAGTGCATGAAGGTTCCCTTTTCTCTACATCCTCACCAACACTTGTTATTGCTTGTCTTCTTGACAATAGCCATTCTGACAAATGTAAGGTCATAGCTCATTATAGTTTGATTTGCATTTCCCTGATGATTAGTGATACTAAGCATCTTTTCTTTTTTTATTTTAAAGATGTGTTTATTTATTTATGAGACACAGAGAGAGAGAGAGGTAGAGACATGGACAGAGGGAGAAGCAGGCTCCCTGTGGGAGCCCAATGTGCGACTCAATCCCAGAACTCCAGGATCATGATTTGAGCCAAGGCAGACGCTCAATCGCTGAGCCACCCAGGCATCCCACTAAGCATATTTTCATGTGCCCATTGCCCATTGGTATATATTCTTTGGAAAAATGTTTATTCAAGTCCTCTACCTCTTTTAAAAATCAGGTTGTTTTGTTTTGTTTTGTTTACTGAGTTGTATGCATTTGTCATATATTTTGGATACTCACACTTGTTAGATATGTGATTTCCAAATATCTTCATTTTGATGATGGTTTTCTTCACTGTGCAGGAGCTTTTTTGTTTGATGTAGTCCCATTTACTTATTTTTGCACTTATTTCCCTTGCCTTTGGAGTCAGACCCAAAGAGCACTGCTAAGACTGAGGTCAAGGAGCTTACTATTTTTTTCTAGGAATTTTATAGTCTTACACCCAAAATTTTAATCCATTTTTTAAGTTAATTTTAGTGTATGCTTCAAGACAGTAGCCCAGTTTCATTCTTTGCATGTAGCCATCCAGTTTTCCCAGCACCATTTATTGGAGAGACTGTCCTTTCCTCATTCTATATTCTTGGCTCCTTTGTCTTAAACTTAGTTGAACAAAAATCTGTGGTTTATTTCTGAATTCTCTATTCTGTTCCATTGATTTATGTGCCTGTATTTATGCCAATACATGCTGTTTTTAATATTTTATTTATTTATTTAACAAAGAGAGCAAGAGAGAGCAAGCAGGGTGAGCAGTAGAGGGAGAGGGAGAAGCAGGCTCCCTGTAGAGCCTGCAGAGCAGGGAGACTGTCGCAGGGCTCGATTCCAGGACTCTGGGATCATGACCTAAGCCAAAGGCAGACACTTAACCAACTAACCACCCAAGCATGCCATACTGTTTTGATTATTAGAGCTTTCTAATATAGTTTGAAATTAGGGAGCGTGATATCTTTGGCTTTGTTCTTCTTTCTCAAGAATTTTTTTTTTTTTTTGGCTATTTGAGGTCTTTAGTGGTCCCATGTAAATATCAGAATTATTTGTCTAATTTCTGTGAAAAAGTAATGCCATTGGAACTTTGATAGAGATTGCACTGAGTCTGTAGCTTGCTTTTTTTTTAATTTTTATTTATTTATGATAGGCACACAGTGAGAGAGAGAGAGGCAGAGACAAAGGCAGAGGGAGAAGCAGGCTCCATGCACCAGGAGCCCGACATGGGATTCCATCCCGGATCTCCAGGATCGCGCCCTGGGCCAAAGGCAGGCTCTAAACTGCTGTGCCACCCAGGGATCCCTGTAGCTTGCTTTAAATAGTATGGACATTTTAATAAAGTAATTCTTCCAGTCCATGAACATGAAATATCTTTTCATTGATTTGTGCCTTCTTCAATTTCTTTCATCAATGTCTTAGAGTTTTCAATATACAGATTTTTCACCTCCTGGTTAAATTTTATGCTTAGGCATTTTATTATTTTTTAAGTGGTTGTAAATGGTTTTTTTCTTGATTTCTCTGATAGTTCATTATTTGTATATACAAATATAATAGATATCTGTATATTAAGTATTTATCCTGAGACTTTCCAAAATTAATTTATGAATTCTAATGGTTTTATGGTGAAATCTTTAGGGTTGTCTATATATAGTGACAGTTTTACTTCCTTTCCAAATCGGATGCCTTATTCTTTTTCTTTTTTGTTGCCTTTTTCTTTTCTTGCCTAATGGCTGTGGCTAGGACTCTCAAAACTATGTTGAATAAAAGGGGCAAACATGGGCACCCTAGTCTTGTTTTTAATCTTAGAGAAATCTTTTGGCTTTTCACCTTTGAGTATGATGTTAGCGTGGGTGTGTCAACATTTCTTCTAAGGCTGGTTTAGTAGTTATGAATTCCTTTAGCTTTTGCCTGTCAGAAAAACTCTACCTCTCCTTCGATTCTGAATGTTAATTTTGCTGGGTAGAGTATTTTTGGGTTTTTTTTTTCTTTTTTTGGGGGGGGGTAGAGTATTTTTGGTTAGATGTTTCTTCATTTCAGCACTTTGACTATGCTATGCCACCTTCTTCTAGCCTGTGAAATTTCTGCTGAATAATATGCTGATAGCCTTATAGAGTTCCCCTTATAAGTAACAATTTATTTTTCTTTTGCTGCTTTTAAGATTCTCTTTTTATCTTTAACTTTTGACATTTTAATTATAATGTGTCTTTGTGTGGATTTCTTTGGGTTCATCTTCTGTGGCATTTTCTAGTATTCCTGGATCTAGATGTCTATTTCCTTTCCTAGGTTAGAGAAGTTTTCATCCATTATTTCTTCAAATAAGTTTTCTGCTCCTTTTTCTCTTTCTTCTCCTTCAGGGATCCCTATAATGTATAATTCACTTGATATTCCTGAGGTCCCTTAAGTCAGCTTCATTATTAAAATTCTTTTTCTTTTTTGCTGTTCTGTCTGGATGAGTTCCATTGCTTTGTCTTCTAGATCACTGACCCATTCTTCTACTTGTCCAGTTTGCTGTTGAACCCCTCAGGTGTATTTTTCAGTTTTGTTACTTTATTCTTAAGCTCTATGTCTTCTGTTTGGTACTTTCTTATATTTTCTATATTTGTTAAATTTTTCACTGTGTTGATCTATTCTCCTGAGGTCAGTGAGCATCCTTTTGACCATTACTTTGAATTCTTTATCAGGTAGATTACTTATCTCCATATCATTAACATCTTTTTCTGAAGTTTTGATCTTGTTCTTTCACTGGGAACATATTTCTGTTTTGCTTGACTCTCTGTGTTTGTTTCTATATATTAAGTGAAATAGTGATTTCTCTGATAGTTCATTATTTTGAACTCTCAGTCTTGAAGTGGACTTGGGTAGCTGATGAACTATCTCAACCTTGCCTTAGCTTTGGTTGTCTCCCAAACTTTTGTGATTGTCTAAACCAGCCAACATTCTTGATATGTCCCCATTTTTAGGGGGTGTCAAGAACTGTCTTGATGCGGTCTTTTTATCCTTTGTTATGGAGAAACAATTCATCTGTTTTCAGATCTTTTTCAGTAAGAAATGATCCATACATAGCTGTAGATTTGGTGTGTCCATGAGAGATGGCAAGTTCCTACATTGCCATTTTGGAAAATTGAAAAATCATAATGAAGAGAAAGGTCTTTTTGCATCAATTGTCTTAAGTTGAGTCTCCTAGAAGCGGAGATGGAGTTTAAGTGAATTATTAAAAGTAGTGACTCAGAAGAGGAGAGGGAGTCCTAAAGTCTTCTTTTAACTAAATCCTTAACTTCTGTCCATAAAAATATTTATATTTGTCCTAAGTTAAGGAAAATCCCCTCTAATATGCTACCTCTTTAAGATATGTTAAATTCTCTCTGAGAACTCTTACAAATCAAACACATTAAAGCACTACTGCCTCTATTTCTTCATCAGCCTTTTCATTTGCACATCATCAGTCCTGAAATTGCCTTCTCCAAGGTCTTCAAGTATATCCAAGTGACCAAATCAAATCAAATCGCCTTTCCTTACTTCTTATTCATCCTGACCACTCTGGCATTTCAGATTGTTGACCAAGTCCTTTCTACTAAGAAGCCTCTCCTCCCTAGATATCTATGGCACTGTATCAGTCTACTCAACCACCTCCTATTTCTTTTTCTCTCTTTCCTGACAAAAACAGCACTTCTTCTCCTCACCTAAATGTGAGAATATCCCAAGGCTCAAACCTCGATTCCCATCATTTTTTATTCTAATAAGAAGGAGAGACTAAATCACAGCCACAGCCTTATACTCAACCCAAGAGATCATTAACTCCTAGAGGAATACACAAAAGAATAGAGTAGCATGGACCATCATGAGACACCTAATTGGGGGTTGGAGAATATAGAGTTCAATCAGTGGAGAAGGACAACACAGAGGAAAATCAAGAAATTAAGAAAAGTTCTTACTATGCACAAGACACTATCCCAGGTCCTTTCATATATTTGCTACCTCATTTAGTTCTCAAAACAGTCCCATGAGTCAGGTATTTTATTTCTCTTTGCAGGAGTTAGGCAGCAGCAAAAAACCACAGCTATGATCAAGGCCACATGATAAGGATGGCAGCATCGTATAATGGAAAAAATAGAGATTTCAGAGTATACAGCTTTAACTCTGCCACTTACTGCTGCATGGCTTCAGTCAAACCACTTAATCTTCTGTTTTTCAAGCTTCTCATTTATAAAATGGTGACATTTTATTGTATTGTAAATAAGGTGTATAAAGTACCTTGCACATAAGAAGTTTGATTATTATTATTAGGAATTTATATATGAATTATTTTCATAACAAAAGGGAATGCTAAGGAAGGCAAAGGAAGAGAGAGTTTTGGGAAGAGAAGTTATATTTCTTCCAAGGTACAGATCCAAGCCCAGATGGAAGCCTGGGCTTCTCATGGCTGTACAACCTTAGAGAAGAGATCTCAGCAATTTCCTATCTATAGGAAGCATGTGTCTAAGAAAGGCAAAGAAACAGTTCCCCTGTGACTAAGAGTCAGTGAAAAAAATGCAAGTCACGATCATCTTTTGATATGGAAAAATGCTCAACCCAGTAGCTTATATTGTCCCTAAATGAGAGTGTATGTACCACTACCGAATCTTAAGAGAGGCTATGGCTAGCTTTTCTGGATAAGTTGCTTTGACAAAAATTTTTTAAAGGCAAAAAAAAAAAAAAAAAGTGGGGCATCTGGGTGGCCCAGTTGGTTAAGTGTTGAACTCTTGGTTTTGGTTCAAGTTGTGATCCCAGGATCATGAGAATGAGCCCCACATCAGTTTCGATGCTCAGTGTGGAATCTGCTTGAGATTCTCTCCCTCTCCCTCTGCCCTTCCTGCTTGTGTGCTCTTGCTCTCTCTCTCTTTTTCTAAAATAATACATAAATCTTTTTTAAAAAAGGCAAAAATAAGTTGTTTTGACAAAATTCTTTACAAAGAACAGTAACAAAATGTTGCCTGGCTGGCTCATTCAATAGAGCATGTGACACTTGATCTCAGGTTTGTGAGTTCAAGCCTCATGCTGGATGTAGAAATTACTTTTTAAAAAAGAATAAGAATAACAAAAAGGTGAAGCATCTAAGCCTCTGTAGATTTAGAAAGATCAAGCTATAAAAAAAGCTGAATATTCTCCGTAGGTACTTTACAGCATGACACAACATTCCTTCTGCCATAATAATAAATTAAAATGTGATCATCAACATGGTAAATCAAAAGTGAACAGACGAAAAGAAAAACACAACCTGACCAGAAGGGCCAAAAGAAGCATTAATGCCCATGAAGATAATTCAGACAGCAGCTGCGGACTGTTCCCAGACACTCTGATAATGGAGAACATAATTAGTTTTCCTTGACAAAGAAAAATAAAAGAACTGATGAGGTCAAAACCCATAAATTAATTCAACTGAATGAGTGTTTGTTTGTTTGAAGGGATCCTCTGTGCTTACAACTGAAGGTCGCGGAAGTTCTATAAAACACAAACAAAAGGCATGAAGGGTACCCAGTTATCACTCATTCATTCACTTGCTCACTCATTAATTCATCTGTTAAATATTCATTAATACTGAATGTATGCAAAAGACTACATGCTAAATTTTAGGAAAGGGGATGAATAAAATGCAGTTTCTATCTTCTAGAATCTCAGATCTTGTGGCAAAAGAGCAGTAAATAAACCCCAGCACAGTTTATCAGAGCATAGAAGAAGATGCACAGAACAGCCACTGAGAAGAGAAAACTAGAGGGGTGGGTAGGGTGGGACAGAACAGGTGGAGGGAGATGGGAAAAGATTTTCTAAGGTCAACATGTAAACTGAGAATTGAAGGCCTAAGAGGATTTAGTCAGACAGGCCAAAGGCTAGCGGCGTGGGAAAAAGTAGAGAATTCCTGACAGAGAAAACAGCATGTACAAAGGCACAAAGTTCCCAAACTCCAGTCCAGAACAATTTTGTCAACGGTCTCTGGCAAAATGAGGAAAAATATAGGCAATGAATGGGGCTTTTATATTTTAACTTTTAATTAGCAGCCAGTTTTTTTTTCTGAGATTATGTGCTTTCTACCTTTTGAAGTAACATGTAGAGTCTTTAATGAAAAGTTGGTATTTTATCATTTCCTTATTTGCCTAAATATAAAATGATCAGAACTGTCCACTTATTAATTTATTTGATGATTTTCTAGTCCATTAAATCCTAAATTTGGGAAACCCTGAACACAATTAACAGAGCCACAAGTACCTGGCATGATTAGAAAGGCAGAATAAATATGCAAATAAATATGCCGTAGTTTACATAGGAGATTAACTTTGGAAAGTAGGCAAGGACCAGATTATGAAGAGCTTTATATGGCTAGTTAAGAAGTTTAGACATTATGGGTGCCTGAGTGGCTTAGTCGGTTAAGCATCTGCCTTCTTCAGCTCAGGTCATGATCCTGGGGTCCTGAGATCTAGCCCTGAGTCAGATCCCTGCTCAGCAAAGAGTCTCTCTCTTCTGTCTCTGTTACTCCCCCTGCTTGTGCTATCTCTCTCTCCCTCTCTCAAATATATAAATAAAATCTATAAAAAGAGAGAGAGAGAGAAAGAGAAGTTTAGACTTTATCCTATAGGCAAAAAAGGCAGAGTGACTTTCAAAAAAGTGAGGAATTAGCAAGTATGATGCCGGGCAAGTCACTCACTTTATTTCTCTGGTGCCTGTTTTAAAATGCTGATGCTAATAAATATCCTACACCTACTTTTGAGTACTGAAATGAAAATCAAGATAAGCTGATGAAACACTCCAAAAATTATAATGTATACTCCAAAGATAATGGGTTAATGTTAATAAGATCCTCCCTTCTCTCTAAATAAATATATTAACCAATGAACTTTAAAATCTCCCCTTCTGGGACTCCTGGGTGGCTCAGGAGGTTGAGCATCTGCCTTTGGCTCAGGGCGTGATCCCGGAGTCCTGGGATCAAGTCCCGCATCGGGCTCCATGCGAGGAGCCTCCTTCTTTCTCTGCCTGTGTCTCTGCCTCTCTTTCTGTCTCTAATGAATAAATAAAATCTTTTTTAAAAAAAATTTCCCCTCCTGCTCTATTTCCCTGATTGCTTCTGGCCAGGATACTGGACCAACAGGTCCTACTAACAGGACATGAAGGGATGAAGACAGTCAGACACTTCTTGAGTTATAATAGATGAACGGCACATCTCTTAGATTTTGATTTTTATTTGTGACAAAGGAGCACCTACTAATGATCCACTAAGTTAATTTTTTAAGAGTCATTAAAATTTAGTATTCAAGAACTAGAATCATCACATTTTTAGAGCTTACCAAGGATGTCATTCAACATTCTACAAAGAAGCCTGGCTGCTGTGCAACACTTGGCTATGTAACAATGCTTCCTTTGTGCCTGACACATGCAGTTTTGAAATTCCCACAATTGTTAGAAAAGACATGTTTTATCAGTGCATCATCAGTGTTGTGGGGAATTGGCTGTAATTTTCAATTGCTACTGAGCTTGTTTGTAAATATAAATTACCTTAGTCATTGTTGAATTAACCAAAAGGCAGACTATGTTTGGATTTGGTGTGCCAAACAAGTAAGGGCAGCATGGAAATGGGGGGGGGGGGGGAACAAACTTTAAAAAATAATTCGACACTTGATTTTTTTAAAGATTTTATTTACTTGTTTGACAGAAAGAGAGGGTACAAGCAGGGTGAGTGGCAGGCAGAGGGAGGGAGAGAAGCAGAGCACAGAGCCTGATGAGGGGCTCAATCCCAGGACCCTGGGATCATGACTTGAGCCAAAGGCAGATGCTTAACCAACTGAGCCACCCAGGTATCCTTGACACTTGAATTTCTAAAAAACACTGTAGTCAAAATGAGCAAATTCAAAATACCCTACTAAACCAAACATCCCATATTCGTTGCAATGTTTAGGTTCTCTAAAAGTTTTAATCAGAACTTTGGTTAATCTAGCAAACAACTTTTTTTCTTGTGCATTATTGGATTAACCCTTTGGCATATAGAAATAAGCGTTCATGTGACAATATTTTATGCTATAATTTTTGAAAAATTTGAGACCTACCTATATTACAGTTCAAATATGACTCATTCATAAATGCATTGATATAATAATAGCCCATGGTCAGTAAGCTTTGGAACAAGCTAACCTGAATTTGAATTCTGGTCCTATCTCTTAATACATAAGAGACCTTGGATATGTTCTCATAAACTCTGTAAGCCTCAGTTCTCTCAACTGGAAATAAGAGTAAAATAATATCTATCTCGTAGATTAGCGGAGTAAACTAAATAAGATCATGTATTTAAGTCCCTTTGCATGGAACCTGTCACATTGCTCAAAGTTAGTCATTATTGTCATTATAATTTTAATTCATTTTTCAACATAAAGTAATACTAGGTGATATAGAAGGACAAGGAAATTCAGTGCATTAAAGACACCAAATAAACACACTTGAGTTTACCAACAAATAAGAAATAGGAAAATAAAAATAGAAAATAGGAAAAGCACTGAACACATCCTGAAGGAGTTATTTCTATACAGAAAGTTTCAGAGATAGAAATGGGATAATATCCAAGGGATCTGAAAATAAGAAGAGAATTCCAGCCTGTACCAAAGGGTTTTGGTAACCACTTGTCCATAAATGTCACCCTATTTCAATGAACCTAGACAACTAAGCCAAATACCCCTGATGTTCAACAACAAAATAGAATCATTGGAATATAAACAAAATTGTACCAAAATTGATTCATTTACACATAGGCTCAATTTGACAATTTTTATGGTAAGTACACTTTAAACTTCTCACACAGTGCTTTTATATCTAGAATATACTGGGATGTCCATGGAGCCAAAGGCATGTGGTGCCAGTGGGAATGTGCCTTAGGCCATATGGGCTGATCAGCTGGTGGTCACATACCTGGCACAAGCAGATAGACTCTATTTACACCTTGGTAGTTGCTCATAATGCAAATTTAGAGATTTGAATTTTTTTTAATGTTTGTCTATTGAAAAAATATTTTGGTTGTATTTGCTCCATGTATGGGTATGTTTCAGTGTGTTGCAGGGCTACGGGGAGGGAGCATCCAGAATAAGCACTTTGTGATCCTGAAAGCATTGAGTTGGTTTATCTGAGAAAGAACAAAGAAACAGAGTATGTATGTCAGGGAGTATGCCTCTCTCATCTATCCAGATCCCTACTAGCTCATTCCCACCAGGTGCACAAACATCCACTGCAAAATGGGCTAAAACAAAGGAACTGACAAAATAGCCTAGCCTTACACCCTCCTCCATTCCCTCCACCATGCTCATTAGTACCAGCATTCATTATAGATCTTTAGTCTCAAAAAACCCTCCAATACAGTTTATTAAAGAAGATATTATTAAAGAAGAGAAGGAAGCCAGCCCGTATGTTCTCTAGCAGGCTTTTTTTTAATTTTTATTTATTTATGATAGTCACAGAGGGAGAGAGAGGCGCAGAGACATAGGCAGGGGGAGAAGCAGGCTCCATGCACCGAGAGCCCGAAGTGGGATTTGATCCCGGGTCTCCAGGATCGCGCCCTGGGCCAAAGGTAGGCGCCAAACCGCTGCACCACCCAGGGATCCCCTCTAACAGGCTTTTAACCTTTTCCTCTATTTATGCCATCATGGTGATAGCTTTGGCTTTTTACTCACTGGAGTATCTACTGGAGGATCACTTGAAGGTAATTCAACACATAACTGATAAAAGCATTATGAGAACACATCAAGAATCCCATCTAACAACTGGAAAAAACTTTAAGGATAAAAAGTAAAATGGCAACTGGCTCAACTGGCACATAAAAAAAATGCTATTTTAGCCCAGATTCCATGACTCAGGATGAGAGTATGTAGATAATATCAAGTTTGCCAGTCAGTCCACTTTTGAACAGTAGCACTTGAAGCCCAAACCATACCTAGTGTGTATCTTCCTTCTTTCCCATTAACTCTACTAAATCGTTTTTTAATCTCCAGGGATTTCTGCTGATTCTCTTAGATCTGCCCATTCTATGCTAGTCCCATTGTCTGCATGGGGCTCTTGGCATGACTGCCTCTGAACTCCTGTCTCTGCCTCTGCCAGTCTGCCCCATGCCATTACCAGATCTGTGCTCCTAATCACAGTTATAGAATTCCTTTAATACCAAAGAACTTCCAGTAGCTCATAAACTTTTATTGAACCTCATCCTAACTGCTCAAGATTTTCTTTCATTCTCACACCCACATAATTCTGCTGAAGCCAGCCATTCAGCACTAACTTACAAACAAAACCATTTCTCATGCTGTCTCTCCAAGGCTCAGAATGCGCCATTACAATTTCTCTGTTGATTCAAATACCCTTCATCCTTCAGGAGTAAATTCAGCACTCTTCTCCAGTCCCAAGTACCATTACTTAGTTATCTGACCCACTGGCTAAAAGCATGTGGAGATCAGGGGCAATGCCTTCCCCTTTTTTTGTATCCTCCCTTCAAAGCTATCATCACAGTAGCGACTCAAGAATGATCTGGTGAATAAAAAAAGATGTGCTAAGCACAGTTTTAAATTTTATCAGTTGCCAGTAAGAGGTTCCTATTTTTGTCATTTATCCTACTCCTTATCCATCCCCAACCCAACCACCCAAGAGAGACGTGTGCCCCACTAACAAAAGACTTAGTTTAGAGCAACCAATCTTCCTCTGAAGTAAGATTCATACAGAGAAAATAAAGCAAATTTAAAACACACCAACTTTTTAAACCTATCTATCACTGTTTCCTCTCTTCTGAAGAGAATTTCTATTTTGCCTTTTGCTTTCCTTTTTTTCCACAAAAATCTAAACTATTTTCCTTCCCTCCCTCCTGTGCTCCTTTCTAAAGTAATGACATTTCCAGAAACCAGAGTCCTTTGATTTAAGCCTCTCACAGTGAGCTGTGTTTCCTGTCAAACTGAGGACCTGACAGTAGTGAAGGACAAGAGAGTATGCGGCAAGAATTCTTAAAGTAGTGAAGAAATTACAAAGTTTGAACAATTTGGAAAAGATTACCGTGGTTAGGGCAACCAAAAAAACCAATTCAGGAAGACCCTAGCCTCCAAAAAATAAACCCTCTCATTGATAGGCAGTGTACTATGATGAAATCCACTGTTCTTGAAGTCGGACATTCATCATACCTTTGCTTCCAATTGCCATAGTGGTGTATCTAGATGCTTAGTATGTCAATCACAGATTTCCACCACAACTACTACAACAGGATGCATTCTGGGACGAGATTTGGTAACTAGATTTAGAGGATCCATAAATAACAAGCAGGGGAAGGAAGGGAGAGGAAGGGAGGGGGAAGAGGGACAGAGAAGGACAAGGAGAAGAGAGGAGGGGAGAAGGAAAGGAAAGGAAGAGAGAAGGAGGGAAAGGAAAGGAAAGAGAAGGGGAAGGAAAGGAAAGGAAAGGAAAGGAAAGGAAAGGAAAGGAAAGGAAAGGAAAGGAAAGGAAAGGAAAGGAAAAGAAAGGAAAGGAAAGGAAAAGAAGGGAAAGGAAGAGAAAGGAAAGAAAGGGAATGGAAGGGAAGGGAATGGAAAGAAAAGAAAGGGAGGGAAAGGAAGAGAAGGGAAAGGAAAGGAGAGGAGAGGAGGGGAGGGGAGGGGAAAGGAAAGGAGAGGAAAGGAAAGGAGAGGAAGGGAAAGGAAAGGAAAGGAAAGGAAAGGAAAGGAAAGGAAAGGAAGGGAAAGGAAGGGAAAGGAAGAGAAGGGAGATGAAAGGGAGGGGAAGAAAGGGAAAAGAGGGAGGAATGAAATAAACAAAGAATATAGATGAGTGTGAGTCCTGAAGTCAAGAGACTCCTGAGTTTTCATCCTGGCTCAGCCACTCTCTACTTCTCTAAGCTCCACTTTTCTTCACGTCAGTAATTTGCCCAAGTCACGAAGCTAGGAACTGATGAGAAGTAAGATTCCACAAAAGAAAGACTGAAGAGGAATACTAAAGAAATCCAGCATTGAGTTCGCTGAAGAAATGCTGAAAGCATGGCCATTAAAGGACACAAAACACAATAAGTAAATACTAGAAAAGAGAACAGATTATCATTATGTATAAGATACATAAATATAGAAGTGCATATCTAGAAAACCCAAGGAGATAAACTGAAAGAAAAACAAATTAAGAAACTTAAAAAAGGTGCCTTCCTGTAAATAAATATTAATAACTTTCCTACATATAAACAGTAGTCAAGGAATAATTATGAAAACAAGGTACTTCTTGTTATAAAAGTAGTAGCATCAGGGCAGCCCCGGTGGCTCAGCAGTTTAGCGCCTCCTTCAGCCCAGGGTGGGATCCTGGAGACGGGGGATCAAGTCCCACATCAGGCTCCCTGCATGGAGGCTGCTTTGCCCTCTGCCTGTGTCTCTGCCTCTCTCTCTCTCTCTCTCTCTTTCTCATGAATAAATAAATAAATAAATAAATATCTTTTTTAAAAATAGTAGCATCAAAAGCAAAACATCTAGGAATGATCTCAGTAAGAAATGAGCAGAATTGGAGATGCCTGGGAGGCATCTGGAGTGGTTGAGCATTTGCCTTTGGCTCAGGGCGTGATCCTTGGGTCCTGGGATCGAGTCCTGAATCGAGTCCCTGCAGGAAGCCTGCTTCTCCTTCTGCCTATGTCTCTGCCTCTCTCTCTATTTCTCTAATGAATAAATAAATAAAATCTTTAAGAAAAAAATAAATAAACGAGCAGGATTTACAAGCAAAAATATACATACTATGCTTAGGGAAATGAAATAGGGATTGAATATATAAGTAAATATATCTTATTCTTGGATGAAAGTTTCAATTTTATAATAACGTATCAATGAAATTCAAATAAAAATGTCAACATAAATCATTTGAACTTGAAAAGCAATCTCAATTGTATCTAGGAGAAAAATATGAGAGAATTACAAAGAAAATTCTGGCAAAAACACAATAACTGGCCTTATGAGATATTAAAATATACTCGTAAAGCTATAGTAATTGATACAGTATGGCTGTAGAATAGAATCAGATAAAGCTATGGAAGAAAAGGGGGACTTCCAAAATAGACCCACACAGATAGGATTATCTAGCATGGATAAACTTGGCATTTCAAATGAGTGGAAGGGGGTAAGATTTTTGTTTCTGCTGTTGTGTAATGATGCTAGAAGATACAGGGAAAATATTGGATCTCTATTTTTTTTATACTGAAATAAATCACAGATAGGTCAGAAATTTTAATGCAAAAAAAGTAAATCACAAAAATACAAGATGAAAATATCTTGGGCTACAGGAATCCTGACAAAAAGGTTCAAAAGCCATGAAAGAAAAAACTGATGAACTTGATTACTGATTATTTTTAAAGTCTTCACAAAAAATATACATTTTAAGATTTTTATTTATTTATTCATGAGAGACACAGAGAGAGGCAGAGACATAGGCAGAGAGAGAAGCAGGCTCCCTGCAGGGAGCTGGATGCCCAACTCCATCCCACGACCCTGGCCAGGATCAAGCCCTGAGCTGATGGCAGACCCTCAACCACTGAGCCACCCAGGCGTCCCACAAAAAATACTTTAAACATAAACATAAGTAAACCAAAGACAAACTGGGAAAAATATGTGCCACAGATATGGCAAAGAGCTACAGTCCTTCAACAAAGGACACTTTGGGTTCAAAAAGGAAGAGATGAAACACTCAAGAAGAAAAAAGGCAAAACACCTATAAGTGCCCTTCATAGGAGAAGAACTCTTTGGGAATAATAATAATAAAAAAGTAAAATGAAGCTCAATCTCATTAATTAAAATTATAATTTTTCACCTATACATTAGCAAAACATTTTAAGGTTAATTACATTCAATATTAGACCAACAGACTCTTGGTCACAAAACAGATGACTTCAATCAGAAAGCAATTCATAAATATCAATTTAAAATTAAATGTGTTGTTTCATGACCCTGAAATTTTCTCTTAAGAAGCTATCCTGTAGAGATAACTACAGAAGCAGAAAAACATATTCTAGAATGTTTGCTAAGCCATTTCTCATTTAAAAAAGAAAGAAAGAAAAGAAAAGAAAAGAGAAACAAAAAGAAAGGAAAAAAAGAAAGAAAAGAAAAAAGAAAAGAAAGAAAAAAAGAAAAGAAGAAAAGAAAAGAAAAGAAAAGAAAAGAAAAGAAAAGAAAATTACCATGGTCAACCCTAAAATGGAATTTCATATTATTTCCACCCTTTTTTTAAAAAAATGAGAAACTGTTGCTTTGTGCTACACATACTAAATGAGGCACCCACTGACCCATATGCTATGGGTAGAAAAAAGAGGATGTTGTCAAAAACGATCTTCACATGATTCAAATACTACTTAATAAATATGTTAGTTATCCATTACTATGTAACAAATGGCTCCAAAATTCAGCATCTTCAAACAACAAAAATTTACTTTCTAACACAGTTTCAGAGGTCAGGAGTCTCTTAGCTAGATAGTTCCGGCTCACGGTCTCTTGTGAACTTGCAGTAAGGCTATTGGCTGGGAGCTACAGTCAACTAAAGCTGGAGGATCCACTTCTCAGTTCATTCATGTGACTGTTGGTGGCCTCACTCAGTTCCTTGCTGGCTGTTGACCAAACACCTCATTTCTTAGCACGTGTTCCCTACCAGTGCTTTACATCAGCTCCAAGTTGCCTGAGTGTCCTCACAACATGGCAGCTGGCTTCTCCCAGAACAGATGACCCAAGAGTGAAAGAGCATGCAAAATGCAAGTCACTGTCTTTCTAAGTCTAATCTCAGATGTCATCACTTCTGCAGCATTCTATTGCATTCTAGAAGTAAGTCACTAAATCTAGCCCACACTCAAATGGAAGGGATGATACATGAATACCAGGAGGTGGAGTTCATTAGGAGACATAATAGAAGCTATCAATATATGTTATATATATATATATAGACTACAACCAGATGTTTCTATAGATTTTTTAAAACTCATACATAGTAGGGGAATTATACATCCTCGTTAGTTTGAAATAGTCCTAGTTTATGTCTTCTGGCCTGGGATAAAGTAATATCAAAACATGAACATTGTTTACCTCTAGGGAATGAGATTGAGAAGATTTTTATGCTTGTTTAATCTACACCTGTACAGAGTTTTGATGTTTACAATAAAAATGTATTACCTTACAGAAAAGTTTCAAAAGACAGAAAGTGCAATTCTAACAGAATTAGACCTCTGCATATTCTTTCAGAATAGCTCAAAATATTGTCACACAGATTCCACTTCAGAGACAGTGATTCAGCTTGAAAGAAAAGTTTCTGGGGATTTCAGCAATGGAGAGAAGAGACAGAACAACTTCCTGTTTTATAACATAGAAAAAGTCTCCAAACAGTGGCTGTTCCACTCCTGTTTCTCACAGTTGCATAGCTTTTGATCCCCTTGACCATGGCATAATTTGTGGGATTTCTTGGCATCCATCTCACAAACATAATGGGAAATAACCAAGTGGGCTATGACAACTAAATAGGAGAGCCCCCAAAAAACCTCTAAAATTAAGCCACTGGCATGAATCAGCGACATCGGGCAGAGACAAAAAGGCAAGAGACACCTTGTCCATGACTGTAGCCCACTGCTTTATTTTCAGGATCCTGGAGGAGTAAGTAAAGAAAACAGTCTTGGATATTAACAATAGTCAAATACAGCAAGAATTAATTCACCTTTGTCTGTCTGAGATTCTGGTCATAAGACACAACAGAAGGATGTGTCAGGATTTAATCTAAAGCCCTGAATGTCAATGTGGATCTTACTGCGAAGAGGCACTCTGGCATAGTAAGGGGCTCTAGAGCTCCAAAGCCCATGAGCCCCAGAGCCAGTAAAACCACTTCCTAGCAGCATAACCTTGAGTGAAGTCCTAAAGCTCTTTTTGTTTCAATTTCTCCATCAATAAAACAGGACTATCTTAGTCTTTCCAATAAATACTGCTAAAACAATTGGACATCCACATGCAAAAAATAATGATGATCCAGACAAGACCTGATACCGTCACAAAAATTAACTCAAATGGACCACAGACCTAAATTTAAAATATAGAACTCTAAAACTCCTAAAAGATAACTTAAGAGAAAACCTAAAAGACCTTGGCTATGGCAATGATATTTCAGACACCAACACTAAAGGCACAATCCAAGAAAGAAAGAGTTGTTAAACTGAACTCCAGTAAAATTTAAAACTTCTGCTCTGTGAAAGACAATGTCAAGAGATTGGGAGAAAACATCTGCAAAGACACAGCTCATAAAGAATTGTTATTCAAAATATACAAAGAACACTTAAAACTCAATAATAAGAAAACAAACAACCCCAAACTCAGACATACAGAGAACAGATTAGTGGTTGTCAGAAATGAAGGGTATGCAAATGAGTGGAGATGATCAAAAGGTATAAACTTCCAGTTATAAAATAAATAAGTCCTTAACAAAATAAATAAACAAATAAAGTCCCATGGATGTAATGTACAGCACTGTGACCGTAGTTCATAGGACTGCAGTGTATATTTAAAGTTGCTAAAAGAGGGGCACCTGGGTGGCTCAGTGGTTGAGCATTTCCCCTTGGCTCAGGGCATGATCCAGGGGTCCTGGGATAGAGTCCCGCATCAGGCTCCCTGTAGGGAGCCTGCTTCTCCCTCTGCCTGTGTCTCTGCCTCTCTCTCTGTGTCTCTCATGAATAAAAAAAATCTTAAAAAAAATAAAGTTGCTAAAAAAGTAAATCTAAAGGTTCTTATTACAAGTAAAAGGAAATTTTCTAACTGTGTCATGATGGGTGTTACCTAGACTTACTGCAGTGATTATTTTGTGATACACAAATATCAAATCGTTATGTTGTACATCTGAAAATAATATAACATTATATACCAACTACATCTCAATTCTTTTAATAGACTAAAGGCCCTAACAGACACCTCACCAGATGGCAAACAAGCATGTGAAAAGATGTTCTACATCACAAGTCATCAGGGAAATGCAAGTTAAAACAACAATAAAATATCACTATATATCCTTTGGAATGGCTGGAATCAAGAACACTGAGTACACCAAATGCTGACAAGGATATGGAGCAACAGGAACTCTCATTCATTGCTGGTGGGAATGCAAAATGGTACAGGCACTTTGGAAGACAGTTTGACAGTTGCTTACAAACTTCAACATACTGTTATCATACAATCATGATCAAGTTCCTTGATATTTACCTAAAGGAGTTTATTATGCTATATATTCACTTAGATGGGCATGCACTTATTTAACATTTATTGAGTCAGTATGCCAATGCCATAAGTCTGTGAGGCCAAACAGTTTGTGTTTTTTTGTAATTCATAACTGCCAAACCTTGGTAGCAATCAAGACATCCTTCAGTAGGTAAATGGATAAAAAAAAGTGTGGTACATACAATGCAATACTATTCAACGCTAAAAAGAAGTGCGGTATCAAGCCATGAAAACACACAGAGGAAACATAAATGCTTATTACTAAGAGAAAAAAAAGCCAATCTGAAAAGGCTACATAGTATATGACTCTAGAAAAGGCAAAACTATGGAAACACTAAAAAAGATTAGTGGTTTCCCGGAGTTGGGAGAGAAAGGAGGGATGAATAGGTGGAGAACAATGGATTTTTAGATCAATGCAACCACTTCCTATGTTACATTTATATGTAAAGGACAATGTCACATTTGTATATTTGTATGTTACACTTTGTATGATATATTTGTCCAAGCCCTTAGAATGAACAACACCAACGATGAAAAGATGAACTATAGACTTTGGGTGATTATAATGTGTGGATGTAGGTTTATCAATTGAGGTAGCCTTCTGGGGAAGGTGTTGATAATGCCTGTGGCTATGCATATGTGTAGCAGAGATATACAGAAAATCCCCAAACCTTCCTCTTAATTTTGCTGTGAACCTAAAATTGCCCTAGAAAAATTATGTCATTAAAAAAAGACTCAAATTGTGCTTGGGGGCTTTTAAGGAGGAAAGGATTCATGAGCCAAGAAATGAAAGTGGCCTCTAGAAACTGAGGTCAGCCTTCAATTCACAGCCAACCAGGAAATGACCATCTCTGTCGTACAACCACGAGGAAGTGAATTTTGCCAACAACCCGGATGAGGAAGGAGATGGATCCTCTTCTAGAGCCTCCAGAAAGGCATATAGCTTGCTGACACTTTAATTTTAACCCATTGAGACTGATGTTAAACTTTTGTCCTATAGAAAGATAAAATAATAAGTTTGTGTGGTTTCAGAGGGGGAAAAGGATTATCTTATAGGGTCGTTATCCTGATGTTAATATACATAAAGTATTTAAAAGAGGGTCTGACACATAGTAAGCACTCATTAAATGCCAGCTGTCAGCACCACCTACAATCTAAATGGTCTTAAAGAAATAATTACTCACAGCCTGATTCTTTGTAAAATAAGGATAATAATATCTCCCTCATACAGTACTTGTGAATGCTAAATGATAACACTGTGTAAAGTGCTTAAAATAGTGCCTGGCATATGGCAGATACAAAATAAATAACAACTATTCTACTAAAAATATCATTATTGCCTAAGAAATGGAGCTGATTTTAAGATCCAGAGTTAGATGGACTGATACTTTGCACATGAAAGCATCTAGCACAGTACTTGCACATAAGTGGTGCTCAACAAATGTTCATTAAATATGAACTTAGGTTTCCATAGTTCATCTCTACTAAAAGCCCAAAGAGTTTTTCAGAATGCTTGAAAATTATAAATCTTGAAATTTGATACTCTAGGAGCAATCTTCTGGCTTTTTTATTGGTTCTTTCCTTTTGTAACAGGATATTCAGTGGGATTTTATGCTGGAATCATGGTTCAAGTCCAAAGCTGGAGACATAGCTGCTAAGTACCCTTCATTGAGTCAAGAGGGCCACTAGTTACAAGGCCAGCCCCCTAGCAGCACTGGGGAGTGGTGGTGATTTGAATCCAGCCCCACCGCACAACTACCCCCTCAACCCTGGTCAACATAAAGGGAAATTAGGAGTGAGAAGAACCTGTTGACTAGTGGGGCTTCTTCCCTTTCCTGAAGAGGAGGAAGCACCTAAGAAAATCAAGACTGGGAGTGCCTGCCCAAGGGGATAATATTCCCCAGCTGGAGTCTGCTTAGCCAGCATACTTGGCGGTGTGCCCCCAAGCTTCCTGAGCAGAAAGAAAAGGAAATGAGGAAGAACTGGCAGTAGAAGAGTGACTCTAAATGGCATGGTGACAATTGGAGACATTAGTGATAAGCCCCCAAAACCGGGGGTTGGGGGATCTTGAATGCCTTGTCTGTGTTCAAACACCTTGATCACCTGCTCAATATGAAAGTGAACAGACCCAGTTGAGCATTTCCCTATTTCTGGGGCCCACAGGGATCCTTTAAGAAATAGTATGACTGAATTTTTTGAGTACAAAAACTTATGCAGGAAACAAGTATAAAATATGAGGTTCTTCTCTTATCTGGGAATGATGGTCAGAAACCAAAACTAAGACCAACATGTGCTAATAACACTATTTGTTAGGTTCAGAAAGCTGCCAGAAGTTGGAGTTAGCCACCTCCTTACAGGTTCTCTAAGTGGCACTAGACCAAGAAGCCATACAGCTGATTCACACTGGAGCAGGACCAGGAGAAAGGCACAGACTTGCGAGTGCCATGTTTTTTCAGGAGGCTACCCTCTCCACCCCTGTAGAACAAGTGCCTTCCCTCCCTGCCAACGAAGAAGGAAGAGGGGTGGGGGATGTTCAAAAAGAATCACTTGTAAAGACAATGAGGGTCTGCAATAAGGAGACACAGGCACTTTATGATTGGGTTGTTTGCTGCGCTTGCACTGTGCTGCCCTGTGCTATATGTCTTGTCAAAATTAACAAAGGAAAACCTCACTACCATGGAGTGGAGAGGCCAGAAGAGGGAGCCCTCACATCGTAACACTCTACCTCAAGAATTATCAATTACAGAACACCCCCATCCCCACCCCCCACCCCACCCACCACCACCACCAACAGAAGAATCTTCAACAGGGAAGAATCATCAATTACAATTCCCAACAAGAAAAGATGTACATTGCACCTCTTACAAGAAATCAATTACCCCTGCAACCCAGCCAATGGGAAACCATCATCGTCCTGAACTCTTGCCTTTTCCAATGGACTTTCCTTCAGAACAACCCCTCTCAACTTCCTCCTTCTTTTCCATGAAACAACGTTTCCCTCCTTTGATAGTTTGAGCATCCCTTGCTTTTTCCAAATTGCAATTCTACACTATTTCCAAATAAACCCATTTTTGCTGGTAAAATAACTCTTATTTTTAAGGACAACGCTGGAGAGAAGAAACAGAAGTGGAAAGAGATGGTGAGGCAGTGGGCTGTAAAAATCCTTTTGGGGTGGCAAGAATGGGGAACTGCCTGTGGATGGAGTGCTTACCAGTATTCCGCCTACGAGGCTGCACACCAGGTGAAGGAACGCAGGCCAGTTTGCCCTTAGAAAAGGTGGGCAGCCTCTCAGGGTTCACCTGAGAAGCCACAATCATCAACAGAGGAAAGGGACTGTGAATATTCATGTCCTCCCTGTCCAATGGGGAAGAAATAGCTCCTAGAAGTGGGTGGAGTAGGGATCTGCCCCAGCAAATACCTTTCTCGCTGCTACTACATGCTGCTGGAATTTCAGGTAGAGCCAAAGCAGACAGAAATGGTAGCCATGGGAGCGTTCATTGTGTTTTAAAATAAACTAAAACTGAGGGGAACCTGGGTGGCACAGTTAGTTGTGTGCCCAACTCTGGGTTTCAGCTGAGGTTGTGACCTCAGGGTCATGGGATAGAGCCCCATGTGGGGCTCTACACTCAGCGTGGGGTCTGCTTGAGATTCTCTCTCCCTCTCCCTCTGCTCCTTCTGCTCATGCGCGCTTTCTCACTCTCTCAAATAAGTAAATCTTTAAAGAATAAGTAAATAAAATCAACAAAACTGAGCTAAGCACCAGAATAGACTGTCTCAATAATCAAGATAGATAAAAGTTGATAAAATTTGGCAATATTAGCCAAAGTCCCATTAGAGCCAGCTAAGTGGGGTGGGGAGTGGAGGTCAGGAGTTAGGTCTACCATTGCACGGTTGGAGCAGTTATTAGGAAAAAATAAAATGAGTGTGTTTTGGGCAGCCCAGGTGGCTCAGCCGTTTAGTGCCGCCTTCAGCCCAGGGCATGATCCTGGAGACACAGGATTGAGTCCCACATCAGGCTCCCTGCATGGAGCCTGCTTCTCCCTCTGCCTGTGTCTCTGCCTCTCTCTCTCTCTCTCTCTCTCTCTCTCTCCCTTTCTCACTCTCTGTCTCTCATGAATAAATAAATAAAATCTTTTTAAAAAATGACTGTTTTTACCACAATTGAGACTCCTCAATTCACAGCATTCTATTTCCACCCGCTCCTGTCAAATACTCTCCTTTTCTATATTATGGCAGGGTGGCTGGTTGAGTCAAGACCAGTTGTTTACAAAGTAAACAATCCCCATCCAAGCCAGCCTGCTTCTAGGTCTCTTTTATTCTACTGGTAACTAAGCTTTGCTTTCCCCCATGGACTCACTTATCTTTTAGCAATTTTTCAAAGGGCTTTTTCCTCTCTTAATATTTCAGATGTTGCATAAGTTAAACAGAATCAAAAGATATACCACTAAACTGTACAAAGACTTCTGGCTTCACAGTCACAGTGCAGGCCAAAAACAGAGTGGACCAGAGGAGGGACTTTGGCACAAATACAGACACAGCTAAATGCTGAAAGTGAAGTTAAACATGGGCTTGTTTTTCTTCCATAAAAAAGAGTTGAAAAAAACAACAACAAAAAAAAGAGTTGAGAGATTTTTTTTTTTTTTTTTTTGGAGAATATCACTGTTCTTTTTATAATGTATACTATGTGCTTATCCATTCTATGAGAGGAAGGCCTTTGTCTTCCTGGCTAACTATTTGATTCTCAGCACCTAGTACCAGTACCTGGCACACAGAAAGCACTGAATAGTTAATTATTGGACAAAGGAATGAGTGAAGGAGTGAACAAATGAATTAGTAGTGAATACTGATAGCATAGAGTCTCAATATTAGACAATAAATGAACTACCACTGAAAGATATTCAGACAACTATCTACAGGCCTTGTAGAAAATGTAATGTTTTCATTCATAAAACAAGTATTTGTTAGGCAATTAGTAAGACTGTGATGAAGGATCAGAGGCAGACAAATATAAACAAGACTCAATGTCTGACCCTAAAGCACCAAAGCAAACTGTTATGTATAGCTGTTTCAAACAAGTGCAAAGGAGGACAAGAACATAGGATAGAGATGATTTAGTCCAGTGTCAACACAATCAATCACTAACACTCAACTTCCAAAAAAACAACCCAGCAAAATATCATCATGGGATTTTTGTGCCTTTCTACTATTCTCTTACCCTCCTCGCAGGTGGATATAATCTGTTCTAATTTCAAGTCCAAGATTTTCCATTTTTTTTTCAAAGATTTTATTCATCCACTTGAGAGAGCACAAGTGGATGTGAGGGGGAGTGAGCAGGGCCAGAGGGAGAAGCAGACTCCCGAATGAGCCAGGAGCTCATGTGGGGCTCAACTCCCAGGACCCAGAAACCATGACCTGAGCAGAACGCAGACAGTCAACCAACTGGGCCACTTAGGTGCCCCCCAAGATTTTCAATTTTAGTGAATAGGAAAATGAGTTTTTAAAAAACAGTCATAACATATAATTGCTTTATTTTTTAATTTAAGACATTAATCCTTTTCCTTGAAATCTCTACCTTGTCATTAGGAAAAGGTATATTTCTTTTTTAAATTATGGTTTTTAATTGCTTAAATCCTAGAAAATAGTACAAATGGTCCCATAAAGTCATTTCTTTTTAAACAAAAATGAAACACTGAGCTAGTTATCAATTGTTCTGTAATGAAGAGAATAGCCATAACAAAGGCACATCTTCCAGTGCACTAAATAAATTCCTCATAGAGAGGTCACCACAGTCCTCAATTCCTCATACAGAGGTCACTGCGGGTATCTTTACCAGTTGCTTCCCTGCCTCTTGAAAATTCCTAAAAGAGAATTTCATCATTTAATGTCAACAATCATTGTATGTTTTCTATTTATGCAATCACTGTCCACATTGAAATGGAAGAAAACTCAAATCTGCCCTTAGCCAAAGTTGAAGAATTTCTCTAAACAACCAAAGAAGCCAGTAATAAGAACTGATGGTAGGGGGAAAGAAACTGTCAAGAAACTACTTCTAGAAATTTAAACTAAGAAAATAAACATTAAATGTTTAAGATGTATACAAAAAGATGTTCTTCACAGCATTATTTACAAAGGTGAGATACTGCATCAACATGAATATTCAATAATAGTGGATTACTTAAATAAATCATTAACTATACTAACAAAGGAAAATCTTACAGCCATTAAAAAGGGATGATATATACGAAAGGCCAAAAGACACACAAAAAGATGCTCAAAATAACTCAGCATCAGGGAAATACAAATCAAAACCATAATGAGATACCATCTCACACCAGCCATAATGGCTAAAATTAACAACTCAGGAAACAACAGATGTTGGTGAGGATATGGAGAAAGGGGAACCTTCTTACACTGTTGGTGGGAATGCAAGCTGGTGCAGCTATTCTGAAAACAGTATGGAGGTTCCTCAAAAAGTTAAAAACACAAGTACCCTACGAACCAGCAATTGCATTACTAGGTATTTATCCAAAGGATATAAACATAATGATTCAAAGGGGCACCTGTGCCCCAATGTTTATAACAGCAATGTCCACAACAGACAAACTATGGAAAGAGCCCAGATGTCCATCAACTGATGAATGGACAAAGAAGTGGCATATATATTTATAATGGAACATTACTCAGCCATCAGAAAGAATGAAATCATGCCATTTGCAATGTTGTGGATGGAGCTAGAGTGTGTTATGCTAAGCGAAATAAGTCAGAATAAGACAAATACCATATGATTTCACTCATACGTGGAATTTAAGAAACAAAACTGATGAACATAGCAGGAAGGAAGGAAAAATAGGATTAAACCAGAGAGGAAGACAAACCGTAAGAAACTCCGAACCCCAGGAAACAGAGAATTGCTGGAGGGGAGGTGGGTGGGGAAGGTGGGCTAAATGGGTGATGGCCATTAAGGAGGGCACTTAATGTTATGAACACAGGGTGTTATATGCAACTGATGAATCACTAAATTCTACCCCTGAAACTAATAACACAGTATATGTTAACTACATTGAATTTAAATAAAGAATTTTTTAAAAAATAAAAAGGGATGATGTAAATCTATATATATTGCCATTAAAAAAATCTACAATATACTGTCAAATTCATTATATTTTTGTTTGATAAACACACACAGAGGAAGCACTGAATGTTCTAGAAAACTATATGCCAAAATATTAGCAATGTTTGTCTCTAGGTGATTAAATGTCAATTACTTTTATAAAGTGTTGCTCTTGTCATTTAAATGCCAACTTTGAGAAAGCAAAACTCTTTAAAGAGGCTTTTTGATTTCCCATGCTCAGTATTTACCAAATCTATATGAAAAAATATTTAAAGAAAAATCTAAAAAAAAAATCTAACATGCAAATATGATATCCTTTATAAGGATTCTTTGGAAGAAAGTAATTTGTTCCAAATTGTTAACATTTTTAAAAACTTACAGTAAATAATTTTTTTCCAAAATGAAAATCATAATGCTATCTTATCACAAGCTTGGCAGTTAAAAATTATTTAATTATATGAGAAAATGCTAAAGATGTAACACTGAATGGATAAAAAAGAACATAAAACTACATATATAAATATATACAATTTAGTAATACACAAACGCAAACAAATATGCGCAAAAGAAACAGTGTTCACAGTGAAATACTTCTGAGGGATGGAATTATGAGGGGTTTTTTTCCTCCTTTTTCACTAACATTTAAAATTTTTCTACAGTATCTATTACTTCCCAAATCAGACAAATAATGAACATTATTTTAAATAATTATTTTTTAAATAAGCACGAGGTTATGACATAAGATCATGTATATATTTGTTGTATCAATAATTGAGATAAGTAATTTGTCCTCCCAAAGCCTGTTCTCATTACACTCACTTGGAAATCTCTGGTAGTGTACTGTTACTTAGGCCTTGAATAATAGAGAATGTGTAGCTCTGAATTCACTTCAGCTTCCTCCTGGCACCTAATTAAAGGAGTGACACAGCTCCTCTGGTCTTGGCTGCTTCCCTCTATGCAATGCCATAGCTGGAAGACAGTCCAAGAAAGGGGAAAAAATCAATCACTTCGAAACTCAGCAAAATTATCTGAAACGGATCAACCGTAGCCCTTGGAACACTACATTACTCAATTCTTACTAACTTAGCTAATGTCACTAGGCCAGACTGTAAATTTTATAAAATCAGGAACCATGTCTTAACTTTCATCGCTGTATCCCAGCCCCTACCTGGTGCACAACAGGCATTTAGTCAATGTGGATGAATGAATGAACCAGTGATTTATGTCTGGACTCTGTTCTCTTCCTTAAAATTCTACTGCCCGTTTTACAGCATCCTTAGTACTAACGCTATTGAAGAAGAGAGTGTGTAATAAGGTCACATTTCATTAGATATTCCATTACTGAAAGTACCAGTAATAGGCATAAGCTGTGTCCCAGGAAGCAGCTTTTCTCATCATTATGGCTTAATAATTAGCAATGATTCAACACTTAATCCTCTTAAGGTAAGTACTGCCACCCACAGCTAAGGCTCAGAGAGGCCAGGTAATTTTTTCAAGGTCACAAAGTTAATAAATGACAGAACCAGTATCAAAACCTGATTCTCGGGCAGCCCGGGTGGCTCAGTGGTTTAGCGCCGCCTTCAGTCCATGGCCTGATCCTGGGGACCGGGGATCGAGTCCCACGTCGGGCTCCCTGCATGGAGCCTGCATCTCCCTCTGCCTGTGTCTCTGCCTCTCTTTCTCTGTGTCTCTCATGAATAAATAAATGAATATTTTTTAAAGGTTTTATTTATTTATTCATGAGACAGAGAAAGAGAGAAAGAGAGTGGCAGAGACACAGGCAGAGGGAGATGCAGGCTCCATGCAGGGAGCCCGACGTAGGACTCGATCCCCGGTCCCCAGGATCAGGCCATGGACTGAAGGCAGCGCTAAACCACTGAGCCACCCGGGCTGCCCAAATAAATAAATCTTACAAAAAAAAAAAAAAAACTGATTCTCTGGGGCTCTGAGATCTAGACTGTTTCTAGGTGGGAAGGAGCATCCTGTAATCTCATGCAGCCAGGTGAGGATGGCTATGGATTCTACACAAACTATCTAAATTCTTATCATAAACCTAGGAATTGGGTTAGCCTATTATATACCATTTTTCAGATAACAAAACAAAGGAACAGAGGTTTAGCAGCCTGCCCAAGGTCAACTCCCAAAAGAGGCAAAAATAGAATGAAAAGATTAAAAAGTACTGTATTTTCCTAGAAATCTATCAACTCCACCAAAGACATTGCGCTAATTATACATAGTCTGCATCACTTCTAAGATGATTTATAACTGTGATGAGAAAAACAACTTTTAAGCAAAAAAACTTTTGTTTTCCGGATTTGCTGCCTAAACATTTTACAGTGTGATAACCCTGCTCACACCCACAGTCTGGACATTTAGATAAGAACTTAAGTTTAGGATTCCTGACATAAGTTCCCATTTTACCTTTCTTGGGGAACCTTTTAAAATAACCGCTTAGGGGCAGCCCAGGTGGCTCAGCGGTTTAGTGCCACCTTCAGCCCAGGGTGTGATCCTGGAGATCCGGGATCGAGTCCCACGCCAGGCTTCCTTCCATGGAGCCTGCTTCTTCCTCTGCCTCTCTCTCTCTCTCTCTTTCTCTCTCTCTCCCTCATGAATAAATAAAATATTTTTAAAAATTAAAACAAAATAAAATAATAAAATAAAATAACCACTTAGAGTCAAGCCCAAAAAACATTAGTGACCCCTGCTCCAATCACCTTATAAAGTCCTAGGTGCTTGCTACCCTCCTCTCATTCTCTTGCTCATTCAAGACCTTCCTCCAGCTCACTGAGCCCCCGGGATTCTAGAATCTGATCAATCTTGTGACTGCTTCCCTTGGGGTTTATTGAAAGCTGCATCTTCAATCAAAATGACCCATATGGATTTCTCTTCCCCAAAGTGGGAACTGAGATGCAGAGGGAAATATCTGCTCTCCCCTACCCCACTACCACCCCCACCGTCCTGCCCCTGCGTGAGTGGCTTGTACTATCTCATTCAGTGGGTTATAATCTGTATGTTCATTATTCACCAGTTCTGGCTTCCTAATACAACTCTGTCAAAAGAAAATCCGGCCATACTCTACACTCATATAAAATTATTCAATTGATCCAACTAGCTCCCTAAATACTGTTCTCCAAAATGAAGACTAATAGACTTCCAAGGTGCAAAAACTCCCCTCAATTTGCAAGGCAGAGGACAAAAGCACAAATGTATCTAAATATGTAAAAGTTACAATCAAATCAACAAACGGATGAAAAAAATATGTCCTAACTCCCTATTCTTTTCCCTGAACAAATATACCTGTGTAAACAAACTGGGAGACCAGATTTCAATTTAGGCTTCTCAAACTCTAGGCATTTGGATACTGGAACATGGGGACACAGGTAGCCACCACCATGTGTCCACCTGAAACCCCCACTCCCATCTCCAAGTTCTTTTCACAGCCTCTGCCTCCCACGAAGAACTGTTCCTTGGCCATCCCTTGGGCCGAGGAGTGCTCACAGCAATGGGAAAAGCCACCCTGATGGTGGGTGATGGGGAACTCCTCACACAGGCAAGCAGGCTGTGGAAGTGGAGCTTGGGTCATTTGGGCAGGGAATTCCTGTTCTACAAAGGCCCCAGAGATGCCTTCCTCTTTGCAAAGAGCTGAGACCAAAGGAGAAACAGAGTGAGCCCCCTCTCCCCACCCTGCTCCTCTTGCCAGGGTCTAAGCAGGGCACTGGTGAGAACCCTGGGCAACTCTCACACAAGCTTTCAACAGAGACAGCTGCTTTAAGTAAATTTCCCAAAATGTATGCCCTCTCGCTATCCTTCTTTAACCAAGAGCTGGCCACCAAAGTACAGTTCATCCACTTCCCTTCCCGTAGTCAAGGCATTTATGGTTTGTAGGTTCCAGATGTAGTTCTTCATTGTGTATTTTCTGGGATTTTTAAAAATCTTGTCAATTGGTTGATTTTGTTTCTCCAAAGAAAATGGTTCTCCACCGAGAGCAATTTTGCCCCCCAAGAGACATTTTCTCAAATCTGGAGACATATCGATTTGTTTCATTTAGTGGACAGAGCCATGGACATTGCTAAATCTTCTACAATGTACAGGACAGCCTTCCACAACAAAGAATCTTCCAGCCCAAAATGTTGGTAGTGTTGAGATTGAAAACTCTGCTCTCCAGTAAGAGCTCTTTCAAAAGAGTAGATGCCATTTCCTCCTTTGATCTCCACATGACCAACCAGAATATTGGACCTCATTAAGTATTTGTTGACTGACCGATTAGCTATCCAGTCTCACACCTTGCTGGCACGTTCATCACACAGTAACTCAACAAAAATCAGAAATCGCACTCAGGGGGATCCCTGGGTGGCTCAGCGGTTTGGCGCCTGCCTTTGGCCCAGGGCGCGATCCTGGAGTCCCGGGATCGAATCCCACATCGGGCTCCCGGCATGGAGCCTGCTTCTCCCTCCTCCTGTGTCTCTGCCTCTTTCTCTCTCTGTGTCTATCATAAATAAAAATAAATAAATAAAACTTTAAAAAAAAAAAGAAATCGCACTCAGCTCTGGGAATGCAAATATGAACGAGCCAACAGAAAAGGCAGACAAATAAATTGGTACTTTTAATGCAGCATCATGAAAAATACACCTGTCACTACCAGACACTTGCATATTTATCCATCATTATGTCTTCCCTCATTAGTCCACAAACTTCAAGAAAGTAAATTTTAAGTTAGCTGCTATAGTTCTAGCATCTTCTATGATAAAACTAGTAGACACAGAGGAGTACATATTTTTTGATGATTAAAGAAATGCAATAATATGCACAAGGCAATAAAAAAAATAAAACAGAGAGAGAGGAGAGGCTTCTAACACAGCCTGGGGAAGAAGAAAAGAGTAAGGTAAGCTACCTTGAAGAGAGATAACATGGATTAAGCACTAATATGCCAGAAGCATTTTTCAATACATTGTCTATTCTAATGCTCACAACAATACTACAAGGACCCACATAAAGAGTTAAAAATAGACCTGCCCTATGACCCAGCAATTGCACTGTTGGGGATTTACCCCAAAGATATAGATGCAGTAAAACGCCGGGACACCTGCACCCCAATGTTTCTAGCAGCAATGTCCACAACAGCCAAACTGTGGAAGGAGCCTCGGTGTCCATCGAAAGATGAATGGATAAAGAAGATGTGGTTTATGTATACAATGGAATATTCCTCAGCCATTAGAAACGACAAATACCCACCGCTTGCTTCCATGTGGATGGAACTGGAGGGTATTATGCTGAGTGAAGTAAGTCAGTCGGAGAAGGACAAACATTATATGGTCTCGTTCATTTGGGGAATATAAAAAAATAGTGAAAGCGAATAAAGGGGAAAGGAGAAAAAATATGTGGGAAATATCAGAAAGGGAGACAGAACATGAAAGACTCCTAACTCTGGGAAACGAACTAGGGGTGGTGGAAGAGGAGGGTGGGGGTGACTGGGTGGTGGGCACTGAGGTGGGCACTTGATAGGATGAGCACTGGGTGTAATTCTGTATGTTGACAAATTGAACACTAATAAAAAATAAATTTCTTAGAAAAATAAATAATAAAAAAATAAATTAAATAAATTTTTTAAAAAAAATTTTAAAGGGAAAATAAATAAATAGATAGATGATAGATAGATAGATAGATAGATAAATAAATAAATAATTTTAAAAAGGAGAAGGAGGAGAAGCAGCAGCAGCAGCAGCCACTGCCACCGCCACCACAGCAACAACCACTGTCACATTTTACAGATGAGGAAACGGACAGCAAAGGCTGAATTGCTCAGAACAGAGCAAATGGTAGAATCAGAATTTTAGCGCAACTGACTTTTAGGATCTTTGCTCTTAACCAGTAAATGCACTGTCAAGAGATGAGTGAGAATTGGCCAGGTAAAGGGCAAGGAGTTGTGGCCTTGAAGGAAAGGCATTTCAGGCAGAGGGAATGATACACACAAAACTAACACAGCCCGGCTTGTTTCAGTATTACTATACCAAAAGCGGAATGCTGATGAAGATAATGATGGAGAAGTATTCATGGCCACATCATAAGAGATATAGACAGCAGTGCCTCGTTTATCTAAGATTATTAGGGAACGAGCTAATAAGGCTAGAGTCAAATAGCTCTGTGTTGGAAACACGACCCATCATTTTGTTAATGAGTCTCTCTGAATTTCCATTTTCTCATCCATAAAACAAAGAACATATAAATATCTACTGTAAAATAGCTGTGAGGACAAAAGCTAAGAAATATAAGCACTGGGAACCTAGCCTGGGTCATCTTATGCAGCCAATGAGTGTTAATGATTTCTTTTTGCTATTGTGGTTATTGCTAATTAATTTTTTTCTCATTTGTAAATGCACAACATAATGGAAGCTTATTTTCTTAAACACCAAAATTTACTATAAACTATATTCTTCCTAAACTCCTTTCAGAGGGCATCACATAAATCTTTACCTTAACAAACATAAACCTTAAATCCCATCTATACCGAGGGCTGCACCTGCCTCTCAGCCCTCCACCCCCGGTGCCCTTCTGCAGCCACCAGGACAGCTGTGGAAATATCTGAAGCTTCTGGGATCCACAGATTCAAAACTATGGACAGAAAAGAAGGCACATAAAGCTCAAAATGCTTAGAGCAATATTTCGTTCAGAATTTGGTAAAGGAAAGGGGAACATCATGGCTTAGAGTACTGGTTAGCACTCAGTGAATATAGAGAATTTTCAAAGCTCTTTGGAGTGTTACCCTATATCCAGCAATCCACCAGTAACAGCAAAGTGCCAACTCTGCTGACAGTTGACACATGACCAGTGCCCTTGGATGCTTGATGTTGGTTCATTTTTCACAAACCTCACCTTAGGCCTATTCAGAGAGTGTGACTTGGCCGCTGTGTACCTCTGAGTCTACCTTCCTACTATGTTCTCCGTGAGAAAAATTAATGCCTTTCCATACAGGAAGCACATCAAGAATTTCCACACTTCCCTGCTTTGGCCTTGGCTGTTCTCCCTGCCTAGAACATCCTTCTGCCCTCACTTCTTACTACTACCCAACTTTAGCATCCTTCAAGGCTTAGTGCAAACACCACCTCCTCTCTGATTTCCCTCCTTCCAGCAGAATTAACAGCCATGTTTTGTGAACTTCCCCAGCACTTTGCTTGTGTTTCTATTGTTATAATGACCATGTATTAAACAGAAGTATGTGGCAAGCATCTTTCTAGGTGCTTCCTCTATGCCACCATGTAACGTGCACCACAAATCTGTAAGAAATCATTACACATCCCACTTTACAAATGGGGAGACTGAAGCTCTGAGGGTTGAACTTACCAATGATCATACAATCAGAAAGGGATACAGCTGGGATTCCAACCATGTTCTGACAGCTCCCAAATCCGTAAGTTTTTCTCTCTGCTATACTGCCTCTCTTTGATGCCCCTATGTCCAGTTGGTTAATTAATTATAAACACATATACCTGTCCCTGGGAGTACAGCAAATCCCTGGCAGGGACGTGGACATGTTCCTCTTTATAAACGTGGGTGATAACATATCCATTTATATAAGATTGTTAGGAGAATTAAATGAGACAGTACATTGAAAGCACTCAGCCTAGTGCCATGCACAGTATAGGCTCCTAGTAATTTGTCGGTTTTGCTGTTGTTCTTGTTGTCATTATTACTATGTCCAATGCCAAGGATAAAGCCTTGAGCATAGATTGTGAACTGAAGTTCCTTTCAGAGAAACAAATGAAGTGGGTAAGGCCCTGATGGAAGAGACAAATGCCACTTTGGTTCAACATCTCCCCACACCACTTGACTACTCATTCAGAAGCAACAAGAGTTGCAGAGAAACTCTCCAATATTTCTACGTTAGGGTCAATTGATTCCTTTATCCTTCGGTCGCCATGTGGATGTTAGACAACCTCCTATCTAGTTTAAAGCTCTTGCAGCTCTGTGACTTTTCTTGCTGCCTTCTCCTTTGCAAGTTGCCAAGGTTCCCCTCTGAGTAGTCGTGCTTAAAGTCTGAGCCAAGAGAAGAAAATCACAGAAGTAAATGAAAGCACAGAGGGCGAAACGTAATCTGCAACTCTAATGCTAATAAACATAATGAAGCACTCCCCTTTGTTCTCAGAGCATTTAGCAGTACTTTAAATCATCCGACTGACTGCTTTACCCCTTTGTTTTTGTCGGCCACTCCCTTGTAGGAGGCAAACCATCTCAGAGAGAGCAAGCTGCCCTTCCCGTCTACTGCTAACCCCCAGGGCCTAATTCAAATCTGGCGTATTATAGTCATTCATTAAATACTAGTCAACTGACTGACTGCAATTATTTGTATGTGTGTATATATGAATATGTGTATAAATGTACACATATACATGACACCATTCCACAATCTATGAATAAATATGCATGTATCTCCACACAAAAGTGCAAACTGTGCATTCATATCCATTTCTAGTTGTGTGGAAGATATTTTAGACTGGAAAACACAGACACCTGTTTGCAAAAGTTATTCTTTCTTAACATAATAAGGGCCTCTGGCTGACCTGTCTAATATTTTAAAAACATACACGACTGCCCACATACTAACAATCCATATGCTTAAAAAAACAGATTTTATTACACATGCAGAGTACAAAAAATTTTTTGACTTAGCAAACCACGATACTTTTATCTTTTAAAATTCTTCGTCCCAATTTACTAGGTTCAGTGTAAAGAAACGGGGGGGGGGGGCAAAATATTGACCAGTAGTGCTTCTCTGCAACTTTGGCTGGCAAAGCATTCCAAATTCTTTTTTTTTTTTCAAGATTTTGTATTCTTTTATTCATTAGAGACACAGAGAGAGGCAGAGACACAGGCAGAGAGAGAAGCTCCCCCTGCAGGGAGCCTGACCGAGGAGGACTCAATAACAGGACCGGGGGATCACGACCTGAGCCAAAGGCAGATGCTCAACCATTGAGCCACCCAGGTGCCCAAAGCATTCCAAATTCTTACGGGCTGGCCAGAAGTCCTTATATAAGTTGTAATGTATACAGAGAATTATAATTCATGACAACTATAATAGCACCATTGACTGGATATATGTGCCAAACACTTGCAGTAGTTGTTTTTTATTTTTTTATTTAAACCTCTACCAACCCTGCAAGGTAAATGCTCTTATCCCCATTTATAAATAAGGAAACTAAGACTCAAAGAGACAGAACGGCTTACCAAAGATACTCTGCTGCTTATCTACCTAGTCATGGCACCCTCAGTCTAGGAATCCTACTAGTGTAGAATTCTACTCCAAAGCCCAAACTCTTTTCAACAGGCAATGGTGCATCTTATACACTTTTACAGACACTGACTTTAAGGGATATGTGTTTAAGCAGTTTTTTATAGTGTGTGGATTCTATTAGTAATTCTCTCACATAGAGACTACACCAGATGACAGCCAAACACACTAAAGATTACCCCAGGCTACAGACAGCAAGGGGCAAGTGTGTCTCAGAAATGAAAAGCATGTATTTCTCAGAATATGAAGCATTTTCCACTCGATTATTCCCTGCAAAGAAATTTATTTAAGGAAGCAACAGAGCTTTCTTATTCTTCCTCCCATACAAAAAAAAATGGACTCTTTCATTACGAACCAATGGGAAGTTCTTAATTCATTTCCTTATATCACTTGGAGTAAAAGTGCTTCCTGTCTTTAGAGAAAAGAATTGCTGGATGCTATATGCCTTTTGGGTGCTTTTGAGTCCAACAATCAATATTGTGAAGGCGAGAGAAAATTAGCCCTTATTTACTTTTAAGGGGTGTAGCATTATTTTCAAACTTAATGATAGTTGAATTCTAGAGAACAAGAGAGAAGGCAAGTCTTCCCTCCCTGTTTAAAGATTTCATGTCTTCCCCTGAAAGAATTGGCTATTATCTCTTTGACCTTCTTTCCAGGAGCAGGCCCCAGAAGGAGAAGGAAACGATATGTCTAAAAAGTTTTTTTTTGAAATTTATAGATGTTTCTGAACATTTGTAACCAACTACTGTTGGTGAAAATGTTTAAGTTGGCTCTCAGCTGCCCATAGACAGCCTGGAAAGATCCTAGGCAGAAGAGCAAAGGAAAGCACTCCTCACCTAGACCACTACAATCTCAGGAAAGCCAACTGCAGCATCTTCAAGCCCCAGGGAATGAAGGGGAAGGGGGCACCTGGCAGTCATAGAAGCCCTTGTGTGTCCCCTGAACATGCCCAGGAAGGTGGAGAGGAAGGGGAAGCAGCACTGCCTTCCCTCCAATCTAACCGACACAACCCCTGCTGCCAAGAACTTATTTTTAGACACTTAAGCTGAAATTCCCAGAAAGGAAGGGAAACTACAACCTCTGAGCGATCCTCAGCATTCTGATTTCCAACCTGGCTTCGGTTTTTTGTTTTCTGATTCCAAGTCCCTACCTAAAGTCCATCTCCCATTCTCCAGAAGGCATCCACAGTCTAAGCGACCCCCCCCCCAAAAAAGAGCTGGGAGCTGAGGAGCTTTATGTGTTGAAAATTTCAGTTCCCACACTTCAAAGGGACATGACATGACCTTGGGGAAGTAACTCCTCCTTCTGAAGACTCAGTTTGTGGTTGGGAAGATGGGGATAATACTGTTATTAGAAAGTTGTTGACTTTTCAATAAAAATCACACAGTACCCGGCTCTTGGTGGGGGATCAGTTAAGTGCTCTGGGTTTCGTCGTGGGCACGCTGAACAAAGCTGCAGGATCCTGGCTAGGTGTCCATGTTTTTCCTGCCCAAGATTTGCCCATTACTCTCTCATTAGTGATTTACGTTACCAACCACTCACCTAGCCTCAGGGAGATGCCTCTTACCCACCTCTAGTTCTCTATAGCTTCCAACATCTACAGAGCCCAAGAGATAAATTCTCATTAAGTGCAAAGGACAAAGTTAGCCTGGATTCTCCTTCCCACCAGTTAGGGGGCGAATGTTGACTATGATCAGGCTGGGGAAGAAATGCTTACAGGTTTTACCTGAGCAGAGCAGGTGTCTGCACATCTCTTTGGTGTAAGGGGTGGGGAAGGCCCCCCCCCAACCCCGACTAAAGTCTTCAGGTTTAGAAATGGCAAAGGAAGGGAGGAGGGCAAGAAGGAAGGACTGGGGGAGAGATGCCTCTGCAAGGCGGTGCTAGCCCGTGACCCTGTCCCCAGCGCACCGGGAGCAAAGGACACGAGCCGAGCCGGGCGGAGCCGCGAGGGGAGGGGTACCTGAAGACGCTCGCCGCCGTCTGGTTCCTTCTCCACGCTGTGCCCTGTTGCAGCACCCCTTGGACGATCTCCTTCTCGTTGGGCAGCCGGTAGACCGGGAAGATGTAGAGCCAACAGAGGACCACAACGCAAAGGGCACTGGCTCCCACCGGGAGCCGGGTCCGCGGGAACTTCCACGCCAGTATTGCCATGGCCCCTCTGGACGTGTGTCGCCGGGCCCGCCCGCAGGGGCTCATCGCAGCCCGGGGGCCCGCGGGCGGGGGGCGGGGGGCGGGGGGCGCTCAACGCAGCGTCAGGCAAAGTGGCAGCGGAGGGTCCCCCCCATACACACACACACCTTCCGCTTTCTCGTTTCTTCGGGCCCCCACGGCCCCAAAGGTCAGCGCAAGGATTTTTTTTCAAATGCAACTTTTTCAAGGGCTTCTTTCTAGGGGAAGCGGCCGGGGGGCGAGTCACGAGCTCCGGTCATGGTCGCTTCCCCTGCAGAAGGCGGGCGCCGGGGTCTCCGAGAGCGCAGAGAGCGGCCGCGGCGAGGCGCTCCCGCCGGTTCTGCAGCATCACCGTCGCCCTACGCGGGTCCGGGAGAGGCTGGGCTCCCTCCAGGCAACCGGCCCGCGGCGTCCCCGCCGGGGAGATGCTCCTGCGCCCTCCGCCGCCTCCCCCCGCCTCCCCCCGCCTCGCGCGCTGCTGCACCGCGGGGCACCCCCAGACGCGCTCTCCGCGCCGCGCCAAGTCCTTGGAAATTTCCACCGCGGCCCGGGACCGCTATCCCGCCCCGGGCTCCTCCGCCTTGCCGGCCAGGACCCCCGCTCCCCACCCCTCCCGGAGGAGAAAAGAACTCGCTCTCATCAGTTAATTCAGCGGCGCGCCGCAGCCTTCCGCTGCGCCCCGGACTTCGCAGACAAACGCCCGGGGATTGGTGGAAATCAAGGTCTCCCCCTCCCTCCCCCACCCGCAAATTTGCCTCCTTCGACCCGCTCAGATCCGCCTGGAGCGCGCGCCTCTCCCTCCCGCCCTCGTTCTCCCGAGATAGAGGCGAACAATAAAAAAATCCCCCCCCGCCCCCAGTGTGTGGACACATCGGAGGGGAGCGGGGACCCGCTGACATAGCCCGACCCTTGGACTCGCAGCCGGCGCCCTGCGCCGTCACCCTCGTCTCCCCACTAACTGGCTGGTCATTAACCCGCGGAGGCTCGAGGAGGCCGGCAGAGATTTATTCCTTCCCGGGCCCCCACCCCTTCCCCATTCCCGGATCCCCGATCCCCCATCCCCGAGCCGCGGCTCCGGCCGACACCCGTGCGCGCGCGCGCGCTCCCACACCCTTATCCACACTCTCCGAGGCTCACGGGCCCGCACGCGCGCGCGGGGAGGTGCGTGCACACCGGGATCCTCCGCCTCGACTCCGCCCTGCAGGGCACGGCGCTGCTGCATCCAGATGTGCAGCCAGCTGGTGCCCAAGCGCGCAGCCCTTGGCACGTGATGATGCTTTGGAGGCCCTTTCACCCCCTCCGCCTTGTACATTAAAGGGCCGTTTGTTCGTAGACCTCTGCCTCGCTCCGTCCGCAAGGTAATCGCAATCCCGACCTTGGAAGAAGGCCACCAGCCGGTACCCGCGGGGTGAGGGACCCACACCATTAGCCATTTCTAATCGCCCCGGCGGTCTACGCATAGCTCGGGTACCTCCTAGCGGTTGCCTATTCCGTTTGCTTAAGCATCTCATCAAGCAGAAAGTGTGCAGGGACAAAGAAACCCAGCCGCCTACTAACCGGGTCAGCTTAGTCATCACGAAACCAAAATCCAGGGCCATAGCTCCGTTTGCTCAGCTGACCAGGCTGCAGCGCCCCGAGCGCAGTCTCTGCTGACTGCTAAGAGGCCTGGTGTCTTTCTCCAGCATCTTTCTCCGCTGAGAGGTGAAACTTGAGAAGTTGATGCAAAGTTATTTACCAAACAAAAATGACCCGACGACCACCATAGGCTCAATACCCCAACACAACGAAGGCCTCGTAGGAGAATGACCCACTGTCCTTCATGACCAGGCATGCCCCAGAAACCTCTATTTAGGTAAACCATGAGGGACGGAAACTGTGAATTTCCAAAGTTCTGTATTAGCATGTTGGAGTCTAGTAAAGACGGTCTGAAATGAAGATCAGCTGGACTCCTGCAAAGCAACCAATCTACCCTCTTCTGTCCGGAAAGGCGAAGGATCTAGTTGCCAGGGCTATGGATAAATCACTTGCTGTCCTTTTTCCTACAATATGAATAGAACACAAACCATACCAATTTCTCTCTTCTTCCCCAAGTAAAAGAGATACTCGAAGAGCAAATAAATAAACAACAAACAAAAATAAGACACTACAGTTCTGAAGGGGCTATGTAAATGTATCCTCATTTAACATAGAAATGCATCAAAGTCGTTTCCTACATTGAGAGACTTGTGTGATGCAATGTGTTATTTTTCCTTATTCTGAAAACTAAAGTTCTCTTACCTTTATTGGCTCTTCCTTCACCCTACAATCCAACCTCATTCCCTGCTTTTCCTTAGCATGAACACCAAATGTAGACAGGCCTTGCCATCACCTTTCCAAGTCACACAGGCATCATTTTTGGCACTGTATTTTGGGGTCCACCTTCTTCTTGAATGGGATGTATTTCCATACAAATCCAATGCATCATTAAAGGCCAACCCAAGTGGCTAGAAATTTCTCCCTCACTGAGTTCCCAAACCACCTAAAATAGGCTTCATGGGATAGGAATTCAGTGAATGTTGTGGTTTATGCTCCTATTCCCTTTGACCTCCTGCTCTGAATGTCTATAGTATTTGCTGGCTCCATCAAATAATACACTCAGATGTGTTGTATTGCTAGCATTTATGTGTAACTTTTTCTTAGCAACTGGGCAGTAAGAATATTTGGTCTTGTATATCAAAGAGCAAGCCTGGGCTTTTGATCTAAATGACTTTTAGTAGGCAGCTTAGGTATTATTTTCTATGTCTGAATCTGAGTACACAATAGGGTTTGCTCAGGAACTAAACAAGTTCTAAAATTCTGTAAATGTTTGTCTTCTGAACCAGTAAACAAGACGTGCAAAGCGATTTTATGCTGTAAGTAAACTTGATGGGGGCACTTTTGTGACATCAGCATTGTAGCGGAAGCCAGTACAACGGACCACAGATTGGAAGCCATGGAGAAGAGAGGAAAAAGAGAAACCCTCATTGAGAAGTCTCATCTAGAGAGACCAAGATGTGGAAAGATGATCAGGGTAAATGGGACACAAGCAATATACAAGCCAACTTGGACGCTAACGGGTGTGAAGACAAATGTTAATAGTCACATAGAAACCTCTCATTAAAAGATTAAATAGAATTGTAAAAGATTTGAGGTAAATAAAAAATTTAAAAGGCATCCTTTCTTCAGTCTCCTCTCGTTTTCTTGTCAAAATGGCTTAAAATGGAGAGACAAAAGCATTAAAATATGGCTTTTTTCATAGTCAGTTACAACACCAAAGCAAATAGGCTTGTAGAATGAAAAGAGATATAAATATAGTTTATCTGAATAAATGCTTATTTCCACTCCCTCTTGTGAGTCTGCTAAAAGGACAATAAAGGAATAAAAGAAGCATATACTCAGGGATCCCTGCGTGGCACAGCGTTTTAGCGCCTGCCTTTGGCCCAGGGCGTGATCCTGGAGACCCGGGATCGAATCCCCACGTCGGGCTCCCGGTGCATGGAGCCTCCTTCTCCCTCTGCCTGTGTCTCTGCCTCTCTGTCTCTCTCTCTGTGTGTGACTATCATAAATAAATTTTTAAAAATTTTAAAAAAAGAAGCATATACTCAAAAGGACAAAAGAAAAGGAAGAGATACAAAAGAAGACATATGATGTCCAAAAATTTACACTCAGGTAAGCAATTGAACAAGTGATAACTGGTTTACCAAAATGTAGAAAACTCTGAGCCTTCAAGTGATGGTGTGTGTGTGTCTGTCTGTCTGTCTGTCTGTTTGTTGGCACAGAGTGGGAGAGTATAGACAGAAGTAAAGGAAAATCAAGCTAATTTGCATTACAGTCATCTTGAAAGGCTCAGAAATTAGAGACATCTGGTACTCCCAGAGGTGGAAGTGATAGATGAAACCAAATAAGAGGTTTGTTTGAAAATCTTTAAAAGGAGCAGTGAAGCCTCTAGATCTTGTCCCCCAAATTGGTTTAAAACACAAGGTTACCTCTCTAGAGACATTGAACAGCACTAGTAAGAAGGTACATGCAGCTCTCCAATCAGAGAGCCGTATCTGTGACCAACACTCTACGGGAAAGACCACCAGTAGACAAGAGCTATTCACATAGAGTTTCTATCCTTTCTTTTGAGCTTCATTCTTCTATATGAGTAGAGAGCCAGGATGTCCAGATATTTGAAAAGAATCTCCAACATGAACACAGAGACAAAACAACAAACAAACAAGAAATACACACAAGAAAACCCAGAGGAGGGAAAGATAATAGAGAAAGCAAAAGGAATCTTCAGTAAGTGCTGTGATTAATACTTTCAGCAAAATAAGAGGCAATCCATGAAGACAGAACAAAAGGAATATTCAGATAAATAAAAATAAAGCCCTTTAATATAAAAATATGGGAAACATGCAAATACATAATTCATAGAAGAATTGAAATACAAAATTGACGAAGTATCCCAGAAAGTAGGCTAATATGATAAAAGAGGGTTTTTTTTAAGATAATAAATTATAGACTCAAAGACAAAAATAAACATCCAATTAACAGAATCCAAAGGGGGGAAAAACAGAAAGTGGAAACTTTTCAAAATCATACTAAAAAAAATCCTAAAATTCAAGAGTATATTAAGGGTTCAATAAAATGAATTAAAAAGGCCCATACCAAGGTATATAACAGTGAAGTTTTTGAAAAGAAAAAAGGTGAAAGATTTTTTTTTAAAAACACACATATACAAAGAAGTGGAAATAATAATGATTTAAGACTCATCAAAAGCAATATTGGAAACTAGAAGAAAATGGAGGTAGATCATCAAAATTTTTAGCAAAAAAATTTTCCCAAACTGGAATTCTACACTCAGCTCAAGTATGATTTGATTGTGAACATAAAATATAAGACAAGTTTAAATGCAAAGTCTGAAGAAGTTTATTCCTATGCACCGAGAAGATACTGGGAACTCCAATAAAATAATAGCTTTACCAAAAAGAGGGAGCTAGGAATCCAGAAATTCAGGGTTTTCATGCAGCAGAGAGGGAATTCATAAGGAGACAGCTGTGCCTCAGGTCAAAAGAGCAACTAATTACTTTCAGTTTCAACTCAGACAAACTTGGAAGTTGTAACTCCCATCCTTACAAGAAAGCTGAACAAACTGAAAATCAACAGCTTTTCTTGTACTTATCAAAGAATTGAGGTCATAAAGCAAACTACCAGCTCCAGTCTGGGGATAGGAAAATCCACAGGGAGGGCTGAGACCTGTTTGTCTGGAGCAAGAGATGCTGGAGCCATAAATTGGTAGAAACAGCTCCATGATAGTTTGAAATTGTAAAAGTAGAATTGCTGGAAGCTGAGGGTGAACTAGCATAGGGAAGAGAAGTTCCTGGGAGTCAGATGGGCCTCCATACTATTATGAGTTTTATCTCCCAAAATCCCACAAGGTTTTCAGCATGAAAAACTAAGAAAGATCATCCTCTTGGTAACACGGATTGAAAAACAGCAACCATTGTGAAACATGTCCAAAGAATTCTCCTATTTTCCAGGGGAAAAGACCTTATCATAATCTTATTCTACCTGAAGGAAAGGCATTTCTCTCAGTTCAACCCCAATAGCCTTCCTGTCTCACCTAAGCTGGGGAAAAAAAAAAAAAACTATGATATACTTGTGGAGGTGCACATCCCAGGGACACAGGCCCATTGAAAGGTTGAAATTTCATAAGATAATAGGACATTTTTTCTTTCCCACATCTTCCCACCACACCAACAGCAATCCAATAGAACATCTAAATGAGTTACAAAGCACAGATTCTCTCTGAGAAGTATTTATGGAAGACCAAAGTCAATAATAAGAGAAAAACAATAACATTCGAGAAATTTGAAGCCTCCAGCACTTTTAGATACTGCAAACATTAAATACAGCTGAACTCCCAGCCAAATGCATATTAAAGGCCTCCCTACTTCTGTTTCTATTATTCAATACATCACATCTGGCTTTCAACACAAACTGATAAGACATACAACAAGACAAAAGGGGGAAAAACAGGCTGAAGAGACAAAGTAAGTTTTAGAATCAGACATAGCAAAGAATATATGACCCAAGTGTTGGAATTATTAACCAGGGAATTTAAAATCACTCTGATTAAGCTGTAAAGGATTTAATGAAAAAAGCAGACAACATGCAAGAACAGATTGCTAATAAGGTGAGAGATGGAAGCTCTAATAAAATATCAAATTGAAGCACTAGGAAAAAAATCACTATAATGGAAATGAATTACTTTGAAGAGTTTATCAGCGACTGGATATGGCTGAGAAAAACATCAGCAAGCTTGAATATATGTCAATAGAAATGCCCCAAATTAAAGTGTGGAACAATTTCAAAAGGTGTAATATGCATGTGATTGAAATATCAGAAGTAAAATAAAGAGAGAAAGAAACAGAAAAAATATTTAAAGTAATGATAGTTGATAATATCCCCAATAGGGAAAAAACTCTCAGTTTTTTCATGTCAGGAACATGACAGGGATATCCACTCTCACCACTGTTATTCAACATAGTACTGGAAGTCCTAGCCTCAGCAATGAGACAACAAAAAGAAACAAAAGACATCCAAATTAGCAAGGAAGGAGTCAAACTTTCACTCTTCAAAGATGATATAATACTCTATATAGAAAACCCAGGGATACCGGAGTGGCTCAGTTAGTTAAGCATCTGACTTTGGCTTAGGTCATGATCTTGGGATCCTGGAATTGAGTCCCACATCAGGCTCCCTGCTCAGCAGGGAGTCTGCTTCTCCTTCTCCCTCTACACCTTTTCCCCACTCATGCTCTCTCTCTCAAATAAATTACATTAAATTAATCTTTAAAAAAAAAGAAAACCCAAAAGTCTACCAAAAAATTGATACAGGAATTCAGCAAAGTCACAGGATATAAAATGAACATACAGAAATCTGTTACATTTCTATACATTGATAATGAAGCAGCAGAAAAAAAAAATCAATGAATGGATCCCATTTACAAATGCACCAAAACCCATAAGATATCCAGAAATAAATCCAACCAAAGAGATAAAAGTTCTGAAAGCTGAAAACTACAGAACACTTATGAAAGAAATTGAAGAAGACACAAAGAAATGAAAACATTCCATGCTCATGGATTGGAAGAACAAATATTGTTAAAATGTCTGTTACACAAAGCAATCTACTAGTTCAATGTAATCCCTATCAAAATAACACCAGCTTTTTTCACACAGCTAGAAAAAATAATCCTAAAATTTGTATGGAACCAGAAAAGACCCTGAATTAGCCAAAGTAATGTTGAAAAATAAAACCAAAGCTGAAGGCATCACAGTTCTAGACTTCAAGCTGTATTACAAAGTTGTAATACAGTTATAATCAAAGTTGTAATCATATGTACAAAGACAATATGGTATTAGCACAAAAACAGACACATAAATCAACAGAACAGAATAGAGAACCTAGAAATGGACCCACAACTCTATGGTCAACTAGTCTTTGACAAAGCAGGAAAGAATATCCAATGGAAAAAGGAGAGTTTCCTCAACAAATGGTGTTGGGAAAATTAGACAGCAACATACAGAAGAATGAAACTGAACCATTTTCTTACACTATACACAAAAATAAATTCAAAATGGATAACATATCCAAATATGAAACAGAAATCTATCAAAATCCTAGAGGAAAATACAGGCAGAGACCTCTTTGACATCAGTCGTAGCAACTTCTTACTAGACATGTCACTGGAAGCAAGGGAAACAAAAGCAAAAATGAACCATTGGGACTTCATCAAGATAAAAAGCTTTTGCACAGTGAGGAAACAACCAATAATAAAAAAAATAATAAAACTAAAAGGCAACCTATGGAATGGGAGAAGATATTTGTAAATGATATATTAGATAAAGGGCTAGTATCCAAAATCTATAAAGAACTTACCGGAGAATCCCTGGGTGGCTCAGTGGTTTGGCACCACCTTCGGCCCAGGGTGTGATCCTGGAGACCCGGGATCAAGTCCCGTATCAGGCTCCCTGCATGGACCTGCTTCTTTCTCTGCCTGTGTCTCAGCCTCTCTCTCTGTGTGTGTCTGTCATGAATAAATAAATAAAACCTTAAAAAAAACTTACCAAACTCAACACCCCCAAAATACATAATCCAGTTAAGAAATGGACAAAGAACATGAACAGACATTTCTCCAAAGAAGACATACAAATAGCTAACAGATACATGAAAAGATGCTCAACGTCAGTCATCAGGGAAATACAAATCAAAACCATGATGAGATATCACCTCACCTAAGTCAGAATGATTAAAATTAACAACACAGGAAACAACCGATGTTGGCAAGGATGTGGAGAAAGGGGAACCCTCTGTCATTGTTGGTAGGAATGCAAACTGGTGTACCCACTCTGGAAAATAATATGGAGGTTCCTCAAAAAGTTAAAAATAGAACTACCCTGTGACCCAGCAATTGCACTACTAGGTATTTATCCAAAGGATTCAAAAAATTATTTGAAGGGACACATGCACCCCAATGTTTATAACAGAATATCAACTATAGCCAAATTCTGGAGACCCCAAATGTCCATTAACTGATGAATGGATAAGAGGAGGTGGAGATAGATAGATAGATAGATAGATAGATAGATAGATAGATAGATAAGATAGATATCACAATGAGATATATATATCTCATCTCTCTCTCTCTCTCTAATATGAATATATATATTGCTCAGCCATCAAAAGAAAGGAAATCTTGCCATTTGCAAGATTCATGATGTGGATGAAACCAGAGGATACTGTGCTAAGCAAAATAAGTAAGTCTGAGAAAGACAAATACCATATGATTTCACACATATGTGGAATTTAAGAAACAAAACAGATGAACATAAAGGAAAGGAAGGAAAAATAAAAATAAATTAAGATAAAAACAGAAAGGAAGGCAAATTCTCTTGACTCTTGACTATAGAGAACAAACTGAAGGTTGCTGGAGGGGAGCAGTGGTGGGATGAGCTAAATGGGTGATGGGCATTAAGGAGGGCACTTGTTGTGATGAGTACTAGGTATTATATTTAAGTGATGAATCACTAAATTCTACTCCTGAAATTAATATTACACTATATGTTAACTAACTTGAATTTAAATAAAATCTTGGAAGAAAAAATAGTAGAAACAGCTGAAAATTTTTCAAAAATAATGACAGGCACCAAACTATAAATCCAGGAGGCTCAGGGAACACCAAGAAAGATAAATACCAAAAATTATTGATAATATTGATATATCATAGTAATATAGAGTAATTATAGCACATGGTTAAGTGAAATGAGTGACAGCAATGTGATAAGGGTCAGGAGGAAGGAATTAGAAATATTCTACTAGGGATCCCTGGGTGGCGCAGCGGTTTGGCGCCTGCCTTTGGCCCAGGGCGCGATCCTGGAGACCCGGGATCGAATCCCACATCAGGCTCCCGGTGCATGGAGCCTGCTTCTCCCTCTGCCTGTGTCTCTGCCTCTCTCCCTCTCTCTCTGTGTGACTATCATAAATAAAGAAAAATTAAAAAAAAAAAGAAATATTCTACTATAAGGTCGTTGCACTAAATATGAAGCAGTATAGCATTATTTGGAGGTGGACTTCAACTGACTAAAACAGTTACTGCAATCTCTGGGGTAGCCACGAAAGATTGTTTAGAAATAAGTATAATTGGTATGCTAAGGGAGGAGGAAAAAATGAAGTCATATAAATTGCTGAAAAAGAGGGGAAAAGAGAGCAACCGATCTATGTTGGAGCAGGAAAATAGAAGACCTGAGAAAGGAGTTGTCCCAGGATGAAACTGAGAGACCAGCCCAGAATGTTTGAATGTGTTGAGAATAGATACTTGTGTTAGTTTGGGACTGAAATATTAGTAAGTATTCAGAAGAATGTAATGTAAATGTAAATTTTTACATTTATAGAATGTAAAACAAAGGCACTAATGAACTCAGAATAAAACAAAACATTGTGTAAGAAAAGAGACATTTGGGGCACCTGGGTGGCTCAGTTCATTAAGCATCTGACTCCTGAATTCAGCTCAGGTCATGTGCTCAGTGGAGTGTGCCTGAGATTCTCTACCTCTCTCTCTCCCCCCACCCTTGCATGCAAGCACATGTTCACTTGCTCTCTCTCTCAAACAAATAAATAAATCTTTTTTAAGAAAAGAAACATCTTAATACATTAAATCCATATTCTTAATAAAATAAATAGTAAAAACAAAATAAAATAAAATAAATAGTAGATTCTAATTTAACAAAAAACATACATAAATGATATTGCTTAAGAGTGGGGTAAGATAGCGGTATAAGATAATAAAACTTTCATTTTATTAGAAAGAATACAATACATAACTTTTTTAAGATCAAGAAAAGGCAACAGAAGCACATTATTTAGATTTATGGAGTAACTCCCTAAGGGAACAACAAAAATGAACTGAAAGAGACTGCCTCTGTGGAATAGGAAACGAGATGGAGCAGTGAGGACTATTTTTGTGTCTGTTTATTTACATATTTATTTCCTTACTTACTGTTTTAAGCTATTATCTGACTTTCCAAAATATGTTTATTCATGTTGTAAAATGAAAAATAAATTTTAAAAAGAAAGAAAATAAATTGGAGGGAGCCAAAGGATATTCAGGAAAATCATTAAGTCTGCTGGGGTGCTTGGAATAGAGATAAAGAGAAGAAAGTTGATTTAAGAAACACTGAGGGAGGGCAACCCGGGTGGCTCAGTGGTTTAGCGCTGCCTTCAGCCCAGGGCCTGATCCTGCAGACCCGGGATCAAGTCCCATGTCAGGCTCCCTGTGTGGAGCCTGCTTCTCCCTCTGCCTATGTCTCTGCCTCTCTCTCTCTCGTCTCTGTGTTTCTCATGAATAAATAAATATTTTTTTTAAAAAAAGAAACACTGAGGGAATAAAATTTTCAGAATTTGGAGATGAATTTGAAACAAGACAAGAGGGAAATGTGGGTGTTGAGGGTAACTCATAGGTTCTGACTAAATAACAGAAAGTGCTATTCTTAAAGACAGCAGACACTAGAAGCCCAGCAATGTCGGTCTAAGGACCTGAGTTTTGTTTTTAGATGTGTGGATTTGAGGTGCCCTTGAGGCATCCATGTAGAAATATCATCTAGGCAGGGATTTATCTATTTGTACCTAGAACTCAGTGGAGAGATTTGGGCATGATATATATTTGGAAGTCACAGATGGTGACAAAGAAAAAATTGCTTAGGGGATAAAAACACAGGAAAGAGAGAACAGTGCCTAGGAATGAGCTATGAATACCCAACTACAGGTGGGCAGATGGAAAAGAATGAGTATGTAAGAGAGTTGGAAAAGGCTTGACCCAAGAGGGGGAATGAAAATCCATAGTATGCCGTCACAGAAGGCAAAGGAATAAAGTATTGAATAAAGACATAATCATTGGTGTTTAGAATGTATCTCCCTTCAGGGCCTCTGGGTGCAGTCGGTTAAGCATTCATCTCTTGGTTTTGGCTCAGGGTCATGATCTTAGGGTAGTGAGATTCAGCAGAGCCCTGAGCATCAAGCTCTGAGCTCAGGGAGGAGTCTGCTAAACTTTCTCTCTCCTCCCCTTGTCCCTCCCTCTCACTCTTTCTCTCTCTCTCTCTCTCTCTCTCAAATAAATAAAATCTTTCAAAATCAATCAATCAATCAATCTTAAAAAAATCTCCCTTCATATGGGATGTATCTTAGAGGTGATTCAAAAAGGACTGATCATGGCCTGATTGGAATATCAAAACTCCAAGTGTAGATATTTAATCAGTTAAAAAATATAGTTTTAGGGGCACCTGGGTGGCTCAGTTGGTTAAGTTTCTGACTCTTGAATTCGGCTCAGGATTATGAGATTTCTCTCTCCCTCTCCCTTGGCCTGCCCCACACCAATCTAAATATATATATATTTAGAGAGAGAGAGAGTTTTGAAGAGAAATGGACATGTTGGTATACAATAGTTTCCATGATTTCAAAACAAGATATTTCAGATGCATTAAGTATAAGGAGGAGAAAGAGTAGGAGATGGGGACCTAACATTTACTGAGATACCACGTATGGCATTTAAACATATTTTAATTCACTTAATCTTTACAACAGTTCTGATTTACTACATTGTATTATTTCCATGTTTTTAAATTTTCATTTGTTCTTATTGAAGTTCGATTTGCCAACATATAGTATAACACCCAGTGCTCATCCTATCAAGTGCCCTCCTCAGTGCCTGTCACCCAGTTACCACAATCCACCACCCACCTGCCCTTCCACAATCCTTTGTTCGTTTCCCAGAGTTAGGAGTCTCTCATGGTTTGTCACCTTAATTTTTCCCACTCAGTTCCCCTCCTTTCCCTTATAATCCCTTTCACTATTTCTTATATTACCCATATGAGTGAAACTATATGATGATTGTCCTTCTCTGATTGACTTTCTTCACTCAGCATAATACCTTCCAGTTCCATCCACATCAAAGCAAATGTGGGTATTCATCTATTCTGATGGCTGAGTAATATTCCATCGTACATATAGACCACATCTTCTTTATTCATTTATCAAAGGACATTGTGGCTCCTTCCACAGTTTGGCTATTGTGGACATTGCTGCTATAAACATTGGGGTGCAGGTATCTTGGTGTTTCATTACATATGTGTCGTTGAGGTAAATCCCCAGCAGTGCAATTGCTGGGTCATAGGGTAGTTCTATTTTTAACTCTTTGAGGAACCTCCACACAGTTTTCTGGAGTGGCTGTACTAGTTCACATTCCCACCAACAGTGTAAGAGGGTTCCCCTTTCTCCACACCGTCTCCAACATTTGTTATTTCCTGTCTTGGTAATTTTTGCCATTCTCACTGGTGTGAGGTGGTATCTCATTGTGGTTTTGATTTGTATTTCCCTGATGGCAAGTGATGTGGAGCATTTTCTCATGTGCTTGCTGACCATGTGTAGGTCTTCTTTGGTGAAATTGCTGTTCATGTCTTCTGCCCATTTCATAACTGGATTTTGGTTTCTTGTGTATTGACTTTAGTAAAATCATTATAGATCTTGGATAAGAGCCCTCCATCTGATATGTCATTTGCAAATATCTTCTCCCATTCTGTAGTTGTCTTTTAATCTTGTTGGCTGTTTCTTTTGCTGTGCAGAAGCTTTTTATCCTGATTAAGTCCCAATAGTTCATTTTTCCTTTTGTTTCTTTTGCGTTCATAGATGTACCTTGCAATTAGTAACTGTGGCCAAGTTCAAAAAGTGTGTTGCCTGTGTTCTCCTCTAGGATTTTGATTGATTCTTATCTCACATTTAAATCTTTCACCCATTTTGAGTTTATCTTTGTGTATGGTCTAGTTTCCTTCTTCTGCACGTGGCTGTCCAATTGTCCCAGCACCATTTATTGAAGAGACTGTCCTTTTTCCAGTGGACATTCTTTCCGGCTTTGTGAATATTAGTTGACCACAGAGTCGAGGGCCCATTTCTGGGTTCTCTATTCTGTTCCACTGATCTATGTGTCTGTTTTTTGTGCCAGTACCACACTGTCTTGATGATGACAGCTCTGTAATACAGCTTGAAATCTGGCTGTGATGCCCCTGGCATTGGTTTTCTTTTTCAATATTCTGATTCCACACAAATCTTAAGTTTATTTATTCCAACTCCATGAAGAAAGTCCATGGTATTTTGATAGAGATTGCATTGAACATGTAAATTGCCCTGGATAGCATTGACATTTTCACAATATTTATTCTTCCAATCCATGAGCATAGAATGTTTTTCCATCTCTTTGTGTCTTCCTCAATTTCTTTCAGAAGTGTTCTATAGTTTTTAGGGTATAGATCTTTTACCTCTTTGGTTAGGTTTATTCCTAGGTATCTTATGGTTTTGGATGTAATCGTAAGTGGGATTGATTCCTTAATTTCTCTTTCTTAAGTCTCATAGTTAGTGTATAGAAATGCCACTGGTTTCTGTTCTTTGATTTTTGTATCCTGCCACATTGCTGAATTGCTATATGAGTTCTAGTAATCTTGGGGTGGAGTCTTTTGGGTTTTCTATATACAGTATCATCTCAGGTGAGAACCTGTGAAGAGGGAGAGTTTTACTTCTTCTTTGCCAATTTGAATCCTTTTTATTTCATTTTGTTGTCTGATTGCTGAGGCTAGGACTTCTAGTACTATGTTGAATAACAGTGATGAGAGTGGACATTCCTGTCGTTTTCCTGATCTTAGGGGGAAGGCTCTCAGTTTTTCCGGATTGAGAATGATATTTGCTGTGCGCTTTTCATAAATGGCTTTTAAGATATTGAGGAATGTTCCCTCTATCCCTACACTCAAGACTTTTAATCAGGAATGGATGCTGTATTTTGTCAAATGCTTTCTCTGCATCTATTGAGAGTATCATATGGTTCTTGTTTCTTCTCTTGTTGATGTGATCTATCATGTTGATTGTTTTACAAGTGTTGAACCAACCTTGCATCCTGGGTATAAATACCACTTGGTCATGGTGAATAATCTTCTTAATGTACTGTTGGATCCTATTGGCTAGTACCTTGTTGAGAATTTTTGCATCCATGTTCATCAGGGATATTGGTCTATAATTCTCTTTTTTGGTAGGGTCTTTCCCTGGTTTTGGAATCAAGGTAATGCTGGCCTCATAAAACATGTTTGGAAGTATTCCGTCCTTTCTATCCTTGGAAACAGCTTTAGTAGAATAGGTATTATTTCTTCTTTAAACATTTGATAGAATTCCCCTGGGAAGCCATCTGGCCCTAGACTTTTGTGTCTTGGGAAGTTTTTGATGACTGTTTCAATTTCCTTCCTGGTTATTGGCCTGTTCAGGCTTTCTATTTCTTCCTACTCCAGTTTTGGTAATTTGTGGTTTTCCAGAAATGCCTCCATTTCTTCTAGATTGCCTAATTTGTTGGCATATAGCTGCTCATAATATGTTTTTAAAATCATTTGTATTTCCTTGGAATTGGTTGTGATCATTCCTCTTTCATTTGTGATTTTATTTATTTGAGTATTTTCCCTTTTGTTTTTAATAAGGCTGGCTAGGGATTTATCTATCTTATTAATTCTTTCAAAGAACCAACTCCTAGTTTTGTTGATCTGTTCTATAGTTCTTTTGGTCTCTATTTCATTGAGTTCTGCTCGAATCTTTATTATCTCTCTTCTGCTGGGTGTAGGATTTATTTGCTGTTCTTTCTCCAGTTCCTTTAGGTGTGAGGTTAGCTTGTGTATTTGAGTTTTTTGCAATTATTTTGAGGGAGGCTTGTACTGCAATCTATTGCCCTCTTAAGATCACTTTTGCTGTAATCCAGAGATTTTGAACAGTTGTGTCTTCATTTTCATTAGTTTCCATGGATCTTTTTAATTCTTTGCTAATTTCCTGGTTGACCCATTCATCTTTTAGTAAGATCCTCTTTAACCTCCATGTGTTTGAGTTCTTCCAAATTTCTTCTTGTGATTGAGTTCAAGTTTCAAAGCATTTTAGTCTGAAAAATATGCAAGGAGTAAACCCCATTTTCTGGTATCAGATGAGACCTAATTTGTGACCCAGTATGTGGTCTATTCTGGAGAAAGTTCCATGTGCACTTGAGAAGAACATGTATTCCATTGCATTAGGATGGAAAGTTTTGTATATATCTGTGAAATCTATTTGGTCCAGTGTATCATTTAAGGCCCTTGTTTCTTTGGTGATGTTCTGCTTAGAATATCTGTAATTGCAGAAAGTGCTGTGTTGAAGTCTCCTACTAGTAGTGTATTATTATCTATCTCTTTACTTTGGTTATTAATTGATTGACATACTTGGCTGCTCCCATATTAGAGGTATAAATATTCATGATTGTTAGGTCTTCTTGTTTGATAGACCTTTTAATATGATATATTTTCCCTCTTCATCTCTTACTACAGTCTTTGGTATAAACTTTAATTTATCTGATATGAGGGTTGCTACCCCAGCTTTCTTTTGAGGACCATTTGAATGGTAAATGGTTCTCCACCCCTTCATTTTCAGGCTGGAAGTGTCCTTAGGTCTAAAATGAGTCTCTTGTAGACAGAAAATACATGGGTCTTGCTTTTTTATCTAGTCTGATACCTGCATCTTTTGATGGATTCATTTAGCCCATTCACGTTCAGAGTAACTATTGAAAGATATGAATTTAGTTCATCATATTACCTAGTCAGTCCCTGTTTTTGTGGATTATTTCTTTGGACTCCCTCTTTCTTTTACAGGATTCCCCTTAATATTTCTTGCAGAGCTGCTTTTGTGGTCACATATTCTTTCAGTTTCTGCCTATCCTAGAAGCTCTTTATCTCTCCTTCTATTCTGAATGAGAGCCTTGCTGGATATAGTATTCCTGGCTGCATGTTCTTCTCATTTAGGACCCTGAATAAATCCTGCCAGCCCTTTCTGGCCTGCCAGGTCTCTGTGGAGAGGTCTGCTGTTAATCTAATATTTCTCCCCATATAAGTTAAGAATCTCTTGTATTGTGCTGCTTAAGAATTTCTCTTTATCTTTGAAATTTGCAAGTTTAACTATTAAATGTAGAGGTGTTGAATGGTTTTTATTGATTTTTGGGGGGTGGGGGTCCTCTCTGTCTTTTGCATCTGAATGCTTGTTTCCTTACCCAGATTTGGGAAGTTCTCAGTTATGATTTGTTCAAATATATTTTGTGGTCCTCTGTCTCTCTCAGCCTCTTCTGGAATCCCAATTAGACGTATATTCTTCCTTCTCAAGCTATTATTTATTTCCCTAAGCCTTTCCTCATGGGTTCTTAATTGTTTTTCTCTATTTTCCTCAGCTTCCTTCCTTGCCATCAACTTATCTTCTATGTCACTCACTCTTTCTTACACCTCATTAACCTTAGCAGTTAGAACATCCAGTTTAGATTGTATCTCATTTAATCTATTTTTAATTTTGGCCTGATTAGATCTCAATTCTGCAGTAACAAAGTCTCTAGAGTGCTTTATGCTTTTTTCCAGAGCCACTAGTAGCTTTATAATTGTACTTCTGAATTGAATTTCTGACAGTGAATTGAAATCCAAATTCTATAACTCTGTGGCAGAGAGTAGTGTTTCTGGTTCTTTCTTTTGTGGTGAATTCTTTCTTCTGGTCATTTTGTCCAGTGCAGAGTGGCTGTATGAGCAGGCTGAGTCAAAAATATCAACCATGGCCTAAGTAAAATACACCGTAGATGATTCCAAAGAGGTCAGAGACCAGAAAATAAAAGAAAAAGAAGAAGAGAACAAAATAAAAGGACCACTAAAGTGAAAAACAAATTTTAAAACAAAGCAGTAAAAATAAGAAGCCAAGAACAAAAAAGAAGAAAAAAGAAAAAGAGAAAAAAATAAATAAAAGAGGAAAAAAAGAAAAAAGCAGTGGTGGTGGTGAAGAAGTGGTAGTGGAGAGAGAATGTAGTCTACCTGAGGCATCCTAGAAGGTGATCCTCTTGGTTCTGAATGTATTTTGTTCTGTATGTTACAAGACGCTCAATCCCAAATTTATATAAACCAGCAATACTTATAGAAAGCCCCAACGTTGACCACCAAAACATAAACAAGACAAAAAAGGGGGGCAGAATGGGAAGGAAGAGGAAATAAAATCCCACAGAATGAATCAACACGGTGTTCCACTTGGGTCTGGGTGTATGTTGGTCATGTTTCAGAAGTAATAACCTCCACCATTGTAAAACAAAATGAGAGAGAAAAAACACCCATGTCTCAAAATTAAATTAAATACTTTGAAGGGAATCCAGAAGTGAAAAATACATCTAAGACATGTAATTGTAGAAATATGAAAGTCAAAAAGGAAAACACTTAAAAATGAAGAGCTGGTAAAATATTGTAGTTAAGATGGGAAAAGAGAAAAAATATTGTGAATTTTTAGTCTGATATAAAAACGGGTCATAATAGAAAAAAGGGGGGGTGGGGGACCTTCTAGTTCTATATACTATTTTCCCTCAGTCCTGGAGCTCCAGTGCTGCTTGGTCAAGAACTTGCTCTTCCCCTGTCCTTCCAGCTGGTCTTCTGGGGGAGGGGCTGTACTGATTCTCAGGTGTGAGCACCTGGGGGAGATGCCCTGCCCCCCTCTGGGTGCCGGGCTCAGTGGGAGCTGTTTACCCGTGAGGCCTCTGTTCCCTGGCTGCCCCGCCTCTCCCAGGCACAAGGTGAAACAAAGAGGAACAACCACAGTGGCGGCGGCCAGGTCTCCAGCTCGGGAGTCAGCTCCCTGCTAGTAGCTACCATAGTCTCCCAGTCTGCCCTGGCCTAGGTGCTCTCAGGGCAGTATGGGTGCACTGATCTGCACTGCTTGGGAGCACCCAGTAGCAGGAGAGTCCTCACTGCCCTGTGCCCTCCCTGCTCCCACCTGTCCCAGGGGAATGCAGGATCACAGGCTTTGTCCACTTGGGCGCCTTGGGATCCAGAGCCCTGTGCTGCTGGACCCACGCTCCCAAGCACCGCCTCTCCCGAAGGGAATGGTGTCAGGAGCGGGCCCACTTAACCAAGTGGCTTCTCCCAAATACCCCGGAGGGCTGCGACGCTTCAGCCCTTCACCGATATATCGAACCGTGGTTTGCAGTGAGCTTCCCCAGGGCACCCCTCCTCTTAAAGTGACTCCAGGAATCTTGAGGTTTCACTGCCTGTCCTGCGAGTCTGCTCATTTTCTCTGCTAAACACTTTTCCATCAGGGAAAACTCCAGTGGGGATTTTTAAAGTTCCCACTTCTCCAGGGCTGGGCTTTCCTGCCCTGGAGGCTCTTGCCACTCCACTTTAGCCTGGCTACTCTTGGTGCCCCTTCCCCATGTTATTCTTTCATTTATTTATTTTTTGCCTTCCTACCTTGTTAGAAGTGAAAACTTTTCTCTCTGTAGCATTCCAGCTGCTCTCTCTTTAAATCTCAAGTCGAATTTGTACGTGTTCAGGATGTTTTGAAAGTTATCCAGGTAAGTTTGTGGAGCCAGGTGAGTTAAGGACCCCTACTCTTCCACCATCTTGCCCCTCCCTCTATTCCCATTTTCAAAGGAGCAATTTGAAGCATGTAGAAGTTAAACAATTTACATCACTTTATTCATATTCAAGATCTGCCTAGAAAAACCTTAACGAACTTTTAAAAAATGCTTAGGTGATGAGAAGCCTGGGTGGCTCAGTGGTTGAGTGCCTGCCTTTGGCTCAGTGTGTGATGCCAGGGTCCTGGGAGTGAGTCCCATATGGGTCCCCTGCTCAGTGGGAAGACTGCTACTCCTCCTCCCTCTGCCTGCCACTCTCCCTGCTTCTGCTCTCTTGTTCTGTTAAATAAATAAATAAGATCTTACCAAAAAATGGGTTAATATTTTTACACTGAAAAGAATAATTATTAAATTTACACATGGTAAATATTCATCTTTAAGTTAAGAAAATCCTAGCTTATAGGTAGAAAAGAATGAACCATTAGTGAATTTATGCCATCTAATTAGTACTAAATCCTGCCCATTTCTTTGTTTGTGTGTCTTTAGAATCCAATTTCCGTTTTTGCTACTATCTCAATTCTGCTTCTGATTTTTTAATCATTCTCTTTGCCTGCAATACTCACTCATCCAACTTGTGTACCACTGACCTATTAACCTCTATAAGAACTCTTTTAAATGCATCATCCGTAGTTTAAAAGACTCCTAGTTACATCTATGTGTTATCTAAAATCCATAGCCTAGCAAATAGGATGCACCACAGTCTCACCAACCTTGATTCTCAGACTTATATCCTCATAAAAATGCCTCCAGAAAATCATTCTACTCTTTGCCCCTACCTTTCTTGTGCTTGCTTCATTCATGTAAACCCCTTCTTTTTGATGTAGTTTTTGAATGTGGGCAAGAGCAAGAAAGATTTCTTGAGACATATTTGGTACAAAAAGGTAGTTTTATTAAAGCACAGGGACGGGACCTGTGGGCAGGAAGAGCTGCTCTGGGGTTGTGAGAAGCATGTGATTATATACTATGGGGTTGGGGGAGGTAAGGAAAAAGGGAGGTGTCCAAAAGGATTTTCCTATGTTACAGAAGACCCTCAGGATACTGGAGGCCTTACTATAATCAACTGAAGCTTGCTTTTCCCTCTAGCAAAGCATTAACATTAAGATAGTTGGAAGTTTCCTGGAGGAATGTCACACATATCCCACCCAGGAGTTGGAGTGGGAGGAGTTTGCAGGTGTCAGCTTGTGCTTTGTCCTCAGCTGGCCTTCTGCTCCCTCACCAGTTTGAAATTCTGTTACTGCCTTTGCCTATCCAGATCTTGCCCATCTTCACAATCCCATCCTTTTCATAAGTGTTTATTTTCTCTCCACAACATTCCAGGCCAGTCATCTTTCCCTTTGTGATTTTATGCCAGTATCTACAAACTTCATTTAGCAATACATCAAGAACTATTACAAGCTGGCTTGAATTTTCACTTGTTTTTTTTTTAATCTGCCTATTAGATTTATATGATTTGCCTTCTTATTAGATTTTAAAGCATTTAAGAGCAGGCACCAAATACAAATAAAAGGCCATCTTTTACAGCTGAACCACTAAGGTGGGTAGAAAAATAAAGCTATGAAAATACACAGACAGTCCCGATTCACACAGTGTTTGCAGGCTCACCGTTTTCAGGACTGGCCAGTTGTTTGTGTGTTAGTGGAGATAAAGCTGTGTTCGGTGACTGTGCCTACCCACGACTCCTACTAGTGTATCATGAAACAGACTTTTACATTATACGGTGTCCATGGAACACACACAAAAAAAACGTTTATCAAGATAAGTTTGTATTCCCAAACTCAAAGTCCAAATCTAAGAAATTCTGAGCTCTTCCATACCCGAATATCTTTGTTCTTTTCTGTAAAAACATACAGAAGCAATCTTGTATCTTACTACAGGGCCATGTTCAAAGAAATTCTTTGTGCACTTTGTAAAGCAATCTATTTTATGGAACCCAGTGGAGACAAAAGGCCCATGTTATCTGGCATAATATATTCTTTTTTTTTTTTCTAAATGTCATTATGTACATACACCATATCAAATTCTACCCACAGCTATCACAAAGTCACCTAATCTTTCTGGGCCACATGTTTCTCTCTTCTAAAATCAAAGAATTATGCTTGAGAATTTGAGGGTCTTTCCAGTTATAGAATTCTACAATTATATACATATTACCTAGACTTGTAATCAGAGTGGTAAAATAGTAAGGACAAGAAACAGAGAAAAAAAATTTAGTTGCAAAATAGTTAACTTTATTTGTCAACTTGAAGACTGCACCACAAGGTACCCAAATTAAACATTATTTGTGAGTGTGTCTGTGATGGTGTTTCAAGATGACATTAGCATTTCTGGTGGACTCAATCGATAGCTCTCCCCAATGTGAGTAAGTATAATGCAATTCACCTGGAGCCTGAATAGAACAAAAAGGGAGGAAGAAAGACTTTGCCCCTTTTCTTCCTGTATGCCTGCTTAAACTGAAACATTGATCTTCTCCTGCCTTTAGACTGGAATTTATACCATCTGCTCCCTTCATTCTAAAGACTTTAGGCTTGGACTGGCTTTCCCAGCTCTCTAACCTGCAGATAGTAGACTTCTCAGTTTCCACAATGACTTGAGTCAGTTCTTCATAGTAAATATATATGTGTACATGTATGTGGGTCTGTGTTCTGTTTTACAGAATTGGTTCTGTTTTACAGAACTCTAATACAAGTTGTAAAATACCAATGAGATTGGAAAAGGTGAGGTTGGATACACCAGAATGGGGATTTAGATGTAATTCCTATTATACTTACTAAAATAAACACCCTACCACCTAGTGATAGAAATGTTTGGGTGCAGATGGAACAACAAAAACTTAGCCTAGCAGTTCTGGGTAAATATATGGCATTTGAAAAAAATCTCTCTTGTGCAAGATAATATATTTGAAAATATCAAAACTGGTTAAGGTCTCTCATTACTCCTCCAGAGCTACTGAAAGAAATAGAGGCAATCCTAGAACATGAGTAGGATAGAGAGAGCCTATTTCATTGTTTCTTAAATTTTGATGTACTTGTGACTCACCCAGGGGTCTCTTAAAATGTAGATTCTGATTCAGAAGATTTAGACTGTTGTGCATGGTAAGCAACGATCCTTAATTTGTCAAAACCCAACCAACTATGGGCAATAAAAATACCTTTTCTAATTGGTGATACTTTGGGTGTGATGGAACCAAAATAAATATCACACTTACTAGTGATATCTTGCCAATTCAGACTGGCCATAGTTTTCTCACAAATGGACTCTTCCAGACTGAGCCTTCATTACACCTGGGCACGGTCCTTTTAAGTATATCAGATTCTATTTCAAGCAATATGTCAAGGTTCATGCCTTCCCACAGAGATGTTAGCAAGCCTGATCCTCTTATCAGTTTAGTAATACGTAAAGTCCATTCTCACATTGCTTCATCATCTTTTCAGACCAACTGCGAAGACTGCAGTAGTCCCACTGCTTATTCTTGTCTGACTTAACAGGTCTTTTCTATCATGATAAGCCTCCACAAAAGCTGTCTCCACTTGTCTCCACATGCCAAGTCCAACTCCCAAAACCCTCAAGTCCCACTTAGTATATCATGGCCAATATTTTAAGGCACAACAAATGTTGATGTTGCCACTGTATGCATTTTTTCTTCTTGAAGTTCCAGGAATGAACTATCAGTGATATCTGATAATCTTATCAAGCCAATATTCACCTTTTGAGGCACCATTCTGATTCCATCAAAACAAACTTGTATACATCCTGTCTGCATTCACATCTTTGTGAATTGATGAAGGAACAGAAGTGATGAAGGTATTGATGAAGGAACAGAAGGCAAGCTGAGGACAAAGCAGAAATTGACACCCTGCAACCACCCCACACAACACACACACACCAAGTGGGATATGTATGACATTCCTCAGGCACTCCTGGCTGCCTTAAGCATTTTTATTAATAACCTATCTTCCAAAAGGAAATGTAGATACAATTCAATGTCCTTACAACCTGCAGCCCATTGACAGATAACTTGAAGCACAGGGAAATGTTCTTCTAAAAAGCTCTCAACTATCTTTTTTTTGTTTTTTTGTTTTGTTTTGTTTTGTTTTAGCTCTCAACTATCTTAATGTGAATGCCTTGCTAGAAGGAAAAACCAATCTTAATTGATAATGGCAAGGCCTCCACTATCCTATGAGTCTTCTTTAGCATACGAAAATCCTTTTGAAATCTTTCTTTCCCTTCCCTTCCCCAACTCCCAAGTATATAATCAGCCACCCCTCATAACCCAGGGGGCAGCAGCTCTTTCTGCCCTTGGGTCTGTCCCAAGGTAGTTTAATAAAACTACCATCTTGCACCAAGATGTCTCAAGAATTCTTTATTGGTCATTGGCTCCAGACTTCACCCCCTCAAACCTCTCCTATATTCCAAAACTACATTATCTATTTTCAAAAGAGCAAAGTAGACCCTGACATGCAAGGAAGGCATTGATGGCCTCAGATTATCTCTCATCATGCCCAATTGCCTTAACATGCTGTCAACTCAGGTCACAGGAAGGCACCAAATCAGCTGCAGGTGCCAAATCTGCAATGTATCCTCCAGTTCAGTGATAGTCTTCCCTAGAAACTGCAAAAGACCCAGTTCAATAAACACAACCAACATAACATTACCCGCATAATGGCAATTGCAAACTTCTCTTATTCAAATGAGTCATCATAAGATCCTGATTAATATCTTTTCTCTAAATTTTCCAATTACATTCTTTGGGTGAATCTTGTAGTATGGCTTTAATCCAGTTCTCTTTTTCAGGAGAAAACAAATCTGGGGGCTTTGCTCTCAAGAAGTGATGGTGCCAGGGGATCCCTGGGTGGCGCAGCGGTTCGGCGCCTGCCTTTGGCCCAGGGTGCGATCCCGGAGACCCGGGATCGAATCCCACATGGGGCTCCCGGTGCATGGAGCCTGCTTCTCCCTCTGCCTATGTCTCTGCCTCTCTCTCTCTCTCTCTCTCTCTGTGACTATCGTAAATAAATAATAAAAAAATTTAAAAAAAAAGAAGTGATGGTGCCCTTTCCTAGCATCATTACCCAGTTACAGACTCCTTTCCTACAGTTTCCATTTATTACCTTGTTTCAGCCTTCCTGAGTGGGACTCTCTGCCCAACCACAGCATAGGTGGTAGGTACAGTCTTGCCAGAGTTTGCCTAGGAAACAGGACTAGAGTTAGAAACATTATGGATGATGAGACTATTTCTACTACTAACCAGTGAGACAGCACTGAGTCAAATTCAGAGAAATTAAAACAGTGTTCTGAATACTATCTCTTTCTTGCAGACACACAAGGGAAGTCCCAGAGCCATTTAATATGGATACAGAAAAACAAAGAGAAATTTTATGAGGTAGAAAGAATGCAGGATTGTTGTGATTGTTTCAAACCCCACTCCTTTTGTCCCAATTCCACTTTCCACTTTTACCTGTCCAAAAGTGTCTCCCCTTTACTACCCATAGAGTCAGATGAAAGATACATTCATCAAACTGAGTCAGGGATCTTTTCCTACCTTATCATCCCCCATGTTACTAATAAGTATTTTAATTGCTCATTCCAGTTCTCAATTAAACTTTTACTTTGCGTGTAGTCAATGATATCTATCCATTCATTATGACTCACTGTAGTCCATTTTTGTACATTGCCAGCTGCTAAATGCATGCCTCGATCCAATGAAATCTGAGGAGCCAATTAATGTACAACCTGGTGCTCCATACCATGAATGGTATTCTCAACCACTGCTTAGGTCACCGGGTAAACATGTACCAAAGTAGAGTACATGTTTACTCCAGGCAGGACCCATTTGAAACCAGCTGGGACTACTACTGAAAGTCCTATGTATTCACTTGCCAGCTAAATGCTGGCTCTTCAGAGAGACTTATCCAAAGTCATTCTTCAGGTGGTTCTTTTCTTATTGACATTTGTACAGTCTTTGACCTCATTAGAAAGCTTTGGCAGGAAGCAAAGGAAGTTGTCATTTTTCCATCCAGTGTTTCATAACGTGGGCATCTTTATGCTGTTCAGTTCAAGTAATGGGGTAGCTATGTCCAGGGGCTGGACAAGGACAGCCTCTATATTCTGGTCTCCTTCTGAGCCATCAGCTGGGCCTTTCTGGTTGGCATTTCATAGCCCATTTCAATTCACCCCTGGAATTCCTACAGGTATTTATATAATTGCATTCTCCATAAAGAATTGCCAGACTATACATCAGGACCTTGGCAAGGTCAAGTTCTTACAGTACTATGTATGCACCACCCTAAATTTTGACCATTATTCAAAATTACCCTTGCTTCTTCAGCTAAGGTTTTATGATTCAGGGATCAAATGAGACAAACTTCTAGACTGTGCTTCATTCTCAATTTGGGAACTTTTATCAGTAAACCAGAAAATTTACTTTGCTTTAACAAGGAAAGAAACCTTATAGCAGCAATGTCCACAATATCCAAACTATGGAAAGAGCTCAGATGTCCATTGACTGATGAAAGAAGCAAAGAAGACTTGGTGTGTATGTATACATTGGAATATTACTCAGCCATCAAAAAAATGAAATCTTGCCACTTGCAACAACGTGAATGTAGAACTAGAATGTATTATTCTAAGAGAAATAAGTCAATCAGAGAAAGAAAAATACCGTATTATTTCAATCATATGCAGAATTTAAGAAACAAAATTGATGAACATAGAGAAGGGAAGGAAAAATAAAGTAAAAACAAAGAAGCAAACCATAAGAGACTCTTAACTATAGGGAACAAACTGAGTGTGCTCACTTTAGCAGCACATACACTAAAATTGGGAACAAACTGAGATTTGCTAGAGGGAGGGGAGGTAAGTAGAAGGTTGAGGTAATTGGGCAATTGGGCATTAAGGAGAGTAGATGATGTAATGAGCACTGGGTGTTATATGTAACTGATGAATCATTAAATTCTATCCATAAAAGTAATAATACATTATATGTTAACTAAGTTGAATTTTTTAACTCTTTTTTTTAAATATTTTGTTTATTTATTTGAGAGAGAGAGAACACAAGTGGGGTTGGGGGAAGGACAGAGTGAGAGGGAGAAGCAGACTCCCCACTGAGCAGAGAGCCTGATATAGGACTTGATTCTAGGACCCTGGGACAATCATGACCTGAGCCAAAGGCGGATGCTTAGACAACTGAGCCACCCAGGTGCCCCAATTTAAATAAAATCTCTTAAAAAAAATGAAGAAGAAGAAATTAAAAACCAGTGAGAGAAACATGATTCAGACCATCTAGCACTGAAAGCTGCCACTTTTGGAAGTTCCTTTTGTGGTTCTAAAGGCAAGGTGGCAATATAGTTACGGATACACTATAATCCCGAGGGCCACGGCCAGTGGGGTGCTCCTATATCCATATACCAATTCCATTTTAACACTGAGCTCTTCTGAGATGCTCCTTTCTTATGGGAAGTGAATCTGACATTACCCAAGATAGAAGGGTGTTTTGGGTCTCAGAGTAATTTAAAATCCCTGATTAGTGGGAGCAACCTCCACTAAATCCCAGTAAGATGCCAATAATGTTTCTCAAAAGGGCCATATCGCTTCTTGGCCTCGTGTAACTATAAGTCGCTGTTTGGGGAAGAGAGGATAGCGTTAAAGACTTCTGCAAGAGACTCCAGTCTGCATATCTCTAGAGTAAAAGCCTCCAAGACAATTTGGGCATTAGGCCAACCCAAATGATACCGTTCAGGCTATAGTCCTCTGCAAGTTTTTCAAAGCCTATTTTTTTGTTGTTGTTTTGTTTTGTGTATCATTCAAATTCAGATATATTTTTCTTGCTACTCAACGTATTAGGGTTAACAAGATGTCCAGAAACAGTGTATGATGTTCCCCACAGCCAAATTCCCCACAAAAATATCATTAATGCATATATTAACTTGCACTTGACTGTGACTGAGTCTAAACCTCACCTTGCCAGGTTGTCAAAATCCACAGGAGAATTCAGTTATCCTTAGAAAATGATGCTGAATGTATATCAGTCATTCTCATTGAAGAGGAAATTTTGCCTGACTTGCTTCTAAAATTGGGATGGAAAAGAAAGCATTTGCCAGGAATGCCACAGCATCTCAATCATCTTAGCCTATTGGGTTTCCTGCACAGCTTTCCCCTTGTCTGACACGCTGGGAGTTATCCGTAGAACTATTTGATCTAAGCCCAATAAACAGCAGCTAATTTCCATGAGTCGCCCACTTTTTTTCACAGGCCAGAGATGGTGGAGGGTTTAGGCAAATCTTAACATTCTTAATTAATACGACAAATTGAAATCAAGCAAAAAACAGAATTGCCAGCAATGGCAAAGCCCTCCATACCCAAACACATTTATTCTACTTGTGCACTTGGGTATAGAGAATGCCACTGCAAGTTTTTGCATGTAGGGTTTTTTTATTAGCTTTGTTGTGATTGTTGTTTATTTTCTCACTTTCCAAACACTGGGTTTGCCATAACCCTAGTACATAACATCACAATTTTGACATACCCCTAAAGACTTGCTTTTGGTTTCCTGACATTTTTCCTACGACCATATAGCAGGTATTGCAGAACATTGCACACTAGTGTGCTATAATTCCATCACCCCAAGGCTAACCATTTAAATCCTTCTGGGATTCAAGTCAAGCATCTTTTCTTTTACCACCTTAATAGATGGAGTAAACTCGGCTCTAACACATTCTTCTTCCACTCTTCATCAATATTACGGAATTTAAATTTATTCATGCTGGAGTACATAGAGTGAACTTAACAAGAGTCTTTCGGCAAGGTGCTCATCTGTGCTGAAGCAAGTTTTTCTTCCTTCTAGCAAGCAATGTTGTGCAACTTGGCAATGTGCAAAGTTGACATGCTTTTCTTTTGTTTCCAAATACTGCTTTAACTTTATGTTGTCTGACTTTGTTTTTCCCTCGCCCCATCAGTGATTTAACTTTTACTAAAGCAGTTTGTTGGAGCCAGGGGGTTATATTTCTGGCAGTGTCTTCCTCATTTTGTTTCTCCTTCATGCATTATCCCAATTCTTTAAGAGTCAATTTCAACATCCAAATCCCATTGATAAGAATTGCCCCCTGGCAATCTGTTACAGACCTTTCCTTACCTTGAATCCAGGGTGGGTTGGCAACCTCCCTAACTTCAAAACGTTAGATTTCCATACTGACCAAGATGGAGTAAGTCTACTATTACCTAATTACAACTAGGATGATACAAAAAGCAACGACCTGAGAGCTCTGATAATTAAATAATAGCAGGTATATTAGGAAAAGAAATTAAAATTTCATTGAATGACCAGCAATGCAGTGGGTTTTCTGATCTTTTCCCTCTTTTATCACTCTGCTTTAACCCAAGGGCGGCCCACTGCACAGGAGGCACAGTTAACAAAAACTCAAAGAGAAATCTTCTTTTTCTTGCCAAAAGACTAGAAAAATAGGCTTTTATTTATATTACCTATTTTCTCTGAAACTTTCTATTTTTTTTTCATTTATTTCAAATATGTTTGTAAGTCTGTTGAAGGCTTTTTATGATGGTTGCTTTAAATTCCTTGTTGGAGGGGCATCTGGGTGGCTCAGCTGATTAAGCAGCCCACTCTTGATTTCGGCTCAGGTCATAATCCCCAGACCCCAGTATTGAGCCCTGCATGGGGGTTTCTCCCTCAGCAGGGAATCTGCTGGAGGATTCTCTGCCTCAGCCCCTCCTCTCCCTTGCTCTCTCTTTCTCTTTCTATCTTTCAAATAAATACATCTACCCACTACTCCCAGGTGGGGATGGAAGTCCAAGCTCCCCAGGTGTTCTCTACTGTACCTCACAGCTGGACAAAGGGAAAGTCTAGCCTCCTTTACTCAGTGAGGATGTGACCGTTATTTATTCTGGGCTGTAATGGTTGCATTCTGGTGGTTAGTATGTAAAAGATTTCTTTCCTAATAATCTGCCACTTTTCTGTTACTTTAGCTAGAAAGAGGCAGTTTTCCCTAGGGTGTTTTGTTTTGTTTTGTTTTGTTTGTCTATGTCCATTAATGTTTCCAGGTCACCTCTTCAGCATCCAGTCCAGAGTATATGAATCATTAACAACAGTAAAATCAACAAAGAGGGACTATTTTCTGCATGCCCCATGTCCCTAGTCTTCCTGCCTTCTCTCTACCTTCCAAAGTCTTCTATGTTTGCTTTATATATTTTGTACTTATTAGAAAGACTAAGGAAAAGTTTGTCTACTCCATCTTGTCTTACAACCAGAGAAACCCTAATTGTCTTTTAAAACAAAATAATTGGGTGCCTAGGTGGCTCAGTCAGTTAAGCATGTGCTTTCAGCTTGGATCATGAACCCAGGGTCCTGGGACAGAGCCCTGCATCAAGCTCCCTGCTAAACAGAAAGCCTGGTTCTCCCTCTGCCTCTGCCCCTGCCTCTGCTTGTGTGCTGCCTCACTCTCTGTCAAATAAATAAATAAAATCTTTAAAACAAACAAACAAAATAATCAACTTTCTGCAGAGAATTTTAACAGAGCTCAGTGTTCATGTCATTCTATTCAAAATGTCCAGGATACAATCTAAAATTAACAAAATACCAAAATCCAGAAAAATGTGCCTAATTATTCAGAGGAAAGACAATAGAGAGTTGACAACATTAAATGACTCAGATATTGAAACTATCAGAAAAATACTTTAATGTTATGACTATGCTCTGAAGCAAAGGTAAAAACTCTTGAAGTGAATGGAAAGACTTAAAAAAAAATCACCTTGGGTAGCCTGGGTGGCTCAGCACCTTAGTGCCACCTTCAGCCCAGGGCATGATCCTGCAGACCTGGGATCAAGCCCCACATTGGGCTCCCTGCATGGAGCCTGCTTCTCCCTCTGCCTGTGTCTTTGACTCTCTCTCTCTCTCTCTGTCTCTCATGAATAAATAAAGTCTTTTTAAAAATTAAGCAATCTGAAAGAAGATAGAAAATGAAAAATGGAAAAATAATAAAATAGCATACTGAATCATAAGCAGATTAATATTTGTATAAAATATAAATAAACTAAACTCATTAGTTAAAACACAAAGAATTTCTGGGGATCCCTGGGTGGCGCAGCGGTTTGGCGCCTGCCTTTGGCCCGGGGCGCGATCCTGGAGACCCGGGATCGAATCCCACGTCGGGCTCCCGGTGCATGGAGCCTGCTTCTCCCTCTGCCTGTGTCTCTGCCACTCTCTTTCTCTCTGTGTGACTATCATAAATAAAAAATAAAATTTAAAAAAAAAAAAAAAAAACCACAAAGAATTTCAGGTTGGATTTAAAAAATGAGGCCCAACTATATACTGTCTACAAGAAATTCACTTTAACTACAATAGTATAGATATGTTACAAGTAGAGGAGGGGAAAAAATATACCATGCAATTATTAATCAACAGAATACTTGGGCAGCTCGGGTGGCTCAGCGGTTTAGCGCCGCTTCAGCCCAGGGCGTGATCCTGGAGACCGGGGATCGAGTCCCACATTGGGTTCCCTGGAGCCTGCTTCTCCCTCTGCCTGTGTCTCTGCCTCTGTGTGTGTGTGTGTGTGTGTGTGTGTGTGTGTGTGTGTCTCTAATGAATAAATAAATAAAATCTTTTTTAAAAACACAGAAAACTAGAGTTATTATATTAATATGAGAAAAAGGCTATTTTGTATTAAAGAAGATAAGTATGGATTAAGAGGGCCATTACATAATTATAAAAGATTAGTTCTCCAAAAATATGTAAGAATCCTAAATTTTCGTTCGCCTAATAGTAGAATTTTAAAATCTGTGGATCAAACACTTATATGCCTTAAAGAGAAATAAATAAACCCACAATTATACCTGGAGACTTGATGAGTCCTCTTTTAGTAATTGATAGAACAAGAAGGCAGCCAAACCAAAAGAATATAGATTTGAGCAACACTATGAACAAACTTGGCCTAGTTGACATTTATAGATATTTATAGATATTCTACCCCAAAAGTAGAGTACACATTTCTTCCAACTTTACATGAACATTCACCAAGACAAACCATATATTTGGCCATAAAACAAACCTTAATATACTTGCAAGAAGTTCTATTGTACAAATTATTTCTCTGACCATAATGGAATTAAACTGTAAGTCAATAATAGAAAGATAAATGGAAGATATCCAATTAACTGAAAATTAACTTGTTTTTAAATACCACATGGGGTAAACAGAAAGTTGTGGGAAAGTTAGAAACTTATTTAAACTGAATAAAAATTAAAATGTAATATGTCAAAATTTGTAGCAGGAAGCTAAATCAGTGATTAGGGGTGATAGATGGGTAGATACAGATACAGGTACATAGAGATTATTAAAAGGTTGTATTAGAAAAAAAAAAAGGTCTCAAATCAAGCAAATTATCTTAATTAAGATTCCACCTTAAGAGAGACTCTTCACTGTAGCAAAAAAAAAAAAAAAAAAACCTGAGACTTGCTGGAGGGGAGGGAGTATAGGAATGGGGTAATTGTGTGATGGGCATTAAGGATGCCACTTGATGTAATGTGCACTGGGTGTTCTTTGAAACTGATCAATCACTAAATTCTACCCCTGAAATTAATAATACACTATATGTTAACTAAATAGAATTTTTTAAAAAAAGGTTCCACCTTAAGAAACTAGAAAATGAAGAGCAAATCGAAACCAAAGCAAGTCAAAGGAAGGAAGTAACAAAAGAGTAAAATCAATAACATTTAAGTTTTTAAAATGGAGAAAATAAATGAAACCAAAACCCAATTATTTGAATAGATTAATGAAATTAATAGAACTCTCACTAGATTGATCAGGATAAAAAAAGAGAAGACTAACATCTCAAAGAAAGAAGGGATATCACTACAGACCACACAGACAACAAAAAGTTCATAAGAGAATGCTATTTCTATTTCTATTTCTCCATGCCTATAATACGAAAATGTGGATAAAATAGAATATTAATAATTCTTCCAAGGAATCTTAATTCCAATTCTTTGAAGGAACTACCAAAATTCACTCAAGAAGAAACAGAAAAATTAAAACTCCATGCCCTACCAACATTCTACCAACATTCAAAGAAGAAATAATACCAATTCTACATAATCTCTTCAGGAAAATAGAATAGAAAGGAACATTTCTCAACTTATTTTATGAGACCAGCATTACTCTAATACCAATACCAGACAGACATTACAAGAAATAAAAACTATGGAACTTCATGAATATGAACATAATTATTTTCAACAAAATATGAGCAAATAGAATCTGTAACATGTTAAAAGGACACTAATCATGACCAAGTAGGTATTTTCTAGGAATTCCAGTCTGTTTCAACATAGAATTAATTAATATACTGCCCAATATTAACAGAAGAAAAACTACATAGTCATCTCTACAGATGAAAAAAGGAATTTACAAAATCCAATAGCTATTCATGATACAAATCTTTAGCAAACTAGAAAAAGATGAAATGTTTTTCCCATGATAATTAAATCTACAAAAATATCTCCCCAGACCCTACATCCTACATAAGACTTACTAATAAAAGACTGAAAACTTTGCTGCTAAGATCAATAATAAGGCAAGAGTGTCTGCTTCTGCACCTCCTACTCAGTATCATACTAGAAATCCTAGCTAATGTAATAAAGGAAGGGAAAAAAATAAGTAGCCTACAGATTGGAAAGGACAAATAAAACTCTGTTTTCAGATAGCATGTACTATCTATGTAGAAAATCCAAAGGAAAGTATAGAAAAGTTTCTAGAATCAATAAATGAGTATAGCAAGGTGATAAGATACAAGATCCAAACATTAATTATACTTTTATATGCAAGCAATAAACAACTAGAAATCAAAACTGAGAAGGAAAAGTGCCATTTAGAATAACATCAAAAAATAAATGAAGTAAATATAAACCTAAGAAGACATGTGCAGGATCAGTATGCTGAAAAAATGTTAAATGTTGATGAAAGAAGTCAAAAAAGACCTAAATAAATGGAGAGATACACAATGTCCATAGAGTATAAGAATCAATATTATTAAATTGCTAATTCCCCCCAAATTTATCTACAAATTTAAAGTAATCTCCCCCCCAAAAAAACCCAGGAGAGTTTTGTATTAATATAAACAGATTCTAAAATGTATATGGAAAGACAAAGGAACTATAGTAGTCAAACAATTTTGAAAAAAAACAACAACAACATTAGGGATTCATATTACCTGATTTCAAGATCTAACATAAAGCTACTGTAATGAAAATTGTGTGGTATGGATGAAAAAAATAGACATATATATCAATGGAAGAGAATAGGGAGCCCATAAATAGACCAACAAAAATATAGACAATAACTTTTTACAAAAGTATAATGGAATTTAATAGAGCAAAAACAGTGGCTCCAACAAATGGTCCTGGAACATTGGACATCCATATGCAAGAAAAAGAAAAATAAACCTTGACACACACTTTACATCTAAAACAAAAACTAGTTCAAATTAGGCCTAAATATAAAATATAAAAGCATAAAATTTTTAAAATATGGTAGAAAATTTTTGTGACCTCAAGTTAGGCAAAGATTTCTTATATATGACACCAAAAGCTCAAGCCATAAAAAAAAATTTTTTTAAGTTGATGAACTGGATTTCATTGAATTTAAGATATTTTGGTCTCTTTAAGATATTGTTAAGAGAATGAAATTAGAAGCCACAGACTTGGAGAAAATATTTACAAATCACATTACTGACAAAGGATTTGTGTCTAGAATAAACTACTTTCAAAGCTCAGCAAGAAGCAAATTAATAGCCCAGTAAAAAGAAGTAGAACAACAACAACAACAAAAGATTTCAATGGACACTTTAACAAAATAGATATACAAATGAAAAATAAGCACCTAAGTAGATGCTTTTCATCTTTATTCATTACAAATAATGAGTAATTATTTAAAACTACAGTGACTATCAGTAAACAACACTTAAAATAGTATAATTAAATTGAAAAGGCATTAACAATCCTAAATGATGATAAGTATGCTAAGAAACTAAAACTTTCTTACAGGACTCAGAGGAACACAAAATGGTACTGTAACTTGGGAAGGTAGTTTGCAATTTCTTATAAAGCTAAATATACACTCACTATAGGAATCAGCAATCCCATTCCTAGATATTTACTCAAGAAAAATAAAAACTTATGTTCACTCAAAAATGTGTACTTGAATGTTTATAGCATTAATTTATAATTGCCAAAAACTAGAAACAATCCATGTATCTTTTAACTGGTGAGTGATAAATTCTGATACATCTATAAAAAGAAATAATGAATTAAAATGAATAAATGTCATTCAGCAATTTTTTAAAAAATAGCTATTGATATACAACAACAGAAATATATCTCAAATGTATTACGTTAAGTTTAAAAAGCTAAGTTTCAAGAAGCTACTTACCAAGCCATTCCAAATTTATGACATTGTTGGAAAGCCAGAACTATAGGAATAGAGAACATATAAGTGGTTGCAAGATGTTGGGACAGGAGAGGGAGGGGTTGATGATAAAAGAGTAACATGAGAAACTTTTTTTGGGTGATGAAAATGTTATGTATCTTGACTGTGGCTGTGGTGATTATATGTTTCTACATGTGTTCCACAACTCAGAATTGTACACCCAAAAGTATAAAATTTACTGTATGTAAAATTAAAATCTTATGACAAAAATAAGTTTTAAAATAAATTAAGATAAAACCTTGCTTTAGATCCTGCGTCCATGTACTTTTAATTATGCCAGAGCTCTTCAACCTTGCATCCAGCAATAATTATTACAAGGGAGAGAATAGACTCTTCTAGATAAACATTAGTCTCCACCACAGAAACTTTAAATCTGCATGGGATTATTCACTAGCAAAAATACTTTTCTATACAAAGAAATGATGAGAAGCTTAAGATTTTTCAAGTGATAGAATTTAAAGAATTGTAGCAATTTCTCACCCTATAGAAACTAGGTAAAACCTTCACAGGTTGTTCAATAAACTATTAAGAGCTAAAGAAACTAACCCAAAGGGACCAGATTGAAAAGAAAGGAAAAGTAAAAGGCACAAGATAAAAGAATAATATAGTGCAAAAAGGGAGAGGAAAGAGAGTTGTAAAGAAAAGACAAGATAAAGAGAGAAAAATATACAATGGAAGAAATGGAGTGTATGAAATTTTTTTCTCTTTCTGGAAATGTAGATATAAATGCAAACACAAATACAACTGGGTACTAAATGTTACTGCCTTTTACCAAGTCGAAGTAACTTTCTCACACAATGAAACAGATCTTTTTTAAAGTCTTCTTTCTTACAAAAATATTGTCAATTATTTCCCCTTACAGCTTGCATATAAAACATCACCGACTATGTCAGAAAATGAAATTATCTAAATGCTTTCTTCTGAGTATGTCCAATACTGGTTCTCATATCCTTTAAATGTAGAAAAACTACTTTCTCCATAGATATTAAGCTTGAAATAACACTGAAATCAACTTTATCAGCCAGATAAAGGTTATTTGCCATGAAGTTACCAATAAACCACTTGGTGCTTTAACATTTACAACAATATATGTGGCATTGATATCTCCACGGCATAAAGAAAATTTCATCAAAATAAAACACCAAACAGTTCCAATCAAATTATATTTATTAAAATGCCAATGAAAATACTCAGAGACTTCTAGCTACACTATAAATTAAAGCTAAGAGAAGACAATAGATCAAAATCTGAGAATTTCCACGAATTGCATTGTTTATTGGGACGAACTGATAAGAACAGTCTTGAACTATACATCATATTTTTCAACCTATGAACCAAAACATGGCAGTCTCTTCTTCCTGGTATTCCCAATGAGCACACTTAGAATAGACATTTTAGGGTTTTTTCTCTATTGCAGCCCCTAATCCCCTTCTTCTGGTCCTAGCTCAGTGACAGCCAGCCTTCCTTAGTCTTTGTCCATGTAACTCAGGTGAAGTTGACTCCAGCCCACTCCAGGATTAGGCTTGTGAACTAAGCATGGGCAATCAGAATGCTGTGGCTCCCTTACTACGGCGATTGATTCAGGAATAGGCATCTGACCCAACCCAGGCCAATGAGAGCTAATAAGATTCTATATTAGGATTCCTTTTTACCTATTAGGGAATGGAAGATTTTTTGTACTAAAGTTGAACTAGTAGAGTGTACATCTAAAGATATTAGTGTCCATCTTACTACCACATGGACATAGTTGAGAAAGAACTAACACAGAGAAAGCAGAGCTTAGAAATGTGTGTGGAGACTGCATCCTAACGGTATCCTAATGCAAGTCTCTGGATCTATTTCTGTAGATCTACCTTTGAACTCAGTTTTTGAGCGAGTAAATTTACTATGTTTATTAGACCATTTGAGTTAGGATTTTGCCAAATCTAATGAAAGGCATCCGGGCTAATAAAATTTATCAGCTAGTCGTTTTCTCTATTAAGCAATCAAGCTATTTAAGAAAAAAGCAATTAAGAAGTGAAGGGCCAGTAGATGTGGTAGTTAACCACAAAAGTAGGGAAAGAGGCAAGAAGAGTATTAAGAATCCTCTACTCTGTCTTTAGTTAGCAATATCAAAGGAAGAGAAGCTTTTTAAAAAACTTGTACTTGGGTCTGATTCTCTGTATAGCAGCATACATTTGGATTATGACATAATGTATCAGGGGTTTCCAACCAAGAAGATTTTGTTCTCCAGGTGACCCTTGACAATGCTAGGATGGAAACATTTTTGGCTGTGATAAATGGGGGAAGGGTGTTACTAGCATCTAATGGGTAGAGGCCAGGCACAGGATGCTGCTAAATATTCTACAATGCACAAGACTGCACAACAAAGAATTATCCAGTCCAAAATATCAAGAGTGCCAAAGTTAGGAAACTGTTATCTGTAACTCTTAACATCCATATCCTTATCTGTACCTGTTTTTGTATCAAGTACTTATTTGGGCTTGCTTGCTTTCTTTCTTTCTTTCTTTCTTTCTTCTTTCTTCTTTTTTTAGATTTTATTTATTTATTCATGAGAAACACAGAAAGAGTCAGAGACACAGGCAGAGGGAGAAGCAGACTCCTTGCAGAGAGCCCCACGCGGAACTCAATCCCTGGACCCTGGGATCACGCCCTGAGCCGAAGGCAGACGCCCAAGCGCTGAGCCACCCAGGCATCCCTTATTTGGGGTTTCTATAGTTTTGATATTTTGGGTTTTCTGATAAGTATGCTTGGTTTCGTATAAGAGACCACAAGCTCCATTAACAGACTCTTCAGAGACTCAAGAAAGAAGTTTTTAGTAATATTGAGCATTGCAGTTTCTGTCAAGCTGCAGAGCACTGATCTATGTAGCCACATAAACTCTGAAAAGGAACAGACCCTGTGACTTGCAATGGAAACTTCCACAGTTCTGAGAATTGCACACCTGGTCTCCATAGGAAAGTAGTAATATTCCTGTGGCACTTATTAAAAATAATAGCAGGGCAGCCTGGGTGGCTCAGCGGTTTAGCGCCGCCTTCAGCCCAGGGTGTGACCCCAGAGTCCCAGATCCAGTCCTTCAGGCTTCTGCGTGGAGCCTGCTTCTCCCTCTGCCCGTGTCTCTGCCTCTTTCTCTCTCTCTCTGTCTCTCATGAATAAATAAATAAAATTTTTTTAAAAAAATTTTTAAACCCTTGTTTGCATATAAGAATAAAGAAAAAATTTGTTTATAATCTTGCTTTGCTTTATGTTTATTCTTAAAAGACTTTAGAACATTTAAAAAAGTTTTCTATGTTAGACTTATGAAAATAGGATTACAATCTATGTTAAAATATTTGGAAATTTTAGTTGGCTATATAAATAAGTTTTTATTTACAGTTGTGTAAAGCACATGTGAATATTTGGGGAAAAAACTGTATTAAGGATTAAACAGACATTAATTGACAAACAAATAAAAAATGAGGGTTCTTCTACGTACATACAAAGCCCTCCAGAAAACCGCTTGTTTTACAAAATATCACATTGTGTCTGGCTCTACTTCAGGTCTATCTGATTATATTGTCCTAAGAAAAGAGAAAGCAATTGTCCAAGAAAATCAAAGTAGGATTATAAAATTCTTCTCCCAGAGTGCCTGGGTGACTCAGTTGGTAGAGCACATAACTCTTGATCTTGGGGTTGTTAGTTCAAGTGCCATGTTGGGTGAAGAGATTAAAAAAAACCTTTTTAATATATATATATATATATATATATATATACACATACATATATAAAACAGTGAGTTCTTTAAAATAAAATCCTTCCCTCTAAATCGTAGCATTTTGTTTAAGAGTCCATGTTTGGGCACCAGACTCCCGGGGTTCAATTTCTGTGACTCAGCCATTTAATAGTGGTGTCACCTTGGGCAAATTATTTAAATTATTTAATCATTTTCTGACTCAGTATATAATAAATGGGAATAACAACAGAACCTACCCCATAAGGCTGCTATAAGGATTAAGTGAGACAATATTTTTAAGGGTTTGGCATAATATGTGAAATATGGATAACATTATTATGTTACTCTAAATACTAAAATCCTTTTTGCTATACCCTAGAATAGGTAGAGGGTTTTTGTTGGTTGGTTTGGTTTTGTTTTGGTTGTTCTACATTTCTCTTTCAATGTTTTAAAGTTTTTTTTTTTTCAAATTCCAGTTAGTTAACATACACTGTAATATTCATTTTAGGTGTATAATATAGTGATTCAGCACTTCCATACCTCACCCAGTGCTCATCACAAGTGCACTCCTTAATCCCCTTCACCTTTTTTAAAAAAGATTTTATTTATTTATTCATTAAAGACACAGAGAAAGAGAGAGGCAGAGGGAGAAGGCTCCATGCAGGAAGCCTGATGTGGAACTTGATCCTGAGACTCCAGGATCATGCCCTGGGCCAAAGGCAGATGCTCAACCGCTGAGCCACCCAGGCATCCCTTCCCTTTACCTTTTTTTCTTCTTTTTTCTCTATTGTTAATGATTGTTTTACATTTTAGAGATGCAATCCTGAAAATCAGAAGGGATACTGACCAAAAATTTTCGAAATTTATCATTGACTTCACCATGCTGAAAAAAAATGCATAGTTACTTTTAGTAAAATTTTCTGTAATATTAGTGCATTTTACAAATAAAAAAAATTTACAAGGTTGAAAATAAAACATAAGATATATCCCTGATTTCTGTTTAGTACTCACATAGATCCAAGAGAGAGAAGATTTAGATGAAAGGAGACATAAGGACTTTTACAATGGTGGTGACAAAGATGTGGAGATGATTTATGTTTGTTATATATGCATAATATATACCAGACCCTCTTCTAGGAGCTTGACATACTCATTCGACTGGTCCTCCAAACAACCTTCTAAGTGAACACTACTGTGATGTTCATTTTTGTGAATGGAAAAGCTAGTACAGTGAGAGGTTTAATAGCTTACCCAAGTTGGAAGGGGTAGTGGCACTATACCAAAAAGTCTGAGGCCTATGTTGTGTTTGGGAACACAACATTTTTAAATTACTTTTATTAAAGTAATAATAAGTTGCTTATATGGAACAATGAGGTTAATAAAATGTTCCTTATGTCAGTCATCATAACAGGTAACATCAATTTAACATTACTATGCATAAAGCTGTTCTAAATGCTTTACATATACTAACTCTCTTAACACTCACATCAATACTATAAAATGGATTACTGTTCTTTAACCCAATTTGTTGACAAGAAAATCAAGGCACAGGAAAGCTAAGTGACTACCCAAGGTGTACACATGGCAGATGAGGAAAGGGTCAGGTCGCACCACACAATCTGTATCCAAGAGACATATTGCCTCTTACTATAAAGAATATGGAGGGACGCCTGTGTGGTTCAGCAGTTGAGCATCTGCCTTTGGCTCAGGGTGTGATCCTGGAGTCCCGAGATCAAGTTCCACATTGCACTCCCTGCTGCTGCATGGAGCCTGCTTTTCCCTCTGCCTAAGTCTCTGCCTCTCTCTGTGTCTCTCATGAATAAATAAATAAAATATTTTTTTAAAAAAGAAAATGGCCTCTAGTCTTTCCATTTTGAAGTGATAAAAAACATATTATACATTTGAGAATCATGAAAAAAGGCTAATTATGGGGGAAATAATTCAGTTCCAATTCTGGTTCATAAATTCATATTTTCAACAAATTTTGTTTAAGTGTAATATTAAAATTGTTCTCCTTTGTGACAACCCTGGCCTGAGTCACTGAGATTTATACAAACAAATTAGATTCAAAGAAAAATCTGTTCTTTAAAGACAACCTTAGAGATTTTTTTTTAAGATTTTATTTATTTATTCGAGAGAGTGAGAGAGAGAGAGAGAGAGAGACAGAGAGAGAAGCAGGCTCCATGCAGGGAGCCCCATGTGGGATTCAATCCCCGGTCTCCAGGATCACATCCTGGGCTGAAGGCAGTGCTAAACCACTGAGCCCCCCGGGCTGCCCTCTTTATTTGAATTAGATATTCAATAGATTCCTGGAAATTCATTGCTAAAGTATATATAACATCATATCTTTTTAAACCCTGTTTGTACAAGGCCAAGCGAAATAGAATATTATTCAGATTAAATGTCTTTGAGACATATATAAGCTTCACTATTTTCAGGGAGATCTATTCTACTAAATTTGAAAATGGCCCTGAAAAAGGCAATTGGAGTGTTAAGATTGTCTATTATTTTACTCTGTCATTATTTTAAATATTTATATTCTATTGCTTTTCTATTAAGGATGATCTTCATAAACTATGATATAAACAATCTAGCATCATATCCAGAGCTGACATTTCAAGCAGTGGGGAAAAAAATGATATGACTTAGGTTAGTTTGAGACCTTGCATGGAGGCCACAGTTTCTGAAGGTTCTGAATTATTTAGCAAAGAAGTTGAGGTTTGAATTATTCTTTTCCTACCTTCTTTCATAAAAGGAAAGAGATATGAAACGGGTGATGTTAACCAAAGAAAAAAATATGTTATCAGAGTTAGTCAATGCACCAGAATTTCGGGTACCACGAACCTGGAAAAAGAAGTGAGAGATAAGAAGGTCCTCAAACTGAAAGCTGGTGTGTGATATCCAAACTCCAGCAAGACAGAGGTTTTCCCCATCCCTGCATATGTAGAGCTTGGACACAGCCAACGTGAAAGAACCAATTTAAAAAGAAAATATCAAAAAAAAAAATTGGAGAAACAGAGTACTGCCCAAGAGTAGAAGGTAGATGCAATCTAGAATGGGTACAGTTCCTCCTTTACTTATGATGGGGTTACATCTTGATAAACCCATCACTAAGTAAAAATATCATAAGTCAAAAATGCATTTAATACATCTAGCCTACCAAACATCACAGCTTAGCATAGCCTACCTTAAGCCTTAAACATACTCAGAACCATCAGCCTACAGTTGGGCAAAATCACCTAACACCTATTTTAAAACAGAGTGCTGGGGCACCTGGGTAGTTCAGTGGGTTAAAGATCTGCCTTTGGCTCAGGTCATGATCTCAGGGTCCTGAGATTGAGCCCTACATCAGGCTCCCTGCTCATCAGGGAGTCTGTTTCTCCCACTCCCTTTCCCCCTCACTTGTGCTCTCTCTTTCTCTCTCTCTCTCAAATAAAATCTTAAAAACAAAATAAAATAGAGTGTTGACTATTTCATGCCATTTTTTGAGTACTATAGTAAAAGTAAAAAACAGAATGGTTGTCCAGGTACAGAGTGGTGTCAGTATACTGGTTGTTTACCCTTGTGATCATGTGTCTGGCCAGGGACTGCTGCTGCTGATGCCCAGCATCACCAGAGAGGTTCATTCACATATTGCTAGCCTGGGAAAAGATCCAAATTCAAAACTTGAAGTACAATTTCTACCAAATGTGTATCACTTTCATATCATCATAAAGTCAAAAAATCCTAACTGTAAGTCGAAACCATCTGTAATTTTTATTAGCCTCAAAAAGCAGATCATCTTTGGTCCAGGTAATAGAGGGTAGGGCAAGGGTCTTTCCATTTACTTAGAAAGACAAAGTGGCTCTTCCAAAAATTGCTAGTATGAGGCTTAGAGGTAAAATCACTTAAAACTTAAGTAATGTTATTTGTTCTATCTTCACACACATATTATTTAGATTTGCAAAACAAGAATCTAGTAATTATCAGCTCCAAATAAATAATTAATTTTGGGTAATTAAGCTTCTCAGAATCACATAAATGGGGTATCCCTAAAAAAAAAAAAGTGGAAAATGTTGTTATGACTTCCATTTCTGAAACACAGGCTGGCTGGATACCTGATCCATCACTTCAGCTGAAACAACTATAAATGCTGAATATAATTTACATGTTTTCATCTCATCTTAAAAGCATTGATGAGAAGAGGAGATGATAAGCAATTCCAAGGCCTAAATGTCGATGAAGGTAGGAACTAAGAGGGAAACCAAGCAAGGAGAATACTTTTGCCTGAGACTATTTCCTCAACCTAGAGAACCTGTGATTTTGTTCTCATTGCTTCCAGAGATATATGGTCCTAGACGGAGAGATAGAGCAGATGTGCTCACATATCCTCTTTCTTCATCTCAAATCCACAAGAACAAGGCTGTGCCTATTCCTACTCATAGTTTCTTTGAGGGCACATGTCTAGTTTTGGACAATGGAACTTCTGTACACCACTTCCAGGCCTAGCACTTAAGGTAATCCATAAGATCCTCAGCTTCCTTATCTAAAAGTGAAAGATTTCTTGAGAGACTGTGAAGGAAATAAACCCAGGAGAGACATCTAACTTATATTTAACTGTGATGTGAACAAAATAATACATTTTTATTTTTTGTAAGCCACCAGGATTTTGGCTATAGTAGCTTGTGGTCATTACGTTGACAAATTCCAGAGACTAAGAAGAAATTCTAAGCCCCATATATGTAAAAACAATGTCAACCCTCTCTACTGGCCCAAACCTAAGAAACATCCACAAAGAACAGCATCTCAGTTTGACAGGAAAGGAGAGCAATGAGAATGAGCCTGAAAAGCTAGAAACACAAATGAGTGTACACATGGATCATCAGATCATGTTCATATTTCGTGGATTGTGAGAACATCTTAAGTTAAGAATTTAGTTTAAAATTATCTCAGGTTGCAGCATTCCCTGGAGACTGGCAAATGCAAACATGAATCCTTTCTGTGAAAATTCATGTTTACCTCAGGTATCAGAGAATTTCAATCCCACACCAAAATCACTGGAAACAGGAACAAATGAGCAAAGCCAGCAGAAATAACAGCAGAAACAGGCATGAAAAGAGATAATATATGGAAACTATCAGAAATATAATTCTATAATTACTGTGCTTAAAACATAAAGAACTAGTGTCTAAGTATCTGTAAGAATCAGAAAACTATAATGAGGGTCCCACAGATTTGTAACGGGTGCCAACAGAACTTCTAATAATTCATAATAATTCATAATAATGAATTTAATAAAGATAATAGTACTTATTTTTTCATTGATACTTCCTTGAAATTGAAAGGTTTCTTACAATCTAAGGCAATATTGACTCAGAGGACCATGGTTCTTGAAATGAAAACTCATTGGGATCCTGAAACTAATAAAAAAAAAAGAGAGAGAGAAGAAAAAGAAACAAACTGCACTATAAAGAAGAAGGAAGAGGAGGAAAATTCATTGGGAAATTTTACAACAAATCAAAGATTCACAATGAGAAAAATAAATTTAACATTTTTTGAAAATATTTTTAAAACATGGCAGGCAGAGAAGTACTTTCAGGATTGTGGGATAAGGACCTCTGAAAATCAGGTCCTCCATAAAAGAAAATATTGTCAAAGTCAACTTTTTCAGTATTCTGGAATTTAACCACTGGGTCGTAACAATCCATGGGTCATTTACTCAAGGCTGAATCACAGTAACAGTAGTGAGCCTCGTGATGTTTTAACTCTCTATTCTCATCTGCACTGTAGCCATGCAAACCAAGAACCTCACAACTGTCATAGTGGTGAAACCAGGACTCTTGAGGCCCTGAGGGGAACAGAATAGGTTTGAAACCCCCCAAACACCCCCATACTCAGAGAATGATCAGTATTTGTCAGTTCTCTGAAAAAGCTTCATTCTCAAATTTTGTCTTCATTTTACCTGAATCAGGACTTGATCTGTGCAAACGATCCTATCCTAGGGTGTTTCTTAAAAACAATCAGTGGTGGTTGCTTAATGTTACAGCTACATGGGCTAACAAGAAGCTTACCAAGACATTAAAAAGAAGGAGATGTCCATAAGGGGCATTGAATAGCTCTGACACATTCCAGAAAATCTAGAAGGCTACACACATGTTCAGAGCTTCCATCCCAGGAAGACCTGAAAAAGCCCCAATCTCTCACTCCTGACAGACTCTGAGGCTGTGTACAAACAAGAAGAGAAGATTAAGGCAGAGTCATGAGTTTCCTGCTGTAGCATTGAAAATATGTGCTAACACACACACAAAGTCCATCAGAGAAGACTAGGATACTTACTGGTTCAAGACATTTAAGGAAATAGGGCAGCCCGGGTGGCTCAGTGGTTTAGTGCCACCTTCAGCCCAGGGTGTGATCCTGGAGACCTGGGATTGAGTCCCATGTCAGGCTCTCTGCATGGAGCCTGCTTCTCCCTCTGCCTGTGTCTCTGCCTCTCTCTCTCCCTGTGTGTCTCTCATGAATAAATAAATAAAATCTTAAAAAATATATTTAAGGAAATATCTGTTGAATCATTATCTGACCAATAAATTAACTGAACAGAGATTTTAGTGGTCGCATACAACAAAGAATACAAAATTTATTAAATTAGTCCAGGAAAGTTATTAAACAAACAGCTACAACAACAACATCAACAAGCAGCAACAGCTAACCCTAAGGAGGGAGAAAAGGAATAGTTTCTGAGTTAACACATTTGACTATTTTAAATATTCAGTTTTAAACAAAGAATTATGAGACATGCAAAAAAACAAGAAACTATGGCCCAGATATAAGGGGGAAAAGTCAATAGAAATGGTCCCTGAGTATTCTCAGACACTGGATGTACCTGACAGAGACTTTACACCAACTATTATAAATATTTCCAAAGTCATGAAAGAACCATGTCTACAGAATTAAAGGGGGAATATGAAAACAATGTCTCACTAAAGAGAGAATATCAACAAAGAGACAAAATTATGAAAAAGAACCAAATAGAAATTCTGCAGTTGAAAAGAATAACTAAATTGAAAAAAAGAGCAATGTGCCTGCTTCTTCCTCTCACTCTACCTGCTCTCTCTCTGTGTCTATCTCTCTCTCTTTTTCTCTCTCCCTGTCAAATAGATGGGTGAAATCTCAAAAAAAAAAAGTTTAATTAATTAAAGTTCAATAAAATAGGATTTATGGATATGTCCTTAACATAAACATGACACACAGATTTCAAACCAGTAGTCTAACTTACTCTCAGAACAATAACAAAAAACAAAAACAAAACAAAACAACAAGTTGATTAAACTGAAGGAAGAAAGATATTTTTTAAGAAGTTGGAAAGAAGGCAAATTAGAGAGACACAAAAGGGAAAATGAGATTTTAGAGATCAGAATAGATATATATATAATGAAAAAAGATATTGGAAAAGAGAGAGACATACAAGTTTTATAGCATAAAGGGTGACTGCAGCCCAAGTAAATCTGACAAAGGAAGAGAAATGAAGTCTCAGAGAGTCATCTGGAATGACCCACCCCCATGTCCTCCACTGGAGACAGGGTTAAAGGTTCAGGAAGGCCATAGCAAGATCCACTGGGGGAATTACCTTTGAACATTGGAAAAAGTATACAAAACTTGCTAAATAAAATTTTTGGACAGATTGAGGGGGAAGACCAAGACTAGAGTAAAATATTCAAAGAATTATTGGGTGAGTTTCAAAGTAAAACAAAGTTTATTGTAAGTGGACAATGTAAAAGTATTAGCTATGCCCTGTAGGGACATGCCAAGAAATGCATGGAATTTGGGATTCTTAAGGAAAGACACAACTAAAATGAGGCAAGATTAAAGGGAGCCAGCCAGGTAAGATAACAATAGATCAAGTATAGGCCTGCATTAGATTTTTTGTTGATGGAAAAATACCTTGTATGTCAGATGAGCCAATTTTAAAAGGGGAAGATAGGTGAAGTTTGTTTCAATAGTTGATGCTTCTAGTAGGTAGATTTCTTAATGACTCATTTCTCTTATAATGGGAGACCACACAAAACAAACTCTGGAAGAGTACATGAGAAAAAAATCAGTAAGGCTAGGAAGAAAGAAGACTTAAAAACAAAAATGGAAAAAATTAAAAAATAAAAACAAAAATGGAATTTTTTTGAATTTTCTACAGTAGAAAAGTAAAGGCTTTGATTTTTAAAAGTAATTTAAAGGTGAGAGACTCAGCTGAGCCTTTCTGAAAGGAGTAGATGAAGAGCAGAGGGGGAAGAAGTACTTGATATATATCCCAAAATTGGGAAAATAAAGATATAAGAGTAAGAAATGTCATTCCAAGTCCTGAAACAAAGGCTGAGGAAAACATATCTTGAGGAGCACATGACAGAAGCATCCATCCATCTTACACTCCCAGAGTTAAAACCTTGGGATTCAACAAGGAGAAACTCAGTTCAGAATTTGCTGAGGCTGATTCTCCAGTTGGAACATAAGTGGAGATAATATGAAAATCTTCCAGAGTAAGCAGATTTCACAGGTACTTCCTTAGTAGGAGGAAGTTGAAGTGGCTTCTGTAGCATGACCTGAATTTGTGGGCTAACAAAAGAATAGTAGCTGCTGCCAAAGAATGTTACACTCGAAGGGTAAATGGAAATGAAGAAATTGAGGCAAAAACAGAGATCCACAAAAGACCTGGTAACTGGGTCTGCCATCATTGAAATGTCTGGATTCTAGTATCCACAGGTGGATTCCCCGCCCCCCATGCAAATACAAAGTACCATAATTATCTCTGGTGAATTGATATTCACAGATCATGGAATCCAAACAACTCACTTGGATGGACAGAGATTCTGATGAACATGAAGTCAAAGTTTTCTTTCTTCAATCTATCTCCTTGACTCACCAGAGTTCCCATCTTTGGAGTTTACCAAGTACTATGTTCTGGGAATGTCATTTTTCTTCAGATAGCTCTTCTCTAGGAGTTTGGGAATATTATCTTTTTAAATTTGGTGGTGGGGGATCCCAGGGTGGCACAGCGGTTTGGCGCCTGCCTTTGGCCCAGGGCGCGATCCTGGAGACCCGGGATCGAATCCCAGTCGGGCTCCCGGTGCATGGAGCCTGCTTCTCCCTCTGCCTGTGTCTCTGCCTCTCTCTCTCTCTGTGTGTGACTATCATAAATAAATAAAAATTAAAAAAAAATAAAAAATAAAAATAAATAAATTTGGTGGTGGGATAAGTGTGGGGGGCTGAAACTGTGATTGTGTTGAGTAGCCTGTTATTTAAAGATGAAGCATGTTTAACTTTCTCAGACCCCAAAAGAACCATGCCTATATCCATTAAAAATAGTAGCTATTGCAGCTTTTCTAGCAGTGATTTTCAGCATTGGCTGGTATTAAAATCAACTCTAAACCTTTAAAATCTGTGAATTCCATAGCACAATGATTATCAGAGTGTGGTTCCCTAGACCATGACCAAAACCATCAACGTCACCTGGAAACTTGCTAGAAATGCAAACTAGGAGGTAGGGTCCATCAATCTGTGTTTTATTGAACCTTCATGGGGATTCTAAGGCACAGTAAAGTTTGAGGACCATTGCCTTAGCTCATCTCAAGCAAATGAAATCAGAAACTCAAGGAGTCTGGACATAAGATTCAGAATCACTATATTAAAGAATCCATGAATCTATCTAGGCACTGGAGCGAGAGTCAGCTGGCTGAGACGGAGCAGAAAAGAGATTGGGAAATTAGAATTGAGGGGAAAGGGGGAAATTTAGGACCATTGAATTATAATTTCTTTGGAGTTTCAAACATCAAGAAAATTGGATTATTATTTTTTTTGTATTTATAATGGACAAAAGCAAAATAATTTGGTTTCAGATTTTAAATCCTGTGGACTTTAGCTAGTTTGTAACAATTAAAAGAACTTGAAAGTTGTAAAGCACACATGGAACAGTGTACTTGATCTGCATATTCCTCAGATTAAACAATTATCAACATTTTTCCATATTTGTTTCAACTACCCTTTTTCTTTTCTTCCTGTCTTCCTTTTTTTTTTTTTTAATTTTTGGTTGTTTTTGGTTTGGTTTTGGTTTTAGTGTGTTTTTTTTGAGAAGTGGTACTACAGTATTTTTTAGAAAATCCTTGGTATTATTTATTTATGCTACATAGGTACTTTCCATAAGTTCCACTAAAATATAGGGATCTATTCTTACATAACTGTAATTCTATTTTCTTTTGTAACAAAATTAGTAATTTTGTGGCATCATCTAATACCTTGTTTATACTAATATTTCAACTGTCTTAAAAATACCTTTGCAGATTCATTTGAAACAGGAACCAAACAAGGTCCACACATTCTATTTGACTGCTATGTTACATTTTTTAAGGCTCTGTTAATTTAGAAGTCACTTCTTCCCTTCATATTCATGCCACTTGTGAATAAAATAGGATGGTTCTTCTGTAGAGTGCCCCCATTCAGGGTTTGTTTGATTGCTTCCTCTCGGTGCTACTTAAATTTTCCCCTTCCCCTCTATCTCCCATTAAACTGGAAATTGGGTATTAGAAGCCTAGATTCAGGTTTTTTGTGAGACTTTTTTGTGAGACTACTTCATGTGTTGTTCTGTGTATTTCATAAAGTCTGGTTGTTAGGCTGTGTCGATGTTAAAATTAACAAGTACATTCAGACAGTGGCTGATGATCCTTCTATTATAATTATCAACTTTTCAAGATTTTGAAATTCATTAGTGGTCACTGTTTGAATCAATTACTGCTTTGAAAGTCACAAAATGATGCATTTATAATGCTACCGTCTTACCTATATTTTCATTTAGAATTCTATAAAACCAATTTACCCGCATCATCTAAGGGTCTCTAGTTAACTTGAAATAATATACAGAACAAGATGAATAAATGCTCAGCTCTTTCTCTCTTTGATAACATTTACCAAAAATTTAAGGAATGCATCCTCCACTCAGCAATTATGGTTCTAGAAATGTTTCCTACTGGGATGTCTGGGTGGTCAGTCAGTTACGTGTCCGACTCTTGATCTCAGCTCAGGTCTTGATCTCAAGGTAGTGAGTTCAAGCTCCTGCATGGAGCTTACTTCTTAAAAAAAAAAGAAACAAAATAACCAATATTGGTGCAGAGAATAAGAGAGTTCAGCAAGTTTGCTCAATACAAGATTAACAAAAAAATAACAACAACAACAACAAAACAAGATTCACATGTAAAAACAACATTCCTCTATAGAGCACCAATCAACTATAAAATGTACTAGGAAATAGGATACTTTGAACAATAGCAATAAAACTATAAATGTCTAGGAAATAATCTAACACATAATACATAGAATTTCATAAAAATACCGAGTAAAGAGCTATGAACAAAGAATAAAGATACTGACAAATATCAGTGAAGTCCGAAGTCAACATTAGGATGATGACATAAGTCTGGACGATTGCTAACCAAAAGCTTCAGTTTCAGCCACAAATTCTAGCTGCTGCCCCATGTTCTGGGACAATGAATAGAGAAGGAGAATAAATTCCAGGTAGCAAAGACTCTTCATATATCTGTTCCCAGCTGGTTGAGGAAGGCTTTGTGTTCAAAATCTTGGCTCATCCATGGAATGCCCATCTGCATTGTATGCCATGTGATGGATTTTGTGCTACAAGAGGCAAGTTTCACAAGTCATTAATTATACCAGATGGTCGTGAAAGACTTAATAGACAACATAAATCTGCTGGAGAAATAAACATCAACAAATCACTTCAGGAAATAGCATCCATCCATATATCATTACAGACAGTCACTAGTTTTGCCACAGTAGGTATCAGACATCAAAGTTGGTTGGATAGTCATAAATTAAGTCATCCAGAAATCCAGATAGGAAATTCTTATTTTTACAAAATGCAAAATCCCAGAAGATCAATTCTAGTAGAAAAAAAAAATGTCTCTATATTCAGACAGAAATATAACTCAGTGTGATGCAGTCATAGTGCAGTCTGCTTGAAATGCTGTGATAATAGAAAATTGATTAAGAACATACTTGTTACAGGGTCAGGAACCTATTATCTGTGCCAAGGTTGCTCTTTTGAATAGAAAATGGTGCCAGTAATGAGCTCAAAATTGTATGTTTAATCCCCTGATTGGCCAGTTTTTGTTGTTGTTGTTGTTTTAGGTTATATTGTACAATTTGCCCTTGGTAAAATAGAAAGGGGGTGGGAGGAAGTGGAATATATGAACTTATATCTATTACTGGAAAGCTATTCAAATGGCTTATTCTGCAGGTGGCAGAGCAGTAGTACCATCTTTAAAACGAAAGAGAGCCAATCATTATGAACACAAATGATACTCCTATCAGTGGTGGAAAATGTTAAATATTATTTCAAGTAATGTAATCCATTGTTTCACTCTTGATATGAGATAAAATTCTTTTATACCATATGGGACCTAGTAACAACTAACTCACACTATTTCCCACAGAAAAATGTGTCTTCTTTTGAATTTTCCTAGTTCAGCATTAAATATTAAACAACTCACCATAGTTGCTCACGAGAAGAAATACATTCTAAAGTTCTTGCTAGCTACTCTGGATATTGCAAAACATCATCCTGCTAGTTCTTTTCACAATACCCATTATTATAATATTTTTAGCACTTGAATTTTCCATTGTGAGTAAAAGAAATAGCTATTAAAAATTTAATAATGATGGGACACCTGAGGGGCTCAGCAGTTGAGCATCTGCCTTCAGCTCAGGATGTGATCCCAGGTTTAGGGATCAAGTCCTACATTGGGCTCCCTGAGAGAAGCCTGCTTCTCCCTCTGCCTATGTCTCTGCCTCTCTCTCTCTCTCTTTATCTCTCATGAATAAATAAATAAAATCTTTTAAAAAAATAAAACTTAATAATGGCAATAGTATAATTATTACTACTAATACATAAACACTAGTGTAAAAAATTAATAAACTTTATTTATTATGCTTAGTGATGGATCATTAATTGGGACACCCTGAAAATTGCCACTGACCATATTTTCCAAATATGTATGTTTAGATAAGAAATTAACACTGAGTCTAATAAAATTGAAACCTTGATACTTGAATTCTAGTCATAATTATTGAGGGAAAAAAGTTACCTTAGAAAAAACGGATACTTTCTTCGGTCTAAAAACCCAGCCCCTAGGTGTTTATCAGCTGTAGATAGAGAAAATGAAGCATGAGGCAGAAGAAAAGAAGGAATCACCACTCAATTTCCAGGAAGAGCAAGGAAGGTTCTTCCCTAATGAGTCTATGTATAGGGTAGGATAGGCTAATTACTACAGCAACCCAAGAACTCAGTGGCTTAACCTACTAAAGATATATTTCCTGCCCAATTCTTCAGAGGCCCTGGGTATCACTGCAAGTTTTATTAGTCATGTTGAGACCCCAACCATTCTTTACTAGGGCCATTCTCAGAGTTACACTTGCTAGGAGCAATCTTGAAAAATGAAATAATGTCTTCCCCATGGCAAAGTGCAATCTTGCTTCTGCTTAAAGCAGTATATTCCTCAAGCTCAATATTCCTCTTCTGTAATGTAGTCCACTGCATGTGTAGACATGTCTCATGTATCCTGTGCTGCCTGAATGGGACTTGGGAGACAAGAATAGATACAAGCCGATATGAAGCACTGGCTACTACTTTTGCTAGGAATAACAAAGTCCTTTGTCTCTGACTCAGGAGTTTAAGGTGTTCTTCCAGGATCCAAGAAACAGGAACAGGTTAACTTGCTGTCTCGCAAGGAGGGTAAAATCCCAGACCTATCACAATTCTTGATGGGTGGAGATTGGGGCTCTGTTCTACAGAGTCATGCAAGGGATCCAGGCATATTCCATCCAGTGGTTCTTCCAGCCAGAATCCTCACCTAGATCTAGCTGACAGGTGAGAGAAGGACCGACATAGGCTGCATAGTAAGTTCTAGAGACCTGGCCTGGAAGTGGCCCAAATTACTTCCATCCACATTCCTTGGACTAACATATAGTCATATGACCTCACCTTACTACTGGGGTGGCTGAGATGCAATTTAATTGTAATTTAACTGTGCGCCCAGGAGACAAAAGGAAATACGGCTTGGTGGAGGATACAGCCATGTCCTTGTCACAGGCCATCGTGCTCATGTGATCATGGAAAATATGAAATTGTTTTTGGAACCAGAATATTCTCTTTTTTTTTTTTTAAATTAATTTTTATTGGTGTTCAATTTACCAACATACAGAAAAACACCCAGTGCTCATCCCGTCAAGTGTCCACCTCAGTGCCTGTCACCCATTCCCCTCCAACACCCGCCCTCCTCCCCTTCCACCACCCCTAGTTCGTTTCCCCGAGTTAGGAGTCTTTATGTTCTGTCTCCCTTCCTGATATTTCCCAACATTTCTTTTCCCTTCCTTTATATTCCCTTTCACTATTATTCATATTCCCCAAATGAATGAGAACATACACTGTTTGTCCTTCTCCGATTGACTTATTTCACTCAGCATAATACCCTCCAGTTCCATCCACGTTGAAGCAAATGGTGGGTATTTGTCGTTTCTAATTGCTGAGTAATATTCCATTGTATACAGAAACCACATCTTCTTTATCCATTCATCTTTCGATGGACACCGAGGCTCCTTCCACAGTTTGGCTATTGTGGCCATTGCTGCTAGAAACATCGGGGTGCAGGTGTCCCGACGTTTCATTGCATCTGAATCTTTGGGGTAAATCCCCAACCTGTCACCTGGGATGTACTTTGTCAGTTGTTCTCCTTTTTTGAAGGGATTTAAAATTCCAGCCTATGCCCAAGGAAGTGAGGAGAAAGTCCATCTGCTCCCCCATACCTGAACCTTATCTGATTATTTTTAGTACTCCACCCTAGAACTTGACCTGGAACAGGGAGAAAGAAGTTATAGATGTGATCACATACCCTGCTTTTGTCTTCTCCATTACTTCTTTTCCTGGAGATCTCCCTCCTTCTTTTCTTACACCAACAGCCTGTACATATCACAGACTGTATTCTTCCTCTTTCTGCACTCCCTAGACTTCAAGGAGTTGGGAAATGTAGAAATCCTCTTCTCTTTCAACAAACCTTGCCTCTCAGTAGCCTGCTTTTACAAGAGCCTTAAATGCATCCATGGAAGAAACAGCGTGTACTCTGAAGCCCGAAGCCCACTGGTTCATTGAGTGGGAAGTCCCAGAACACCATAATTTAAAGGGAAAGAAAATACATTATTTCACTGTTTCAAACATGTATCTGTTATACTCTCATTCTTTTTTTTAAGATTTTATTTATTTATTCATGAGAGACACACACAGAGAAAGGCAGAGACACAGGCAGAGGGAGAAGCAGGCTCCATGCAAGGAACCCGACGTGGGACTCAATCCCGGGTCTCCAGGATCACACCTTGGGCCCAAGGCGGTGCTAAACCGCTGAGCCACCAGGGCTGCCCTGTTATACTCTCATTCTTGAAAGAAAATTGCTAAAAATATTGATAATGTTTCCTGCCCACTCATTCCTCCACACTTGTAACAAATATCAACGGTGGCCTTTGAGGATATCATAACTTTCCTCTCTAGGACAATGTTAAAATCTTGGATGACTTTCACATCCAATATTACACAATCAGATTCCAGGAATCACTTCTCTGGTCCTTTTTTTCAGATGAGTGTTGAGTAGTATCCATTGTCTTAGAGCCACATTGGGAACTTTAATGTGGCTATTTTATGTTTTTTTTTTTTTTAAAGAAAACCTTATCTTATTCAAATTGTAATTTGTTTATCTCAGTATTGCAATTAAAAGGGCAAGTTTTCTTGATTGTCAGTATAATTTTTCAGTGGGATTTCTTTTTTTTTTTAAGATTTTATTTATTTATTCATGAGAGACACAGAAAAAGAGGCAGAGACACAGGCAGAGGGAGAAGTAGGCTCTCTGTGATGAATCCGATGCAGGACTTGATCCTAGGACCCCCGGATCATGCCCTGAGCCAAGGCAGACACTCAACCACTGAGCCACCTAGATGCTCCCAATGGGATTTCTGAAACAAGGTGAGGATGTACTTACACATCATGAAAACATTTTCAGACAATTACTTAATATCAGTGTTCTGATACTTCGATTTGTCTTTTTAAAAACAGAATAAGCTGCTTTGTGAGTAGTAAGTTTCTTTTCACAGGAACTACTCAAACAAAAGCTGTTGAGGTTTATCCTTGAAATATGAAAATAAACTCCTTGTTAATTTACATTTGACAAGATCTATAGCCCTGTGGAATCTCAATCCAAAAGAGCAAAGAGACAAAGCCAGTCCTTTGAATTTGGGGATGAAAACTCATGTCATTACAAAACAAGTTTTGCTTTTAAGAATGGAAATAGATTCAATAATTATTTTTATAACCTCAACAGCATAAATATCAAACACCTCAACCTCCACCAGGAATATCAGCAAGACATTACTTTATATGGAGCCAGTTAAGGGTGATTAGATTTTTTCCACATCTGCGGAGCATTCATAGTAATTTCTATTTTAGCAGCTTCCAGTGATCTAAAGTGGAATAGAAGCCACTGTGCATCTTTTGAAAAAATTATAAATATCCAAAATGTTGCTGACTCAGGAGAATTGCAGATGCCCTCAAAACCTTGTACTGTTGCATGTCCCCCTCCCAGCTCCTGGGCCAGCCACTGGCTTCCTCTCTCACTACCTTGATGCCTTGCATTAACATCAGTCATTTCTTGTTCTTGTTGTCTTGTGGTTTATAGCAGGGTACCCCTGGGGAGAAGCACTTGTTTGTTCTAGAATATCACTTGCCCTTTTTGTCTTTTTCTTGTGACAGAAGAGGAAGCAGTATAAAAGGATATTAAAATTAAAAACAGAAGCAGCTGTTGGTCACTCGTGTTGGTAAAATGGAGCCACAGAGCTCTGTCCAGCCTTTATTGCAATAAACTCAGTTTAAATTGAAATGATAGTTTTTCTACTACTAGCTGTGTGACTTTGGGGAAAATAATTTTCTCTGTGCTTCACAGAAAACATGAAACAAAACAAGTGAGGAGCGTATAATCCTTCCCTCACAAGACTGTTGTGAGGATTAAAAATGTGATAGATGTAAAGCGTTCAGAGTAGCGTTTGTATATAACAAGCATAATATAAATTTCAGCTGTATTTGCTGTGGTTTGTTCAGGTGGAAATAAAGGACAACAAACATGGAGCTGATGCCCTATCTTCTATTATGATTTTAGTGTATTTCTTCTGAGTTACTTTTCAGGAAAACTACTGATTCACTCAATTCACCGCAAGGCACTCAGGTCCCCTTTCCGATGATTGCATTTTCTTATAGCTACCCATCAGCAAATTGAGGCAATTATTATATGGCTCCTTAGCTTTCTTCACACTTGACAGTTTGACATCCCTAAAAGCCAGCTATTTTCTTAGTAAATGGAGGATTATAAAGTTAATACGCTAAGGTTAAATACAGCTCACAAATTTAACACCAATAACACTGTAGAAGCCAGGAACTATCCAAATTAGAGAGTCAATAAATAATAACCAAGAGTTAACACTAATAGAATTAATCTGACAACTCCAAGAAACCATAAAAATGTACCTTTTCTCTGTCCAAACTACATGAAGCAACTATATTCTGAGAAATACTTAAATTTTCGTGCAACTGAGAAGTGAATCTATGTGAAATATGATAATGCCCAATTAGGCAGGATTTTTTTTAAACTGGCCATTTAAAGTTCCCTAATTCTTTTCTCTTTAGAAAAAAAACACGTTTTCAGTTTGGTCAGCATTTTCATTATTCAAGAAAGAGACCTGAAGGCTCCATGACTCACAGGTTTTCACGGAATGCTGAGTGGCAATGACAGAAGTAATAGCAGCTGAAAAATGAGCCTCCCAATGGATTGTCAGAGTCTTTGGTTCCTTCTTCCCCTGGGCCCTAGACAGAGTTGTGGCCCCTCTGCACTATGTAACCCTCCAGGTTCTTACACATTTGATTAGAGGACATTAGAACTTGAGTAAATGAGGTCTGAGCAATTACTATGAATATTAAAGGATGTAAGGTTTTTGAGAAAGTGATGCCATAGAAGCCCAGAGAAGACAGGGGTCCATGCAGAGCAGAGTGGTAAACAGTGTCCAGAGCTTCCGAGACTGGAACAGAATTGCTCAACATGAACAATTTTTTTAAAGATTTTATTTATTTATTTATTTATGAGAGACACACAGAGAGAGGCAGAGACATAGGCAGAGGGAGAAGCAGGCTCCCTGTGGAGACCCCAATGAGGGACTTGATCCCAGGACCCTAGGATCATGACTTGAGCCAAAGGCAGATGCTCAACCACTGAACCACCCAGATGCTCTGCTCAACATGCTTTTTAGTCAGCTCCTGGATCTATAGTTTAGGTCATCAACCTTGTAAGCACAGCTTCAGTGGAAAGGTAGAGGTACAAGTCAGATTTCCATGGATGGAAGAATGAATAGCAAGTGAGGAGGTAAAGAGGACTACTTTCTCAAGAATTTTGTTTGAAGAAGGGAGGGCCAGTAGCTAAGGGCCAGCATAGGGAAGAGTGGGAACAAATTTATGTCAAGATCAAGATAGGAAAATTGAAAAATAAAAGAGATGGACTAGAATTGGGAGGAATTCCAGGAGGAAACTCATGAATGAGATTTACAACTGAACAAAGAGACTGTCTAGGGAAAGGAGGAGGGCATCCCCATCATCTGGCAAAGTGGGGAGGAGTAAATAAAGTTTGAAATAGCTACTGAGAGGAAGGAGAGAGGGAGCCTGCCAGAGACGGGATGAAGTCTACTATATATTGTTTGCCATACAACTGAGATCATTATAGCATCAATTTTCAAGAAAAGGTTAGATGGCTAGCCTGGCCCAGGGCTGGGATCTTGTCAGCTGGTGTGGCAAGAAAACAGATTTCAAATTTTCCTAGCTAGGTCACACAATCATGCAATTCCTAGAAATAGATCAGTTTTCTGTATGTGTGTGTACATGTATACTTATGTGTAGATCTCCTAGTAGTTCTGTTTCTCTGGCAGGTCCCTGCCTGATAGACATTAGTGGTTTATTCAAGGGCACACTGCTGGTTAGCGGTAGAGCCACTCTCCTGACCTGGGCAGTCTGAGCCTTGAACCAATGTTCTTAACCCACCACCCTACTCTGCCTCCTTGTAATTTCTAGTCATTAGTGGTCTAATTGAATATTCGGAGCTTGACCCTGAGGAATAAAACAAAGAAAAAGAAAAACAAAACATACGTGAATGAAGAGGGATACAATATAAATGAATTCACTGAGTGAAGGGACATGTAGAGCAAGGAGAATAGTACTAGATCCTGGAGGGGAGATTTTGGGTTATGCTGGGAAACGAAAATGAAGAATATGCATTTGCTTAAGAAGAGAAGAGCGTTCCAAGTGAAGTGTATGATCCACAGAGAAGCCCAAAGCAAATCACATAGAGCATGGCTATGGCAAGCTTCCAAAACGAAAGTTAATGAGAAAAGACCATGAAACCTATATTATTTATCAATTGCTGCATAACAAACTGAGGTCTGGAATCAAGTGAAAACTGACTCTCACACAAGTCTAGCAGTAATGCTGGCTGTCTGGTGATGACCGCTTTATGTGGTCTCTTCATATTAGCCATTTTAGCTTCTTTTTTTTTTTTTTAGATTTTATTTATTTATTCATGAGAGACAGAGAGAGAGAAAGAGAGAGAGAGAGAGAGAGAGAGGCAGAGGGAGAAGCAGGCTCCATGCAGGGAGCCCAATGTGGGACTCAGTCTCGGGTCTCCAGGATCAGGCCCTGGGCTGAAGGCAGTGCTAAACTGCTGAGCCACCTGGGCTGCCCCCATTTGAGCTTCTTTAAAACATAGTGGCTAGATTCCAAGGCTGAGTATTGACAGTGAGAGAGGGAAGAGAGAGAGAGAGAAAGAGAGAGAGAGAGAGAACTGACTATATTACCTTCTTATGATGAAGCCTCAGAAGTTGGGTAATATCTCCTATATTCTTTATTCAATTTATTCTATTTCCAATTTCAAGTGGAAATCAACTAAATCACCTCTTGGTGGGAAAAGGCAAGGTCTGGAGAGCATGTGGAACTCAAAACATTCCAATGTCAAATTTGGAAACTACAATGTGCCACACAATAACTTACAGCAGATTAGTCCCATTGTGAGCTGGACCATCAGGTCTTTTAAATGTTTACTGATAAAAACTTTGGGGGGTGGGGAGAAGGCTATATCACCCTCCTGTTTGTTATAGACCCTTCATTCAATATTCTTCAAAAAGTGGTCTAGCTTTTAAACCAGATCATTTTATTTCACACCTGAATCTCAGGAACCTGTAACACATAGGCACTTTCTCTTTGAGTTTTGTCATCACAAGTGAGGGAGGGAAAGCTCAGAGCTAAGCAAGTGAGCACAGCTAGTGTGGTCAACACCCAGCTCATGCTGTAGGCTGAACTTGGAGCTAGGATGAAGCAGGTAAGGTAGTTCTCACTCGACCTAGAAAATGACTTCCATTTGTGGCAGAAGCATAAACAGAATCTGAACATGTATGTTAATTCTTCTTCCTATGGAGGGCACATGAGCCTGGTTTTCTATTCTCATTAAGTAGTGCCATGATGGAAAGTTCTATCATCACCTTCAAACAAGAGAGGCTTAGAGACACAACAGACTTCTCTTTTTTTTCTTTAAGATTTTATGTATTTATTCATGAGAGACACAGAGACAGAGAAAGAAGCAAAGACACAGGCAGAGGGAGAAGCAGGCTCCATGCAGGGAGCCTGACGTGGGACTCGACCCCAAGTCTCCAGGATCCCGTCCTGGGCCGAAGACGGCACTAAACCGCTGAGCCATCCGGGCTGCCTGCAACAGGCTTTTCAATCTAAGGACGCGTGACTTTTTGCTCTGGTCTGAGGTTGTTGTCAGTGCTACACAAGATTTCTAAATGCATTTTCTTCATCTGACACTAATTGAATCTTGGCCAGCTGTCATTCCATTCTGTATCTGTGCACTTTGACTCACCTTGTCTCCAGGACTGTGCTAAAAATTTCACTTTCTGTCTAACTTTTCTAACTGGAGTCACTGACTTTCTCATGTATTTTCTGACAGCAATAAATGAACTTTTCCCATATATTTTTCTACTAAGTTATTTTTTTCAATGCCTCCAACAAGCCAGAGTGATTGACTTGGCTTTTTTTTTTTTTTTTTTTTTATGATAGTCACAGAGAGAGAGAGAGGCAGAGACACAAGCAGAGGGAGAAGCAGGCTCCATGCACCGGGAGCCTGATGTGGGATTCGATCCCGGGTCTCCAGGATCGCGCCCTGGGCCAAAGGCAGGCGCCAAACCACTGCGCCACCCAGGGATCCCCTGACTTGGCTTTTTTAATTAATTACTTCTACCAACTGCTAATGTCCTAATTATTAATATCCTAATAATAATCTAATATCAAGAATATGAGAGTTTTTAGAGAACTGATAGAAACTATCAGAAAGTTTCTGGAAACAAGGTAGAAATCAAAGGAAACAAGTAAAAGTATTTTGAAAACTATAATGCACCACTATTCAAATAATCACATACACATATGTGCATGCAAACACACATTATATATTTTATATAGATATGCACATACTCAAATGTATATATGAAACTTCTCCATTTTCCGTAGACTTGCATAAATATTTATTAAATATTATGTAAAGGAGGCAGTGATTGCAGCTACCTTCTGGTAGTTGAAGCAGAGGAAGCCAGGAACCCTAGGAGAGAGTGGTAAGAGCTAATAGAGTGGGAGGGGACAATTCATATAGACTCCTGCAGGATTTTAACTGCATTCTAAAGGTAATGAGACATCAATGCAGGGTGGTGGAGTTAATGGAGAGAACTTGATTGGAGGAAACCTGTATTCTAGATATTGCTATTACAATAGCAATAGCTGGTTTGGGGTGCCTGGGTGGCACAGTCAGGTAAACATCAGACCCTTGGTTTCAGCTCAGGTGATGATCTCAGGTTCCTGGGATCAAGACCTATGTCAAGCTCCATGCTCAGCATGGAGTCGGCTTCAGACTCTCTCTCCCTCTTGCTCTGCCCCTCCCACTCATGCTCTTTCTCTCTAAAATAAATAAATCTTTTTTAAAAATGTTACCTGGTTTGTTATTATTGTTTAACTTTTCTCTATATTTGTTCTGTGGATGATAATATTTCAGGATTTCCCAGGGTTTCTGAACACTTGTACTTGAGACTAGTCTTGAATATACTTCCCTAAAAACAAAGGATGAACTTAATGACAGAAGACTGGTCCAGATGACCTGAAAACCCTTTCTAGGCGTATAATTCAATATAATATGCTTTGGGAAATTTCCATATATAGGGAGCAGGGCACCTAGCAAAAGCATCCCATCTCATCCTCTCAACTGGTGAGTGTGTCTTTCATGTCCCCAATCAGGAGACAAATCTCTTATCACTTCCATTTCACGGATAGCAGCTATACAGAATCAAAAGCAATAAAGACTTACATGTTAACAGTTGATTCAGCATATAAATCTCTTACCCATCCTACATTTCACTTACTCATCATTCATCTAATAATGAATTGCACTGAATCCTTTGTTAGATTTCCCTAATTTGTTTTTCTTCTATTTTTTAAACTTTACCAAAAAATGTTCAAATTAAAAAAAAAAAAGAAAGTAGTTGACCAATGAGAGATTATTCAAAATATTCATTATATACATTAGCATACATGTGTTTTAAAATGTGACAGGTAATTAGTTTTCCATAATGTAGGATTCTGGAAAGCTAGTTTATAATGAATAATGTATCTGGAAGCGCATGGCCATTAGCTGAACCTCTGGGGCTTTGCAGTTTCAAAGGAGAAAATATATTCTGTATAAAATTGCATGGCACTTTCCGTGGCTGCAGAAATACCAGTAATAAGTAACTCTGATTATAATAATAACAAAAATTTGGCAGCATACTTAGCAATTTTTAGTAAACGCAATACATTCATAACTGGCAGGATATGATAAGTATTCCTAAAGAGGTTTTTAAATATTAAAATGGACTTCTTTCTAATCTTTTGATTCTGATCTAGAAGTAGAAATTCAAATTTTGCTGGGAAGAGAAGATTCCCACACCAGTGTGAAGCATTAGCATCATGCCACGTCTATGAAGGAGTCCTTAAGACAGCTTCTCCCTGTGTCATGTAACCAAAATGGAAGGTTTCCTGAGGCATCAAACTATGATAAATTATCTGTTCCAAAATGGTTTAGAAAAAAAAATGCCCTGATTTTAGTTAATAATGTACTCTATTGTTCTTCCTCAGTTCTCTGGGGGAGTATCTCATAACTCAGGGAAAGAAACAGGCAGGAAGCAATTAATGACAATAGAGTCAGATACTTTCAGTAAGAGAAGAAACAAAGTAGAAACCAATCCTGATTTTCCTTACTCTACTTTCAGTTCTTTGACTGAAAAAGCACGTCACTGTAGCCAGGACAGGGCCTCCTGAAACATAGTGAGATGTATAGTTTAGTTTGAGGCCATGGAGATGAATGGGGGTAAGTAGCCATGCTGAGCACTGCCTCTATATATTTTCAGCTGGATAGTGTGCATGTATTCAGGCTATCTGGGGGTTCATGGAGTTACTCCCCCAGGTTGTAGGCACTGGCTTCAGGCTCAGAAAGGAGCAGTTCTGTATGTACAAAGTGGCAATTCAGCCACACCTGGAGATGGGATTCTGAGGGCTGTGCACAGACAGATCTTGTTTGACAACCAAGATTTTTAAATTTTTGCCCAGTGGGTCATCCGCAGCTAAGCCAAATACTCCCATGTTGGCTGGAGAGTCTGTCTGTGGCTTCAATCAGAGGTCTAGTCTCTACTTGGCCCCTCTGAATATTTTCTAACCTTGCAGAGTCCAGAGGCCATCCCTTCCCTACATCCTAGGAACTGAGCTATATAAAGTTTAAACATACGTTTCTTCTTCCTGCATGTAAATCCTCTCAAAAATCCTCTATTTTTTCTCTCTCTGATAACAGTGTTCTACCTACTGTATACCAACCAGTTACAACCAGAGAGAGACGAGGGCCAGCTAAATGTGGCAAAAATCCTCATACTTCACATAACACATCCTCTGACATACGGCTTTGCACTTCTCATCAATTATCTAAGGAAGGGCTGGTTGGGAGTCTTACTGTTTGATCTGGACCTTGAACCCTCTAAGACTAAGTTGAACAGGAACACCTGGGTGACTCAGTGGTTGAGCATCTGCCTTTGGCTCAGGGTGTGATCCAGGGATCCAGGATCAAGTCCCACATCGAGCTCCTTGAGGGAAGCCTGCTTCTCCCTCTGCCTGTGTCTCTGCCTCTTTCTCTCTCTGTGTCATTCATGAAAAAATAAACAAAATCTTAAAAAAAAAAAAAAAAGACTGGGTTGAACAGAGTCATTGTGTTTTTTTTAATAGTTCACAAATAAGGCTCAAGATAAAACTGGCTTGCCCAAGGACACAGAGTATAGACAACAGTTATTTATTCAAGTATTCAAAAATTATTTATTTATTGAGTACCCACATCCTATTTTTGAAACTTCAAGATGTATACTTTTTCACATTTTGACATTTCTGAAATGGGGGTTAGTCTTAGAGTTGCTGTCTGCCAGACATTAACTGCCATACACACCAAAACTCACAGAGGAAATTGTCACCATCAGAACAGAAAATCTCAGAGAAGACAATAATGAAGCCATCTTTTAAGAAATACTGCTGCACCAACACTCCTGATGGCTCAGAGAGTGATAACTATGTGGGAAATAGTGTATATTGGTAACTTGTCACTGAAAATTGATACTGAGGACATGGGCTCACAGGGAGAAGTTGCTTCAGGAACAGCTTAACCAATTTATTTTGCTTATGTCCTCATTTTTAGAGTGTGCAGTAAGATATATGATAAATGTCTGACCTTTCTAAATGGAACTAAAAGATCACTTCAGTAAGTTAAAACAAAAAGTCTAAAGTGACAAGATGGCATTGTCCCATAACTTACATGGTGGCATTTTTATTTCAGACATACATGAAATGGTGGTGAATCTTACAACTGATGTCATCTTAGATTCAAAAACATATGGTATATTCCTGGCTCTCTTCCAGATGCTGGATATTCAGCCATAAAGAAAGACAGAATAATGTCTCCAAAGTTTAAATTCTAAGAGGATAATTAAAAAACAAAAACAAGGACCATCTCTAATGAGTAGTAAGTGCTAGGTAGAGAATTAGAATTAGGCTTCTTCAGATGATCAAGTTTCTCATCTTGTGGAGGTGACTTTAAGCTGAAGAAATAATAAGAAGATGGGTGGAAGAGCCAAAACCAGAAGAGTTTCCTGAATACCTGCATTCTTGCCAACATACCTGGGCTGGATCATGGCTTAATGATAGTGCCAAAGCCTATTTTTAAAATTTCTCTCTGGTGGCATTATTTTTATGTCAAAGTGAATGTGGACTTTAGAGCAAACTACTTCATCTGGTCATTTCAAATGGAAATATAACTGTCTTAGATAGGTGGTATTTTATGCAATGAAACCTATCCAAATTTCAATACAATAAATCATGTTGTGAGAGTGAATCTTGGATATCTCTGTGAGAGGGAGAGAAAGAGAGAAGGAAGGAGGAGGGCAAGGGAAGGAATAAAGGAAGGAAAGAAGGAAGGAAGGAAGGAAGAAAGAAAGAAAAAGAAAGAAAGAAAAGAGGAGGGAGGAGGGGGGAGAAGAGAGGAGGGGAGAGAAGAGGAGAAAGGCAGGCAGGCAGGCTGGCTTAACGTCAACTTTCTTACCCATTAATACTTTTGCCAAAGTTTTAAATAATTAGAGGAAACCACTATGATAATTGAAGATTATCAATTTGGAGTTTGGGCAAAGGGATAACTGGCCTCACTGGCTGTTTATTCTTTCCCAGATTGATTATTGTTTAGGTAGCAGGTATTTAAAGCCAGGATGTTTATAAAAGAAATCAAATAAAAGGTTCTTGGTTAGTGACCTTTTAAAACATCACCCTGAGATCCCAAAAACAGCCTACAAAAGAAGTGATAAAATGTTCAAAGACTTTGGAATACTGATCAAAGAATAAAATATTAATAAAAAAGATAAACAAGGTAGCTTCTAGATAGATTAAAATTCAGCATGACACTAATATGATAACAAGCTATTAAAGATACACAAGCACTAAGGGAATTAACTGTTGTTGTTGTTGTTGTGTTTTTTTTGTTTTTCTTTTTAGCCTGAACATCTTTATGCTTAAACGTTTATCTTGGACCCTAAAAAAATAGCATTTCAAGCTTTTTTTAAAAAAGAAGAAATAAAAGCTTTCATTTATTTTACATGTAATAAATATTTACTTTCCCCTATTATGTACCAATCACTGTGCTCACTTGGTGGAACCCTGAACATGCCAACATTAGCGGAAGCAATATGAAAGCCACTGTAAAGAAGTTATTAATAGTTCAAGACCTGAAATCTGAAGGGTAAAGTTGTACTTGTGTCCATCCAGCTGAGTATCAAAGAAAATTGGTCTATAGTGGGGGCCGTTAAGTGGCAATCCCTTAGGTTCATGCCTTTGCAACATGATGAGAATCAATCTGAAAGGCCTCTCTGGAAAATGCCCAAGGCAACAAACAGCAATCAGCCCGATGAACCCAGCTGCTACCCACCTCCTTTTACCCATTATGAATTGATGCTTCAGCTTTTATTTCCACTGTTATAACCACTTTGGTAAATGATGTGTTTGTGCCAATGTGCAGAAGAAAGCCTTATAGACCAAGAAGTATTTCTAATATCTATAGTGGGCACCAACAAGAGCTGAGTACTGTATTTCAAAGTGGAGGATTAGGAAACTGATCAATTTAAATTCAGAGGAGGCCCATCAAACACAACTAAGTGTGGCCCGGCAAAAATAGAAATTAATTTCTCCTCAATTTCAGAGACTGACAAAGAGATGGGGATGAGATCTGCAGATAAGCCAGTTTCCCTAAAGAAGCCTAACAAATGCCCCCAAAGCAGACAAGAATAATTTAACTAGATGACTCTGCTATTAAAACCTAATATATATGCGCTTGTGTCTTATAGGGTACGGAATAGTTATCTTTGTCCTTATGCCAGAAAGATTCCGTCTTATTCCCTCAACCTGATCTCTCGTAGTTTCATTGAAAATCTTATCTGTGAGGATAAAATGCTTATGTGACTGACTGCAATGTAAAAGGAGAAAAACTTGTCTTCTTTTTTTTTTTTTTTTTGAGAAAAACTTTTCTAACCATCATAGATTCTGGATCATTATTCATTCTAGACTTCATCTGTCATCTTCTCTACAGATATAATCAATTTTCTTAAACAATCTCAAATAAATAATTTCCTGTAAAAAAAAAACATTATTGCTAGGAATATCAAGCTTTCCAATTAACCATTTATACTTAAAGTTATTTTTAAAACCATAATGAGGGGTGCCTGAGTGGCACAGTGGATTGATTGACCAACTCTTGGTTTCAGGTCAGGCTGTGATGTCAGCATTGTGAGATCCACCCCCACATCAGGCTCTGTGCTCAGTATAGAAATTCTGCTTGAGTTTCTCTCTCCCTCCCCCTTGACCCCTCCCTCTAAAATAAACAAATCTTTAAAATAAAAATAAAAACCATAATGAAAACACTATATTGATATACTGGAGGAAATCTTTAAATATACGATATCTATTTTTGCTGTGGGCAGTATACTTTTTACTAATTGATATAATTAAATTCTACAGGTAAGAGTTAGGTCTGTGAAACATCTAAAATAATTCTATTGTTTAGCAACAAAAAATAAACCAACCTTATCAAAAATTCTAAATAATTTTCAAGGCACATTACCAACTCAATAAGTGGATATAGATTTAAATCAGCATTTTGGAAATATTTGTCAAATGATATTTGTCAATTGATATTAATTACCCTGTAATAATTAATCAATTACCAAGAAATTATACAATTTGACAAGAAATAATTTTCAAATTCATTATTTTCATTTTATTTTGAAACTCACAAGGATGTTGTAAATTAGGATCCTATTTTCTTTTTTTTTTTTTTTTAATTTTTTATTTATTTATGATAGTCACAGAGAGAGAGAGAGGCAGAGACACAGGCGGAGGGAGAAGCAGGCTCCATGCACCGGGAGCCTGATGTGGGATTCGATCCCGGGTCTCCAGGATCGCGCCCTGGGCCAAAGGCAGGCGCCAAACCGCTGCGCCACCCAGGGATCCCAGGATCCTATTTTCAAGTGAGATTATTATGCTAAATGGCTTTGCCAAAGCTTAATTGTAATAAGTAGAAGATCTGGCATTTAAGGCCAGTTTTTCTGACCCTTAATCTGGGATTATTTTCACTATTCTGTTCTCCTACTATCTCTAAAACTCATTCATTCATCCAGTGGTTCTGGTGCTCTGCTAGAAACTATGGTACAGTTCTGAGGAAAAAATGTTGTGAAACTAGAATTTTTTTTTTTTTTTTTTTTTTAGGAGGAAGGGGGAGAAAGAATCTTAAGTAGGCTCCACATCCAGGGAGGAGCCTGATGCAAGGCTCCATCTCATCACCCTGAGATCATGACCTGAGCTGAAATCAAAAGTCAAACACTTTGGGATGCCTGGGTGGCTCAGCGGTTGAGGTCTGCCTTTGGCTCAGGGTGTGATCCCAGTTTAGGGATTGAGTCCACATCAGGATCCCTGTGAGAAGCCTGCTTCTCCCTCTGCCTATGTCTCTGCCTCTCTCTGTGTCTCTCATGAATAAATAAATAAAATCTAAAAAAAAAGAAAGAAAGAAAGAAAGTCACTTAACTGACTTGAGCCACCCAGGTGCTTCAGAACCTAGAATTCTATAGTCAATAAATTACATTGAAAGTGAAGGTGGAATAAAAACAATTTTAGATACAAATTCTTTATCAAAAGATACAAATTTGAATAAGTTTACATCTAAAAAATATACTTGAGATGCAAGAAAGGAATGATATGCAAAAACTAGTAAGTAGACATCAGAAAAGCACATTGATATGCAAAAACTAGTAAGTAGACATCAGAAAAGCACATGTCAATAAATATTTATAATACAAAAACACTATAATTTGTATATATTTTAAAATGTTAGAATTAAAAATTGTAGACAACATTAAGTCCTGGCTTATTTGGGAGAAGGACAGAAAGGCTCTAAGTTTAGACTTGTTAGAGAAATAAAATGTTAAGTATATATATGTGTGCTAGGCTGAATAATGGACCCCAGAGATAATCATTTCCTAATCTCCAGAACCTGTGAATAATATTTTATATGACAAAGGGACACTAAAGATAGAATTAAGGATCTTAAACTGGGACAACACTGGACTGTGCCCATGGCTCTTAAACGTAATCAGAAGTGTCCACATAAGAGATCTGATGAGAACAGAGACAGAGGCAATGTAATGATTGAAGCAAGATGCTAAACATCTGGCTTTGAAGATGGAGGACTCAAAAGTAGAAATGGAAAGGAAACAGATTCACACCCTAGAGCACCTGGAAGGAGCACAGCCCTGCTGTCACCTAGGTCTCAGCCCAGGGATGCTGCTGTCAGAATTCTGGCCTCCAGAACTAAAAAACAATAAATGTGTGTTGTTTTAAACCACCAAATTTGTGTCAATTGTTACAGCAGCCATAGGTAACTAATACATGAAAAATGTTGGCATGATAACTAAAAGAAAAAATGTGGAATATATTATTTATTTTCTAAGAATACGTATGCCTCCACTTGTGTTACTAGGGGTGATTTTTATTAAAAGAATATTTCTGGGCTCTCAGACCACTCCTTCCCACTCTTGTTTGGTAGAGACAAAATTACTTCTCTGAATGCCAGTTTGGGAAAGGCAATTTGTTGGTTTTCAAGCTGGTCCCTGCATACAGAGAGCAAGGAGAGACTGAACAAAGAGGCAGCCCACCCCGGACTGGCAGGGGATGGTTAATAAGCAAGGAATCTAGCACAGGAGGCTTACTGCAAGATGAGAAAATCCCTGCACCTGCCCACCAGACTCTTAGTTTATATGGAGGACTTAGCTGGGTTCAGTCATGGATATTGTCCAGATGGTCTCAACAACCCCTATTCTCTCGAGGCTTTGTTCTTGGAACAGCTCCTACTGTAGGAATGGTGGGCAAAACATACACTCCAAGGACAGGGTGGGGAGGTGAGGAGCCTCTGACTGCCCGGGTCCAGCTCATGAGTCAAGCAGTGGTCAGATCCTCTCAATGACCTCCTCCAACAAAACTGAATACTTAGCTCAGCCACTCTTCTAATCTCCTTCCTCTCTTGGGATCTGCTTATCAGGAGAGAACATACATTCTGCTCTGCTCATCCCCCTCAGCACTACTAGGAGCCAAGTAATTCTGCTTCATTCAGAGACATGGATTAAAGTCACATTCTCCAAAACCTTCATGAGTAGTAAAAGTGGCATTTGACCTCTGTCTGCCTCACTCTCTTGTCTCTCTCAGTTGCTTCAGAATATATATGGGGAAAAACAAGATATTACATATTATATTATATTATATTATATTATATTATATTATATTATATTATATATTTTTTGAAATCTGAATTTTCAAACTGATAGTGAAAGAAAAAAGTGGAGGACTTGATGAATTCAACAGAAAACACACAGAGAAAACAAAAAGAAGCAAGAGAATGGTGGACCACACATAAGAAGACATAATCAGAACAAAAGTCCACAGAGAATTTAAATATAATGGGTTGGAAATGTTGGAGAGGATGTGGAAAAAGGGGAACCCTCTTGCACTGTTGGTGGGAATGTGAACTGGTGCAGCCACTCTGGAAAACTGTGTGGAGGTTCCTCAAGAGTTAAAAATAGAGTAGAAATTAAAAATAGACCCAGCAATTGCACTACTGGGGATTTACCCCAGATACAGATGCAGTGAAAAGCTGAGACACCTGAACGCCAATGTTTCTAGCAGCAATGTCCACAATAGCTAAACTGTAGAAGGAACCTCAGTGTCCATCGAAAGATGAATGGATAAAGAAGATGTGGTCTGTATAGACAACGGAATATTACTCAGCCATTAAAAACAACAAATACCCACCATTTGCTTCCAGTGGATGGAACTGGAGGGTATCATGCTGAGTGAAGTAAGTCAACTGGAGAAGGACAATCATTATATGGTTTCATTTATAGGGGAAATATAAAAAATAGTGAAAGGGATTATAATGGAAAGCAGAGAAAATGAGTGGGAAAAATCAGAGAGGGTGACAAAACATGAGAGACTCTTAACTCTGGGAAACGAACAAAGGGTAGTGGAAGGGGAGGTGGGCAGGGGATGGGGTGACTGGGTGACGGGCACTGAGGGGGGGCACTTGATGGGATGAGCACTGGGTGTTTTAATATATGTTGGCAAATCAAACTCCAATAAAAAAAATAGTAGATAAATAAATAAATAAACAAACAAACAAACAAATAAAATGGTTTGGGGAAAAAAGCATACCAGACAAAAAAAAAAAAAGCGTACCAGGCAAAAATTAACCCAAAGAAAACTGGCACACCAATTTTCATATTGCTCAAAATATGTGATTTTAAAGAGATGCATTTGTGGGAATATATTTCACATTTATTAATAAAAGACACATTTACATTGGTAAAAGATATAAACAACAAAAATGATATGAAATCATAAAATTACATAAACCTAAATTCCTAGACTCAAAATACAAAAAGTAAAAGTACCTAAATTATAAAGATAAATCGACAACTGCATAAGTACAATGGAAAATGTTAATGCTACATGTCAGTTTGTTATTGCTGCACAAAAATTACCCCAAAACTGTTTGGCTTAGGATAACTGTCATTATTATTCATGAAACTGCTCATTAGCTAATTAATTCAACTGCAAGATGAACAGTTAAGATGACTAATCTTTGCTCCATGAAGTCTCTCATCTTCTAGCAGACTAGTCACGGCTTGTTTGCACGGCATGGTAGAGGTTCCAGACAGAAAGCAGGCAGACAGTACGCCTGTGATCTAGGCTCAGGGTAGGTGCATCAATACTTCTGCTGTATTCTGCGGGCCAATGCAGGCACAAGGCCAGCCCAAACTGAAGACATGGAGATATAGATTCCACCTTTTCATGGGAGGAGTTTCGCAGAGGTCATTATTTAGGGCCATCAATATAATTGACACACCACATTTACCTCTCTTAGAAATTGATAAATCAAGAGGACAAAAATATTGGTAAGGATGTAAAAGAATTAATAATTAGTTAACAAGCTCCATTTTATAGATACTTGCTGATAGATGATAAATGGATGGAACAGAGGTATATATAAACTTGTATGCAACAAATAAACAAATTTTCTTTCCAAGTACATGTGAAAGTTATACACAAGGAACAGAAAAACAAGGAATTTTCAAGAATTTCCAAAGAATTTGTCATTTGGATCATAATATTTCATCACCGTGCAACTTAATTAGAAAACAACAAAATAGGGCAGCCCGGGTGGCTCAGCGGTTTAGTGCTGCCTTCAGCCCAGCACGCGATCCTGGAGATCTGGGATTGAGTCCCATGTCGGGCTCCCTGCATGGAGCCTGCTTCTCCCTCTGCCTGTCTCTCTCTCTCTCTCCCTCTTTCTCTGTGTGTGTGTGTGTGTGTGTGTGTGTGTGTGTGTGTGTCTCATGAATAAGTAAATAAAATCTTAAAAAAAAAGAAATCACAATAATAGCTATAAATGTTCAGATTTAAAAGAAATAAAAACACCGCATAAAACTTGTGGAATGATCAAAGGGCAACCACAGAGAAATTTATAACTTTAGATACAGTTATCACGAACTAAGACAATAAACAAGCTTAAGCATTCACCCCAGGGAGCTGATAAAACATAAAGAAAGAATGAAAAAAATAATAATAAACTTGATTATATTATATTCAGAAATATATTCTGACTACAAAGTAGTTATGCTAGTTTATTTGAAGTAAGACATACTATAACATATACCTAAGTACTTAATGTATTTTCAATATACAAATCTGTACTTTTTTTTGTAGGTTGGGGGGAGTTTCATACATAAGTACTTCATAACCTAGTACTTAGGTTATTTGAAGATAGACTGTGATAAGTTAAAAGTATATATTAAAAAGTCTAGAACAACCACTACAACTTTTCTTTTAATTCATGAGAGAGAGAGAGAGAGAAAGAGGAGAGAGTGAGAGAGAGAGAGAGAGAGAGAGAGAGGCAGAGACACAGGCAGAGGGAGAAGCAGGCTTCATGCAGGGAGCCCGACATGGGACTCCATCCCAGGTCTCCAGGATCATGCCCTGGGCTGAAGGCGGCGCTAAATCCCTGAGCCACCCAGGCTGCCCTAAAACTTTTTTAAAAAGAAACATAACTAATATGCCAATAGGGAAGATATAAAATGAAATCAGAAAGAACTTAAGGGCATTATGCTAAATGACATTAAGTCAAACAAAAAAAGACAAATATAACATTGTGTTACATTACTTACATGTGAAATTTTTAAAAATCAAACTTCTTAAATTCCACATATGAGTGAAATCATATGGTGTTTGTCTTTCTATGACTAACTTACTTCAGTTAGCATTATACTTTCTAGCTCCATCCGTGGTTGCAAATGGCAAGATTTTATTCCTTTTTATGGCTGGAAAATCTTCTATTGCATCCATCGATATAGCTATAGATATGGATATATACCATATCTTCTTTATCCAATCATCAGTCGATGGACACTCTGGTTGTTTCCATAATTTGGCTATTGTAAATGATGTTGCAATAAACCTAGGTATGTATATGTCTTTTCAAATTAGTGTTTTCATATTCTTTGGGTAAATACTAAGTAGTGTGATTACTGGATCATAGGGTAGTTCCATTTTTAATTTTTGAGGAACTTCCATATGTTCTCCACAGTAGCTGCACCAGTTTGCATTCCCACCAACAGTTCACAAGGGTCCCTTTTTCTCCACATCCTCTCCAACACTTGTTGTTTCTTGTGTTTTTAAGAAACAAAACAAATGAACAAAGGAAAAAGAGAGAGAGAGACAAACCAAAAAACAGACTCTTAACTATGGAGAACAACAGGTGGTTACCAGTGGGGAGATGGGTGGGAGATAGGGTGAAATAGCTGAAGAGGAAAAAGAGTACATTTACCTTGATGAGTACTTAGTAATATATGGAATTGTTGACACTATAATGTTTATACTGGAACTTTGAAAAAATAATTTTAAAATATCAAACTTTTACAGTATAGCAATCATAAGCAATAATACTGTATTATGAACATTAAACTTGCTAAGAGACTAGATCTTAATTATTCCCACCAGAAAAATGAGATGATAATTATGTGAAGTGAGAGGGTGTTAGCTAACACTACAGTGGGAATCAAATTGCAATATATAGGGATGCCTGGGTGGTTCAGTCAGTTAAGCATCTACCTTCAGCTCAGGTCATGATCCCTGGGTCCTGGGACTGAGACCCATGTCTGGCTCCCTGCTCGGTGGGAAGCCTGCTTCTCTCTCTGCTCTGCCCCACCCCCCATGCTCTTTCTCTCAAATAAATATGTAAGATATTTTTTTTTAAGTTGCAACATATAAATATATCAAATAAACATGTTGAACACCTTAAACTTATATAATGTTACATGTCAATTATATTAATAAAATTAATTTTAATTAATTAACTAATAAAATTTAACAATAAAAACGCTAAATTCATAAAAGCAGAGTAGTATAGTGGTTACCAAGGGCTGTGCTTTGGGGGAACTGGGGAGATGTTCCTTAAGGGCACAAACTCGCAAACAGTAAATAAATATGTCCTGGAGATCTAACACAGAGCATAGTGATTATAGCCAATAATACTGTACTACAAACCTCAAAGTTGCAAAAAGACTGTATCTTAATTGTTCTTACCACAAATAATACATCTGGAAAATCCAAAACACTTGGAAATTAAACAACATTCTTTTAAATAAACTATTAGTCAAAGAAGAAGTTCAAAATAAATTATAAAATATTTTTAATTTAATGTAAATAAGAAAATACACCAAAATTTGGAGAGCCTATTAGAGTTTAGAGGAAAATGTATCAGATTAAATGTTTATATTAGAAAAGAAGAAAGGCCTCAAATCAATGATCTGTTTCCACCTTAAGAAACTAGAAAAATAAGGGCAAATTAGACCAAAAGCAAGTATAAAGGAAATATTAAGATAAAAGTAGAATCAAATAAATTTGAAAACAGAGGAAAAACCAACAGAGAGAGAGAAATCAATGAAGCTGAAAGCTGGTTCTTTGAAAAGATCAACAAATGAAATGAACTTCTAGATAAATTGATCAGAAAAAAGTGAGAAGCCACAAATTACCAATATTGGAAATGACAGGGGACACATCACAACAGAAGCACAGGTATTAAAAATAAAGAAACAATATTAAGTTTTTACCAATGAATTTGACAAATTAGAAGAAATGGACAAATTCCAAAGACACAAACTAGGTTACATAAGAAGAGATATATACTGATAAAATCAATTTATAGTCACAGACAGACCAACAAAGAAAACTCAAATTTGCCAGCTTTAAGGCAAATTGTCTCACACATTTATGGAATAAATAGTATCAATTACAGACAAACTTCAGGAAAATAGAAAAGCATGGAGCTTTTGGTTCAATATTTGAAAATCAATAAGCATAATCCATCACATCCACAAACTAAAGAAGAAAATTAATATGATCATCTCTGTAAGAGAATAAGTCTTTGACAAAATTCAAAGAAAGTCTTGGGAAAATGCACAAGTGACATCCTACTGAATAGTCAAAGACTGAATGATTTTCCCTGAAATCTGGAAGAAGACTGTGATCCCCATTCCTATTGTTCCACCTTCTACTTAATATTTAAACCACTTATATTACCCTTAATATCGTAACTAGGTAATTATTAATAAGGCCGATTTAGTAAGGAACAAGAAAAATAAAATTCCTTCGGAGTCCCCCTGCACAATCACAATGACTGCCTACATAAAAATCCCATATGCTAACCAAAAAACCCCCAAAAAAACCCAAAAAGCTACTAGAATCAATACATAGCTGAAGAAATCAAGATCAATGTAAAAAACCCAATTCTATTTGTATACACTAAAAATAAATAACCACTGAAAAATTAAAAGTAAGGCAGCGTGCGCCGTGAGGTCCTGAGGTTCTGGGTCTTCAACAGTGTTTACACAGAAGAGACCCAAGGACATTCCTCCTACCAGCCTCCCATCACCCTGCACCTTTTTTCCCCAGTGGCAACCTTTGGAGTCATCTTCTTAGTCACCCTCTGCCTCTGGGAACACCCTGAGCTTAACTCCTTATTATGGATCACCCCAACCCATGAGCCCCCAGGTTCCTCAGAGTCATTCGGAGGTGGAGGCGCCGCCCTCCACCTGGCCAACATGCACCTGCGGGCCTCCAGCACCCACCTGGCTCTGGGCTTCTCTTCCTACCGCGGCGACCAGGGGCTCTGGAGACGGTGAGGCCAGTTGGCCCTGAACGTCCCTAGAAGATGTAAAACCAAGGTGGAAGCCGGCTCTCCTCCATGGAGACCACTTCCTGGGTGCGGAGGTGAAACTCCCCCAGGTGGCGACCACCTGACTCCCCTCCGCAGGCTGGTGGGGGGCTCTGCCTCCTGGGGAGCCTCCGGAGCCCGGCGGCCTCTGAGGGGCCCCTGAGGCATCACCCTGGTGCCAGGCCTTGTGCCCGAGCCTCTCCCTGCAGCCCAGAGGCAGCATTTTCCCCACCCTGGGGCCCTCCTCTCCTAAGCTGTGGACCAAATGGAAACAATAAAGCTTTTTGCAGAAAAGAAAAAGGAAAACCAAAATAGTACCACTTATAATAGGACAGAAAAACAGAGTGCTTAGATACAAAGCCCCCCAACACACACACAACACACACACACACAAATGTGCAAGATTTGTGTATTGAAAACTACAAAATATTGATGAAAGAAATTAAACAAAACCCAAATGAAGAGAAATAGCATATTCATGGATTGAAAGACTCAGTATTAAGTTGTCAATTGTCCTTCAACTGATCTATAAATTCAACACAATTGCAATTTTAAGAAGCAGGTCTTTTTCATATAAAGTTATTCTGAAATTTATATGGAGAAACAGAGGAACTGAAATCATCAAGAATATCTTTCAAGAGTGTGAATTAAGTTTTAAAACTCACATTCCTTGATTGCTATACGTACTATAAAATTAGAAGAATCAAAAAAAATTGGAAGAATCAAGACCATGTAATATTAGAAAAAGGATAGGTATGTAGAACACATGAGAGAGTCTAGAAATAGACCCATGCATCTATATGTGGTCAGGTAATGAATTTTCAACAAAGATGCCAAGTCAATCAAATGTAGAGAAGTTTGTCTTTTCAACAAATTGTGCTGGAGCAATTGGACATCCAAATGCAAAAATGGGGGGATGCTTTAACCCATACCTCACCTCATAGATAAAATATAACTTGAAAAGATCGTGTACCTAAAGGTAGAGCCAAAACCTGGAATTTCTAGAAAATCTTTGCAATGTTGGGTTAGGCAAAAATTTCTTAGAACACAGAAAACACAAACTACAAAAGAAAAAAAAAAATGAGGGATCCCTGGGTGGCGCAACGGTTTGGCGCCTGCCTTTGGCCCAGGGCGTGATCCTGGAGACCCGGGATCGAATCCCACATCAGGCTCCCGGTGCATGGAGCCTGCTTCTTCCTCAGCCTGTGTCTCTGCCTCTCTCTCTCTCTCTCTCTCTGTGACTATCATAAATAAATAAATAAATAAATAAATAAATAAATAAAGCCGACTTCATCAAAATTAAAAATATCTGTTCCCCAAAAACAATGTATGAAGAATGCAAAATAAACCACAGACCAAGAGAAAATGTCTGCAAAGTACATATTAAAAAAAAAAAAAAGCAAAAAACAAAAAACCTCTGATATCTAGAATTTATAGGAAATTCTCACAACTCTATTGACAATTGGGTTGAGTAGTAGGAATTGAAACTTGGCAGGCTTCCTTGGATGGACTAGACATGGAGGAAATTGACTCCCTGCTAAAGAATCATGCAAAGCCTTGCAGGAGTCTTGGCTACTTGCACGTCATCGCTGCCAGAAACCAGCCTCTTCTGTTCCACCGTGCGGAACCCGTTCCAACAGCGACATCATGTGGCAGTGAGAAGCAAATGCAACAGTGTACCAAAGAGCCTCCTGTACTCTTGGGTGGGGAAGATGCCCTTAAAGTTCTGGGGACTGCATTGAGCCCCTCGGGTTCTCGGACATTCTAGAAGTGGGAACGACCTCAAAGGTGGAAGATTCCGATTCATCCTAATTGGTTGGGTGGGTATTCAAAAAAGTTAATTAGAAAAATAAGATATTCTCAGTACTTAAATCCTGAGTTTGTGAAGCATTTCATCTTGCTATAAATAGCACTATATTGTAACTTTATACTTTATATATAGCCATAGTTTAAATTTGTAAGAGTTTTGTATTAGTTTTCTATTGCTTCCGTAACAAACTATGGCCAACTTCGTGGCTTAAACAAGTTTATTATCTCACAGTTCCATAGGTCGGAAATCTGATGTCTCACAAAGCTGAAATCAAGCCATTAGCAGGGCTCTGTTCCTTTCTGGAGGCTCTAAGGGAGATTCCATCTCCTTGCTCGTTTGAGTTGTTGGCAAAATTCAGTTCCTTGCAGCTAATAGAACTGAGAACCCCATTTTCTTGCTGGCTGTCAGCTGAGGGGCCATTTCTGGAGTCTAGAGGTCACCTACATTTCTCAGCTTGTTGCTCTGTTTTTCCTTCTTCAAAGCCAGCAATGACAGGTTGAGTCCACCTCTCATAGAATCTCTCTAACCTGCTCTTCTATCTTCCTCTTCCACCTTTGAGGATTAATATTTAGAATCTAAGACCCTTGCAGATAAGCATAGATAATTTTCCCATATCAAGTTCTTACATTTTGATCACATCTGCAAAGTCCCTTTTATCTTGTTAGGTAATATATTCACAAGTTCTGAAAATTAGGCCATGAACATCTTGGGGGTGGGATTATTCCACCTACTATAGGTATATTGGTGGTTTTGCACCCCAAAGATTTTTTTAAGTAATCTCCATACCCAATGTAGGGCCTGAACCCACAACCCTGAGATCAAGACTCATGTGCTCCACCAACTGAACCAACCAGGCACCCCTGGATTTTTTAATATTTAAAAATCTAATCTTAAAAATATTTTGACTTTCCTGCTGGGGAAAAGGCAAATTTCTAGGATACCATTTACCCATTTATTCCTAACCCTTACTTCGGCCTATTCCTTATTCCCCTCCATTGATTCTATACTAGATTAAACTGGGGGGCAGTGAGGGGGTTTCAATGTTTCAAATTTCATACTCCTTAAGTAGTATAAAGTTCTAGGGACTGCATTGAGCCCCTAGGGTTCTCGGACATTCTAGAAGTGGGAACGACCTCAAAATTTGCAAAATATGCAAAATTTCAAGTATATGCCTGTTTTTCTGGGGAAAAGTTCAAGTATCTAGATCAGATTCTCAAAGTACTCTGTGAAAGACACCCCCCGGGGGGGGGGAGGGAACAAACTACAAAACTGTAAGTAAATGTTATTTTCATAACAACATACATTTTCATGCCTCCACACCCATGAATCTTGTTCCATGAAATTAAGTGGTGTAGTAGAAAGGGTATAGGCTTTGGGTCTCCCCCAAAAGGGAGAGCTTTGTTGAGCATACAGGTATCTGACTCAAGCTAAGACTGGCTGCGTATGACGGCATTTATCGAGTAAGAAATAAGGAAGCGTATCAAGTTTAAAGGGGAGCCTCTAAGATGAGAGCAATTCAGGACGTGTTTGATGAACCTTCAAGATAACCAAAAAATCAAGGGGAGATCATCGTAACTAAGGAAATCTAAGAAAGAAGAGACAGTCATATTGTCCATAATAAAATTAAATGTTTGGTTATGGTTAAAAGGTACCAGAAACTATGTTGATGGACAACATACTTGTCACACACCTGGCAAATTATCTACAAGAAAAAGTCAACTCCCAAGAATAGAAATTCAATTTTCACAGAAAACAGCAACTCAAATTTTTTAAATTGCTTTATTCAAAATAGCCAAAAATGTTGTCCATATGTAGATGCACCTAGAAATCACTACACTAAGTGAAAGCTATTGAGCACAAGATCCCGTTTACACAGAAGGGGAAGTGGACTGTTTGCAAAAAGGACAAAAGGGAAACCTCCTGGGGTGATGGAAATGGTTTTTTTCATGTGTGTGCATGTGTGTGTGACAGAAATGTTCTCTTATGTGATGGGGATGTTCTTTACCTTGGTTACACAGCTGAACCTATTGGTTATAGCCCCATGAGCTGTACACTTAATTTTACTGAATGTAAATAACTGCTTAGTAGATTATTAATAGAAATATGAAAAAGCTTGTTAGCAATCCAATACTTGTATCATTGTCATACAAAAGGCAGAGGAACTGGAATCCATATGTTAATGGGTTAGGGAAGAGGAGGTAGAGGACATGGGGCAGTGCAGGTAGCAAATCTAACATTGGTTAAGTTGTATAGTTTACCTTCGGAGCAGCTAGCAAATTAAAGAGATAGATACAGGCAACTATATTGGCCTCAGTCTTTCCAAAAGAGTAAGTCACAGCCTATCTGTTCAAAATTATCATTTTGAGAGAATCCACACAAAACAGCAGCAGCTCTTGGGGTATAGGGCAACGTTAGCTTTTCTGGAAGGAGCCCATCTTGGCATGAGCTGATTAAGCTTCAAAGGTAGAGACCATGAGCAAATAGCCCATGTGAGCAGAGAGCAAGCCTGAGTAGTTAAGGAAACTCTAGTTTTTCTAGAAATCAGCCCAGGCCTTTGTTGAGCATACAATTGTTCATACCAACTGGAGCTAATGCCACCCAGCTACTTTAAGAATTAGTAATAATGTTTGAAGTGCCTGGGTGGCTGTTGGTTTTAGGTATCTGACTTTGGCTCAGGTCATGATCTCAGGGCCTTGGGATGGAGCCCCCTGTCGAGCCCCACCTTGAACCCCCGCATTGCATCAAACCCCCAGTTGGGCTCCACTCTCAGCAGGGAGTCTGCCGGTCTCTCTCCCTTTGCCCCTCCCCCTGCTTGTGTACACGTATGTGCTTGCTCTTTCTCAAATAAATAAATAAAATCTTTAAAAAAGAATTAGTAATAATGTTTATCTCTATGCATAGGATATGGCACAAAGTTAAGTACTCAATTAGTGATATAGTAGTATTCCCCTGCCTAGAAAGAACTCTAAAACATATTCAGCAATGTTAGATGAATGAATGGATGGATAAAATTGGAACAGTCAATTCCAATGAACTGTGTATTTTTCTGAACTCAATTTAAATATTATTTCCTTTTGGAAGCTACCTTCATCCCAAGCTACACACATTTTCTTACTTAATAGTGTAGTTTCAAAGCCAGATTGCCTCTACTTGAATCTTGACTCTATTTATTGTGTCTCTGGGCAAATCAAACTCTCTATTCAGCTTCCTCACCTATAAAATAGGGCTTAACTATAATATCTACCTCTACCCCACAGGATTTCCGTAAAGATTAAAAGTATTAATACAAAAATATATTTTTTACGCTGCCTGGCATAGAGTAAGCATTCAGGAAACATTAACAATTGTTACTGTGTGTGTGTGTGTGTGTGTGTACCACATTTTACAAATTATTTACTTGTGTAGCCACTGAAAATAAGCTCCATGATCATAGGAACTTTGGTGTGTTTTGTTCACTGCCTAAAACTGTGCCCTCAGATCTAGTAGGCATTCAGTGGTTGCTGAATGTGAATACCTACCTATCAAAGACAATGGAAGTGCAACAAGAATTACAGTAGAAGCTAACTGAATGAATGTTTGGTAACTAAAGAAATGAATAGAGATGATCATATGGAAAGTGATTTCAGACTTCCAGCAGTACTACACTACACAAATGAGGCAAACGAAACTTAGGAATATTCCAGTTTATAAACTTTTTATTTAAAAAATAAAATTATAAACAAAATACAGAAAAATATTGACACCTGTGATAACAAGGAAATGACTCCTAATCTTTTGGGTAGTTTATTATCCTGAAAGAGCAAAATCATGAGTTTTATAAAGAAATTTTATTGTGCAAAGGAGGAATGTACATTTTAAGTTTCATTTATAATAGGTATTTGGCATTGACAAAAAAAGTATTTGTATGTATACATTCAACATTTTGCAGCATATTTACATTCAAGTTACATTTCCAAATTCTATGCCAAATATAATCTAACTCACCATCAAAAATCCCTAAGATATAATTCTGTTTATTTGGTAGGAGTGCAATATGATTCTATTAGAAATAATTTTATGCTCCTACTAGGTCAATTGTACTTAGCTACTTTGACCAAATTCACTGACCTTTTCTTTCCAGTGCAAGCCAAGCTTATTTTAGACAAATTAAACACTAACAAAATTTGGCCAGTTACAAAGTTATATAGTTAATTTTCTTCTCCCTCCTTACATTAAAAAAACTTTCAAAGGAAGGACATGGGCTCTAATAAATTACTTCTTCTTTTACAGTAGTTAGGGCATAGTATGGATACAAGTTGCAGAATTTTAACTTCTTTTTAAAAGATGGCTGAAGCACTCTTCCCTTTTGGTTACCAAATTCCGAATTCAGTTGTTATCAAAATAAAACTTGTTAGGAAGCCCACATAGTGTTCTCAAAACTTTTTGCCATTTTTTCCCCACATATTCCTCAAATCAGATTATTTACTCATTGACAATTTGGAAAATTTCTTGCTTACTTTCTTTCAATTACACTAGGATAGCTATTACAGTTTCTTGATAATCTTACCATTTGTGTTTCAAAGTATGATTTAATTAAAGTCAACATAAATTACAAATAGCTTCCATCTACAGTTCTCTGAGAAATCTATCTGAACTTAGTGAAGGGTCAAGATTCCATGGGACCTGACCAGGCTTGGCAAACAGAAAAGATTTGAAAATTCCCATGCCTCCAAGAGATCCCAGATAAATCAAATCTACTCATAATATACCAATTTCTTCTTAATTATCTCAAATTAAGTTCATCTTTAAAAGTCCAGTAAGATAATTAAAGACAAAACAATGGAGACAGATGAATTTCATTTACTTGAGCTCTTTCTTTCTAATTTACTTCAGGTTGTAACTTCTCCTCCAGTACATGATGGCTGGCAGTTGGCAGTAGGCTGCTGAGTTGACACCACTTCTAATTCGGATTCACGAACAAAAACCACTGCATCACCACTTACATTTATAAGACACTGTGCCTAGACAAACAATAGGACATGTTCAAGCACCAACTCAACAATCTGCTCATAATTTTCTATTGTTTAAGGAGCAGTGCTACATAGTTGAAAAAGATAGACAACCCAGGAGAAAAATGAACAAAGGAAAAGAAGGCAACTCACAGGAAAGGACACTCATACAATCCCATTGATATAATTACATTTTCCAAAAGAAACGTTAACAATTCGAAGTCAGTTAATATGAAGAATACTGGTAAAAGAAATTTCTCCTAAAATTAATCCTAAACAACAATCCTTTGCCCCTACTAACAGAATTATTTATTGGGAATAATAATTGGAATGTACTCTTCACCAGTATACCAGTTAGAACTGGACAGATAACAGTCCAAACTAAAGGGTGCTTTTCACAGTAACTTAGGAGCAAAAGTTTTATAGGTACTTAAGAATACTCAGGATATGAAACCAGCATCTGATCTACATATGACCATTAATATATTCGTTAAAACATGTTTTAAGCACCTAGAAAAAGTTCTAAAGAACAATTCTCTTTGGTGGGGGATAGGGAGAGAGTGGTAGATGGGAAAGCCATGGAGGGAAATCCTCAGGTTCCCCCAAAAGAAGTTTTTAACTACAACTCACCTGGTTTTTATTTGGATTCTCCATGAAGACACACTGCTTCATTATGTAGGAGACAACAGCATTCCCTCCTAATGCAGCAACATGAGCTCTCACCATTGCAAACACTTCAGCAATAAAAGCGTGGAGAAAACCACTGACTCCTCCTTCCTGGAAAATAATATGCAAGAAAATCAAACTATGTATATAAAATGCCAAGTAATTTATATTAAAACATCTTAAACGATCTTAATATAATGGATGATTGTTTTAATTTCATTTTAATTTGTTGCATGAATGAACAAACCTTTACTGAACACATGTCTGTGATGGGGATTTTTTTTTTTTGTTAAGATTTATTTACTTATTTATTCATGAGAGACAAAGAGAGAGAGGCAGAGATATAGGCAGAAGGAGAAACAGGCTCCACGCACGGAGCCTGATGTGGGACTCAATCCCAGAACTCCAGGATCACACCCTGAGCCAAAGGCAGACACTTAACCGCTGACCCACCCAGACATCCCTGTGACGGCGATTAATATCCTACAATACAGATGATGAAACCGAAGTCAGAAATGTGTCATTTGCCCATGACTAGCTAGGACCATGTAGCTACCAAAAAATGGCACAGCAGGAATTCAAACTGTTTCTCCATCTTCAACATTTCCATCAAATCATTCCCCTCACTCACAGAAATTGATGGTAAATATAAATAATAAAACTTGTCTGCTCTCCTTATCTCCCATTCTGAAGCATATTCCAGGTACAATTGCCTTTGTATCCATCTCTCAAACATATCAAGCACTTTTCCTGCCTCAGGGTCATTATGCATGCTGGTCCAGAAGGCTCCTCACCCAATTTTCCACCAGGATAACTTACTCAATTACGCAGGTCCCTGTTTATATGTAACTTCCTCAGAAAAACCTTCTCTAACTATCAGATCTAAATTCAGTTTCCCTATCATACTCTCTGATAGCCTCTGTGGTATTTCTTTGTATTACTTACTAACACTAGTAATTATACATTAGTTCTATGATTATTTGCTTAATGCTCACCACACCCCAGTTCCACTACCCTGTAAATTCCAACAGGTCAGAGACTGCTGCCTGTTTTGCTCATAATTATATGCTAACACCTAGTTCAACAGGTGCACACACTGAGTATCCCACACATCTTTTTCAGGGAATGAAATCCAGTAGTTTAGGGAATGTTTTCAGTGTTCAAAAATAAAACAGAAACTGAAGTCTAGCTGAGAGCTTAAAAAGCTTTACAACCTAAGTTTTCCATGAATTCTACTGGAGGTTATTTACAATCTAGGAAGAAATTTCCAACTTTAAATTGGAAGTTAAGGGCAAAATTTAGTATATGTGCTGCAGAAGTGAGCACACAAGGGCAAAATTTAATGCACTGTTAGAAAACACATTTGACCAGATCATACCTTTCTAAAAAAGCCCGAGGATCCTACATATAGATCCTACACATAAAGGCAGCTCTCTTTGTAATTAAGGAATTGAGGTATTTCAGCTTACTTCCAACTCAGTCATAGCTCAGTACATGTTTTTTTTTTTTTTTTTACATATCTGTCTTCCTCCTGCCTTTTAAATCTCAGAATTCTGATAACAGAGTAACAGAGACTACAGAAGTGTAATTCTTAAAAGATTACATAATTGAAAGCAAATAACGTATCAAGCAGTGAATAAATTTGGGATATTATGCCATACAGTTACTATTACAAAATCTCTGTTGAAGGGAAATGTACTATGAAGTAACATTTTGGGATATGGCTGCATAAGCAGTAGAGGAGGCACTTAGGATATACAATATTATGGACTAAAATAATGCAATATCCATGTACTACTCGGAGCAATTGGAAAATTAATTCACCAATCTATCTAGCTTCTCACGCCCAACTTTCTTGGTCAAACTTAAATGGGCTCAAAAGTGTTACCTATTTTAATTCTACATTAAAAAGGGTTTTGAGAATATATTAATAGTGTCTTTTCCATTTCAATACAATTAGAATATGATTTAAAAACTAATTTATCATAAAGGAAACATCTATCAATCAGTCTGCCAGAAGTTACTGCCTCATTTACACCAAAGTACTTATGTCTATTCTGCCGGGCACTGTGCCAGGTACAGGATGGTGAGCATGACATTAAAAAATTGTACGAGGATCCCTGGGTGGCTCAGTGGTTTAGCGTCGCCTTCAGCCCAGGGCGTGATCCTGGAGACCTGGGATCAAGTCCCACATAGGGCTCCCTGCACGGAGCCTGCTTCTCCCTCTGCCTGTGTCTCTGCCTCTCTCTCTCTCTTTCTCTTTCTGTGTCTCTCATGAATAAACAAATAAAATCTTTAAAAATAAGTAATAAATGTATGTATGTATTTATGTATGAGGGCTGGGGGAACCTGGGTGGCTTAGTCGGTTAAGTGCCTGACTCTTGATCTCTGCTCAGGTCTTGTTCTTGGCGTTGCAAGTTCAAGCCCTGTGTTGGGCTCCATGCTAGGCCCAACTTAAAAAAAAAAAAAGTACAAAGGCTATTATTTATAAGGAAGTGTAGAAACACTGATGGTGAAACAATGGGGAAAAAAGCATAATTAAGTCATCTTTATAATGCATACACTTAAAAAAGAGTTTTTTAACTGAAGAGTTTATTGAGTTTCATACATATTCAATAAAAAATTTCCCTATTCACAATATTAATTTGCTCTAGCCTTATTTCATAACCTAAGATACATGTAAATAAAATTTTCTTCTTGAGTTTAAATTCCTTTGTAATAAAATATATAAAAGGCTGACTTTAATTCTTAAATTTGACCACATCAAAATATTGTAACTACTGTTACCCAGGGTAAGGTAAGAATTTGAATAAATGGTTTCACATGTACTTTTGGAGGGATGTGGAATAAAATGAGCAGTTGCATTCTTTTTCAGGGGAAGCAAATAATAGAGATAAACCATTCCCATAGACATCCATCTATAATATAGACCCCATGATTTCTAAATGCAAATCCTTAAAAACTGTTATTTAAATATATCTGGCAAGTAACTTACTTGAGAAAACTAAGCTGTTCTTTCAGGCTGTTTCAGTATATGTGTTGCCAAAGCAAGCACTTTCAGGCTGTTTTAAATCTCTAATCAAACATGGATCAATTTACTTATTTTATTTATCACCTGATAAGGATCTGGGATTTCTAATAATAAATGAAATTAAAGCCAACATAACTCTTGTGATAATACTGTGTGCTATATGAAATTTAGTTAAGTCTAATCCAGAATCAATCTATACAGGTTATTGAAAAAACAAAAACAAAAAAAGTGTGTGTGCACTTTGGCAAAAAATAACAATCTGAAATTTACTTTTTTTACTAATGTTTTCAATCAGAAAATTCACAAAAACAATGTCCTAAAATTACCTCACGAAGAGAAGTGGTTTCCCGAATAAAAAACATGTTAATTATCCCAAGATATTTAGTTATTTTTGCTCCAGGAATGAAAGAAAGAGGTGTCATCTTAACAACTCCAACTGTAGAATTTGCACAAGGTGGAGCTGAACGGTTCCGGAAATTTCCTTCACCCATAGGACTTGCTTTTTCAACTGTCACAGCTAAATTTGGAGAAAGAAGAAAAAACATCAAGATCAGGTGTTGGTAACTTAATTATTCCCTAAGGTTTCCAAATAAGTGGTGACAACATTCAGCTGTCTGTGAGGCTAAGCCATGTCATGAAAGTAAAGAAATTATCATGCACTGCATGCAATTAAAAAGAGAGGGAAAGAAAAACTTAAGTAGAAATGCTGGAATGGAATTCTTTTGGAAGAAAAATGGCATTCCTGCAAAAGAAAATGTTGATGCGGTGTAGCTACACACACAATGATTGTTATAAAGTGAAGACAAAGAAAAAGCGGTAGAGCATTAAAAATTATCTGCTGTAGGAACAAATTATTACAAAGAGAGTGTGAAAGTTGTTATATTTCCCAGTGCAGTTTTTTCCATCTTTTGCAGACGACTTCTTCATTGTCAACTTGTAGATAAACCTTACGTTAACTAGTTGTAATAGGTTTTTTTCTCCAAAACTTTCTCATCAAACTCATAATTTTAAAAACTTAAATGACCTTGGCTGTTTAAAAGTTGACTGCTTATAAAATAACATGAATAATAATAGCTACGACTTAACAAGTAACTACCATAAGCCAGATATATATATATGTATGTATATATATATGTATATGTATCTAATCCTTACAACAACCCAGCAACATAGGTATTATTATCCCCATTTTACACATGAGGAAACTGTGGCTCAGAGAAGTTAAATAACTTGACCAAGGTCACACAGCTATTAAAATGACACTTCTAGGATCCCAAACCAGATCTGGCTGGTTCCATATCCTGTGATCTTTCCTTTAAAAGATCCTTTCCTTCCTTTTTAATGGAAATTCTTTTCACTCAAATACATGGACTCAAAGTCTACCGAAACACATGGAGTATAAAGAACACGTAGTAATGATCCAGATTCTAGCAGTGCGATAAGAGTTAACTCCTTTTAATTCAGAAATACCTCATTCTTTTAGCCCTCTGGATATCACTCTTAGTAAACTAACACATGCCATCTACAACATATTAGCTTGGATCCTGGGAGAGTATCTCTTCAGTAAGAGAGCTCATTTCCTTCCATTAGAAGGATATAATATCTATTTATACACTTTGAAGAATATTTTCACAAAAAAGTAAAATTTTGAAACACAACTGTACAGTTAAAAATGAACAAATCACAAAGCTCTTCAATAACTTTTGCTAAGTGACCACAAGAGTCTGCAGCTTTCACACTCCATCATGTGACTGATTGGCAATGTTATTACTGGGTAGTAAGGTCTAGCCTTCACCACTGGGAAATCAGGGATATGCTTCTCAGATCATAATGTGGTAGAAACATCCGCCTACTTGTCTTAATTGATCCGCGCCTTATGGTCTGAGCTTTCAGTTTAATGAGCTCTATCCAGCTGCTGCATCTGTCTGCAAAGGAACTGTAATCAACTGACGTTGCTGAAAACACAGACAGAAAACAAAAGAAAAAACAAAGAAAAAATATGGATGACGTCTCTTACTCGTCATAACACTCCTTCTGATGATGTAATTTAACTGTAACTTAGAAAAAGAATGGTCCTTTTCAAGTCAGATATGAGAGACAGTAAAGAGTCAAGCTTTAGACACTGATTTGTCCAAAACCAAGTTCTCAATTAGCTGGCTGAGCGTTTTTGGTAATGTCATAGTTGTGTGGTCTCTTAGGGGAAATGGAAGCAAGGCCTAATAGAAATATCAGTGAAAGGACCATATACTGCTTTAACTAACTTTATTTCCCATTTTTTTTAACTTTACAATGTTGTAACTGTCTATATTTTAGGACTTTAATTTATAATCCAAACTTTGTGAATAATTCTCTTCCCTACTTTTACTCTAAAATAAAAAAAATAATGTGAATCAAATGCTGAATAATACATTTTAAAAATCACTAATTGATTTATCCTTTATTAAAACACATTCTTTCTACCATCAGTAACAGGAAAGCCAAAGGGTCACTGGCCAATATTCTGTTTTCACATCTGATTTTGGCAACAAAGCTTCTGATGACATTGACTGGGAAGGCAGGTGGGAGTCTAACAAGTTATCCTTTTTAAAAAAAAGTCTTTTACCACTACTGAGCTAAAAAATAATGTTAAAGCACTAAAATTTTATTTTTAGAAACAGGGAAACTATTAAAATGCTAAAAATGTTATTAGTTTAATTAATATTTTTAAAGACACATTCTAACTACAATAAAGCCATATTTTGGTGTCTATTCCACTGTCCAGTGCATTTCTCCAATGTCTGTATGTTTATGCACCACACTAGAATTACACACCTTTGGTGACTATTTGCTTAATTAGACAAACTCACCTCTCTGTGCAGCTGGTATACCTGAGTTAGAACTTGCACTCTCCAGGTGTTCTAATAAGACAATATGAACAACATTAGCTTGAATGCTAAGTACAAGCCAGTATCTCTTCTTTGCTGTTTGTCAATACCTCTATTAGCCAGATGAATACAAGGAAATATTTAGGGCTTCATTATAAAAGCAAACCAAATAGAAGTATTTAGGTTTTTATGCAGTTTCTACCAATATATGAAAGCTAGCTCAGTTAATAAATATCATGCCCAGGAAGATTACTTGTTACTGTAACATAAAGAGTTTAGGAAACATTATAGACATAAGAAAATATAGACATAGTAACAAATGTTAGTAGGATGAAAGCAGGGTGAGAAAACTGAGCAGAGAAAAGCATCAATGTATTAGGAAGAAAATCTGAAATGAAACATGGAGGGAAATGTTTGTTGGGGTGGGGGAGGGAAGAGCCAATAAGATTAAAAATTACAGACCAGGCAATGACCTGTCTCACAAATAAACACAAACTGCTTACTAGCCATAACCTTTCCCCTCACCACCAAACCCCTCATTCAAGGACTTCACTATCAACAGCTCCATCTGGTGGCATCAAGACATCACAGAACTAAAAAGTGATGTACCCCACAGAACAAAACTAGATCCCAAACTGGAAATCACTCCCTTTCCAGTAACCTCATAAAAGGAACATCCAGAATTTTCCTTGGTATTTTGTATTTTTATTATTGCTATTTAAGGTATTGTACAAATTTAAACAGCACCATAACAAAAACTTTCATAATCTATTTGTAAAGTTCTGACTCTACCTACATTACCATACTTGAATTTTGATTCAAAAATTTTATAACTGAAAAAATAGTGTTGCCATGTTAGAAATAACTCCTAAAAAACACTGAGGGTGATTTCGGTCATCCAGTTTTCTTAGAAATTTATAAATTAAGTAAATACATATTTTTATCTGTTTAATGTGTTAATCTTTAGGTAATATTCTTAAGTTAATAAACATTACACCTTTTTAAGATAAGACTTATACAGGTTTCTGCTAACTAGGTGCAACTGGATGCAATGTTCCATACTCTCTCTTCTTCCCATTTTTATAATGCAACTGACCACTAGGTAATACTGGAAAGTGTATAGTGACTGGCATTCCTCTTATACCACAAGGCAGGGTTCACAAAATGACTATAAGGATACCATGCTGTGGCTGTGCCCTGACTGCCCTCAGACTGTAGGTCTGGGCAAGAAAAAGTCCTCCCTGATTCAGGATCTTGAGGAGCTTTAGAAGCCCAGAAGGAGACAGAACCTACAGGAAGGAGACCAGAACAGAACTGACATTCAGAAGCTTACCACATCTCTAAGGACAGCTAGTCCAGCACTGAAAAAGGCTGTAGTGCAGAAGCTGGGACAACAAATGCCTACCCTAAGCTTACAGATGCCAGGAAAGTCCCAGGGCTCTATGTCCTATGCAGTACAGACTTGGGGAGTGTAGACTTACAGAAAATATAGTTGGCATTAGGAATTCTGTGCAAGTTTTTACAAGGGGAATGGGGGAAAAAAAGCTTTTAAAAAGTGAAAATTACTAAAATGAAATTTACCTTCTATAACTCAGTATTATGTGGGTAATATGAAACTTCCTAGTAGCAACTGTATATAATTTAATGACAATAGTTCATAAGAAGAGCTTAAACATGTAAAAAGTATCTGTTCTCATCTCTAAATAGCAAGTGAAAAAAAAATAAAGGTATACAATGATCTGTAAAATATGTTTTTTTAAAAAAGAAAAAACAGTATATTTGCAAAGAACTGACAATAAAGCTGGTTGAGGGTAGCTGCCTCTTAGAAAGTAAAATGAATGGAGAAGGGAGCTTGATTTTGGACTATATAATTTTTTTAAGATTTGAATTCTTCACTGTGTACATTTATTACTCCCCACCTCCCAAAAAAATTTTTTTACAAAGGGTGGAGGGGGAGAAAAGCTAGGGAAAATGGCTTTTTCCTGCCTCCACATATGAATGTATCTGAATTAAAATCTGGAAAAAAAAAAAAGTGTAAATTGCAGCTGTTCTTTTTTTTTTTTTTAAGATTTTATTTATTTATTTACAAGAGACACAGTGAGAGAGGCAGAGACACAGGCAGAGGGAGAAGCAGCCCCTCCACGGGGAGCCCAATGTGGGACTGGATCCTGGATCCCAGGATCACACCTTGAGCCGGAGGCAGATGCTCAACCACTGAAGCACCCAGGTATCCCAAATTGCAGCTATTTTTAAGGGATAGGTTAAAGATGATGATTTTTTTATCTCACTTAAAAGGAGCAGGTTCATCCGACATGTTTGCTACGATCTTAACATTTCTCTCAGAGAAAAGGCCCAAGATGAGATGGTCCTGGGAACAGATGAACACCAACACCTCAAATGTTTGAATACCTCAGATATCTAATGACCTCAGATTCTCAGTCACTCTGCCATTCCAATTAGTTTGGCTTCCAAGGTAACAGGCTTTTCAAAAGGGAAGGGACTGCAAGTATTAGCTGCCTGGGTCATTGGTAAACTAGCAATTATGGTGAAAAAAGAAATAAACCCATATGCAATCTCTAAGTCAAAACTTAAAAAAAAAGAACATATTTCATATTCAGGATTAGAAGTCTTATTAAAATCTTTTGGGCTTTGTTAAGGAGTTAATGTTCATTGTCAGCCATTCGTATATCTATGTTGAAGAGTTTGAGACAAACACTTATATTAGGTTCCCCCATTCTACATGCAGAAAGTCTCAATCAAGCCACACAGCAACCTACTTCTTTTACAATTTCCTTTCCCACTGGATACAAGAAAATGATTATTTTTCCTTCATTAAGAAGTTACCAATAAGTGATAACCCTGTTATCCACAAAAGAACAACCATAGAAAGTCAGCAAGGCAAACAAAACAGAAGGTTCTATTATTCTCTTAGTACATTCTAACAATATTTAACAAGTCCTGTTGGTGTGGGAAGGGGGGACTAACCTAGGTTAAAAGCAGTTGAGAGGAAATGAGTGTATTGATGACAAAAAAAAAAAAAAAAATGTGGTAAGGATTCTTCCTCCCTCAATTATACATGCTCCAATGCCTCTGATGTTTGAGACTACTCCATTCTCCTAAATAACTTGTCATAACCATTCAGCTGTCTATGATAAAGCTCTATACAGATTACTAACTCCTCTGACAACTTACTCACTTTATATCATCATAATTTACAGATCTCCTTTGCTCTGAAAAATTTAAAAAATATCTGAGATAATCTTACCTGGTTATCTTAAGAAAAGTACTAAAACTAAAAAAAAAAAGTTCCTGAAACCTCTCAAGATTCTCTGGCAGATTAAAATATATGCAATCTGGAGTGCCTGGCTGGCTCAGTTGGTATAGCATGCAACTCTTAATCTTGGGGTTGTGAGTTTAAACTCCACGATGTGCAAACCTGCTTAAAAGAAACTATATGCAATCTGAAGTCTTTAAAAATGTATGATTTAGCTATTTAAACATTCTGATTTTTTTTTTAAACTTTTTAAAAAAGATTTGTTTTATTTGGGGGGGGGGGCATGCACAGGTGCAGTGCAGGGGTGGTGGAAGGGGACAGGCAGGGAAAGAATTCCAAGCAGATTCCCCACTGGGCACAGAGCCCAACGTGGGGCTTGACCTCACTACCCTGAGATCATGACCTGAGCCCAAACCAAGAGTTAGACACTTAACCCACTGAGCCACCCAGGCACCCCTAAACATTGTTTTTAGTTATTATGGTAAAAATTTGGTTTTATGTCTCTTTAGGCATTTCCATCAATATATAATGTACTGATTAGCTATGTCCTATAACTATAAAATCTTGCTTAATGATAGAGTTAAATTATGTGTATAAGCATTCTGTATAAACCCTGTCCATAATGGTATTCAAATATTGGTGGACTGATAATGAAATTGCCATATTACAGCTAAAAATCATTAAAGCACAGAGAAAAATATAAATAGCTTCAATTTGGATGGTCCACTAAGGGAAAAAACTCAACTTCCCTCACAATTCATACATTAGATGACAAAGACAATGTGCTTCTCTATTTGGGTCATTAAAGCTTCCAACTTTAAAGGTGTATGACAAAGACAATGTGCTTCTCTATTTGGGTCATTAAAGCTTCCAACTTTAAAGGTGTACAATAGCCTAAACCACTTGTCTTCTTCAATCCCCATCTTGTTTTCTTGCCTGTTTCTAGGCATCCACTTCTCTCTCTCCTATCCTTTAGGTCTTCTCTTCCAAATAAGGCCATTTTTGCCAGTAACCCAATTCAGTTTTCTTTGCTGCTTACTCCCTCTTCCTCAGACTCTGGATTTCACTGAACTCAAGTTGCCTTGAAGAGGCAAAGATTCCTTATCCCTACTTCTCCATCAATTCTCTTTCCTTCCTTCTCTCCCATGTCTGGGTTGAGTTCCTCATACATTTTCCCCTCCTTAATTTCTATTTCCCTTCAATATCCTTCCCCTCAGTGTCTCTCTCCTTTCAGGACCTCCTACTAATTGTTGGGGCCATTGATAACATGGCATTTTTATTTTGCCATTTGGTCATAGTGACAAAATACATTTTAAATTTTTTTTTTTATTTATTTTTTTATTTATGATAGTCACACAGAGAGAGAGAGAGGCAGAGACACAGGCAGAGGGAGAAGCAGGCTCCATGCAGGGAGCCCGACGTGGGACCCGATCCCGGGTCTCCAGGATCACGCCCCGGGCCAAAGGCAGGTGCCAAACCGCTGCGCCGCCCAGGGACCCCCAAAATACATTTTAAAGGGAGAGAAAAAACAGACATGCAATGAATTGTTAATATATAAAGATGCTTTTAGTTAGTGCAAAGAATTATATAACAGTTTTAAGAATTTAGAACCATTCATTGGCAAGATAAAACAAAAGCTAACTTTTTTAGTTTTTATAGATTTATATTTCTAATCACTCATTTAAAATAATGGAAGGCAAGTCACTAAATTTAAAAAAAATCAAACTATCTTTTTAGAATCAAATTTGGCTTAACAAAAAAATAACCCTTACAGCCTCAATAAAAAATAAAGATAAAAAAAGTTCAAATGTGAATACCTAATTATGGAGTACAATGTATTGAGGGTTTTATTTTTATACTGAAATCCAGAATTTGATCTTTACTTGTCACATTAATCAGCAGCTGCTTAGTGGAAAGTGTACTCCTGCCAGTCTATAGTTTATGCCATTGAACATGAAGCTACCACCCCAGCATAAAGCAAAATGAAAGCAGGAACAAGGTAGGTATAAAAGACCTTTCTTCATATGGTTTTATCCAACAGTATATAAAATCTAAATTAAACCTTTTTAAAGGCTTAAACTCTCAGAATTTTAATGAAAACTATTATCCTATTATAGATTAAACTTATAAAGTACTTGATATATATTTCTAGTGGCATATAATTCACACACATTTGTCTAAGATCCTAAGACCCGCAGTATGGTACCTGAGATTTAGGTCTTTAGACATATATCAAAAATAATATGCTAACCTATAAAAGAGCTACATGCATAAAATTTTTGAGATTAACTATAGTCTATAAAACCTTTTTTTTAACTTTTCACCCAGATTATTATCACTCAGATTCTCCATTTTTACTGTATTTGTTCTATCATTTTATAACATTTTTAAAGTTTCTTAAAACCATTTCAGAGTAAAGTAGTATTCAGAAAACTATACATATTGATGGGAAAAAAACACGAGAGTGATATAAAAAATTTGTTATACCATCCTTTTTCTCATCTTACAGCCCCATATAAGTATTTTTACATTGATGCCACATCATCTGTATTCCTCATAGTATTCATCAAAAAATTTTTATGATGTTCACATGATAATTTCCTGGAAGAAATCACTCAGGCTCAGCACCTTTTAATATTTCAAATCAGAAAAATCAAGATACCTAGAACAAGGTAACGAAACCAGCCATGAATTTGAGACATACATCAAACTATTTTGTTACCTTGAGAAACAAAACAAAATATAACAAAAGATGAAAGGAAAAAAATTGAACATGGATGGACAATTCAGGCCCAGGCTTACTCTACACAGTGAATTAGGATACATGTAATTGAAGCATCTTTTCTTCATGTAATAGTCACTCATTTTCAGTAACTTAAAAAGATAAGGAAAGGTTTATCTACAAGTTAAAAGATGGAAGTATTAATAAATATACTGTGCATAGCTCTTGAAACTACTCTGCCAACATAAAAGAAATAAAAAATTTTTAATCACCGTGTTTATAGTAAGAACATGAAAAAAAATTAGGATACAAAGTTTTCAGAATTAAAAAAAAAAGGATAAAGCTCCATCAGCTTAGTTAACTGACCTAACAAAACTATAAAAACTATATATTTATTTGCTTATCAGTATTAGTAGTTGGCTTTTAAGCCCTTTATGGTTGCATATAAGTAGAGAAATTTTTTGAGCATTTATTCCTAGTACTCTTACCTTCCTCTCTTGCCTGTTACATCTAAATCGCTACGCTTAACTTTTATCATATATGTCTATTCTCTATTTAAAACCTTCTTTCATGTTAAAATGCTCAATCACTAAATTCACGTATTACACTCTATTACATCCTTCAGACCTTTGTCAAAACCCATCCTATCCTCAAATCTTTCAAAATAATTTGTGGTAACTTTTTCAAGTATATTTAGTATAGCCCATGTCCTCCTGAAAAGATTTGAGAAAGCAAAGACAATAAATCAGCATGCAACATAAGCTATAATTTACACAACTATTTATAGAAAAGGTACAAGTAAATCCTTTAGTGTTTACTGATTATTTTAAAACATAATGTTCAAGGAAAAGCACATAGGTTTTGTAGTTAAGTACTTCGCATATAAAGTTTTCTATATATTAGTATTGGATGTAATGCTCTTGAAGATGATCATGATGGCAGCATGATATGATTCAGTGGTTTTCAAACTTTTTGAAACTCTCTCTTACAACAAAAATCACATATAGAAAATCAGTAAGTAAAAGCCTACTGAATCAAAGCTGCTCCAGCTCAGCGGTAGGGGTTCCAGAGACCTATCCTCTCACTCTCCCTACCCTCTTTTCCCTCCCTACCTTGTAGAAGGCCTGAGGCATCTCTGAACAAACTCCATGGTTTGGGGAAGCAGAGTTTAAAAATTACTGGCTTAACAGATGTGAAGAAATTTGGAAATTTTTAATTTAACTTAAACATTAGCTTTTGATTTTGATTCATTAGCTTTTGACTTGTTTTTAATAATAGAAACACATTAATTATTGAAGAACCATAAATTATAGAAACCCAAGGAATCAGAGAACTTTAAAGGATAGAGAGAATCTTAATCTTTTCACATTTTACAGATGAGGGACTGAGGTTTATTGGTTTATTAGAGGATAATTGGCCTAAGTTCTCACATTATCAGCAGCAAAACTGGGATGAGAATTGAGGTCTACTAATTTTATTACTCCACCTTCTGGTCCCTCTTCATACTATAAAATAAACTGCAATATTTTAAGTACTGTTCAGATATGACTTACTCTACTCAAATTCTTCTTTTGTTGTTCTTCAGTTCAGAGTATCATTTGTACAAAATAGACTAATGACCTCAACAAGCACTAATTTTAATTACCTTTGAAAACATTTTGAAAGCTACTGCAGAAACTGCAAGGTATAGATATAGATATGACAAATTTACAGAATTTAAATCCAATCTTCTGCAGAAATCACTAATGATTAACAAGGTAAAACTGAGCTAACAGAGACCCTATCTCCATAAATATATATACCCATAGATTAGCAACTGATCAAATCTTTTTAGTGTTTAGATTTTTGGTTTGGGTTCCCCCTCCACACCCCACCCGTACCACTGCAGGGTAAGGAGAAATGAAATGACACCTAAAAGTAATTTGGAACTAACCCTGTGTTAAATACAAGTTTCTGTATTAAAGTAGGTGTTTTTTAAAAAAATTGTCTGAAAAAAATAAAGAAATTCTGTCTGGTCAGTTCAAGGAAAATTCTTCATAGTTCTTTTTGTTCTAGAAGCTATATTTAATTTATAAAGCTGAACTCAGATTATCTTTGGATTTGATGTTTCATCTCTATTCTTTCAACATAGGAGTTGAACTATGCTAAAATTCCCTATGGAGTTCTAAATTAGAAAATTTAATTTAGATAAAAAAAACAAAGAGAATCATAATCACCATGTTATGAAGTTCAGAATCTGAAAGTAGCTTATCTTTTCATCTTTAAACGATGAGACAAGATCTATTTATCTACATAGATAAACAAGCCTTGCCCTGATTTAGTAACGACTCTGTTCACATACATGCAATGTGAATATAAAACTATTCTATACTAATTTGGTAGCAGATAAACTGATAAGTACAAATCACAAAAAAATATCCCTGTGTTATTAAACTGTAATAATTAGAAAAGCCAATTTGGTTTGAAATTACAAATAACATTTCTCAGAATAAAAAATTTACAAAAAAACACAAGCTGCATGTATTCTATATATAATGCTATGAAATAAGATACAGTAATTCTGAAAAATCTTATAATAAAAATTGCCCTGAAATCAGAAGAGAAATAGAAAATACTACCCCTCATTTTTCTCCAAAGACTGTATAGATCTAAGTAGACTTATTGCCATTAAGAGACTATCATTTTGCATTTGAAAATATGCCAGTATCTTTAAGCACATAATAATGCTCCTCCACAGTAACCAAGACACTCAAAAGAGAGCTCATCCCTTTCTCACTTGTAGTACCCCACCCAAATTCCTCCACATTTCTTCTGAAGAAAATCAGTATTTTGTCATCTATGAAAATCTAACAATTTTTGTAAAGATTCGATTGTGGCTGGATAAAAACTTACCAGATATAATATAAATATCAATATATCACATGTGAATAGTCACTCTGGGAAATTCAGATCTCTGAAAATAAAACTTTACTACATTTGAAGTATAAGAATGGAACATCACATGAAATATTACCTTAATAATTTATGATGAGATTACTTGAGAAATTAAAATAAGAGGAATATTACTCTCTCCCCTTTATGAACATGAAGAAACAAACAATGAGGGAATGAAGAATAAACCTTCATCTAAAGATTAAGACTGCCTATAATGAAGAAGTAAAAGGAACTAGGAAATAGGATTTGTGTTTGCATTTCCCTCACTTAACCAACCTTTAGCTGGTGGAAAAGGATGAGAAGGAAGTGAATCTGAACAGAGCTCCAGTGGAAACTGCAGAAGTTCTTCATTATCTGTAGAGGCTTGAGAGGCAAGAAAAATACTAGTTATTTAGTAATGATCTAGTATCAATTTTTTAAAAGTAAGAATCTGGGTTGAAATATATCTATTTCACCCACTCCAATGTTTCTGATTATTTTCTTCCTGACTTCTCCCATGGAGACCCTTCACCTGTACAATGTTGAGACATGCTATCTTCCCTGATAGGATTGTTTTTTGAGATTTAGAAAAAAATACTAAGTATAAATCTCTTAGCACAATGCCTTGCAAATAATAACTAAATAATAATAATAACTCAATAACTATTATTATTCTATTCTTTCTACCATACTAGTTCAATGATACTTAAATCAGTTATTTTCTACCTTCTTTGATAAATATCTGAACACAGTCATTTAACATATCTCTATTTGACATTAATTCAATGTTTTACATGTAGAATGTAATCACTATAAAAATTTAGACTAATCATGAATATTTTATTTAGCTGGTAAGTCCTTAAATTTTAGAAAGCATACTATCTCCCTTCTCCTTTTTTTCAGAATACATAAGCGGTTTTTAATAATTTGAGTTTCTTTGGAATATATTAAGAATGTTACTTCCTAGATTTTACTGGAAAAAGCACAACTCTGAGGACCTGTCCTAAGAAAAATACATGATGCTTACTACATCAATTATGTTCTCAGATGTCTTGAGGACCTCTCCAGAGACCTCAGGAAAAAAAACCTCTAAATTACTGCAGAATATGCTATAACCTAAGTCTAAAAAATAACAGCATTCTCTATGTAAACAAACACCAAACACCTATTTGTGAAGAATACCAAGTCAAACATTCTTATTCACAAAGTTATCTTGACAAAAGATAAACAGAAAAAGTGACAGTATTGCTTCTTCAAGAAACAAGTCACTTATTTAATCTACTTTTTTCACTGAACTATAAATGTAGACAAACATAAACTATGCTCCCATCCATCACAGGTTTACCTCTTTGCAATGACTTTTCAACATGTGTTTTTGTGGTCTGCAAAGCCTGATTTTTGTCAAAAGTTATTGCAACTGCTGTGACTGTGACCTAGAATTACAGAAACAATATTAGCAAAACAATCGTCACCAAAATAAGTTTCTCACAAATCTTCTTCAGTACAATGGAACAATTTATACTAACTGGCTAATTCACTTTTGCTGGTTAAGATTCTCAACCAGAATTACAGATAACCTCAGATACTTAGACTGCATTTGAGTCTGACATATATACTAAACCCAGATATTCCAGAAAGAGCTCAAGTACCTTCTCTAAAATATGGGGATTGAAGAAATCCCATGTAAGTACACATCCTATTGTATATGTGCTAGAAATATAATTCTACCTTCGGATAATTAGAGTTTAGAAAAATAAAATATACATGATCTGATTTATTCTAATATATTTGTTTAAAAATATTTTGAAGTAAAATGTTTTATTCAATTATGGCAGATTTATAATATTAAAACAAATCAGAAAAGCTAGAAATCTTAATAAGTTGAATCTTAATTACCTGTATTAATTCATCTTCAGGCAGAGATACTGTAAAATTTACATGGCAAAGGCAGCAGGGGATCATAGACCGCAGTTTAAAATACAGGCTCTACATAACAGAAAATATGAGTAATATCACTTCTTTGAATTTAAAAATTTTTTAAAAATGGATTTTTCACTGTACATTATATCAGGCAAAAGGAAAGTTTAAGACAAAGCTGGTCCACTTCTATTTTGTATATTCTTACATTTTAAATATTTAAGCAGATAATAAGATTTAATCAGCTTTATCGATGTCATAAAATATAAGAAAAATGGTTTTTCTAAATTTACAAATATACAATAGATTTCTATGAAGCTTAAAATTAAAAAATATATATATATGAAGCTTAAAATTATAAAATAACTTAAAATATATATTTTTTTATAGTGTGGCATATTAAGATGGCAACTTTAGCATTTTACCAGTTGAGAGAGTTAAGATTAACATAATATATAAGTAAAAATCATTCAGCTCACACTTGTGTAAGATATTCAAGACAATATACTTTTCTTTTTTAATTTCATAATTCTTAGGAGTTTTAACTAAAATATAGTTAGTCAAAAGGTTCCTACCTTGAGCAAATTTTCACAGAGATCATTAAAGTTCTTATTAAGGGCTTGATTAGTCAGGTTAAGGCTGCTTAATCGGATTACTCTTACTGATGTGAACATCTAAATATGGGGAGATATAATAGCATGTCATTTTATTATTTTAACTATAACAGTTGATAAAACTGCCAAATAATTAATAATAATAAATAATGTGATATGAAAAAGGCTAACATTTTAGTTGCAATAAAGAGGTCAAAGAGAAAACATATTAAGAAGGAACTTGCTAAAATCACATACATTGTATTTATTTAAAATTATGAAAGGTTTACCTGTATTTCAGATGTCCAGTTATTTATACCGGGCATAATTTCTGTATTACAACTATAAAAGCCTGTCAAAATAAATCATAGTTAAACTATATAATATTTCATCTACTTTTATGTTGAAACATAACATTTTTCACTTATTACATAGAATTCTAACTATAAAATCCATTTATTCTTTTTTCTAAAACATTATTACCTTCAGTAAACTTTAGAATATCTTAATAAATTATCAGTTTGGTTTCTTTTCCTTTTTTTTTTTTTTTTTTAATGTATGAACATAAAAGGATTAAAAATCAATTAAGCTAAGAGAACCTGGGTGGCTCAAGTTAGTTAAACGTCCTCAAGTCAGTTAAGCCTCTTGATTTCAGCTCTGGTCATGATCTCAGGGTTCTGGGATCAAACCCCATGGGCTCTTTGCTCAGCAGGGGGTCTGCTGGAGATTCTCTCCCTCTCTCCTTGCCCCTTCCCTGCTCACACAAGTGATCGCTCTTTCTCTCTCTCAAATAAAAAAATAATCGTAAAAAAAAAAATCTAGTTCCCCTTTTTTAAAAAAAAATATTAGTTTTTAGTAATCTCTCCACCCAACATGAGGCTGGAAATTATAATCCTGAGATCAAGAGTCACATGCTCTACTGACTGAGCCAGTTAGGAGCCCCCTCAGTTCACCTAAGTCCTAACATAAATATTTTTAAACTATGGTTCTAGCTTTGGGGCAGCAAAGTAAATAACAGGATGTGACGCTGATAAAGCCTTTAAAATAAAGTACTTTACTTATTTTTTATTTTTTTAAAATAAAGTACTTTAAATAAAGTATTTTAAAATAAATTCAGAACTGATGAACTAAGATATATAAAACTAGTCTCATCCCAATTTTTTCTGTTCACCTGAAGGAGGAGGAACATCAGTAAGCAGAGAATGTACGTCTTCCATAGCATCAGTGTCATCAATCTGAAAATAAAAAGATTAGAGCTATTACATAAGTACTAAATGTATAATAATTTCAAATTATTAAAAAAAATCATTGTTTTTATTATTTACTAAATAAATAGAAATATAAGAGTCAAGAAAAAGTGGAGCCATTATTCCCTAAATGAAAATTCAAAACTTGAAAAAAAAATTCTAATCTCTGTAAATTTCTCCACAGTAATTATAAATACTTCTAAGTAAATATTTCACATTATAAGTATATTCAGGTAAAAAGAGAGCCTTTTCTCAAGCCTTTATGAGGACATCTTTCAAAAGGCTTACAAAGATACCATAAGCAATTATTATCTCTACCTGTATAAGTTAATAAAGAGAAATTTTAAGAAAAAAAGATCTTTTGACTTAAATACAAAAATGCTTTAAAACTGAATTACATAGGGATAAATTTAAAGGTACATCTAAAAAGAAGTAAGTGCAACTCCTACTCTTCTTACACCATAATATTCCATTGCAAATAACTATGTCTAGTTATTTATTATCCAACTAGACATATACTGAGATTCATCAGTACATCGTGGGTCTGAAGGACTCACACTTCAACCCTTGAGACTTTAAGAACTATTTTTAACGTTACTTTAGCTACAGTCATGGCCATACCTCAATCCACTATTCCCCAAAACATTCCACACCCAAATCCAACTACAATGTTCTGCCTGTCTGTTCCATCTCTTACTGAATCTGCACTTTGTTCTCAGCTTTCCACACAGATCTGAAGCACTTTTGTTCTCTACTTAGTCAGGATCCAAGACCATAAAGATCAGTTATGCTCTAGAATGCTGGAAAATTTGTTAGACAGATTCCGGGGCTCTACATTGAAATTTCATTCACTAAGTGTGAAGTAAGGGCCCCAGAATTTGCATTTCTTATAAGACTCCAGATACTGCTGCTGCTATAGGCAGTCACAGCACCCTTTGAGTAGCATTACTGCAAACAAGACCCTGGAATTTTTTACCTCCTCAGTCCAACATATTCTTTTACCAACCTCCATTTTGTTTTTCATTCTCAGATTGTAGAAAAATAGGAGAAATAGGCACATACTCATACAGTTTGAGTTTTCTACAAATTAACACTCTCACCTGTTAATTAAGCCTTGTGCATCTCCCGTGGCTAACATCCTGATCACATTCATGGACACTATTCTAGATTCTTCAAACTTCCAATCCCATCTCAATACAATTTTACCATCAGCTTCCTGCTTTACTAATATAAAGGCATCTGATTTTTTTTCTCTCAACTGGCACCTTACCAGAACATTTCCGAGTATCCTCATTTGTTTTCCTTTCCTTCAATACCAAAGGAAGATCATCTATCTCTTTCAAAGCTAACTATTTACAGGGGAGGGCAGAGGGAGTAGATTTGTGAGGTAGGAGACTCCATATATCTTCTGTGCCACATGCATTCTCCAGGAAAGTTGTGAGTGTATTTTTATAATGAAAGTTCAACTATACCTTCTGAATTCAGTAAGAAAACACTGCTCAGCATTTGGAGTGCTATGATACCACATGTAAAAGGATATGATTATACTAACATGTTATAAGACATGAAGCAAGTAGATGTAATAAGTGAAAGAAAAGCATTTTAATTTCTTAAATTCTTTCAAGTTTACAAAAGCTCTAAGAATTTAGCATTATTTTTTTAGTTTAGCATTGTTTGAATTTTATTTCAACCCACACATTAATTTTTCCAGAGCCACCTGAATTATTGTATCTGGTATTGATCAAAAAATATTACTATGTTCTAATATTTTCAAATTTGCTATAATTTCTATAATAAAATTTCTTTATATATTTATAACAGTTGTAATGATACAAAATCATATCACATCAATTTAGGATCTGACTGTAAAAATGTGCATCTTCCAAAAACTTGAAGAAATTAGTCTAATGTAGTATTACCTCCAAAACAAAAGCATCTTTTTTCCCATGTGAAAGGTCCAACTCTGTAACTTCATCAGAGCTTTCTGACTGAGATCTTAAAAGTCTTGAGCGTTGTCTAGGTTCTGGAATGGGTGATCCTATAATCTCTTCTGATACCTCCTAAAAGAAATACAATTGCTTTATATCATATAAAACTGTCTTTTTCAGTTTTGGGGTTATTTTGTAAACTGCAGGGTTTTTTTCCTTTTTATGGAAGTATAATGGACATATAACGTATTAATTTCAGATATACAACATGATTCAATACTTGTATGCTTCAGTTTGGTTTTAAATATTTTTATTAATAGATAAATATCTGTAAAGAATAAAGTCTAAATATATTCACAGCCTATATTTAATTATAACTTTTATGACTAATTATCTTTTTGTAGAGTACGTGGATATTTCCTTCTATCAATAATAGCAGTCTTGATACACTAATTGATAAACACATAGAGATGTGTCACAGACACAGCAAGGCAATACTGACATCTAGTGTACAGAAAAGACATAACAAGTAGGGAATTGGCAGTCCTTCCAGCTCAGAAAGTATTTTCAACTCAGCCTTTAAAAGACCAAACAGCCCAGAAATAATAAAAAAAAATGTAGTCCAGGGACATCTGGGTAGCTCAGCGGCTCAGGTCATTGATCCTGGGATCTGGGATCGAGTCCCACATTGGGCTCCCTACATGGAGCCTGCTTCTCTCTCTCTGCCTGTGTCTCTGCCTCTCTCTCTGTGTCTCTCATGAATAATAAAATATTTTTTTAAAAATGTAGTCCAAAAAAAAAAAAAATGTAGTCCCCAAGGGGCACATCAGTGGCTCAGTGGTTGAATGTCTGCCTTCAGCTCAGGTCGAGATCCTGGGGTCCTGGGATTGAGTCCTGCACTGTGCTGCCTGCAGGGAGTCTGCTTCTCCTTCCGCCTATGTCTCTGCCTCTCTGTCTCTCATAAATAAAAATAAAAAATAATAATAATAAATAAAAAATAAAATGAATAAAAGTAGTCCCCGAAAAGGATTCTTTTTTTTTTTTTTTCCCGAAAAGGATTCTAACCTTATATCTTTTCTTACCCAGTGGCAATTTTTCAAAGCTCCACATGATAAAATGAGGAATAAGATAAACGTGTGCATGTACACATTAATACATATATTATGCAGATATTTGCTATGCAACTTACTAAGCTAAACAAACTTTGGTAGCTACAATGATGATCTTTTTGAGGATGTAACCCTATATGGGTTTGCAAGCTTTTACCTATTACATAGCCAAAGATCAAAGCTAACTAGAGATTCTAAGTATCTGTTGGCTACAAGGACTATCAGGAGAATGTGACTATGTGAGCACAAATGCAAAAAGGCCTACACTATTGTTGGCATAACAGAGCTGTTTCTAAATAACAAGGAACCTAAAATTTTTTCAAGAATGCAGCTTTAAATGTTCATTGCTAATGTACACCTTACAGAAGACTACTATTTCATAATAGCTATCTATAAAGTAATTTCACATTCATTTCTCTTATTTGTACCCCAAATTACCTTGCCTTGTATAATTTTAACAGGGTACCTATTATAATGACTACAAAATGAAAAAGAGCTACAGTTCAGAGGTAAAGTAGTTTGCCTGTGCTTGAAAACTAGTTAAGTGACAAACCTATCCAGATCAGTTTTTTTGACTCTGAGTGTAATATTCTTCCAACCAGATAACATCTTTCTTTTTTTTAATTTTTCAGTAGTTTAAAATTTGTTTATGTTTCTGTTCATTACATTATAGATCTAATAAAAGCCAGTATCTGTTTTTAATATATCTTAGATTCATAACGAAGTTTTTACCACTAATACTGTTTATTATTCTAAAAGTTTTTTTTTTTCAAAGATTTTATTTATTTATTCATGAGAGACGCAGAGATTGAGAGAGGCAGACACACAGGCAGAGAGAGAAGCAGGCTCCACACAGGGAGCCCGATGTGGGACTTGATTCCGGGACTCCAGGATCATGCCCTGGGCCAAAGGCTGAGCCACCCAGGGATCCCCTATTCTAAAAGTTTTGCACCTTATTTTGATACCTTTGGTTGACTAAATGATCTCCACTTAAGTGGTACTACAGCTCTACATTAGAAAGATTTTTCAGTGTTGAGAAAAAAAAAAAACAAGTACATTGACTTCAGCTGGAGCTACCTTTCTTTCCTAAGAGAAGAAACACACTGATGTATATTTTCAGGGTAGGCATACATTGTTTTAGAAACAGAAAAGACAAAATTGTGATATGAGTAGATACTTCCTATGAGAGGTCAGCATGGGAGCATATAGTTGATAAATACTGGTAAGTAAAAGAGTTCAGCTTATATCACAAGGCCCTAACATAAAGCTTTGCAAATCATTTTCCCCAAAAGACATAAATACTATTAGTAAATGTTCAAATATCAAAACATAATTATAAAAGAAAAATAATGTACTTCAAACAAGCATCAGTAAAGGGCGGTGTGGAAAGCTTTAAAAAGGCTATTTAAGCATTAATATATTAACATACCAACTTTCTTAGTGAATTTCAAGAAGCTCTGTATCAGCACTGTTCAATAGAAATATAAAGCAAGCCTCATATGTAATAAAATCAAAAAGAAATAGAATTTTAATAAAATTTATTTAATTCACTATATCCAAAAGATTATATTTTCAAAATATAATCTATATAAAAAATACTCATGAGATAATTTACATTCTTTTTCATATTAAGTCTTCCAAATCCAGTGCGCATTTTATACTGATAGCACCTCTCAATTTGGACCAGACATATATCAAGTGCTGTACAGCCACATGTGACAGTGTCCACCACACTTAACAGTGTAGCTCTAGGTCATATCTTTAAAATTCCTCTCAACTTAACTTTGCTAGAAAGCTGTAAGTCTCAAACTAGAATCCAGATGCACTGTCCCAGACAAGCAACCAAAATTCTGAGTGTGTATAAAGTCAAATAACAATAATAATGTTATTCAAACATGTTCCTTTTACATAAGTATTTCATTATCAAAGACTCATAAAAAACAAATAGATTCATTCTAACTCTGACACTTTCTTCTTTCAATTATAACTGGCTATAAGGCATCCTCAGAGTAGGAGAAACTGATACCTACTACAAACTTGGTATCAAAGAATGACTACGGAAGTTACTCGTAGAAAAATCCTAAGAAGCTAAAACTGAAAAATGGGGTATTCTTTCACATTTTTATCTTAGATAAGCAATCTTTCTTTTTTACTAAAAATGAACATTTAAACTATTTATTTAATCATTCAGCAATATTTATCAAGAGGCTACTACTAGGAGGAACTATGCTAGGCCTCAGGAATACAGCCTCAAAGAAGCTTCATTCTTCTGTATGCAACAAGCAGTTATAAAAATCAAAAACATATTTTCTCGTGTTTACACACACACACACAGATAAGAGAAATAAAAAACAATAAAACACAGAAGGTGGATAGAAAGTATCAAAAATTGATGGGAGAGGACAATTTTCAAATCAGGTAGTCAGAGTCGGCTCCCTAAAAGGAGACATTTGAGTATGATTGCAAAGGGAGGTAAAAGAAATGAGTAATGAGGAGAGCAAATCTTAACAGTGAAAAAAAAAAATTATGTCCAAAATAAGGTAATCCCAAAATAAACTAACCCCTAACAATAACATATATTCACAATATAGATTTATTTTACTTACCGGAGGATTGATTTCATATAATTCTTTATTCTTAGCAATTGTGTCATTTATCTTCTTTTGCATATGAGATATATGCTGTTCATAGGAGCCATCATTAGGAGTCTTCCCAGCAATCTGAATGCCACCAGGCGTAGGTAAAGCTGCTAAATACACACCTGTGGCCGACTTGTAAAAACAATGGGGAAATAATCAGAATAAATATCTAAAGAATAATAGTCCTTAAGTCTTCATACTTAAGAAAACTATCTTTGCCCTACAGGAAAAAGATAATTAGCATCAGTGCACATATGGGACATATGTTGGAAGAGAGCAGAAACACATAACTGGTAACAGGAATTGGTTGCTTCTGAAGAGAACCTTGTGTAAATAGGAGGGACAGCAATGAAAGAAAGATTTACTTTTCACTGCATACCCAACTGCACTTTAAAATTTTTACCTATGATTTCAAAAAATAAATTGCATTGAAAAAAGTGTAGGAAAAAAAGATTAAAAATTATTAAAAAGTAAAAGGGAAACTTTTGCAAAGCAAGTGAGGAAACAACTTCAGGAAGGACAGGAAATTTACTCAAGATCACACTGTCAATAAACATGGAGAAGAGATTTGAATGTGTTTCTGACTCTAAAATCTAAGAACTTCTCATGATACCACACTACATCCATAATTACCAAGAAAGAAAATTTTACTTAATACAGATTCATTTTAAATATTTAATTAAATGACTATTAATTTCTGACTCTAACTGTACCACATGCCATAAGTACTAGAAAACTATTAAGGGAAATACAACACACGATATTTACACACACACACACACACACACACACACACCCCTCTATGTACATCTACATTTAAACATGCTTATTATATAAGCAAAGCAAAAGATATATACAAATATAAACATCAAATTGTTTACACTGAAAGAGTGGAATGTAGATAAGAAAAGACATTTAACTCTGGATACTTGTGTATTTTGAACTGTGTGAGTTTTTGTTTTTTTTTTTTAAAGAGAGAGTATGACTGAGGCTGTACTCGCAAGTGAGATTGGGATGGGGAGTTACACACTGAGATCATGATCTGAGCTGAAATCAAGAGTCAGATGCTCCTGTGTGAGTTATTATTCTTTCTAATCAAATGCCAATTTTGTGAAAACCCACACTAAAAAGGGTATGATATTCTATGATGAACTCTGTGCAGTAGATGACATTGATGCTCAGAAGCTCTCTCTCCTGGTTTTTTCATTAGTGTCCATGACTGTGTCTATGACTCGGTCTCTGATGCTCAACCTCAGAACACCCTCCTGCCATATGAAGCCTTAGCACAATATCTCTAACAGGTTTTCACTGCACTCACTAACGAGGTAACAGCCCAGAATGGTTGAGAACACAGACTCTGGAATAAGACAAACCTGGGTTTGAAATTCAGTTCCAGTACATCATATCACTTTGGACAAGTCTCAATCTATTATAGCATCCATTTGCCCCTCTTGTGAAGATAATATTGCATTACTTCTGGGGTAGCACAGTGCCGGATATCCAGTAGGCAGAGATCAATTATCATGGAAGCTACTCTTGGGGCCTTGAGTTTTTGGGTTTTTTTTTTTTTTTAAGATTTTATTTATTTATTCATTAAAGACACAGAGAGAGAGAGAGAGAGAGAGAGGCAGAGACACAAGCAGAGGGAGAAGCAGGCTCCATGCATGTAGCCTGATGCAGGACTCGATCCCGGGTCTCCAGGATCACGCCCTGGGCTGAAGGCAGGCTCTAAACCGCTGAGCCACCCAGGGATCCCTTTAGGGCCTTGAGATTTAAGTGTACAAGCTAAACTACAGCACAAAGATCAAAATCACAAACAGTATATAATGAGTGTCACTAGTAGTCAAGAAGGAAAAGATCAGCAAGAATCAGAAAAGGCAATATTTCAGGCAGGCATCAAAAAATTACACCAGTATCACAAACTAGTTCCCTAGGGCTCAACCATTAGAAGTATTTGATATGTTTGCCACCATGCTTTTTATTTTTTATTTATTTTTTTAATATTTTTTTAAAAATTTATTAATAAGAGACAGAGAGAGAGAGAGAGAGAGAGAGAGAGAGCGGCAGAGGGAGAAGCAGGCTCCATGCAGGGAGCCTGACGTGGGACTCGATCCCGGGTCTCCAGGATCAAGCCCTGGGCCAAAGGCAGCGCTAAACCACTGAGCCACCCAGGCTGTCCTCCACCTTTGAATCTGAATCAAGCTCTTAGTTCCCACAGACACCCACCAATAACTAGTTTTATATTCAGTCCAAATTATACATTTATAATAATTGCTAAGCATGTGAGTTTTTAGATGAATGAATTATAATGAACACTTTATTCAGTTAATCTAGATATCAAAAATTTTAATATACATCAGATTACTTTCACTAATCGTTGCAAATTTCTCTTGTTAAAAAAATCGTGATTACCTGATTAGTTTATCTTCACCACACAATTACCCCTACATTCAGAAATTTACATAATTGTAAATGTATGAACAGGAAATAGTTTAGCATTTTATCTACAAATACATACTGAGGAAAAAAAATCCAAGTTCTATAAATTTCTTAAAATTAAATTTTTATGTATCTCAGAAATATGGCAGAGAATTCCAATTTGAAAAGTGCCAGTGTCACAGATGAAGAAGATCCTGGCTAAGGAAGTGTCTAAAATAGGAGAGGATTTCCATAAATACTGTGAATCAGTTTCTACCTGATAAATATGTATTTTGCAGGCATCTAGTTCTCTGGGTCTTAGATGACTTACAAAGACAATTCTTGCTTTCCCCAGTGACAACTTGTAGTCAAAATTTATTTTCTAATAAGTCACAGTGAACGTAAAGCTGAGATAAAGAGCTTTCCACTCCCTCATGAATTTTTATTTTCTATTTTTATAAGTAGGCTCAATGCCCAGGTAGAGCCAAATGCAGGCTCAAACTCACGACCATGAGATCAAGACCTGAGCCAAGATCAAGAGTCAGAGGCTTAACCCACTGAGCCACACAGGTGTCCCTCTACTGCCTCACAATTTATCAACACTTAAGAAACACAAACTTAAAAAAAAAAAGAAAGAAACATATACTTTATTGCACATTCCACCGTTGACCATAGGTGCACATTTATGATGAAACATTTTCTTATCCAGCAGTAGGCAGTGTTTCATATGTATTCCTTAATTTTCTCCATAGAACTAAAGATTGTTTTAGCATAGTGGTCCTCCCCACTCAGGAGTGACTCTGCCCCCAAGGAACACCTGGTAATGTCTGGAAACATTTCTGGATGTCATACTAAAGGGAAGCCATTAGTGTGCAGAGGCCATGGTGGCTGCTAAACATTCTGTAATATACCAGACAGCCCCTAACAATGAAGTTTTCTAGTCCCAAATGTCAGTGCTGAGGAAAAATCCTGTTTTAACAATGTGTAAAAAATAATAAAATCCAGAACAATGATGACCAACTTACTGAATAAGCTACACATGATAATTTTCAGAAATTTGACTACTGAGATTATGATCAGAATATAATAATATAAACTTTATATAAATTATTAATTTTAAACAGTGATTCATATATAAATGTAAAAGCCTATTATCAGACTTTTTACTTCTTATAATGTCCCCAACCCTCCAAGGTCTTAATACCAGTTTCTTTAAATAAGTCCTTTTAAAAGACTCTTTGAATCACACAAAACAGAATCTATTAAACTACAGGAATCACAAAACCAAACCAAAACATCTAAACTTACCGCTAAGCCCATCAACATATTTTCACCCACTGTGATCTGAATTCTCAGTCCAAATAAAGCATTCATTCCTTTCAGTTTTAGTTTATTCATTAGCTGTGTATGTACTTCATATTCCATGAATGGCAACAGATTACTGATAGCTGTGGCATTTGCTTCTGCCTGTGCTTTCTTTTTTAAGCGACATAATCTGTTAAGGAAAATAAGTTAGTCACTAGATGGTATTCTTTTTTTTTTTTTTTAAAGATTTTATTTATTTATTCATGAGAGACACACAGAGGGAGAGAGAGGCAGAGACACAGGCAGAGGGAGAAGCAGGCTCCATGCAGGGAGCCTGACATGGGACTCAATCCTGGGTCCCCAGGATCATGCCCTGGGCTGAAGGCGGCGTTAAACCGCTGAGCCACTGGGGCTGCCCACTAGATGGTATTCTTGATGCCATCTTAAAAACTGTACAATTTTTAAAACTTTCTGTAAGTGTATTTGATAAAATATTTGTTTCAAATGGGCTTATTAAGTTCATCAATAATCTTTTCTGCCATTTTTTTCATTGTGTATGCTTTTGCTAAAAGTCCTACATTAATAAATGAAAAAGAAAAATTTCAAAATCTCTAGAAATGAAGAAAATACCCATCAAAATCACTAGAGAATATACTTTAAAATCTTAGAGGTTTCATAACTCCATGTGGTCATATGAATGCATAGCAAAAAAAATTAATTTACTCATTAAAGCACACAAAACTTTCCTGAATATCTATCATGTAGCAGGCACTGTTCTAGATGGTGATCACTGATCAATAAACAAAACACAGAGTTCCTGTTCTCGCGGTTATATTCCAGTGGAGAAGAGTGGGAATAAGCAAAGATACAAGTTAGCCTCAGACTATGTTGAAGAATCATTTATTCCCACTTATTTCACCTGGTTCATTTTCTTTAGACATGAACTAAAGAAAATGAATCAGGTGAAAATAAGTGGGAATAAACTAGAGAGAAGGCCTCACAGGATAGATTATACCTGACCTGAGATCATAAAATCAAGATGGAACCAAGAGAGTTAGAGAAAGACACTTATGAATGGGGTTAGCATATTAGAAGAACCAAAAAGAGACTACGACATTAAAATGAAGTGAGCAAGTGTGAGAGTAGTACGGATGGGGATGCAGTTAAGCAGGGGCATGATCATGTTAGGGTCATGGTAAGGAGTTGGATTTTATTCTACCAGCAATGAGGAAGTCCAGATAGCTTTTAAGTAGTAACATGATCCAATTTATGTTTTAAGATATCGTATATATTACTACACACAGCATGGAATAAGTATAAAACGAATTAATGAGGGGATGGTAGCCAAAAAGCAATTTAGGTGACAATGAGAGCTTAGACTAAAAAGGTAGCAGTAAAGATGAAGAAAAGATCCCCAAACTTGTAAACTGGACTCTTTAGGCTAGTAGTTATCAATCTTTAGCTTGAGAGCTCATTAAGAAACAATTACTAGCCCCACATCCCTAGAGTTTCTGATTTAATAGGTCTGGAGGGGGGCCTGAGAATCTGCATTTCTATAAATTCTCCCAAGGATGGTGATGATTGTTCTAGGGATGACACTCTGAAAACTGCTGATGAACATAAACTCCCTTCTACCTAAAACAAACAAAGAATAAACTGTATAAATTATGAATTTTCATGGTTTTGAATTGCTGCTTTTAATAACATTCGTTATATTAAAGTTATAAAAAAATTACGAATTTTCAGAATCTTCTTAAAAGCATCACAGGACCAGGACAAGGGTCCTCATAAGGGGACAGTATAAGGAAGTTCTTTGTGGTAGTGGAACACAGTTCTGCATCTTGACTATGGTGGTGGTTACACAAATCTACTTTGGAATGAAGTTGCATAGAACTACAAATAAACACAACTACATAAATGAATGCAAGTTTAAAAAAGTGTAAAAACTGCGTAAGGTCTGTAGGATTCTTCACAGTACTACATCAATGTTAATTTCCTAGTTGATATTCTACTATAGCTATGTAAGATGTCACCAATGAGGGAAACTGGTTGAAGAGTACATGGGATTCTTTGTACCATTTTTGCAACTTCCTATGAATCTATCACAGTCTAAGGAAATAAAACACAATGAATAATAATGAAAAGAAATAACTGAATACAAAAAAATACAGTTATTAAAATGATCTGTTAAAGAATCAGTGACAGGCTATAACATTTAATATCAGATTTGAAAAAAAAAAACAAAATTAAACATCTAGAAATAAAAATAGATTATCAAGGGACACCTGGGTGGTTCAGCAGTTGAGCGTCTGCCTTCAGGTCTGGTCATAAACCCGAGGTCTTGGAATCGAGTCCCACACTGGGCTCCCTGTGAGGTGGCCTGCCTCTCCCTCTGCCTGTATCTCTGCCTCTCTATATCTCTCATGAATAAATAAATAAGATCTCTCTAAAAAAAATAGACTGTCAAAAATGTAAATCCCCAATTATTGGTCTTACTATAATATTAGAGATAGCTGAAGAGAAAATTAAAGAATTGAAAGACAGATAAGAAAATAGCCAATATATGACATAAACAAAAAAGATAGAAAATACAGACAAGAGAATAACAGACCTAGAAGAAGCAGTGAGAAAGTCTAACATTTTTACAGTATCAAGAAGAGAGAAGAGATGAAACATAGAACTAGTATTTGAGAAGTGATGAAACATAGAACTAGTATCTAAAAACTTTCTAAAGCACATGAAATAATCTACAGATTCAAGAAATTCAATATATAGCAATTAAGATAAAAGAAGTCCATACCTAACATTTCATAGGGAAATTGCAGAAAACCAAAGACAAACAGAATAGCACATATACAAGGAGGGGGGGTATCCTCAAAGGAATAAAAGTTAATCTAATAGGTTATTTCTCAACAGTAGCAATGAAAGCCAGAAGGCAAGGGAAGGCTTTCTTTAGTGTGCTGTAGGAAAATAAATGGCAGCTCGAAATATCTTTTCAAGGTAAGTAAATATTTTCAGATAAGCAAACATAGATAATTTACCACCAGCAGACCCACCAAAATAAATACTAAAGGATATTAGCAAAAGAAAAACAATCCCAAATAGAAGGTCTAAGATATAAGATGAAAGCAAAAGTAAATGAATCAGAATTATATTTGAAAATAAAACACAACATGACTTTGTAAGATAACTTTGACGGAGAAAGGTGAGGCAGGAGGGGAGTGTCAAAGAACACCATATTTGGCATGAAGAATTGGATAGAGCGATTGATCATTCATTAAAATAAAGAAGGCTAATATCAAAAAAGTGGAGAAAATTAGTAGTTCAATTTGGAACAAATATGAGATGCCTAAAAGACTTCAAAATGGAGTATGAAAGTATACAAGCCTGAAGCTCAGAAAAAGTTTGGACTACAGTTGTAAATCTCGAAGTCACAGACTTATAGAAAGCACACACCTATCGGAGTTGATGAGTTCAACTGGGGAGAGAGCTTTGAGAAGAGGGTCCAGACCCATGGCCCTTCAGGGATCAAGAAAAGGAGAAGAAATCAACACAGACTGAGGATTATACATAGAGGTAGGAAAAAGCTGGGGTTCAAGGAATGTGGCCAGGAGTACTATGAAGTCAAAGAAATATGAAGGAGAAAATGATGTGAACTGTGTGACTGCTGCTGAGAAGATGAGGACAGAACCGCTCAATGGATCTGGTAACCTGGTAGTTGTTAGTGACCTAGACAGTTATAGCTGCTTCCTGTATGTCAACCACAACTTAGCATTTCCTACTCCAGCACATTTTAAAAGGAACTGTTAACAGCTAAATGAGATAATGAAAGGAACACTACATGGCACTGTTCTTTAAAAAAAAAAAAAATCAATTTCTAAAATGTATTACATATTTGATATCCTTAAAACAGAGCCTCATCACTAGCCCACAACAGGTTACTTAGTAATCCTCATAATAATAAACATCTGTACAGAATTTAAATGTTTAAAATTGTCTTTACATATAAACTTATTTTAGTTTTATAAAGAGGATATTCTTTCTCCCAATTTTCCATGTGATTAAATAAATACAAGATTCGGGTATCATTGCCCAGCCTGCCCAGGATCACACCCGTAGGAAACAGCATAGAAGACATGTAAAAAACAGATCTGTTTGACTCCATACTCCATACACTTTCAGAGATCTCAAATACGGTTTGCACAAATATACCTTGCTTGAATAAGACAGCCTTTTCCAATAACTGTTGCATCTATTGGGAGGTCTATAGTTGTAAAGAGAACATCAGGAACTTTTTGTTTCCTGCAGTTATAGCAGTATGTGAGATGAGCTGGAAATGGCATATTCAGTTCATCATATGGTATGTGGCAAAATCCACAGCCTGCAGGCAAATTTTCTTCTAGCCTACATGAAATATCAAGGGAAAAAAATGAAGCGTTTTTTAAAATTCCATGCATTTTTTCAAAAAACTATTTTTCACATACAGTACTTGTATACAAACTACACAACTTCTAGCACAGTAAGCTATGAGAGTACCACTATGACTATTAAGAATTAAAGATGACCATAAAATGAAAATCATACATTTCCATATGAGAAATAAGACTCACACAAGTAGTCACAGAATTACATCAATTCATATATTTAAGGATGTCCCACCTGACAAAAGCCACTATTATCCCAAAGCTTGTTCTTTGTGATAGAACATAAAAACAAGTGGTTGGATATGGGGGACATTTTCCTACTGTGACAAATATAACTCAAATACAATTACAAAAAAAATTCCCAAGGGAAAAAAACCTCTTTAACTAGACAATTTAACAACTTCAAAAAAAAAATTATGGTTAAAAACAAACTATTTAAAAACTTAAAAAATCAAGAGATGCCTGGGTGGCTCAGCAGTTGAGCGTCTGCCTTCGTCTCAGGGCATGATCCCAGAGTCCCAGGATCAAGTCCCGCACCAGGCTCCCTGTCTGGAGCCTGCTTCTCCCTCTGCCCCTCCCCCCCTTTTCATGAATAAATAAATAAAAATATTTTAAAAATAAAATAATAAAAATTTAAAAGTAAAAAATAGGCATAATCTGACATTTCTAATTTCCAATGACTGCTTTAACATTTCTTGAGAAATCATAATACCTGTTTCACAAATAATACACACATCCTATATAAACCAGAAATGATAACACAACCTTCCCGATCACTGTAAAATGTTTGTTATAATAATGTTGGCTATGAATTCGTTTTTGAATGATTTAAGTATTTTTTTCACTCATCAAATCTGAGGAAATTCGGAGAACAAAAATGGAAGCAGAAGGAAGCTTCATGGAGAACTCTAGACTTTCACACAGCTACATCTTCTAGGGCTCTAGAAAGATGTGGATTCTCAATTTGCTCCAATCTAAAGCAACGTTTTGGAAGTTGAACCTTGGCAAATGGACAAATTAAAAAAGAAAAGGAAATTTATACTATACTATGAGTCAGGCTTCTTGCAGATTCCTTGTAGATACTATTTCACAGAATTGATCCACCATAACCTTCTAAATCAAATTACTCTCAGGTATTATTCTTTTATTGTTGAGATGGCATTCTAGTACGTTAGAAGTAACAGGGAAGTCAAATAGATCCTAAACAGAGCTGTGTGACCTTGAATAAGTCATTTAACCTCTCAGAGCCTCCCCTATAAAACTAGAATATCTACTAACAAAGGCTTTTTCTTTGAAGATTAAGTAAGAAAACATAGCTAAACACACCCCTCCCCAAAATACAAAACATCCCTGTTTTGTTTGCTGCAAACAGCAACAAAAACTAGTCTATCTTGGTCTGAAACCAACCTGAGACATTAAGTAACTTGTTCAGCCATAGTAAATACTTAGTAGCAGACCTCAGATTCTAATGTCAGTTTGTTTGAATCAAAGCCCCTGTTACAAAGGGGCAAGAAAGGATGAAAACTGGGATAATTTTTAACTATCTCACAGAAATCTGAACATAAGTGATATAATATCATAGGCATAAAAACAGAAGTATTTAAATTGGAAATATGAAATATACAAAAGGGATTTTCTCTGAATACTGAGATTATGGAGCATGTTTTCTTCCTTCTATTCCTGTATTATTTTTCAAATTCTTGTAAACACAAATAATTTTATAGCAGGAAAAAAAAGACTTTTCCTCTTTTACAGATAGGGACAGTATCTGTTGCACAGGATTACCATATAAAAGAATTCATTGTATCTATCCAAGCCACAATACAAAAATAATCAATCTGCATGGGGAAGGTCATTTGTTCTATCAGGCTTCTATCTATTCAAGAGAAATCTACTGACATGTGTGAGAACTGTATTGCAACACTGGGACAACTTACCAGCCAGCAGTTTTCTCAATAGAACACTGTGATTTTTAATATACTTCAAAATGTTCCACCTCTATTTTCCTATTTGTGATGACTTTCAATGCTCTGTAATATATTACAGTCAAAATCCATTTTTGATATAAACTAAAGAAGAAACCAACCAAGGTCTTCTGTTTGCCTACCTGAGCCAGAATATTTTTCTTATACAGAGACTTGCAAATTTATACTATTTGCTAACCTTTTCTGACCTATACTATTCATGACCTTTTTCTATTCCAGAGGTAAGACAAAAGGAAAGGAAGAGAAAAATCAAAAAATTTTCTATACTGTCACAGACAAAAAAATATATACTTGAAATTCTTTGATAGTCACACATGTATTTTATCAAGATACTCAGAAAATTATAATAATGTGTGTCAGATAATGCAGAACTCAATTCATCTCTGTTGCTACAGGTTATGTAAAAATTAGTAAAGTGTCTGGTCCTGATTTCTACTGTAACCCATCCTTATACGGAACTATCCTGGCTGTGAAGTTAAAAATCAACTTCTCCTTTTTTTGTCTTTAAAGAAAATAAGCAAGGCTGATGACAACCTCTGTTCCAAACAGCCTTCCACGGTGCCATCCTGCAGAAATCTAGGGTTGAGTACAGCTGCTGTGCCGGATGCAGATAAAATACAGACCTCTTCACTATAAAAGAAAAAAATATAAAATAGTTAATATATGCAGGCAACCTAGCTTTGGAAAATGTTAAATATCAAAATGATTATAAGGGTGACAATTTAAATTCAAGTTAGACTCCACTAAATATTAATAATATCATAGGATTATCTCCTATCCTAGAATAAAAAATAGAAATAATATAACATTATTAAAACAAAAAGAGCAAGAATTATTACTTAAAAAGTATAAGAAAAACGGTATATTAATGACAATAAATTTCTTTAAAATATGTTAAAACTGATAAAGACAGGAATATTTCACATATTTTTTTTTAAGATTTTATGACAGGAATGTTTCAAAATGAAAGTAGTAACAAATTATACTGCTGAATTCAGCAGTAACCCATAAAACCATATTAAAGTACTCTATAAATGCATATTAACGTTATTACCTTAATTTAAGTTTACCTTAAAAGCTTATTTATGTAATTATCAATATCAATATTGCTAAGTTTAATTTAAACTTAATAACAAAAGGTATCTGAAACAAGTAATATCCAGAATATACTAAATGGAGCTTAAACTACATCATTATAATGCAGAATAATAAGTAATTTTCAAAGAATTCTTTGGAATTCTTAAACTACGTAGTAGTTTACTACCATCATCTAATTTTAAATAATCAACAAAATTACTGAATGAGATCACCCAAAGCAAATGAGAAAATGGCAGCCTAGGGACAAAATGATGGAAACAAAGTATCAATAAACCAGAAGCCTGAAAGGACATGAAACAAATGGTCACTTGATATGTCAGTGAGTAGAGAGAGGCCAGGCTCAAAATGTTCAACTGGGCACTGAGAATGTCAAGAAATAATGTGGAGCCACTAAAAGTGCTGAATTTAAAAAAAAAATAAAAGTACTGAATTAAGGAACTATGAGGGCAGAAGTACATTTCAAAGTTTTTTTGTTTGGTTTGGTTTTCTTAAAGATTTTATTTATTTATTCATGGGAGAAACAGAGAGAGAGAGAGAGAGAGAGAGAGAGAGAGAGAGGGGGGGGGGGCTGCAGAGACACAGGCAGAGGCAGAAGCAGGCTCCATGCAAGAAGCCCAACATGGGACTTGATCCCGGGTCTCCAGGATCACGCCCTGGGCTGAAGGCGGCGCTAAACCGCTGAGCCACCCGGGCTGCCCCACTTCAAAGAGTTTTATCCAGTAATAGTAAATAGGATGGACTAGAACAACAACAACAACAAAAAATTAGTAAAGTTAAGATTTAAATACAAAGATTTTTTGAGGTCCAGAGAGAAAAAAGGAGCCTTGATATATCAGGTGAATTCAAACTCCTAAATAAATTGACTCATTTCTGTAGACCCTTGCATCCATCTGTGACCTATCTCCTGCCACTCTGAATCTACACCACTAGCCTTCTTCACATTCTATTCTTCTAGCGTGGAATACTCCCTTCATGCCTCCTCATTTATATAACTCACACTCTTCCCCTGAGATTTAAAGTTTCAGTTACTTTATTAACACTTTCTTCTAATCTTACTTCTGGATCCCTCTGGATCCCATAGCATCCTGGGATATTTCTGTCATAAAATGTGTTAAACTTGTCAAACTCCTCCAGTAGAATATGAATCTGATAACAAGAACTATGTCTTTCAGGGGCACTTTCGTTAAGCATCCAACTCTTGATTTCAGCTCAGGTCATGATCTCAGGGTTGTGGGATTGAGTCTCAAGTCAGGCTGTGTTCAGCCTGACTTCTCTTTCTCTGCCCCTTTCCCTGCTCTCTTTCCAAGTAAATATATAAAATCTTTTTTTTTTTAAGATTTTATTTATTTATTCATGAGAGACACAGAGAGGCAGAAAGATAGACAGTGGGAGAAGTAGGCTCTCGGAGGGGAGCCCGGTGTGACTCTTGATCCCAGGACCCCAGAATCATGACCTGAATCAAAGGCAGATGCTCAACCACTGGGCCACCCAGGTGCCCCAATAAATAAAATCTTAAAAAAACAAACAACAAACGAACAAAAACCACCTTTTAACGTCTTTTAAAACCGTAACACTAGGACCTGAAAGCATAGGGCACTAAATCTATGAATGAACCAAGCTATCAATGGGGGAGTAGGGCGGGAAAAGTGTAACAAAGTTATTAGTTTAACAGAAGTAGAATAGCTCAATGGGGACAGAAAGGCCCAAGGATATCATACCTGGTCTGCAAGGGCAAAGAAAGGACCCTAAGAAGAAGAAACAGCATGGCTCTATAATATCTACATTTACTGGAGTCTAATTATTTTTCTCTAATAATAATGACCACTATATTGAACAAGAGAATTACCCATGTTATAGCTGACAGTAAGAATTACTCAAGATTAGGTGGAAAAATAAAAACAGCAGAAGGTCAAATGGTTTCTAGATGATATCTATTATAAACTTTTTGAGGGGCTAAAAGTAGGATTCATCAATGACAGCAAGTTAACTCAGAACCTGAGTAAGAAATTGGGCAAAGTCTTGGTTAAGGTAAGAGTCAAAACAAAGCAGGTGTAAATGTACAAACAAGATGGGTGGAAAACATTAAGTTGTGGTCCAAAAGTGAATTTTTATAGTTTCAAATTTTTAAAAGGGAACAGCTTTGAGCAATAATGAAGTCCAAAATGTGACTGAAAGTTAAGGGCGGTGCCTACGTGGCTTAGTCAATTAAGCATCTGCCTCTGGCTCAGGTCATAATCCCTGGGTCCTGGGATTGAGCGCCCATTGGGCTCTCTGCTCAACTTGTGCTGTCAAATAAATTAATAAAATCTTTTAAAAATACAGAAAGTTAAATGGGGAGAAAGAGAAGGACTTGAGAATAAGAAAGCACATGGTCAAGCTGTTGGAAGGTAATCATGTTCAACTGCAGGAGATAGCAAAGAATTAAGAAAGGAAGAAGAATGCTTGGAGGTAGAAAAGTCTGAACTGCAGAATGGCAAGGCCTTTAAAGGAAGAGAGGTGGTTCAAATGAAAGGTAGAAGAAAAAAGAATGGAGAGTAAGAGTATGGCAGTCCCTTCCTAACTTGGCAGAGCTAGGAAGGATGATGGAGGAGAAAATTAAGCTAGGATTAGTAAAAGAAGACAGAGTTTACAGAAAAACTTTAAAAGACAAATGCAGTTCATTTACAACACATCAAGGGTCCAAATATTCCAGAAGAAGGAGTCAGTGGGGTCATAAAGTCAAGTCAGCCTAAAATTAATTCTTGCTATGTGCCAGTATCAATTCTCATCTAATTCTTCAATAGTCTTAATTGATAGGTGGTTATCATCCCCATTTCAACATATAAATGGAGGCTCAGAGGAGTAGTTACTTTCCCGTTTCAAAGCAATTAACAGGTAAAAATGGCATGTGGACCCCAGTCTATGTACTCCAAAGTTTATGTTCCATAATTCTTTTTCCTATACTTGCATAAATTTTTTACCCTTTCAGATGACAATCTGTAAATTACAGCATCTAGAAAATCAAGTTATTATCATTTACCAGATGCTAGTTGATTCACTGTAGCCCACTACAGCATGACAGCCTAATGCTTTAGCATGTGATTTTATTTCTTGTCTGATTTCTGCCCACCACGCATCTCGAGTTTCTGGTTCATCTGAAAAATAAATTTTAAATCAGTTCACTACTCAATAGCACATTGTCTATACGATGAAGAAATGTTCAAAATAAATGTACTCTGGAAGGCAAAGACATACTGGTCTACAACAGATTTTGAATCTAACTTCACATGTTAAAATGTTATTTCTCAAAATGCTTATTAACATTTTCATGTTACTTCTGAAAAAGTTTAACACTCTAAACTTGATTGATAAAAAAATAAGCCAACTAGTTCTATTTGCTTTATTACTTTAGGGGACATCTATAGGGAGGGATGTATTTTATTAGATGCAACTTAAAATGTCAACACAGAGCTTCCGGATTCTAATCCTAAACTGAGAGGATATTCTATGTCTATCTATGTCTCACTCACTTCGCTCAGAGAACATTTTGAGTCATACCCATAAATTTAATTTAAAATTCTGATTTCATTTCCTGGGACCTATTTTTTTTTTTATAACCCACTATATTCTATATTCTTACAAGGCAACAGTTTGTCAATGTTAAAAAAGAAAAAGCCATGTAGCCATCCTTGTGGGTCCTAAAGCAAAGTAACAAGAAATGAAGGGACTAGCCAATTTAAAATAAAAAAAAAAAAAACAATACATTTAAAGATTAACACAAATAATTTGGTTAATGAAAACTAACCAAATATAAGGACAAATTTCAGTTAGTACATTGTAACTTCATATATGGTTCTATAATGAAGAAAATGCCTTAAAATCACAGCATTGCATTTTATTACCACAGAAGAGTCCAATATTGCTTGTAATAGAGCATTATAAATGGAGCATCTGGCACACATACTTCCTAATCACTTGCATTTAGCGGCAAACTACTGGTGAACAGCAGCTGCAAATTATAGTAACATTTTATGAGCAAAGACATTAAAAACAGAAACAGTCTATAATGAGCATATCCTAATTTGTTTCTTTTTGTGGCCAATTCCATTTGGGAGCAATTTGGGACAGAAAAAACTTAATCTAACTCTAAACAGGATGCTAACCTCTTATTGTAAATTTTCCACATAGAAGGCACTATTAAAACCGAAAATCAATCCATAAACTTTCTTTTTTGAATTTCAGTACATATCCAGTTTTCAAAATGTTTTTTAAAAAAGAAGAAAAAGTAGAATTATACTCACTAGTAAAATACTGAAGACAGCAAAGTAAAGAAAGGTTAAAAAGCTTGTTATAGCTGACATTCCTATGATGTAATGTTGTTTCCTCCACAGGGAGGAGATCAGCAAAATGGAGAAATGAAGAGATAATAGCCAGAGCTACAAATGATGCCAGTCAGTTCTTGTAATAAAGTTTTGGATCCAAGACAGAGCTACACTAAAACTTTCTTTCAGAAAAACAAAACAAAACAAAACAAAAAAAACAACAACAAAACCAAAGAAATGCAACCTCTAGGAAACTGAGGAAAAGATCCAAAGACGAGATAAAATAAAGAAAGAAGAGAAATAGAAAAGACTACAACATGGTGTTAGCAATCAATATTATGAATTAAGAAATGTGTAACACAATTAGGTAACCCTATATTGCACATATTCTATTATGCTAAATAATTTCTTCATATTCCCCCTGAAATATAGACATTAACAGCACAAATACACTTTCAAATCCATTCTCTTTTTAAGGCACATATGGTTCCAAAACAATTTGGGCATCTATTTAACATCTTCCTTTCCTAATAAGGGAATTTTTACCATAAGACAAAAACTTAAACAGTTGCTCAATCTATCAAATTATTTATGATTCTCTAAAAATGGATATCATAAATAATAAAAGAAATATTATCTCAGTTTAGAAAATAACTATTTTCAAAAAAAATAAAATAAAATAAAATAAAATAAAAAAATTAAAAAAAAAAGAAAATAACTATTTTCCCTGAAAAATTGTAAAATAAAGTTTAGCTTTTCTTTAAAAACACTAGTAGGACCTGCTATTTACTTTCTAAACTCTTCTGGAAGTTTAAAATATTACTTGCTAAAGCAAATAATTGTATACTATGCTTTTATAAAAACAGATTTTCTCATATAATCTAATATGTGATTACACATATGTGATACTACATCTGTGCCACAAGTAATACATGGCAGCCTTTCTGTTTTAAATTGAATTTTACAGAAAGTGATCCATGACATTGTTTTTTAAACTAATTTAAAAAATGGAGGAAGTTACTTATTTTAAGTTCAGGATATATTTATTTAGAAATGGCTAGCATGTCTACATGGAAAAGTATGTAATAATTACTATGAAATACATATAACCACATAGAATACAAAGTTTATTTACATCAAACTTACCTTGGTATAACACTTAAAATAATCAGATAATTAAATCAAACACTATGAAAGAATAAGTGGCTGATTTAAAAAACAAAACAAAACAAAACAAAAAGCTGAATGCAGCGCAAGTGGAGCATTCATATTCTTCTGACAAGGTCACAAGCAGCCTTTATTTTGACACATGAGCCACACAATTGCACATGGGGATGCCATTGTTGTATTTAATAAAGTATTTACAAGTTTAATAAAAGCTAAAGTTACATAACATGGGAGCTAAGGAAGCAAATGGCATATGTCCACACTCCAAAGAATTTGTTAAATTTTGTTTTTGGCTTAAGCAAAAGCTCAGAGAACAAAGGGTTTTGCAAAGCAGATTCAGCAGACAGGAGCCAGAAACAGTGGATATTTTGGCGCATGCTTGGATCAGGTGACAGTACAGACTGAAAACTATGGCAGCTCACTGAAATGGTTACAGAAAGTAATGGCCCTAGATTCTAGGTGAAAGCAAGGCAAGCATACAGTAAAGAGCATTTCATCACAAACTAGGAATTGAATTAACAATAATTATCTATAACTGTAAGCAAGAAGCCAAAGGATGAATTTGTTGGCTATTAAATTTAGGGGTTATTTAATTAAAATAAAATTAAGAATAATCAATTTATTTAGTATTAGAAAAAATTAAATTTATTTTCAAAACCTATATTATATTTATGCCAGAGATTAGCCAGAGAATATTCACACAGTAATGATTCAGCCTAACTTACTATAACTGAAAATTCAGAAATATCACAGTATTTAATTCTATAGTGGAATTTTTAAAGCTTAACAACTGTTAACTGTATTCCTCTAGGAAACACACTAGTTGAATTTGAATTGTTTTATTCACTCTCCAGAGGTCAAAACTGAGATTTACCATACTCCTGTAAAAGGCAAAACGAAGAGTCTGGCTTAAAAATTTATGGCAATTATACATGCCACTCATAAAACTGGATACAATTTAGTCATTTGAAGGATATACAGCTGAGATGTGAAGGTCTCAATTAATCAACATTTCAAAGATGCAAGAAAAACGTTTCTTCTCTAAAACACCATGCTCCTCCCAAAAATCCATAGAATTACTTATAATTTTAAAAAGATCTCATTTTAGGAGATACTAAAATTTATTTATTTTATAAACTATATTTCATACAATGTTATATTTTTCTTCTATGGGTCAAAACTCCTCATAGATAATATCACAAATCTTTCTTTTATAAAGTAATCTCTATATCAACTTGGGGCTCAAACTCACAACCCCAAAATCAAGAGTCACATGCTCCACCGAGTCAGTCAGATGCCCCATAAATCTTTTAATATATCCTTTTATTCGTAGTCATGAACTGAGCTCTAGATCAATACCTCACTAATGCTTCTTTTAGAGGTAATGTCTGCACACTTGGGCTGACATCACAACTCATTCATTTTACTACTGTTACTTTTCTAGAGCATGGCCATAGCTTGATATCTTGCCATCTTTTTAACATTTTATCTTATTTCTGAAGTGCAAGTGAAACTGGTAAAGATTCCTAAAATGGAAGTAAATGCTTATATCTCAGAAAGTAAAGAAGTGAACGATTCAACATAATATGCCTTTACAAAACTGAATCTCTTTGAGATTTTAGGCAATAACACACTTGCAACTAAGAAACCCTGACTCCCTAAATGTTGAATTTAATCCTATTTTTACATAGCTCTGGAAGAGAAGAATTCTGCCCTTGAGAATCTTTGAATCTGGCTTAAAGAAAAAAAAAAAAGGAAATGGACAATATCCAATCTAATTTTTAAATAAATAAGAAGAGATAAAGTGTTAACTGAGCTCAAATAAACATCTTTAGTACAGTGATAATCTATCTCATTAAAGGACAGCATGAGAAAGCCACATTCTTAAACACCTTAAAGTATTACTCCAACACAAAACAACTTTTTGAAGATAAATTTCCCCTAGTGAAGAAGAAATTAGTTCAGATTTAAGTATGTATACAACCTCAAACTAGGTGGGGATTCAACACCAACTTAGGAAGAACAGTCCAATCACAGAGGAAATGATATGCAAATTCAGAGAAGACACCAACTTGCAATAATTTGGGATGTTACGATGATAACTGGGATATAATCCATGTTAGATCAAACTGAAGTCTTCATTATTTATAAAATAAGTCAGATATATAATTCTTCCTTATCTGTGAGATTTCCCTCTTTATATATAGATTGTATATTATATTTACATGTCACATAATACTGTAATTAAAATCCAGTTATATTAGATATATAGAGAGCAAAATTTCAAAAGTAAGAAAATTATACATCTGACTTATTACAAATAATAAAGAATGGATAGTAATCAATCAATATCCAGTTATATTATATACAGACAGAAAATTATTACATTTATATGTTGTATTACATATAAAGAGAAGCTCGCACATCATACATGGCTATGTTTATGTCTTCTTGAACTCTATATATCTACCTCCTAAAACTCTTATTAAAATTCTTAAAACCAAAAGCTGCTTAACTACTTTGGGTTTAGTTTTGCACATCTGCTCATGAGTACCTCCCAGATGTGGTAAAAATAACTGCTGCGATCATTAGTAGAATTCAAGTTCTAAGAAAGCCTATCTCCATTTAACTACTACACACATGCACACATACACACAAACACACACGCAAGCACAGCAAAATAGTATAAGATAACCTAGATTAGGTATATAAACAGGCTGTCTGGGAACAATTGTGTTCCCAATCCCCAACATCATACTTAAGACATGGTAGGCACACCACAAACATCCACTGAATAAAAAGATTTTTACTTAAAACTGAAAAAAAAAATTTGGATTATCAAACTGCTAATCACTTTGTTAAAATTAAGTACGTTTAATGTAATAATTATATTTATTTTCTTGGTTTTATTGGGTTTTTGCCCCCAAAGGAAGGTAAATTTTCTAAACAACTAGAATTCAGATAACTAACAAAAAGAGAGTAACATTTTCTAAATTCAGACCACTCAAGTAAAGCTTAGCACTAGCAAAAATGCATTCATTGTAAGACTTTAATACTAGCAAAAACTCATTCATTGTAAGACTGAGAAAGTTGTAAGTAAAATACGTCCTTAAATTTACAATCTAAATAAAACTTTCTAAAATATTCTCAAAACAAAGGAAAGTTACCTAGTTTCAAACAAGCTGTTCCACTAAGTACTTAAACCGTTCACTCTTAAGTCTAAGCTTAAGTCTAAGCTTGGAAGCTATTTTTCTTTCAAACCACATTATATGTCTTCTTCATATTTCCTTTTATGACTTCCTGAAAAAATATCTAACCTCACATGCATCATATATGAAAAAAGAATAACAAGTTTTCCTCAACTACACTGAGACTATTCCTAATTAAAAGTTATAACCATAGGCTATGCATAAATACTTTCAGTGGTAAATTCAGAAGAATAAAAAAAAAAAAGCATAGCCATCTGAGAAACACTGAGCTATGATTTTTAAAACTTACTCTTAGAATATTTTTTACAACTCAATTTTCAAGCAGACTTGGGTTTCTAAAACATAGGATTCAACTACTCATCGGGATTTTCGATCTGTAGCTATGTGGGATAATCTTAATCCACCTCTTTCTCTCAGCTCAAAGTTGCCAAGACACTGCTTTACTTGCCACATTCCACTAATTACCAACTCCTATGATTTCACATTTAAAATATTTTATAAATTTATGTTAAGAGTATAAGCCCTGAAGCCAGAGTAGTTAGGTTCACAGTATAGCTCAACAAGTTTGTATCTTACTTTGGGAAAATTGTTTCGTTTTGCTCATCCACAAAATAGGAAAAATACCTACCTCATATCTATGTTTTGAGAATTAAATAACCTACTACAATAAACCACTTGGAAGAGTGCCTGGCACATAGTAAGTGCTCTATAAACTTTAGCTCTCCTACCATCACCAAATCCTAAATCACCTATCTGGCCAGGAATACTGCAGTCAACTAAGTAGCCTCCCTGTCTCTTGTCTTGCTGCCTTTAAATCCATTCTCCATCCTATAATCATGATCTAAAACAAATGTGACTATGGGATATGCAGTCTTATTCTTATGCAGCCTGTTCCTGGCATGTCACACACAGAGCTGCAAATCCTGCTTCCTCCTTTCTAGTAGAAAGATTCATCTTGTCTGTCGTGAAGTCTGTTACCAGGACAAAAACATAGAAGCAAGATAAGAAAAGGTAATACTGTAACTTTAAAATAAATTTTCAGGTAATTGAGTTTTCTTCCTCCTGCTTTACAAAAATATTTTCTATCACTATAGTTAACACAACCTAAGACAGCAAAGCAAATGGGACACACACACACACACACACACACACACACACAGCTCAATTAACCAAGACATTCTATATTCAAGGGCAAACAATAGGTATGGAGTAACTACGTAAATATCATCAAACAGGTAATGGCTAGGGTCTTGTTTTGCAACGTACACCTGAAGTTTCAGAACTACATTCAAAGGATGGAACAATATGCTTCTAAATATACTGTCTGAAAAATAAATCTTAATTTTTTTTTAAGATTTTATTTATTTATTCTTGAGAGACACAGAGAGAGGTGGAGACATAGGCAGAGAGGGAAGCAGGCTCCCTACAGGGAGCCCGATGTGGGACTCAATCCCAGGACCCCAGGATCACGCCCTGAGCCAAAGGCAGACGCTCAACCACTGAGCCACCCAGGCGCCCCTGAAAATTGTATCTATGTAAATCTCTTATATATACTTCAAACTGAACTCAAGAATTACCTTTCCAAGTTTCCCTGCCACATAGTTAATCACACCTTCTTCCTCTTTAATTCTGTATCTTGTATCACACCACACCACAACACACAGTAAACCATCAATTTATTTTTTCTAACCTTCCAGAATATGATCTTCATGAAAACAGTGACTGGCTGGCATCCTTGCATGCCTATTATCTAGCAAAGTGCATGGCACAAAATTGATTCTAGTAGATGCTTGCATGATATATATTTCATGAAATATTGTTGTGTGATAAAAATGCTTTCTTATATCTTTCTATACTTTAATATTTCTGAAATAAAAATATCTAAATAATTAATCAATATATTTAATATGGTAGTGGTGTTTCTCCTTTCTCTTGGAAAGCTTTTATTAAATTGGTGATACCTCACATAATAAATGGTGTCAGAGAATCCAGGAAACTCAGTATTGATGAACAATTTCTAACATTAATAAAAATCATATCAACAATAATTTTTCTTACTGACATGATCAATTCTTGATTTTCTATGGTAATACAAGACAGTAATCGCTAATTTATTCCCTAATTACAGAAAAGAATACATTAATTGTTGGTATATATTTATCAAATATAACATTCTTAACATTATTTTTCAGAATTATCACATTATTTTTCTTAACCTAATATCAAAATCAGCCTGATTTCTGAATATGTACCATTACCATAAAGATTCTAATATCTTAGTCAAAGGCACAGAGCTATGAGAACATTAAACTGAAAGTGTCAGCTTTGATTTTAATATTCTGTTTACTTATATCCATCTTTTTTTCATACACTTACTACCTGACTTTATTTTAAATGATGGCAAGATATACTGCTTCCTCAACCATGTTTCTCCTCGCCAAATTCTGCAATTCTGTTTATGGGAACAAAGTATTATACCTATAAGATTTAATGATTTAAAAAAAAAAAAAAGATTTAATGGCTTTTCTACTTTCCAAGGCTGTTCTCTCATCTAACACACATCTCACCCTAAACAACTTTGCCCTGACAACATTTAAGCTACTTATATTATTAACGATCAGTCTATTCCAATATCCTTTTCTTACATAATTAAGCTTCTTCACTGCCCATACACTAATCTGCCTACATTTTAAAAACACATTCTTATTTTTATTAAATGAATCTAGCAGGGTATTTTTCTCACTAAAAGTATAACGCATTACATTAAAAATGATGGTTTTAATTCTAATCAATATGATAACATACTGGCAAAAACTTGGATAGGAGATAGAGGTAATTTCCCTGAAGACTTAACTAAATGATGTCATTCTAAATCTGCAAAGGTTAGACCTGATCAGATTGTTTACTACACTAAACTTAGGTAAATCTGCATGACGTACATGAGATACTTTATAGTCAAACATTCATTACTTACATCCGAACTTATATCCTGGACTCCTAAGAACAAAAAAAGTTTACAATATTGAAAAGATTATGGGATATTATCTAAAATGCTGAGTCTCTTGGTGTTTTTGTTTTTCTGTAAATAGATATACTGGTAAAATCCTTTAGGCAAAATATCAGCTCCTGATACTGAATCAAAATGGTTCTATTATTTAATTCCAAAAATAAATAGCACAATAATTTAGATAGTTATATTAAAAAAATATACTTTTATCAAAAAGAAAAATTGGCTTTGACTCTAAACCACATCATCAGCTGTAAATTTACCTTAGTTAAGTTTCTCTAAAACCTACAAACTATATCCATATGTAAAATTACTTAAAAAGAAAAATCATATTCTCATGTGGAAAGGGAAGGAAGGGAGCTTATGAAAGCTGTTAATCTCCCCCAAAATCTGCTCTTACTTACCAAATTTTGAAACACTTCTAGAATTATAAATAAAAATGGTAATAGTTACATTTCTATAGTATTTATAGACTACTAAATATATTATATTCAAATCTAATTTAACATTTAAACATACTTTAAGCTTATCAAACTAGCCATTTAACACTTACAATATATTTAACAATATTTCTTTAATCGTAAAGTTAATGTCTATGTCATTTACCTAATATGAAAAAACTGCCCAAAATGTAATAAATATAATTTAAATTTAGTATTCTGAAAGTTAATCATCTAACAAAAGCCATTTGTAATTTATGGTATTTCTATGGTTTTGGTTAATTCATTTTAGTTAACACGTTTTTATATTTGCATTTCCCTGGAAACTGTAAGAGTTTTAACACATGTACTGCAGAATTTATCTGTATAACTGAATTGACATTAAACCTATTTAATCTAGAACATTTCTAAAAACTTCACTGAGCTGCCATAATTTTTGTCAGCATATGTAGTACTGAATGACCATCAAAATACCTGAATTGAAACTATTCCAGTCTAGCAGTTTGTAAGATCTTGTGTTACCCATAATTCCGACAAAGGCTGAGTTCAAAACAGCAAATTAGTAGATCAGTTTTAGGTGCAGAATAGTAGGGAAAAAAAAAAAAAAACACTACAAACAAGAACATAATTGACAACACCACTCGACAGGAACTGGAAAGACACAGACAGCAGAGTTAATAAGAAGTAGAAATAGAAAGAGAAGAAGGAGCATGCTATCATAATCTAATATCAACTAAAGTCGAGTTGTTTAAGATAATGACCTTGATTTTTAAAACCACTCCATTCTTTTCCGTGTTTAATATTTAAGAAAGGAGAAAATTCTAAAAGAGCTAACTCGAAATAATAATAATCCATAATTAGCAGGTGGTAGTGGTTTTAAAATAAGATTTTTTTCCTTCTATGCTCAGTGTAAAATGAAAATTTCCCATATTCACTAGACAAAAAAATAGCTGCAAGATTCATTTGAAGGTGCAAATACAGCACTTTAAACATTAGCACATGCATCTCGATTCATCATAAGTTTCCTCAGCAAAGTAACTCAGTGACATAAAATTAATACATCATCATCATGGTAGATGCTAATCTAGAGGGGTTTTTTAACATTCAGCTTTTTTCAACAAACTAAATCTTTTTCATAAATAATTATTTATGAAATATTAAGAACATTAATAAAACGTTCTTAAAATCTTTTATGCATAATACATATATAAAACAACCCAAAGAATGTGATATTTACATCAAAATACTGTAATAATGAAACCATTAGAATATATAGTCGATTTGTATTTAACTGAAAATAAAACAAAATTAAAATATAATTTATGTATCATTAAAAGCATTTATATTATATGCCCATAATCTTTTGGGAAATAAGTACATTAATAACTGAGAATTTGTAAATGCAAATTGAAAAAAATATTCCAAAAAGGGGAGCAAAGTAAGAAAATGAATAAGCTGATAATTACAATACACAAAATGTATTCTGTAATAAAAATTCCTGTTTTCTTCCCTGGGCCTGGATTCTTACACTTCTCACACCACTATAATACACTGGCAAGAATGATAAGCACGAAAGAAGAGTTTTTTGTCAAAAGTAATGGGATTTTAAATACAGCTCTCTACTTAAACTTTTTTAAGTCACCCTTGTTTGTTCTCCCAGACTCTATGGCTTACTCAGAGTACATGGAAGCAACAATAAAATCATAATGTTTTCAGTAAACAGAAGATATCACCAACAGTTAAATATATTCCTGAAACCATTTTTGGAGCTTATCAGTGGGTGCAATCTATTAAAATATTTGAGTCAACAGGCCAAAGAAACAGAGGCAACAAGCCTTGGGCCACACAGTTAATGTCAGGTATATTAACTCAGTAATTCCTTGAACTTTCCAAATAATACAAGTTCCTAAACATAAAGATATGGAACTTGAAGTCTCCAATGTCTCAATACATTAAACTGGCATCAATCTAAATATGTCTTTAATTACTACAGAATAAAGAAAAGATCTCAAATTGACCAGAAAAAAATAAGAAATAGTGGGAAAAAATAATAAACCAGAGAAGAAAAAGAGAAGACTAATGCTTAAAAGATGTATTTGTTCAGCTTTAAGAGTTAAATAATCCTAGCTATTATTCTTCTGAAAATCTCGTTCCAGCTCTGGAAAAAATTCCATTCTGTTTCTCTGGAATTATTAACTGAAATGACATCAAACCACAAGGCACAGGTTACATTTTTTCTTAAATTTAAAAGAATGGTAATGTTCTGAATCCCCAAAATCACTATCTGCAATGTTTTGCATAAAATAATTTCGAAGAGTTTTACTTTTTGTAGCTATTAGTACAAGTGTCAGGAAGAGGTTATTGGAAGTGACAATTTAAATTTTTCAAAAATATGTACGTATATATGCCAAATAAAAACAGTAACATAACTTCAGCTTTAAAGTATATCATCAAAATAATAAGTGACTTGAGCAAATTACTAGGAATCCAGTCAATGAGAACTGCAAGAACACTCCATACAGAAAGTTTCTACCACACTTATCATGTATTTGGGATTTAAAAAAAACCATCAAAGCATTCCTAAACCAAGGGCCTGAAATTGAAACTGATTTGATGTCTTTCTTCTTTTATGATCATGGTCCCATGTTTTAAAGAGGTGAGCTACTATTCTTATTTGTTTACTTATATAGAATAAATAGCTTCAGAAAAGAAACCGAAAATACACAGACAGAACTATTTTTTTTTTAATTCTTAGATACTACACAATGTTTATAATTACATTTCAAAGGAATACTTCTTTTAGGAATAAGGAAATTACTAAAATATCCTACAGAGAATTATTGCTAGTTAAAAGAATTAACATCTTATGAAAATGGTCAAATTGCAAAATTTGCTATCTGCCTGGATCAAAGAAAAAGAGCTGACTCAAAAGTTACTTAAGGATTCCTTCAAAGTGATGCTTTGGCCAAAAAAAATTAATCAAGATCTCTTTGCTTTACATAAAAAGCTAACTAGAATATACTTCTACTTATTTGATTTTTTTTCAATTAGGGTTACTGCAAATACTTAAAGCAATATGCGCCAGTTTATATTTTCTTTTTCATTTTTCAGTTAGATTTGATTTTTTTTAAATTATAAAAATTAATTTTAATAACCACAGTTTAAGTAAATGCAATACTGAAAACAAACTTTTAAAGGACATACCAGGATTGTGGATACGATCCAAAAGCTTCACAGAGCGTGCACTAACAACACCCCCAACATGCACAAGAAATCCAGGAGGAAATGCCGTCAAGGTAAAAAATGGAAATTCCTAGTAGAAAGAAATGGGGGAAAATATAATTGACCATGTGTAAAGTACAAAAAATGTCTTTGTTAAAAAGTCTGATCCCCATAGATTATATTCATCCTATGAAATATGAATCCTATCCCTTAACAAAAGGCTACCAACTAGTTACACATTATACATGCTTTGTAATTAAAAGTTTTCTAAGATGTTTAGAGTTCCTAATCCTTTCCCCATATATATCATGTTATACAATATCCAAACACTCTCTTTATCGATTTTCAGTGAGAAAAAAAGGCTCTCAGAGTTTTGGGATATTTGAACACACTCTTCCTTCCTCTCTATCTCCTACTCAGATGCAAATTAACAGGGAGATGCAAGGATTCTCCTGCCCTTCTATTCAATGTCTACTTCTCAGTGGGGCAAAATCCCCCTGATGTACACTTACTCAATTCCAGGCTACTGGTAAAGACTCTTGGCCTAGTCCAAGAGATCAGTAAGAATGTGGGACTGAGGGAAGAGTGAGAGAATAAGCAGTGAGGGTTAAGACATTCATGGAAATGTGAAGGGCAAATACCAAGCTTTACTGGGTAGAGAATCGCTGTGTAAGATTATTTACTCTATGAACACCAACCCCAGCGGGAGAGAATTTTAAGTACATAAATGTATGTTAAGGAAAAGGGAGAAAAATGTAGATGACAGAAAGGGAGGAAATAAAATTCCAGGAGTTCTTCCAAGTTTCATTCTCCCATTCTCTCTCAAGGACATCAATATCATCAATTTAGAGGTAAGAGAGAAATGGGAAAACAGAGAAAGGAAATTCACTGAAATAGAACCCAGGAAAAAAGGGAAGCTCTTGTGACTCTCCAAATATAGAGGCCTCTCATATTACAGAAAATTGGATGCAAGCAAGGAAAATTTAATATGTGCCTCATCTGGCTATAAGATTAATGTAGCTCACTTAACCAGAAGTCACTTACCAGTAGCCTCAGCTATTCAGAACATAACTGAGAGCTGGAAAATAAGCAAAACAGTGCTCTCAACAGTCAAAAGAATTGCTATATATCCAAGTACTAAAATTTATTTACTTGACTCATAAGAAATCCCTATAGACTATATCCATACTATGTCATACAGTAATTAAAAATACATAATTTTAGGAACATATTTTAAAATCTAGCAATATCTTTTTTTTTCTGGACCATAGCAGATTAAATGTAGCAAATAAAAGCTAAGAGATAAAGACATACAGAATATACTACTAGAAGCAGGCACATGTAAAACAGCAAGGTTACTGACTGGTTGCTTAAAGCACAGAGAATACACTCACCAAAGCATAATTCACAAAGCATAGCAACTTGGAGTCATGTAGCACAAAGGCAAACGGTCCTGCACATTTGAGTTACCCATGAAGATATAGTATAAAATATATAGAGGATTTAGAAATAAATTCAGTTAGAATTTAAAAGTCATATTTAAATTAACAAGGGTAATAAAAACCTAGGCTACATTTAAAAAAAAAAAAAGTAAAAACCAATCTGTGGAAATGGATAGGTTTGTCCTGCTGATAAGCAAAAAGGAAGAAAGGGAGAGGCTAGGAGGGGAATTTCACTTACATGTATTATAAAATGTTTAGTCAAAATGTCTCATTTCCACCTGAATTTTTTAAATATAAGTTTTAAATGAGAAACATACAAGTAAGCTTATGCTATCAGAAACTTAAATATCTTACCTATGATTTTCTTTTTCAATTTTAAGTACATGGTTTTTAAATTTCCTCAAAGTACTGAAGCATAGCATAAAAAAGCACTTCACATTTAATCTTTATACTTAAACATTTTAAATATTCTAGACAAAAGACTCTGAAAGTAAAATTTTTGTAAGCTAAATGGAAATCTGCACATCTTTCTGAAAAGAAAGAAGTTCAGTAAATTCACATATTGGAAAATATCTGCATATCAGAATTTAGGAAGGTTTAAAAATGAACCTAGGGATCCCTCGGTGGCACAGCAGTTTAGCATCTGCCTTTGGCCCAGGGCGCGATCCTGGAAACCCAGGATCGAATCCCAAGTCGGGCTTCCGGTGCATGGAGCCTGCTTCTCCCTCTGCCTGTGTCTCTGCCTCTCCCTCTCTCTGTGTGACTATCATAAATAAATAAAAATTAAAAAAAAAAAAAAAGACTTCACATTTGTATTGTTTAAAAAAAATAAAAATAAAAATGAACCTAAATGAACTTGCGATTCTGACTCTTCTCCAGAAGACGAGATAAAGGGACAAGAGGAAAAGTATCATACCAGAGTTGCTGGTCATAGAAGAAAAAGTAGGGGAATGGCTGTCCAAAGAGGCAGACACCTACTCTGTCAACTTAAACCGGCCTACCTGTCCAATCAGCACACTTACTTTAACACACAAAATCTAACCTGGAGCATGTAAAAATGGCATGGTTATTCAACCAAAACTCCATCTTCAGATAATTCTTTCAGAAGAACTACAGCTGATACCCATTGTTAAATACCTATCATCTCCAGCCCCAATATATAGTGACTACTAGAAGTACTTACAACAGTGCCAGCCCTCTGTGAGCTATAAACCTGGTTTCTTGAAATTTCTGATTAAAACAGTGAGGCAAGGAGCTGGTCTTAATTTCTAGTCTATCATTATTCCTGATAAATTTATAGGTTCTCTTCCACTGAAAAGAACAGCTTCCTTAAGATCAGCCAAGACTAACCCCTTTTTAACGCCTAGATGGGAGTAATGTTTTAACATTTAACTAGAATTTTTCTTAGAATATATTTAAATAGTTTATTTTTTAATCAAATATTCCCTTTATTATCCCAAGAAACCAGAGTTAACTTTTGAGATTAAAAAAAATTCCAGGAAAAAAAAAAATTCAAGAGGGGCAGCCCGGGTAGCTCAGCAGTTTAGCACTGCCTTCAGCCCAGGGCATGATCCTGGAGACCCAGGTTCGAGTTTCACATCCGGTTCCCTACATGGGGCCTGCTTCTTTCTCTGCCTGTGTCTCTGCCTCTCTCTCTGTGTCTCTCATGAATAAATAAATAAAATCTTAAAAAAAAAAAATTCCACGGGCAGCTCGGGTGGCTCAGGGGTTTAGCGCCACCTTCAGCCCGGGGCCTGATCCTGGAGACCCAGGATTGAGTCCCACACCCAACTCCCTGCATGGAGCCTGCTTCTCCCTCTGCCTGTGTCTCTGCCTCTCTCTCTGTGTCTCTCATGAATAAGTAAATAAAAATCTTTAAAAAAAAAAAAAAAAATTCCATGCCAAATTCCAACTATGATTTATTGTATAATTTTACTCCACTTCTAAAAAGCTCATAATCTATCTAAACAGAGTTTGCTTTATGCCAGTGTTTCCCAAAGTGTGGTCCATACTAATAGATATTTCACATAGAAGATTTCATTGTAAAATATATTTCGGAAACCCTAGGTTAAACCAAGTCAACCAGGTTTCTTTATTGAAGAAAAATATACATCCCAGCAGCTGAAAAGTAACTTCATTTTTCTTACAGGTGAAAGAAGAATCATACTGAAAAATAAATTTGCTTTACATCAAATAGTTCACAGGTAGAACCTAAATCTAATCAAACTTTTACCTCTACTTCTTATCTCCTAATCATCTGACCTCTATCACCAAGATTTTATCAACTTACTTTTCACTGATTTTGTGAAAGAAAAAAGAGAACACTTCGTTTTTTGAGAACTGCTACTTGATTAATCCATTAAATAAAAGATGTTGGACAAAGGTTCTCTTTGCCTCAAGAAAAAAAAGCCATACAATTTATTAAAGGTGGCAAGAGGTATAAATTAATATTTTAAAAATAAATATAAAAATGGCATTAAGTATATCATATGTTCACCTTGATGTAGTATTAAACTTGGCAGAATTAAGTCATATCTGGAACATATGGGGAGAATTCTTCATACTTCTGTACAAATTTTTTCCCAAAACAAAGACATACTAATGGCAACTCACATTAGTGAATGGGAAAGCTAAAGCTTGTTCTATTTATTACATACTCAGGATAGAGAGGTAATCTCATTAACTCAAGTAACTACTACAGGTTAGGTACATAAATATATTGCCAACTCAGGTTTTACAAAGTTGTAAATGAAAACTATATAGTTCTCCCACAACTTTACCGCTAATTCCATAAAGATTATCTAGTAATGTATGCCCAACGTGTCCAAAACTTTAAGAGTGTTAAAAAGCACATCTGAAAACATAAATTTTATCCAAACTAAATCTGAAACAATTTTTATTGATTAGTGTTTTTCTATTTATAAAGCTAGGTGTTTTCAAAAGTTCTTAATATAGATAATACAGTCACAGGCGGACATATGGGCAAAATCTCTGATCTCGTATCAGTTTTTTTATTCTTATGAATTCTAGAATGATAATTACAAGGAAATATTCCTAGTGTAAGGAACTCTGTAGAGAATGTAAAACTGGAGTGGGGGGAGGTAAGAGCATTCTGGCCTAAAAAATTATTAAGTGAACACATACCCTCACCCTGACTCACTTCTCTGTTTTCAGTCTCTTTCAGTATTTGGTTTTAATAAATGGTTCCAAAGTTTAAGCGGGTTTTTGCATGACAGGAGCTGGTATGCCTGCAAGGTGTTAAAGTAGCTCAAGGGAAACTGCTGCCTGATAAGGGGATAAAGCAAACAGCTTGTGGTGCTGAAGTCTCATCAATCTGTTTAGCTCAGCTCTCCTTTCCCTCAGCCTGGTCTAAAAGGCAAACAAAAAATAAAAAAAATAAAAAAAAAAATAAAAGGCAAACAATACATACAGATACTTTCCACATAGGAAAGAAAGTCTAAAAAAAGCAAACCGTTCTATTGTTTGTAGTAATAGAATCTAAAAACACTATTCTCAAAAGCTAATCTCTAGAGAAGAAATATCTTTGTTTTATAGAATGCATTCTTTTATAAGTATTTACTAGGTTTTACCTTTTTTTTTTTTTTAATGCTAGTGTAAAATAGAACATGTAAAAGAAAATTCTGTAAATGCTATAAACTTCCAAATCAGACACAATGAAAGCTATGGAACTGTGCCTTAAAATAACTAACATAACATATAAATAATCATGCACTGTATTAGTTAAGTAGGAAAAAAAATGAGCCTCATAGTGCTAATAAGTTAAAAAAAATTGCATTACGAAAAGAAATAAAGCTGGCAACATTTGTTAAAGCTTAAATAAAACAAATGATCAAGATTAAAACTAGAACAGCTACCAATACAAGAAATAGGCTCTCACACATGTTCAGAAACATACCCGCCTTCTACAGAACCTATGAGGCGATCCTCCCTTAGCAATGAAGTTTACACACACAAAAAAATAAAAAATAAAAAGAGAAAAATCATCCAAAAATTTGAACTATTTATTTCCCATTTAACATAGTTAACTAAAGATTAAACTTATAATAATTAAAAGACATGTATTCACATACCAAATACACATTGTTTATGTAAATCTGTAGAAATACCGAATCTGTGCATTTCTTACCCCTCAGAGATTGGCCACCCATAAAAATAATCACAGCATACAAATATATTAATGTACTAAAGAATTATCTTTCTTTCTTTCTTTCTTTTTATGGAGGCTCCATGACCAGCATAGAGCCCTGCATTCACAATCCTGAGGTAAGACCTGAGCTCAGATCAAGAGCTGGGCATTTAACTAACTGAGCCACTCAGGTGGTCCCAAGAATTATCTTTAATATACAACTAAAATACTTTTTCTGGAAAAAGTCTACTATTTCCTTCTATAAATTATAATTTTAAGGTAAAATGAGAAATGATTTCATCATTCAATGGCTATTTCCAAAAAGACTATTTCTAATAAAAGATGGGAGGATAAAACAAAAAAGTTACAAAATTACTCCAAATTAAAATTAATTATTCATAAACAAGTTTCTTTGATATCTTAAATAAATTTTTTTGGACTTTGAAATTACATTACAGATACATGATCAAAACCATATTATATAACCATATATTAAGTTATAAATACAAGGAAACATGTTAATAAAATCATATTAACAGTGTAAGAATAAAGAATGTTGAGTGTCTCTTACCCTTTGTTCCAGTGCTGATTGAGTCTGTTGTCTTAAAAGAGCTTTAAATGGCCCCCCTTCTTTTCCAGCACTACCACTTCCCATTCCTACAGAACATCAGTACATAAATAACAACCAAAAAACAACTATAGAAACAGAAGGTTTAACTGCATTCATTTTTATAAATATCATGAGTCAAAATCTCTTAAAATGATCCAAACATTTAGAGTACTTGACATGGCAATTAGCACATATTTTACTCTATTTTATTCACAAAGTTTTCTTTAGAAACAAGATGTCAAAACCATACTGATCACAGCTAGTTTTAGACTCAATCTGTTCTAAAACCTATTTTTTAAAGTATGTTTTAATGTGATGAATTTTTGTATAATATTCAATTCTTAAAAGTCGAGTCTTCTAATACAAAATAATCAAGATATTACCAATTACACTTGACCCATGAACACGGGTTTGAACTGCACAAGTCCACTTACACATGAATTATTTTCAATAAATACTGTACAGAACTGTAAATGTACTTTCTATTCCTAATGATTTTCTTAATAACATTTTTTTTCCTCTAGTTTACTTCATTGCAAGAATACAGTATATAATCCACATGACAAAATATGTGTTATTTATGTTATCAGTAAGGCTTGTGGTCAAGAGTAGGCTATTAATAGTTGAACTTTTGGAGAATCAGAAGTTATATGAGCATTTTCAACTTATGCAGGGTCCTGTTACTCAAGGGTCAACTGTAAGCTTACTATGGTAACAATTTAAGAATACTAAAAGAAATCGAGAAACATCAAATGTTTGTTTAAAAGTAAATAAAGAGAAGCACTTTTAATTGGGCTTACTAAAAATATTCCAAAATTCTCTAAGAGCATGAATTTTAGGCAGTTTTGAAATATAGGCAAATCTAATTTCTGATAACTTCCCATTCCTAAATATAACATTATGACAAAACACTATTAACATTCATAGTTTTCAAATACTCATTTGCAAAAATCTACATAAAATACCTTTAAAAACTAAAAATCAGACATATTAGACACATCACAAATGTACATAGTTATGAATGAAAAAAGTATATTTCCCAAGCTCTTAGATGTATTTTTTAAAGGCTTAATTTCTCATTTCTTTCCCTACTTTATCTTTTGATAGTACCAATTGATCAACTATGGTAAAAAAATTACAGAAAGCAGGGGACAGATAAGAAGCCAGTGCTCTATAAACTGAAGTTAACAGTTCAATTCCACCCTTTCAAAACTGAAGATACATACAGTCAGATTTACTGCAATGACTTAAAAAAGGAACTAATTTACTTATACATTTTTAGCTGTTCTTGGATAAGGAAACAAAGGTTAGCATATGTATAGTCCCATTCTGTTCTTTAAAAATAAAAAAAGAAAGCATTTTTCTTGTAGTAATCTAAATACAGTTTTTAGAGACTATACAATACTAAACATAGAAATGAAACTAAGATCTTTATATGAAGCATACTGAAAGCCATAAAATAAAATGTACTTTTGTAGAGATAAATAAAACATCTGAAAATACAGCAGAATATTTTGAAAATTAATGTAATGGACAGAAAAAAATGGATAATGAAAGAATATCACCAAATGAGACTTAAATTGATTCAAACAGAATAATTACTACTGTAACCATATGGCTAAGCAACATGATGGTGCAGGACTGAAGTAAATGGAGTTGGTGTGAAGGGAAAGAAAGTAAAGTGTCTAAAACAGAAATTCTAGTAATGAGAGCCTAAAAATCATTGGAAATAGGCAGATCTATGTCCTCGGACATAGAATTTTTTAATAAATAAAATAATTTCAGAATATTCATAATTATCTATCAAGTAACCCTCAATCACGTCCTCACAATCATCATAATCATTTAACTCTGTCCACCAATAAGAAAAATAAGAAGTACGCCCTATGTAAGATACCCAATACTTCTTTATAATATGAAATAATTAACTGTTTTCAAAAGTGATTTAAAATAAAGGGATTAAAAAGCTGACATAATGTGATCCTACCAGAAGCAGCCAGGAACAGCTCTTCACTGAAAGAAACACTTTTCCTCAGAACTGGGCTGACAGGGCTAGAAGGATGAGGGGGAAGGCTAGATTCCGAGAGGAGGAGACAGGACTTTTTAAGATGAAGGGAACCACAAGAGAGAGAGGGGGAGCTAGGACATAGGTAAATCCTAGGCCCCTGTAAGTAAGGTGCTGTGGAGGAAAGTAGCAGAGAAAAGATGCAGATTCAGAAGATGATCAGAAAATGCAGAATAAGGAAAGCAATGATGAAACAAAACATAACAGTAAAAATGGTTTTTAAAATGCTACATAAATTACACTAAGCATATGAAGTCATTAGCAAGACCATCTACCCAACACAATATAAATAAAAGGTATAGTCTAAAATTTAGCCAAACCTTTACAAACTTTGCATTTGTAAAAAATTTTTTAAATCATTAACATGGGATTTTATACCATTATAATCACTTGGGAACTGATTTTTCAAAAACACCTAAATTGCCTTTTTTTTTTGCTTAAGAATGTATAAAGTTAAAATGTACATCTTAAACATTTTTAAAGCCAGAAACTTATTGCCTCAAATATAAACATGATTTAAAGTGGCAAAGTACAGTTCTTCAAATGTTACTAAAGTGTATCACTAATGAGTATTTTAATTGAATACCCATAAAAAGCACCACATTAAACAGTTGCCATCATTAATCTGAAATATTAACTTCTTCCTGTCCATCTTTGAGATATTACTTTTCTTTTTCCTCTAAAATTTTAATTATTCAAGTCTGACCATAACACTGTTCACACTTAAAGATTTGAGTATGTAAGGGGTAAATACTCTCAAATCACAAAAAATATACATGGTTAAAAGCCTTTTTTTTTTTTTTAAGTAAAAATTAGCTTGAATCAGTGTCAGATCAATACTCTAACACTAGTATTCTAAAATTCCACTCCTAATTGAGTACTTGAATTTTTTTTTTCTTTTTTTTTTATGATAGTCACAGAGAGAGAGAGAGGCAGAGACACAGGCGGAGGAAGAAGCAGGCTCCACGCACCAGGAGCCCGATGTGGGATTCGATCCCGGGTCTCCAGGATCGCGCCCTGGGCCAAAGGCAGGCGCCAAACCACTGCGCCACCCAGGGATCCCCTAATTGAGTACTTGAAAAAAAAATATGAAAATAAAACCTGTAAAATGCCAAAAATCAGAACCTACAGAAATATCCATTTTTTAAAATTAGACTTATCTGAAAAAAAACAACAGTTTAACTACAAATAGAAAATGAATTTTCTCCATGCTTTATTTATTTTTGGTTTCCCAGTTTACATATAATAAATCAATCATAATCAGCTATCCCCACTATTTCTCAAGAGACTGATTTTGTATACAGATAAATTTGAAAGCAGAGAATTATGAAATGCATATTCAATTATAGTTTTAGAAATTTTTAAAAAATCATAAAAAAATAAAAAAATAAAAAATAAAAAATCATAATTTTGCCATTTCAAATCTCTTCCAGACCACTCCTCAGGAATATTCAAAGGTATTTAGGGATTCAGGATAAGGCCAAAATACTAAAAATCGTTAATGTTCTACAAATATATATTAACGATAGTGCATAGCATATGCAGTAGAAAAACAAAATAATTTATTTAGAGACAGCTAATATAGAAATACATGAGAATAATAACTATTATAAATGAATCTTTAAAAACTAGAACTTTAAAAAATAATAATAATAAAAAAATAAATAAATAAAAACTAGAACTTTGGAGCTAGAAAATCAAATGCAAAAAAGTTTTCATTGATAATTGACTGCCTACAAGAAAGCTAAGGGAAGACAAATCTCATTCAATTAAGTTTTATTTGACCATCTTTTTTAGACTTGGTCTTCTGGTGTATTAAAAGAAAGGAAATAGACCAAGGAAATACTTTCAAAAATTTATCTGTGGCACGGTAAAGAAAAATAAAGTTTAAAATATCAGAAAGTCACCTGGAATACACAAGTCACCAAGAGTCAAAGCCTAAAGAAATATTTTTAAGAAAACTTATTCTTCAAATACTATCCTAAGCCTTTCTTGTTTTGATAGGTATGAATTTGAAGGCCAGAATCTCACCTTTTATTTAAAAAAAAAAAAAAAAAGAAGAAACTACACTTTGGTTCAGTTTTTATGGCATAAATATGGTTAAGATGCCACACTCCATAGCTTTACTGTCAAATATCTCATGATTTGGGGGGCCTGGGTGGCTCAGTTGGTTGAGTATCCTACTCTTGATTTTGGCTCAGGTCACAATCTCAGGATTGTGGGACTGGCACCACATAGCGCTCCATGCTCAGCAGGGAGGCTGCTTGGATTCTCTCTTTGCTCCCCACCACTCCATGTGCATTTGGGCACATGCTCACTCACTCTAAAATAAATATTTTTTTTTAAATCTCATGATTTTTAGGTGTTATTCATGTTATGTTTACCTAAATAAAAAATAAGCTATTCTTTTTAAAGAATTAGGTATTCATACTTATCTTCCTCACATTTTGTGACTACACTTATACAAATAGATACTAAATCTATAGGCTTTCTTTTTAATGTTCTTTCCTTATTTTAGAAGTAGCACTGGCTATTGAATTAATTTCTTTTCATTGTTTTCATAAAATCTAGGATCATTTTATAAATTTCTTTCCTAACACACAAAAGTTTATTAAAGATGGTAAAAATGACACAAACTATGCAAGATGTTTTCATTAATCTGGTGAAAAAACCACCAGACAAAAACAATATTTACAAAAATTGCTAACTACTAACTTTTTGACTTTTTACATTTTACTTTCCTTAACAATACTAACTTAATGATTTAAATAGGTTAATTCTACTTTAAGAAGTAACAAAATATTTTGACTTTTTAAACAATTTTTATCATAAAACATTCATAAAAACTCACAGAAATTATTCATCAAAATACAAATAGGAGAGGGAAAATCATAAATTTCAAACATTGAGAAATATGTAAGAATAAGTAAAAATGCTACTTTCTAACCTAAAGAGTAAGACTAGCAAAACCAAACATTTTAAATAGCACAAAGTTAATAAATAGATATATGCACTCCAATATAACCATTTCAAATGTTCCAAACTTTTTTATAATAAAGTCTTATAATTAAACTCAGAAATAGACAGAAAAATGAATTTGAAAATGTCTCCACTGCATGAGGAATTGGATTGCAAGTACTAGTATTACTTTCTATTCAAAAGCTTTAAGATGTTATTCCTCATACTATGATCATGAAATGAAAAATGTCTACATGCAAAAATAAATTCTGGACTTCATATCCACACTGATTAAATCAACAAATGGCAGATCTTTGAACAAGGTAATTTCTGAACTGTATGAAATTTCCATATTTTAATGATAGTAACTGAAAATGATCAGTAGTCACATTATCTTTTAACTTAAATGCCAAAAACAGGAGGAAAGCCTTGGATGGAAAGCTAATAAAGAACAGAAACAAATTTGAAAGAAAAAAAAAAAAAGGAAAAAACGAAAAGAAAAAGGTGGGTGGAAGCGCCTTACCAGTTTTGGGTGTCAAACTCAAATCTGTGTCAGAAGAAGAGGACTGTCGACTGTAGGACTTGGAAGGTGAAAAGGAATAAGTTTGGTTTTTCAGAGGGGTTGAGGGTCCTGATGAGTGAGTATTGGGATTGGGATCTTCATTGAAGGGAATCCTGCCAGAAGAAGGTGGAGAAATATTAAGCAATCATGTGCCAAAGGACTTGACGGAAGGCAGCATGATCCAAACACCAGGAAAGTATTGGGCAGGGCCAGCAGTCATTTCTTAAGTGTGGAGCTGGGTATGAGGCCAAAGACAACCAATTGCTGTTTAACCATTCATCATTCTCCAGATAAAAAATTATCTGCACTGAAACAGTTAATAAGCCAAGTAAAAAAGCAAAGAAGCATGAAATGACAGACTAAGGGGGTAAAAAATATTAAAAGGAAAAATAAAAGAATAAATACATGACTAAAATACTTTCAAATAAACAATGCTTTTTTAAGTTACAAAAAAAAAATGATGCTGCAAATGGTGTGTGTAAATATTCACAATTGTTTTTATATTTGCACACACAGATATCTTCAAAAGAAAAATGTTTCCTTATCCTATAGCATCAAGAGTGCCACAGCTAAAAACACAGCAGTGAAAAAAAATGAATACAGCTACACAGAACCATTGCATTTTGTGCAGAAGTTGCTTACCTGTTTTCCAATAGCTCTCTTCCACAGAATAAAACAGAACCTACTATGTAATAAGTTTTGTACATAAATAAAATAAGCAAATCAAAAGCTTTGACAGTTATTTCATTTAGAATCCAATCATCAATTTTATTTCTAACCAAATGCAGAAAAAATGGCAAAAATACATACTGGAGGACTCTCCTAAAAACTTACAGGATGCCTATGTAAGATAGGGTTCTTACAGGATCTATGGAAGAGACTTTGGAAGCTAGAAGAACATTTTCACTTCCAAGTAGTTACAGCCTCTGTGGTGGCTAAATACTGGATTTCTTCACTGCAGCTGGACTTCAAGTAAGAAAAGGAGGAAGCAAAGACCTGTGGTACCTGCCTACACTATGCTACCTGCCTGCCTGCCCTTTGCAGCCACTCTGACTGTGGCCTGCTTTCCCCAGCTCTTGAGTCTGAGCAGTCTCGTACCAGTATAGATGAGAGTGGGAACAGACACAGAGAAGTTCTGAGTAAGTCGTGAGCCAGTAGCAGTGTGAATTGGGCTGTTGTGAGTCGAGCGGCATCCATGGCTTGGAGGATGAACCAGCGGAGACCTGAGGGAATTTGTAGTCAAAGTGGAAGAAAAGAAAACAATACATACAACAGATAGCAAAGTTATGTTAAAATAACTTCAAAGGAGCTTTAGTTAGGGGAGAGGAATTTTTAATCCTCAACATGCAAAAAACAAATTTTAATTTAAAAAGAATTGCTAAATACTAACTTGTTAGGATACAGTTATAGTTTTAAGGGATCAGATTAATAATTAGGACTGTGAATAAGAAAAACAGCAAGCAGAAATAGTGGCATTAAATAAGAAAAAGACTAAGATTTGGATTCTAAGTTGCTTTAAAATGCTTGTTATTATTTTGATCACCAGAAAGCTTACTACACCCATAAAAGTGAAAACTCAAATATAAAGTTCTTATATTACTTCTGAAACTGAATTGATGTAATAATGACATTTTTCTATTAAAAAAGTTTAACAGAACTATTTCTGTCTATAATCACAAGACATTGGTAATAGAAAATATGAAAAATGACAGCATAAAAAAATGAACTAAATGGATACAAGCAAATATAAACATTCCAGGACTTCACCACTCCAAATATAGTGCTTTCCAGACTACACTGGAAAACAAAACAAAGCAAGGGGACACTGCTTTTCAAAACACATTAGTAAAACAATGTAGATAACTTTTGTCTAGCTCTCAAAGAGAATATATTATTTAAGCTTAAATAGAATTTATTAAACTACATTCTGAATTGAAATTTTATAAGTATCAACTGATATCCTACAATGGATCATATCTATATGTAAGTATAGGTATATATTTAGATCACATCCACAGATACATATTCACATATAATATTTAAATTTCCATGAAGAAATTTTGCTAAAAGGACATAGTTACATTGAATGGAGAAAAATGACAGACAACTAAGAATCCTGTACTTCATATTAGCAATTATTTCACTAAGCAGTGCCTTTGCTTATGCATAAAAAGGGGAAAGAATCATATGTGAATACACTCTAAAAAACTATCCTATCCCCATTTTTTAGAATGCAAACTAAGCAGATCAAGAGCTCAACTCTTCCTTGCCTCTTCTTTTCTACTGGCCAGTGAACATTACCGACAATCACAATTTGTCACAGTTCAAATATAAGCTATCATTAACTGGCAATAATGGTCTTTCACAACATCTACAGACTATTTTCTGAAAATATCACTGGTTTTACAATAGGACAATGTTTCTGTTTTTGTTGCTAGTTTAAAATAAAATTGTGTTTAATACAGTTGATAAAAATCAAACATTTCATTGATGACCTATTTGTATACAAACAACTGAATGAGGTTTTATTTTTTTTTCTTTCTCTGCTGAAGTCACTAATGAAGTTAAAATTCTAAGAATCAGTGCTGTAGAGGAGAAATTACAATTAACTTCTCTTAGAGACTACTTTTTTTTTTTTAAGTAGAGAAGCAGTGGATTGTATTTAAATGCACTCTCTACCATCAAGATTGCTCAGCAAGGAAATGCCAAAGAGATTTATATTATCCATTACAATAAATATCTGAAAGGAAAGAAAAACCCAATGGAGTAGAACACACTATTAATAAAGGTAAAATAAAATGAACACTGTAAAAGGTTCCAATTATCACATCTAATTAAAATCCAAATACAAGAGAGTATCACTATATGTATTCTTGGAGTTCTAATTCTTATCAGTCTCCTTGTATTAAAGATATCTTGCAATAATACCCTAGTGACATTTCTAATATTAAATCCATTCAAACAGGAACATAATCCAAACTATCTTTTATCAAATTCCTGTCTAGAATCAACATTATAATTAAACATCAGAATAATTATAATCAGTTGAATCATAAAACAATTGATACTAGCACCCAAGTTGAGTCATAATCAAAAATACAAAGAAGCTGGATGAAAAAAAGCAGCCAGAGTACTGAGTTATTTATTTTTTAAATAGCATGACTGAGGCAGTAATAAGATGCCTTTCAGAAAATCTTAACGAAGCAATTTAAATTCTTCACGATGTGAATATTTGACAACTTAAGGCAGATGGGCTACAACAAAATTGGAAAAGGAGAACACTTACAAAACCCCAGAAGATTTACATTAATGGAACTATTCCTAAATGTAGGTAAAACGTACTCCACTACTATCAATATATCATTGTGTAAGAAACCAACAGATAATATAGTATTATTCTCTTTCCACTAAGTAATTTAGTGAGAAGAGGAAAATTTCAGACATCACATCTGCAAAAGTCAGGCCCCTTCAAGCAATTTAGATAAACATGGAGGATGGCAAGAAAAGGAGGGACCTAGGTCTTTACTTAAATTTGATGTGGAAAAAGAAAATAACTGAATCCCTCAAAAAGTTAAACCTGCAACCTGATTTTATCTGTGGCAGCAAGCAGTTCATATCTTTTTAAGACATATCTTAAATGGAATATAAAGCAAATTCACTCTTCAATTCATTTAAAACAATTCATCTCACTTGTCAAGGTATTTCCCAATAAGATCAAGCAATATATCTAATACTGTGTTCCCTCTTGTAACTAAAACTTAATCTAATAACTGAACGTATTAGAAGGCCAACAGAGAGGAACAGAATGTATCTGAAGGCCAACAGAAAGGAAATAATTAAACAGAAAATAAGCTTAAGTGGAAAATCTCACTTTAAAAAATATTGTTAAAAAAAGTTGAATCACCGTATTGTACATGTAAAACTAATATAACACTGTATGTCAATTATTTTGGAATTTAAATTTTTTTTAAAAAGATTGTGATTGTTTTTTAGTCAACCTCCTCTTGGCTATTGCTAATCTGGGAAGCATTTTGGGTTTTCTGACTACAGAATCCTGACTCCCTGATGATATAGGGCAGGGGTCGGCAAACTATACCCTACAGGTAAAATCCATCCTGCTATCTGTTCTGTAAATAATCAGGTTTTATTGGAACACAACCACACTCATTCATTTGCATACTGTCATAGCTGTTTTCATGCTACATCGGCAAAGCTGAGTAGTTATTAACAAAGACTAAATTATTTACCTATATCTTCTGGTCATTTACAAAAAATTTGTTACCCTGGATCTAGAAGAATCTCTATATCAGTGGGTCTCAATGGAAGTACTACTGGTATTTAAGATGGAACAAGTCTTCATTGTACAGAGTTGTCCCTTGCTGTACAGAACCGTCAGCACTTCTAGTCCTCAACCAGGATCTTCCCCCTCACCCCAATCATTATGACAGAAAATTTTCATTTTAAACATTCCTTGTAGACAGCACCACCACCTCGTTGAGAATCTTTTGCCTTAGACACAAACGATAACACTTAAGCCAAATCCAGCCAACCAAAGTGTTTTTGTTGAATCACACTCTGTTTTTGTATGAGCCTAAATTCCTTTAGATCAGGATCAGTAAACTCCTTTTTCTGGTAAACAAAGACAGAAACTATATGGCTAGGGCGTGTAATATTTACTATCCAGCCTTTCACAGAAAAAATTTGCCAACATCTGCTTTACATGACCCTTAGTACCCCCTATTTAATTATACTCTAGTATTTTATTTATATAAACTGTCTGGCCTTCATAGACATTTGCATTTGAGACCCCTGCAAAGGTCAATCTTTCCTGCTATACTTTTCCTTTCTATACTATGTTGGTAACAATAAGCATAATTGGATTATCATGTATAATAATGGGTTTTAAGCACTCCCCAAAGAATAAATAAAAATTCCATAAATATCCATTTTATGCTTTAAATATAGTGTCTAAAGATCTGAAATCAGTTTGGTTTTACATTATTTAACTTGAGTTTCATATTAAGACACTATAAATAAAATATTAGGAATAGCTAAACAGATATAAGCTTCAGGTTTTCATAGTTATCTCTGATAATAAAAATTACCATATGAAAAAAAAATCACCATAGGGAACAATGTATGTTAAACAACTCTACCAGAATATTTCAAATCAAATGAAAACATACAGGTAAAAGATAAAAAGCTCCATAAGAATGATTCATTGATTCATACTTACTCCTTCATTTCTTTGGATGGAGAATTACATGCAGGAAGGAATGCTGCCGGGCTACTTAGTTTATCCAGTGTACAAGCTGTTCCTATGGCTCGTACCACTAACCCAGATTCGCCTTCCAGATCAAAACACTGTAAGTACCCAACAACTGCATTTCCTCTCATTTCAAGTACTTTCAAGCCAATCTTCCTCTGCAGTTCACCTACCAAAAAAAAAAAGAAAATTCATTCTGCTTCAGATCTTCATATTACATAATATAAAGCTGGATAGCAATAAAAAAAGAGTAAAAAAAAAAAAAAATCATAGATTTTTAGAACTTGAAAAGAACCTAAAAGATTATCTGCCTCAGCCTCCTACTTTCAGGGAGGTAAGACATTACTAGTTGCATTTTACAGATGCGATATATTAAGATTCACTCATTCATGCATTCATTTACCAAATAATTTTTGGTTGTGTACTATGTGCCTGGCATTCTTCCTTTCTTCTAAGTGCTAGAAATACAGAGGTGAACAAAAAAGATATATTATTTAATATATTAAATATAACATTATATATTATATTATATTAAGTATAAATATACTTATACTGATTTATAAGTATTAATAAATGTATACTTATTAATATAATATAAATGTATTTATATTTTATATTTAAAACAAATTTATTATACATAAGTATAACATTTGTGTTTATTAAATATAACATGTATACTTATTGTCTGATATACATGTGATATACATGTGAGTGTGTGTGTATGTGTATATATGTATGTATATATATGTATATATATATACACACACACACACAAACATATATACATATAAATTTTAAATGGTAAACAAGTTCTTCATAGAAAAATAAAGAAAATAGGTTAAGAATGGTAGGAAGAGGGGATCCCTGGGTGGCTCAGCAGTGTAGCGCCTGCTTTTGGCCCAGGACGTGATCCTGGAGTCCCGGGATTGAGTCCCACATCAGGCTCCCTGCATGGAACCTGCTTCTCCCTCTGCCTACGTCTCTGCCTCTGTCTCTCTCTTTCTGTGTCTCTCATGAATAAATGAACTCTTTTTTTTTTTTAAATAAACTCCTTAAAAAAAAAAAAAAAGAATGGTAGGAAGAAGCAGAGAGAGCTAAAACAAGTTGTCAGAGAAGGGCTATGAAAAGGCAACAAAAAACATTAAGAGGTATTACCTAAACTCTGACTACAAATAAATACTAGAAAAGGAAAACTAGAACCCAGTTCCTACTTCCTTGCTCAGGGTTCTTTCCATTATGCCACTTCATGAGCACAAATTCCTTTTACTACCTAGTTAAGAAGGAAGTATAAGCTTCTGATTCAGATTTCCTCTTATAAGGTGGCAGTACGTGTTTGTCCAGAAAGATAGGGACAAGGGTAGGGAAATCAGTCATGTATAATTTATAGCTTTCGTTGTGAAATTTCAAGTAGCATAAAAAAGGAAATGAAAAACATAACAGTGTTAATTTAGTCAGTAACAAAGTTGGTTTTTTTTTTTAATACCTGACATTAAAGAAATGAGTCTCTGTCTGGCCTCATTTGATGCCCTTGGTGTACGAATTCGATCAATCCATTGATATTCTGGGTCTTCATTGACCACAAGCTCTTCTACAAAGCCATGAATTATTACAGCTCTATAACACTTTGGAATAGATGTTGCTGTTAAAAGAAATTGTCCATTATGTTTCTATTTATCATAAGGTTAAATTCAATTTTTAAAAAACGTACAACTAAGTTCTTACCTTTTGGATATATAATACAAGAACACCTTTTACTGTGCTAATTTCAATGTAATTATAATGCTATACTTTCAGTCTTCTAAATTCCATATTATTCTTAGAAATAATCATTTTCTTTAATGAAACCTCTTGTCTTTCTCACAGTAAACAGTAGATATAAACTGTATTTTTATAATTTAGAAAACAGCCACAGACAACCTTAAATAGGATTCAATACAAAGTTTAAAAATCAAAGTGAAAGTCAGCTAGGTAATCATTATATAGTAAGTTAAGTAAAAAGTGGGTAAAAAATGCAAAAAACTTTATTCAAAGCCCTTGGAAAAAGTTCTTCTGTACAACACATAGTGCAGCCTCAAAAATCAAAGCATTACCTTTCTGACATAATCTGAGGAGTCCTATAGCCCTGCAATTTCCAATAATCCACAGCCATAAAGCCAACTGGTTCAATAGTCACTATACTATGTAACAAACTAATTTAATATATAGAACACCAAATGTCATTAGATTTACAATAAGATCTATTCAGATTCAAAAAGGGGAGAACCTAGAGGCACCTGGGTGGCTTAGGTGGTTAAGCATCTGCCTTTGGCTCAGGTTATGGTCCCGGGACCCTGAGATCAAGCCCCACTTGGGGGCTCCCTGCTCAGCATGGAGCCTGCTTCTCCCTCTCCTCCCCCTGCTTCTGCTCTTTCTCTCTCTGGGTCAAATAAATAAAATCTTTTTTAAAAAGGGGTGCGGGGTAGAACGTAAACACAAACCAAACCAAACAACAAAGGGAGAACCAGAGAACATCTATACCAAATTAGTCTCTTAAAACAGACATCCATGCCTTAAAGTTAACTCAGCTACTTAGGAGTTTCCACCCTATTAACCCAGGCTGGCTGTGAGTGCCCACATCTGCCAAATACCAGCCCACATATCATGGCACTTGAGGAACTGCACCTATAAATGCTGATTTAATTTTGGATAGCATCACAATGTCTGGCTATAGTGTTCTGCTCCTATCTTATTACAATGTCCTATACTAAAACACCATTGGAGGAGTACCTGACTGGCTTGGTTGGTAGATCATGCAACTCCTGGATCTCAGGATTGTAAGTTTGAGCTCCATATTGACTATAGTGATTACTTAAAAATAAAATATTTTTTAAAAATAAATAAAAATTAAAAAATAAAATATCACTGTATTTTTTGACAGTTATACGAAGTTCCATATAGTCATATCTTTTACACATTAACAAGGTAACTTGTTCTAATTTATAAAAGAAAAATGTAATAGGCAATAAAATATTCATTGCTGTGAAAGTAGTAAGATAAATCTGTGAAAATTATATCAGAGCTTGTTTTTCATGGAGGTTGACTTATTGGTAGAAGAATAAAACCTGTAGGGTGCCTGGGTGGCCCAGTCAGTTAGAGTCCAACTCTTGGTTTCTGCTCAAGTCATGACCTCATGGGTGGTAGGATGGAGCCCAGCATCAAACTCCGTGCTCAGTGGGGAGTCTGCTTGAAAATTCTCTCTTTCAAAAGAGAGAGTAAAACCTGAATTGGATGAGTGGCTGCAAACTTCTCCATAAGTTGATGTCTGATTATAATGCTTTAAAAGGCCACTGGAGACTTCTGCAAAATACACATGTCCACCCACCACAAATGCTCCATCTGTATTGCCTAATTTTAGATGGCCCATTTGCATTAAGTCTGATTATATCACACATGTAGCCTCATCAAATTTGTTTCCCCAAATGTAGATATTATAGAGAGTGGGATTTGTTTTCATTGAAAGTACAAGTCCATCTCTCCCTATGATGTTGCTAACTGCTAATAACCAGCTGACATCAAGGTAGCATATAGGCTACTGTTCAGATACACTGCATCGCCTGTTTTATAGAACCATGCTTATACATGAAAGGTGCAACAAGGCAGTGATTTTCTTTCAGTATGTGGCCTAGATGAACTGTGGACTCCTCCTATTCACCATACAGTTTAGGTAGATTTAGGTATACTCCCTTAGTTGTTTGATTTTCATTTAGGACTGTTGTAAATGCTATCACATTTTACATTTCCAGACCAAGTCACTCTGATCTCATTTCTCTAAGGATGAATTAATTTGTAGTATTCCTGCAAAACACATTCCACCTTCATTTTCAAACTTGTTTCCAGTCATTCTTAGATATCTCAGATTTGTACTATTATGTAGTGCTTCTACAATCAATTCTCCACCTTTGGGCCCAATACGAATGTAAGATTTAAGTAAACAAGATTAAATTGTTTCATTAATACGTGGATTCTTCTTTAAAAATGTGGTTAAGAATCCAAGATCTTCAGCAGTCACTCTTTCTACTAGCGGTAAGCAACTGTTACCAGCAATGTTCCAGTCTGAAGTACAAGCCAGTGTAGGGTCAGAAAGGGTAGTCTCCTTCCTACTGCCCCACAAACTCCTCTGACCTTGTGGTCAATGTACACCTCATGCTCCAATGGACTATCTAACAAAAATTTCTATGAACTTATAAAAACTAATTTCATTTACTTTAAAATCAAATAAACAGTCCCCAAAGCTACAGTTATTGTTTCTGAAAAATTAACAATTTTCTTTTTGGCATTAAAACCAAAGTATAATAGCTTTTCCATTAGGTTTCTGAAATATTAATTTGATTCACTATATTTAACAATTAAATTTCCTGTTAAATGAGAAAATGCATTTACTTACTGCAAAAGAATTTGACTCCACATGATGACTGCCTAAATCGATTTAAATCGTTGAAGAGGTCTACTTTGACAACTACATTGATTTCCCCACGGATACCTAAAATTTCAAAAGGAAAATCAAGTTTTTACCTTAACAAAACAAAGCACAATTAAGTAACTCAGCAAACGAATATCAACTGATGACTCTAAAATAACGTATCGATCATAACAGCAATGCTGTTTTCCTTTGTTTCCTATTATTTTTATTCTAAGTAGCTTCTTACATTTTCTGAAGTACACGTATACACTAGAGAATGAATAAATTTTTCATTTTTACTGAAAGTCTCTACTTATTTAAATCATGAGTAACTAGAAGGAGCTGCAATTAAACTGATGACAATAATGATGATGATAGTAACATCTGAGCACAGATAATGTTCAAAATGCCTTACATGTAGTATTTCATAGCTCTCATACCAACCCAGTAAGGTAATTTCTGTAGTATTATCATCCTCATGTTATAGAGGAAGACATTAAAGTTTAATGAAAGTTAAGTAATTTCCAGAGTGTCAATAATAGTTAAGTAGTACAGCCAGGATTAGAAGTCAGTTCTTACACTGTCCTATCAGCTAATTCTAGAATTTCATTTAAGACAAAAGTTTTATTCTTTTCAATGAATATAGTAAGTTGAGCTAAGAAATTTAAAAAATAAGGGATTTTCAGAACATGCCCTAATAAATAAAAATGACCCAGTCTCTATCTCTAACATTTATTAAGTATTTTTACTGGACTGTCTTGATTGCAAGTCAAGCAAATTCAGAGTTGTGGAAGGCCTTCTAAAAAGAGTGACTTGCTCATTTACCCATTGAAATAATAATAAATTATGTTCCTAATAGAGAGGCCATCAACATACTAAGCCAACTTAATACAAAATACTTACATATATAAACATATATAAACCAATTTAATAAAAAGTATTTCAAAAATTCATTCATTCATAATGTTACTGCCTTTAATCCAAACCCAGATTATTTCTCCAGTGGCCTGTTTTATTAGTAATATACTCTGGGACTGGATTTTATTTCCTGAGTACAATGATAATATACTTACATTGTAGAGAATACATAAAAAAGCAAGAGGACAGAGCAGCCCGGGCGCTCAGCGGTTTAGCGCCGCCTTCAGCCTAGGGCGTGATCCTGGAGACCCAGGATCAAGTCCCATATCGGGCTCCCTGCATGGAGCCTGCTTCTCCCTCTGCCTGTGTCTCTGCCTCTCTCTCTCTGTGTCTCTCATGAATAAATAAATAAAATCTTTTAAAAAAAAGCAAGAGGAAAAGTAGGATTATAGTCCAGAAATAAAACTATCCAAGAATAAACATTTTATCAGGGCGCCTGGGTAGCTCAGTTAACTGTCCAACTCTTGGTTTCAGCTTCAGTCATGACCTTAGGGTCTTGAGATTGAGCCCCATAGGGCTCTGTGCTCAGCAGGGAGTCTTCTTGAGATTCTCTCCTTCTGCCCCTCCTCACATTCTAAAATAAATAAACCAATCTTTAAAAAAAAAATTTTAAAAAGAATGGGGTGCCTGAGTGACTCAGTCACTTAAGTAACTGCCTTCAGCTCAGATAATGATCCCAGAGTCCTGAGACTGAGCCCCAAATCAGGCTCCCTGCTCAGCGGGGAGCCTGCTTCTCCCTCTTCCCCACTCATGCTCTCAACCTCTGTCTCCCTCTCTCTCAAATAAGTAAAATCTTTTTAAAAAAAAATTAGTATTTTATCATGTCTTCTGTCAATTTATCACATATCACATACTTATAATCTTTTTTTTTATTTTTTATAATCTTTTTAAAACAAATATGGAATCATCCTATAATAATGTTTTATAATCTGAATTTTACAGAATTTTACAATTTTATAAATCATACACATTTCCTTATGCCACTGTACTCCAAAAACACGCATTTTGTTCTAACTGTGTAATTCATGGTCTATGTATGCTCTAATTTATTTAAGTATATCTTTTCCAATTTATTTTACCATTGCAAATATTAATATAATAATAAAAAATAGTATCACAATATACTTTTACATAAATCTCAGTTTCTTATTCTTATAATAAGCTGCTATCAACGGAATTGCCAGGTCAAAAATAGGCAGAACAGCGCTAGACTATAAAGAAAAACATTTGCCAGTTCCTTATGGGTCCATTTGCCTTTCTAAAAAGATGGCATATTTTCAGGCTGGCAGTTCTCAAACTTTCTGATGACATGATCACTTTTACAATCTTAAAAATTATTGAGAACTTCAAGGAGTTTTTGTTTATATGAGTCATATATCAATATTTACCATGTTATAATTAAAACAAATTGAGAGGGGCTCCTGGGTGGCTCAGTCGGTTAAGTGTCTAACATCAGCTTGGGTCATGATCTCAGCATCCTGGGATTGAGCCTCGTGTCTGGCTCCCCACTCTCCGGGAGTCTGTTTCTTGCCCTCCTTCTGCCCCTCCCACCACTTGTTCTCTGTCTCCCTCTCAAATAAAATCTTTTTTAAATTTTCAAAAATCAGGGATCCCTGGGTGGCGCAGCGGTTTGGCGCCTGCCTTTGGCCCGGGGCGCGATCCTGGAGACCCGGGATCGAATCCCACATCAGGCTCCCGGTGCATGGAGCCTGCTTCTCCCTCTGCCTGTGTCTCTGCCTCTCTCTCTCTCTCTCTCTCTCTCTCTCTCTCTGTGACTATCATAATTAAATAAAAAAAAATAAAATAAAAAATAAAATAAAATAAAATAAAATTTTAAAAATCAAAAATTAAAAAGCCAAATGAAAATTAAAGACGAGAATTTTGAAAAATACTTACAAAAAATATTTACTATTATAAAAATTGTTATAAAAATTACTATAAACATTTTTATGAAAATTACTATATTTTGAAAAACAAAAAACTAGTAATAAGAATAACATTTTTGTAGTTCTCTATAATGTTTAGCTTCATGAAATACAGTTAGATTCTCATTTCTGTTCTGCATTCAATGTGTGGTAATATATCATAAAACCTCTAGAAAACGCCACTGTACACTTGTAACATGATTTTTAAATAATGCATTTACTATGTTGTACAAATTTAGCAGAGATTACTTCAAATTATGTTCAGAAAAATAACACTTCTACCAACAATATGACTATTTATTAAAAAGAAAACTTTTTTTAAAGATATTTATTTCAAAACTACAAGTATAGTACAGAAGTCTTTAAGGAAAAATTTTTTGAACTATGATTTATTTTCTTAAAATATACTGCTTACCATGTATGGTGTCATAAATTGGAAACCATCCTGAGATGACTGTTGCAGCCTCACTGTAGAGTAAAGGATCAATATCAATGTACACTTTACCAATGGCATCATTTGCACTGTAAGTGTCATGGTCAAGAACTGTGATCTGTAGAGGCTCATCCTGTAAATCTTCATCATCCACCTAAAAGTATACCTTAAAATTACATCTTTTCATTTTTAAATCTTCATTACCATAAATATATACATATACTAAATGTAAAAGATTACTTATTTCTAGGGAAAAAAAATTGATCTCTAAGCACAAATGTAAAGGAATTACACACACACACACACACACACACACACACACATTATAATCCTTTTTTTTTTTTATAAAAGATGACAAATTTCAGGGGATTCCTGGGTGGCTCAGTGGTTTAGTGCTGGCCTTTGGCCCAGGGCGTAGTCCTAGGGTTGCAGGATCGAGTCCCACATTGGGCTCCCTGCATGGAGCCTGCTTCTCCCTCTGCCTGTGTCTCTGCCTCTCTCTCTCTCTCTCTCTGTGTGTCTTTCATGAATAAATAAATAAAATATTTTAAAAATAAATAAATAAAATAAAAATAAAAATAAAAGCTGACAAATTTCTAAAGGAAAAAAGTAAAGTTTGCGCCTGTGTAGCTCAACTGGTTGGGTGTCCAACTCTTGATCTCAGCTTGGGTCTTGATCTCAGGGTCATGAGTTCAGACCCCCCCATGTTGGGCTCCACACTGGGCGTGGGGTCTACTTAAAAAATAAATAAATAAAGGTATGGTTTACCTCCAGGCACAAAGATAAAATGATTAACACCCAAAGTTTCTATTTCTTTTTCTACATATTATCCTGTGTTTTACTACTAATATCCAGCAAAAATGCTTAAAGAATGTCATAATAGAGTCCATATATTATTCACAGGAGAGTAAGGATGCTAATGAGCACAATGATATCATTTCTAAAGACAATTTCAATTTTACAAAACAAACAGTAGGAAAACATATTATTTAAGAAAAAAATTAAGTTTATTAATTAAGTGAAATAAATGTTTATTTTCTCTCTTTTTACTTATTCTTAATTACTTATCACATGCCAAGTAATGTGATACAGCTAGAAAGAGGAACTACAATGGAGAATGGAGTGAACTAAATGTTTCTACCCACTGAAAATCTGTATCTGGAAGTCCTAATCCCCAGTATAACAATATTTCGAGATAGGGTCTTTGGGAGGTTATTTAGGTCTTAAGGGCAGATTCCTCACAAATGGGATCACGTTACAAGTAAAGATGGGGAGAGATGATTCTCTGCCAAGTAAGGACACAGCAAGAAGACTGCTATCTACAAATCAGAAAGAGGGACCTCAGCAAAACAAAACTATGATGGTATACTATCTCAGACTTCCCTGCATTCAGAAATGTCAGAAGTAAAAGGCTATTGTTTAAGCCACTCATTCTATGGCATTCTGTTATGGTACCCCAAACTGAGGCAAAGCATGATACAAAAAACATTTCTCCCTTATGGAAGACATGTTCATATTTCAGCTGCCACACTCTAGATACCATGTCATCCTCTAATTTGCCAGGACTCCTCATCAAATGCAATGGCTAGATGGAACACAATCTTACTGATATTTGTAAGGATGGAAGATAAAAGGATTATTATATTCTATTACTAAAATATACTTCTTAAACACAACCTATGAATGTTTGTTGTTACAGCAGACATACCACTCTGTTCATTAAGACAGAGTTTGTCATTAACTAAAATCTCTACATTCTCCTTACATATGCTTTGGTCAAGTGGTATCTCTGCAAATCCATATAGTTTGATTAACTTTTTAAACTTAACTATGCAATATGCCTTTCCCCATTCCATTTGTTGTTGGTCTTGGGCTAATAACCCAACCTCTGAGGATTATTTTAATAATTAAAGTACAAGAAAGCGGGCAGCCCTGGTGGCACAGTGGTTTGGCGCCGCCTGCAGCCCAGGGTATGATCCTGGAGACCCAAGATTGAGTCCCACATAGGGCTTCCTGCATGGAGCCTGCTTCTCCCTCTGCCTGTGTCTCTGCCTCTCTCTCACTCTCTCTGAATGAATAAATAAATAAATCTTTTAAAAAATAAATAAATAAATAAATAAATAAATAAATAAATAAAGTACGAGAAAGAATTGTTGTTATTACTGATACCATAACTGGATGATTTGTTTTTAAGAAAAAAAAGGATACTTCTCTATAAAAAATATAATTAAAAATTTATGGATGAAATGGCATAATATTTTGCATTTGTCTTAAAATTCCTGCCAAGTGTGGGGTGGTATAACAGATAAAACAAGAACAGTACAATGCATAGGTAAAAGTAAAGGTAAATGATAGATATGTAACCTATTTTTATGCATATTTGAAAATTTCCATAGTGAAATGTCAAAATAATCACTTCGATTTCCAGTTCATTCTGAATCACATGTCATCAATGGCATCTGACACTATGACATTAACTTATATTCTTAGTAAAAGGGAAAGAATCATAAACTAAGCCATTAACTGCTGCTCCAAAGACATTCCTCCAATTTTTACCTCCACTAATAACATTTTTTGTGTACACTTATTTAACCATCTACACATTTACCCAGGAGTACCCTCATCTTACGTACTAATACACTACAGTATTCCTTCCCTGACACTACAGGGCTCTATACCAACCAAGTGACTAGAATTCTTGATGATATATATAGATAGCTAATAATAGAAATAATTTGAAGAGAGAAGTTCAGAAATTAATCTTAATTAATTTCAATAAAGTAATTAAGGATATTTCATAGATTAAATTGAGTCAATATCAAATCATGAAATATTATAAAGATTTTCTCAGAAATGTTTTAAGTGTTTAAAAATTCCAGTTGCACAGCAACATACCCAGCTAAAAGACTAAATTTCCTAGCCTTCTTTGTAACTACTAAGATATAAGCATAAATCATATACACTAGATAGGGTAAGGAAAAATTTCTCAAACAGGGCTTGCTCAGCTGAAAAATACATATAAACCCATCACCACTTCTCCTATAATCCATTTCTTTTTTTTTTTTTTAAGATTTTATTTATTTAGGGGATCCCTGGGTGGCGCAGCGGTTTGGCGCTTGTCTTTGGCCCAGGGCGCGATCCTGGAGACCCGGGATCGAATCCCACATCAGGCTCCCGGTGCATGGAGCCTGCTTCTCCCTCTGCCTATGTCTCTGCCTCTCTCTCTCTCTCTCTGTGACTATCATAAATAAATAAAAATTTAAAAAAAAATAAAAATAAAAATAAAAATAAATAAAAAAAAAATAAATAAAAAGATTTTATTTATTTATTCAAGAGAGACAAAGAGACAGAGGCTCTGTAGGCAAAGGCAGACATAGGCAGAGGGAGAAGCAGGTTTCCTGTAGGAAGCCTGATACAGGACTTGATCCCAGGACCCTGAGATCATGAGTCAAGCTGAAAGCAGACGCTCAACCACTGAGCCATCCAGGTGCTCTTCCTATACTCCATTTTACTCAGCTCTTTCTTCTAGCCTAGATCACCGATGTAATCACTGGAACTCCAGCTACTAACTCGGAAACTAATGTGATCATCAATACGGAAGCAACAAGCTATAGATGATGGAGAAGAAAGACAAAAGGATCCTGGGTCCCAAATCAGTGCATGGAGCTCCCAAATATCATTACACTGCCTGGCCTAATACTTCTTTTACATTAAAAAAAAAAAAAAAAAAGCTAAACATCCATTTGTTCATGATATTTGAGAGTTCACAACATATAAACTAGTATCAATCACAACTGACAAGGTTAAAAAAGTTTATAATTAATGTTAACTATAAACACAAAGTTTAGGAACATTTTTCACACAATATACAGTATTACTATAAGTACTAGCGAAAATAGTAGTAAACTTAGTAAATTTTAAGGGAAATGGCTGATAACTTTAGTTACTAAATCTCAACATTATAAAAGCCCCTTATTTCAGAAAAGTACAAAGATATTATTTTTTAAAGTTATCTACGCTACTTCAGTATTCTGCAGCTTTAAGAATTACTAGTACTGCATCAATAAAATGAAATTAATATTCTTAAATATTAATGTCCTATCAAGAAAATTAATAAAAAGATAAACAACCCAACTTAAAAATGAGCAAAGAACCTAAACAGTTTTCCAAAGACATACAAACAGCCAATAAACACGAGAGGCTCAAAATTATTAGTCATTAGGTAAATGAAAATCAAAACCAATGATATATCGTATCATATTTACATTTTCCACATTAAACTAGTTACCAAGTCCTGTGAAGTCTACCTTCATAATGTCATCTCTAAATATCTTTTTGGGGGAGTAAAATATGAGGGGTAGTTCAAAGTAAAAGAATCACAAATGGTCCTTAGCCATAAAAATTCATGTTACCTCATTCAGGACAGAAATGCATATTAAAATTACACTGTAAATGTCACTTCACACCTATTAGAATGGATATTTAAAAAAAAAAAAAGAGGGATCCCTGGGTGGCGCAGTGGTTTAGCGCCTGCCTTTGGCCCAGGGCGTGATCCTGGAGACCCAGGATCAAATCCCACGTCGGGCTCCCGGTGCATGAAGCCCGCTTCTCCCTCTGCCTGTGTCTCTGCCTCTCTCTCTCTCTGTGGGACTATCATAAATAAATAAAAATTAAAAAAAAAAAAAAAAGAAAATAACAAAGCTTGACAAAGATGTAGAAAAATTAAAACTCTCATATATGCTGGTGGGAATGTATAATGGTGTAGCCACTATGGAAAACAGTTTGGCAGTTCCTCAAAGAACTAAACATAAAGGGCACTGAGTGGCTCAGTGGCCGACGCCTTTGGCTCAGGGAGTGATTCCCAGGGTCCTGGGATTGAGTCCCACATCAGGCTCCCCAGGGGAGCCTGCTTCTCTCTCTGCCTATGTCTCTGCCTCTCCTTCTGTGTCTCTCATGAATAAATAAAATCTTAAAAAAAAAAAAAAAGCTAAATATACAATTTACCCTGTGACCCAGGAATTCCACTTCTGGGCATATACTCAAAAGAACTGAAAACAGGGACTTAAACAGATATTGGTACAGTAATGTTTACTGCAGTATCCAAAAAGTGAAAACAACCTGAATGTCCATGAACAGATAAATGGATAAACAGAATGTGATACACACACATATATTATTCAGCCATAAAAAGTAAAGAAATTCTGATACATTATTCAACATGGATAAACCTTGAAAACATTATGCTAAGTGAAACCCAGATACAAAAATACAAATATCATATTATTCCACTTATATCTAATACGGGCAAATTCAAAGAGACTGAAAGTAGGTTAGATATTACCAGGGGCTCAGAGAAGAGGGAATGGTAGTTACTGCGAATGAGCAGTTTCTGTTTGGAGTGACGAAAAAGTTTTGGAAATAGTAGTGATGCTATCACAACATTGTGAATGTAATTAATGCTACTGAATTATACTTAAAAATGGTTAAAATGGCATTATTTTTGACACATACTTTTGAATACAATTTTTTTAAATTTAATCTGTATACTATTCTTTTTTTTTTTTTTTTCTGTATACTATCCTTAAGTGGGTTTTGGTACATGCTAAAACCCAAAGATTATTACAGTAATAATAATATGATATTTTAAAAGATTCTATTTTTTTTAATTTGTGTTCTTATATTCATACACTGTATTTTCTTAACTATAAACATTATTTTTTTAAAAAAATTCAATAATCTAAGTTAAGCAAAAAAGAAAAGTATTTTTATGGTGTAGGAGAACTACTACACCTGAAATAAAAGGTACTCCTATCATTCCTGGGGGAAGCTATCACTTCCAAAAAGTATACTAAAAAATGCTGACATTTAAAAACTTACCTCAAGGGGTGCCTAGGTGGTTCAGTTGGTTAAGCATCTGCCTTTAGCTCAGGTAATAATCCCAAGACCCTGGGACTGAGCTCAAGTGGGGTCCCTGCTCAGTGGGAAGTCTATTTATTCCTGTCCCTCTGCCCCTCCCTCTGCTTGTACTCGCTTGCTTTCTCTCAAATAAATAAAATCTTGGGATGCCTGGGTAGCTCAGCAGTTGAAGGCAGGATCCCAGTTCCAGGCTAGAATCCCAATCCGGCATCGGGCTCCCTGCAAAGAGCCTGCCTCTTCCTCTGCCTCTCTCTATGTCTCTCATGGATAAATAAATAAATTTTTTAATTAAATTAATAAATAAATAAAATAAATCTTTAAAAAATAAAAATTTAAAAAAACTTACCTCAAATTTAAACCATTCTGAGTTCCACTGAGGGTTAAGGGACTTGAGATACACATCTGTTTTAAAGGTGGTATTACCAAATTTTACCTAAAAACAAATAAACAATCCAAATATAAACATCAAAAATGCAAATATAAGTACATTTTAATGTCAGCCAAGCGATAACAAGATTAACCGTAGAGGGAAAAAAAAAAGACAACTATCTCCTGAAATAAAAAGAAAAGAAAGTACAGGTGGGTCCAATAAGTTTGTAGGTTACATCTGAAATAAAAGATTACCTACTATTCTGGTTGACTAGCTCTACACAAAAATTAAAAACAGACCATTTTGTCAATATGAAGGAAGGAGTCAATATAGCCTTCAGGGAACAAAAGCCCAGACAAAAGAGGAATCTTGATGGCAGAGGACCAGCAAAAAATCAGAAAGTAAAAAAGTCAGCTGACTATCCTTTTACCATTTCAGCTTGGGAATCCAGAACTAGAGCCCATTATTGTAAGAACTTGGAAATATATCCTATTTTCCAGCTTCCCTATTTTGTTTGTTTGTTTTTTTTTTTTTTGAACGCTTATCTGTGCACACTGCATAGTGATCAGCAACAAACCATGATCATTAAGGGTTTTATCCTCAGGAACAATGAAAGGGATTGGATTAGGGAGACTACCTTACTTCACAACCAGTCTTAGCAGACACTAAATCACAAAGATCTGAAAATAATTAAGAAGAAGGGAATAAAGAATGCAGAAAGCAGACTAAATCCCTGGGATTTGCTTCCAACTTAGAATGGATATTATGAAATCTGACTGAACTTGAGAAGTGGTCAGGAAGCTTAAAAGCAAAACAGCCAGGGAACTACTTCCTAGGTGGCCTCATCTTTCCTAAATCTGATCTCTTCCCTAATCCTATTAGCTATTATCATTATCTTTCCTAACCTCTAAATTCACTAAAGCCTATTCCCTTTAAGACAATATCCAGCACACAGTTTTGCACACTGTAGATTCTTAGGAAATGCTAGTTCAAGCAGATAGTCTATGAAGCCTCCTTTCCTTTTTGAAAGAAATGTCCTTTCTCCTTCAGTATTATATTTTGCTGATTTTACTGTTTTATCAGTCCAGGAAATTTTCTAAAATCAAAATATCCAAAACAATAATTATTTTTATCTTCTGTATTTTTTTCTAGGTGTTTTATCATTTAATTTGAATTATCAGACATGGTACCAACCATTTTGGTACCTAGGCAGGTTAGCTAGAGGGTAGAAAAGGTTAAAAAAATTATGTGAAAATAATAACTTCTGGCACAGTAAAGAATATATGAAAGTCAAAGATAAATAAGAAAAAGTATCTGCTAAATATATACTAAAGAGCTATTTTCTTCCATTTCTACTATGTTTCTATAAAGCAATATGAAAAAGATCAACAACCCAACAAAAAAAAATAGGCAAAAGACCTGAACAGACAATTCAAATAAATGGAAACATAGATGTTTTTATTAATTTTAATATACATGCTTTTAAAACACAGTTAACCTCTGAACAACATGGATTTGAACAGCACACATCCACTTATAGGTAGAATTTTTTCAATAAACATACTGGAAAATATTTTGGAGATTTGTGACAAATTGAAAAAACTCACATAAAAACTATGTAGCTAGAAATATAGCAAAAAAACTAAGAAATAGTTATGTCATGAATGTATAAAATATATGCAAATACTAGTCTATTTTATCATTTACTACCATAAAATGTACCCTATTTATATAGTTAAAATTGATCAAAACATACACAGAAATATGTAAGACTACACATGATGCCTTTAGCAGTTCAGAGAAATGTAAATGAATGTAAAGATGCGATATTAAATTATAACTGCATAAAATTAATTGCAACATATACCATAATACTGTAATAATTTCATACCACCTTCTGTTGGTACTGCCATGAGCCCAAGTGTTGTTGCTAGTATCTACTTTTTTTTTTTATTTATTTTTTTTATTTACTTATGATAGTCACAGAGAGAGATAGAGAGGCAGAGACACAGGCAGAGGGAGAAGCAGGCTCCACGCACCGGGAGCCCGAAGTGGGATTCGATCCCTGGTCTCCAGGATCGCGTCCTGGGCCAAAGGCAGGCGCTAAACCGCTGCACCACTCAGGGATCCCGCTAGTATCTACTTTAAACACTAATACTACCCATCTCTGCATGAGCGGGGTTCATCTCTCCAGTAATTTGCATATTGAAGTACAAAGTGACCTCTTGCAGTTCCTGCATATTGTATGGTATTCATTGAATGGTATTCATTGAATAGTATCCATTCAATACCATAAGCCTGGAATAACATCATGGGACCCATATGAAGTACCACTAGTGCTGTTGCTTGTTGTTTGTTTCAAAGAAAAGTCATGACGTTACAAGAAAAAGCTGAACTGCTTGATATGAACTATAGAGGTCTACAGCTGCACTTGCCAGCTACTTCAAGAGATAAATGAATCCAGCATAAGGGCCATTGTAAAAAAGAAAACTCATGAAGCCAATGCTGCATCTATGCCAACAGGTGCAAAAACCTACACTTTTTGCAAAATACCTTTTTATCTCATATTGAAAATGTTGCTTTTATATGGATGCAGGATTGCTATTAGGAAGGCATACTCAAGGACGCCTGGGTGGCTCAGCAGTTGAGCATCTGCCTTGGGCTCAGGGCGTGATCCTGGAGTTCCGGGATCAAGTCCCACATCGGGGGACTCCCTGCACGGAGCCTGCTTCTCCCTCTGCCTGTGTCTCTGCCTCCCTCTCTGTCTCTCTCATGAATAAATAAATAAAATCTTTAAAAAAAAAAAAAAAGGCATATGAATCGAAAAAAAAGTGAAGCCATTATATAACAATGTAAAGCAAAAAGGAAGGTGAAAGATCTAAAGCTGAATAATTTCATGCCAGCAAAGGATGATAATTTTACAAAGAGGAGCAGCTTAAAAAATGTCAAGATAACAGGAGAAGCAGCTCCTACTGACCAAGAGGCAGAAACAAGTTCCCAGACGCCATCAAGAAAATCACTGAGGAGGACAGCCCAGGTGGCTCAGCGGTTTAGCGCCGCCTTCAGCTCAGGGCCTGCTCTGGAGACCCAGGATCAAGTCCCACATCAGGCTCCCTGCATGGAGCCTGCTTCTCCCTCTGCCTGTGTCTCTGCCTCTTTCTCTCTCTCCCTCTCTCTCTCTCTGTGTCTCTCATGAATAAATAAATAAAAATAAAATCTTGAAAAAAAAAAAAAAGAAAAGAAAATCACTGAGGAGAAAGGCTATCTGCCTGAACAGATTTTTAATGCAGACAAAAGTGCCCCATTCTGGAGGGGGGGAAAAAAATGCCACAAACGATACATATTAGTAAGAAAGAGAAAAGAAATAAGCTCCAGTTTTTAAGGCAAGAAGAGATAGACTAACTCTACTGTTTGTGCAAATGTAGTCAGGACTATGATCAGAACCACCCTTATCTATAAACTGCTAACCTCCAAACCTTGTCTATCGAAAAGATAGATACCAGTTGTCAGTCTTTCAGTTGTACAAGAACGTCTGGACAACAAGAACCCTTTTTCTGGACTGGTTCCATTGAAGATTTGTCCCTGAAGTCAGGAAATACCTTGCCACTAAGGTATTAGTGCCTTTTTAAAGTTCTTTTGATATTGGACAATGCCTCTGGCCACCTAGAACCCCATGACTCAACATCAAGGGCATCCAAGTGACCTACCTGCCCACAAACAAGATTTCCATAATCAACCTCTAGATCAGGGGGTCATAAGGACCTTTAAAAGCTCATCACACATGGTATTCTTTGAAATGGATCGTCAACACCATAGAGAATTTTGATAAGAGAACATTATGAAAGTATGGAAGGATTACATCACTGCAGATGCCATCACTGTTACAGAAAAAGCCATGAAAGCCATGAACATGATACAATAAATTCTTTTTTTTTTCTTTTTTTTAAGATTTATTTATTTATTTATGAAAGACATAGAGAGAGGCAGAGACACAGGAGGAGGGAGAAGCAAGCTCCATGCAGGAGCCTGACATGGGACTCAATCCCAGATCTCCAGGATCACGCCCTGGGCTGCAGGCAGCACTAAACCGCTGAGCCACCAGGGCTGCCCAATACAATAAATTCCTGCCAGAGAAAATTGAATGTCATACGGGACTTCACAGGATTCACAACAGGGCTAATCAAGGGAATAATGGGAGAGTTTGTGGATATGACCAAAAAGGTAAAGGGTTTCAAGATTTGGATCTTGGAGAAATTTAAGAGCTAATAAACAGCACACCAGAAGAATTAAAAGAAGACAACATGATGGAGAGGAATGCTTCTAAACCAGTGCCCAACAATGAGAAAAAGCTGTAGAAGCAGCAGTGACCAAAAACAAAATGACATTAGACAATCTGGCAGAAAGGACGGGATTATTCAAGACTGTTACTGATTTCTTTTACAACATGGACCTTTCTAGGAGCCTAGCACTAAAACTAAAGCAAACAGTGGTACTGTATAGAAGTAATTTTTAAAAAATGAAAAGGCAAAAATGTCAGAAATTACAACATAGTTCACTAAAGTTATACCATGTGTGCCTGCCTTTACTGCCTCCCCTTCCAACTCCTCCACCTATTCCACTTCTGCCACCAGAAACTGCAAGACCAACCTCTTGTCTTCCTCCTCCACCCACTCATCATGAAGCCAAGGATGAAGACCTTTATGACAATTCACTTCCACTTAATGAATGGTACCTAATCATTATGCTGCAGTTAATAAATTTATCTGGTGTGTATATGTAAATGTCTTCATGTGAAAATGTAATAACTATACAGCAAGAGCCATATGAGGTATTTTTATGTCATCATCAGTACCTAAGTAGTCATTGTGTGCAAGAATTGCATGAAGTGCTTAGTCTATACTTACACAGACATAGGTGAGCAATACTTAGTACAAAATTAATCATATTAGTTTTCTTACTGTTTTATAACTTTGTTTTCAAAGAATTATGTAACTGCAATATACCTCTCTCATAACTGGAGAAACTGCATATCAGCCCATGATCACAGGTAAGTGTTTCTTTTTTTAAGTTACATTTCTAATACTGTATTGTAAATATGACTGCAATACTATATGCCATAAAACTTTATGATTCACTTGTTAGTGTATTATGAAGCATTCCTACCAATTATACCAGGCTACCATAAAGCAATCATACTGCTGCTTCTTTGTTATCAATGCATAAATTATACTTGTAAAAAAATATGAACTTTTTTACATTATCTTTTCATTTTTGATATCTAGTGTAAGATGTATAACATCTACTGTGTTTTGTATCATTTAAGACAATATTGACATAGTTACTGACTATGCAACTGCCCCTAAAAGGCCTTGCATGGTTCAAGAGTCAACTATATATCAAAAAATGATAGAGAAACGCAAACTAAACCACTATTTTTACCTATTATGTTGGCAAACAGTTTGAAAACAGTATTAATGAGGTCTTCTAATAGTCTGTTGGTGGGAGTATAAATTAAAACAATCTCTAAGAAAGGCAGTTTGACAACGTATCAAAATGTTAAATGCCTATATCCTTTAATTTCATATAGAAGTGCATAATGACATGTACAAGCAGCATTATAGTAGCAAAAGACTGGAAATAACCTAGATATCCACCAATTTGAAATTGGTAAATGAAGCATGGTAGAGCCACAAAGTATAGTGCTAAATAGAATGAAGCAGTTCTCTCCACATGGTACAGAACAATCACCAAAATACACCTTTCTTCTGTGGAACAGCATGTATGGCATTCTTTGGGAGAAATAAATGCCAAAATCTTATAAGTCATATGATATACGCCTATATATAGTATAGATTATTTTTAGTAGGACATATAACAAATGTTAACAGTGACCACTAGAAAGAACAGAATAGGTTTGGTAAAAGAAACATGATGTGAGAGAAGTTGACCTATTTTGTGCCGTCTGAATTCGGAACCATGCACATATTTTTTCTATTTGTAACATGTATCATTTTAAAACTCAAAAACTTAGAAATTCAAATTAAAAATCGTAATAACTTTATTTTGATTAAAATTGTAGAATTCTGGATTCACTTCCAGGAATTTATCCCATAAAAGCACTTTCACATGAGTCTCCATTCTAAAAAACACTAAAAAAAAAATCTAAATAATCATTCAACACAAAAATTATTGAATAAATCACATGCATTGCTGTTAAAGAATGGAGCTGATTTTAAGTACTGTCATGTGGAAATGTCAATGACACAATAACTGAAAAAAACAAGTCACAGAATATATAAAGCAAGTTTACATTTGTTTTTTAAAATGTAAGCAAATTTTCTTTTTTTTTTTTTTTTAAGGAAAGGAGGGGTAGATGAACACATGCTGAAGAACTAAGAGCAATTATTATCTGTGAAGAAAGGGCTGACATGGTGTAGGGAATACAGTATAGTGTAATAAGTACAAAGTACAGAAGTTTTGCTTCTGAGTTGTTTTTTGGGTTTTTTTAAGATTTTATTTATTTGAGAGAGAGCACAGAGGGAGAGTAAGAGGGAGAAACAGACTCCCCACTGAGGAGAGAGCCCGATGCTGGGCTCTATCCCAGGACTCCAGGGTCACAACCTAAGCCAAAGGCAGATGACTAACCTACTGAGCCACTCAGGCACCCCACTTCTGAGTTAGTTTAACCTATTGTAATGTGAGCTATTCATGTATTACTTCAGTAAGTTTTTTTTAATTTTCAATCACAAACAGTAAAAAATTAAACTTAATGGGGAAGTGAAGGGGGAGGAGCCAGGGGAGAATAGAAGTTACTGCTCAGTTTCTCATTTAATTTTAATTATGTTTTAATATTCAAAACATTAAGGAAATAGTACTTACTTTACCTAATAACTGCTTTATTTGAAGTAAAACACTGTTATACTGTACTGCTAACACTTGTTTCAAAAGACAAAGGTTTGGGTGCAACTGCCAAAACTACCACATCAGGGCAGCCCAGGTGGCCCAGTGGTTTAGTGCCACCTTCAGCCCAGGGTGTGATCCTGGAGACCCAGGATCGAGTCTCACGTCGGGCTTCCTGCATGGAGCCTGCTTCTCCCTCTGCCTGTGTCTCTACCTCTCTCTCTCTCTCTCTCTCTCTCTCTCTGTGTGTGTGTGTGTGTGTGTGTGTGTGTGTCTGATGAACAAATAAATAAAACCGGGGATCCCTGGGTGGCTCAGTGGTTTAGCGCCTGCCTTTGGCCCAGGGCACGATCCTGGAGTCCCGGGATCGAGTCCCACATCGGGCTCCCGCATGGAGCCTGCTTCTCCCTCTGCTTGTGTCTCTGCCTTTCTCTCTTTCTCTCTCTATCATGAATAAATAAAAATCTTTAGTAAATAAATAAATAAATAAATAAATAAATAAATAAATAAATAAATAAATAAATAATAAATAAAACCTTTAAAAAAAAACAACAAAATTACCACATCATTCTTTATTTTTTTTTTTCTTAAAGATCTTATTTATGTGAGAGAGAGAGCATGGGGGGATGGGGACAAGCAGAGGCAGAAGCAGACTCCTTGCTAAGCAGGAAGCCCAATGCAAGGCTTGATCCCAGGACCCTGGGATCATGACCTGAGCAGAAGGCAGACACTTAACTGACTGAGCCACCCAGGTACCCTACTATATTATTCTTTAAATTATGAGTTCAGCCTTCTTCAAGACTGTCCCACTATACTGTACTGCTATCCTGTGCCTTTTATTCTTCTTTTGGTCAACTATTCATTCCAGATATAATAAAGATCTGAGAGCTCCCGAACTACATTAAACAAACAAACAAATAAGATTTTAGAAAAAGAAAAAGGTTTGAATGTGGACTTTGCCAAATTGTGATGATTCCTCTTCTACTAAAGAAGAATCATAGTTCATTTGGTCTTATTTAATTCAAAGGAGATTTTATTACCCAGCAATTAAATGAATGCCTTACAACTTTGTTAAAGAACATCAGAGATTTTAATGAGATTCCCTAGTAAAGTAAAAGCATTCTTTCCCCACTCATTAGCTAAATTACCTTGAGAAAGTTATTTAATGTTGCTTCCTCCTCTGAAAGGAGGATTGTTGTATCATAGAAGAAAATGCATTTAGAAGCCTAGCAAAATGTCTTGTATATCATTAAATATTAATTTCCTTTCATCTCCCTGTTCCCCCAAAGGCTCCTGGATACACATAAAATGGTAATAAGCTTGCCAAACAGTTTGTAACATGCACATTAATAATGGGATAAATTTCCACTAATACTTCTCTTCTACAGAACTTCATCATCTCACCCATCCTGAAGACTCCTGCCAAGAGTAATTATCTTAAAATACTACTTGGTGGGGCGCCTAGGTGGCGCAGTTGGTTAAGCGACCAACTTGGCCTCAGCTCAGATTATGATCCCACTCTGGGCTCTGTGTTAAGTGTAGAGTCTGCTAGAGACTCTCTCTTTCCCTCTGGCCCTCCCCCTACTCATTCTCTCTCTCTAAAATAAATAAATCTTTAAATACCTACATACATACTATTTGGTCTTCACTAGCTTCCTAATTTCCTCACGCTGTATATAGTAGAAATTCCTTCCACCAATGCAATCACAACTGGTATCTGATCAGCTCATCAAATAATTTGGTAATTTGGTTAAATCAAAGAATCATTAAAAATGATACAAATGGGGCACCTGGGTGACTCAGTGGGTTAAGTGTCTGCCTTCCACTCAGGTCATGATCTCAGGATCCTGGGATTGGGCCGAGTCGGGCTCTCTGCTCAGCAGGGTGTTGGCTTCTTCCCCTGCTTATGCTCTCTCTCCCAAATAAATAAATAAAATCTTTATTGAAAAATAGATACAAATGGTAAACATTTTAAGATAAAACATGTAAATATTCATTCCTCTATATCTGAATGTATGGCTAAGGCCTCTTTGAGTAAGGGTCCAGCGTAAGTTCTGCATCATATTTTTTGCATAAACCACACCCATAATGTACCATCTGTGATTTCCAGTTTGCGTTTTTTTTATGTGGTGGTAGAACTTAAAATTGCTTGTAAAAATATATGAACACAGAATCCTAGTTTTCTTACAATCTAATTCAAGAGTAAAGTTTAGTGACTGTATCCATATGTCTTTACATAGCATTATCAACTTCATTTTCAGTCTTATTTCACCAGTTTACATAAGGTTTAAATAAATTACAGTAACAAATAGAGTTACTAAACAGGTTTGGGGAAAAAACATAACTGCCTCTTAGTAAAATATTACCAGTCAACTGATGGGAGGAACAGGCACATTAGAGGATAATCTAGCAATGTGGGGGGTATTCAAGAATATGCTTATGGAAGGAATGCAGTGCACTGGGAACTATGGTTAAGTTAGTTAATGGAAGTTGTTTAAGAGAGCTTCTACTGTACAGACTCCTCCTCCCTAGTTTTCAGAACGTTCAATAACCTGCATCCCCCCTACTTAGCAAAGAATTTACCCCAAAAAAACCCTCCCACACATGCTCTATCCCTCTCCTTTTGCTTTTACCGAGTTTGTCCTATTCATCCAAAAAAATACCCCTTTTTCCTCTTTGCCTATATAAATTTTACCATCCTCCAAGCCCAGCACAAAGACTTCTCGTGAACAGTTCAGGCATCATTATCTCCCTTTCCTATGATCTTACACAGTTACTTGTCTACATCACACAATTTATCCCTTTATTATATCATAATCCTTCATTATCCCCTTGTTCTTGCATTAATCTTTCCCTTCCTGACAGATTTTCCCTATTACCACACAAATATGTTCTAGTATCATCTAGCTTATCTTAAGTACTAAAAGTTACATACTCCCCAAATACCACACTATTTTTCCTTTCCTCTTCACAGCCCCATTTCTCAAAACAGTTGTCTATTCATCCACACCTCTTCCTCATCTCCCTTTGTACTTTAACCCTCTTTAACTCATTACAGTATGAGATTCCTTGATACTCCCCTTCCCAGGTTCCTATAACAACCTCCATACTGTCCAATCCATTGATTTTCCTGTTCTCTTTATTTGACCTCTCAGTGAAATTTAATGGGAAGAGGCTTCCTCTTTCTAAAAACCCTCTCTTGGCTTCTGAGACATTATTTTCCTGATTTTTCTCTCTCCCCGTTCGCTGATAATCTGCTTTCTCCCCCTAGTCCTCCTCCTCTAATAAACATGTTCATGTCAAGTTTTTCTCAAGGATCCATGCCTCCTCTCTCCCCCTAAAGCAGAGGTCTACAAAAGGGAAAGGCCAATTCCTAAGGGAATTTTAGATATTTCTATGGGGATATTTGTGGGGAATAGTTCTAATACTTAGAAGGAAGGACAAGAGAAGCTAGGTACCCTGTAATACAAGAAATAGTTCCCTACAATGAAGAGTTGTCTCATGTCACGACTTGCAAATGTCCTACCAGATAATCACACAGGATTAAAAATCTAACTCATTTTACAGATAAAAGTGTTGTAATGGGGGAAAAAGGTGTTGTAATGCAGTTTTCATTTACAAATTTGTCAAGAAATACAATCATTATGTAAATTAAAGGGAAATTCTGCTTTTTCCCAGGAGTATTTTGGAAAATCAGATAGCAATGAAGACCTATCTGAGATGTCAAAACTGCACAATTGTCTCTGTATGAAAAGTCAGATTCATGTGATTTTTACAGATAGGTGAGATACTCTCTATCTTGTATCCTTGCTTTATTTTCTCTAAATTCTCGCCATCTATCAGTTTATCTTTTAATTATATTCTTTATGAACTCCATCCTCCCACTAAAATGTGAGTTCCATAATTAAAGAAATTTTTGTCTTATTCACTACTATATCCCCAGCACACTATACTATATACCCAGTACTGTGATGGATATATTCAAAGGCTTAATAAATTTCATGGGCTCAATCTGATTACTTTGTACCTTCTACTGTGATCATAAACAAGTACTTCTGTGTTAAAATGCGTACTAAAAATATTCTCTCATTTGTCATACTAATAGAGCAATATATTGACTTTTTTTTAATTGTGAGAATAGGTTACATTGGCCATAAATATCATGCCAGCACAATAAAGTGTGGATTTCAAAATACCTGCTAATAAAGGGAGCACTGAGTCTCACAGAATGGAAAAGCACTGGCCTGTATGAACTCATTTCTAACTTGCACCTCTCTTCTGAACACCATATTCACAAATCTAACTTCCTTGGGGACAACTCCAATTAACATCTCAAACCCAACACACTTCAATGGAAATTGATCCCCCACTTACTCAATCAATCTCTACCAATCCCCCCGAAGCCTCAGAAAATTACCCCAAAGATTCCAGACAGCTACAAGTCATCTTTTAGTTTCCCTTTCCCGGGTCCCCTACTCCAGTCAACCAACAAATCTAGAGTATCATCAAGGTATATCTGGAATCCATTCACTTCTCTCCATTACCAAACCAACATCTTGGTTCTTACCTTCTCTTTTCTGAGCTTTTTTTTTTTTTTCCTTTTCTGAAGTATTATAGAATCTCCTAATTAGCTGTCTGCTTCAGCTTCTTTCCCTCTTCAGGAAAAAAAGATACTTCAGATAGCAAAAAAAAAAAAAAAAAAAAAGAATCTCAACAACTGCTTCCCAAAGAACTTAGAATAAAATTCATAGTCCTAATCAGGGCCTCTAAGATCTTGCACGATTGGCTCCTCGACTAACTGCCCCTCCACCTCCTTGACTAACTCTCCAACTTTGATCTTACACCACTGTCTCCTATACTAATACATGCCAGCCATACCCATCTTCACTTCCTAATATACTCCCAGAGCAGCTGGCTCCTCAGTTGGTCTTTGTCTGATTGACACTTCCTCAGAGGTCTCCCGATTACCCAATCTAAAGTAGATGTTCCCTGTTACTCTCTATTGTCTTCTTCCATGGCACTCAATACAATTGCCTATTTAATTATTTCTTTACGTTTTAATGTCTGTCTCTCCCACCAAAATATAAACTCCTTAATATTAGGAACCAAGTCTATTTTGTTCACCATCATATAAGCATCAAGCTATACACCAGTGACTAGCAATGGGCCTGGTAAATAGCATTCAATAGCTATTTGCTGACAGAAGGAATTAAGCCATTCTTGGGGCACCTGCATTGCTCAGTGGTTGAGCGTCTGCCTTTGGTTCAGGGTGAGATCCCAGGGTCCTGGGATCAAGTCCTATATCAGGCTCCCTGCAGGGAGCCTGCTTCTCCCTCTGCCTGCATCTGCCTCTCTGTGTCACTCATGAATAAATAAAATATTTTAAAAATTAAAATTAAAAAAGTCATTCTTGAATCCAACCCCTCCCTCAGCAGCAAAAACCATTTATTACCAAGACATGATGATTTTACCTATGTCCCTTATGTTTTTCTCCTCTAATCAGTTCCCACAGCCATTCCTGACACACACATATTGCCTGGATAATCTTACCACCTTCTCATCTCCCTGTCTCATCTCTCATCTGTCCAGTCCATCAATAACATTATCACACAAGTCCTCCTATAAACAACCTAATACAGGATCATATTTCATTTCTTCTTAAAAAGTGCTTTGCTGGGCCGACTGGGTGGCTCAGCGGTTGAGCATCTGTCTTGAGTCAGGGCATGATCCCAGGGTCCCAGGATTCAGTCCCACAATGGGCTCCTCTGCCTGTGTCTCTGCCCCTCCCCCCCCCGTGTGTGTGTGTGTGTGTGTGTGTGTGTGTGTCTCATGAATAAATGAAGTGAAATCTTTAAAAAAAAAAGTGCTTTGCTTACCCCTGCTTATAGAAAAGAAAAATTATGCAGTACAGAACTTGAGATTTAGCACCAACCTACCTTTCCAGCCTCATCCCCTCTAACCTCTACTGCCCAATTACTGCCTTTTACTCCAGACACATCTCAAATTAAGATAGTTCCGTGAACATACCATGTACCCCATTCTGTGCCTTTGATGTTCCCTCTACCTAGTAAAATCCTGATCGTCATTCAACGTTCAAGGTTCAGGTCAAATGTCATTTTCTTAGGAAAACTTCCTAAACCTTCAGAGACAGAATGAAGTTTCTATATTGTACAACACTCATCAACTTGTCTAGAGAGGTAATGTTAGCACGGTGGTTAAGAGAACAGACCACAAGTTTATTTATTAGGTTAAGAAACCCTAGGCAAATTATTTAGTATTCCTAGGCCTCGGTTACCTTAACTATAATATGGGATAATAGAATAGCAGGCCTGTTATGAGGAGTTAGAATTAAAAAGTAGTTAGCAAAGACCCATAATGAGACTCAACACGATAACTATTGGTTATTAACCTAAACTGCATGAGTCAGTCTCTGAGCTACCTGAAAGCAACTACTCTTTGGTAATCCGTGTATCCCCATTACCTGACATCTGGCCCAAGAACACACTCAGCATCTGGTTCTCAAGCGAAAATGAAGCTGGGATTAAGAATTACCACAGCAATGTTGGGGGAGGGGAAGTCAGAGAACCTTTAGGGAACATCAAGAATATTTTATGTTGAGATGAAATAAGGTTGTTTATTATCCTGTAGCTTTCAATTCTAAGCATTACTAGCCCAGATGATTATCATTCTAATGCTCTGGCTCATCAAGTCAGGTTTTCTTTTTAAGATTTTATTTATTTATTAATATGAAAAAGAGAGAGCGCGCGCACGGCAGAGACACAGGCAGAGGGAGAAGCAGGCTCCATGCAGGGAGCCCGACGTGGGACTCGATCCCTGGGTCTCCAGGATCAGGCCCTGGGCTGAAGTGGCGCTAAACCGCTGAGCCACCCGGGCTGCCCTCAAGTCAGTTTTTATTACAATTTTTACTTGGCTTCCTTCAGACTCTGGGTTATTATTACTTTCCGGGGCCCTAGGCCTGTGCTAATTTGCATGAGTTTTAAACTAATCATCTGGCTTAAAAAGCAATTTTGCAATTGAAATCCATGGCACTTAATTGGCTTCCTACCTCTAGGCACTAAATTACCCTAAAACAGCTCATCGGATCTACCAGTCTACACAAGAGCAGAAAGCGCTGGGGTTGTCTTTTAAGACTTAACACGGATGACTCAGAGAATGTTACGCTCAAGAGTGCGATCGCCTCGCCTTGGAGACCTAGCAAGTGCCCATAACGGGCTGTATCTACCATCCTGACGTGATCTCCATTACTTTGGTTTGAGAGGCCACCCCTCCTCAAACAGAAGAACGTACACGTGTGTGTGTGTGTGTGTGTGTGTGTGTGTGTGTGTGTGTGTGTGCGCGCGCGCGCGCGTTCCGGTGGCTGCGCGGCCACGCCTCGGGATCTCCTGCCGACCGGCAGCTGGCCTGTTAGGAGTCCTGACCTCAGGGTCACCCCAGCATGCAGAGCAGGAGCTGCCTCCCCGCGCGGCGGAGGTCGCCGCAGATGCCCGGGAGCGGTGCACCCGTCACAGGGGCTGCAGTCTGGGCAGTCGGCCCTCCGGGGAAGGCTGCGCGAGCACCGCACAAAGGACGGCAGTCGAAAGGAGAATGGGCTGAAGAGCTGGGGGCGAGGTGGGTAGGCTCCTTCACAAGGGCTTGACTCTCCCTGTGTTTTGAGGGACAGGACCTTGCACCAACCTCCACGAAGGCATCAGTCAGGTCACTAGCTCGGTCCATCACTGGCAAATGGCGCCCGGCCACGATTTTCACCTTCAGCTTCCCAGGCATCTTCCCGGCTTCGGCCTCTTCTTGGGCTCCTGCAGAAACAAACAAGCGAGTCTGCGCCGAGCTCCGCGCCGGGCGGGGGAGGGGCGGGAGCGCGCAAGGAGCCGCGCGCGCAGCCGGGGGCGCGCGGGATAACTGATAGCGGAGGGCGCGCGAGGGCGCGCGAGGGCGCGCCACGCCGCCGATCGCCACTCACTCTCGGATGAATGAGGGGGCCGTCCCGCGCGGGCGCTGAGGCCTCATGCCGGAGAGGCAGCCGGAGGAGTGGCCCCGGAGGATTCTCCTACCCCGGCCCCACAGTGCTGGCAAGAGAAGCAAAAGCCCATGAGCATCCCGCGCAGGCTCCGCCAACCCGTCCTGGTGTTTTCCTCCCCCCAAAATGGCGGCTCTCGGGGCGTGGGGGAGACATCGATCTTTCGGCGCTCGGCCCGCTTCGCCGAGGAGGAATTAAATTCGCCGAGCGCAGATGGAGGGGGCGGGGCGGACTCCGAGGAAGCGGGAGCACAGGGAAGTTGGTCGAGCCCTGCATCATCCACCGAGCCGGCGCGGTGGGTCGGCGCCTGCCAGCCTGCCTCGGAGCAGCCCGGGTCGCGCAGGGGCGGAGTGCCCCGAGGTCTCGGTGGCTTCCCGGCTGCGAGCGCCGCATTCTCGAGGGGTGTCACCGAAGGAGCGGCGGCGCAGACTGCCCGAGAAGCGATTTCAGGCGGCCTGGAGCCACCAGTCCTCAGGGGTTTGTAAAAATCAGTTTCCCTGGTTCTGCCTGGAAGGGACGCAGTCCTTGTCGTATATGGAGGAGGGTAAGAAATTTCAGGGACATCTTGAGTCCTAGTCAAGTAAGTATTGCATAGCAACATTTCTTATTTTTTCAGTCGTGTACACCTGTTACTGTAGGTCTTGGGGAAAAACAATCCTCTGAAATCCAGAGCCGCCGAAGGGCTTTCCCCTGCATGCCTGCACAGGCTCAGTCCGTTTATTAAGCAGCAACAAGCCGACGACCTACTTCACTGGCCGGAGGTCAGGACCTCCTACCTTATGAAGTTCCTAGTCAACTGCAAAGAAAGAACCAGCCGAGCTTAATGAAACCGCTTGAACAATCGGCCTAATTACATTTGTAAATAAACATGCAAAAAAGAGGCAAAATCTATAAGAAACCATGGGGGGGGGGGGAATTCGGGAAATTGAGGCACACGCACGGGATGTGACACAAGTCCCCCTACACCAAATAGGAAAAACAGCATTAACAGTATATACTATATCAAATACCAAAATCACCATTATCAATTCCCATAGAAAGTTTTTTGTTGTTTTTAGTTGTTGTTGTTGTTTTAACCGCTGGATTCATCAGGATTGGAACATGACCAAATGATTTTTTTTTTTTTTAAGTGATACACGTTTTCTCTAAGATACTTATTTTGGTTGCCTGGGTAGGCCTGATCCTGGGGTCCTGGGATGGAGTCCACATCCAGCTCCCTGCTCCATGGGGAGCTTACTTCTCCCTCTGCCTATGTCTCTGCATCTCTGTTTGTGTCTGCCTCATGAATAAATAAATAAAATTAAAAAAAAAAAAAAAGATTTCTTTATTTGAAAGAGAGAAAGCATGGGGGTGTGGGGAGGCAAAAGGAGAGGGATAGGACCCAGAGCAGATTCTGCACTGAGCCGGGACCCCTTTGCAGGACTGGACATAAGGACCCTGAGACCATGACCTGAACTAAAACCCGAGAGTTGGATGCACAGGCTGAGCCATCCTGATGCCCTAAATTGATACACCTTTTTTTTTTTTTTAAGGTTTTTTTTTTTTTTTTTTTAATTTATTCATTTATGAGAGAGAGAGAGGCAGGCAGAGGGAGAAGCAGGCTCCTCACAGGGAGCCCGATGTGGGACTTGATCCTGGGTCCCCAGGATCACGCCCTGGGCCAAAGGCAGGCACCAAACAGCTGAGCCACCCCGGGATCCCCTGAGACACCTTTTAAACTTTAAAAATACTTAACAGGGCAGCCCAGGTGGCTCTGCGGTTTAGCATCGCCTTCAGCCCAGGGCCTAATCCTGAAGATCCGGGATGGAGTCCCATGTCCGGCTCCCTGCATGGAGCCTGCTTCTTCTGCCTGTGTCTCTGCCTCTCTCTCTCTCTTTCTGTGTCTCTCATTAATAAAATAAAAATAAATAAAAATAAAAATACTTAACAGGTTGGGGCATGTGGATAGTTCAGTGGTTGGAGCCAGTGACTCTTGATCTTGGGGGTATGAGTTTCAGGCCTACATTCGGTGTGGAAGTTACTTAAAAATAAAGTCTTTAAAAAAAAAAAATACTAAACAGGTTAATTTAACTCCAGGCAGTGGTGACACAAAATTCTCTTTTAAAGGCATAAGTTCGGGCAGCCCAGGTGGCGCAGCAGTTGAGAGTCTGACTTCAGCTCAGGGCGTGATCCTGGGATCCGGGATTGAGTCCCACATTGGGCTCCTTGCAGGAAGCCTGCTTCTCCCTCTGCCTGTGTCTCTGCCTCTCTCTCTCTGTGTCTCTCATGAACAAATAAATAAAATCTTAAAAAAAAAAAAAAAAGATAAACAGATGGGAGGGGGGGGAAAGAAAAGAGAGGGAAACAATCCATAAATGACCTTAAAGATAGGAAACAAACTGAGAATTGATGGAGGGAGGTCAGTGGAGGATGGGCTACATGGATGATGGATATTGAGTACTTTTGTTATAAAGAGCACTGGGTGTTGTATTTAGAGATGAATTGCTGGATTCTACTCCTGAAACCAATAATGTACTGTTAGTTAATGTACTTACTAACTAGAATTTATTTTATTTATTTATTTTTAAAGATTTATTTATTTATTCACGAGAGATACAGAGAGAGAGGCAGAGACCTAGAAGGAGAACCAGGCTCCTCACAGGGAGCCCAATGCAGGACTCGATCCCTGGACTTCAGGATCATGCCCTGAGCCAAAGGCAGACAGACGCTCAACCTCTGAGCCACCCAGGCGTCCCAACTAACTAGAATTTAAATCAGAATTCTAAGAGAAAAAAATTTAAAAGTACTGAAACATAAAAAAAAAAAAAAATTAGAAAACTCAAGTTTTGCAACAATCAATGGGAAATAATGCTTTGTAGTACAAAATGTTGTAATATAAAAATATATTTGCAAATTGTACAATTAGGGGTTAGCTATCTCAACCTTCTAATTAGTATCAAGTACAAGTATAAGGTACTTATACATACCTGTTGCCTAAGGCTTCATTAACAGGAGATTATAATTAAGATGTTTCCTGAAGACTTTTTTTTAGTGGAATTAAGCCTGACTTCAGTTTGTTTTCTAATAATTATACTAGTTTGTTTTAATTAATGCTGGGAACAGTGTTAACTTTCCTGACAAATCTATCATGATCTGGTTCCTAATTAGCTTCTGTAGCGTCATACTGCACCATTCTTTTTGCATCTTAGATCCCATAATAACAAAAGCTAACATATATTGAGTATTTGCTCTGTACCAGCCACTAAATTCAGTGCTTCACAGCTTTTAAAGCTCTCTAAAATCCCCCCCCAAAAAATAAAAATAATAATAATAAAGCTCTCTAAAATCCTATACAATAGGAATTATCAGCCTTCATTTTATAGATGATGAATTTGAAGCTTTGTAATGCTTACTTGATGACTACCCAAAGCCACAGAGCAGGTAATGTTGGAGGCAGGATTTATATCTAGGCAATTTGACTCTAAGAACCCCTTTTTAAAGGCTATGTGTAGTTTCCTATAAACTATGCTTTTTTCCCTCTTTCTCATAGTCATCCTAGCAAACATTTAAGTGTTACTTCTAATGTCTTCCCTTATTGCCTTCCTGATAAACATACTCTTTACTCCCACTGCTATGCTACCACTAAATCTAATATATCTATTACTGTGCAGTCTATATACATAATTATGTATCTTTCTTTATCCTCTGTTAAAAACTTTGACCACCTTGAAGGGGAGGACTGTTTACTGTCCATCTTTCAATTCTCAGTTTCCTCTCTATGCTCTTCTTGTAATCCACAAATGCCTATGCAATTAAATGTTAATAATATACATTTACTGCCTTGCTCTCTCTTTTCTGACTTCCTAAAATATTCCTTTGAATCCCTCTCTATCCTTCAAAGTTAAACTTCTCAAGGGTTTTGATGCCCTCTCCTCACTTCACAAACACTTAAAACAATTTTTGACTTTGGGGTGCCTGGGTGGCTTAGTCCGTTGAGTGACCAACTCTTGATTTTGGCTCAGGTCATGATCTCAGGGTTGTTGGGCACTGTGCTCATCATGGAGTCTACTGGAGATTCTCTCTTTCTCTCTCCCTCCCCCACTCCCATATGTGCATTCTCTCTCTCTCACTGTCTCTAAATTAAAAACAACAACAACAACAAAAAAAAAAAAAAAACAGGGATCCCTGGGTGGCGCAGCGGTTTGGCGCCTGCCTTTGGCCCAGGGCGCGATCCTGGAGACCCAGGATCGAATCCCACATCAGGCTCCCGGTGCGTGGAGCCTGCTTCTCCCTCCGCCTGTGTCTCTGCCTCTCTCTCTCTCTCTGTGACTATCATAAATAAATTAAAAATTAAAAAAAAAAAAAAAACACAACCATTTCTGAATTTAGCTACCACCAATCTACCAAAATAACTCCCTCCACAACTTTCTCCAAAGCCATCAATAACCAATAATTTAGATTGCTAAATCTAGTGGACAATTTTCATTTTACAGGACTCCCAGTAGCATTTGACATTGTTAATCATGTTCCCCTTGAAATGGTTTTCTGCTTCATATTCAGATACCATGCTTCTCTTATCTGTTGCAATATATATGTATTTGCCTTCTAAACTTCCTCACTGTCCTTAACAAATAGGGATTTTCCTCGGGGTTTCAGTTCTTGGACCTCTTCTCTTCTAACTATACTGTCTCCTTGATGATCTCATTCAATTAGTTAACTGAATAGGTAGAAATTAATTTCAATTTCTATTTATTTAGCCGAGGATTATGACATTTTTATCTTTAGCCCACAACCTTTTTCTGGTATCTGGATCCATATATTCAAATTTCAGGCTCCAATTTCTTTCTTTTCTTTTTGGGTTTATTTTTATTTATTTATGAGACACACGGAGAGAAAGAGGAAGAGACATAGACAGTGGGAGAAGCAGCTCCTCACAGAGAGCCCGATGTGGGACTTGATCCCAGATCTGGGATCACACCCTGAGCAGACACCCAACCGCTAAGCCACCCAGGCATCCCCAGCCTCCAATTTCCATTTGGAGTATCAAAGGGACTTTAAAGTTAACATCCAAAACTGAACTTATTTATCTCTCCCACAACTACAACAACAATAATTACACCATCATCAACAACAACAACAAAATAAAAAACCTGATCCTTCTCTGCTATGTTACCCATCTTGAATTATGGAACACCAGCTACCTAGTCAAGTGCTCAAGCCGGAAACTCACTGATTTAAATTTGAGGATAGATACACATGGCAACTTGAACTCTCAGGTGCTTTTACTTTGATTTCCTTCTAAAGCAGCAAATCAGTTGAGTAAAGGGTAAAAATGAGTTAAATAGCTAGCTAGGTCAGCTTATCTTCCCATTGGTTCCCTTGTATCGCATAAAGGAGTGTCTCATGTATGTAAGGCACAATGGCCACATTAAGTAAGACATTCTCTAGGGGATCCCTGGGTGGTTCAGCGATTTAGCACCTGCCTTTGGCCAGGGGCTTGATCCTGGAGTCCCAGGATCGAATCCCATGTTGGGCTCCCTGCATGGAGCCTGCTTCTCTCTCTGCCTGTGTCTCTGCCTCTGTGTGTGTGTATCTCTCATGAATAAATAAATAAATAAAATATTTTTTAAAAAGTTCTCTAGATTGGAAGATTACTGAAGTGAAACACATTGCTTCATATCAATACCCATCAATGCAGTCAGTGATCTGTGTCATCTAGGGGTAATGGAAGGTTATGGCCTGACTTACTGTACCAGCACCAGGAAAAGCTCTTCTCATTTGTACCTGTACTGCAATGCCTAGAGGCTTTCCACTTATATCTACTTAAGGCCTTTGTGGAAAACCCTAGCCGCAATTGACAATTATCTTTGACTCTTCCTCTTACCCTTGACACCCAATTAATCACCAAGTCTTATTGTTTATAACTCCTAAGAGATTTCTCAAATCCATCTATTTTCCACTATTATTTCTCACCTGGAAGACTGCATTCCCCACTTCCACTCTCGCTTTCATTTAATCCGTTCACCATAAAGTAGTGCAAGTGATCTTTTTAAATAACAAATATATTCATATCACTCTGTTGTAGGGGAATTTTTTGCCAAAGATCCCTTATTCTTTCTTGTCAGACCCTTTTCTATATAAGAAAGTAAAAATGTTCAGAGATTCAAGAGCAGGACATCAGAAGTGGATTTTTCATTCATTTTTGCCTTGTTGGGTTTTTTAAAGTCAAACGATGCCTACTTCCCCTTATCTATCACCTAGCACTAGATCATTCCATTTCAACTGAATTGTTCAAATGAATCATTCCATTTCAGTATCTACAGACTGAAGTAGGTCTCAATTCGCCTCAGTTCATGGGATCTAAGTTATATGCCTGACCCTTCAAAGTTAACACTGTATTTCTTCTAACATACCATTTTTCCTTTGCCAGTTAGGTGGCACTAGTAGAGTTTTTATGATCCTAAAAGCCATTATCTTCACAGAGACACTAACACTTAAGTTAATTGGATTTACATTGATACATAATTTCCTAACCCTTTTGTTAACTTCAAATCTCCTGTTGTTAGAGGGCTCCAGTAATACATCTAATGTACCTTGGAAAGCAAAACTAGAGCTCTATATTTACTAAATTTGTCATGAGCAAGATTCAGCTTCCAATATGGACAAGCATTATTCAACAGAAGAGTGCTGACGAGTGGTTACTAATTACTACAATTGATGGCAAGAAAAAAAGTGAGCTGAGTTTATGGCTAGCACCTTGTATAGCCTATGGTGAAATGAACCCTATCCAGTCTGTTCTAGATAGCTGGATAAGGGATTTTTAAACAGGTTATATGTTGCTTCCCACAGGAGGGAGTAGTTTTACATATTATTGGTGCTATAATTGCAGATAGCTACTGCAATCAAGATGGAGTGAAGTTGAAATTTTAAGTGGTTTCCATAAGTAATATGTAAGTCAGTTACATATCTTTTAATATTGGAGATGTTAGGACCTAAAAAAGTAAATAAAAAAAAATGTTGGGACTTGAATAAATATTCCAAATTTAAATCCAGCTACATACCCTGGGACCTTACGTACTGCTACCCCCCTAGTGTCTTGACCACCAGGAGATGCTTCCCATATGGATAAAGAAACTGACCCACCACCTCCCCCAGCTAAGGGAGGATTTTTCAAACATCCTCTAATTCATACTACTCTTCAGTACCTGTTTACTGCTATTTAGTTAAAAACCAAAAATTAACATCTAGACTATAAGACTCTGTTAAATCACGTGATCTGTCCCCTACCAACAATACTAGCTTTATTTTCATGACTCTTCCACTGGCCTATGCCATCTGCATTGATCTCCTTTTTACTACAGGGCCCACCCTTCCCCTACCCTGCTGGGTGTTTTGAGGTATTTCCTCCTCTGCTAACCACTAGACAACTGGGGGATGGGGAGGAGAACTTAGGTGTAAAATAGATCCTGGAACTGGCAAATGGTGGTAATTTGCCTCCAGTGAGTGAACACTCCCCCTCTTTCCTTCCTGTAACACAGTTTTTGCAAACAAAGTATTTTTAAATTTCTATTTTTGTGATCATATTTTCCACAACAGTATAAAGTCCTGAGGCATAAATGAACATCATTGTCTGGCTGAGTTCTGCTTTTATTGTCGTTGTTATTGTTAGGTAATTAAATTGACCCTTTATTTGATACTATCTTTCCCACCACTGGAATAAACCATACATACTACCACTTGCTCCTATTCCTCTAGAATGAGCCTTCTCTCCCCCCAGCCCACTCAAATCTTACTGCCACTTTCAGCATCAATTATTTACTGACAACAGTTTATATTTGTTGTTGTTTTTTTTAAGATTTTATTTATTCATGAGACACAGAAAGAGAGGGGCAGAGACACAGGCAGAGGGAGAAGCAGGCTCCATGCTGGGAGCCTGACGTGGGACTGGATTCCGGGTCTCCAGGATCACGCCCTGGGCTGAAGGCGGCGCTAAACCACTGAGCCACTGGGGCTGCCCAACAGTTTATATTTGTACAAGGCATAAAATGTAAACATTGATCTCCAGAAGGTTCTGATCAACAGAAGGTTACAAGGCATGTAGATAAAACATGTATACATAATAAATATAATTATAATGAATGACTATATAGTAGTGGGTATTAACTGAATGGTTTGGACAGTAAAATATTAATAGACTTTGTAAAAATAATTTGGGAATGATTAGGGAAGAAACCTCATATAGAAGGTAGAATTTGAATGGAACACTTCTAGATATGTGGGAATTCATTTAGAAAAAAAAAAATTTAAAATCCTTATGGCATAGTGTAGAAACTATGAGTAGGCTAGTTGGGCTGGAGTTGGGATTTTTGGAGAAAAATGATAATTGGGAGAAAGATAGGCTATGCCTGGAAATATATATAGCAATCAGAATTAGGAAGGAGATGATTCAATAGATAAGGCTTGATGATCAAGAACTTTCTTGGGTAGGCAAAGAAAGCCATTGAGGAATTTTTTTGGTGGCAAAAAGCATTTAAAAAAAGGAAAGAAGCATAATTGGTGGAACAATATTTTGGTACAATGATAGTCACATGAGGATTCAGGATTAATTGAACTACTGAAGACTGAAAGCAAAATATCATTGCTGTACTTTAATTATTAAATTAGCATGAACATGGTGACAGTGGTAATAGAAACGAGAGTTGAGATGGAAATCATTAAGGAAAAATTGATAAGAATTAGACACTATATATCAGGGAGAAAAAGATAGGAAGAAAAAAATGCTTCTGTTTCAAAACAGAGTAAAAGAATGGTGGCATCATTACTAGAAAAAGTGAAGTCTGAAAGTCGAGAAAAATGAGTCTAATTTTTTCCATGTTGAGTTCCATGAAATCTTGCTCAACTATTTTAATCTGTTTTGCCTACCCTAAAACTTGGTGACTTAATAAGAATTCATTATGCTGACAGTTCTGTGGGTTGGTTGGATAGCTCTGAGAGGGGAAACTAAAGAGACTTCATTTTTAGAAAGATTCCATCTCTACTGTTTTTCTGCTAGGCTGCATTTCCTCATGTTCCATATTTCATCTTACATCTGAATAAATCAAAGAAGCTATGTTCCCACTCCAAGAAGGAAGCAAAACAGTCATTCTTTGAATTTCATCTTAGGACCCCAAACACCTGATGACATCCAAGAAGAACTGGATCTCAAATGTGTTCCCAGGACATTAGCGTTGAACAAATCTCAGCTGACACTGATATCAATACCCTCTACCTTCAATGATATGTGAAATAACACCTATTGTTCACCTGTCAGTCACCTTTGGTCAGACCCTACCCTGGATTCCTGAAGGAACATATACCCTGTACCCTTTTCCAGTTTAAACCCATAACCCCAAGCAATAAAGAGACTCACTCTCCTTTCCTTTCCGAGTCTCCCAAACACTCTATTTGCTATACTCTATCACTTATACTACTCAGTAAACTGTTTTCACTTCCTCCTTTTTTTTATGGTTTTTTTTTTTTTTTTTATGATAGTCACAGAGAGAGAGAGAGGCAGAGAGATAGGCAGAGGGAGAAGCAGGCCCCATGCACCGCGAGCCCGATGTGGGATTCGATCCCAGGTCTCCAGGATCGCGCCCTGGGCCAAAGGCAGGCACCAAACCGCTGCGCCACCCAGGGATCCCTGTTTTCACTTCCTCCTAACTTGAATTTTACTTCTATCTTGTGTGAAGCCAAGAACCCTCTTGGCTGGTCCTGTGGGACACCCCCTGGGTCCTCAGACCCAACCTGCCTATGTCAGTTTTGTAGGTTTTGCTGGACCCACTCATGTAACTGCATATCTGTCAGGTCTCGGGTCTCTTCTGCATGGCTTGCCATCCTACGGCAGGATAGATTGGCTCTAACATGGTGGCCTCAAGCAGCATTCCAATAGGGCAAAAGCTATCTGCTAGTGAAATTTATTGCCTTCATTGTTTTCAAAGTTTGAAAAGTACATCTGTGGTCAGGACCCATAGTCATGAGCTAGGCACCTCTTTCCTTGAAAAGTGACCTTGATGCCTAAAATGACATCAAATTCAAATGTTTTGTTTTTTATGTTTAGGGCCTTGAAAGGTAGGCTTTCTTTAATTGAAGTGTTGCATAAATACAAAAATTCTCATGACAGAGAGTAAGATACAAACACAAAAACATCCTTTATACTCTTTTCCTTCAACTTTGTCTTAGTTTTTAAAACATATATTGATAATCAAATAATCCTAGCCTTGGGGCACTTTGAACTTTTTTAAAAAGATTTAATTTATTTATTTGAGAAAGAGGGAAAGAGCACACTAGCAGGGAGGAGGATATGGAAGAGCAGGCAGGAGGAACAGAGGAAGAGGGAAAAGCAGACTCCTCACTAAGCAGGAAGCCTGATGCAGGGCTCACCCTATGACCCTAGAATCATGAACTGGGCTTAACTGACTGAGCACCCAGGCACCTCAAAGGGGCACCTTGAACTTCTAATGACAGTCTATCAAATCCATCTCTTTCTAGTTAAAAGACAGATTATCTAATGTTCCAAGAGTCCTTGTCATCCACAACTTTCCCTACTTTTTGTTTTTCTGACTCAAGAAATAGAAGTGATGGTTTGAGATGTTCCCTGAGGATTAGTAGTTTTGTGAAAAATAAGCACGGATTAGCAGAATGAGGACACTTAGTCAATTTCCTCAATTACTACAGGCTTGGAGTAGCAACACATGAAGATTTAATAACTAAGAGGTAAGGAAAAAATAGCTGATGGATGACATTGGAAAGTTGCTTGGAAATTTTTTGCTTGGAATCAAATAGAATAACTCAAGAATGAAGCTGATCATAGGATATAATACTTTGATGTTTCATTATGTAACAAGTTAAAATCTAAATTTAGTAGTTATTTTTAAATACTTTAAAGAATATTTTTTTAAGTAATCTCTACACTCACCATGGGACTCAAACTTACAACCCCTAGATTAAAAGTTGCATATGCCACCAACTGAGCCACCCTTGCATCCCCTAAAATATTTTTTATAGTCAAAATCATAATTGACTGAATCAAAGTCTCATTTCAGCTCTCTTATCTTACCAGGGTGTAACCTATTTACAGACAAGAAAACACTGATGGGCCTCCTTGTCACATGGTAATGGTGACTGGAATTACAGAAATGGTATCTAGGAGAAAATAGGTACCTTGTTCCTTGTGGCTTTTTTTTTTTTTTTAAATCATTCTCTATTAAGTCATTACAAAACACACAGGTGTTGCTTAAGATATGTGGTACTTCTGAATAACAGAAGGAAAACTTAGCAAAAACTTTGGATTTCTAATCTTCTGAACAATGCACAAATTTCAAAATATGAATGGAAGGAACACTATCCACTATGAAATCTAGAAACTGCTACATCAGCTAAAAAAGAGCTTATCTGGAGCTTTTGTTCATCATTCACTGAGCTCTTATCAGATTCCTCACTAAGAGAGATCCAAACGTCCTTCTCATTCCTCAAGCTTCCAGTTCTATCCCACCTCTGGTCAAGTTTTCTTATTCTGGAAAGAGCAAAACCAATACCTACGTTCAGATATCTGACATGGGGCACCTAGATCTAATTCGCCACCATATTAAACCTGGATTTTTTTTTTAATTAAACTTTTAATTTTGAGATGAAACGTATATATTCACAATCCCATGTACCATTTGTCCAGTTTCCCCTAGTAGCAGCACCTTGGAAAACTCTAGCATAATAACAGAACTACCACCTGATACTGTTAGCTCTTCAAAAGAATTGTCTTATTGTTTCATGGGTTAGTTAGCTCACCTGCACTCACCGGCCAGCAGGGGTAGCCTGCACAAGCTAATTGTATGACCCAGTTAAGTTTTGAATCATGCTGGAAGAACTGGGTTTGTCATATTAATCACGCTGAATGAAACTAATTATATACGTGTGAATTGTTCAAGTTTAATACCATTAAAGGAATGATTCTCTTTGGGACTGTGGGGAAAAGTACTAAGAAAAATCTTAGGTATTTTTGATGACTTATTGATTGCATTGTCTTCAAAATATACTCCTTTTTCCCATTCTGGTAAACTTTCATGTGCAGTGATATGGTGGGCAGAACTCTCACTATAGCACCAAATTTTCCACCCATATGTTATACATGCCCTGATAATTCCTGGGACTGTGAATATAATGACTTTTCCTCTTGTGATTATGTTTTTATATGGCAGAAGTGACTTTGAGATAAGGAGATTATCTAGGTGGGCCCGACCTAACTATATGAACTCTTTAAAAAGTAGGGAGTTTTCTTTGGCTGGTTGTAGAAGGCAAAATTTGAGAACTGTGCTCTGGCTGGCCTGGAAGAAAGCAAACATACCATGTTGTGGAGTAACAATGGTGACCACGGGCTTCTTTCCGTGCCAAAAGCGCTCTCGCAAAGTTGGTGAATGTTCCTAAAACCCGCTGGACTTTCTGCAAGAAGTGTGGTAAGCACCAACCCCTCAAAATGACACAGTACAAGAAAGGCAGGATCCCTGAGTGGCTCAGCGGTTTGGCGCCTGCCTTTGACCCAGGGATGGTCCTGGAGTCCCACGTCGGGCTCCCTGCATGGAGCCTGCTTCTCCCTCTGCCTGTATCTCTGCTTCTCTCTCTCTCTCTCTCTCTCTCTCTCTGTGTGTCTCTCATGAATAAATAAATAAAATCCTTATTAAAAAAAAAAAAGAGAGAGAGAGAAAGGCAAAGATTCTCTTTATGCCCAGGGAAAGCAGCGTTATGGCAAGAAGCAGAGTGGCTATTGTGGGCAGACTAAGCCAATTTTCCGGGAAAAGGCTAAAACTACAAGAAGATTGTGCTGAGGCTTGAATGTGTCAAGCTCAACTGCAGATCTAAGAGGATGCTGGCTGTTAAGAGATGCAAGCATTTTGAACTGGGAGGAGATAAGAGAAAGTGATCCAGTTCTAAGCTCCATATTTTGTTATGAAGACAATAAAATCTTGACATTATGTTCATTTCAACAAACAAACAAACAATGGTGACCATGGGGAAAAGACCTAACAGCAGCCTTTAGTTGCTCAGAGCGGGTCCCAGCTGACAGCCAGTGAGTAAACAGAACTTCAGTCCTGCAATCGTAAGGAACTAAATTCTGCCAACGATAGCAGTGAGCTTAGAAGTGAAATTTCCCCCAGAGCCTCCAGATAGAAACTCAGTCCAGCTGACTCTTTGATGTCAGCCTTGTAGTACCCTGAGCAGAGAACCCAGCCACCATGCCAGACTTCTGAACAGGTGATGAAGTAGATGATGAGAAACTCAGGTGACCCAGTAATGACCCCTCACAATTCTGTAGTGACCTCTGCCTTTGAAAATCAGCATACTAAAATTAACATTGTGAAACTAGGGCATAACAAAGATTTACAACATAAGGAAAATAAGAATAAATAAAATGTCATGTGGCCCTGACTCATGATGGAGTCATATATGCAAGTCATATATGAGTTTGCATATAGCAAACCCAGCAGAGCCACGTTTAATTCACTATTGTCATGAATAAAAACTTCTGACAGCTGGCACATATGTCATGTCTAAGCTTATGTCTCACTCTGTAAATAACTTAGAAGCCCCTGCTAAACCTCAACATTTCTTAATTATTTCTCTCTCTTACTTTGTTACTTCATTTCTCTAAGGAAAGCAGATTTCTCACGGTTGTCGAGGTAACCACTTCTTCCTTTTATTTTCATGGGCACTTAAGAAAAAGTCCACTCTGTGCCTTTTTTATTTTTATTTTTCTTGCTAGGAAGACAAGTTCAGTTCCATTTCAAACTAAATAGCCACGACATAATGATTTTAATATAAATACATTATCTTAGCCCTCTTTGATTGAGAAGTCATATTCGTTCATTTATCCAACAAATACCTATTGAGCCTTAAGTGTGTATCTTTAAGTTAGGCTCTGGGGTAAAGAGGAACAACATGAGCCCTATGTCTAGAACATACAGCCTAGACATAGAGATGGGCTTCTAACAGAGAAATGCAATGCATCAAGTCAAATGCTATGGGAGAGGCAAGGACAAGGAATTGAGCAAACATTGGGGAATGGCTAATCCAGTTTGGGGTGGGGGGATTAAAAAAGGTTTCCCTTTCCTGGGTGGCTCAGTGGTTGAGCGGTTGGGCCTTTGCCTTTGACTCAGGACGTAATCCCAGAGTTCCGGGATCGAGTCCCACATCAGGCTCCTGCATGGAGCCTGCTTCTCCTCCCTTTGCCTGTGTCTCTGCCTCTCTCTGTGTCTCTCACGAATAAATAAATAAAATCTTAAAAAAAAAAAAAAAAAAAAGGCTTCCCTGAGGAAGTGTTTCCTATTGCTACTGTAACAAACTTCCACAAACATAGTGGCTTAAAATAAGATATATTTGTACAGCTAGTGACTATAACTTAATAATACTGTATTGTATATTTGAAAGTTGTTAAGAGAATAGATCTTAAAAGTTCTCATCACAAGAAAAGAAATATATGTGTGGTGATGGATGTTAATTAAATTTATCATGGTGATTATTTCACAATATATATAAGTATCAAATAATTGTGTTGCTTACCTGAAACTAATGTAATGTTATATGTCAATTATATAACAATTAAAAAAAAAAAAACATGGGGATGCCTGGGTGGCTCAGCGGTTTGGCCCCTGCTTTCTGCCCAAGGCGTGATCCTGGAGTCCCGGGATCAAGTCCCACATCGGGCTCCCTGCATGGAGCCTGCTTCTCCCTCTGTCTATGTCTCTCTCTCTCTCTGTGTCTCTCATGAATAAATAAATAAAGTCTTTAAAAAAAAACAATTTAAAAAAACAGCACAAATTGTTTTCTTTCAAATTTCTGGTCATTGGACACTGGAAGTCCAAAATCAGGCTGTCACAGGGCTATATTCCTTCTGGATGCTCTAGGGAAGAATCTGTTCCTTATCCTTTCCTACTTCCATAGACCACATACATTCCTTGGCTCATTGGCCCCCTTTCAGCAATGGCATCACTTTGACTTCTACTTCCATATCACATCTTCTCTTTCGCTCTGATCCTCCTGCCTCCCTCTTGTGAGGGCCTTTGTGGTTACATTGAACCCCTTCAAATAATCCAGGATAATCACCCCGTTTCAAAATTCTTAAATTTTCAACCTAATCATACCTGCAAAATCTCTTTTACCTTGTAAGGTAAGGGTTTCTTGGGATTAGGATGTGGATGTCTCCGCGGGCAAAGGGGCATTATTTAGCCTACCATAGGAAGTAACTAGATTAGGAGATTGAAGAATCTTCCAGGCAGTGGAAACATTTGAAAAAGCTTAAAACAGACCTAGATGAGGGGAATTACAGAACTTTATAGTTAAATGTCTTTGGCTGTAAAATAAGAGTATTTACCCCACCTCATCATATAGGATAAAATAATACATGTTAAGCTCTAAAAACAATGTGTTCATTATGTGCCCATGTGTAATGAGGGGGAGGAAATCTACAAAAGAGGCTAAAATAGTAAGCAGAAACCAGAAATCGTGGTAAGCAAGGACAGGCAGGTCTTGTTGAATTAACCTGAGAGGGTTTCATTGAAGAATTTTAAGCAGAAATGTGGCATCACTACACATGTATTTGAGTTGACTGTCCTTGCTGAATGGAAAACAGATTACAAAAGACAAGATAGAGGGCAGCCCTGGTGGCTCAGCGGTTTAGCGCCGCCTTCAGCCTGGGGTGGGATCCTAGAGGCCCGGGATTGAGTCCCATGTCAGGCTCCCTGCATGGAGCCTGCTTCTCCCTCTGCCTGTGTCTCTGCCTCTCTCTTATGTCTCTCATGAATAAATAAATAAAAATAAAAAAGACAAGATAGTGGTAGTAGGAAGTAGGGCTGGGACAAGGGTGAAGTGAGTAAAGAAAGCATTTGCTTTGTATGCACAATTTAAGGAGGAGGAACTAAAAGGCTCACTAAACAAGATAAATGATATTTTAATGCAATATACTTTTTTAGGATTTTTATTTTTAAGTAATCTCTATATATAGCATGGGACTCAGAGTTAGGGCCTTGAGATCAAGAGTCATACCCTCTACTGACTGTGCCAGTCAGGTGCCCCAATGAATATTTAAAAAAAAAAAATCAAAATTAATGGGCAGCCCAGGGGGCTCAGCGGTTTAGCGCTGCCTTCATCTCAGGGTGTGATCCTGGAGACCCTGGATCAAGTCCCACGTCTGGCTCCCTGCACAGAGCCTGCTTCTCCCTCTGCCTGTGTCTCTGCCTCTCTGTGTCTCTCATGAATGAACTCTCTGTGTCTCTCATGAATGAATAAATAAATCTTTTTTAAAAAATCAAAATTCAAAAAAATCCACAATGAACAATTTATGAAAATTGCAAATAAAGTCAGAGTTATTAAGGAAATTATTGAAATTATTATGTGAGAGATGATGAGAGTCTGAAGCAGAGAAGTAACAGTGGCAATAAAGACAGTTGGATGGGTTAAGGATTGCTATGAAAGGAATTGTGTCAATGAGGGCTGGCCCTTGTCTCAGAGTATACTCAAGGGGAAGCAAAAGTTTAGTTAGGGGAAAGGGTAGAGTGTGTCAAAGAGGAAACTAAATTCCATTTTGTACATACTGAGCTTAAGAAGAATGTAATACATTCAACTGGATTCCTGTAGGCAGGTGAAAAATATGAACATAACAAAGCAAAAATTATTATACCAAACTTTTCTGCTCCCTCACCTGTTATCATCTAAGGTTCTTCACTACTGTCTTCCTGCCAGACCAGTTCTATGGAAGGGAAGAAAAGGATCTTGAAGAACCTAATTCCTTAGAGTACAGGAGCAAAAGCTTGGGAGCTAATTTTTGGAAGGAAGATGACCAGAGAATGTCAGGCATGTGTTAGAGCACTGATGGATCTTCCCTTTGTCCTTGAACCATTTTCAGTTCATTACATTTCAGATCTTTCTGTTCCTTTATGATTCATGACATCAAACTCTAACCTTTGTTGGTACTGTCACTTATTGACAACTTGGTCATTACCTTTTTCTCATAAAAGACTTTGACCCCTGTGAGCCATCCATATCCTGTTATTAACCCAGAGTTCCTTCACTCTAAAATCTTACATGCAAACATACCACTCTAGGACTTTGATCTTCCTTCCAGTTCTTCCCTTAGTCACTCCGTTATCCATCAGTCCCTTGAGCTCATCAAGACTTAATTGCCCTTGACACTCTGATATGGACGCCTATGAGCTCCTTTCCACTTTCACTTCTATTTCTATCCTGTTTATATTGCAGCTGTGCATCACTTCAGACATTCTGTATCAATCTCAATTCCCATACTTAGTTTCCTTTTGTCATATTACCTGATAGACTCTGTAAGGACCATGATATAAATAGATGCATGTTGGGGTACGTGGCTGGCTCAGTCAGTAGAGGATACAACTCTCAATCTCAGGGTCATGAGCTCAAGCCCCATGTTGCACGTGGAACCTGCTCAAAAATAAATAAATAAATAGATGCACGTTATACATTACACAAGAACATGCTACAAAGGGAGGAAATGGAAACCAACCCAGACTCTATTCAAGGTCTTGAGGTAGTTTTTCCCTGAGGGTGCAACTTTTTTCTAATCTGCCACAGTCTAGTGCAGAGATTCACAAATTATGGGCAAACCAAATCTACCTGCTGCCTTTTTTTTTTTTTTACTGCCTATTTTTTATGGTCACAAGTTAATAATTATTTTTACATTTTTAACTGGTTAAAAAACTCAAAATAAGGATATTTTATGGCACATGAAAATTGTATTAAATTCTAATTCTAGTGTCCATATATAGCTTTATTTGAATATATAGTCATTCTTATTCATTTACACATTGTCTATGACTGATTTCACACTACAGAGGCTGAGTTAAATAGCTGTGATAGAGACCATCTGGCCCACAAATCCTAAAATATGTACTATCTATCTCTTTACAGAAACAAAACTTACCTACCCCTGTCCAGCAGGTCTGTTGCCTGTAATCTCTGTACTAACACCTGGACTGTCAAATATTTGCTAGGGAAAAACCAACAATTGTACAGACTGGTGCATTGGATGATGCATGATCCTAAACCCCACCTGGAAACTCAACATTACCTAGACTTCCTTCTAATTTCCCAAGTCAGCTCTCTTTTCTTCAGCCTTTCACTTTTTTTTTCCTCCTCTAAAGCCTCCAAACATTTCACCCCCTCATCTCAACAGATGCGTCACCTCCTACTTCTAAGTGAAAATAGAAGCCATCAGATTGGTACTCCTTCAGTTTCCTGCTTCTGCACCTACAAATTTGTCTGCAGTTGCCCTCATCCTCTATTTACTACCTCTTGTTTCAACAGAAGAGGGACTTTTCACTCATTTAAAGCAAAGTCTTCAACCAGTACTCTCTAGATACCATCACCTTCCTCTTCTCCAGAAGCAAATGAAGAAAATCTGACTTCATACAGTATGTATTTGGAAAAAGAAGGAGTATTTATTTTTCAAGATTTATTTCTTTACCTGAGAGAGAGAGAGCCTGAGGGGCTGAGGGGCTCAGGCAGACACAGAGGGAGAGAATCTCAGCAGACTCCCCACTGAGCATGAAGCCCGTAACCAGGGCTCCATCTCAGGACCCTGAGATCATGATCTGAGCCAAAACCAAGAGTCGGACACTGATTCATCTGAGCCACCCAGGTGCCCCAAGAGCATGATACTTTTGATCTCAGGGTCATGAGATTGAGCTCCACATTGGGTGTAGAGATTGCTTAAAAAAATAAAATCTTTAAAAAAAGAAAATATTTCCCTGAATTATGCAGATCTTCCAAATATTTACACATCTCATATGATATCTAAAACAATCAGATTTGCTGTTATCACCACCCATCTCATCAAACAAGTATTGGGAACCTATCAAGCTCAGGAGCAGCTATAAATCTTCCAAAATTAGGGCAGCCCGGGTGGCTCAGTGGTTTAACACCACCTTCAGCCCAGGGTGTGATCCTGGAGACCCAGGATTGAGTCTCAAGTCAGGCTCCCTGCATGGAGCCTGCTTCTCCCTCTGCCTGTGTCTCTGCCTCTGTGTGTGTGTGTGTGTGTCTCATGAATAAATAAATAAAATCTTTAAAAATAAATAAATAAATCTTCCAAAAGTATAAGTCTTGTTTAAAAGTTCAAATTTTATCAGTGCCGGGATCCCTGGGTGGCGCAGTGGTTTGGCGCTTGCCTTTGGCCCGGGGCGCGATCCTGGAGACCCGGGATCGAATCCCACATCAGGCTCCCGGTGCATGGAGCCTGCTTCTCCCTCTGCCTATGTCTCTGCCTCTCTCTCTCTCTCTGTGACTATCATAAATAAATAAAAATTAAAAAAAAAAAAATAAAAAAAAAAAAAAAACAAATTTTATCAGTGCCAACAAATGCCATCAGTTGTTTTCCTCGAAGTGCCAAGGTCACTTGGTTCCTTTTCAAGAAAATGTCTATTAAGAACCCAAGTCTGAAAAGGCATAATTTTTTTCTGTTAGCCATTTTTTTTCAAATAAAAATTGTGTTCCATGAATAATATTGTTTAGTTCAACAATGACACAAGTGTCTTTCTTTAAGATAAGCATAGTTCTTTGGCTTGTACTAAAAGTGCTATAAAAAGACTTTCCGTGTTGATAGGATGTTAAATATGTACTTAAGGGTTGAGATTTAATGAGTAATGTTTACTCTTTCCTCAAGAACATTTTTCAATGAAACTGGTACTTTTAACTACAAGAGCAGTGATGAAAAGTACAAAGGCTTCTAATAGAGTTCAATGATACTGTCTTGATTTGTGCTAAAGTGGCAGCAGACTTACCCACCATTGTTTTTGTATTTTCAGTGCGATTCTTAATACCATTATTTTTAAAAGGCAGATAGTGTTTGTGTATTATTACAAAAATAGGTCTGACCTCCAGGACCCCATAGAAAAATCTCAGAGAACCCCATGGAGCCACAAATCATAATTTGAGAGTTGCTCTTAACATTCAAGTGTCCCAGGACTTAATCTTGGTATTTTCCCTTCTCAGTTTGTTCTAAGTTCGTAGAAAATCCTTAGTCTTGTGACTTTAAATTATCTATCCTCATGACTTCTAATTTTATGTCTCCAGCCTGAATATTTCTCCTGTAGACTAGATGTGTATAGATATTGTGATTTACAAGAAATGTATATTTGGATTTCATCTCACTTCTGGCCTAGAGCACCTAAAAATCAGGAATTTCCTGAGTAATAAGAATGATTTATCTTGATATTCAAAACAAACCTATTTCAACCACACCCAAGTTTATGCTAATAAGAAGACTTTGGAAAGCATCTAAGAATGGGTGCTGCCTGCAAGGGGAACCAACCTGGTGATTAGATGGTTGGAATTTTCTGTCCTATCCCCCTGAACTCTGGGGAAGGGGGCTGGAAGTTAAATCTATGGCCAGTGATTTAATCGTGCCTACAGAATTGGAGTCTTCATAAAAACCCTAAAGACCATGGGATCCCTGGGTGGCGCAGCGGTTTGGCGCCTGCCTTTGGCCTGGGGCGCGATCCTGGAGACCCGGGATCGAGTCCCACGTCGGGCTCCTGGTGCATGGAGCCTGCTTCTCCTTCTGCCTGTGTCTCTGCCTCTCTCTCTCTCTCTCTCTCTGTGACTATCATAAATAAATAAAATTAAAAAAAAAAAAAAAACCCTAAAGACCAGGGCCAGAGTCCCCAGGTTTGTGAACACATGGAAATTTGAGTAGCACTCCTGAAGAGGACACAGAAGCTCCATGTTCTTTCCCACATACCTTGCTCTATGCATCTCTTCTATCTGGCTGCTCCTGAATTATCCTTTCATAACAAAGTGGTAATCTAGCAAGCAAATGGTTCTCTAAATATATGAGTTACTCTGGCAAGTTAATCAAACCCAAGGAGTGGGTTGTTGAAATCTCTAACCTATAGTCATTTGGTCAGAAACAGAAGTGACAACCTGGATTTGCACTGCAATCTGAAGTAGGGGGAGGGCAGTCTTGTAGGACTGAATCTTTATCCCATGGGATCTGAGACTATTATCAAGTAGATAGTGTCAGAAATGAGTTAGGTTTTAGGGTACCCAGCTGTTATTGAAAGAATTGTGGGGGGAGGGATGCCTGGGTGGCTCAGTGATTGAGCGTCTGCCTTTGGCCCACGGTGTGATCCTGGAGTCCCGGGATTAAGTCCCACATTGGGCTCCCTGCATGGAGCCCGCTTCTCCTCTCTCTGCCTGTGTCTCTGCCTTTCTCTCTGTGTGTCTCATGAATAAATAAATAAAATCTTTTTAAAAAAAAAAAAAAAAGGAATTGTGGGGGGGAAAACCCACACATCAATATTGGGTGCAGAAACATAATAGGTATTTCAAATCTAATATTTTCCAACAGAATTCCTGATCTTACTAGTAGATCCTCCCCAAATTGCTGTTTGTATTCTCTGCCTTCTCATTAAATGATCTCATCTGTTTCCTTGCTCAGGCAAAAATTATTTGAGCCATCCTTGACTGTCTTTCTTTTGTACCTCACATTCATTTTGTCAGCAACCTTGTTTCTAGATTCAGAAATCAGATTCTTACCATTTCTCATCATCTGCACAGCTACCACCCATGTGGTCCAAGCCTCTATTATATCTTACCTAGATCATTCCACCACCTTTCTAAGTGGTCTTCTTGTTTCTTCCCTTGGCTACCTATGGGTTTTCTGTTTGTTTTTTCTTCATAGTAGCAGCCAGAATAATTTTTTTGAAAGATCAGATCATGTCACTCCTTGGCTCAAAAACTATCTTCCTATAGGTATTAGTCAGCGTGGGCAACCATAACAAAATGTCATAAACTACATAGCTCAACCAACAGAACTTTATATTCTCACAGTCTTAGAAACCAGAAATCTAAGATCATGGTGCCAACCTGGTTGGGTTCTGGTGAAAGTTCCCTTCCTGGCTTGAAGACTGTCTTCTCACTGTGTCCTCACATGTCAGAGAAAATATGAGGAAGATCTCTGGTGTTTTTTCCTAATAAGGACATTGATACTATTGGATTAGAGCCCTACCTATATGACCTCATTTAACCTTACTTTCCTCTCTCTTCAATACAGTCGCATGGGGGGGTTAGTACTTCAACATGTGAAGGGAGGGGGGGGCAGGGAGAAGACACAATTCAGTTCATAAAACCATTTTTTCATTTGGACTAAAAGCCAAAATCTTTATGATGATGCTTTAGTTATCTATTGCTACATAAAAATCAACCCCAAAATTTAGTAGCTTAGAACAACATCCATTTTATTTGCTCATAATTCATGGATCAGAACAATTTGGGCTAGGCTTAAGTGGGAGATTCTTCTGCTTCTTTTACCTAGGATTACTCATTTGTCTACAGTCATCTGGTAACCTGATCAGGGATGAACTGAAAAAAGGGCTCACTCACAAGTCTTGTAAGTGCTGCTATTGGTAGGGCCATGTGATCCCCCATGTAGCAGACTAGTCCAGACTTCTTCACATGGCAATCTCAAGACTACAAATAAAGAGCTAGCCCCAAAGTATAAGTGTTTTTCTAAGCCTCTGTTTTCATCATGATTACTAATGTTGCATTGGCCAAAGCAAATCATAAGGTCTAGCTTAGAATCAATGTAGGAAGGCACTAGACAAGGATGTGGATCAGTGGTGTGCCAAGGATAAGATGGTGGGAGCAGTCTTCCCTAGGAATGGGCATGAAGTGGGTATATTGCCAGGGGAATTTTATTTTATTTATTATTTGGTTTTTTAATATTTTATTTCTGATTTTTTTGTTGTTTTAAGATTTTATCTTTAAGTAATCTCTACACTCAATCCCCAATGCGGGGCTTTAACTCTCAACCCCAAGATCAAGAGTCCCATGCTCTACTGATTGAGCCAGCCAGGAGTCCCAAAAGGACACTAAATTTTTTTTTGGGGGGGGGGGTTGTGTTTTTTTAAAAAAGATTTATTTATTTGAGAGAGAGAGGAAGAGCTAATAGGGTAAGGGTTAGAGGGAGACAACATCCAAGCAAATTCCTGCTGAACGTGGAGCCTGCATCTCATGACCTTGAGATCACAACCTGAGCCAAAATCTAGAGTCAGATGCCCAATTGACTGACCCACCCAGCTGCCCCAATACTATTAAGTTTTAATAATACATATATAAACTTCAAATGTCACATTTTTATTCCTTTTTAAATTAGCATTTTCTTCTACATGATAGTAAATAAAGAGAACTTCCCATTATGTGGTTACCTCTAACACATGGACTCAATTATTAGTTTTCTAGGGCTGCCACATAACAAATACCACAAACTTGGCAGTTTGAACTACAGAAATTTATTGTGTCACAATTCTGGAGGCTAGAAGTCTAAAAAGAAGTATGGGAGGGTAGGTTTTTTTTCTGAGGGCTATTTAAGAGAAATATTCCATGCCTGTCCCCTAGCTTTTGGTGGTTTGCTAGTAATCTTTGGCATTTAGAAACACCACCCCAATCTCTTTCCTTATCTTCTCATGATATTCTTCTTGTGTGCATGCTTATATCCAGAATTAGCCTTTTGATAAGGACACCAGTGATACCGGATTAGGGGGCCACCCTACTCTAGTATGACTGTATCTTAACTAATTACATCTGCAAAACCCCAGACCCAAATAAGAACACATTCTGTGGTACTGGAGACTAGGACTTCAATGTATATGAATCTTGGAGAAGAACACAACGTAACTCAACCATAACATGTATGTTTAGTGAAAAGTTAAGTACTCTATTTCCATTGATGATGGAATAGTAACTTGCACAATGTGTGTGGCACTATTTACATTCACTATTTACATGGGGGCCATAGTTAATGATAGTACTGACTACTGAAAATCCAGAAGACAAATCACTTGAAGAAGCATTGGCATCTACTTCAAAAGTGAGTACCATTTTTTAAAGACTATGCTGAAAGATAAAAATTTAACATGAGCAGGTGTAAAAAGCCCACTTACCTATCACTAATGATGCATTGGATCAAATGACTGTTCGATTAATTTCACTGATCTTTTTTTTTAAGATTTTATTTGACAGGGCACCTGGGTGGTTTAGTAGGTTAAGCATCTACCTTTGGCTAAGGTCATGATCCCAGTGTCATGGGATCATGACACTGCTTAGTGGGGGGTCTGCTTCTCTCTCTCTGCTTAGTGGGGGGTCTGCTTCTCTCTCTCTCTCGCCCCTCCCCCTGCTTGCACACTCTGTCTCTCAAATAAATAAAATATTTAAAAGGGGGTGGGTAATGCCTGGGTGGCTCAGCAGTTGAGCATCTGCCTTCAGCTTAGGGCGTGGTCCCAGAGTCCCAGGTTTGAGTCCCACATCAGGCTTCCCTCGAGGAGCCTGGTTCTCTGCCTATGTCTCTGCCTCTCTCTGTGTGTCTCTCATGAATAAATAAATAAAATCTTAAAAAAAAAAAAAAGATTTTAGTTGACACAGAGAGAACACAAGAAGGGGGAACAAGAGAGGGAGAAGCAGGCTCCCCACTGAGCAGAGCCTGATGTGAGGCTCGATCCTGAGCCAAAAGTGAATGCTTAACAGACTGAGTCACCCACGCATCCTTACTCATTTTTTTATTGACTGATTTTTTATTTACTTACAAAAGTAGAAGTGCACCATTTAGCTCAGTTGGTTAAGTGTCTGCCTTCAGCAGGGTCCTGGGATCAAGCCCTGCATCAGGCTCCCTGCTCAGCAGGGAGTCTGCTTCTCCCTCTCCCTCTGTCTGCCACTCCCCATTCTTGTGCTCTCTATCAAATAAATAAAATCTTTTTTTTTAATTTTTATTTATTTATGTATTATAGTCACAGAGAGAGAGAGAGGCAGAGACACAGGCAGAGGGAGAAGCAGGCTCCATGCACTGGGAGCCCGATGTGGGATTCGATCCCGGGTCTCCAGGATCGCGCCCTGGGCCAAAGGCAGGCGCTAAACCGCTGCGCCACCCAGGGATCCCTCTATCAAATAAATAAATAAAATCTTTAAAAATTTTTTCAACATTGAAACTGAATTTTTACAAAGAATATGCAAATACAAATGCTGATGACTCACAGAATCATGGTAAAAACAATGATCCTAACATTAAGAAATTGTAGAGCAGGGACTCCTGGGTGGCTCAGAGGTTTAGTGCCTCTTTCAGCCCAGGGTGTGATCCTGGAGGCCCGGGATCCAGTCCCACGTCAGGCTCCCTGCATGGAGCCTGCTTCTCCCTCTGCTTCTCCCTCTGCTTCTCCCTCTGCCTGTGTCTCTGCCTCTCTCTGTGTCTCTCATGAATAAATAAAATCTTAAAAAGAAAAAAAGAAGAGCTAGAGATGTCAAATAAATATACAAACAGAGGTATGAGATTATTAATCACGAGGAAAATGAAAATTAAAACCACAATGATGCTGCTATATACCTATATTAGTCTGCTCTGGCTGCTATCACAGAATATGTCGAGGAAACTTAAAACAACAATTTTTTTTTTCACAGTTCTGGAGGCTGGAAGTCAAAAATCAAGGTGCTGATGGGTTGGTTTCTGGGGAAGCCTCTCTTAATTTGCAGATGGCCAAAATATCACTCCCCTATCTCTGTGTCCTCACTAGACCTTTCCTCTGTGTGTGTGGACTTCTAGTGTCTCTTTTCTTATAAGGATACTAGTCCTATTGGATTAGGTCTTCACCCTCATGAACTCATTTAACCTTTATTACATATTTTTAATTTTTTTTAGTATGAAATTAGTTTCTATTTTTACCTCAAAATAAATGCATAACATTTTTCCAAAACTGAACTAAACGTGAACACTTAGAAGGGCTGAAGGAATACTCCCTCCACCCCCACCTCCCCCCACCCCCTAGGAAGCCAGTGAGTAAGGCAGACATTGTGACGCGGTTGGTTCTTCCTGCAGGACTAGTCTAGAACTCCCTTCCTCTTCTACTGTCAGTCGTCCCCACCAGGGTGCTGGCCACAGGGGGACCCCACCCATGCCCCACTCCCAGACCCATACAAACAAGGGATTTGAAAAGTGGGCAAACATCGCTTAACACGTGAGCAAACATTCGTAGAAAATCCTTCCTAAGGAGACTGAGTGGAGGTGGATCTCGGGCGGTGGGGCGGCGGCCTTGGCCCGGTCAGGCAGTACGGGGTGCTGGGCATCCTCATCCCTGCCACCGGGCTATGCCTCAGCCTCTCGCCCCAGCTCACCACAGGGACATCTTGAAGTTGAACTTGAGCTTCAGCAGGTATTTCAGATTGACCTGAGTGAAGTTGTAGACAATGTACTCGTAATACAGCAGGCAGGTGTCGTTGACCCCAGAGGAGATCCTAGTTCCAAGAGGGACTTCTACGCTAGCCAGACTAATACTAGCGGAAGGGTCAGGGGTCATCTTGCCCAAACCTGTGACCCTGTGCTTGCCCTTGGGTAGCTTGCTGATATGTGACGTGTGCTTTTAGTTCATACATGTTCCCAAGGGCAACTTCTCCCAGCAGGATCAGGTCTATGGGGTCTCCCTGGGATGTGTGGCAGTAGGTGGCACTCTTGGAGACCATGTTGGCAAAATAGATCCCTTTACCAAACATGTAGCCTGTCACAGGCCTGGGTGGGAGGGACTATCCAGAGGCCCTGGGACAGGATCCCCGTGAAGTTGGTGGTCCTGGACCCATGCCACAGCAACCTCCGGTTATGCAGCTGCTTGAAGGGCTTGTAGTGCTGGCTGTCGCCTTCACACTGGATCTTAAAAATATCAACTACCTCCAGGTCATATGCGTTGTGCATGGTCGGGTGAGTGTTCTGAACATACTTCCTGCTGGTCTCTGCTTCCTCAGAATCTCTGTTCACCACCTTAATGTCAGTCTTGAGCATCTCATAGTTGATGTCAATGGGGTCCTTGCTGCTGTCATCAGAGCCACCCCTGAGCAAACTGTAGGCCTCCAGCAGGTTGGCCAGCATTTCCCCCTTGGCCTGCACACAATCCGCATTGTTCAGGAGTGGGGCTTCTTCATCCTAAAGTCGTGGGGGATCAGGGTGGAGAAGCAATTTGTGAGATCCAGGATCTGGGAGTCACTGCTGCCCTGGGACACTGCCTGCTGCTCCTCACTGAGGATGGAGTACGCAGCCTGAATCTGCCATTTGCTCAGCTTCCCCAAGGGTATATTCTGAGAGTCAATCTCATACTCCACCATGGCTTTCTTCATACATTCTATGTCAAAGATCATCAATGAGGTCCTGCATGGGCTTGAGGAGCTTGGACTTGGTGCCAGGCTTCACCATCAGCTTCTTCACTGCCTCTTCGTCCTGGCCATAGTCAATCTCCAGAGGGCAGAATTTTTTGGGATGCTCTGTGAAGTTCTTGGCATGCCAGGCATCCCCAGTTTTCTCTTTATACAATTTCATAAAGTGCTCCATGGCTTCCTCCTTGGATGGCACCTGCTCCAGTTTGTTGCTGCCAATCATGGTGCCCACATGGCCCCAGGACCTGAAGATCCAGTACCTACTTTCTTTGTCATTACAAGCTGCAGCTTGTAATAGGAGTTGGTTCCCTTCACGATGTCTACCAGGCCTAGGGTGGCACTGAACACCTTCCTACCTTTCTCCAGGACGTGTGCAGAGTGTTCCAGACCTGAATCCAGATTGACAGCAGCACCACCTTTCAGAGTTAATTTTATTCTCTTCTCAGATCTGTTGACATCTTCCTCCTTGACGGGGCCCTCGCTGTTCTTGGAGAACGCAGTTCCCAATTTGGCTTTAGGGGCTGCAGAATCTGCTGGCTCCGCCTTCACCTTGGCCCCCCAGGGAGCCAGGACATGGGTGGAGAGCAAGTCCTGAAGGCTCCTGGTGGAATTGGACACGTCCCAAAGGAAATCCACAGACACCACTCGGATGCTGGCCTCTCTCACTTCTTCCATCTTCTTGTTCATCTTCTCCACCTCCTTTTTGGTACTGATGAACAGGGAGGCCTGTTGGCTGTGCCCGTCAACTTTCCCCTGAGTTCCTCAGTCATGGCCTTCACCTCAACCTTGTTTAGTGAGAGTTTCCCAAGAGTCAGGATCTTCATGTTGGATAACAGCTTACCTGGTGGAGCAGAGCTGTTCATGCCAGCAGGCGCCAAGGCAGTAGACGGCAGGGGTGCAACTGCCACTGGGGCACTGGTCTCGGGGAAATATCCAGTACTGCTTTTTGATCTTAAATTTCTTGACATAAGAGATTTCTTGGAATTCCTTTGGGGTCATCCACTCTTCCGGCTGGGTGTCTATGTTTTGACCATACACTTGGTCCAGGCAGTGACATCCCCGGTACAGTGGTAGGCATCACTCTTGAAGACCAGCTGGCCCCAGCATTCCTCCCTCACAGGGAAGGAGGGCACTGAACACCATGCCATCGGTCACTCAGTCCAAGACCGCAGACTCCCCAGATGGCACTTGCTACGTGTTGAAGATGAACAGCTCTTTCAGGTCATTCATAGAACACACTTTCTTTAGCTCATTCTTGATGTTCCAGATCAGCTCGTTCTGGGCCTTCAGGGCCTTCTCAAGCCTACTGTTCTTATCCTTTTCTTTTTTAGATTTCTTCTTGGCCATTTCATCTATCCCATCCACCTCACCGCCTTCCCTCTTCCCTTCACTCCTGACTCCCAGGAGCTGCTTCTTCAGGCCTTCTTTATCCTCTGGAGTGAAGAGGCCAAAGCCCTTGAACTGGCTGGTGCTCTACTCAGGCTGGAACCCTTGCTCCTCCCTGTTCTTAACAAAGCAGTTTGGGTGGCACCAGCGGTCAATCATGCCTAGTTGGGGCTTCTCTGGATCCAGCGTCTTCTTGGACAGGCATATCTGGCCCTTTTCTATCTTCTCCAGGCAGCCCTTGCACGTGCTTCTGTTGGACTTGGCGAATTCGGCTGCGAAGTCAGCCAGCGTCTTGTCTGTCTTGCCGTCTCCTCCATCCTGGCCTTTGCCTGTCACGCCTCCAGCCTCCGCAGTCTTGCTGACTTTCTGCTGGTCGTCCCACCTGGGCTCAGAGAACCTGTCCACCTCCACGTCGGGGTGCCGGATGGAGTGGCCGACCGAAGCAGGAAAAGTGGTACCAGTATGGGACTTTTCCATCGAACATGGGTGACTGCACCATGATGGCCATGCGCAGCGAGTCCTTGGGATGCTCTCGCTGCATTTCTTGCAAGACGCGCGCCCGCCCTAGGCGTACTCGACCCAGTAGAGCTTGTCCGAAGACTTGGCCATCATCCGCGCACGCCGCCCCCGCCCCCCACTCCCGCTCCCCTGAGCACCCCCCTCGCAACTCCCCCCCAACCACCAGCCGCCTCAGAGCAGGCTGCTCTGCCCCCCTGCGCCCCGACCCACCCCCCCTTTATTGTATCTTTAAAGGCTCTATGTCCAAATATGGTCACATTGGGGGGTCAGGGCTTCAACACATAAATTTGAGTGGGGGGACACAATTCAGTTCATAACAGGAATTGCTGGTGGAAGTGCAAAATGTAGAGCCATTTTATTATTTTTTTGAAGTTTATTTAAAGTAACTTCTCTATCCCCTGTGGGGCTCGAATTTACAAACCTCAGATCAAAAGTTACATGCCCAGGGGATCCCTGGGTGGCTCAGCGGTTTAGCACCTGTCTTTGGCCCAGGGCGTTAGCTTGGAGTCTTGGAATCGAGTCCCACATCGGGCTCCCTGCATGGAGCCTGCTTCTCCCTCTGCCTGTGTCTCTGCCTCTCTCTGTGTGTCTCTCTTGAATAAATAAATAAAATCTTAAAAAAAAAAAGTCACATGCCAAGGGCACCTGGGGGGGAAAAAAAAGAGTCACATACTCTAACAACTGAGCCACCCTGGTATAGCCATTTTAAAGATTTATTTAGTTAGTTTAGAGAGAGATAGAATAGGAAATACAGTACGTTCAATGGTACATCCATACAATGAAATGCTACTTAGCAATAAAAGGAAACCTGTTTGCTTATCCATTTAGCTTTTTTTTTTTTTTTTTTTTTTAAGAGGGAAGGGGAGAAGGGGCAGTGAGAGAGGGAAGAAGACTCCATGCCCAGTATGGAGCCGGCTTGGGGTTCCATCTCACGACCCTGATATCATGACCTGAGCTGAAATCAAGAGTCAGACACCCAAATGACTGAGTCACTCAGGCACCCCTCCATTCACTTCGTGATGGACATTTGGGTTGGGTCCAGTTTAGAGCTATTAAGAATAAAATTGCTTTGAATATTCAGGATCAAGTCCTTTTGTAGGTATGAAATGAAATGAAATGTTTTCATTCCCTTTGGATAAATACCAACGTGGAATTGCTGGGTTGTGCTATAAATGTATGCTTAACTTTGTTTTTTAAAAAATGCCAGGGCGCAGCCCCGATGTCGCAGCGGTTTAGCACCGCCTTCAGTCTGGGATGTGATCTTGGAGACCCTGGATGAGTCCCATGTCAGGCTCCCTGCATGAAGGCTGCTTCTCCCTCTGCCTATCTCTCTCTCTCATGAATAAATAAATAAAATCTTATAAATAAATAAATAAATAAATAAATAAATAAATAAAATTAAAAATTAAAAATTAAAAAATACCAGGGAATCCTTGGGTGGCTCAGTGGTTTGGTGCCTCCCTTCCACCCAGGACACGGTCCTGGAGTCCCGGGATGGAGTCCCACATTGAGCTCCCTGCATGGAGCCTGCTTCTCCCTCTGTCTGTGTTGTGTCTCTGCCTCTCTCTGTGTGCCTCTCATGAATAAATAAATAAAATCTTTAAAAAAATTTTTTTAATGCCAAACTACAGGCTTCTGGGTGGCTCGGTCAGTTAAGTGTCTGCCTTCGACTGAGGTCATGATCCCAGGGTTCTGGGACTGAGCCCTGCATCAGGCTCCCTCTGTTTTTCCTCCTGCTTGAGCTTTCTCACTCTGTCAAATAAATTTAAAAATCTAAAAAAATAAAATAAGCCAAACTTTTCCAAAGCAGTCACACCATTTGCATTCCCTCCAGAAATCTATAAACCTAAGTTCCTTTATAGTCTCTCCAGCACTTGATGTTGTCTTTTTCTTTTCTTCTTTACTATTTATTTATTTATTTATTTATTTATTTATTTATTTATTTAAAAGAGGAAGAAAAAGCACATGAGCACAAGCAGGGGGAGGAAGAGGGAGGGGAAAAGAATCTGCACTGATCATGGAGCCTGAGATCTGCACTGATCATGGAGCCTGAGATCATGACCTGAGCCAAGACCAAGAGTTGGATATTTAACCAACTGAGCCACACAGCTGCCCCTATGAAGCTTTTCATATTAGAATCATGAGGATAATCTATAAAATATTAAATCTTTCAAACCCCTGAAAACACTAAAATAAACCAAAGATGAAGAGCATATTCTCAAACCTACCATAAAATATTAATACTATGATTTTGGTTTGATTTACCATCTTAATATATGTTTCTCAATAGAATTCTGCAGTCATTTTTTTTTTTAATTTTTTTTTTTTTAATTTTTTTATTTATTTATGATAGTCACAGAGAGAGAGAGAGGCAGAGACACAGGCAGAGGGAGAAGCAGGCTCCATGCACCGGGAGCCTGACGTGGGATTCGATCCCGGGTCTCCAGGATCGCGCCCTGGGCCAAAGGCAGGCGCCAAACCGCTGCGCCACCCAGGGATCCCTATTTTTTTTTTTTTTAGAATTTTGCATTCACGTCAAGGAAAGACCATTCCTATATCTTATGCATTTGTCAGAATTTGGTCTACGACTTGATACCACTGATATAAAGTCTGTTAAGAAGGGAGGAGAGTAGAGAAATAGTCATGCCTACTTTTCATTGGTAGAAGCTACCAGTATTTACAAAAATATTCAGAAATTATTAACTGGCTAAAATAGTTTAAGTCTCTTGAAATACATTATCTTTCAACCCCTGGCACATAATAGATTAGCAGTGAATAATTGCATAAATTGGTTAAGATGTTATATAAATATATAATCTTGTTTTACTCTTCTTAAAGGCATTATAAATTTGATAGCAGAACATTTGTTTATATATCCCACTCTTATCTCAAATTCAACAGGTTTGAAGCCTTAATTATTGTCATTATTTCCTTAAATGTGTCCCACCGTCCCAAAAATATTCTCATATATCCTGTTTTCATTAGTTATTGTTGTATAATAAACCACCCCAGTAATTTGGTGATTTTTTTTAAAGATTTTATTTATTTATTCATGAGAAACACAGAGAGGGAGAGAGGCAGAGACACAGGCCGAGGGAGAAGCAGGCTCCATGCAGGGAGCCCGATGTGGGACTTGATCTCAGGACTCCAGGATCACGCCCTGGGCCGAAGGCAAGAGCTGAACCGCTGAGCCACCGGGACTGCCCAAATAAATAAAATCTTAAAAACAAAAACAAAAACAAAACAAAAACTAAGCTTTTGTCATCTGTTCTAAGTCCAAAGGTGGAGAAGACTTCCCAGGTTCAGTTAATCTTGATCTGGAGACCTGTGAGTTAAAAACACCTGTCTCCCCACACCCTACACCTGACTACACTTATATATATGAGTGAGAAAAGTATAGGATAACTACAAGAGAAGCTCATGTCCTAAAAGCAGGAAATAGAAGACACGTACTAGTCACTGTCCATATCTGAAATCTGGGAAATGCATGTAGCCATTTCCCAACCTCCAGAGATGGGTCCTACTTCTGTTCTCTGAAAGTTTTCTGAATTCACTGTTCTATGGATTCTTGGTTTTGGCCTCTGTGCGATCTTTGGTCTGCCTAAATTATCATTCTTTTTCCATAAGTAATTCTCACAGCCTGCTTTCTTCCATCAGAATTTCTGGGCCCAAGGTAGCTCAGTGGTTTAGCACTGCTTTCACCCGGGGTGTGATCCTGGAGACCTGGTATCGAGTCCCGCGTCGGGCTCCCTGCATGGAGCCTCCTTCTCTCTCTGCCTCTCATGAATAAATAAAATTAAAAAAAAAAAAAAAGTTCTGGGCCCAGAGGCTTCTTTCAAAGTTAACTTTATCCCTTGGTATAAGATAATGATGCTTTTGCTGGGACAATTCTTTTAATGACTTTGGAAGTTGTATGTAAATCCTTTTTGGGGGGATCCCTGGGTGGCTCAGTGATTTAGCCCTGAATAAATAAATAAAACCTTAAAAAAAATTTTGGGGGGGTTCATTCTATGTGAGCTTCAAAAGCCATTTTGATAGTTGTTTGCAAGATAGCCCCTTTCTCAGGATCCATGGGTGGCTCAGCGGTTTGGCTCCCTGCTTTCCGCCCAGGGTGTGATCCTGGAGTCCCCGGATGGAGTCCCACATCGGGCTCCCTATGTGGAGCTTGCTTCTCCCTCTGCTTGTGTCTCTGCCTGCCTCTCTCTGTGTGTCTCTCATGAATTAATAAATAAAATCTAAAAAAAAAAAAAAAAAGACAGCCCTTTCTCTACTTGGGGCATATTAGGCTACTATGGGATGATGCCCTTATGATTCTTAGACATACCTTTCCATAGAAATCTATGAATTTACAAGAGACTTCCTTAAGTCATTCTGAAGTCTTTTTTTTTTTTTTTTAAGATTCACTTAGGTTCACCAGAATCACTACCTGAGCCAAAGGCAATGCTCAACCACTGAGCTACCCAAGTGTTCCCCCCACCTTTTTTAAGCAAGAACTACACCCAGCATGGAACTTGAACTCATGACCCTGAGATCAAGAGTCACCTGCTCTATTGACTGACCCAGCCAGGTTCCCTCTCATTTTGAGGTCTTGTTCTTTTTTTTTTTTTTTCAAGATTTTATTTATTTATTCATGAGCGACACACAGAGAGAGGCAGAGACACAGGCAGAGGGAGAAGCAGGCTCCAGGGAGCCCATTGTGGGACTCTATCCCGGGTCTCCAGGCCAAAGGCAGACACCCAACCGCTGAGCCACCCAGGCATCCCTCGTTTTGAAGCCTTAACTAAAGGTCTTACAGCTGCACTTGCCTTGATTGTGACTGTGTTTTACTGGCGGAACTCTGAATTTTGACTTTGTTCTGAAGACATTTCTTGCCTTGAGACATCTTTGCTTACTGGAAAGGCTGTCAGCCTTGTGTGTGTCCTTTAAATTCCACTTGCAAACTGAACAATCCCTTTTTACCCTCCTCTTTCTCTTGTAATACTTTATCATATGTTGTTGCTAAAGAGACCAATTGATGCTTTTAATGTTCTGTCTGGAAATCTCCACAAATAAATCTTTTTTTTTTAATTAATTTTTATTGGTGTTCAATTTACCAACATACAGAAAAACACCCAGTGCTCATCCCGTCAAGTGTCCACCTCAGTGCCCGTCACCCATTCCCCTCCAACACCCGCCCTCCTCCCCTTCCACCACCCCTAGTTCGTTTCCCCGAGTTAGGAGTCTTTATGTTCTGTCTCCCTTCCTGATATTTCCCAACATTTCTTTTCCCTTCCTTTATATTCCCTTTCACTATTATTCATATTCCCCAAATGAATGAGAACATACACTGTTTTTCCTTCTCCGATTGACTTATTTCACTCAGCATAATACCCTCCAGTTCCATCCACGTTGAAGCAAATGGTGGGTATTTGTCGTTTCTAATTGCTGAGTAATATTCCATTCCACAAATAAATCTATAGGTTCACTGAATACTTTTTCTCTTCCAAGCTACTCAGATGGTAGGCTTGCTAATTGTTCTACCACTACATACTTGGGATTTTCTTTTTCTAGTCTCCAGTAATAAAATCTTTGCCAATTTCCACTAAATATTATTTTTGATATTTGTCTTGTCTTTATCGACAGTCTCCTCACTGCTTTTCCAGGCTTTTACAATATACAGTCCTTGTATCTGTCCATTCTCTGCCCACCACCCAGTCCAAAAGCTAACACTGCATATTTTATGCTTTTTATTGTAACTGAACTCCATGCCCAGTACCAATTTCTCTATGAAGTATCTATTACTGAGTACCAAACTATCCCCAAACTTAATGGCTTAAAAACTTTAGAATTTCTCATGATCCTGTGAGTTGGCTAGACTGAAGTGAATAGCAAATCTGTTAATATGGTATTGACTAGGATTACTCTTCCAGCTACGTTCAGCTGGGAGCTCAGTTGAGGCTGAAATGTTCAAGATGACCCCTTAAAGGAAAAATGCATAACTGCACAGTATAACTTTGCCCATAGTTCATTGGTCAAAACAAGCCACAAGACAATCTGGATGAGAGAACCATCATGTGTTGCATAGGATTGAGAAGAATAGTTGACAGTTATTTTTGAAGATTAAGATTCTGCACCCAATTTCAAAGTGTGGGAGTTTTTTCTCCACTCCAAGCAATTCTCTGACACCAGCTGGCTGTCCTACGATTTCATTTAATTCAATTCTGACCCTATCTACCTGGAAATAGCATCAGATCCCACAGCTTAAGTCCTCAGTCCCACAAAACTATTCCCACCACACTTCAAATGCCAATCACAAGTCCAGTTTGTCACCTGTGCTTCTGACTGGCAATAGGTCTGAGGTTCCCATGACCCCCTTCTTAGGTGCAGTTAATTCAATAAAGTGGCTTACAGAACCCAAGGAAACATGTTTACTAGTTTATTAAGTAGTTTGATGAAAGATACAGAGGAAAAGCTAGATGAAGAGATACGTAGGGTGAGGTATGGGAGCACCCTGAGCACAGGAGCTTCTGTCTCTGTAGAATTGGGGTATGTGGGTATGTGCAGCAGCCCTGGAAGCACTCTGAACTCCATACTTTTGGGATTTTATGGAGGCTTCCTCATGTATTTAATGATCAATAATTAGCTCCATTTCTAGCCTCTTTCCCCTGGTGTATGGGGAATGAGGCTGAAAATTCCAAATTTCCAATCATAGCTTAATATTATCAGCCTGCATCCAGAAGCCATCCAGGAGCCCACCTAGAGTTGCCTCATTAGAACAAAAGATTCTCCCAGGGCTCTTATCTCTTAGGAATTTACAAGGGTTTCAGGAGCTCTGTGCCAGGAATGAGACAAAGACCAAATATATTTTTTATTATAAATCACAATATCAGGCGGATCCCTGGGTGGCTCAGCGGTTTAGCGCCTGCCTTTGGCCTGAGGCGTGGTCCTGGGGTCCCGGGATTGAGTCCCGTGTCAGGCTCCCTGCGTGGGCCTGCTTCTCCCTCTGCCTGTGCCTCTGCCTCTCTCTTTCTCTCTCTCTGTGTCTCTCATGAAGAAATAAAAATCTTTTAAAAAAATCACAATACCACTGATTATTTCTCAGACCCCTCACAACTCTCTGGATTTTGTTTATTATACTTTAAGAAGTCACATAGATTTGTATACAAAAATATCCTGGATTGGGGTTCCTGCATGGCTCAGGTGGTTAAGTGTCTGTTTCGACTCAGATCATGATTTCAGGGTCCTGAGATCAAGCCCCATGTCAGACTCCCTGCTTAGCAGCCCCTTAGCAGGAAGTCTGCTTCCTGCACCCCCTGCTTGTGTGCTCTCTTTCTCTTTCAAATAAATAAATGAAATCTAAAACAAAAAAAAAAAACAAAAAACAAAAAACTTAAAGCAGGAAAGACTATCCACTGGAAAAAGGATAGTCTCTTCATTAAGTGGTGCTGGGAAAATTGGGCAGCCACGTGCACAAGAATGAAACTAGACCACTCTCTTGCACCATACACAGAGATAAACTCAAAATGGATGAAAGATCTAAATCTGAGACAGGAATCCATCAAAATCCTAGAGGAGAACACAGGCAACAGCTTTTTTGAACTTGGCCACAGCAACTTCTTGCAAGATACATCAATGAAGGCAAGGGAAACAAAAGCAGAAATGAACTATTGGGACTTCCTCAAGATAAAAAGCTTCTGCACAGCAAAAGAAACAGTCAACAAAACTCAAAGACAACCTACTGAATGGGAGAGGATATTTGCAAATGACATATCAGATAAAGGGCTAGTTTCCAAGATCTATAAAGAACTTCTTAAACTCAACAGCAAAGAAACAAACAATCCAATCATGAAATGGGCAAAAGACATGAACAGAAATCTCACAGAGGAAGACATAGACATGGCCAACACGCACATGAGAAAATGCTCCACATCACTTGCCATCAGGGAAATACAAATCAAAACCACAATGAGATACCACCTCACACCAGTGAGAATGGGGAAAATTAACAAGGCAGGAAACCACAAATGTTGGAGAGGATGTGGAGAAAGGGGAACCCTCCTGCACTGTTGGTGGGAATGTGAACTGGTGCAGCCACTCTGGAAAACTGTGTGGAGGTTCCTCAAAGAGTTAAAAATAGACCTGCCCTACGACCCAGCAATTGCCCTGCTGGGGATTTACCCCAAAGATACAGATGCAGTGAATCACCAGGACACCTGCACCCCGATGTTTATAGCAGCAATGTCCACAATAGCCAAACTGTGGAGGAGCCTCGGTGTCCATAGAAAGATGAATGGATAAAGAAGATGTGGTTTATGTATACAATGGAATATTCCTCAGCCATTAGAAACGACAAATACCCACCATTTGCTTCCAGTGGTTTCAAATGGAGTGTATTATGCTGAGTGAAGTCAGTCGGAGGGGGACATTGTATGATTTCACTTATACGGGGAATATAAAAAACAGTGAAAGGGATTAAAGGGGAAAGGAGAGGAAATAAGTGGGAAATATCAGTGAGGATGACAGAACATGAGAGACTCCTAACTCTGGGAAATGAACAAGGGGTAGTGGAAGGGGAGTTGGGTGGGGGGATGGGTGACTGGGTGATGGGCACTGAGGGGGCACTTGACGGGATGAGCGCTGGGTGTTATACTATATGTTGGCAAATTGAACTCCAATAAAAAAATATACAAAAATAAATAAATAAATAATAATTTAAAAAATCTTGGATTTATCCATCTCTTAAATCTAATCCAATCTAATCTATCCTTTTATTTAATCTTTTTTTCCTGTTAATTTCTGCAAAATAGCTTTTAAATATATTATTTTATTTTATTTCTAGTATTTTAGTTTTCACTCTAGTTTAGATCAATGAATTTTTTATGATATATTATTTCATCACTATTATCATTACACTCACTGAGGTGGGTCCTCCATATTATCTCCTGATAGGTAGTGTTGGGGGGGGGGGCTTTTCCATCTCTAATCATGGCCAGAATTTAGCTTTTCTGTGTCCTGCCCCCCTCTGTGCCTCTTTTCCTGGAAATCTTGGTGTAATACATTATGTTCCACAAAAATTCACTCCACTCTCCTTCCAACTTCGCATAGACTCTATTTCCCTGTCCTAATGATTTGTGGGATAGTCATGCGACTTGCTTTAATCAACAGTATATGATGATGAAATAGTAAATTATGTGAGCACAGGCTTTAGATGTACTTGCAAAGTTTATCTTGTCCTGTTGTGCTGTGGTGATTTGACCTGAATGGCTGCTGTAGAAGTATATGGAGCATTCCTGAACCCAACCTGCAACCTGGAACTTGGAACCCAGAGATCAGAGATAAGACTCTTGCCTACAGGGACGATGCCTGGGTGGCTCAGAAGTTAAGCGTCTACCTTCAGCTCAGGTCGTGATCCTGGAGTCCCGGATCGAGTCCCACATCAGGCTCCCTGCATGGAGCCTGCTTCTCTCTCTGCCTCTCTCTCTGCACTCTCATGAATAAATAAATAAAGTCTCAAAAAAAAAAAAAAAGAATTCTTGGGCAGCCCGGGTGGCTCAGCGGTTTAGCGCAGCCTTTAGCCCACGGCCTGATCCTGGATGACCTGGGATCAAGTCCCAGGTCAGGCTCCCTGCATGGGGCCTGCTTCTCCCTCTGCCTGTGTCTCTGCTCCGCCCCCCACCCCCGTCTCTCATGAATAAATAAATAAAATCTTTTAAAAAAAAAAAAAAAGAATTCTTGCCCAGAAGAGCTAAGGAGCAAGCAACCCACAGACCTGTAAGAGAAAAATGATTGCTTGTAGCTTTATATTTATTTTTTATTTTTTTTAAGATTTTATTCTTAAGTAATTTCTACACCAGTGTGAGGTTCGAAATCCCAAGTTCAAGAGTCACGTGCTATTCCATCAAGAGTCACATGCTATTTGCCAGCCAGGCATCCCTATTTATTTATTTTTGAATGCTTGTAGTTTTAAACCACTGAGCTTGGAGTGGTGCGTTCTGCAGCATTATTGCAGCAGTAACTGACTAAAACAATTGAGCAGTTACTTTCTTTTTCACAGTCATAATCCAAGAGTCTTGGGACCAAAGGGCTTGAGGCTCCAGAACCATTGTGCCTAGGACTTGTATGTTGGTGCTTTAGGGGTGAAAATATAACACCAATGCTGCAGGATTGGAAAATTGGAACACCAGGCTAAGACACTACAGGGAAGAGATGGTGTGTAATAATGACACCTGGATGTCTGACATGTGGAGATCTCAGGGCCAGGGAATGCAAGAAGATTGCAGGATAGGATTAAAGGGAATACAAATTCTGAGCCTCTTGTGTAGCACACTTTCAATAAACACGATTGTTTTCTTCTTATTGAAACTATTAAGTGATCTCTCTCCCTCGAGGGCAGAGACCATGTCTATCTTAATTATATGTCACTAGCACATATTGACTAGTCAATAAACATTGGTAGAATCTTGAAAATCTTGGAAAATTAAAAAGAAAGCTAAGAGGTCAAGTGTGGCCTAAAATGGCACAGATAGTCCCAGAATACCCTGTAATCTACCTTTTCCTATTTAAAGTCACTAAGACCTGTATCCTTTTAGCAACAGCATGAGGTCTAATTTAATATTAGGTACAAGCAAAAGATCCACTTAATAAAATGGAAAAAACCCAAGTCTTCTCCCTCCTGTCTTTGTATTAATTGGATGCACAAGTAGAAACAAGTCTAGATAAACACGGATATTACTTAGATGTTAAGGAGCTTCATTCAAAGTTGAAAAGGTTTGTTACCAAACTAAAAGATGCATATTAGAGAAAAATTAGCTATACAAAACATTTTTAAAATTTTTTTATTTTGGGGATCCCCAGGTGGCTCAGCGGTTTAGCGCCTGTCTTTGGCCCAGGGCGCGATCCTGGAGTCCCGGGATCAAGTCCCACATCAGGCTCCTGCATGGAGCCTGCTTCTCCCTCCTCCTGTGTCTCTGCCTCTCTCCCTCTCTCTCTGTCTTTCATAAATAAATAAATAAATCTTTAAAAAAAATTTATTTTAAGTAGGCTCCACACCCAATTTGGGACTTGAACTCATGAGCTCAAGAGTCACGTTTTCTACCAACTGAGCCAGCCAGGCACCCCTATCCAAAACATTTTTTAAATGATTAGGAAATTTAAATATGGAAAAGATATTAAATATTAGGGAATTATTGTTAATTTTCTTCTTTTTTTTTAAGATTTTATTTATTTGAGAGAGAGAGCAAGCATAAGGGGTGGGGCGGGGGGCGGGTAGCAAAGGGAGAGGGAGAAGCAGATTCCCCATACAGCAGGGAGCCTGATGTGGAATTCATTCCCAGGACCCTGAGATCATGACCCAAGTCAAAGGCAGATGCTTACTGACTGAGCCACCCAGGCACCCCATATTGTTAATTTTCTTAAGAGTGATAATATAATTATATGGGGCAATGTCCTTATTTCTTTGGAGATACATGCAGAGGTATCTAGGGGGGATGTTTCATGATATCTGAAACTTACATTCAAATTGTTTAAAAAGGGATCCCTGGGTGGCGCAGCGGTTTAGCGCCTGCCTTTGGCCCAGGGCGCGATCCTGGAGACCCGGGATCGAATCCCACGTCGGGCTCCCGGTGCATGGAGCCTGCTTCTCCCTCTGCCTATGTCTCTGCCTCTCTATCTCTCTCTGTGACTATCATAAGTAAATTAAAAAAAAAAATTAAAAAAAATTGTTTAAAAATATTGTAGAGAGCAAGATGGATCACTCACATCAATCAGTGACTCATGTCATGTAGCCAAGGGCGTAGCAGCTAAGACTGGATATTTCTGAAATCAGCACAGACGCCCCATCGACGCCCCATAATGATAAGGGGAAGAACCAGAAGAGGCCTGCAAAGGCCCAAGACTGATTAAACTCCTTTAAAAAGGAAGGACTTTTGCAGCAAATAGACTCCAGATACTGACCCTTTCACATCTGACCACATTGAAAAGGCAACTGGTGCCAAAGCCTCTGCCTGATTGATCTCTGAACATAATAGAGATCCTCCACTGCTAGAGCATAATAAACAGTACACACTGAGAGCTGACCTGGACCTCATCTCAACTGTGTACTCATGGACTAACTCCTCGCCTCTTGTTGTATCTTGTTTGTTGTGTGACTTTGTATTGTGCTTTGCTTTGTGTAATGTGCATGAAACCAAATTAAATGCATAACAAAATGTTGAGTTTGGAATCCTGAAACTGCTTTATAATTACTTCAGCCTTGCTTTATGACTTAGGAAAGCCTACATTGTGGAAAGGCCCACCTCATATCTGTGCATTCACAGATGTATATATACATCTCTTGACAAATGTGTATATAAATATAAAATAAAGAGGGAGGGATCCCTGGGTGGCGCAGCGGTTTGGCGCCTGCCTTTGGCCCAGGGTGCGATCCTGGAGACCCGGGATCGAATCCCACATCGGGCTCCCGGTGCATGGAGCCTGCTTCTCCCTCCGCCTGTGTCTCTGCCTCTCTCTCTCTCTCTGTGACTATCATAAATAAAAAAAAAAAAAATAAAAAAAATAAAAATAAAAATAAAAATAAATAAAGAGGGATAGGGATGCCTGGGTGGCTCAGCGGTTAAGCATCTGCCTTCAGCTCAGGGTGTGACCCTGGAGTCCCAGGATCGAGTCCCACATCAGGCTCCCTGCATGGAGCCTGCTTCTCCCTCTGCCTGTGTCTCTGCCTCTCTCCCTCTCTGTGTCTCTCATGAATAAATAAATAAAATCTTTGAAAAAAAATTTAAGAGGGATAAAGTAAATGTTAACAATTAACAATTTTTGAATTTTGAATCTAGGTGGAGGATATATAGGTATTATACTATTTTTTCAACTTTTCTGTATGTTTGAAAATGTTCAAAATAAAATGGAAATAAAGGCTAAAAGATGCAGGTTCATAAAACGGGAGAGAAGAAGAGAGGATATTTTAAAACATGGGTAGAAATGAAAATGTAAAGACAGAAATAGTGGTGCCTGGGTGGCTCAGTCGGTTGGGCGTCTGCCTTTGGCTCGGGTCGTGATCCCAGGGTCCTGGGATGGAGCCCCACATTGGTATCCCTGCTCTGTGAGGAGCCTGCTCCCCCCCAACCCCCCACTACTGCTCCCCCTGCTTGTGCACACACTCTCTCTCAAATAAATAAATAAAATCTTAAAAAAAAAAGACAGAAATAAATTTTACCTAATTCACAACTTTGTGGTGAGCTAATACCATTTCCACCCTAGCTTAGGTTATATGCTTTTGGTTTGCAATTTAAAAATATATTTCATCTAACTAAAACATAAAAATGCTTAAAATGCTTATGAAGTTTACACACTAAGAAATGCTCAGGGAATCCCACCCTGCCATATATCTGTTTGTAAGTTAAAACTTGTAAAAATTATTTTTTCTTATAAGAGCATGGAGGAGATTGCCAATTACTAACTTACTATGTAATACAGTTGTATTTGGACATGTGGCTCCTAGTCAAAGACTGTGTTTCTCAGCTTATGTTATAGCTAGCAGTGACCAATGACTAAGTCCTAGTGAGCAGAAGTAATATATACCACTTTCAGAGCAGAACTTCAAAACACTGAGTGTGCAAAAAAATTAAAAATAAATAAATAAGACAGTGAGTCTACACTTTTTCATGTTCTTCCCCCTTTTTGTGAGATCACTGCCTAAGACTCAGCTTCTAGTGAAAGACACACTTAGGGGCAGGGGTTCTTAATCTTTGGTTCATGAACTTGGATAGGAAAATATTACCATCCTTGTCATCACTAGCCTCTAGCTAAATTAATATTTTCTTCAATTATGAATGTAGACAACAATTCACACTGTGGTATTGGTAATACCTATGAATTTCCTACTCAAAAAAATTTTTTCAAAAAAAATTAATTAAATAAATAAATAAAATATTTTCATATCATATTACATTTTTTTCAGATATCTAAATATCATTTATACTTAAGCATACTTCAAAGTTATGGTTATTATTAGACCCATTGTTAGAGTGTGTCATTTAATGAATTAAGTCTACTTATTATTATATAACTACTTAGGAAACTATTTTGATAACTATAATCCAGCATAATTTGTTTCCCTTAAATCCAAATGTATTTCATCTTATGCATTAAAAAATGTATTTTATTTTATGTATCATTTTGAGAGAGAGTCTATATACTTGAATAGAGTGCCAAATGAGTTTATAGCACAAAAATCATTAAGAATCCTTGCCCTAACTGGAAACTAATATAATACTGTATGCCAATTATTCTTCAATTAAAAAAAAAAAAAAGCTTGCCCTAGGCAATGGTGAAGATACCGCATGCAAAGTATAAGATCCACTTAATGACTGTCTAGAGCAAAACCAGCCAGAAAACTTGGTCTAGTCACCTCAGGATTATTACATAAGAGAACACTAAATAGGGGCACCTGAGTGGTTCAACCAGTTAAGGTGTCCAACTATTGGTTTCAGATCAGGTCATGATCTCAGGATCATGGGAGTGAGCCCCATGTCAAGCTCCTTGCTTAGCGGGGAGCCTGTTTGAGATTCTCTTCCTCTCTTCCTCCCTCTCTCACTCTCAAAAAAAAAAATTTTTTTTTTAAGGAAAAAAGTAGGGCACCTGGGTGGCTCAGTGGTTAAGTGTCTGTCTTTGGCTCAGGTTCTGATCTCAGGGTCCTGGGATGGAGTCCCGCATCAGGCTACCCACAGGGAGCCTGCTTCTCCCTCTGCCTCTGTCTCTGCCTCTCTCTCTGTGTCTCTCATGAATAAATAAAATGTTAAAAAAATTAATTTTGCAGTATTTATTGAAAAAGTATTTGAAAAATCTAAAATATCAACAAAACAAAGAACACTTCAGTGTTTGTTTTAAAAAGATTTATTTATTTGAGAGAGCAGAGTGAGGGGAGTGTACGTGCATAAACGGGGGGAGGGGGGAAGGCAGAGAAAGAGGGAGAAGCAGATTCCCCACTGAGCAGGGAGCCTGATGTGGGGCTGCATCCCAGGACCCTGAGATCATGATCTGAGTCCAAGGCAGATCAATGAGCCACCCAGGCATCCTACCTCAGTGTTTTTTAAATGTGAGATAAATTCTCCTGTAATCAAACTATTTTAGAAACAGAGAGGGAAAGCTCCTCAAATTATTTTAGAAGGCTCTATAACCTTGGTAACAAAAGTAAGGACACTACAAGAAAATAACATCATAGACAAACCTCACTTATGAATACGGAGCCAAAGTCATAAATAAAGCTTGAAAAAAAGTCATGACCAAATAAGGTTTATTCCATGAACATAAGCATCGTCTATCTAACATCAGAAAATCTGTAATGATTTATCACATTAACATTATTTCATGTTCAAATATTTATACTAAAAGGATCTCATGCATGTCAAGTCAGGTGCAAGGACATTTGCTGCTGCTCTTTTGGTTTAATTTCCAAAAAAAAAAAAATTGGAAATAATCTCTTTTTTTAAAAAAAAGATTTATTTATTTATCTTAGAGAAAGACGGAACACAGGAGAGCACATGTATGTGTGGGGGCAGGCAGAGGGAGACAGTCTTCAAGCAGACTCCCTGCTGAGCTCTGAGCCCCACTGGGGCTAGATCACATGACCCATGAGATTATGACCTGAGCTGAAATCAAGAGTTGGACGCTTAACCAGCTGAGCCATCCAGGTGCCCCAATCTTTTTTTTTAAAGTAAGTTCTGTGCCCAACATGGAACTTGAACTCACAGCTCCAAGATCAAGAGTCCCATGCTCTACCTACTGAGCCAACCAGGTGCTCCCCCAAAACTGGAAATAATCTAAATGCTTTTCAATAAGAGAATATATAAGCAAATTGTATATTATGCACTGTACGGAATCCTATGTAGCAATGTAAATGAATCCATTGCATGTACCTGCATGCTCACATCTCAAACACATACCTTTTAATGAAAAACCGGTTTGGAGAATACTATATATGATATAATATTTGTGTAGTATTCGTAAACATACAGAATAATATTATACAGTATTAATGGATATATACATGTGTGGTAAAATATATATAAACATGGATAGGAAGAATATACATATACACATATACATAGAGCTTTGGGATAGCTGTTCTCCTGGGGTAAGAGAAAGGAAAACAAGGCTAGAGGGCTTCATCTTTATAATGTTTATTTCTTAAGAAAAATGGCTGAATATCAGTATTTGTTAAATCTGCCTTATGTGAACATGGTTGGTTGTAATTTTGTTCTTGGTATCCCTCTAGTCAGCCCTCATGATTTCATTTTTAAAAGGTAGAGATGGGGGATCCCTGGGTGGCTCAGCGGTTTAGCTCCTGCCTTCTGCCCAGGGCATGACCCTGGATACCTGGGATCGAGTCCCACGTTGGGCTCCCTGCATGGAGCCTGCTTCTCCCTCTGCCTGTGTCTCTGCCTCTCTCTCTGTGTCTCTCATGAATAAATAAATAAAATGTTTTTAAAAATAAAATAAAACAAAATAAATAAAAAGGTAGAGGTGGGGGCACCTGGGTGGCTGAGTCGGTTGGACGTCTGCCTTCCTTCAGCTCAGGTCATAATATCATGGTCCTGGGATGGAGCCCTGAGTTGGACACGCTGCCCAGCAGGGAGTCTGCTTCTCCTTCTCTCTGCTCATATTCTCCCTCTCTGTCTCTCTCAAATAAATAAGTAAAATCTTAAAAATAAAAGTTAGAGATGTTTGCTTGATGTGACTAAAATAAAATGTTTGATTTTAAAGAGGGCAATAATAGTTCCTACTGAGATCATAAACCACAGTTGATTATACAGTAGCTCTAATATTGATATATGATTTCAGTTTATATGGAAATGTACTCTGTTTTAGGACTACCTCCTTAGTTCCATTCATTACCATTTCAAAAGCGTGTATCTTCAGGGTTTGTATCCTTGGGAACCCTCCTGGTTGCTAGGTAGACCAATAAAAGCCATAAGACTCACATTCAGTTGTCCATGACGGTTACTAAGCTAAAAAGAACCAAGGAGAGGTAGGGGAAGAACTCATGTGTTCCGACCAAATTAGTTTTAGTCTAATGTTTAGCCTGTATCTAAAATACTACATTAAGCCCTTTGAAACTACAGAGAGATCTAGAACACAGTCATTGCTCTCAAATACCTTCCATTTTAGTTTATGTATATATTTAAAATGTAACAATAGAAAATAATATGAAAAGGGATCCCTGGGTGGCGCAGCGGTTTAGCGCCTGCCTTTGGCCCAGGGCGCGATCCTGGAGACCCGGGATCGAATCCCACGTCGGGCTCCCAGTGCATGGAGCCTGCTTCTCCCTCTACCTATGTCTCTGCCTCTCTCTCTCTCTCTCTCTGTGACTATCATAAATAAATAAAAGTTAACAAAAAAAATTTTTAAAAAAAGAAAATAATATGAAAATGAATGGTAAAGATAATAGGGATTCAGAGGCAGAAAAGAATCTCTGTGAAGTGAGATGCTTGGAGAGATTTCAAGGGGAAAATGACACCTTGTATTGGGAATCAAGGGAGAGAACTACTCAGACAAGAAAGGAAGGTGGGAATTAAGTCAGGTTTTAACATGAGAAAGTTGGGGAACTTAAAGCAGATTGTATGAGATTTGAATACCTCTTGCTTTGTCCACTAGAGTGGACTCCAAATAATTTTCCTTTAATTTTAAAATACAAGCCACACTTGTTTATACATAGGTAGTTTTCCCAAGAAAGTAGAAGTATGGTGCAAAAAAAAAAAAAAAAAAAATACAGCAGGTTGGGACACCTGGGTGGTTCAGGGGTTGAGTGTCTGCCTTTGGCTTAGGGTGTGATCCCAGAGTCTCAGGATCGAGTCCTACATCGGGCTTCCTGCATGGAACCTGCTTCTCCCTCTGCCTATGTCTCTGCCTCTCTCTCTCTGTGCATCTCTCATGAATAAATAAATAAAATCTTTAAAAATATAATAATAGGGATCCCTGGGTGGCGCAGCGGTTTAGCGCCTGCCTTTGGCCCAGGGCGCGATCCTGGAGACCCGGAATCGAATCCCACGTCGGGCTCCCTGCATGGAGCCTGCTTCTCCCTCTGCCTATGTCTCTGCCTCTCCCTCTGTGTGTGTGTGTGTGACTATCATGAATAAATAAATAAAATATTTTTTAAAAAATTAAAAAAACAAAAATAAAAATAAAAATATAATAATAATTTACAGCTGAATTTCCAGATAATTTCAATGCAGCAGAGGGTGAAGGATGGGAAAATCCAAAGAGAGGTAAAAGTTTTGTCTTATTCAAGGGGAGGATGTTAAGTACCAAATAATGTTTTATGTGGAAAAACAGTATAAATATGTTTATTACTCTACTTCTTTCTTTTTTAAAAGCTCCACACCCAATATGGAGCTCAAACTCACAACCCTAAGATCAAGAGTCACATGCTCTAGTGACTGAGCCAGCCAGCCAGGAGCCCCTTTCACTATTTACTTCTATATTATTTATGTGTCATGAGTTAGAGCCACCAGGCCAGATAAACTCCTTTCTCTACATTAATTTTATTTTAGGAGACATGTTGCCTATCCTTACCACTGGCCCTTAGATGAATAAAGCCTGCCTTTTCCATTCCAGCAACATTCTCAGAGAGGAGAAGATAGGATATCCCCAGAGAGAATATTTAGGGTTTATTTTCTTCCAGAAGACTCTGAGCTCCTTATGCAAATTAATCTACTTCTGCCCTAAGTAACCAGCTTTACATTTCAGGAGTCACAGTGAGTGAGAGACTTGATGAAGCAATGAAAGATATTTGCTATACTCTTATTACAGAGCATTATACCCTCATTAAAGATCTCTGCCTGCCTGACATTTATATAAAGAATAGGGCCATTCTAGTGACTCTTCAAGAAATAAATAATAAGCATTTCTTACAAACAATACCAAAAAATGTCTTACTCTGCTATATGTAAAATATCCATAATACTGCCTTGGTCCACAGTGGAAGATTTGAAACCTGTTAGTTCCTTTGTCTTCTCTCTTTATTTACCACCATTCTTATTATTTGTCCTAGTTCTTCTAAAATTCTTTTTGACCTAAGAGTCTCTTTCTCTCGGATGTTATGTAGCTTATTTTCCATTGTAGTAAATCAATAAGAAAAATAAAGTAAAGTAAAAGAGTGTTTAAGGCTAAATCTGAGACTAAAGTACAAGAACAAGAAGAGGGGTGGGGTGGGAGGTGGGAAAGAGTAAAGAATCTGGGTATCAGAAGCATTTAGATTTTTCACTTGTAAAAGTACAAATTGGTGTCACTATTAAGTATGCTGAATTCCAAAATGTCTTGAATCTGATATTTACCATTGCATAGGTTTTTGGTTCTTCTTCTTCTTCTTCTTCTCTCTCTCTTTTTTTTTTTTTTTTTTTTTTGTCTTTAGAGAGAAAATTTTCAGGTATCAGAAAATTTCAATACTCTTCTGGATAAATTAAGATGCAACCAAAAAAATTCTTCATTGGTAGAACATGAAACTATTCTTTAAAGCTAAGAGCTTGATTGCTTTCAATGTAACCAGTGATTTTAATGTTATGAAAATTTCTAACGCAAAAGTGAAGAGGCTCGTACACTGAACGCTAGTTAATACATGCAACACCCAGATTTAAAAATTATAAACATTTTGCCACTGTAGCTTCATCTACCCTCCTGTACTTTATTTTTGTTACTAAAGTATTTTAAAGTACATCTAAGACCTCATGAGACTTCATCTCATTTACTTATAATTCTACTGATTTTTAATTGAATTATCAAGTAGTTAACAGAAAACAGGATATTACAGGAAGTATCTAGTGAGGTGCAAAGTGTAGCAATTAATCTTTTCTCAGTTAATCAAAGAGAGCAGCAGGGCTCTAGTAATATCATTATATTTAGAAATGGAAATTTTTTTAAAATCAAAAACAAGGAAGCAATTTTAAGCCCTTACTTCTGCGTTTCCTTCCTCTTGACCTATTCCCTATTAACCACTGGCTACTTCTTGGCACTCTGGCCCCTCAGTGTAACTAGGATATATGTAAATCATACCTATATAAACCATAAGGGATTGGCAGGATCCTAGAGCACAATTCAAATATAAGTTTTTATTTTTACAGCAAAATCCTGGCCCTTCTATCTGGGAGACCTTTATATTCTTTTTTATTTTAACACTTCTACTTATGTTACTTTAGTGGACTAGAATATATGGCCCATATATATAGTTCATGTAATAAGAGTGTATCAGTATCTTAAAATAATTTTTTTTAGTTTCACATAAAGAAAGAGATGAAGAAATACCTCATGTTGATAAAGATACAGATGATGATGAATTTCTGGTGGGAGTATGGTTAAGTTGATACATTGAAACCAAAGTGCAGTTTGATAATAATACTTGAATACTAAGTTTCAATATTTGGTATCTAAAGTTCTGTTAGGGAGCTCATAACTGAACAGGATAAAAAATTCTTAATGTAGAAGTGACCCTCCCTCTGCCAAAAGATAGAATGCAAATGCTGACTGCTTTTTTTTTTCTTCTTCTTCTTCTCCCTTCTAGCTTCCCACGCTTTTAGTCCAGAGAAAAGGTCACTCTGCCCTACTGGATTGAAGGACTTTTGAGATGCAAAATTCAAGATTGGGAAGGGTGGAAATAAAAGAAAAACGAATTAACTGAAGTCATTTAAAACAGAGGTGATGGAGAGGAAGGGAAAGCAGTTGAGAAAAAGGGAAGAGAATATTGAATATAGTTTGTCTGTAAGTGGCTCCAGAATAACATGGGGTTATGGAAAATCAAAAGGAGAGAAAAAGAGATGTGGGAAGTGCTGGTGAGGCATATAAATAGAAGTTTATTAAAAATTTTAGAGGAGGGATCCCTGGGTGGCGCAGCGGTTTGGCGCCTGCCTTTGGCCCAGGGCGTGATCCTGGAGACCCAGGATCGAATCCCATGTCAGGCTCCCGGTGCATGGAGCCTGCTTCTCCCTCTGCCTGTGTCTCTCCCTCTCTCTATCTCTCTGTGACTATCATAAATAAATAAAAATTAAAAAAAATATTTTAGAGGAAAAAAAGAATTTTTAGAGGAGAGCTAAGTAAATTATTATTAGGATTCCTTTAAAAATATTTGGCTACTTGAACTACGAGACTGTTTCCATTTATCAATGAATAATTTTCTATGCTGGTACATATTCTTTGAAAACATATTTTTTGATAATAGATTAGCCTGGTTTCTTTTCCTTTAGTGCTTCCAATTCTTGGTCACACCACACCGCTTAGAAGAATGAGGAGGTAAACCAAATGAAGGGCGTGGGACAACAAAGAAAAGTGTATTGAGTCATAGCAAAGTTTACTTATTTATTTTCTGCGTGTATTATTAGTTTCAGAGGCAGAGTTCAGTGATTCATCAGTCTTATGTCATACCCAGTGCTCATTACATCATGTCCTTCCTTAATGTCCATCATCTAGTTAACCCATCCCCCCACATCCATCCCCGCCAGCAGCCCTCAGATGGCAAAGTTGATTAAACGAGAGTACAAAGCTCCCATAGAAGGAGGGGACCCAAGAGGGTTGCCATTTTGGTGTTTAAATCCAGGAGTTTGGGCAGCCCGGGTGGCTCAGCGGTTTAGCACCGCCTTCCGCCCGGGGTGTGATCCTGGGGTCTCCGGATCGAGTCCCATGTCGGGCTCCCTGCGTGGAGCCTGCTTCTCCCTCTGCCTTTGTCTCTCTCTCTCTCTCTCTCTCTCTCTGTGACTATCATGAATAAAAAATAAAAAATAAAACTTTAAAAAATAAATAAATCTAGGAGTTTTTATGGGCTCTTTGGTGTCGGCTGTTTTGATCTGATTAAATTTCCACCCGCCAGTCACACCCACTACCTATCGCATGGGAAAGGGTGGAGGGTTCCTTCCAGAGTGATACTTCATAGCTTTGGGAGAGGACAGTGGCAGCCACTGCCCTAAGGCAAGCGGGCCAGCCACAGGCCACCAGATAAAGCTCTTCGTTTAAATAACCCAGTGGCTGTTGAGCTGGCCCCCGGGGTTTGAGTTAAGACGCCCAAGGCCAATCCCTTCCTTTCTGTCGCATTCAAGTTGTAAATCCTCCCAGTAGGAAGATCCAATCCTACGATTTGGCAAGCATAATAAAAATCAGGAAAACAATCACATTAAATAAGGGGGCACCAGGGTGGCTCAGCCGGTAGAGCATCCAACTCTTGATTTTAGCTCAGGTCATGACCTCAAGGTCCTGAGATTGAGCCCCACATCTCCCTCCCTGCTCAGCAGGAAGTCTGCTGCTCCCTCTGCCTTTCCTCGCCCCACCCCCGCTTGTACTCTTTCTCTTTCTCTCTCAAATAACTGAATAAAATCTTCAGAAAAAGAGTTTGGCTCACACACACACACACACACACACACACACACAAAACCTCAAACAAAAAAAATCCCCAAAAGGTGGTGTTTAAGGCTGGAAGGTAGTAAAGGAAAAGTAGTGTAAGATGTGTTTGGAGATGCAGGCAAAGGCCAAAGTATATAGGCTAAGAAGATTTTAAGTGGAATGGGAAAAAAACTGCACTCTTTTAAACAGGGAAGTGATGTGATCTACTGCGTGTTTGAAGGTTCATCTGATCATCTGCATAGGAGGGCTGGGAGCAAGGCAGAAGCAGAAAGACCAATCAGAAAGCAGGAGTCCACACTCTGCATGAGTGATCAGACTGCTATTGGGGTGGTGCAGTGGAAAAAAGTGATGACGTTTGCATGGAGCCAAACAACAGAGCAGCTTTGTTTGCAGCCAACAAATATTTATTGAGCGTTGGCTGTGTACCAGGCCCTGTGCTGGGTAATGGGGACTCAACAGTGAACAAAAGTGACACAAACCCTTGCCTTCATGGAGCTTAGGTATTAGCACAAGAGTAGAACCATAAATTCATACACAAGTCCCTATATGGTGTGCTGGAAGGTGAGAAGATGGAGAAACAAAGCAGAGAAAGGGGAATAGCGGGTAGCTGACGGATTGCCATTTCAAATGCTACAGTTATTTTTGTCAAATTTGTGACCTTTGACTTTGGAGATTTACAAAGACATTTTGGGAAAGGGAAAGGGAGAGTGAGTGAATGAGGTCCCTTTGCGAGGCTGAAAGCACTGAGATTAACATTACCAGGGGGCAGAGTTTGTTTTTGTTCTTTTAAAATGTATTTCAAAATAATGTAAAAGAGCTTTACCAAAAAATGAAAAGAAAAGAAGGAAAGAAGGGGAGAGAGGGAAGAAGAGAGGGAGACTGGAAGAGAGGCAGAAAGGAGGGATACATGGGGATAATCTATCAAAAATTACTTTAAGAGGTAAATGCAAAGTAATATAAGATGTAGCCAGGATGCAGGAGTGTAAAAACACCCAGTTCCAGAAGTCCCAGACAGACCAGTTCAGCCACTTCCTGCTCACAAAATCCAAAGGCACAGAGACAAGTGATGGTGAAACAGGAAAGGAATTTATTTCAGTGAGGGTGACACCAGAAAGACACCAGACTAATATCTCAAAGACTGTCTCCAAAGTGCTGAAATACTTCTAGGTATATATATATATATATATATATATATATATATATATATATATATACACATACACATAGGTCGGTGGGTACTCATCCACGTGTGAAATACTTCTAGGTATGTGTGTGTGTGTGTGTATATATATCCATAGGTCGGTGGGTACATGCAGTCAGGCAGTAAAGGTCAGGTGATCATTGTCATGAATGGGGTCTTGCTGGCTCAGGGCAGTCCTTAAAGGGATATGTGACCACAGATCAAAAGTGGCACAGGCACTGAAAGTCTTCCCCAAAGCACAACGAAAATTGTAGTTTATCGAACACACATCAAGGGAGCGGCAAACAGGACAGCAAAGGAGACTGCCACAGGATGCTGGTGAGGGGCTCCAGTTATAAGACAGAATGAGGGAGAATGGGGACATAAGGAAAGCTCCCTTTTTTGGTAACTGTGCCTGGTTGCAAGTAGCTCTTTGGTAAATCACAGCTATTTCAAGGAGGATGGCTTAATGAACTTGTTTGCATTCACCTGGGTGGTCACTGTGGGTTCTTATGCCTTGCTCAAGTTTTCATTGCTCAAGCCTGTTGCCTAAAAGCAGCCTCTACAAAAACTACAACTGAAAATAATTGGAAATATCTTTTAGGAATAGACTCAGCTGCCTAATATTGCCAAGTTTTTTTTTTTTTTTAAGATTTTATTCATTTATTCATGAGAGACACAGAGAGAGGGAGAGACACAGGCAAAGGGAGAAGCAGGCTCCTCGCCCCTAGGGAGCCCAATGCAGGGGCTCAATCCCAGGACTCCTGGATCGCTACCTGAGCCAAAGGCAGATGCTCAACTGCTGAGCCACCCAGGCATCCCCTAATATTGACAAGTTTTAGTAAAACGTTTTTCTCTCCTTGAAGAGAGCTGTGTATCTCATCATGGTCCTCTCTTATAGAGTGCTTGTGAAGATCAGTGATGTTCATAAAGTGTGCAGAACACTGGCTTCCATAATGTTTAATAAATGTTAGTTGTATATTAGCAACCGACACATTACTTTAGCTCCCAGGAGGCACACATATAATCAGCCTTGATTTTCTGGTTATATTTATCCACACCCTCATTTAAAAAGTATTCTTTTGTCTTTATTTTAATGACATTATAAATTAATAACAATCCTATAAGGGTCTGATTTGAACTCAGTTAAGTGGAACGACTACTTTCTTTCATTGAGATACTCATCCATGCGTGAAAAACATATATCAAAATCAATGAAGGTTTTTAAATTGCAGTTCATTTCAGATACTCTTAAATTGTAAAATAATGAGTTCAGGTTTTTTTTTTTTGGGGCAGGAAACCAAAGATGAACAAGACTTTTTCTGAAAATATTTCACCTTTATTTGAGGAAAGTTTTTGTTTACATTAGACAAGTTGTGCAAGTCAACAGAGAGAAGGAGACCTGTAGCCAGTCTCCTAAAGCTGAGAATATAGCCATAATAATACCAATGTTACGTTAGTTAAAATCTTAAACGCAAACCATCATGTGTAAGAACCTAAACTAAACAATATTAACTTTGCTTCTTACTAGACTATTTTTTTAATTCATCACTGCATCACTATGTTTATTTCTTTGAAGAATATTTCCAAGCACATATTTGAGCACGTGCCAAGTTGAAAGTTCCATTGTTATGAGAAATGAATCACAAAACAAAGTTCAAATGAAGGCTTTACAACCCTAACTACATCACTTTTGAGGCTGGAATAGTTACACACAAAGGAAATACTTGAGGGAATATCCCAGTGAATGAAAGACAACTCACAAGCAGTAGAGCCCTCTAAGAGCAAAAAAAAAATTAGGAAGAATTTCCTATTTCCATAAACAATTACTGTTCTATTTAGTTACTTTAAAATCACCAGGCATTTTATATTCACAGTACAAATAGTTAATGAGTTACTTGAAGTGAAACAATCGTGTAGAATTGCAAGCCTTAGGTCATATTCCCCCATCCAGCTCACTATCACCTTACCAGGAAATGAAGATCTCTTAGAACTGTTTCACTCTCTTTACAGTAATAAATTCATCACAGTCTGAAGTAAACAAAGTGATCTATAAAAAGTCAACAGACTTAGATGTTTTTCATAATTTTAACAGGTATATGAGTGCCTGCAATTTGGCAAGAAATAAAGTCAATTATCAACTCTGTGAGGTCAATCTCCTGTAATATTACGAAAAAGGTCTAAATAACCTGGCTCATTTGACACTTCATGCTCAGGAACATCAATGACTTTTCTAAAATGTACTGGCCATCCAAAACTTAACTTCAGCTTTCATTATGAGAAATACATGTAACTTACTTAATTCTTTAATTAACTCAATCATTTTCTTTTTTTTTAATAATTAAAACCAAATTGATTTGTTTATTCCTCAAAGTCCAGATGAGTTTCAATCTTGTTAATCATAAAACACAGTTTATTTTCTCAGCTAGAAAAGACATTTTCATTTGTCACAGGTTCTAAAATATAAACAATGCAGGACACATAATCGGGTACTATTTTGCCACCAATATTAAAATTTTATTTAAAATGCCTCTTATAGGGATACCTGGGTGGCTCAGTGGCTGAGCATCTGCCTTTGCCTTAGGTTGTGATCCCGGGGTCCTGGGATTGAGTCCAGCATCAGGCTTTCCCAGGGGAGCCTGCTTCTCCCTCTGCCTATGTCTGTGCCTCTCTCTGTCTCTCATGAATAAATAAATAAAGCTTTTAAAAATGATTCAGGGGTGCCTCGGTGGCTCAGTCGTTAAGCATCTGCCTTTAGCTCAGGTCATGATCTCAGGGTCCTGTGATTGAGCCCCAGGCCAGTCTCCCCACTTAGAAGGAAGTCTGTTTCTCCCTCTTCCTTTGCCCCTCTGCACCTCTCACCGACTCATGCTCTCTCGCTCTCTCTCTCTCTCTCTCTCTCAAATATATAAAATCTTTAAAAAAACACACAACTGAATAATTCATGGCATTTAGTACATTCACAACGCTATGCAATGATCACCTCATCTAGTTCCAAATACTACCTTTCCTTTTTTCCTAGCTTTATTGAGATATAAATTGACACATAGGGGAGCCCGGGGGGGCTCAGCGGTTTAGTGCCACTTTCGGCCAGGGCTGTGATCCTGGAGACCTGGGATCGAGTCTCATGTCAGGCTCCCTGCATGGAGCCTGCTTCTCCCTCTACATGTGTCTCTGCCTCTCTCTCTCTGTGTGTGTCTCTCATGAATAAATAAATACAAATTTAAAAAATACTGTTTTAAAAAAATAAATTGACAATGTTGTGTAAGTTTAAGGTACACAATATGATTTGATATATGCAAATATCATGAAACGAGGTTAGTTAACACACGTAAGGTTAGTTAACACCTGTATAACCTCATACAGTTACTTTTTTTAAGTAATAAGAACCTTCAAAATTTACTTTAGCAATTTTCAAGTCTGTAATACAGCATTGTTAACCATAATCACCATGCTGTATACTAGATTTCCAGAACTTGTTCATCTTATAATTAGAAGTTTGTAAAAAAAAAAAATAAAAAAAAAAAAAAGAAGTTTGTGCTCTTCAACCATCTTCACTTATTCTTTCCCCTTCCCTCCACCTCCCAAGCAATGACCAATCTGCTCTTTGAATATTAATCCTTTATCAGATATAGAGTTTGCAAATATTTTCTACCCTTTCAAGGGGGCCTTTTCATTTTCATTTTACTTTTTTTTTAAGATGTTATTTTTCAGTAATCTCTACACCCAACAAGATAAGAGCTCAACTCACAACTCCAAGATCGAGAGTCTGGTGCTCTACTGACTGAGCCAAACAGACACCTGTGCCTTTTCATTTTATTGGCCTGTATTGATCTTGAAATATGGGTAGGAGTTGGGGGGGGGGCACAAACCAAAGGAAGGACATATTTCTGGTGTTCCACTGCTTTTATGATAGATCTCTCATGAATAAATAAATAAATATATTCTGATGTATTTTGTGGGCTTTTAAAATCTTTAAGGGCTCTAAAAGTTTTTCAAAGCCGTTTTACCAGAAAAATATACAATAACTAACTACTTTAATAAGCAGTGTCCCCTCACTATGGTATAAACAGAAAACATATTTTTCTAAATGACTTCAACTCTTCCATCAAAATCACCTGATTCATCTGTTACTGATATCTCAGTCAGATCCCAGAGCTTTCTAGTTATATTTCGTTATTTGAAATTCAACCATCAGATCTGGGTTCCGCTCACCAGGGTGTCTCCTCTCCTCCATGTTAGCCAGTTTGTGGCCTGAGGGATTTTTTAAAAAATATTTATTTATTCATTCATTTATTTATTTATTCATGTGTGTCTACACAGAGAGAGAGAGAGAGAGGCAGAGACACAGGCAGAGGAAGAAGCAGGCTCCGTTCAGGGAGCCTAATGTGGGACTAGGTCTTGGGACACCAGGATCATACCCTGAGCCAAAGACAGATGCTCAACCCCTGAGCCACCTAGGTGTGTCCCATGTGGCCTGAGGGACTTAAAATGAGAAGGTAAGCTCTGTTCTTTTTCCTCTTTATTGGACATTGTGCCAGATAAGTGGTAAGATGTTCTTCAACATAACTCTAATGAAATATGTACTATGGACTCTACTATTTGTTTATAGGAAGTCAATGAACTCATTAACATTTTATTATCTACCATTATCAACGAAGGTTTTCAGTGATATGTATCTTGTATGGACTCAGAATCAACATTTCACAATTTGAAGCATGTGGTTGCCTCTTTACAACTTTGCAACACTGTCCACTCAAAAAAAATTTATTATCTACTCTGTATCAGACACTGTGTTATATAAACCATAGTACAAGGAAAAAAGTGGATTTCATTTGCATATATATATTTTTAAGTTATAAACACGGTCTAGTTCAAACATATTTTCTTTTTCTTTTTCTTTTAAGATGTTATTTATTTATGTACTTGAGAGAGACAGAGAAAACATGAGCAGCATGAGAGGGAAAAGAGAAGCCTACTCCTTGCTGAGCAGGGAGCTTGACTCAGAGCTTGATCCTAGGACCCAGATATCATGACCTGAGCCATAGGTATTCGCTTAACCAACTAAGCCACCCAGGCACCCCAGATATTTTCTTTTAACTAATGCAAAAAAATTGCCTTTAAGTATTTCGAGGTCCCCATTGTGGTTGGTAGTTCAGATTAACATTAACTGACCAAAACTATTAACAATAGCAAACATACTAAGTAGATACTATGTGCCACTGCGTTAAGTGATTTACCTGTCTTATTTAATCGAGCCAATGATCTGATGAGCTAGTTAGTAATATCCATCTCATTTTACAATGAGAAAACTAAGTATGAACTAGCTTTGTTTTACCTACCTACTAAGTAAGTCTTGACCTATCATTCAAAAGCCAGGTGAACTAGTCCAGCTGTCCCAGTGACGTGGTGATGTGAATCTAGGTTTCACCTCTTACTAGTTTGCAAGTTATTTCACCTTTCTCTGTGTCTGTTTCCCCATCTGTAAAATAGAAATAACCACTGTACCTTTCTTATACGTATTGTGAGATGAATTAAGTTAAAATAAATAAAGCATTTAGAGTAGTCTGGTATAGAGTATACATCATTAAAAAAAAACCTTAAAATTTATAGCTCAATCAATACCCCTTATCAAAAACCCATGAGGTTCAGTGTATTTTGGAATTCAGAATTTTTCAGATTTTAGAAAGGTAAATGAGAGCATACGGCAAATTTGTTTTACATTTCCAGCAGAATCTGGGAACTTCCCTATAAACAAAGAAATGAATATGATTTAAACTTATGAATTTACACCAAGTAGAACAAATGAGGACTATAAGTAAGTTGATTTTTTAAAAGACTTTATTTATTCATGAGAGACACAGAAAGAAAGAGAGGCAGAGACAGAGGCAGAGGAGAAGCAGGCTCCATGCAGAGAGCCCGATGTGGGACTCAAACACAGGATTCCAGGATCACTCCCTGGCTCAACTGCTGAGCCACTCAGGTGTCCCAAGTAATTTGGTTTCAGTTCAGCTTTGAATTGTTAATTACTCTGTGGCAAATGTCAAAAAAACTTGGTTTTTAGAACTTTTGGAATTTGAGAACTTTGGTAAAGGTCCGGTTATTAACAACTAAGTTATATAGTTTAACCCATAATGGTCAGAATCATTTTTACTTTAGGCTCTGGAATTTCAAATAGGATTCAAAGGAAAGCTTTCCATGTAAATTCTACTAGTTACTTGGCAGAATTTAACACTTAGTGATATTATTTGACAACAATATTTCAACAATATTTCATCTTATCTGCTTCACAAAAGGTCTCTTGTGTTTCCATTTCAGAGGTTCCAAAAGACATTTTAAATCATTGTAAAAAAAAAAAAAATCATTGTAAAATTATGACTAGATCCCCGATACAAAGCTTTTGATTCACATTTAGATTTTATCTTATGCCATGAAGTCTCAAAAGCCATTTAAATGTTTCCTAAACCTTAAACATTTTGGTACAATAATCTGAAAACTGTTTGAGTCACAACTTATTCAGAATGGATTGGGTTTTATTGCAGTTAACATACAGTTCCCCAAATCTTCATGGTTTAAACAATAAATAAAAATAATATAAATAAGTACTGAGAAGTTGTTAAATGAGGCATCATGTTTGAAAATTAAAGTTATTGGGAATACGTTTTGGCCAATTGTCATTTTGATTAAATTACCCTTCTCTGTATTTTTAAAAATATTTTATTTATTTATTCACGAGACAGAGAGAGAGAGAGAGGCAGAGACACAGGCAGAGAGAGAAGCAGGCTCCATGCAGGGAGCTCATTGTGGGACTTGATTCTGGGTCTCCAGGTTCACGCCCTGAGCCAAAGACAGATGCTCAACTGCTGAGCCATCCAGGCGTCCCACTCTCTGTTTTTTTGTTTTATTAAAGATTTTATTTATTTATTCATGAGAGGCACACAGAGAGAGACAGAGACATAGGCAGAGGGAGAAGTAGATTCCCCGTGGGGACCCTGATGCGGGACTCGATTCCAGGACCCCAGGATCATGCCTGGATCTGAAGGTAGATGTTCAACCACTGAACCACCCAGCCGTTCCTGATTAAATTATCTCAGGCAAATCATCTGAAGCTAATGTTATTGATAATTATTTCTGAGTAGGAAAAAATACAGGACTTTTTCTTTATACATATTAATATTTTATAATTTTTAAAAATTAGTATGCACTTAGGAAAAAGAATTCTTGCACATCTTTATTTCTGGGTAATTTATTCTGTTTGCTGCAATTGCCAACATAATCTTTAAAAATTTATTTTTCTTCCAAATTCGTTATTGGTGGTGTATAGAATTCCATTTACATTTTTTGTTTTTTGTTTTTGTTTTTGTTTTTTTTTTTTTGAAAGAGAGACAAAGAGTATTTATGAGCTGGGGCGGGGGAATGGGGAGGAGCAGAGGAGGAAGAAGGGAGAGAATCTTTTTTTTTTTTTTTTTTTTTAGATTTTATTTATTTATTCATGAGAGACAGAGAGGCAGAGACATAGGCAGAGGGAGAAGCAGGCTCCCTGTGTGGAGCCCCATGTGTGACTTGATCCTAGGACCCCAGGATCACAACCTGAGCCAAAGGCAGATGCTCAACCACTGAGACACCAGGTGCCTCAAAGGGAGAGAATCTTAAGCCATGGGGCTCAATCTCAGGCCCCTGAGATCATGACCTGATCCAAAATCAAGAGTTAGACTCTTAACTGACTGCGCCACCCAGATATCCCATACATTTTTAAAACTAAGGTAGGCTTGGCTGAGCTCAAAGAAAGATTGATTTTATGAATCTCATTGTGCCTCTGCCCTCCCTTCCCTAGGATGTTTTTAAATTTAATTTATTCTTTTTTTAAGTAGGTTGCATGCCCAGTGTGGAGCCCTACATGGGGCTCAAACTCACAACCCTGAGGTCAACACCTGAGCTGAAATCAAGAGTTGGTTGCTCAGGTGCTTGTGCGGCAGTCTGTTGAGTGTCTGACTTTGGCTTGGGTCATGATCCCAGAATTCTGGGATCCAGTCTTGCACTGGACTCCTAGCTCCCTGCTCAGTGGGGAGTCGGCTTCTCCTCCCTCTGCTTATGCTTTCTGTCTCTGTCAAATAAATAAACAGACAAACAAAAAAGAGTTGTTTGCTCAACTGACTAAGCCACCCAATTGCCCCCCACAGAATGTTTTTCAAATGAAAAACTGTATTATCTCTTTTCCTATGTATGACAAAATAGTCATAAGTCAACCCACAAGTATAAGTTCTGATTTATCTTGTGTATATTGTGTTCACATCAATTATTTCACAAATATTGTTAATGTATTTTATAATTTTTTTTTAAATTTTTATTTATCCATGATAGTCACAGAGAGAGAGAGAGGCAGAGACACAGGCAGAGGGAGAAGCAGGCTCCATGCACCGGGAGCCCGACGTGGGATTCGATCCCGGATCTCCAGGATCGCGCCCTGGGCCAAAGGCAGGCGCTAAACCGCTGCGCCACCCAGGGATCCCTGTTAATGTATTTTAAATGTCCTTTTTTGACTCAGTTTTTATTTAGAAGAATGTTTCTTTGTTTCTTAATTTTTGACCCTTCTTTTCAACCACAACTTAATAACTTTGATTCTGTATGACTTGGCATGTGTCCTGTTATAACATTTATTATTTTATGATCAATGCAAAATACAATTAACTTTAAAATTTGTATCTATATTTAAAATTTGTATCTATATTTCTTTTATGGGTAGCTAGTACACTTTATGTTAATCGGATTTTTCTACCATTCTACCTCTTCTCATTTATCCCCCCAACCAATTAAAAAAAAATTTTTTTTCCACCTGAAGGTCTGTGTATTGGCCACCTCTCATGTATTTGTTTCAGACATATGGCTTTGGGTCATGAAGGTATAATTTGGTTTGGCTATTATGACTTCCAGACATGGACTCAAAATTGCAGGAGTGGGTAGAAACTACTATTGGTTTTTGTAAAATGCCTCATACTTGTCACATAGATTGAAAATCCCTGGGACTGATTCTTAAGCAGCCCCATTTGGCACATTTTGGCAGCAGTGGTACTGTAAACCACTTGGATAAGATATTCAATCAATTTTCTCTCTACTGTATAATTCTCTCTACTGCATAATACTGAATTCTAGACCTATGGTCTTAATATGTTGACTAGAAGAAAGAATCACATTTTACTAAAGTCCAAATACATAAAAGCCAACGTTTCCTTATAGTTACTAATGGCCGGACACCATTATAAAAGCTAATTAATTAGTTCAGTAGGCTTTGTCCTTTTTAAGCCATCAGGATTTAGCCCTGCTACTTTAAGCTCTTCTGGATTGTTATATTACTGGATTGCCTGATAAGCTCTTATCTAGTGGTTACCTAGGCAGCCTAGTTTATCTTGCCAGTTTACAATTAATAGGGCTCATTCCTCCCATCTTTGTCTTAAAAAAAACAAAACAAAACACAACTGGCATTTCATTTAACTCTTATGCAGCAACCTTTAGAATTTTCATATCCGTAAATCCTCCAAAACAATGGCCAATCTCCCTGCATCTGCTCTGTGTTTAGGTGACTTGCAGACTTTATCACTGAGCAACCAGTCACTATGTCACTTCTCATTTCTTGCTATTGTGTCTCTTTCCAGGTCATGTTACTCAGGGCAGCTTTAAAATATACAATGGGAAGAAAAGGAGAGTAAGATGAGAGGACCTAGTGGATTACAAAGGGCCAGTGAAAGTAGGTCCTTGATATTCTCCTTACTGTTCCTCCAGAATATTCTCCTTTAAGTTCTGATAAATCTATCTCAAGAGAAGAGGAAAAAACATTCTTGGGATAGGCAGTCTCCAAAGACATAACTAAGTTCTGGATTTTGAAACCCATTTACTGAACTAATGTCAAAACACTGGAACAGTTCCCCTGGTTTAAGAAAGTCTTTTACCTTCTACTATCTAATAATAACAGAACCACCTCATTTAGTAATAACTATTATGTATCATTTCATTTAATTCAGGTAAACATTGGGACCCCAGGTGGCTCAGCGGTTGAGCGTCTTCCTTCAACCCAGGGCGTGATGTTGGAGTCCCGGTATCGCGTCCCGCACTGGGCTACCTGCATGGAGACTGCTTCTCCCTCTGCCTGTGTCTCTGCCTCTCTCTCTCTCTCTGTGTCTCCCATGAATGAATAGATAAATACAATCTTTAAATCTTCTTGCCGGGGATCCCTGGGTGGCTCAGCGGTTCGGTGCCTGCCTTTGGTCCAGGGTGTGATCCTAGAATCCCAGGATCAAGTCCCACATCAGGCTCCATGCATGGAGCCTGCTTCTCCCTCTGCCTGTGTCTCTGCCATTCTCTCTCTCTCTCAGTCTGTGTCTCTCATGAATAAATAAATAAAATATTAAAAAAAATTTAAAAAAATCTTCTTGCCATCACTGTTTTTTTTTTTTGAGATTTTATTTATTCATTTATGAGAGACACACAGAGAGAATGGCAGAGACATAGGCAGAGGGAGAAACAGGCTCCATTCAGGGAGCCCGATGTGAGACTCGATCCCCGATCCCCGTACTCTGGGATCACGCCCTGGGCCAAAAGGCAGATGCTCAACCCCTGAGCCACCCAGGCATCCTGACATCACTGTTAGTATCACTGTTTTGAAGATAAGGAAACTGAAGTTTAAAAGATGAAATAAACTAACTGCTCAAATTCTATAGCAGGAGGTCTAACTACAAATCTCAAATCCTTTTAAACTACTTCATTACCTCTCTAATCTCTGTATAGTATGCTTTAAAGAGCTATGAAGCTAAATAAATAAATAAATAAATAAATAAATAAATAAATAACTATGAAGCAAAACCGTGCCTTTTAGAGCAAGATAGAATAAAATCTCAAGCTGCAGTAAGTGGTCCTTATTTGATGTGTGTTTTTCATATGTTGTGATTACACAGGGAGCAGGTATTAGTTTTTTTGTAATTTCTGTGCATACAGAGTTGCTCTGAAATCCTAACTTATGACTACCAAAATATTGTTTCAAATACTCCTTATGGGATATGGAATAGGCATAAGAGGAGAGATATTAAATGTTTAACTTAGGAATTGATGTTAAAGTAATTAGGGACATCTGGGGAAGTTGAAATGGT